>NC_052074.1:62631950-63854786 GCF_015852505.1 Tachyglossus aculeatus
CCTAGTTAAGTAGCATTATGATCATGTCCGTAAACTGATCTTGTGTGATTGTGCACCACATTATTTCTGAAAAGTTATTTGAGAGTGCAGATGGAAAAACATATAAATAAGTGATGCACTTTAAATAATATCCTGATTATTTATCTCCAACATATTTGCTTTTCTCCGCTTCAGACATGGCCTCTCGTCTGTTGCTTAACTATCAGGTTGCCTGCCAGCAATGAGCTTTGGAGCAATGCTTGTTGTTTCACCTAGTCTCCTGGATTGCTTCCGCTCTTTTTTTTTAAGGTTTTTGTTAGGCACTTACTACGTGCCAGGCACTGTTCTAAACACTGGGGTAGCTACAGAATAATCAGATTGCACACAGTCTATGTCCCACATGGGCTCACAGTCTTAATTCCCATTTTACAGGTGGGGTATCTGAGGCGTGGATAAGTTAAGTGACTTCTCCAGCAACACATAGCAGACAGGTGGCAGAGTCTGGATTAGAACCCAGGTCCTCCAGAGTCTGACCTAATTAACCTGTACCTACCCCAGCGCTTCGAACAGTGTTTGACCCACAATAAGCGCTTAACAAACACCATTAAAAAGTGGGACATGGAGAAGGAGAGAACAGGAGATGGAGAGTGGGAGATGGAGAAGTGGGCATAGAGAATGAGAGATGGAGAGAGAGGGAGATGGAGAGACAGAGTGGGAGTTGGAGAGATGGAGAGAGATTTGGGGAGATAGAATGAGGGATGGAGAGAACAGAAGATGGAGGGAGAGAGAAATGGAAAGAGCGAGAGTTGGAGAGAGAATGAGAGATAGCAAGAGATGGAGAGACAATGAGAGATGGAGACAAAGCAAAATAAAAAAAAGAGAACGGGAGAGATGGGCGATGGAGTGCCTTGAATCAAATGGTCGGAGTCTTATTGAGAAACAGCGTAGCATTGTAGATGGAGCACAGGCCTGGGAATCAGATGATAATGGCATTTATTAAGCACTTACTATGTGCAAAGCACTGTTCTAAGCGCTGGGGAGGTTACAAGGTGATCAGGTTGTCCCACGGGGGGTTCACAGTCTTAATCTCCATTTTACAGATGAGGTAACTGAGGCCCAGAGAAGTGAAGTGACTTGCCCAAAGTCACACAGCTGACAATTGGCAGAGCCGGGGTTTGAACCCATGACATCTGACTCCAAAGCCCGGGCTCTTTCCGCCGGGCCACGCTGCTTCTCAGATGGTCATGGGAATCAGATGGTCATGGGTTCTAATCCTGCCCCCACCACTTGTCTGCTGTGTGACCTTAAGCAGGTCACTCAACTTTCGTGCCTCAGTTACCTCATTTGCAAAACGGGGATCGAGACTGTGAGCCCTACGGGGGACAGGGGATGTGTCCAACCCGATTTGCTTGTATCCACCCCAGCACTAAGTACAGTGCCTGGCACATAGTAAGAGCTGAACAAACACCATCATAATTATTATTATTACTAGGCAACTAGGGCCCATCATCATCATCAATCGTATTTATTGAGCGCTTACTGTGTGCAGAGCACTGTACTAAGCGCTTGGGAAGGACAAATTGGCAACATATAGAGACAGCCAACAATGGGCTCACAGTCTAAAAGAGAGGTCTCCCATTAGCCTTTGCCATAGAAAAGCATGTTACACCTGCCTCCTAGCAACGTCTAGTAAAGTTGTTTGAAGATGAAAAGCATAACACTTTCTGGCAGTCATTCCCCAAAGAACTATTGCTACGGAAGCCCCATTTTTTTGTGTTTCACCTTCTCTGCTCCCCAGCCCAGATTCCGTAATATCTAAACACCTGAAAAGTTGACTGGAGACTTGTTTCCAAATTAATTCATGCAACCAGAGCAAAAACAATTAGAGTGCAGGCAAGCAAGCTGCTTTTCATATTATCTTGGTAAGTATCAAGTGGCTCATTGAGTACTTAAGAGAGAGCTGGGTTTATTTATAGGTGCATGGTGCCTTGTTTAAAGTATTTTTGCTTCAGTGAGTTCTTTGTCTTTCAGACAATGTTGCATTTTTTAATAAACTAATTGGTGGCCCTGGTCAGATAAAAATCACTTAAATTCCTTCACACATTCCACTCACTGTTGTTTTATTTGTACTACCCTAAAACGGTTCCTTTACTGCTTTTATAACCTGTTGTACAGAATTTCCTTACCCCTTACTCTCGAATATGTGTTTCCTCCAATAATTATAATAGTTATGGTATTTATTAAGCACTTACTATGCATCTACACTGTTCTCAGCGCTGGGGTAGGTGTAATAATAATTATAATAATAATAATGGCATTTATTAAGTGCTTGCTACATGCAAAGCACTGTTCTAAGAGCTGGGGAGTTTATAAGGTGATCAGGTTGTCTCATGGGGGGCTCACAGTCTTCATCCCCATTTTACAGATAAGGGAACTGAGGCACAGAGAAGTGACTTGCTCAAAGTCACACAGCTGACAAGAAATATGCCTGAATGAAAAAGACAATCCCTAGTTAATTAAGTAGAACACAGTTCCTGTCCCACAGGGAGCCCACAGCCCAAGTAGGAAGGAGAACAGGCATTGAATCCCCATTTTACAGATGAGGAAACTAAGGCGCAGAGAAGTTCAGCAACTTGCCTGGAGCTACACAGCAGGCAAGTTGCTGAGCTGGGATTAGTGGAAAGAATTCCCCCTCATCCCCCTCTCCATCCCCCCCATCTTACCTCCTTCCCTTCCCCACAGCACCTGTATATATGTATATATGTTTGTACATATTTGTTACTCTATTTATTTATTTTACTTGTACATATCTATTCTATTTATTTTATTTTGTTAGTATGTTTGGTTTTGTTCTCTGTCTCCCCCTTTTAGACTGTGAGCCCACTGTTGGGTAGGGACTGTCTCTATATGTTGCCACTTGTGCTTCCCAAGCGCTTAGTACAGTGCTCTGCACACAGTAAGCGCTCAATAAATACAATTGATGATGATGATGATGAACTCAGGCCTGGGAGTGAGGGAACCTGGGTTCTAAACCCAGCTTCACTACTTTTCTGCTGTGAGACCTTGGGTAATTCATTCATTCAATCGTATTTATTGAGCGCTTACCGTGTGCAGAGCACTGTACTGATTCACTGATCTCTGTGCCTCGGTTACCTCATTTGCAAAATGGGGATTCAGACCATGAGCCCCATGTGGGACATGGATCGTGTCCAATAATAACGCTAATAATTGTGTTATTTGTTAAGCGCTGACCGTGTCCAATAATAATGCTAATAATTGTGTTATTTGTTAAGCTCTCTGCAACATGTCTGCTATGTGACTGTGGGCAAGTCACTTTACCTTTCTGTGCCTCAGTTCCCTCATCTGTAAAAAATGGGGATTAAGACTGTGAGTCCAATGTGGGACTGGGTCCAACCTGGTTACCTTGTATCTACCCCAGCGCTTAGTACAGTGCCTGGCACATAGTAAGCACAACCCAAATACAATTTAAAAAAATGCTCTCTATCAGCTCATGCCCTTTCAACTAAGCCATCCTGCTTCTCCTCTGCTGGTTTTTCAGGGCAATTTCTTTGATTTTTAGGAAATTATCTCACTTGCCCTCTGATATCATTTTCAGGCTTCTATTTGGTTCAGTTTTGATTATTTCTATTTCAGGATTCCTTACCGAAACAATGTATAGATCTGTCCCTGCTTGTAGAAGACGATAAAGGGAGAGTGGAATAAAAAGGATGGCTACCAAGTGAGTTTGGGTGGAATGAAGAGTTGAGCCATGGGTAGCAGGAGAAGACAGACAATATAATAATAATAATAATAATTGGCATTTGTTAAGCACTTACTATGTGCAAAGCACTGTTCTAAGCACTGGGGACGATACAGGGTGATCAGGTTGTCCCACGTGGGGCTCACAGTCTTAATCCCCATTTTACAGATGAGGTAACTGAGGCACAGAGAAGTTAAGTGACTTGCCCAAAGTCACACAGCTGACAATTGGTGGAGCTGGGATTCGAACCCATGACCTCTGACTCCCAAGCCCGTGTTCTTGCCATTGGGCCATGCTGCTTCTCATCAGACATGCTGCTTCTTATTCTTTTCAATCAGTCAATGGTATTTACTGAGCACTTACAGTGTGCAGAGCACTGTATTAAGCGCTTGGGAGAGTACGGTATAACAGATTTTTTAAAATGCTATTTGTTAAGCTCTTACTAGGAGCCAGGCACTATTCTAAGCACTCGGGTAGATACAAGGTTGGACCAAATTTTACAATCTTAATCCCCATGCTACAAATGAGGCAACTGAGGCATCTTAATCCCCATTCTACAGATAAGAAAACTGAGGCATGGAAAAGTGAAGTGATGGATCTTGTCAAACACCCAAAGCTGAAACACCTTCTGCTTCAACTTTAAAATAGCTTGGGCGATATTTCCACTTGATAGTGAGTCAAACTACCCCCCCATTTCAGAAGACGGGTCTTCAGGCAAAGCTCTTAATGCGACCAGACATACAGACGCATCATCAGAAAGTTATTTTAGAAGCAAGGAGCGGATTGCTCTAGCGCCGAAGTGAGTGTTAGCTATCAAGTTTTATGAGAGCCCAGAGATTTCTTAAATTGAACCACCAACAAATGGATGAAATTGTTTTCTCCTCTATCTGTTTAGATACAGAAATAGGTGTGAGTTCTCACTACACCATGATCCACATCATCTGGGAAATAGTCCAGCTCAGAGAAACATTTGTTCCCTCCCTAACTGCCATCTTCAACTGTGCAATCTCCCATGGCTTCTTCCCCACTGCTTTTAAACATGCCTATACCTCCCCTATCGTAAAAAAGAACCCTCCCTTGACCCCATGGCTCCCTCCAGTTATCGCCCCATCTCCCTCCTACCATTCCTCTCCAAACTCCTTGAGCGAGGTTTGTTCAAATTCCCCTCCTCCAATTCTCTCCTTGACCCCCTCCAATCTGGCTTCTGTCCCTTTCACTTCACAGAAACTGCCCTTTCAAAGGCCTACAGTGATGATCTTCTTGCCAAATCCAACAGCCTCTACTCCATCCGAATCCTCCATGACAACTCAGCTGCCTCTGACACTGTTGACCACCCCGTTCTCCTGGAAACATTATCCAACCTCGGCTTCACTGACACTGTCCTCTCCTCATTCTCCTCCTATGTCTCTGGCTGTTCATTCTCAGTCTCTTTCACGGGCTCCTCCTCTGCCACCCACCCCCTAACTGTGAGTGTCCCTAAAGGTTCAGGTCTGGGTCCCCTTCTTTTCCCCATCTATATCCACTCCTCTGGAAAAACTCACTCGCTCACAGCTTCAACTTTCACTTCTATGCTGATGACACCCAAATCTATATCTCCAGCCCTGATCACGCTCCCTCTCTGCAGTCTCTCATCTCTTTCTTTCAAGACATCTCTACTTGGGTGTCCTTCCATTGCCTCAAACTTAATTTGGCTAAAACTTAACTTCTTATCTTCCCACCCAAACCCTGTTCTTCTGCTCAATTTTCCATCACTGTTGACAGCACAGCCATCCTTGCCATCTTACAAGCCCATAGCCTTTGACTCCCCTCTCCCGTTCCACTCACATATTCAAGCTATTACTAAATCCTGTCAGTTCTACCTTCACAACATCGCTAAAATCTACCCCTTCCTCTCCATCCAAATTACCACCACATTAATGCCAGTACTTATCCTATCCCATCTTGATTATTGTATCGGCCTCCTTGCTGACCTCCTGCCTCCTGTCTCTCCCCACTCCAGACCATACTCCATTCTGCTGCCTGAATCATTTTCCTTCAGAAACATTCAGACTGTGTTTCCCCACTCCTCAAGAAACTCCGGTGGTTGCCCATCCACCTCCGCATCAGACAAAACTCCTCACCATTGGCTTTAAAGCGCTCAATCATCTTGAGCCTCTTATCTCATTCATTCATTCAGTCAGTCAGTCATATTTATCGAGCACTTACTGTGTGCAGAGCACTGTACTAAGCACTTGGGAAGTACAAGTCAGCAGCATCTAGAGATGGTCCCTATCCAACAATGGGCTCACGGTCTAGAAGGGGGAGACAGACAACAAAACAAAACATGTAGACAGGTGTAAAAATCTCCTCTCGCTATTCTCCTACTCCAACTCAGCCCTCACACTTCGTTTCTCCAATGCTAACCTTCTCACTGGAACTCAATCACATCTATCTCACCACCCGCAACTCGCCCACATCCTACCTCTGATCTGAAGCACCCTCCTTCCTCATATCAGAAAGAAAATTGCTCTCTCCCATCTCAAAGCCTTATTGAAGGTACATATCCTCCTAGAAGCCTTCCCTGACTAAGCCCTCCTCTCCTTTTCTCCCACTCCCTTCTGTGTCGCCCTGACTTGCTTCCTTCCTTCATTTTCCCTCCCATCCCCACAACACATATGTTACACATCTGTTATTTATTTTTGTATGTTATTGCCTGTCTCCCCCTCTGGACTGTGAGCTCATTGTGGGCTGGGAATGTGTCTGTTTGTTGTTCTATTGTACTCTTCCAAGTGCTTAGTACAGTGCTTTGCACACAGTAAGCCCTCAATAAATGTGATTGAATGAATGAATGGGTAGCATCTGACACTAATCAATTCTCTGCCCAAGAGTGAAGAAGCTTTCTGAAAGGGTTAACACCTCAAGGAATGTCAAAATTGCCATTTGTTCTACTATTACTGAAAGCTAGTATTAAATTAGTATTTAAATAATAATTAATAATAATAAATAATGGGAAGCAGCATGTCCTAGTAGGAGGAGCATAGGCCTGGAAATCAGAGGACCTGTATTCTAATTTTAGCTCTGGCATGTATCTGCTTTGTGACCTTGGGCTAGTCACCCAACTTCTCTGTGCTTCTGTTCCCTCATCTGCAAAACGGGGTTTCAATAAGTGTTCTCTCTCCTACTTGACTGTAAGCCCCATGTGGAACAGGGAATGTGTCCAACTTTGCATTACTGTAGTCTCCCAAGTACTTAATACAGTACCCTGCATGCAGTAAACACTCAATAAATATCATCAAATGATTTATTGCTTGACATCAAAAGAGATTCTGGCCAGCTAATTTTAATTTTATTTGTTCCAATGTTCTCCATAAAAAATTCATAACTATCGGTCTGTGTTGAGTTCAAGCTGAGCATTTCGTTTCTTTTAACAAGGGAAGAGATTCTATCAACTTTGTTTTTCCATACAAAATAAAGTATTGTGTGAAAATCGGAAGGTTTTTCTAAGTTCATTTAGATTTAAATCAATTCTAGAAGCAACAGGCAGAGTGCTTAGAGATTAAGAGATTAATCAGATCCTCACAACTACTTTCAATCATTTTTGAGATTAAATCTTTATTTCAAGTCTCATTTCAGGAGCGCCTGATCTCAGCGTAGACTCCCTATGCTCTCACTGTGCTCCTAAGAATCATTACTTTGCATTATGCAACCTATAACTTTGAGCTGCATATCACTTGTTCTTTTGTACAACATAACTGCCTTAGTTTACATTTCTTCATTGTATTTTGACGTTATGGTCTTTATTTAATGAAATATACTACATGCCTATGATCCGCAACCATTTATGATGAAGTTAACCCGATTAATGCTCGGTTGTCATTTTCCAAAGAGTTGCTAGCTCTTAGTTAGCTCCAAAGAGCTTCCAAAGAGTTCCAAAGTGTTGTTCCAGATAATTAGAGAAATCACATTAGAATAAATCAGGCCAAACTGATTGTGTTTTTGTTTCCGGGTCATTTGAAATCACAGATGGAACTTGGGTTATAGTTATGATAATATAACAATATATTGTTACATAATAAAAGTATATATAATAAAGTTATATAATAAAAGAATATTATAATATTGACTCCAGGGCCTAGGAGTCAGAGGACCTGGGCTCTAATCCTAGCCCCACCTCCTGTCGGCTATGTGACCTTTGTCGAGTTGCTTAGCTTCTCTGTGCCTCAGTTACCTCATCTGAAATGGGGATTAAGACTGTGTGCCCCATGGGGGACAGGGACTGAGTCCAACCTGATTAACCTGCACCTACCCCAGAGTTTAGTACAGTGCCTGGCACGTAGTAAGTGCTTAACAAATCCCATTAAAAGACAAACCAAAAAACCCAAAGAAAAATAGATTTTTAAACGTTCGACGGGTAGTGTATTCCTTTGTATTCCTGAGTTGCTTTTTTTTTCCTACGGGAATTCAAGAGAATCCAATTTCCTAAACTATATTACTAGGAGACATGAGAAATGCAGAGAACGTCCTCAATAAATGTCAGCAGTCCCCCCCAGGAGAACGAGCGCCCAAGTTGAGGAAAGCTAAATGAAGAGGGGTGATCTTCAAAGATCTCACCCTCTTTCAGACCAGAGACCCTAGATTAGTCCTCTGCAGGGGGTATGGAGAGGGGAATTTGCACTCTAGAGCTGTTTTGGCAACCAATGCAGAGCTCTCAATCAATCCATCCTATTTACTGAGCTCTTACTGCGTATAGGATACTGTACTAAACGCTTGGGAGAGGACAGCACAATAAAGCAGCCTGGCGTGGGGGCTAGAGCACGGGCTTGGGAGTAAGAAAGTCATGGGTTCTAGTCCCGGCTCCACCACTTATCTACTATGGGACCTTGGCCTAGTCACTTTGCTTCTCTGGGCCTCAGTTTCCTCATTTGTAAAATGAGGATCGAGACTGTGAGCCCTATGTGGGACACAGACTGAGTCCAACTTGATTTGCTTGTATCCACCCCAGCGCTGAGTAACAGTGCCTGGCATATAGTAAGCACTTAATAAATGCCATTATAATAATAATAATAATTTTGGTATTTGTTATGCACTTACTATGTGCCAAGCACTGTTCTAAGTCCTGGGGGAGATACAAGGTAATCAAGTTGTCTCACATGAGGCTCACAGTCTTAATCCCCATTTTCCAGATGAGGTAACTGAGGCACAGAGAAGAGAAGCAGCGTGGCTCAGCGGAAAGAGCCCGGGCTTTGGAGTCAGAGGTCATGGGTTCAAATCCAAGCTCCGCCAATTGCCAGCTGTGTGACTTGGGGCAAGTCACTTAACTTCTCTGTGCCTCAGTTCCCTCATCTGTAAAATGGGGATGAAGCCTGTGAGCCCCCCGTGGGACAACCTAATCACCTTGTAAACTCCCCAGCCCTTAGAACAGTGCTTTGCACATAGTAAGCACTTAATACATGCCATTATTATTATTATTATTATTATTATCTGACTTGCCCAAAGTCACACAGCTGATAAGTGGCAGAGCAGGGATTAGAACCCTCGACCTCTGACTCCCAAGCCTGTGCTCTTTCCACTGAGCCACGCTGCTTCTCCGTCACAATAATAACAATATAACAGACACATTCCCTGCTCACAGTGAGTTACAGCCTAGAGTCTATACTCTCACACCAAGCCTGGCTCTCCTTGGATGTAAATGTGATTCTTGAGCAGGGCTTTGGGCGACAACGAGAGGTTGTTATCCCTCACATCAGCACCAGCTCAGAACTACAGCTGCAACCGAACTAAAATCTAGGACAGAGATGGCCAGGGGAGATGGAGGGGAAGCTGATGTCTCTCTGACCTCTCACTGCTCGGGTGGGCGAGAGAGGGATGGAAGTTGGCAAGGATAGAAGCAGCTCTCCGGATCACCTGGCAGCAATGGACTTGGAATGCACTTGGAATCTCGGCCGGGCAGGTGGTTACCAATTCCCAGAAATCAATCATTCGTATTTATTGAGCGCTTATTGTGTGCAGAGCACTGTACTAAGCGCTTGGGAAGTACAAGTTGGCAACATAAGCCAGTGATATGATACCCCCAAATTGGGACCACCCCCAAGGGAGCCAGAAAGCCCCCTCGTGTGATTGGGTCCTTGCCGCTCTGATCACCCATCCTGTGCCTTACTTAGAGAGGGCGATTCTTTCTTTCCCACCAGGGAGGGGAATCCCTCTCCGGATCTCACCTAGGGAGTTTCCAGTACTCTACCAGCCTCAACTATGGGAGGGAGAGTCAAGCAGAGGCCTACTCATCCCATCCCTAGGTTGGGCAGTGGCTAGTGAGTGGCAGGCAATCTGCTACAAGTCCAAATTCACCCATGCTGGGCAGCAGCGGCCTGGGAGAGTCGAGGGCGGAGACTCGTTTACTGCGCGGAAGGAGGCAGTGGTAAACCATTTCTGGATTTTTACCAAGAAAACCCTATGGATACATGAGCAGAATGGTTGCAGATGGTGGTGGGCATTCTGAGAGAGATGTGTCCATGGCATCCTATGGGACAGAGATGATTTGGCGGCATAAGACAACCAGGGAGGAGAATCCCGTCTCATCACCTCAGCCGATCTCCTACCAAAATCTGCAGCTGGATGCCATGTGGGAGAGATGGGCCATGTCCTGAGCTGGGGGGAAGCATGGGCCACCTGTCTCTGGGGGTCTTATTACAGACCCCCAGAAGACCGTGACGGGCTCTGCCAACACTTACGGCAGTAAGCACCTGAGAAATTCCACTTAAAAAAAGAAAAGAGCAATGAGACCATAGTCAAGAAATGACAGCCTGGGTCACCCAGCTTGATTGACAGGCCCAAGGTGACATTCATTCATTCATTCAATCGTATTTATTGAACGCTTACTGTGTGCAGAGCACTGGACTAAGCACTTGGGAAGTACAAGTTGGCAACATACCAATCTTACCTGAAAGCAAGGCCACAAATCAAAAGGATTTTGGAACAGGAAGTCTCTTTGCCTTATACTTTCTCCTCATTTACTACAGTTCCCCTAGACCTTAAGCTCTAAATTGTATTGTACTCTCCCAAGCTCTTAGAACAGTGCTCTGCACATAGTAAGCGCTCAATAAATCTAATTAATTGATTGATTGACTAATTACTTCACTGGTACTTCCTTCCTGACACTGCCTAGAAAACAGCCAACCCTCAAGAGCTTAATAAACACTACTATTGCTACTACTAGAAAAGCAGTGTGGTCTAGTGGATAGAGCACCATGCTGGGTGTCAGAAGGACCTGGGTTCTAATCCTGGCTCCACCACATGTCCACTGTGTGACCTTGGGCAAGTCACTTCATTTTGCTGGGTCTCAGTTAACTCATCTGTAAAATAGGGATAAAGACCGTGAGACCATGTGGGACAGGGACTGTGTCCAACCTGATTTACTTGTATCTACCCCAGTGCTCAGTACAGTGCCTGGCACATTGTAAGCACTTAACAATACCACATTTATTATTATCCCTTTTAACTAATGTTAATTTTGTTAGATCTTCTCACTTCACAATCAGTGTAAAACTTCATTGTGACAGGATGGCTCTTAGTTTTTCTCTCAACTACGTATCCTGCACCAATTCTTGTACATTATTCAGAAGTCCATTCAATATGCTATTTTTTTTTCTACTGGATCTGTGGGGCTAGTTGCTCCGTATAAACAATATTTTTCCTGTACCGGATCTTTATGTCGGTTTCCTACCTTAATGAGATTCTGTCAGACCATGTAAGGATAATTGAAATATTTTATTATCATTTGCTCTGTACTTAGCTCTGTACTATTCCCACTCTAATCTAACATTTCCTGTTCCTAGTCAGCAGCCTATATAATAGTCTTACTGCAATCATTTTGATATTAAAGATTGGAATTTCTACTCTAGAGATTCAATGATACCCCTCTTGCCTTGTAATAATAATAATGATACCCTGTTTTTTGTATAGTGTTTTAATTTTTTTCCAAAGTGCATTATCTCTTTTTAGCCTTACATCTGTCTGAAATAGAAAGAGACATTTTACAGTGGTGGAAACAGGCCCATAGAGGTTGGGTGACTTGACTAATGTCATAAGCGCTTAGTACAGTGCTCTGCACACAGTAAGCGCTCAATAAATATGATTGAATGAATGAATACACCAAGCCACTGTCCCTCACGAACAATGACACACCTGACTTTTTTGTGGAATTGCCTAATCAATATATCAGTGATGCTTATTGAGTGTTTATTGTGTGCGGAACACTGTACTAAATGCTTGGGAGAGTGCAATACTACAGGGTTGGTAGACATTTTCCCTGTCCACAAATCCTTTGAACTTTCCAGTAACATGTATCAAGAGTGCACATAAAAGAAGGCTTGAGTTACAGTCAGGGCAAATCTTCTGCTGAATTTAAAAATTGGATCTCTAATCCTGTTTCTGAACTCATTTTACGGCTATAGTTAGCCTTAAGGCCCTGTGTCAATTAGGAGTACTGTTTCCTGAAAGAATATAGGAATCAAGAGGAAATAATAATAATAACAATAACGATAGCGTTCGCTAAACACTTACTAATATGCCAAGTGTCGTACTAAGTGCTGGGGTAGATATAGTATAAACAGTTTCCACATGGGACTCACAGTCTAAGTAGGAGGGAGAACAGGTTTGAATCCCCAATTTGCAGATGTGGGAACTGAGGCACAGAGACGTTAAATGACTTGCCCAAGATAATACTGCAGATAAGTGGCGGAGCCAGAATTAGAACTCAGGGCCTATGATTCCCAAGCCCCTGCTCTTTCCATTAGGCTACGCTGCTTCCTGATTTAAAACAGAACCCAATGGCCTTGGGATTCATAACAAGTAAAGAAAAAATGTCTTTCAGTCTGAATTTCTAAAAACTGGAATTGGTTAAGGAAAGACTTTATGGCATCTCTTCTGGAAATCTTCAATCAATCAATCAACCAGAAGTACAATTAATCAATCAAAAGTATTTATTAAGCACTTGCATTGGCAGGGGATGTGTCTCCCAACTTTTTTATGTTGTTATATTGTACTCTCCCAAGTGCTTAGTACAGTACTCTTAGCACAGTAAGCGCTCATTAGATATGATTGATTGATGGATACTAACGCTTTGCCAAAGTAAAAATGACCCTTTTCTCAAGGAGCTCATAGTCTAGTGAGGAGCTTGTAATTCAGTTTAAACATCTAGATATAAAAAACAAACATACACAGTGGTCAGAGCATGGGCCTCTGAGTCAGAAGGACCTGGATTCTAATTCTGACTCTGCTACTTGTCTACTGTGTGACTTTGGGCATTCTCTGTGCCTTAGTTACCTCATCTGTAAAATGGGGATTAAGACAGTGAGCTCCATGCTGGACATGAACCGTGTCCAACCGGATTGTATCTACCCCAGGGCTTAGAACAATGCCTGGCACCTTGTAAGCACTTAACAAATAACATTAAAAAAATAACTAGCTGTACAGATCACCAGACATATGCTATCTTTTTCAGTTTTTGTAATCTAGCCTGATGTTATTCTTCTTTACCAGGTGGCTTTGCTTTCCTCTCATTCAGCAGGTATTTCTCTTACCGATCAATCCATCAATGGTATTGATTAAGTGCCCACTTTGCGTGGAACACTTTGTACTCAAGATGATCAGGTCCCACACGGGGCTCACAATCTAAGTAGAAGAGAGAGAACAGGTATTAACTCCCCATTTTGCAGATGAGGGAACTGAGGCACAGAGAAGTTAAGTGAGCCATACAAGATCATACAGTGGACAGTTGGTGGAGCTGGAATTAGAACCCAGATAATAATGATGGTATTTGTTAAGCGCTTACTATGTGCAAAGCGCTGTTCTAAGTGCTGGGGAGGTTACAGGGTGATCAGATTGTCCCACAGGGGGCTCACAGTTTTCATCCCCATTTTACAGATGAGGTCACTGAGGCACAGAGAAGTTAAGTGACTTGCCCAGAGTCACACAGCTGACAGTTGGCGGAGCCGGGATTTGAACCCATGACCTCTGACTCCAAAGCCCATGCTCTTTCCACTGACCCATGCTGCTTCTCAGCCATGCTGCCTCTCAATCCGCTGACTCTCAGAGATAGTGGATATGTGACCGGACTCAGAGGCTTTCCAACCTAATGGGCAGTCACACAATAATTCACATGTAGGATGGAGAAGAATGTGTGAAATTTTATGCCAAAAGGGCCTACAGGTGGCTTATGAATGGGTTAGTGCTAAGGTGTTGGAATAAATCCTGATGACCTAGAAGAATCAATATCAGGGAAAGCCTCCTGGAAGAGTCAACCTCTACTGAAGCATAAACAGTAATCAGTTTAGTCATTCAGGAAATCAATCGTATTTATTGAGCGCTTACTGTGTGCAGAGCATTGTACTAAGTGCTTGGGAAGTACAAGTTGGCAACATATAGAGACAGTCCCTACCCAACAGTGGGCTCACAGTCTAAAAGGGGGAGACAGAGAACAAAACCAAACATACTAACAAAATAAAATAAATAGACTAGATATGTACAAGTAAAATAAATAAATAAATAGAGTAATAAATATGTACAAACATATATACATATATACAGGTGCTGTGGGGAAGGGAAGGAGGTAAGATGGGGGGATGGAGAGGGGGACGAGGGGGAGAGGAAGGAAGGGGCTCAGTCTGGGAAGGCCTCTTAGGAAATGTGCTATTTGTCTTCAGGTTTAGTCATGCATTCATTCAATCATATTTATTGAGCACTTACTGTGTGCAAAGCACTGTACTAAGTACTTATTCCTGATCAATAGCATTTTTTTTTCTTATGGCATCTGTTAAGCACTTACTTTTGCTAGAGTAGATACAAACTAATCATACTGGACACAGTCCAAGTCCCACATGGAGCTCACCATCTTAATCCCCCTTTTACAGATGCAGTAACTGAGGCATGGAGAAGAGAAATGAAGTGACTTGTCCAAGTTCACACAGCAGGCAAGTTGCGGAACCGAGATTAGAACCCAGGTCCTACAGACTTCCAAACTCTTGCTCCATACGCTGGCCCGAGTTGCTTCTCCTAACATTGGAGAGAAGCAGTGTGGCTCAGTGGAAAGAGCCGGGCTTTGGGGTCAGCGGTCATGGGTTCGAATCCCTGCTCTGCCACATGTCTGCTGTGTGACCTTGGACAAGTCACTTAACTTCTCTGAGCCTCAGTTACCTCATCTGTAAAATGGGAATTAAGACTGTGAGCCCCACGTTGGACAACCTGATCACCTTGAATCCCCCCAGTGCTTAGAACAGTGCTTTGCACATGGTAAGCGCTTAACAAATGCCATGATTATTATTATTATTGTTGATAAAACCGTCCATCATCGCAGACTGAAGCCCCATGATGATGATCTCAAAAAGACCAATAGCTGGTTAAGTTGAAAGTTTTCAGTGATTCTGAGTGTTCAGTTTAATACTAGCATTGCTCCTTTTGTCCTCCAATGAAGCTACTAAAGATAAATTCAGTGAATGTGATACCATTGGACAGGACAGGTTTCATTTCCCTCTACCTGAAATTTATTTTAGTGTCTGCCTCCGTCGTTATTTTGTGAGCTCTTGGAGGGCTGGGATGGTATCTACTTACTTTATTGTACCCTCCCAAGCAATTAATACAGTGCTCTGACAAGAATAAGCGCTGATTAGTTCCCTTTCGTGGACTGATCCACCGAGGAAGGGGAACGAATGGGACGAAATCAATTCGCTCAAATGGGTTTGGTCAAACCTCGAGTGATTAGACTGAGAAACTTGGAGAGCTCCTGAAAGCATCTAAACTTGGTTAATAGTAGCCAGAGCCCAAGTTTGCCAGGAGTGTCCAAGTCTTTTAAAAGATAAATTAATGCAGAGTAGAGGTGTTGATTCTCCTTGCGTTGTTTGGCATATGCCATTTGTACAATACAGTATTTCTGCAAGGTTTCAGGCCAACATTGCAGGAAAATGCTCTTCACGGTGCTGGGCAATTAGTACCTGACTTTTCTGGGTTCTTTCCAGTGATGAAAACTGGTGGAGCCAAGTTACAACATCTAGAAAAGATGCCTCGCACTAGCTTTCGGCTTTGAAGAAACTTGTTAGGGTTTAAACATTGCGGTTTACCAGCAGATGCCACTATTGTTTATGAAATGAGCTTTAAAAAAAGGGAGGCTGAAAAAAAGAAAGCAGTGCTTTCTCAACAGTCGCCTGTGAGCCTCTAAATGTTACTAAATTTCCTCTGGAGCTTTGAGGAAGAAAACATTTGGTGAAGACAGGCCTTCCAACTGACAAGTGCTGGAAAATTCCTAGGGGATCCAGCCTACCAAGTCAGTCAGACTCCTGCCTCTTCGCCATTCTTCCAGCAAAAAGGGCAATTAAACTGACAGAAAATCTACCTAGATGAATGGCTTCTTATGGTTCAGACGGGGAGCTAATCGCCAGATAGCGGAATCATTTGTAGCATTGTGTTGCTGACGTTGGTAACCTTTCAATTCCAGGAAAACGAGGCTCTCAATAATGTTATTTATTAAGGGCTTACTTAGAGCTAAACATCCGGGTAGATACCGGACAATTGGTGGCACTTATTAAATACTATCCGAGTTCATTGCACTGTATTGAGTGCTCAGAAGAGAGTTTGCTAGATATGATCTCTAACCACAAGGAGCTTACAGTTTACAGATAAAGACAGACGTTAAAGTAGATTAGAGATAGAGGAAACAGAGCAGTCAGATTGGATATGTCCCACAGTCTAGGAGGGAGAAGGGTGGATATCCCCTTCAACAGATGAGGAAACTGAAGCCCTGAGAAGCAGCGTGGCTCAGTGGAAAGAGCCCGGGCTTTGGAGTCAGAGGTCATGAGTTCAAACCCCGGCTCCGCCAATTGTCAGCTGTGTGACTTTGGACAAATCACTTAACTTCTCTGGGCCTCAGTTATCTCATCTGTAAAATGAGGATTAAGACTGTGACCTCCCCATGGGACAACCTGATCACCTTGTAACCTCTCCAGCGCTTAGAACAGTGCTAAGTATTTAGCACATAGTATGTGCTTAATAAATGCCATTATTATTATTATTATTAATTATTATTATTATTAAGCCTAGAGTCCCTTAAAGGATTGAAGTTTAATTTTCAAGACTGAGTTTCAGTGATGTTATCGGTAATTAGTCTTGAGGGATAACACAAGTTAATGAGTAGTTGGGTGGGAAGTCTTTTTCTTCTTTAAGGTTCAGTGTCCTGTCTGTGCAACAGATAATTCATCAAGACATTCTCTGTGAGTGTGGTTTCCCCTAGAAGATTAATTAATCAATCAGTAGTATTTATTGAGTGGTTACCCTGTCAGAACACTTTACTGAGCACTTGGGAGAGTTAAAATCGAATTTTATTTATGGAGTGGTTACCCGATCAGAACTCTTTACTGAGCACTTGGGAGAGTAAAAATGGAATTGGTAGATGCGATCCCTTTCCACACAGCAGAAAGGTCGCACGGCAGAAAAGCAGCAGAAAAGTGGCGGAGTTGGAATTAGAACCTAGGCCCTTCTGACTCCCGGGCCTGTGCGCTATACATTAAACCAAGCTGATTCTCTATTCCTGCTCAATCTCTGCTCTCCCTCCTATTCAGACTGTGAGTCTCATGTTGGACAGGGATTATATCCAACCTGATTATCTTGTATCCACCCCAGTGCTTAGTACAGTGCTTGGCACAAAGAGGGTGTTTCACAAATACCAAGCAGCATGGCCTAGTGAATAGAGAACAGACCTGAGAGTCTACTACTCTCAGTAGAGATTCCTACTCTGCTACTTGTCTGCTGTGTGACCTCGGGGGAGTCACTTAAACTCTCTGTGTGCTCAGTAAATACCATTGATGGATTGAGTCTGCCTTAATGGACCTCGGACGCTAATATTTTTTTCTGCTCTCTTGCGGAGATTAACTCCTTTCCAGAGACTGGTTGTTGGCCATAATTGCACGGAGAAAACTAGTCAGAGGAATAAGAATAACACACTCCTCACTGAATGTAAAAATTGACAGTCGTGTCTTTATCCTGCCAAAGAAAAGGTGGCATCAAGGTGAAGAACAGCAGGGCGACAGCGTTTCTAGCCGGCTGACACCATGCTCCATTTCAGGATGTTTGGAGCCTCTTTAATTGTAGCCTAGAGCCGATGGAAGATTTATAACCTCAGGGTGGCCAGGTGCACTGTTTTGCATGAATGAATTTGGTACTGACACATCTGATAGGAAGGCAGGGTTGGATGCAACAGATGAATAAACTAGTTCTACCGGTCAAATCTCCTGCCTTTTTACAGTGAATGATGTCGCAAAATAAGAGGGAAGAAAAGTCTCTTTCTATTGCAACCTGATTCAGAACTCCAGAAATATGAACCCAGCAGGAAATTGTATTCTCCGAGTCCTGAACCCAGACATGTCATTAAAGTGCAAACTTCTTGTAAGAGTAATGGCAATAATAATCCCATTGATAATTACCTTATTGGTTAAGGGCTCACTATGTGGCAAGCACTGGGGTAGATAGCATGGCATAGTGGATAGAGCACAGACCTGGGTTCTAATCCTGGCTCCGCCACCTGTCTGTTCTGTGACCTTGGGCAAGTCACTTCACTTCTTTGTGCCTCAGTTACCTCATCTGTAAAATGGGGATTGAGACTGCTACAGGGACTGTGCCCAACTTGATTTGCTTGTATCCATCTCAGCGCTTAGAGAAGCGGCATGGCTCAGCGGAAAGAGCCCGGGCTTTGGAGTCAGAGGTCAGAGGTTCAAATCCCGGCTCCACCAACTGTCATTTGTGTGACTTTGGGCAAGCCACTTAACTTCTCTGTGCCTCAGTTACCTCGTCTGTTAAATGGGGATTAAAACTGTGAGCCCCCCGTGGGACAACCTGATCACCTTGTAACCTCCCCAGTGCTTAGAACAGTGCTTTGCACATAGTAAGCGCCTAACAAATACTATTATTATTATTATTACAGTGCCTGGCACACAGTAAGTGCTTAACAAATACCACAGTTATTATTATTCCAAGGTTATCATTTTGGCAGGGAACGTGTCTACCAACTTGGTTATATTGTATTCAAGAGCTGCAAACAATGCTCTGCATACCGTAAGTGTTCAATAAATGTGGCTGATTAATGGATTAATTAAGGAATTCTTTGAGGAACAGAGAATTTAAGTGACTAACTGCTGGGGTAGATGCAAGCTAATCGGTTTGGACACAATCCATGTCCCTCGTGAGGCTCACGGTCTTAGTTCTCATTTTACAGGTGAGGAAACTGAGGCACAGAGAAATTAGGAAACTTATCCAAGATTACACAGCAGCGGCACTGGGAATCAGAGGACCTGGGTTCTAATCCTGGCAGGTCTTTTGTTTGATCTTGGAAAAGTCACCTAACTTCTCTGGTCCTCTGACATCCAGTTGTTTTCTTTCCCCTACGCCACACTGCTTCTCTGTCTCTGCCTCGGGTTTGTAAGTTCTTTGAGGGCAGGGATAATGTCAACCACCCTTTGTATTAGTAATAACAATAATGGTATTTGTTCACTCATTAAATCGTATTTATTAAGTGCTTACTGTGTGCAGAGCATTGTACTAAGCGCTTGAAAAGTACAATTCAGCAGCTTACTATGTGCCAAGCACTGTACTAAGCACTGGGGTGGATACAAGCAAATCGGGTTGGACACTGTCCCTGTCCCATGTGGGGCTCAGAGTCTCAATCCCCATTTTGCAGATGTGGTAACTGAGGCCTAGAAAAATGAAGTGACTTGTCCAAAGTCTCACAGCAGACATATGTTGGAGTCAGGATTAGAACCCATGACTTTCTGTCTCGTAGGCCCATACTTTATCCACAACACTATGCTGCTCCCAAGTGTTTCATGCAGTGCTCTGCACACAGTAAGAGCTCAATAAATAACAGATTAACTGATTAATTAACCAAACATGCACAGTGCAGTGATAATGATTTCTCTGTCACAAGCGACTCACTTGAAACATCATGTCTAAGCATAGGTAACATAGAAGAGCATGTTAAGCCTGCAAGGTAGACTGTGTGGGCAGGAAGGGAAATTACCAATATCGCTTGCTTGCTTGATTGATTGATTATTGATCGCTCTACCCCCAGGGAGGCACTTACGAGAAACCCGGTCATAAAAATATGAGCCCCGATGGGAGACAGAGCCCAGCTGTGGAGCCGGGGTCTGCCACGCGACCCAGGGAATAACCGCAACTGTATTCACACGACTCTGTCCCTCGCTGTGGGATAACTGGGGGAGGATAGTCTGTGGAGGAGGATTAATGACGAGCTCTGCTCCACATCCCGGCTAAACCCACAGGGGTTACTTGCTAATGGGGAACCCAGGGAGGACCAGCTTTATTACCAACCACATAGATTAAGCAACGGGTTTTAGAAAGAGGAACAATTCGGCTTGGATTGATAATTCCTCTATGTGAATTTCTAGTACGTCCGTATTTTATGTTAAACACAATTAGTCTGCCTCAGGAATAGCCACACCTCCAAGTTCCTCGGGGAACTTGGAGTCGTGACCCCTGACCCTCAGGAGAACGAAAGCCCCCCAGAGAAGCTTCCTTCTTAGCCTCTTTCTGACAAGAAATGCTCTAGCTCAGTATTTATTGCTCTTCTTTCTCCTCTTGGGACTAACCTGGCCTGCCTTAGAGATTCGAGGCTATTTTCTTTCTCCCTAGAAGACAAGCGAGATGGCTCTTGTTGCTAAGTGTGTATGCAGTAGCTTCCAAGGGGTTCAAAGTCATTCTGATTCGCTTTGGGAAATTGATGAGCCTTGGTGAGGGCTTGGGCAGGGGGGAGGAGGGAAGGGCATCATCATTTCACTCTTGACCTTAGCAGAGAGGGACAAAATTGTCCATTGTTTAGGTGACAGGGTATATCACTAGGTAGCTGTTTGAGAGAAGGCTTTGGCTCTCTTTATTCCTATTCATCTCTGGGTGTCCTCCTGAACCCACTGGGGGTTCTTCTCTGGTGTTGGCCAATTTCCACTAGGATAGTGATCATATTGATTTCTTAGTATTAAAGGGGGTTGGGGTTGGTAAGGCTGGCATCTGCTTGTTGGGGCGATTCCGGGGGTGCTAGAGAAAATGGAAGTTTATTCAAATGATTTCTGATTTCCTATCTGGCTCCCATCCAAATGGGCAAGAATATATCCTTAAATTCACCATGTTAGAATTTTCTAGATCTGAAACTTCCTCCTCTTCACCTTCTGAATACAAGGAGAGAACTTGGGTTCAAAGGAAGTGGTCATTTCTACCCATGGTTTCATTCATTCATTCAATGTTATTTATTAAGTGTTTATTACATGCTGAACACTGTACCAAGAGCTTGGGAAAGTACAATACAACATTAAATAGGGACATTCCCTGCCCGCAACAAGTTCACAGCCTAGAGGGGATTTGGCCCTTCCACTTTGTTTTTCCTACTTTGACTACTGCCAAATCCCTCCCTGACATAACAGTAATAATAATAATAACAGTAATAGTGTTTTTATTCATTCATTCATTCATTCAATCGTATTTAATTAATTATGACATTTATTAAGCGCTTACTATGTGCAAAGCACTGTTCTAAGCACTGGGTAGGTTACAGGATGATCAGGTTGTCCCACGGTGGGGGGCTCACAGTCTTCATCCCCATTTTACAGATGAGGTCACTGAGGCCCAGAGAAGTTAAGTGACTTGCCCAAAGTCACACAGCTGACAACTGGCGGAGTCGGGATTTGAACACATGACCTCTGACTCCAAGGCCCGTGCTCTTTCCACTGAGCCATGCTGCTTCTCTAATCTCACACATACAGGGCGGCAGAGGCCTGAGAGAGAGAGAGAGTCGAGGATGGAGACTCGAGTTTACTGTGTGGAAAGAGGCACTGGTAGACCGCTTCCCGATTTTTACTAAGGAAACTCTATGGATTCAATACCGGAACGATTGCAGATGGAGAGTGGGGCATTCTGGAAGAGATGTGTCCATGGTGTCGCTATGGATCGGATACAACTCGACGGCATAAGTCAGACAAACCCCAGCGCTTAGTATAGTGCCTGGCACATAATAAGTGCTTAACAAATATCATACTAGAAATAATAATACACAAGCAGATTGGACACAAACCCTGTTCTACTTGGGGCTAGCAGACTTATCCTTATTAATTAATAGCATCATTATTACTAGTAAACACCAGTATTACTACTACTTGCTAGGTTGGGTTACTGCTGTAATTAATATATGGCATCTGAATCAGCACTTCAAAGTTGCCAAGAAAACCAATATGAATCCTTATTCGGGAAAGTCAGAAGAAACAATTTGGGAATACAGATCCAGGATCTGCTTTGATTGCCAAGATCCACATAGTTAACTCAAGAAGTTGATTGATTCAAAAAAGTTATATCTTAGAGACTGGATATGCGTGTGTACGCAGGATGAATCTAATAGCAGGCTGAAAACTTCAGGAAATCCTCTTTTAATCTTTCAGCCGCATTAATCGTAGCAGAGCGGCTAGCCCGTACTCGTTCTGGGGATTTGGTTTCTGAGCTTTCACTTGTACCGCAGCCTAGCTGAGCAAAGGATTATGCAACCGAGTCTCGGGCGTTGCTTCTGGCTGTCCTGAAGGGCCAGGGGGATTTTCGCTAAGGTCAGCCGTTTTGCCCCTCAAATGTTGGACCGATCCGTGCAGAATCGGGCAAGAAGTGGAATTTTCTCCTGGAAAATTCTTTAGACTATATTCCTAGATCAGTAGATTGATAGTTATCCATGTTTTCTAAAATAGTGCTACTGATGATGGGGTGTTTTTCCTGACTTTGAGTGGGGCTGCAAACTCTGCTGCTTGACTGGCATTCTCTCCCACATCACTGATCCCAAAGTATAGATCCTTCCTGCCCTTTCTTTTATGGTATTTGTTAAGCCTCTACTATGTCCCAGACACTGTTCTGAGCACTGTGCTGTGCTAATGGGCTTCTTTCTATCAATCAATCAATCAATCAATTTTATTTATTGAGCGCTTACTGTGTGCAGAGCACTGTACTAAGCACTTGGGAAGTACAAATCGGCAACATATAGAGACGATCCCTACCCAACAACGGGCTCACAGTCTCGAAGCGGAAGAGAGACAACAAAACAAAACAAGTAGATGAGGGTCAATACCACCAAAATAAATACAATTATAGCTATAATAATAATGATGGCATTTGTTAAGCACTTACTATGTGTGAAGCACTGTTTAAAGCTCTGGGGTGGGAGGGATACAAGGTGATAAGATTGTGCCATGAGGGACTCATAGTCTTAATTCCCATTTTAGTGATGAGGTAACTGAGGCACAGAGTAGTTAAGTGACTTGCCCAAAGTCACACAGCTGACAAGTGGCGGAGCCGGGATTAGAAACCATGACCTCTGACTTCCAAGCCCGGCTCTTCAATTTACATGACCGATAGTGATGCCATGGATGCATTTCTCCCAGAACACCCCACCTCCATCTGCAATCGTTCTGGTAGTGGATCTATAGAGTTTTCTTGGTAAAACTGCAGAAGTGGTTTACAGTTGCCTCCTTTGGCGCAGTCAACTTGAATCTCTGCTCTGGACTCTCTTCCAGGCCGCTGCTGCCCAACACAGGGGAGTTTTGACTTGTAGCAGATTGCCTTCCACTTGCTAGCCACTGGCCAGGAATGGAATGGGTATGCCTCCGCTTGACTCTCCCTCCTGTAGCCAACACTAGTAGAGTCCTGGAAACTTTCCAGGTGCGACCCTGAGAGGGGGGATTTCAGGATAAGGGATCCTGTTTTCTAACCATTTTACTAGTGCTTATCATTGTTCGTGGTTTTGGACAACCATTCAACATCTTTCATACAATGAACCAGATTCCATTATTCCTCAGTCAGGTCTACATTTACTCCTTTAAGCCCTCCTCTTTCCCTCTCAAAATCCCCCTTGCCAGTTTTTTTTCCAGTCAGGGACACTTTAATCACAACTACCTCTTCTGCCTTTCATTCATCCAGTCATATTTTTGGAGTGCTTATTGTGTGCATAGCTCTGTACTAAGAGCTTGGGAAAGTATAATAGGACAATAAAAGACACATTCCCTGCCCACAACGAGCTTGCAGTCTAGAGGATTGAAATGGATTTAACCCCTTCACAACATCGCCAAGATCCGCCCTTTCCTCTCCATCCAAACTGCTGCCTTGTCAGTACAATCAGCCATCCTATCCCGACTGGATTACTGCATCAGCCTCCTTTCTGATCTCCCAACCTCCTGCCTCTCCCCGCTTCAGTCTCTTCTGCACTCTGCTGCCCGGATTATCTTTGTACAGAAATGCTCTGGGCATGTTACTCCCCTCCTCAAAAATCTCCAGTGGTTGCCTATCAACCTTCATATCAAGCAAAAACTTCTCACTCGCGGCTTCAAAGCTCTCCATCACCTCATCCCCTCCTACCTCACCTCCCTTCTTTCCTTCTCCATCCCAGCCTGCACCCTCCGCTCCCCTGCCACTAGCTTCCTCACTGTGCCTCGCTTTCGCCTGTCCCACCGTTGATCCCTGGCCCACGTCCTACCTCTGGCCAGGAATGCCCTCCCTCCTCACCTCTGCCAAACTAGCTCTCTTCCCTACTTCAAAGCCCTTCTCCTCCAAGAGGCCTTCCCAGACTGAGCCCCTCTTTCCTCTGCTCCTGCTCCCCTCCCCGTCGCCCCGACTCCCTCCCTCAGTTCTATCCCCTTCTTCCCCTCACAGCACTTGTGTATATTTGTACATATTTATTATTCCATTTATTTTATTGATGATGTCTTTATCATTCTATTTATCTATTTTGATGCTACTGATGCCTGTCTACTTGTTTTGTTGTCTGTCTTCCCCTTCTAGACTGTGAGCCTGTTGTTGGGTAGGGATTGTCTCTATCTGTTGCTGAATAATAAGTGCTTAACAAATACCATCATCAAATTGTACTTTCCAAGCACTTAGTACAGTGCTCTGCACATGGTAAGTGCTCAATAAATGTTATTGAATGAACGAATGAATAAGGTTGGACACAATCCATGACCCGCATGAGCTCACAGTCTTAATTCCCTTTTTATAGATGAGGTAACTGGAGCACAGAGAAGTTAAGTAACTCACCCAAGATCACGCAGCAAACAACCCAGGTCCTCTGAGGCCTAGCACTGTGCTCTTTCACTAGGCCCTGCTGTTATGATTTCTTCACTTTTCTCCCCTTTCACTACTGTAGATTGTACCCAAGTGAAGTAGACTGTTTTGAGGAATTGGGAGGCACTTGAAGATCATTAAAAGTTTCACAAAGAGAAACTTTTAGCGGACCTTTTCCTCTCCTCCTAAAGTACCCTGACCCTCCTGGTAAAAGAACTCGTTCCGTGTCAGAAAGAGCGAGCCAGTTTCAGAACAAGCATCAGATTCAGAGCCCCAGCTGGGACGGGGCCATCTGAACAGAGATGAGTGGAATGGACAGTTGAATCAGTTCTCCTCCCAACATCTCCCAGCCTTTTCTGAAAAGAGGTTGGGTTGCTGGAATTGAAATCAATAAAGATGCCAGTTTATATTCAGTCAATAGAAGAATTCTCCTTTCCTTTCTGTTTCATTCTGTTTGCCCTTGCTCTCACCCAGGACAAATTACCCGAGGAGAAGTGTTCCCATTTAAATTTCCCCCCGATCCTTGAGTTGGATGTGCAAACCAAGTCAAGACAAACTCCTAAGGTCCGTGGACTGGGGTGGAATGTACTGAGGCTCTGCGGAGTAAAAAGGAAGCAGCGTGGCTTAGTGGAAAGAGCACAGGCTTGGGAATCAGAGGATGTGGGTTCTAATCCCAGCTTCTCCATCTGTCTGCTTGGGCATTGAGCTTAACTTCTTTGTGCCTCAGTTCCCTCATCTGTAAAATGGAGATTGAGACTTTGAGCCCTCTCTAGAACAGGGACTATGTCCAACCCAATCATCTCGTATCTGCCCTAGTACTTAGAAGAGTGCTTGGCACATAGTAAGCACTTCATAAATACAGCAATTTATTCATCTTTTTATTTAAAAGATGGGACCTTCTTGCGCTTGGAAACACAAACATAGTGCATGGATTTGGAAGGGAGTCTAAAGTCATGAGTTTGCTTGAGAAGTCACCTTTCCCAGCCTCCATCAATCAATAGTATTGATTGAGTGCTTACTAGGTGCAGAGCATTGTACTAAGCGCTTGGCCGAGTACAAGAGCATCAGTAGACACATTCCCTGCCCAGAGCAAGCTTACAGTCTAGTACATATAGGACTTGAATTGGATTCTTCACAATATCCAGGGAAGAAGCTGCCTTAACAGTTTATTCTATAGCGCTCAAATCTCACAGTTTGCAATTTCTCAGTTCCTAAGGCCATATCCAAATATTCCCTGCTGCTATTCTATCCCTTTTCTCTAACATTTAGTGTTAAAGGAGAACAGATGGACACGGCACAGCTACAAAACATTCCTTGTAACTCGGAAGACCAAAAAACCTTTTCCTGCCACCAGCTAAAAAATCTATTTGTCAATCAATGGTAATTATTGAGCACTTACTATGTGCAAAGCACTTTACTAAGAGCTTGGGAGAGTACCATACAACAGAGTTAGCAGGCACGTTGGCATCCCATCAGGAGCTTACAGTCTAGAGGGATAGACAGACATTCAAATTAATTACGGATTTGTACCTAAGTGCCGTGGGGCTGAGGGTGGAGGGAATTTCAAGTGTTTAAAGGAGGGTTCTCATAAATGAAGTTCACAGAAGGTGCAATTTATGGATTGCCTTTCGCCATGTGAAGCATCTGTGGTTATTTTCAAATCTTTATCTTGGTATTATGTACAATCTTTCTGTTATTTCTGCTGAGTGCTTAAAAAGTAGGAGTTTCTGACATCTGGATCAAAGGAAAAGAAAATATATGTGGGGATCAAGTTGCCTAGGATTGAGAATGTTCCTAACTTTGAATGACATTTCATGAGGCAAGGAGCAGTAGAAGAGCTGATACAATATAGGTTTATGGACTCTTCTATTATTGTATTTATTAAGTGCTTATTCTGTGCCAGGCACTGTGGTAAGCACTGGGGTGGATACAAGCAAATCATGCTGGACACAGTACTTGTCCCACAGTCACAATCCCCATTTTACAGATGAGGTAACTGAGGCACACGGAAGTGAAGTGATTTTCCCAAGGTCACACAGCAGACGTGTCTTTGGAGTCAGGGATGCTGTTTTAAAAGTTCTGTTGCTCAGCCTGTGTTCCAGCCCCATGATTAGCTCCTTACAGAATATTCCTGTTCAGCTCCACGGTCCTAGAACTGATCTAAAATTTGTGTGATCAGGTCAGGAGGAAATGACAATCTTTAGATCAGGCTTTCTCTGCCTTTTTTAATGGAAGCAGTGACTGGAAGGAAAGTTTTATAACGGAATAAAGTCAGTAATTGAATTAAGTGGCTTGGGTTTTGGATTTTGATCTATGTAGAGTTTTTAGAAATTCTTTTCCTCATCATAGACAAGTTCAAAGATTCTCTTATACATTAATATTATTTATAGGCGGACTTCTGCTTGTTTACGAGAGGTGGTTCCTAAAATTATTTGAATGTTAACGGTTCCTATAATCTTTTAAAATTGTTATTTCTTGGTTGGATGAGGCAGCACGTTTGTAGCAAAATTAGATGTTTAACAACCTACTTTCCCTATAAAAGGGGATTTTTCTTTTTGAAACCCTTGAGTTCTTTCAGGAGGAGGGTTGAGGGAGCTTTCCCTTCTGGATGACTAGGCCATTGCAAAACTAAGCTTGCAGATTTAAGTGGATTGTTATGTGGGAAAGCTAAATAGAAAATGAACACAGAATAAATGACTTACTGGAGCAAGCTTTTCCTCTTAATTAAAAGTCAAAAGCCAAAATTGCTTTTCCCTTGATTTGGGCAATTGTTCCCGGTATTTATTTGAAATGGGACAATGACGTTTTCGAAACGTCAGAATGGGTTGAGTGATAACGAGGTCTCCGGGTAGAGATGCGGTCACACACGTCTCCACCCCCCCCCGCCTTACCTCCTTCCCCTCCCCACAGCACCTGTATATATGTATATATGTTTGTATGTATTTATTACTCTATTTATTTATTTTATTTGTACATATCTATTCTATTTATTTTATTTTGTTAATATGTTTTGTTTTGTTCTCTGTCTCCCCCTTCCAGACTGGGTGCCCACTGTTGGGTAGGGACCGTCTCTATATGTTGTCAACTTGTACTTCCCAAGCGCTTAGTACAGTGCTCTGCACACAGTAAGCGCTCAATAAATACGATTGAATGAATGAATGAATGAATGAGTGTACTGGACTATGTGCGTGCCAGATGTTGAATGTCAGCCAATACAGTGTCCAAGAATAGTCACTCCCCCAAATCGCCACCACTTTCATGAAAAAGAAACTCCTCACTGTTGGCTTTAAAACACTCAATCACCTTGCCTCCTCCTATCTCACCTTGCTACTCTCTTCCTAAAACCCAGCCTGCACACTTTGCTCCTCTACGCCAACCTACTCACCGTGTTTCAAATTCATTTATCTCTCCAATGACGTCTCACTCACATCCAGGCCTGGAATGCCTCCCTCTTTTTATCCGGCAGACAATTATTCTCCCCAGTTTCAAAGCCTTATTGAAGTCACATCTACTCCAAGAGGCCTTCTCTAACTAAGCCCTCTTTTCTTTTTCTTCTACTCCCTTCTGTGTCCCTGACTTGCTTCCTTTATTTATCCCCCCTCCCAGTCCCACACAGCTTATGTATGAGTCCATGATTTATTTGTTTATATTAATGTCTATCCCCCCTCTACAGTGTAAGCTCACTGTGGGCAGGGAATGTGTCTGTTATATTGCTAAAATTCACTCATGCATTCAGTCATATTTATTGAGCACTTACTGTATGCAGATCACTGTACTAAGCACTTGGGAAGTCCAAGTTGACAAATATAGAGATGGTCCCTACCCAACAACGGGCTCACAGTCTAGAAGGGGGAGACAGACAACAAAACAAAACATGTGGACAGGTGTCAAGTCACCAGAATAAATAAAAATAAAGCTAGATACACCTCATTAACAAAATAAATAGAATAGTAAATATGTACAAGTAAAATAAATAGAGTAATAAATCTGTACAAACATATATACAGGTGCTGTGGGGAGGGGAAGGAGGTAGGGCAGAGGGGATGGGGAGGAGGAGAGGAAAAAGGGGGCTCAGTCTCCTAAGAGCTTCATCATTTAATCAATCAATTAATCAATCCATCACACAGTAAATGCTCAGTAAAAATGATTCGTAAGAAGTAAGGGACTAGGAAAGCAATATGGAAATGCTATTCTAGGTACTATGATGAGTTCAGGAGGCCTGATGTTACCCTCAGAATTCATTCATTCAATTGTATTTATTGAGTGCTTACTGTTTGCAGAGCACTGTACTAAGCGCTTGGGAAGTACAAGTTGGCAACATATAGAGATGGTCCTTACCCAACAATGGCCTCACAGTCTAGAAGGGGGAGACAGACAACAAAACAAAGCACGTGGACAGGTGTCAAGTCACCAGAATAAATAAAATAAAGCTAGATACACATCATTAACAAAATAAATAGAATAGTAAATATCATCCCGACTCCACCACTTCATTCATTCAATTGTATTTATTGAGCGCTAATTGTGTGCAGAGCACTGTACCAAGCGCATGGGAAGTACAAGTTGGCAACACGTAGAGACGGTCCCTACCCAACAGCGGGTCCACAGTCTAGAAGCTGTGACTTGTCAGCTGTCAGCTGTGTGACTTTGGGCAAGCCACTTAACTTCTCTGTGCCTCAGTTACCTCATCTGTAAAATGGGGATGAAGACTGGGAGTCCCACGTGGGACAACCTGATCACTTTGTATCCTCCTCAGTGCTTCACACACACGGTAAGCACTGAGGTAGATGTTAGATAATCAGGTCCCACAGAGGGTTCACAGTCTAAATAGGAAGGAATGTCCATTGCTGATGACCCGTACCACTGATTCAGCCAGACGTTACCACCTGTCCCAAGGAAATAATAATAATAATAATAATGGCATTTATTAAGCGCTTACTATGTGCAAAGCACTACCCCCATCTAGAAGGGAAGAGACAAATGTGGAAGAACTGGGCCTAGGATAACTGATCAGCATAACCTTTGGGTCAGAGAAGCAGCATGGCCTAGCTGCTAGAGCATGGGCCCAGAGTCATGGGGTCTAATCCTGGCTCTGTGACTCTCCTGCTGTGTGACCTTGGGAAAGTCACCTCACTTCCCTGTGAATCAGTTACCTCATCTCTAAAATGGGGATTAAGACTATGAGAGCCCGATGTGGGACAGGGGCCGTAACCAACCTGCTTAGTTTGTGTTCCCCCCAGCACTTAGTATGGTGCCTGGCACATAATAAGTTCTTAACAAATACCACAGTTATTATTAGTATTCATAGTAGCCGAGTGGAGTGGATGCTGCAGGATTGAGGGCTCGGTAAATATGATTGATTGATTAACAGATTGATTGGAAAGGTCAGTCAGTCAGTCGGTCAATCGTATTTATTGAGCGCTTACTGTGTGCAGAGCACTGTACTAAGCGCTTGGGAAGTACAAGTTGGCAACATATAGAGACGGTCCCTACCCAACAGTGGGCTCACAGTCTAAAAGGGGGAGACAGAGAACAAAACCAAACATACTAACAAAATAAAATAAATAGAATAGACATGTACAAGTAAAATAAATAAAAAGTAATAAATATGTACAAACATATATACAGGTATATACATATATACAGGTGCAATGCAACAGTGCTAGTAGACAACTTAAGTGACTTGCCCAAGATCACACAGCAGACAGGCAGAGGAGCTGGGATTCGAACCCATGACCTCTGACTCCCAAGCCCGGGCTCTTTCCACTGAGCCACACTGCTTCGCTTGACATGTTATCATATCCAAACAAGGTGCAGTTGTGATACTATGCGTTTCTATTTCCCTAATGATGGTCTCAGCAACAACATTGTGGAAGATGCTTTACCACAGGATTGAGGGGATTCTTTGTAGCCAAATATGCTACTTCCCACCCCTAGCAATAGAAATGCTAAGAATAGTATATACTGCAATTCAGCTTGACTTAGAAGCTGACTGTGAGCCAGTTGTTGGGTAGGGACTGTCTCTGTTGCCCAGTTGTACTTTCCAAGCGCTTAGTGCAGTGGTCTGCACACAGGAAGTGCTCAATAAATATGATTGAATGAATGAATGATGACAGATTGTATTCTTCGTAATAATTGTGGTGAGCCCACACAACGAGCCCCCCTTCTAGACTGTGAGCCCATTGTTGGGTAGGGACCGTCTCTATATGTTGCCAACATGTACTTCCCAAGCGCTTAGTATGTGCTCTGCACACAGTAAGTGCTCAATAAATATGATTGAATGAATGAACAAGCTGCCTTATTAGTGACTGTTTGTGATCCTGCTAACGACAACAAGGAAGAGACTGGGGAAGGCAGTGATGGGCTTTACCTGAGACAGGTGATTGCTGGCTTGTTGGGGTGGAGCATGGAGGGAAGTGTGGCCTTCTCTCCCCATTCTACCTTGTAATTGGCCTTGCTCAATCAATGACCACCACATAGAACCACAGCTGTGACCCCCTAAGGCAGATAAAAGGCGGTCGTTTTGAATTGGGAGAAAGTAGCAGTGGAGGAGGGAGAGAGAGGTAAGCATGGAGGGAGAAGTAAGTAGGGAAGGAGAAGAGCAGTTGTACTTGAAAGAAGAGACATCAGCCAAATGGACTCCCTTGCCCAGCAGGCTGGTACTGGACCCTTGGTGGAGTGAGAGAGTATGTATGTAGCACTCCCTTGCCCCTTTGTAAAAGTGAGTAAAAAATTTTTCCTCAGTAACCTTGGTGATCAGTGATATTGTTTGCCTCTACTATGTGTCACTGAGGCTCCTCTGGTCCAAGAAAGTCCTGCTTGGTATGAGCTGGGGTGGCGGAGTTTGTGACAGTAATAATAATAATTATGGTATTTAAGTGTTTACTATGTACCCTACTAAGTGATATGGGGGGATACAAGAAAATCAGGCTGGACAGATTCCCATTCCCACATGGAGCTCACAGTCTTAATCTGCATTTTACAGATGAGGCAACTGAGACCCAGAGAAGTGAAATATTTTGTCCAGGGTCACACAGTGGACATGCAAAGAAGCTGGGGTTAGAGTCCAGGTCCTTCTGATTTCCAGGCTTGTGTTCTATCCACTGTCATGTTGTTTTACTAGAAATTTTTTTCTCAGCAGTCAGAGCTTGCCAAAACCTGTCAGATAATAGTCCATCCCATGTCCATGATGTGATTACAACAGAATGAAAAGACTAGAAATTAAATGGACATTGAAAAAGAGGATGGTCCTCCTTTAAAAAGAAGACCTTGGTAAAAGGGCACTTAGGAAAATTGGGAATAAATAGTAATAGTGATCTTGTTCTGTGACTAAATAAGGACTTCATTCTGGGTACCTGGGTTTATCAAATCTGACATTTTACAATCACATTAGACATGGACACAGTGGTTTTAAAGGATACACAGCAAACTGCGCCTGTATCACTTAGGATTCTTCTGCTAATATTGCTGAGTTTCAAGTGAACTCTAAGCGGTGATCTTCCTTGTCTGGACAGAAAAGGTGACTGTTTTTCTATTCTCCTCTATGAATCTGCAGAAGGACCTGCATACTAAAGATCTTCTCATAGTCTGGTGGGATTCTAAGAATTGCATCCATCCTCATAGGAGATAGAAAAAGAAGCTCTCAGAAGAAAACACCAGGCTAGAGGCTCTAACAGAACTTGAAACAAATGGCATCGCATTGATGACCTGAGCTTCTGCAGCTACAAACAATCACAGCTGATAGAGTTCGGTCTGGTGGCTTGACTATCTATTCCCGTAGGGGTAGGGAAATAACTTACAGCTCCCGAGGCAATGGGGATAGTCTCAGCCAAAGCTGAAAACAGCAGTAAAATTTGTTACCCCTGCCCTCAGGGGAAAGGCAGAAATGTGAAATCCCCCTGAGATACAAATTCCTATCTGTTGCTAGGACTTTCCCAATGTCCCTCAATCCAAATCTATGTCTTCACAATATCTAATAGCGGTTTTGGCTCACACTTTAAGTTCATAATTGCGTGCTCATACATGGCTTCCGTCTCTCATCCCAAATCTGCGCTGCTTGTCGGAGAAGCAGCGTGGCTCAGTGGAAAGAGCACGGGCTTTGGAGTCAGAGGTCATCATCAATCGTATTTATTGAGAGCTTACTGTGTGCAGAGCACTGTACTAAGCGCTTGGGAAGTACAAGTTGGCAACGTATAGAGATGGTCCCTACCCAACAGTGGGCTCGCAGTCTTCACTTCTCTGGGCCTCAGTTACCTAATCTGTAAAATGGGAACTAAGACTGCGAGCCCCACGTGGGGCAACCTGATAACCTTGTAACCTCCCGAGCACTTAAAACAGAGCTTTGCAAATAAGCGCTTAATAAATGCCATCATTATTATTAATGGCAGCAAGGTTTTCCTTGTCTCCAAGTACAGAGGAGAAACCTAGGGGAGAAACATGCCTTCATCCCAAAGCTTTGAAGCCTGGGTGGCCATTGCCTAATACAAGGATACTTCAGATGTTGTCTAAACTCATTCATTCATTCAATTGCATTTATTGAGCGCTTACTGCATGCAGAACACTATACTAAGCACTTGGGAAGTATAATTCAGTAACAGAGACAATCCCTGCTCACAATGGGATTACAGGCTAGAAGGGGGGACACAGGCATTGAAACAGGCAGAGAAGCCGTGTGGCTTCATTGGAAAGAGCCCAGGCTTGGGAGTCAGAGGTAGTGGGTTCTAATCCCTGCTCTGCTGCTTGTCTGCTGTGTGACTTTGGACAAATCACTTAACTTCCCTGTGCCTCAATTGCCTCATCTGGAAAATGGGGATAAGGACGGTTAGCCCCACGTGGGACAACGTGATGACCTTTCATCTACCCGTGGCTCAGTGGAAAGAGCCCGGGATTTGAAGTAAGAGGTCATGGGTTCAAATCTTGGCTCTGCCAATTGCCAGCTGTGTGACTTTGGGCAAGTCACTTAACTTCTCTGGGCCTCAGTTACCTCATCTGTAAAATGGGGATTAAGACTGTGAGCCCCCAGTGGGACAACCTAATCACCTTAACTTCCCCAGTGCTTAGAACAGTGCTTTGCACATAGTAAGCACTTAATAAATGTTATCATTATTATTATTACCCCAGTGCTTGGCACCTCGTAAGTGCTTAACAAATACCATCATCATTATTATGGGTAGGGGAATGGATGGGGAGGAGATGGGGAGGGGCTGAGCAGCCACATTTCACCATTCATTCATTCAATCATTTATTGAACGCTTACTATGTGCAGAGCACTGTACTGAGTGCTTGGGAAGTACAATTCCCAGCTCTGCCAGTTGTCAGCTGTGTGAGTCTCTACACCTGTAGTATAATTTAGGAAATGTTAGGCCTGGCACCTGCCTGATGAATGATCATCTCAAAGGATTACCAAAAGTTAAAGTGACTCTGGAAACAATTTCACTTCACAGATTATCCCTCTCCCCACCCCACTCCTTCAGTGACCCATCTACCTTCAGTACGATTCCTCAGCCCTGGCATATTTCTTTGGCATTAGACAATGCCGAAGGTGACTTGTGAGCACTGTGAATTGGCTGTCAAAAGCGCTGCAAAAGATAAGCTAGCCTGACCAGGAAGATGTGTTGACCTTTATTTACTATTTTAGAAATCTAGTTTGGCATGTTTACAGTAGATGACCAGTGTGGGGTTTAGCTTCTGTACTCTGTACACCCCTATAAGATCTTAATACACTCTCTGAGCATGCTTGTGGCTTTCAATAATTATTGTGATGTCTGCTAAATGCTTACTATATGCCAAGTACTGCACTAAGTGTGGGTGGGTCTGGTTTGGTAAGTGGCAGATAAACAGGTCTCCATTGACAGGTTGTGATCATTAGAACTCATTAATAGCTGTGAGCTAATTTCCTGAATCTAACGGTTGCCTGTTGGGGAAATAATCATGACAGGTTAATGCCTAAATTTTGTATTATATAGTGCTGAATTCCAGTCCAAAAGCTATTTCCCTGGGATAATATTAATTATGGTATTAAGCACTGACTAGGTGCCAAGCACTCTTCTAAGGGCTGGGGTAGATACAAGGAAATCAGGTTCAACACAGTCTAGGTAGTAGGGAGTGAGATTTAATCCCCATTTGACAGAACTGAAGAACAGAGAAGGGAAGTTGCCCAAAGTCACACAACAGACAAGTGGCAGAGGAGAATTAGAACCCGTGTCCACTGATTCCCACTAAGCCATGCTGCTTCTCTAATACTTCTGTAATTTTCAGTAATTGTTCTTCTGATCCTTTACCCTCCTCTTTCAGGATATCCCAGGTTGGAGTTTCACCCACTCCAAATGCTTCCCTGACATTCTGCGGATGATGTTAATAACAATTGTGTGATTAGCCAAGTGCTTATAATAATAATTAATAATAATAATGGCATTTATTAAGTGCTTACTATGTGCAAAGCACTGTTCTAAGCGCTGGGGAGGTTACAAGGTGATCAGGTTGTCCCACGGGGGGCTCACAGTCTTAATCCCCATTTTACAGATGAGGTAACTGAGGCACAGAGAAGCTAAGTGACTTGCCCAAAGTCACACAGCTGACAATTGGCAGAGCCGGGGTTGGAACCCATGACCTCTGACTCCAAAGCCCGTGCTCTTTCCACTGAGCCACGCTGCTTCTCAAGTGTGTCAAGCACTATGCTAAGCATTGTGGTAGAAACAAAATAATCCAGTCCCATATGCGGCTCACAGTCTGAGGGAGATCAGTTATTGAATTCTTATTTTGCAGATGAGGAACGTGAGGCACAGAGAAGTTGTGACTTACCCAAGGTCACACAGCAGATTAGTGGTTGAGGGGGATTAGAACCCAGGTCCTCTGAGTCCCAGGCCCAAGCTCTATCCACTGGGCCTAACTGTTTCTTGGGGTAGTTCGGCTAATGATCCACGTAGTCACATCTCTTCCTTCAGAGTAGAAGCCTCACTCCTCAGTGAACCTCACCTTTTGACCCGACATGGAGAATCTTTCTCCCTTGACCTGATAGCTGATCACTCCCGGATCACGTCTCTGATCATCTCTGTGTCCTGACCCATCGCCTTCCAAAATGGCTAAGGGGTTTCCAATAGATGCCCCCTTTCGGGTTCTTTTTCCAGTCCATCCCTTTGGCTTGATTCCAGTAGATCAATCAATCAATCGATGACATTTATCAAGCACTTAATGTGTGCAGAGCATTGTTCTAAGCACTTGGGAGAGTACAATATTAGTATTACAATCATTTTTACTGTTATCATTTTGTTGAGGGCTTACTATGTTCCAAGTCCCTGTCACATATGGAGCTCACAGCCCAAGGCGGAGGGAGAACCAGTATTGAACCCCTATTTTACAGTTGGGGAAACTGAGGAACAGTTTCACACCGCAGGCCAAGTGGAAGAGGTGGGATTAGAACCCAGATCCTTTGATTCACTCGCCTGTGCTCTTTCTCCTAGGCCATGCTGTTTCCTTCTATAGTAAACCACCCCTCAGGGAAGAAGTCCCAGGAGTGATTTACCTCTTGCAAATTCTACAGTTTTTCCTCCCTCCTTCTTCTGAGTGTGGGGCAAACTTGGTTGACTAATAAAGCCACTAATGACCACTATCCATCAATTCTCCCATTATAAATGGCATCTGAGCTTTGGCTCAGTCACCAAGGAATAAGGACCAAGAAACTGCCCAAAGGAATTTACCACAATGCTGGAGGTCAGTGAATTTCCACCCACACTCTTGCAATCCGCCAGGCTGGGACAGTGGCTGAAAGCACTGAGAAGGCTGCCAGAGGAAGCATAACCAAATGAGACAATACTCTAATGGAGCAGCAAGTAAACTCCTCTCTCTGCTCACTTGGAAACTGCCACTCTCATCCAGAAGCATCCTATTTACCGGCCCGATTATGCAGATGCCTCTGAAAGCTCCTTTAGCAAAAATAGAATCAATTGCCAAGCCGACGATTACTCCAAGTTCCTTCAGGCTCCGATTGGGATCATGGTTAAGTAGTTACTTAGGAGCCCAACAGATATCTCTACTGGTCCCAAGGTGCGGGGAGATGAAGAAACTTCCCCAGAAGCTTAAAGTCCTCCAGCTATATCTAACAATTACATTGTAGAGCAAGAGATGGAAACCTAACCTAAAGCCCCAAGATTGAAATTTTGTACTGCTCTTGGAAGCTTGCAAACCCAGTTATATTTCCTCCAGTGGATTTTCCCAGAAATACAGACAAGCTGTAATTGCATAATGAAAAAGGGATAACTCCCACATAGATGATCATCAATAGTGCATGAGATCCTTATTTGAAATTCTTCCATAATTATAAAGGTTCCCCTGAGAGGCCAGCTCATAAAAACGCTTGACGTTTTGCTCATCTCCCCGCGTTATTGGTTGAGGGCAACGTTCACTCCAATGATGACACAAAGGCTGATGCAAACTCTGTTTTCTCGGGCCCTGATGCATATTTGGTTTCATCCCAAGAGTGGAAATTCATTTCTATGCTTTTCATTGTTGTTCCCAGAGAGCCACAGATATAATAACGTATTCCCTGTCCAGCATATTAAGGCTTAAAACATTCATACAGTGAGGCTGAGATTTCCTCTCCCACACTGACTTAGAAGAGCCAATTTTGAATTTCGGGCTAAACTATTTAGTAATCAAAAGCTTTTCAATTTTTAATATGCCTGTCTAACGCAATTGTTTTTCACTGTCTGAAAAAGCAAATGCTTCAGTAACAAATCTTCCAGAAGTTCTTAGCTGATTTGGGATCATGCTGTCATCCTGTGTGATTCGGCAATTCCTTGTGTTGGGGGAAAAATTGAGCCCACTAAACTGTCTCTACTTTTTATGGTTTTCATTAAGCTCTTACTATGTGTCAAGCACTGTGGCAGATACAAGCTAAGACACAGTCCCTGTCCCACATGGGGTTTGCAATCTAAATAATAATAATAATAATGATGGCATTTGTTAAGCACTTACTATGTGCCGAGCACTGTTCTAAGCACTGGGGTAGATACAAGGTAATCAGGCCGTCCCACATGGGGCTCACAGTCTTTATCCCCATTTTACAGATGAGGTAAGTGAGGCACAGAGAAGTCAAGTGACTGGCCCTAAATCACACAGCTGATCAGTGGCAGATCTGGGATTAGAACCCACGACCTCTGTGTCCCAAGCCTGTGCTCTTTCCACTATACCATGCTGCTTCTCTGACCTGTTGGCTAAATAGGTTAGACAGCAGTGAATCTCTATTTTAGAGTTGAGGAATCTGAAGCCCAGAGAAGTGAAATGACTCACCCAAGGTCAAACAGCAGGCACGTGACAGATCCAGTATTAGAACCCAGGCCCTCTGACTCTTAGGCCCATATTCTTTCCAATCTACTCCTCCTTTTTTGTTAGTTTTTTTTTTTTAATAGTATTAGTTAGGAGCTTACTATGTGACAGGCACTGTACTAAGCACTGGGGTAGCTACAAGCTAATCAAGTTAGACACAGTCCATGTCCCACATGGGGCTCGCGGTCTTAATACTCATTTTATAAATAAAATAACTGAGGCACAGTGAAGTTAAAGGACCTGTCCAAGGTCACAGAGGTAAGTGCAGAACAAGGATTAAAACTCAGATCTTCTTCTAGGCCCATGCTCTTTCCCTTGAGCTGAATGCTTCTCTGTTGGATTATTCTTTTTTGATTAATTGGGAAAATCCTTCCATACTTCAAAGCTGTGCTGTCTGAATAGAGAGCAGGACAATCCCATATTCTACTTGTTTCAAAGATGATGTATGGAAAACTTTGGCCATAGAATGTCATAATCAAACAATGGAATATATTGAGTGTCTAGTATGTGCACAGCACTGTTGGGGAGAGTACAGTATGACAATTAGCAAACACGTCCCCATCCTCAATCTAGGTTATCACTGTAGATTGTAGGTTTTGGTGAATTCTGATGAGTTCCAGGATGCTCAATCAATCATTAGTATTTTTTGAGCACTTACTGTGGGCAGAGCACTGTACTAACATTTGGAAGAGCACAATAGATTAGTAAACACAATCTCTGCATTCAAGGAGTGAGCAGTCTAGTGCATGAGACTCAAATGTGTATTGATGACACACAAACTGCACAGTGTTGGAATTAGCTGTTTAGGCAGAAATTACTATCAGAAATGGCAGCTGGAGACCTTTATAGGTTTGGCTTTGAAGGCAGAAACAAGAATGAGAATAGATGCGGTCTTAGGTCAAAAAAATATTGCATTTAGTCCAAATTTTGGGAGGAACTGAATAACTGTGTTTCTCCCAAAAGGGAGGTTCAGTTTGCCAAAAGGAATAAACTTTGAGACTCAGCTTTCTGAGTCTCTTACTCTCAGGGCGGTAATCCTCAAACCTGCTCCAACGCAATGGGTGACACGTTTTCAGTTCAGTCCATTTAGGGTTCAGTCACCTAGAGTGGCAGCTTTTCTGGAGACCACCAGCTCTCTGGGAGCAACTCTCTCCAACATAAGAAGGCAAAGACATTGTAGGTGGGAGTGAAGAAATGACTTTTTCCCGGAAAACTTCAAGGTTTGCTCTTAGCCCTCACTCAGTGCCTGATGCCCTGGTCATTATGATCTCTTTCAATTCAGTTAAAAGCTTTCTTTTTTGGAAGGCTTTGTTCTTCTCCACTTTAAGGAGATTACCTCTTTTCCCCATTCACCTTGAGAGAGAGGATTTGCAGAATAAGGGTTCCTGTTTTGCCCTACCGAGTTTGATAGGGAATGGAAAGGAGCCGTGAGGTGGCAGATGAAAAACAATTCCCTAATTGCTGCGAAAAATAAAATGCTAAGATCAATCGGGGATTTGATAAATGCTTATGGAAAGCTATGTTTGGAGAGGTCATTCTGTTCACTGGTTCATGGCATCAGCCCAAGAGGAAAGTGTTCAATCATTACTTTTAAGGCACTTTTATGTCCTTGCACTATTATTTCAACATAGAGCACTGTCTCCTTTCTTTTGAGCGAGGTGGGTTTGGGACACCATTAATGTTCAAAGAGCTTAAATATGGCAGTTTGAGGAGACAGCAGAAAGGCGAGGGGCAGAACCTTCCACAGTTAAGTCAGTACCCGGCCTTCCCCTGCTTGGAGCTCAGGGAGTTAGAAGATCTGGGCCCTAATCAATCAATCAATCGTATTTATTGAGCGCTTACTGTGTGCAGAGCACTGTATTAAGCACTTGGGAAGTACAAGATGGCAACATATAGAGACAGTCCCTACCCAACAGTGGGCTCACAATTTAAAAGGGGGAGACAGAGAACAAAACCAAACATACTAACAAAATAAAATAAATAGATATGTACAAGTAAAATAAATAAATAGAGTAATAAATAGGTACAGGCATATATACAGGTGCTGCGGGGAAGGGAAGGAGGTAAGATGGGGGGATGGAGAGCAGGGCGAGGGGGAATCCCTGACTCACTTCTCTCATTTGCTGATTTAGGTCATTCATTCTACCTAAATGATTCTAGGGGTAGATTGATTCATTATTCTAGTTGATCCTCCCAGTTGGGAGGTGCTGAGTGAAGGGGAGAAGTGCTAGGCAAACAGATGTGGCCTAATAATAATAATAATAATGATAGCATTTATTAAGTGATTATGTGCAAAGCACTGTTCTAAGCTCTAGGGAGGTTACAAGGTGATCAGGTTGTCCCGTGGGAGGGCTCACAGTCTTCATCCCCACTTTACAGATGAGGGAACTGAGGCCCAGAGAAGTGAGGTGACTTGCCCAAAGTCACACAGCTTACAAGTGGCGGAGCCGGGATTTGAACCCAGGACCTCTGACTCCAAAGCCCGGGTTCTTTTCACTGAGCCACGCTGGCCTAGTGTCTAGAGCACAGGCTTGGGAGCCAGAGGACCTGGGTTCTAATCCCGGCTCCGCCACTTTGCTGCATGACTTAAGGCTAGTCACTTCACATCTCTGGGCCTCAGGTACCTCATCTGTGAAACAGGGATTAAGATGGTCAGCCCATTGTGGAACATGAGCTGTATCTGACTTGATTATTTCGAATCTACCCCAATGCTTAGTACAGTGCCTGGAATGTAGTAAGCACTTAACAAATAACATTAAAAAAAGAGAGAACGGGCCTGGGAATCAGAGGATCTGAGTTCTAATCCTGGCTCCAAACCTTGTCTAGAGAAACAGTGTGGCTCAGTGGAAAGAGAGCAGGCTTTTGAGTCAGAGGTCATCGGTTCAAATCCAGGCTCTGCCAATTGTCAGCTGTGTGACTCTGGGCAAGTCACTTCTCTATGCCTCAGTTACCCCATCTGTAAAATGGGGATTAAGACTGAGAGCCCCCCGTGAGACAACCTGATCACCTTGTAACCTCCCCAGCGCTTAGAACAGTGCTTTGCACATAGTAAGCGCTTAATAAATGTCATTATTATTATCATTGTTGCCTGCTGTGGGACCTTGGGCAAATCTCTTAGCATCTCTGATTTTGTCTCTTAATAAAATGAAGATTACAGCCTTGTTCTCCTTCCCCCTTCTATTTTGAGTCCCAGATGGGGTAGGGACAGTATCTGAGGTGATTTTTTTTTTTTTTAAATAGTATTTCAGTGGTCACTATGTGCCATGCACTGCACTAAGCACTAGGGTAGGTGCACAATAATCAGACTGGATACAATCCGTGTCCCATTTGGGGGACACGGTCTAAATCCTATTTTACAGATAATTGAGGGACAGAGAAGTGAAATTACTTTCCCAGAAACACACAGCAGACAGGCGGCAGAGCTGGGATTAGAAATCAGGTCATCTGCTTCCCAGGCCCGTGGTTTTTGGACTTGGCCACACTGCTTTTTTTGATTTTTATTTTATCTGCTCCAGCACTTGGCAGGTAGTAAGCCTTTAACAAATCCCATGCTATCATTAGAGGGAGGCTTAGGATAAACTTGTACTTCCCAAGCACTTAGTACAGTGCTCTGCACCCAGTAAGCACTCAATAAATACAATTGAATGAATCAAGTGCCAAGCACTGTCATTTTCCCATCTCCAAGTTGCAGGGTCTTAAAACCAAATTTAGCTACATAGGACAAAAGGTGCATATACCAAGTTTTGTCCTATACAGCGGTGAATCCTTTAATCAAGGAGGCCTATTCTTTTAGTGGACTATAAATGAGATCATTCTTGGTACTTTATAAAACATAATTTATCTTTACTTCAAAACTATTCAACTGCCTTTGTCTTATTCATTCGTCATGCCCTATGCTGGATATTAAGTAGCCAGATTTTATCAGCAGCAAATTAGATTTTCTGACTTTGTGGTTTACTGACTATCTGGTTAAAGAATTATAAAACCAAAGTCAGAGAGATGGGAAATAACTGGTAAATGCACTTTTATTGAACTTGCTGTGTCTGCAGATGTGGGTTCAGTCTGCAGTAATAATAATAATAATGGCATTTATTAAGAGCTTACTATGTACAAAGCGCTGTTCTAAGCACTGGGGAGGTTACAAGGTAATCAGGTTGTCCCATGGGGGGCTCACAGTCTTCATCCCCATTTTACAGATGAGGGAACTGAGGCCCAGAGAAGTGAAATGACTTGCCCAAACTCATACAGCTAACAAGTGGAGGAGCTGGGATTTGAACAGATGACCTCTGACTCCAAAGCCCGTGCTCTTTCCACTGAGCCACGCTGCTTCCCAGAAGGGAAGATAAATTAATCATGTTAATCGTCTTTATTGTGTGCTTACTGTACTTGCACCCTTACGCTGTAACAAGCACTTGGAAGAGTATAACATATCAAAGTTGGTAGAAACATTACCTGCCCCCAACAAGCTTACAGTTTGGAGGAGTAGATAGATGTTAATATGAATAAATAAATTATGGGTATGTTCAGAAGTGTCATTTGCCTAAGGAAGGGCTGAATAAAATGGGCAAATCCAAGTTCAAGGGTGACAGAAGTGAGTGGGAGAAAAGGCTTAGTGAAGGCCTCTTGGAGGAGATGTGCCTCTAATGAGGCTTTGAAGGTGGGGAGAGTGATGGTCTGTCCGGCGTGAAGAGGGAAGGAGTTTCAGGCCAGAGGCGGTACTTGGGAGAGAGGTCAGCTGCGAGATGGACAAGATCAAGGTACAGCGAATGAGCTGGAATTAAATTATAAGAGTGAAGTGTGCTGGCTGGGTTGTATTAAAAAAAATCTAGGAAGTAAGATATTATTGGCAAGGTGACTGAGTGCTTTAAAGTTGATGGTAAGGAGTTTATGTTGGATGCAAAAGAGGATGGGCAATCACTGGATGTTCTTGAGGGGTGGGGAAACATGGACTAAATGTTTTTTGTAGAAAAATGATCCGGACAAGAGAGCGATGTATGGACTGGAGTGGGGAGAGAGACAGGAGGCAGGGACGTCAGCAAGGAGGCTGTTGTAGTAATCAAGGTAGGATAGGATAAGTGCTTGGGTTAATGTGGTAGCAGTTTGAGAGGAAAGAGTGGATTCTAACAATGTTCTGAAGGTTAGATTGACAGATTAAATATGTCATTTGAAGGAGAAACATGAGTTGAGGATAACACCGAGGTTATGGGCTTGTGAGACAGGAAGGATGGTTGGGTTTTTTATAGTGGTGGGAAAGTCAGGAGGAGGACAGGGTTTGGGTGGGAAGATAAGGAGTTATGTTTTGGACATGTTAAGTTTGAAGTATCAGCGGAACATCGAAGTAGAGATGTCCTGAAGGCAGGAGGAAATGCAAGACTGCAGAGGAGGAGAGAGATCGGAGATGGAGATTTGGGGAATCATTTGTATAGAGATGGTAGTTAAAGCCATGGAAGTGAATGAGCTCTCTGAGGTGTAGATGGAGAAGAGAAGGGGAACCCAGAACTAAGCCCTGATGGGTGCCCTCAGTTAGGGGGTGGGAAGCAGAAGAGGAGCCCATGAAAGAGACTGAGAAGAAGAAACAGAACCTAGAACTGAGTCCTGATGGGCACCCTCAATTAGGGGGTGGGAAGCCGAAGAAGAGCCCATGAAAGAGACTGAGAAGGAGAAACAGAAGAGATAGAAAGGACAGTAGAGAAGGTGGTGTAAGTGAAGTCAAGGTTGGATAATATTTCCTGGAAAAGAGGATGTTCGAGAGTGGTGAAGGCTGCTGGGAGGTTGAAGAGGATTACAATGGAGTAGAGGCTGTTGGATTTGCAAGAAGGAGATCATTGGTGACCTTTGAGAAAGCGGCTTCTGTAGAGTGAAGGGGGCAGAAGCCAGACTGGAGGGGGTCCAGAGAGAACTGGGGAAGAGGGAGTGGAAAAGGTGGGGAGAGTGGTCAACTTAGATATAAAGAGGGAGGGCATTCCAGGCCAGAAGTGGGATATAGATGGGGGTCAGCTGTGAGACAGATGAGATGAGCCCAAAACTCTGCTTCTTCCTAGCCATGATATTTTGTATATATCCTCATTCTTTTATATTGTTGTGGTGGTCTATTATTTCATTTTTCTTTATGGGTCTGTTGCTGACTTGTTTTCCTACACTTAGAATGTGGACCCCTTAGAGGTTGGGAATAACCACATCTAATTCTTCCCTGTGTATGTGTCCCAGTGCTTAGTTGTGTGCTTGGCATACTACAACTACTATCAATAAATCCAATCATTTGTATTTATTTGCTTGCTGCTACTACTACTACAGTGCTTAAAGCAGCCTTTCATCAATCAATCACATTTATTGAGCACTTACTGTGTGCAGTGCCCTTTATTAAGCACTTGGGAGAGCACAATATAACCATTGGTGGACACATTCCCTGCCCACAGTGAGTTTACAGCTTAGAGGGGGAGACAGACATTAATACAAATGAATAAATTGTGGATACACACATTAGTTCTGTGGCTCTGAGGGTGGTGTGAAGAGAGGGTGCCAATCCAAATGCAAGGGTGACAGAGAAGGGAGTGGTAGAAGAGGAAATGAGGGCTTATTCAGGAAAGGCCTCAATCAACCCATTCATTAATTGATTATATTTATTGAGCACTTACTATATGCAGGACACTACTAAACGTTTAAGAGAGTACAATATAGCAGAGTGGGCAGCGATGTTCCCTGCCCAGATGAAGCCTACAGTCTGGAAGGGGATACAGACACTGTGGGTTTGAGGGAGGGGTGAATAAAGAGTCCAAATCTAAGTGCAAAGGTGATAAGGGAGTGGGAGACGAGGAAATAGTCATAGTTGAGACAGGCCCCTTGGTGATGTACTTGAGTGGGGAAAACATGGAAACTTTTTTTAATGAAGCGGGGTGAGGCTGGGAGGTGAGCAAGAAGGCTGATGCAGTGATTAAGGTAGGATAGGATAAGTGCCTGGATTAATGTGGTAGCAGTTTGGATGGAGAGGAAAAGTAACAATGTTGTGAAAGTTGAACTGACAGGATTTGGTGATAGGTTGAATGAGAGAGATGAGTTGATCACACCAAGGCTTGTGAGACAGGGAAGGTGACGGTGCTGTCCACCGTGATGGTAAAGGGAAGGGAAGCAGCGTGGCTCAGTGGAAAGAGCCCGGGCTTTGGAGTCAGAGGTCATAGGTTCAAATTCTGCCAATTGTCATCTGTGTGACTTTGGGCAATTCACTTAACTTCTCTGTGCCTGTCACCTCATCTGTAAAATGAGGATTAAGACTATGAGCCCTCCTGTGGGACAGCCTGATCCTTGTAACCTCCCCAGCACTTAGAACCATGCTTTGCACATAGTAAGTGCTTAATCAATGCCATCATTAATATTTTTATCATTATTAAAGCCACAGGGAGGACAGGATTTGGGTGGGAATACAAGTTCTCTTCATCTAATATTTGTTCACAGAAACTGAATGGCAGATCTGATGTCTGTTTCATTCAGAAGGCTTCCAATTATGGCTGTCAATGGAACCAGTCTGAACCCATCATTTCCCAGTGACTTCCATATCTTTTTGCATAAAACAAAAAACTAATCATTGGGGGGAAGGCTCTTTGCCAGCTGTCTTCCAATTACCTAGGACATTGTTAGGCTGAGATGCTAACTGTGAGGCTGATTGGATATAACATGCTGCTGTGCCAGAAGAAATAGTTTGTCCTATTTGTACCATTTCAAGCAGTGTTGAAATGGGTAAATACTGTAGGAAATTTTTCTTGAAGGCTCATTAGCAAGACCACAGTTCCCATGTTAGAGGAAAATTGGGTGTACTTTTTATTATTTTTATCTATTCCCTTTTTCTGCCTTATATATTTTTGACAGTATTCACCCATCTCTCCCATTAGGTTGTGATTTCCTTGAAAATTTTGACCTCTGACTTCTATTTTTTTATGGTATTTGATAATCACTTTTTATGTGCCAGGCACTGTACTAAGCACTGGGGTAGATGCAAACCAATCAGGTTGGACACAGTCCCTGTCCCACTTGGGGCTCACAGTCTTAATCTCCATTTTACAGATGAGTTAACTGAGGCACAGAGAAATGAAGTGACTTGCCCACGATCACGTAGCAGGCATGGAGCCGAGCCAGGATTAGGGCTCAGGTCCTCTTTCCACTAGGCCACACTGCTTCTGCTTCTTGGTCCAATAGATAAATATTCAGACAGACACATAATAGGCACCCATGATAGTCTATGCCAAAGACCTGCTGCCTTTATTTTTGCGTAGCTGAAATATGCCCTACAGAACCCAGAATTTTTTTTTTGATGCTAATTTACTGGCACCTAATTTTAATTATGAAAAAAGGCAATGGTAAATCAGTTCCATATTTTTACCAAAAAAACTCTATGATTACACATACCAGAATGACTGCAGATATAGTCGGAAACAACTCGATGGCATTTCATCATAATAATTTTATTTAAGGGCTCATATCTTCACCAACCAAAAGTTACAGGGCTTGGGACTCACAAATGACTGCTTCATCCTTGAAACCCCAGGGCTGCAGTCCGTTAGCCTGCCCATTTAGAAAGTTGTTTTTCAGACTTTCCAGCTTTCTCCCCAGGCCCCTTCCCACACTTTCAGCCCACTCCACCCAGAACAAATAGACCAAAAGGCAGAATTTTTTGCAGGTGTTATCGGTTGGGTGAATTTCCGGGCCAGTTCGGATGAACAAATACGATGTTAACTGGAAAGAAAGTAGGACTCTCTCTCTCTTTACCTATTCTTTAAATCCCCCAGACTATTTACAACAAAAAATACTAGTCGTTAATCTCCCTGTAGACAGGGAGAAGTAGAAATGATTGGTGACACTTTCCAGTTAAATGTTAAAAAAAAAAAATAGTTTGATACTAAGACATTCAAGGAGTTAAGAAGTTTGGAATGGTGGTAGTTTCTTTTCTAACCATGACCACATTATAACACAATTCTGTTTTTTCCCTGCAGAAAATTGGGAATGAGAAAATACTGATAAGTTCCTAAACATTAAGAATCTGATGCTTGAGTCTAAATGTCAAATATTACTATTGTTGTTTTATCACTAATAACAACAATAATGATAACAGTGGCATTTGTTAAGCACTTACTATGTGTCCAGCACTGCACGAAGCACTGGGGTAGATGATAATGAGGACCTACATGGGACTCACAGTCTAAGTAGGAGTGAGAACAGGTATTTAACCCCCATTTTGCAAATAAGGGAACTGGGGCTTAGAGAAGTTAAATGACTTGCCTAAGGTCACACAGAAGGCAAGTGGCAGAGTTTAGAACTCAGGCCCAGACTCTTTCCATTAAAACACGAAGAACTGCATAGACTTCTCTATTGGAAGAAAGAGCAGCATTTGTGGTTTTCTTTCATTCTTTGAGGATGAATTATGAGGAAGGATAGCCCAATGAATGAGGCAATATAATAAAATAACAGAACTCATTCAGAGTCAGAAGCCTATGTAAGGCCAGATAGATTTCCTTGGGGGAGTTCTCTTTCCATGTGTCAACTTTGAGAATTCTTTCAGGATCAGTATTAAGCAGTAGGTAACCATTTTTGCTTTTTTATAGAGGCAAATTCCTGTGATTTTTTCATTGTTTACCTTCGTGGTTGCTTAAAATCAGCCAGAGTGAACTGTGAAGAGCAATATTTTTCCTACTTGTTTTTCGCTAAACCCCCTAAAAGCTTTAAGTGGGGAGGAGCTAGTGTTTGAGATCTATCTTTTATATTTTTCTTAGTGTAAAAATTCACTTTTCTCAGTAAGGGAATTATGACCATGCAAAGCTCATTCCGATCATCATTTCCCATTGGCTGAAGATCTCCACACCTTTTAGATCCATTTAGTTATCAGTTGGTGTGGCAAATTTCACTGCATTGTCAGGCAAAGCGTGAAGAACACCTACCTTTTTTTTTTTTTTTTCAAATAAGTTAAAAGAATAGAAACAGAATAGGGGGTGAAGGGGTTGTGGGGGAGGTTCCAGGGAAACCAGAAGAGCAAGGAAGAGAGGCAGGGTTGGGGTGGATGAGGGAGGTGATTTCTGCAGGGATGATGTGAAATTATCTATTTCAGAGCCTAAAGGCCCTCCAGAGAGAAATAAGATTAAACTTCCTTTTAAGTACTTGTACTAGTAATAATTATGGTATTTGTGAATTTTTCTTATCATATCTGGGGTCATTTGAAAGGGATTCATAATATCCCAAAGAGCAAAAAACAAAATGGAAGTAGTAGACTAAGCCAATTAAACTGCAAAACCGAGTGAAACCTTTCCAATTGGAAACACATAAATTTTGATCAAGGAAGGGAAGTGAAATATAGAGGTCAGGGCCCAGTTGTTTGGAGGAGAAATTCAGGAACGGGTGAGTGATTTCATTTCACTTGTGTGGTGTACTTTGGGTTTTTTTTTTCTTTATGTAACAGTGCAAAGCAATTTAATGAAATGCAATTTGCATCTAATGTGTAAAAAAATATTGTGATAGAGTAGCTTTGTTTAGGCAATGTTACTCCATACAAGCGTTTTTAATCGATTTTTTTTTGATAGGGAGACCGTTCCTTGAAGCAGATGATAGTAATAATGATTATATTTAATAATCGAGGTATTGTGATATTGATTAAATGCTTACAATGTGCCAAGTGTTATGTTAAATGCTGGGGTAGATAAAGTCCACTCAAATCAGATCAGATGTTATTATCATCACTATTATCTTTAGTGGAACAGAGAAAATCAGAGAGATTAGATACTTTGCTTCTAGTTAGACAGAAATTTCTCTCCAGCAGTCAATAATGCATAATAAGAAGATCATAAGGGTATTATAGATTCACATTAACGGGCTACAAGAAACCTCATTTTAGCTCATGGCTTTAACATTTTCCCCTTCCAAGTCTTAAACCAGAGCTACTCACAAGTAACAACACTTGTGTATATGTGTGTATATGTGTATATATATGTATATATATATATATATATATATATATATATATATATATATATCCTTGTTTTCTTTGATTTTTTTCCCTTCAGAGGAAAAGGAAGCCAGGGGCCTTGGACCCAGGAGAGATGGAGATGCAGAGAGTAGGTTGGCATTAGATGAGCAAATTGTTCAGTGGTTGTATTAGCAGATCAGCAAGGTAAAGTGGGAGGGAGAGAGTTGATGGAATTTGTAAAGATTGATGCTTCCTGCTTGGCTGCATTTGCCCCACAGAGAAACTGTCTATATGATCTTTGAAAAGCCCCCACTCAGAACAACCTTTTTCTCTATGGTTGGACTGTCAATTTCTCCCTGCTATATAATCATCACCAATGCTACTTCCTTATGGTTCACTGTGAGGAGTTTGCAACTGATGCACAATCCAGTGTTAGTCTGTTACAGCGTGACCTCTGTTGACTGAGAAAAAGATTCTGAAGTAGCATTTTGCATGCAAGTTTCTCTCCATTTCAATGAGTGTATTGTTCACAAGTATCTATAGAGTAATCTGTTGAAATCACTAATCTTAGAGAGGCTTGTGTGGTCAAGTGGAAAGAGCATAGGCCCAGGAGTCAGGAGAACTGAGTTCTAATCCAGTACCTCTTGCCTGCTCTGTGACTTTGGGCAAGTGAATTAACACTCTGTGCCTCAGTTTCTTCATCTGGAGCCCCATGGTTCTGATCAAGGCCTTGCCTGTGGACAGGGAATGTGGCTACCAACTCCATTGTATTGTACTTTCCCATGGGCTTAGAACAGTGCTCTGAATACAGTAAATAATAAATACCCTTGATTGATAAATTGTATTTAATCATATTTATTCTAGTCGTTAAACCTGGGGTAGATGCAAGATAGTCAGGTTGGATACAGTCCCTGTCCCACATAGGTCTGTCTCAATCTATATTTTCCAGATAAAGTAACTGAAGCCCAGAGAATTGAAGTGACTTGCCTAAGGTCACGCAGCAGACAGTTGGAGGAGCTTGGATTTCAATCAATTGTATTTATTAAGCGCTTACTGTGTGCAGAGCACTGTACTAAGCGCTTAGAACCCAGATCCTCCTTCTTCCCAGGCCCGTGCTCTATTTACTAGAGCCCCAAAGCTTCTCATGTCTTTCCATCTACATTTATATTTATGAGTTGAAATTAGGTCAGGATTAGCATCTGCTGTTATATAGGGCAGCAGTACCTACTGTCTGAAAATATCTTCTGTACTGAAGTGTGAGAATTTTTAATAAAAATAGAATGATTTGAGCCTCAATTTTCTTTTATCTCTAGTTCACAGAAGTACACTTTCAGTGTCCTCTTGCTTCCAGTTTACTCACTTTGTACGGTCATTCAGAAGGTTCGATTAAACATGTTCAGCCTCTTAAATTTTTCTAGGGCCCTTTTGCCTGAGTAGACAAATTCTGACAGTGCGTTGTTGCTAATCTCATGGATTTTTCACAGTCTTCGATAAACATGTTGCAACAGATTTCCTCATTTCTAGCAGGTCTATTATGGCTTAAACTAAAACATTTCCATGGATAACACTTGCCTTAGTCACTTTAAATAACATTAAATACCCAAACGTTGCCTGTCCACGCCTATCCTGTTTCCATGGATAACACTTGCCTTAGTCACTTTAAATAACATTAAATACCCAAACGTTGCCTGTCCACTCGATTTTTTCCGATTTTAGGATTGGAGCCAAAGTAATATCTTGGGTTAGTAAGCTGTTGAAGTTTCACGTGAAACGTTCCTTATAAAACTGTGGTCTGCAGGCTCCCACAAATGAGCTCTGAGTGAGTAAGTTGCATAAATGTGGGTATAAGTACTTAGTAAAGTGCTCTGCATGCAGTAAGTGCTCAATAAATATGGCAATGAATTTACCATAAGAACTGAAGATATAAAGCTCCCAATTCTATGCTGTTTCTAGGGGACAAGTGGCTTGTAACCAATCAATCAGTTGCATTTATTGAGTGCTTACCATGTGCAGAGCACTGTACTAAGCACTTGGGAGAGTACAATATAACAGAGTTGGTAGACGTATTCACTCCTGACAATAAGCTGGCCATCTAGAACAATGACAAGGAGAATTGACAGTGAACAGAATGAAAAGATCCTTAGAGAGATCTTAAACTAAATCCCCGAATCCAGGAAGATTTCTAAAGTGAATAAATTATGCTTATATGCATGTTTCCAACTCAATAGCAGCACTGGGAATTTTGCAAATGAATTGAGGAAAATAGATTCTTTAGTTATGGTTCGAATCAAACACTTAGTTTGTACTGTGCAAGGCACTGGGGTAAAATCAAAAGGAAGATGAAAAACAAGAAGAAGAAACAAGAACAATTGAGACACCTTGCTTTTTTTTCTATAGCACTTTTATTCCCAGAGCACTGTCTCGTAAATTAATTCATGTTTTGTTCTCCCAACAATCCCGTGAGGTAAGTAGAAAAGACAGTTATTATTTGTCTCTATTTTGCAGATGAGAAAGTACGTGACCTAACCACGGTCACATGGCAGATTAGAGGCACAGCTAGGACTCAAACTCCGGTCTTCCAGATGATGATGATGATGATAATAATAATAATGATAATAATAATGGCATGTAAGCGCTTACTATGTGAAGCATTGTTCTAAGCACTGCGGGGGATACAAGGTGATTAGGTTGTCCCACTTAGGGCTCACAGTCTTCATCCCCATTTTACAATGAGGTAACTGAGGCACAGAGAAGTTAAGTGACTTGCCCAAAGTCACACAGGTGACAAGTGGTGGAGCTGGGATTTGAACCCATGACCTCTGACTCCCAAGCCCGGGCTCTTTCCACTGAGCTTCGCTGCTTCTTAAGATCCTAGACCACTGCTCTGCCACCTCCCTGTCCCATGAGACAAAGTTTAAATAGTTACATTTGTTTTTTTTTTTTTAGAAGTAGATAAATACAGCCAGAAGTAATCTATAGAATTTACATTCATTCATTCAGTAGTATTTATTGAGCGCTTATATGATGGGGCTGAAATGAATAATAATAATAATAATAATAATAATAATAATAATAATAATGGTGTTTAAGTGCTTACTATGTTCCAAGCACTATTCTAAGTGCTGAGGGAGATACAAGGTATCTCTTAGGCAAACTGTTACTGGAATCAATGCTGAGCCCTTTTTCATTCATTCATTCAATCGTATTTATTGAGCACTTACTGTGTGTAGAGCACTGTACTAAGCGCTTGGGAAGTACAAGTTGGCAACATATAGAGATGGTCCCTACCCAACAGCGGCTCACAGTCTAGAGAAGCAGCGTGGCTCAGTGGAAAGAGCATGGGCTTTGGAGTCAGAGGTCATGGGTTCAAATCCCGGCTCTGCCAATTGTCAGCTGTGTGACTTTGGGCAAGTCACTTAACTTCTCTGAGCCTGTTACCTCATCTGTAAAATGGGGATTAAGACTGTGAGCCCCCCGTGGGACAACCTGCTCACCTTGTAACCTCCCTAGCACTTAACAGTGCTTTGCACGTAGTAAGCACTTTATAAATGCCATTATTATTTGCACATAGTAAGCACTTAATAAATGCCATAAAAAAGTCACATCGCTTCTCTGGGCTTCAGTTCCTTCATCTGTAAAATGGGGATTAAGACTGTGAGCCCCTGTGGGACAGGAATTGTATCCCACCTGATTACCTGGGATCTACCCCAATACTTAGAGCCATGCTTTTGTGTTATATCACCCCCAAGCACTTTGTACAGTGCTCAAAGTGCTTAGTAAGTACTAGTGAATGAACAAACTTAAAGTGAATGAACAACTTAACAAATCCCATTATTATTATTATCTTCATAAAGTATCATTTGGCACATATTCTCCATTCCTCAAAACCCTTAATATTTTCCCCATGTCAATAAATCAATCCTATTGAGAGTTTACTGTGTGCAGAGTGTATACTAAGAGCTTGGGAGATTTTAATTTTGTTCCATGCCCCCAGTAAGTTCACAGTCTAGAGGGGAGACAGGCATTAATATAAATTAATAAATTGCAGCTATGTACATAAGTACTGTGGAGCTGAGGGAGGGGTGAATTAAAAGGTACAAATCCAAAAGCAAGGGTGCTGAAGAAAGGAGTGGGAGAGGAGGAAATGAGGGCTTTGGGAAGGTCTCTTGGAGGAGATATGCTTTTAATAAGCTGTTGAAAGAGGGGACAGTGATCATCTAGTGGGTATAAAGAGGGAGAGTGTTCCAGACCAGAGTGTAGGTGAGGGGTTGGCAGAGAGATAGACGAGAGTAGGTTGGCATTAGAGTGAAGTGTGTGAGCTAAGTTGTAATAGGATATCAGGGAAGTTGAGGGGGCAAGGTGATTGAATGCTTTAAAACCAATGTTAAGGAGTTTCTTTTCAATGCACAGATGGATGGGTAACCACTGAAAGTTCTTGAGGAGTAGGGAAACACGGACTGAACAGTTCTGTCAAAATAATCTGGGTAGCAGAGTGAAATATGGACTGAAGTGAGGAAGGATAGGAGGCAGGGAGGTCAGCAAAGAGGTGGATGCAGTAATCAAGGCGGGATAGGATAAGTAGTTGGATTAATGTAGTAGCAGTTTGCAAGGAGAGGAAAGGGCAGATTTTAGCCTTTTTGTGAAGGTTGAACCGACAGGATTTGGTGATAGATTGAATGTATGAGTTGAATGAGAGAGATGAGTTGAGGATAACCCCAAGATTATGGGTTTGTGAGACGGGAAGGATGGTGGAAAAGTCAGGGGAGGATGGGGTTTGGGTGGGAATATGAGTTCTTTTTTGGACATGTTAACTTTGAGATGTCGGCCAGACGTCCAAGTAGAGATTTCCGGAAAGCAGGATGAAATATGAGATTGTAGAAAAGGAGATGAGGTATGGAGATGTAGGTTTGGAAATCACCAGCAAAGAGATGGTAGTTGAAGCCATGGGAGCTCAGCATTTTGCGAAAATTCATAATTGGCTTCAAGGCTCTCCACCAACTCACTCCATCTTATGCGTCTGCTCTCTTCACCCACTTCTCCTATGATGATTCTTTCCATTCCCCCAGAGCTAACCTTCTAGCTTTATCTGACCCTCACTTCTTCTCCTCTTCCTCCCCTCTGCTGCTTCTCCTCATTTTCCTCTTCCCTCCTCCTCCTCCTTTTCTTATTCCCTCTTTTCTTCTCTGCTGCTTCTCCTCCTCATTTTTCCCTTCCCTCCTCCTCCCCTCTGCTGCTTCTCCTTCTCTTCCTCCTCATTTTCCTCTTCCCTCCTCCTCCCCTCTGCTGCTTCTTCTCTTCCTCCTCATTTTCCTCTTCCCTCCTCCTCCTCCTTTGTCCTGCTCTTCTCCTGGAATGGAATACCCTCCCTGTACACATTCGACAGACTACAACTGTCCCAACATTCAAAACCTTCCTAAAAGCCCACTTCCTCCTACAAGCCTTCCCCAATTAATCCCCATTGTCCTAAGTCATACAACCACATCAGTCAACTCTATCTTGTACAAAGTTGTTCTTAGTACAGTGCTCTGCACACAGTAAGCACTCAGTAAATATGATTGAATGAATGAATACCCAACCTCAGCACTTATACACTCATTTTAGTAGGGATAATAATAATGATGATGGTATTTAAGTGCTCACTGTGTCAAGCACTGTTCTAAGCACTGGAGTAGATACAAGGTAATCAGGTTGTCCCACATGGGGTCACAGTCTTAATTCCCATTTTACAGATGAGGTAACTGAGGCACAGAGAAGTTAAGTGACTTGCCCATGGTCACGGAGTTGAGAAGTAGCAGAGCTGGGGTTAGTACTCAGGACATCTGACTCTGTAGCCCGTGTTCTTGCCCCCAAGCCATGCTGCTAGTATTAATAGTATTTAAAAGTAATAGTAAGTAAAGAGTAAAAAGAAAGGTAAATGTCACTTTGGATAAAATATTAATGTGCTTTCTATGAAATAGAGAGAGATGATCCCTTATTAAAAATGGGAATCAATCAATGAATGGTATTTACTAAGCACTTACTGTGTGCACAGCACTGTACTAAGCACTAGAATTTGGTCAACAGGATCCCTGCCAACAAGGACCTTACAGACTAGCAGACTAAATGCTTCTGAAGAGTTTTCAATCCCAGTAGTAGTAATAGCATTTAAAAATACTTACTGAGAGCAGAGGCCTGAATAAACAGTTGGGAATTAGATATTTTCTCTGTCCCTCAGGTAGTTTACAAACTAACAATCTTTCTCAGTTGTAAATTGAATTATTTATTTTGATTACTCTGTTGGTAAACTACTTAGTGTGCATCTTTCCCATTATAATGTATGCTCCCTGTGGGCAAGGAGTGACACTTGATAGTTTTTTACTTCCCAAGTGCTTAGTATAGTGCATTTCATTGCTATCACTACTACTACCAATGCCACTTTCCTGTTTGTGTGACCTTGGACAAGTCACTTAACCTCTCTGGGCTTCATTTTCCTCTTCTGTAAAAGGGGGATTCGATACCTGTTCTTCCCCCTGAGACTGTGGGTTCCATGTAGCCCAGGGTCTGTGGCTGACATCATTATCTTGTATATCTCCCAGAATTTAGTACAGAAATTGGCACATAGTAAGCACTTAATAAATGTCACAGTTCTTTTTTTGTGGCATATTTAAGTGCTTACTCTGTGCAAGGCACTGTTCTAAGCACTGGGGAGATACAAGCTGATCAGGTTGGACACAGTCCATATCCCACCTGGTGCTCACAGTGTTAATCCCTATTTTACAGATGAGGTGACTTTGACCCAGAGAGATTGCCCAGGGTCATACAGAAAGACAAGTGGCAGAGCAGGGATAAGAATCTAAGTCTTCCTGATTTCCCAGACCCTTGCTCTATCCATCAGGCCATGCTGCTTCCCAGAAGCAGTTAATATTATTATTATTACCATTATTATTATTACAGTTATTATCTTTATTACTATACTACCACTGAATAAGGAATCAAGTTATCAGTTTTCATATTTAATCAAAACACATGCAGTATTTATCTCCATGCATTTGAGTCAGTGGCATTCTGTTACACATGAGTTAACTTTCAATAATTTCTGCTATGGTTTCTAACCTAATTTGTCAGTGAAAGCGTGCCTATTTCTATATTCATCAGCACTGTAGGTTCTATTGTGCCTTCAGAAAACTGTCATCTTAAATTATTCCAGTTAAGACAATAGTACCGTTTTCTATCCTATATATTTTGAATTGATTTTACTTTTGTATTCCCTTCCAGAATTGGTATTTAGATCATTCTTCTCTACCATTTCCCTGTGAAAAGGTTTCTGTCTTTCTATCTTTTTTAAAAAATAAGTTAGAGGAATACTTGATTTATTTTTATTGGCATTGCTGTTCTTTGCTTTCATTTACCTGTTGTTTTCGCTTCAGAGGTTCCCTCTGAAATCAGCAGATGCTTAGCCTTCTCAAGAGAAGCACTGAGATATTTTGGCTTAACTTGCACAAGCTCAGTCGCTACAATGGAAAATTGTATGATTGATTATCACTCTCCCATATATTCCGCTAATCAGACATGAATCTTAAGAGCAGAATCTTTTAATTGGTACATATTGAGATGTGACACCAGATGGGCTCACAATTTCCTTTCAATCTTACAAAGAAAGAAAATAGATTTTTCCAGGTAAATGAAAAGTCAATTAGTTCGGTTATGCCTTAGGAAATTGCAGATACTCATTTCTCTGGTTTGGAAGATTAAAGGGCAAATAAAAGGAGATGAAAATGTTCACTCAAAATTACTTCCACAAATGTTCATACTTTAACCAAATTTAATTCAGTTTGCAAAGGTTAAAAAACTCTTCTTTTTAACTCAACTCATTCCACCTGTTCACTGTCTTCTATACTATGAGTAACCAACTATTAATTAGTGTTACTATTCACCTGGCATTAGATTAGAGGAAAGGGCCAGAAGGGTTTTGTTTGATGGATATAAAAAAGAGATAATATCGGAAAGATTTGTTAATGGAGAGGGTAATCCCTTCTTCACCAAATGTCTAAAAATATACTATAAGTGTCTACCATCAGACTAGAAGCTTCTTGAGCTTCTAGAAGGTTCTCTTGTCAGCTATGTGACTTTGGGCATGTCACTTCACTTCTCTGTGCCTCAGTTCCCTCATCTGTAAAATGGGGATTAAGACTGTGAGCCCCCCGTGGGACAACCTGATCACTTTGTAACCTCCCCAGCTCTTAGAACAGTGCTTTGCACATAGTAAGTGCTTAATAAATGCCATTAAATAAACTTGGCACTTAATAATTTCATTCAATCATATTTATTGAGCGCGTACTGTGTAATACCACTAGTACTGCCTCTACTACTAGTACTACCACAATTAATGATAATTCTTATAACTATGGTATTTGTTAAGCACTTACTATGTGCTAAGCACTGGGTAGATAAAAGTTAATCAGGTTGGACACAGTCCTTGTCCCACATGGGGCTCAGTCTTAATCTCTACTTTAAAGATGAGGTAACTGAGGCCCAGAGAAGTAGTAGTAATTATTATGGCTTTTGTTAGGCGCTTACTATGTGCCAAGCACTGTTCTAAGCACTAGGGTAGGTATAAGGTAATCAGGTTGCCCCATGTGGGGCTCACAGGCTTCATCCCCATTTTACAGATGAGGTAACTGAACCACAGAGAAGTTAAGTGACTTGTCCAAGGACACACAGCAGACTGGCGGAGCCGGGATTTGAACCCACATCCTTCGACTCCCAAGCCCGGGCTCTTTCCACTAAGCCACGCTGCTTCTCAAATGAAGTGACTTGCCCAAGTTCATACATCAGATAGGTGGCAGAGCCGAGGATTAGAACCCAGATCCTTCGGACTCCCAGGACTGTTTTCTGTTCGCTAAGTGACACTGCTTCTCTATTATTAGTGTTGTTACTCCAGCTACTACTACTATGTGGAAAGCGCCCGGGCTTGGGAGTCAGAGGTCATGGGTTCAAATCCTGGATCTACCAATTAATAATAATAATAATGATGGCATTTGTTAAGCACTTACTATGTGCAAAGCACTGCTGTGTGACCGTGGGCAAGTCACTTAGCTTCTCTGTGCCTCATCTGTAAAATGGGGATGAAGACTGTGAGCCCCACGTGGGACAACCTAATTCCCTTGTATCCACCCCAGCGCTTAGAACAGCTCCTGGCACATAGTAAGCGTTGAACAAATACCAACATTATTATTATTATTACTACTTCTTATTCTTCTACTTCTACCTCCATCACCACCCGAGGCTCTGTAAGAAGCTTACAATCTCTTGGAAATCCAACAAACCCAAATTTCAAATGTAGAAATGTGTGATGCCCAATCATCAGAAGCACGGGCACATCATGACTTTCTTAAGAACCAACGGCAAACACAGGGATCATAGTTGACCTCTGTTGTACACGGGATTTGGGTGACTCTTCTGAGCTGGAAACATAAAGGAGATTTGGGTTGTAAAGCCAAAACCATGATATTGTAAAACTGGATTAGGGTGTAAATTTAGAAACTTTGTGAATGTCACTGATGGTACCTCAGAAAGTCTTACATCAAGGACTCCCTTTGGATAATTTAGAGTGATACATGAAAGTCCTAAGGGTTACTGGAGTGATTGATATGTTTAGAATCAGATGCTTAGTTGAATCTCTATTCTGACATAAAAAAAGTTACAATAATGTTTTCTTGCTTGGTATTTGACGCTTTCCAAGTATTATTCTCCCAACAAAGTTCCAAATTGACCTCATAATTTACTTACAGTTTTCTTAAATCATTTTCTCAGGACCTTATAGTTCATGCTGCAAAAAAAAAATGCTCAAAGAAGGTATTTGAGATGAAGAAATTTTGAAACCTGAAAGTCTGAACAGCAGAGCAAGAGGGCATGACATTTTTCTGAGGGGAAAAAAAAATTCCATATAAGAATGAGATACTCAAGCCCCAGAACAGCATAAATTCCCCAGAACTGCCTATCAACCAGCCAATGCAAGCTTGAAGGTCACTATTACTGGCCAGTTGGCCATATTTCAACTCCATTTGAGTGCTGATCAGTGACTTGAAACTGACCCACACTGATTGATAGCCATGTGATGTCCTGATGAATATTAATTGGAAGTGACAGAAACATGCCCATACCAGCTCTGGGTCTAGTGTGTGACTTTCTTGTCCCTGTCCCATCTCCTTGACATGGAACTCCCTTCCCCCTCAGATCTGCTAAATCCTACATCCTCAAGGCCACCTAGAGAAAACTCTCCTCCAGGGCTATTCCCTGATTAATCCTTATCTTTCTGGATCTGCCATCCCATCAGCTAGCATTCATGTGCATATCTTTGTGGTTTTCTAATGAGGTAGGGCCAAGAAGTCTCTGGGCCTCAGTTACCTCATCTGTGAAATGGGGATTAAGACTGTGAGCCCGTGGGACAACCTGATCACCTTGTAACCTCCCCAGAGTTTAGAACAGGGCTTTGCAATAGTAAGCGCTTAATAAATGCCATTAAAAAAAAGTCAGTAGATAACAGCTAGAAGATACAGTGCTTGGTGAAGGGAGGTCACATGGGATTCCAATGATGTGAAAATGAGAGATGGAAGGGAAGTAATGATGTGAAAATGGAAATTAAAGGTCAAGGAACAGGTAAATTCTTCCAGCCTTTTCTTGTGAGTCCAATGAATTGAGAGATGATGAGGATTCCTTGGGAGAACGCTACAGAAAATGGAACATTGTTCCCGGGGAGCCAGATCTTAATGGTGACAGTGCACTTATGTACACATTTAAGTTATATATTACGTTATTTATTGACATTCTGGAGAAAATATATCATACAGTCGCTCTGAAGTAGAAACGACCCATCAACATTTGATAATAATAATGTCTGTCTCCCCTTCTAGACAGTAAAGTTGCATGGGCAGGGAATGTGCCTGCAAATTCTGTCGTATTCTACGCTCCCAAGTGCTCTGCTCATAGTAAGCACTCAATAAATACCAATGATTCATTGATTAATCATTGTTTGACAAGAGGTGAAGTGATCTGGACAGTAATCCTTCCTTCAGCCATCCCCCTCCTCTAATTCCAGTTCCTCTAAATCCTGAAATGAATTGTCTACAGCTGCTGCCTCCATTTCCTCTCCTTCAACTACCATTTTAACTTGCTTCAATCTAGTTTCTGTCCCTTCACTCACTTAACTCTTTCTCCAAGGTCACTGATGACTTTCTTCTCCCATTCTAATCTTCCTCAACTTCTAGGCACATTTGACCCCTGTGAATCACACACTCCTCCTGGGCACAACATCCTACCATAAGTTTTCTAACACCGATCACTTCTGGTTCTTTAACCTCTCTGGCCAGTTTTTCTCAGTCTCGTTTTCTGCCTCTTTCTCTGCCTCCCACCCTCTATGCCAGGCACTGTTCCAAGCACTGGGGTAAATACAAGCTAATCAGGTTGGACACAGTCCATGTCCCACATGAGGCTTGCAATCTTAATCCCATTTTACAGATGAGGTAACAGGCACAGAGAAGTGAAGTGACTTGTCCCAGGTCACACAGCAGACAGGTGGCAGAGCAGGATTTTGAACCCAGGTCCTTCTGACTCACAGGCACTTTAACATATGCCACTTTTTCACATCTTCCATACTGCCTCCGTTCTCTCCTTTCTCCAGTCTACACTTTAATTATTATTATCATTATTATTGTTATTATTATTAGTAGGATACTTAAGTGCTTACTATACAAGTTAATCAGGGTGGACACTATCCCTCCCACATGAGGCTCTCAGTCTAAGTAGGAATGAGGAAAGACATTGAGTCTCCTATTTACAGGTGGGGAAACTGAGGCCCTGAGAAATTCAATGACTTGCCCTGGGTCGCACAGCAGGCAATTGGCAGAGCCGGGGTCAGAACCCAGGTCCTCTTACTCCCCAGCCTGGTCTCTGCCAATTAGGCCACACCTCCTCTATTGCCTGCCAAAAACATCATTCTGCACCAGTCTCCCTATCCTTAAAAACCTTCAATCATTATTCATTCTTTGCCGCATTAGACAGAAAACCCTGATAACTGGTTTTAAGGAAATCAGTCAGTCCTCTCCTTCCTGTCAACTCTCTTCCCCTACTATTCCCTGGCTAGCTCATTACAGTCGAGTTAACTTACTGATCCTTGTTCTTGTCCTTTTCATCATCATCATCTTGCTCCCTCTCTGCCCCCTGACTGGAATCCCTCACCCCTTCACATTTAACTGACCACTGGCCACAGCTCTCCACACTTTGAAAACCCTTCTGAAGTCATATTTTCACTACAAGACTTCTTTGATTGGTTTCTAATCACCCCAATTCCCATGTCAGCTCTTTCACACCACCTAAGCGTCTATTCAAAGCCTCTTGCAATACTCCATATGTACTGAAGTACTCTGTTTCTTCATATTAAGTACTTCATATCTGAAGTACCTTCCTCCTAAACATAACATACTTTAGTGTCCATCTCTCCTGCTAAATTGTAAGCTCCTTGAGGGCAAGCATTTTGTTTCTTAGTTCTAGTAAATTCTACCAAGGGCCTCACAGAGTGATCTGAATGTATTCAGTGCTCATTATGTTATACTGATTGGTTCTTGTTTTGTCTTATGCCGTCGAGCTGTTTCCGACCCAAAGCGACACCACGGACACATCTCTCCCAGAACTCCCCACTCTCCAACTCCATCTGGCAGTGTATCCGTACAGTTTTCTTGGTAAAAATCCAGAAGTGTTACCATGGCCTCCTTCCGCGCACTAAACTTGAGTCTCCATCCTCAACTCTCTCCCATGCCGCTGCTGCCCAGTGTGGGTGAGTTTTGACTTGTAGCAGATTACCTTCCACTCGCTAGCCACTGCCCAAGCTAGGAATGGAATGGGTAGGCCTCGGTTTGACTATCCCTCCAATAGCCAAGACTGGTAGAGAACTGAAAACCCTCCAGGTGCGACCCTGAGAGGGGAATTGATGGACTGTGTTCATGTAAAAATAGACAAAGACAAATCAGACTATAAAGATGTGATGCCCAATTTCATTATTATTGCTATGTTATTTATTAAACAAAAAATATGTATCAAATACTGTTCTAAGCTCTTTGGAAGATACAAGTAAAGCAGGCTGCTCACAGTCCCCTTCCCACATGGGTCTTAAAGTCTAAGTAGGAGGAAGGACAGGTATTTATTCCACATTTTACAGTTGAGGAAACAGGCATGGAGAAGTTGTGACTCTTCCAAAATCACACAGCAAGCAATTGACAGAGACAGGATTAGAACTTAGGTCCTCTGACTCTGAGGCCCATGCTCTTTCACTAGATCCCCCGATTCTGTTTGTGTTGTGTCTTTGAATTGCTTATCCTGCATATCTCAAAATGAAACCACGTATTCATCTAGTGCTTAGTACAGCTCCGCACACATTAGGCATTCAATACATTCCACAAATTGGTCTATGCTTTTTTCTTTTCCTTTGGTCTGTAAATAATTTTGTGCCTATAGCTCCTGCTAGACTTCAAGCTCCCTAAGGGCAAGGATCATGTTTTCTAAAGTTATCTAATTCCCCCAAGCAGCGTGGCTCAGTGGAAAGAGCCCGGGCTTTGGAGTCAGAGGTCATGGGTTCAAATCCCGGCTCCGCCACTTGTCACCTGTGTGACTTTGGGCAAGTCACTTCACTTCTCTGTGACTGTTACCTCAGCTGTAAAATGGGGATGAAGACTGTGAGTCCCACGTGGGACACCCTGATCACCTTGTAACCTTCCCAGCGCTTAGAACAGTGCTTTGGCCATAGTAAGTGCTTAATAAATGCCATTATTATTATTATTATTTAATACAGTACTTCTGCATATTATAAGGAGTCAGTGAATGCTACTGATTGATTGAAAATGATTCAAAACCACCGAAAGATGAAGCTGTTTGTTCTTGATGGAATGGGGGGAATATTAGGCCACATTTAACTGGGGTCTGAGGGTGGGAGAAGGGGTCAGAGGTTCACAAGAAGAGAACAGGATGGATTGAGGTGAGGTGCCCAGTGGGATAGGAGGTTTGGAAAGTCTGTGAGAGAGAAAGGGGATTGACTAGCATGGAGGGAGGATGGAACTGGTGTGTATGTTATATTGCACTCTCCCAAGTGCTTAGTACAGTGCTTTGCACACAGTAATGAGCTCCCAATAAATAGGATTGAATGAATGAATGGGGTAACAGGTCAGGTTTGGGGAGATGTATTGCCACAGAGGCAAGGGATAGAATTGGCAGGAAGAGAGATGGTGGTTTTAAATCACCTGGAGTGGAGAGATGGACAGTTTTAAACTAAACCACCCGGAGTGGAGAGGTGGACAGTTTTAAACCAAACCACCTGGAGTGGAGAGATGGACAGTTTTAAACTGTCCTAGGCAGCCACCTTCTGCTGGGGATGTTGGGTTAGGGAAGACCGTTTTTCTGCCAGGAACATGGCCATTCAATAGTCAGGAAGTCCTCTCCTTGACCTTTGCCCTCCTAGGCTTCGAGGTCTTTCTGTTGCCTTAGTCTCCTTTTCCTTCTCCTCCAATTTTTTTTCTCCTATTCCTTTTTCTCCTTCTCCTCCATTTTCAGCATCAACAGTAACACAATATCTTCTGGTGCATAGTAAGCGCATAACAAATACCATGATTATTATTATCACATTAAACAGAAGCACCATCATCATGAATATCATCGTTATTATCATCATTTTCACAATCCTCACTATCAGTATTATCACCCCACCACGATTATCATTATCCCAGGCATCCTCACCTTAATCATCACCGTCCCTGTCATCATTACCACTGTCCTCAACTTCAGCATCACCAGCAGTTCTGGCCTCTAACTCAATTAGTATTTAGGGTGAGTCTTCCTCTCTCTTCTATTGGGTCTTTAATTATTTCCCCTGAATTCCACCCCCACAGCCCCATATCCACTCCCTAAGAACCTATCTACTCTTATTTTCAGCTCCTGTACATGGTCAATCAGTCAATCACTGGAATTTTGGGAGCACTTACCATTTGCAAAGCATTGTACTAGTCTCTTGGGAGAACACAGTAGGGTGATAGTCACGATCTGTGCCATCTTAAGAGTTTACACTACTCCTCCCCAGCCTAGCCCTAACCTTTATGTTCATTCAATCGCATTTCCATTCATTCAATTGTGTTTATTTGAGCACTTACTGTGTGCAGAGAACTACACTAAGTGCTTGGAAAGTACAATTCAACAACAAATAGAGATAATCCCTACCCAACAACAGGCTCACAGTCTAGGAGTGGGGAGACAGACAACAAGATAAAACTACACAAAGCACGTAAACAGACATCAAATTCCATATCTATTGCTCTAGAAAGGAATGTCCATTCCAAGTTCTTGGTACCATTCAGTGGAGTCCAGGCAGCACATCTTTTTCCACTGAAAGCAAGATGTCCCCATAAACGTGACACCACAATCTCAAGGATAACCGTTAATCTTGGACTCACTAATCCTGTCTCCAGGATATGGCTACCCTGCATTCTCCTCCACTTCATTGTCAAGCCACTTAATCAGGTCCTAGTATTTTACCTCCTGTACTACTGCATTGCTCTGCCTGTCGTCTTGTCCATTTACAGCCTGTTTTTCCTTCAGAATAATTTTTTAAAAATAAATAAACCCCCTGACAAAAACAAATGACAATCAGCTGGTTTGCAGTGTCCCTTAAATGGCGGGTTTTAATTCCTCACTCTTTAATTGACAAGAAATGTGTTTCTGAGACAGACTCATTTTAAAATAGAAAGTGCTTTTAAACATACAAAATCTTTCCCTGTAGGAGTCTCCCGAGGAATTGTAGGACACTGTGACATCTCCCTGGTAACCAAGGGACCTACTGATGCAAAGGGTTCTAGCTCTACAATTCTCACTGGGGTGTTAATGTCATGTTAAATTCCATCACCCACAATGGAGATTTAGCAAAAAAAACAAAACACCAGACAGACAAATGGTTCTCACTGTGTGTGCTTAACATCTCTGTATTAAAATTTCCTTTTTAAACAGTCGGTGTCCTCCCCCTTTGAGTCTCACAGACTTCTCGCTGCCTGTTTCCGTGACTCTTCCACTGGCCAGCTCCCTCCCAGAGAGCAGTCTTGCTCAAATGACCCAGAAGCATTTGCTACAATGCCAGTTCTGTCTGCTTCTGCCTCTTCTGTCTGTCTCTCCTGTCTACTGACTCTGTTGTATTGAACTCTCCCAAGTCTTTAGTTGAGTGCTCAGTACGTTCGATTGATTAGGACTGTAGACATCCTGGCAGTGTGGGCTAATGGATAGAACATGGGCCCAGAAGTCAGAAAGACAGGGGTTCTAATCCCAGCTCCGTCACTTGATGGCTGTGTGACCTTGGGCAAGTTACTTCACTTCTCTGGCCCTCAGTTACCTACCTCATCTGTCTAATGTGGATAAAGACTGCGAGCCCCATGTTGGGCAGGGATTGTGTTCAACCTGACTGGCATATAGTAAGCACTTAAATACCACAATTATTATTAGTATTACCTAGATCGAGTGATTGATCTATTAACCTGACAGGAAAGCCTCCACTGACCTAGAGCCGCCTCAAAGGTAACTTTAGATCCGTGGACTTACAACTGGGACAGCTACACTGGGGAGTTTCTCATAACCGAGGGGATCCTGCCATCAGATGGATGCTCACGATGCAGAGGCCGAGAGCCATCGCCATTTTATAGCAGTTTGACCTCAGCGGGTGATCCCACCTCAACCCTGTCACAGGGTCTTCTCTGGAGTCTCTGTCTATTTCCATATTAATCTTTTCAATCATTTTTTTCAGGACTTATCCACTAGCGATGCCTCAGCTGCCCCATTGTCTGTTTTCTTGTCCCTTGCTTCCTCAGCTGGGATGTAGCCTAGTCAGTTGAGCTCATTCAATAGGCCTTGAACGATAAGTTTTACATGATTTAGGGAAGAATCCAGTGCAGCCTATAGAAGAGCCTCAAAGGAGAGAACCATCACCTCAAACTTAAGTCCAAAACAGAACTCCTTTTCTTTCCACCCAAACCCCTTTTCTCCGACATTCCAGTCATTGTCGACATCACCACTGTCCTTCCTGTCTCACAAGCCTGTAGCCTTGGCGTTAAACTAGACTCGTCCCTCTCATTCAGCTTTCACAGAATCTATCACAGAATCCTGTCAGTTCAACCTTCACAACATTGCTAAAATCCACCCTTTCCTCTCCATCCAAACTGCTGCTATGTTAATCCAAACACTTACCCTATCCCTTCTTGATTACTATATCACTCGCCCCACCTTCAAAACCTTATTGAAGGCACATCTCCTCCAAGAGGCCTTCCCTGACTAAACCCTAATTTCCTCTTCTCCCACTCTTTTCTGCAACACCTTGGTACTTAGATTCACCATTTATTCACCCCTCCCTCAGCCCCACAGAGCCTATGTAATAATAATAATAATGGTGGCATTTACTAAGCGTTTACTAAGTGCAAAGCACTGTTCTAAGCACTGGGGAGGTTACAAGGTAATCAGGTTTCCTCAAGAGGGGCTCACATTCTTAATTTCCATTTTACAGATGAGGTAACTGAAGCCCAGAGAAGTGAACTGATTTGCCCAAAGGCACACAGCTGACAAGGGGCTGAGCCAGGATTTGAACCCATGACCTCTGACTCCAAAGCCCGGGCTCTTTCCACTGAGCCACGCTGCTATGTACATAGCCAAGCGCTTGGTACAGTGCTCTGCACACAGTAAGCACTCAATAAATGCGATTGAATGAATATCAATAATTTATGTATTAATATTAATATCTCCCTCCCCCTCTATATTGTAAGTTTGTTGTGGGCAAGAAAAATGTCTGTCAACTGTATCATATTGTACTCTCCCAAGTGTGCTCGTCACATAGTAAGCACTCGATAAATATGCTCGATTGATTAATTGATCACATCCTTATGGTTTCAATGTTTTCAATAAAGTACGTGGCCAGTTCATTAGGGGCAACAGATTGGGGTGGCAGGGGGAAACCGTTTGAGAAGGGAGCTACATGACAGAAGCAGTTGGTGAAGGTAATAGGCTTGAGTATCAATAAGGATGTAAAGATATTGTTCACTGGGGGAGGAGAGGGCAGAATTAAAGCAGATGAAGATGAATTAGAAATGGACAAGGTCAGCCTGATGTCTAGACTTATGCCAACGATGCTCCCCAGCTCAAGCTGAGAAGTGGAGGAAACCTGCTGTCAAGGTGATTCAGGGTTTTAATAACATTAATAATTGTGGTATTTGTTAAGCACTTACTATATACCAGACACTGTACCAAGTGCTGGGGTGAATACAAGCAAATCTGGTTCTACACAGTCCCTGTCCCACATGGGGCTCATGGTCTCAATCCCTGTTTTACAGATGAGATAATTGAGGCCTAGAGAAGTGAAGTGGGTTAGTGATGTAAGATTAGCAGAGTGATAGGAAAGCAAAGGACTTGAGTTCAGTGGAGAGGGATCACAGTTTGAGGGCATCAGTTGAGGGCATCTAGACTGTGAGCCCACTGTGGGTGGGGATTGTCTCTGATGTTGAATTGTACTTCCCAAGCACTTAGTACGGTGCTCTGCACATAGTAAGTGCTTAATAAATATGATTGAATGAATGAATTTGTGTGTTACAGTCAATGGTTTTTATTGAGCACTTATTCTGTGCAAAGCACTGTACTAAGGAATTGGGAGATTACAAGCCACAGAATTAGCAGAAGCGTTCCCTGCCCATAATGAGTTTACTTTCTCAAGAGAGAAGGCAGTTTGAGTATGGAAACCAAATGGATCAATGACGACTTCCCTCTTTGTCATCTGTATTTCTCCTTTTCTTCCTTACCTCTATTTGACATATACTTTCCACTTCTTCCTAGATTGTGATCCTCTTTGTCCCAGGCACTTTGGGTATATCGAGAAGCAGCGTGGCTCAGTGGAAAGAGCCCGGGCTTGGGAGCCAGAAGTCATGGGTTCTAATCCCGACTCTGCCACTTGTCAGCTGTGTGACTTTGGGCAAGTCATTTAACTTCTCTGTGCCTCAGTTACCTCATCTGTAAAAAATGGGGATAGACTGTGAGCCCTACGTGGGACAACCTGATCACCCCAGCGCATAGAACAGTGCCTTGCACATAGTAAGCGCTTAACAAATGCCATCATTATTATCATTATTATATCTCCTCCATACATTGCTTTCCAAGTGCTTAATACGGTATAGTACAGTGCTGTACACATAGTGAGCACATAGTGAATACTATTACTACTACTATTAATGATGTTATTTGTTAGGCACTGTCCTAAGCGCTGAGGGGGATAAAAAGTAATCATGTCCTACATGGGGCTCACCATCTTAATCCCCATTTTACAAGTGAGGTAACTGAGGCACAGAGAAGCTGACTAGCCCAAAGTCACACAGCTGACAGGTGGTGGAGCTGGGGTTAGAACTCATGACCTCTGACTCCCAAGCCCGTGCTCTTTCCACTGAGCCACACTGCTTCTCTACTACTATCAATCAATCAATCATATTTATTGAGCACTTACTGTGTGCAGAGCACTGTACTAAGCACTTGGGAAGTACAAGTTGGCAATATATATGTATATATATATACTACTGTTACTACTACTGATTCACATTCCACTGTCTAGTTTGGTAACTATCATATTTCTTAAGCTCTTACTATGTGCAAAGCACTGTTCTAAGCACTGGGGACGTTACAAGGTGATCAGGTTGTCCCACGTGGGGCTCACAGCCTTAATCCCCATTTTCCAGATGAGGTAACTGAGGTCCAGAGAAGTTAAGTGGCTTGCCCAGGGTCACACAGCAGACAAGTGGCGGAGCTGTGATTAGAACCCACGACCTCTGACTCCTAAGCCTGTGCTCTTTCCACTAAATCATGCTGCTTTGCAGTATTGAAATATTGAACCTATGTCTCTTTTTTTGCTCAGGAGAAGTGTGGGGCTAGGTAAAGACATCATTTTTCTCCAATCCAGGGATGATTCACTAGCAGAATAGAATCTAGAATTCAACTCCTTTCCCTCTTTCCGCTGCACCAATAATTCTCCATTGGCTCTAATAAAGTAGAATCACATTCAATCTGACAGCATTTCTTCTGAATTTTGCATGAGATCTTCTTGAAGTCGGATGCCCACTGTTCTTCAGATAGCGATTTTGTCAGAGTTTGCTGCAGAACATAGGCGGGGAGCACGTAGGTGAGAAGCAGATTATTTCTGAAGTGAACATTTGTTCATGATTTCTTAATCATTTTCCCATCAAGGACCACTGAGGAGAGACAAAGAACAGTGTTAGGAAAGACACTTATTTTTACCATTGGGTTTCTTGACGTGTTATGTCAAATCACATGCATTGACAAATTGCTCATAAAAATACCAAGACATGAACACATTGTTTGCAGATTCAGTTTCTCACTGCATGGGTCTGTCATTCCAGTACTGACCCATGCAGTAAACCCCGGAGGCAGATTTTTTCCAACCCTACTCCACCTGGCATTTTTCTATCTCCTAATTGGAAGTGGAATCAATCCATTATATGTACTGATCGCTTCAGGGCACCGTACTAAACTCTTGAAAGAGTACAACACAACAGACACATTCCCTGCCCTTTACAAGTTTTACAGTCTAGAGAAATGCAGCTGGGGAAATCAGTAGGTCAAATGGATATACATCATGGATCCTAGATTTATCTTGTAAAATGAGAACTGTCTTCCAAATCCTAAAAAGACTGCTGTTGGGGAAAATCCTATAGTTATGTGTAGCTTTTGTCAAAAAGACAGATGAGCGATACTAAGGTAGTCCTTTTCAAAAAAATGGTATTTGTTAAACACTAGGTTCCAGGCACTGTAGTAAGCTCCAGAGTAGATTCTAGATCATCAGGTTGGACACAGTCCCTGTTCAACATGAGCTCACAGCCTAGGTTGGAGGGAATAAGATTTAATCCAGGTTTTACAGATGAGGTAACTGAGGCACAGAGAAGTTAAGTGACTTCCCCTAGATCACACAGCAGGTGAGAAGACAGATCTTCTGAACAGCCCCATTTGCTGTTCTTCCTTGAAATTCCCCCAGACTCACACTCTCCCCCGTTTTAGGCTCCTCCAGGATGGAGGGCAGGGGTAGCAGGACTGATGCTGAATTGCCAGAAATTCCTGTCAGGTTCCCGGGACAATCTTGTAAATCCCTGATAATCCTAGCTCCACCACTTGTCTGCTGTGGGACTTTGGGCAAATCACTAAACTTCTCTGTGCCTCAGTTACCCCATCTGTAAAATGGGGATTAAGACTGTGAGCCCCATGTGGGACAACCTGATCACCTTATATCTACCCCAGATCTTAGAACAGTGCTTGGCACATAGTAAGTGCTTAACAATTACCATAATTATTATTATTAGTAGTAGTAGTTGTTGTGGAGGAAGGGAACGGTTAGGAGGAATTAAAGGCAGATGAAGCGGTATGGCATAGTGTGTGACTTTGGGCAAGTCACTTCATTTCTCTGGGCCTCAGTTCCCTCATCTGTAAAATGGGGATTAAGACTGTGAGCCCCCCATGGGACAACTTGATCTCCTTGAAACCTCCCCAATGCTTAGAACAGTGCTTTGCACATAATAAGCACTTAATAAGTGCCATCATTATTAGTGGAAAGAGCATGGCTTTGGATGTCAGAAGACCTCAGAGGACCTGGGTTCTCATCCTGGTTCCACCACTTGTCTGCTGTATTAACTTGGGCAAGTCACTTCACTTCTCTGAGCCTCAGTTACCACATCTGTAAAATAGGGAATAGGACCATGAACCTCGTGTAGGACAGGGACTGTGTCCAATCTGATTATCTTGTATCTACCCCGGTGCTTAGTGCAGAGCCTAGCATGTGGTAAAGTGATTTACAGATACCATGGAAAAAATAAAAGAAAACATTGAGGATGGGAAAGGAAGACAGGAGATGAGAGAGTGGCAGATTTCGGATGGCAAAACAGATGAAGGGACTTAGGCTAGGATAGAAAACTGAAAAGATGTTTGTGGATGGGTAGAGATAAGCTCTCTTTGGGAGGTAATAATAATAATATTGATGGCATTTATTAAGCGCTTACTATGTGCAAAGCACTGTTCTAAGCGCTGGGGAGGATACAAGGTGATCAGGTTGTCCCACGGGGGGCTCACAGTCTTAATCTCCATTTTACAGATGAGGTAACTGAGGCACAGAGAAGTGAAGTGAGTTGCCCAAAGTCACACAGCTGACAAGTGGCAGTACCCAAGGGTCAACAGTGAACTGCTCTAGAAACCTCAGTGCTGCTCCATGGACATTTCCCTCATCTTGTCATGTCCTCTCTCGTGAATATGTTTGGTTTTGTTGTCTGTCTCCCCCTTCTAGACTGTGAGCCCACTGTTGGGTAGGGACCGTCTCTAGATGTTGCCAACTTGTACTTCCCAAGCGCTTAGTACAGTGCTCTGCACACAGTAAGCGCTCAATAAATACGATTGAATGAATGAATAACCCCTGTGCATAACCTCAGCAATGATAACTCAAATCAAATGTGGTGGAAAAGAGAAGCAAGCTGGTTGTTTATCCCCCTGATAGCTGTCTGGGTGCCCCCCTCTAAACTGTAATCTCACTGTGGGTAAGGTCATGGTTACCAGCTCTGTCATTTATACTCTCTCAAGTGCTCTGTACATACCATTGATGATGAACAGTTGAGCCGGTGAGCATAAAGAAGGCTTCAAGCATGAAGAGGCGCATCAGTCGATTAATCCATGGTATTTACTGAGCACTTGCTTTGTACAGAGCTCTGTACTAAATGCATACAGTTGCCACAAACTCCCATCCGGGCACAACTGGGAGGTTGTTTCCATGGCTTGTATCACCAAATGCCAGGTGATCTTAGTGTCAACAAGGGGTATATTTGTGAGTCCTGATATTCTCGAGAGATTTTTTCATCGAAAACCGTAATCCTCGTTTCTACCCCAGAGAAAATGCAGAACGTAGGACCAAAATTTGAAATTTAGAGAATGCCTTAAGGGGATGCCAGAGCTACATGAGGTCATTCTGATTAAAAGTAAAATTGCTTACATGTCTGTATTCTGTGCATGTAACCTCTGTGATAGCCGTAAGCCAAATATTGATTTAAGCATGAATTTAATATTAACTTTCTTTGGATATGAAAGTTTAGCAGGAAGAGCAATTGAACTGGAAAACCTTTGAAAAGTATATTGTTGGAGCTGTATATACCTAGTGTTCTTCTATGTATGAGTATATATTTACAGTCAAATAGGGTAACAGTGGGTTTATTATTGATTATTTCAAAGAGTCATTGTTACAATAGAACAGCATCAGCAAGAAGCTGTTGTATAAAGAACACTTCACCTGTGGTTTCCTCTGGAATAAGCTGTGTGTTTGATGTTCTGAGAGAGGTAAAACAAGGCCTCAGGTAATGCCGGAGCCCAGTTGAAAACTGGGAGTCAGTTAATAATAATAATAATAATAATATTTGTAAAGTGCTTTCCCTGTGCCAGGGACTGTGTTAAGTGCTGGGGCGGATACAAGCAAATCAAGTTGGACACAGTCCCGTCCCGTGTGGAGCTCACGTTCTCAATCCCCATTTTACAGATGAGATAACTGAGGTATGGACAAGTGAAGGACTTGCCCAGGGTCACACAAGAGACGCGTCATTAGAACCCAGGTCTTTCTGACTTCCGTGCCCTTGTTCTTTCCATTAAGCCATGCTGCTTATGAAATCTCCCTTCATATTTAAAGAGCACGCCAGTGTTGACCTGTGACCACACTGTGGCTGAAAAGGCTAGCGTGGGGCTTGTGGTCCTGGCCAAAGTTGTACTTCCCAAGCGCTTAGTACAGTGCTGTGCACATAGTAAGTGCTCAATAAATATGATTGATTGATACACAGAACAGTTGACCCTTGCATTGTGCCTGTCTTGTTTTCCCCTTTTCCTCTTTGTCTCGCATTCTTCACAGCGCTTTGCTGAAAAAGAGCCGCTTCCTTTTAGGTAGCAGTCCACCATTTAGTCCTCCCTCTCCACACCCCAGGTAATTTCCTGAGTATTAGTCTTTCAGACCCAACCATGCAATAGGCCTGAAATCTCACTGTTGACAGTGCCCTCTTTGAACCCCCAGGAGAGCTGGATATTATATAAAATCGGTCACTGATTGAACTCGTAATAATATTCACAATGGCAAAGTTTTCATCCTCCCTGAAATGTTTTTATTCCAGAACCCTGGGAAGCACTTCTGGGAATAGGATTTTAGTTGCCTTGAGTTCTTTTCAGACTATTCACAAACTTCTTTCTGGGAAGAAAAAAAACAACACAAAAAGCAACAACCGCGTAGGTGAACAAGAGAACTAAATGACTCACCAACGGGCTACTGGCAGTTTTGCTGACACACGGCAGGAAATGGCTCCATTTTAATCAGTACATTCATGCACCGTGGATGAAGCATAAGGTTTCTTTCTGTTGCTGTTGTTTGCTCCTCTCCCACTGTGTGAATGATTACAAACAAAGGATTTCAACCGGAGAACATTTTTAAAAATTATTTTTGTTTAGCATTTGCAGCTGAGCCAAAGATAATTACCTAAGGTCCCATAGGAGGAGCCTCTTCCAAGTGTTCACTACAGTGCTCTGCACACTGTAAGCGTTCAATAAATATCGTGGCTCAGTGGAAAGAGCCCTGTCTTTGGAGTCAGAGGTCATGGGTTCAAGTCCCGGCTTCTCCAACTGTCAGCTGTGTGACTTTGGGCAAGTCACTTCATGTCTCCATGCCTCAGTTACCTCATCTGTAAAATGGGGATGAAGACTGCGAGCCCCCTGTGGGACAACCTGATCACCTTGTAACCTCCCCAGTGCTTAGAACAGTGCTTTGCACATAGTAAGCGCTTAATAAATGCCATCATTAAATATGATAGATTGATTGAGGACCAGAGCCGCTACTAATCTGGGGGAACTGGGCGTGTCACGTGAGGAATGTTATCCTGGCCTCCACTCATTCATTCAATCGTATTTATTGAGTGCTTACTGTGTGCAGAGCACTGTACTAAGCGCTTGGGAAGTACAAGTTGGCAACATATAGAAACGGTCCCTACCCAACAGTGGGCTCACAGTCTAGAAGGGGGAGACAGAGAACAAAACAAAACATATTAACAAAATAAAATAATTAGAATAAACATGTACAAATAAATAGAGTAATAAAATACGTACAAACATATAGACAGGTCCCAGGTCCAGGTCCCAGGCCTGGAGAGAATTGGTGCAAATTGAGGCAAGTTATGTTTTGTGTAAGTAACATGTTAAAAAATAGTGGAAACTGAAAGCATTTGCCGTAACAATTACATAGAGGCATAACGTTTGCCTCAGAGAAACATTTTGGGCTATTTACTGATTTATCTTCATTCTAACATTGCAGCAAAACCCAGGAGCTGTCACATTTTTTCCACCTCTTCCATCCCTGAACCTCCACCACCCCTGTTCACCCTAATTCACAGTGGGTTTTCTGGCCTTTTCACACCTGGGACTTGGCCCCCTCTTCATGCTCCAGTAATTCGTGTTCGTCACTTGTATTTTATTCAGTCTGCTTCCTCCGCTATTGCACCTGTACCTTGCTGCTCTCCCAGCTTGTAGCTCTGCCTTTCCATCCTGTCATTCATTCGATCGCATTTTGTCACTCATATTCATTGAGCACGTACTGTGTGCAGAGCACTGTACTAAGCATTTGTTCATTCAGTGGTATTTATTGAGCCGTTATTCAGCCAACTGTATTTCATTCAATTATTTATTGAGTGCTTACTGTGTGCAGAGAACTGTACTAAGCACTTGGGGGGGGTACAATAAAACAATAAACAGACACAGTTCCTGACAACAAGGAGCTTTCTTTGAGCAGAGCACTGTACTAAGTGTTTTGGAGAGTACAATATAACAGTAAACAGATGCATTAGGAAGGGACTGTGGAGAAATGAGGTCCGGACCCCTCCTAAACCATTTTTGCCTTTTCAACCACTCCCTGGTCCATTCCTCCCCATATTTCCATGGCTCTGGGGAGTAGAGAAGTGGTAGGGCAGAGATGGAGTAAAAGGCATAAAGATCAAGAAGGAAAGGGAGGGATGAGTTCAAGGGGCAGGAGGGTCACTGGAAACGGGAAGATGGAGGAATCTAGATGAGAAGAAGGAAGCTGCAAGAGGAATCACTGTTTAGATGTTTTGGTAAAAAAAAAAACCACATAATTGTAGTATTTGTTAAGCACTTACAGTGTGCAAAGAGCAGGGATAGGGAAAACACAATCCGATTTGACCCAATCCCTGTTCCACAAGGAGCTCACAGTGAGAGAGGGAGCACCTGTATTTTATCCCCATTTTACAGCTGAGGAAGTTTTGGCCTGCAGAAGTTGTGACTTTCATCAAATCACGCGTCACGCAGAGACAGGATTGTAACTCAGGTTTTCTGGACTCCTGACCCACGATCTTTCCACCACAACATGGGGCTTTCTGTTCATTTCCCTTCTCCCCCACCCTCTTTTGATATCACTCCCCAATTCTTCAACTGGACTCAGTCTGACATTTTAAAGAGCACACTATTTTCTGGCAAAATTTTGTGAAACGGTGTTAACTTTCGGTGGGCTAGATTACTTGCCCTGGAAATCTGGATCATTCTGAGAAAATTACAGCTAGTCGGTGCACTGAAATGTAACAGAGAAGCAGAGATCACAGGAAAGTCATGATTAAGAAAGTAGTCTTAATGAGGAAAGCCCCTCAAAGCAAGTAGGGCTGGAGAGCGCTCAGATTTTAAATAGGTTAGAAAAGTTCAAGCCACAGTTCCCCATTTACTATTCTAGCCAAGAAAAATAATGATCTAGGACTGATTATTGTTTTAGAATTATTTCCTAAAAGTGTCTTGAACAATAACATCATATCAAATATGAATTATTTTTGATGCATACTCTCTGTCGGTTTTACTGTCAAATATTTAAAAATTAATGGATCATAGAAAATACACTGCGGTTTTCATTTTCATGGCTGATTTGATCTTCACCTAAGAAATGTCTGGAAAAGCATAACACAATATCCTATTCTGTAGGTAATTTGCTGCTTATCCTCAACAGTTAAATGAAAAGTGAAATTACAAATAGGGATTACTTTTTTATTTATATTTTTATACCTTGTAGAGTCAAGCTAGACTCTAGCATTTCTAATAGTCTTGTCTTTGGCATGGGTGATTTAATCAATCAATGGGATTTATTGAGCACTTACTGTGCTGTTACTGTACTGTTGCCTGTACTGTACTGTTGCCTGTTAGGTGCCCTTGGGCAGATGACTTAACTTTTCTTTGCCTCAGTTTCATCATCTGGAAACACTTTGAGGCTAGGAATCATCTATCTTGTGACACTTGTACCTCTCTCACTCTTAACTCAGTGCTTTATCATCAGCGGGTGCACAGTAAACTCGATCGATTGATTGGTAGCCACTAAGTGGACATCATCCATTACTGTGTGCAAAGCATTGTACAGAGCTCTTGGGAAAGTATAATATAATAGAGTGGGTAGGCACTATATCTCCCCACAAAGAGTTATTAGACTCCACAGAGCCCAGAAAGGAAACATCAGACTCAACCGAAACTCCGGTGATGGCTCATCCAACTCTGCATCAAACAAAAAACTCCTCACCTTTAGCTTCAGAGCACTCAATCACCTTGCCCCCTCCCACCTCATCTTGCTATTCTTCTGCTACGACCCAGCCCGCTGACATCTTTCCGCTAATACCAACCTTCTCACTATATCTCGATCTTCTCTATATTGCCATTGACTCGTCACCCACATCCTGCCCCTGGCCTGGAGTGCCCTCTCCCACCCATATCCTCCAGACAATGACTCTCCCCCGCTTCAAAGCCTTATTAAAGATCCGCCTCCTCCAAGAGGCCTTCCCTGACTAAGCCCTCCTTTCCTCTTCCCCCATTCCCATCTGTGTTACCCAGACTTGCTCCCTCTGTTTTCTCCCCTACCCAGCTCCATAGCACTTATGTACAAATCTATAATTTATTTATATTAATGTCTGTCTCCCCCTCTAGACTGTAAACTAGTGTGGGCAGGAAATGTATCATTTTACTGTAGTCTCCTAAGCACTCAGTACAGTGCTCTGCACACAGCAAGTGCTCAATAAATACGATTGAATGAATTAATGAATGAACTGCTCTGTCCACCCCAATGTCTTCTATTATCACCGTGCCCCAGTGACCTAAGAATAGGAGCCAATGTTGGTGTGAAATGAGGATAGCGTTTAGTACAGTGCTCTGCACACAGATTGAGCCCCCTTTTTCCTCTCCTCCTCTCCATCCCCCCCGCCCTACCACCTTCCCCTCCCCACAGCACCTGTATGTATTTGTACTGATTTATTACTCTATTTTACTTGTACATATTTACTATTCAATTAATTTTGTTAATGATGTGCATCTAGCTTTAATTCTATTTGTTCTGACAATTTTGACACCTGTCTACATGTTTTGTTGTCTGTCTCCCCCTTCTTGACTGTGAGCCCATTGTTGGGTAGGGACCGTCTCTGTATGTGGCCGACTTGTACTTCCCAAGCGCTTAGTACGGTGCTCTGTACACAGTAAGCGCTCAATAAATATGACTGAATGAATGAAGTGCTCAATAAGTATGATTGAATGAATATTGATACTGCCGTTCTGGAAATGCTGTGAATGTTAATCAAAACATTTCACACATGTGCTCACTAGTCTGGCATTCTAGCATTTTGTAATGCATTGAATTGTCACTTCCTCAGAACATTTGTGCGGGGGCAAGGCCCCTCTCAGATGACTTGTGTGAGTAGAATCTACCATTAAGCTTTACTGACTTGTGAAGTGGATCTGTTATTTAAGACCATAACTAAGGATTATTTCCTGAAGAGGTAACCTTTCTTCAAAATTTAGTGTCAGAGCACAGGGACTGGGGGTTAGTAGGCCCGGGTTCTAATCCAGCTACTACCATTTGCCTGTTAGGTGCCCTTGGGCAGATGACTTAACTTTTCTTTGCCTCAGTTTCATCATCCGGAAACACTTTGAGGTTAGGAATCATCTAACTTGTGACAGTTGTACCTCTCTCACTCTTAACAGTGCTTTATCATCAGCAGGTGCACAGTAAACTCAATCGATTGATTGGTAGCCACTAAGTGGACATCATCCATTACCCAAATAGACGCAGCTGGAGTATTGTTCTGGATTTGGAGAACCTTGACACGAACAAGCTGTAATGATGTTCGCTGCTTCACTATGAGCCTCAACTAAGCCCTCACTTCCTCTTCTCCCACTCCCTTCCTCTTCTCCCACTCCCTTCTCTGTCACCCTTGCACTTAAATTTGCATGCTTTATTCATATATCTATAATTTATTTATTTGTATTCACGCTTGTTTTCCCCCCTCTAGGCTGTAAGCTCCCTGTGGACAGGGAACGTGTCTTCCTACCCTGTAATAGTGTACTCTCCCAAGCACCTGGTTCAGTGCTCCACACACACAGTAAGTGCTCAATAAATACGATTGATTTATTTGTAGCCCTCCCTCAATTCACCCCATTTGGAATCCCTCAGGGTCAGCGCGCAGGGGCGGAGGAGGTGCAGTCATTCATTCATTCATTCAATCGTATTTATTGAGCACTTACTGTGTGCAGAGCATTGTACCAAGCGCTTGGGAAGTACAAGTTGGCAACATATAGAGATGGTCCCTACTCAACAGCGGGCTCACAGTCTAGAAGGGGGAGACAGACAACAAAACAAAACATGTCAATAAAATGAATAGAATAAATATGTACAAGTAAAATAGAGTAATAAATATGTACAAACATATATAAAGTGCTTAGTACAGTGCTCTGCACACAGTAAGTGCTCAATAAATATGAATTAATGAATGAATTCATTCACTCATTTAGTTGTATTTATTGAGCACTTACTGTGTGCACGCACTGCACTTGTCTGCTCGGTGACCTTAGACAAGTCACTGTGAAGCAGCGTGGCTTAGTAGAAAGAACACGGGCTTGGGAGTCGGAGGACAACAGTTCTAATCCCAGCTCTGCCAATTGGCCGCTGTGGGACCTTGGACAAGTTGCTTCACTTCTCTGTGCCTCAGTTACCTCATCTGTCAAATGGGGATTAAAAGTAAGAGCCCCACGTGGGACAACCTGATTACCCTGTATCTACCCCAGCACTTAAAACAGTGCTTGGCACAAAGTAAGTGCTTAACAAATACCATCTTCATCATCACATACTAAGAGCTTAACAAATACCGCAATTATTGTTATTATTGTTACTTTACTTCTCTGTGTCTGTTACCTCATCTGTAAAATGGAGATTAAGACTGTGAGTGCCATGTGGGACAGGGACTGTGTCCAACCTGATTTGCTTGTACCCACCCCTGCGCTTAGAACACTGCATAGAACATAGTAAGCACTTAACAAATACTGTTATCATTATAACTTCTTATTATTTTCACGTTGGTGTGGGAATTCACAATAGGCCCTAGAGGTAATATTAACCATCAGGTAACTGTTTCTGTCTAATGTCTCCCGAAATCTAAATGCTTAGGAATTTTCTATCCTCTTTCAGTTCCTGCCCACACTTAGGAATCAATCCTTGCAAGTCATGAAATGACCAAAAAATTGAAAACCAGAAGGAGTAGAAACATGGGAGCTGGACTGTTCATAAAGTGGGCCCCATAATTTAATCTTGTAGCTAGAGCATAGGAAGAAAAATCTTGGATGAACTGAATTAAGAACTAACATGGAAGGGAAAATCAGGTATCCCTAGGAGATTACTAGTGCTGCCTATCCTGAGTCCATTTTCTATTAAACACTGGTTTATTATAACTCACACGGGAGTGTGGGGGTTTCAGGGAAAAAGGACCCAGAGCTTTTTGGGGAGAATAAGGGTACGTCAGGAATAGACTTGAGCATAAAGCAGCATTTGAAATATCTTTGATAGTCTGAATCCTGACTCCACTACTTGAGTGCTGTGTGATCTTGGGCAAATTGCTTAATAATAATAATGATAATGACATTTATCAAGCAATTACTATGTTATTACTCGATTTATTTTACTTGTACATATTTATACTATTTATTTTATTCTGTTAATATGTTTTGTTTTGTTGTCTGTCTCCCCCTTCTAGACTGTGAGCCCACTGTTGGGTAGGGACCGTCTCTATATGTTGCCAACTTGTACTTCCCAAGCGCTTAGTACAGTGCTCTGCACACAGTAAGCACTCAATAAATATGATTGAATGAATGAATGTGCAAAGCACTGTTCTAAGCACTGAACTTAATTGTTCCGTGCCTGTTTTCTCATTCATAAAATGGGAATTCAATCTCTGTTCTGCCTTCTTTTTAGACTGTGAGCCTTATGTGAGACAGGAATTGTATCCAACCTGGTTAGGTCCTATTTACCCCAGAGAAGAGAAAGAGTTAGTGCTTATCAAATAACACAGCTGTAATTATAATGATGGTATTTGTTGTGCTTATCAAATAACACAGCTGTAATAATAATGATGGTATTTGTTAAGCACTTACTTCATGACAGGAACTGTACTAAGTGCAGGGGTGGATACAAGCAAATCGAGTTGGACACAGTCCCATTTGGGGCTCACATTCTCCATCCCCAATGTACAGATGAGGTAACTGAGGCACAGAAAAGTGAAATGACCTATCCACGATCACTCAGCAAAGTGGCAGAGGCAGAATTAGAACTCATGGCCTTCTGATTCCCAGGCTCATGCTTTATCCACTATGCCGTGCTGCTTCTCATTTGCTAATCAACAAACAGCCTTCTGAGGTAGGGTCTGGCTGCCCGGACTTCAAAGTTCCTCATTCCATTGATGGCAAATTGAACAATCAAGGGGTGGAGGCAGCTAAATTGGTGGGTAAATTGGTTCTGTGGACCTCCTAAAGACTAATTCTGTCCCAGGAAGTGAAGACTGTTGAGGATTTTTGAAAACTCGGGACACCAGTTTTTATCTTCAAGTGACTTCAGAGCTCTCAGCTGGGTGGATTCAGAAACTTGCTGTGAACTAGAGCATACATTGTTCATTTGCAAACTCAGGTGGGATAGAAAATGAGCTTGGAGAGCACTGAGGAAAGATGATTTCAAAGCTCTTACTGTCTTGTGGTGAACCCACAACAAGCTGCCTTATATTAATAATAATAATAATGATGTTATTTATTAAGCACTTATGTGCAAAGGACTGTTCTAAGCACTGGGGAGGTTACAAAGTGATCAGGTTGTCCCACGGGAGGCTCACAGTCTTCATCCCCATTTTCCATTGAGGTAACTGAGGCACAGAGTGACTTGTCCAAAGTCACACAGCTGACAATTGATGGGGCGGATATGTGAATCTGTGACCTCTGACTCCAAAGCCCGGGCTCTTTCCACTGAGCCACGCTGCTTCTGTTTATTAGTGACTGTTTGTGATACAACAACAACAAAGAAGAGAATGGTAATGGGCTCTACTTGAGGACAGATGGTTTCTGGCCTGTGGGAGCTGAGCGTGGGGGGAGACATGGCCTTCTCTCCCTGTTCTACCCACTAACAGGCCCGGATCAATCAATGACTGCCATGGAGAGCCACAGCTGTGACCCCTAAGGCAGATAAAAGGCGGGTCACTTTGAACTGTGAGATAGCACCTGAAACAAAAGCATGCAGAGTAGCAGTAGGAGAGCATCACTTGGAAGAAGAAAGAAAAACCATTGGCAGAATGGGCTCCCTTGCCCAGCAGGCTGGTATTGGACCGTTGGTGAGAGTGTGTATGTGCACTCCTTTGCAAGTTGGTAAAACTAAGTAAAAAACTTTCCACAGTAACCTTGGTGGTTGGTGTGGTGGTTTGACTCTACAGTGTGGCTCCGTGGAAAGACAGCGGGCTTTGGAGTCAGAGGCCATGGGTTCAAATCCAGACTCCACCAATTGTCAGCTGTGTGACTTTGGGTAAGTCACTTCACTTCTCTGGGCCGCAGTTCCCTCATCTGTAAAATGGTGATGAAGACTGTGAGCCCCCAGTGGGACAACCTGATCATTTTGTAACCTCCCCAGTGCTTAGAACAGTGCTTTGCACATAGCCCTTAACAAATGCCATTATTATTATTATATGTCACTGAGACTCCCCCGGTCCCAGAAATTTCCAATTGGTATGAAGTGGGGGTTTGGGACACATAACTTCCTGATGATGGCCCATAATAAGCCCATTGTTGGGTAGGGACTGTATATGTTGCCAACTCATACCTCCCAAGCACTTAGTACAGTGCTCTGCACACAGTAAGTGCTCAATAAATATGAATGAATGAATAATAACTGTGATATTTGCTATGTGCTAAGGATTGTAGTAAACACTAGGGCAGATACACAGAAATTAAGATGGACACGATCCCTGCCCAACATGGGACTCACATTCTAAATAAGAGGGCAAACAGGTATTAAATTCCTATTTTCTAGGTGTAAAACCTGAGGTCTGACTAGCTCAAAGTCACACAGCAGGCAAATGGCAGAGTTGGATTAGAACCCTCATTCTCACACTTCCAGGCCTAAACTCTTTCCACTCTGCTACTGCTTCCCTTAGAAGCAGCATGGCATAGTGGATAGAGCACAGTGCAGAGAGTTAGAAGGTTGTGGGTTCTAATCCTGACTCCGCTGCTTGTTTTCTATGTGACCTTGAGCAAGTCACTTCACTTCTCTGTGCCTCAGTTACCTCATCTGTAAAATGGGGATTGAGACTGTGAGCCCCATGCTGCGTCTGACCCAATTTGCTTGTATCCACCTCAGCAATTAGTACAGTGTCTGGTATGCAGTAAGTACTTAACAAGTACCACAATAATTATTACTATTAAGAGTCCAGTGATCTTTTTTTCAATTGCAATCATCTATTTTTCATCATTAAAGAAAGAATAACGCCTCATTTGAGTGGTGAACATTTTTGTTAATGTGAAATAATCTATTTCTGCTTTAAGGTCAATGTATGCTTAACATATATTCATTCATTCAATTGCATTTGAGTGCTTACTGTGCGCAGAGCATTATACTAAGTGCTTGGGAGAGTACAGTATAACAACAGAAACATTCCTTGCCAACAATGAGCTTACAGTCTAGAGAGGGAGACAGATATTAATATAAATAAATTACAGATACATAAGTACTCTGGGGCTGCGAGAGGGGATGAATAAAGGAAGCAAGTCAGGGTGATTCAGAAGGGAATGGAAGAAGAGGAAAGGAGGGCTTAGTCAGAGAAGGATGCTTGGAGGAGATGTGCCTTCAATAAGGCTTGGAAGGGGGAGAAAATAATCGTCTATCAGATTAGGGGTGGGAATTCCAGGCCAGAGGTAGGATGTGGGCTAGAGGTGGGTGAAGATCGAGGCATTGTGAGAAGGTTAGTATTAGAGGAAAGAAGTTTGTGGGCTGGTTGTAGTAGGAGATTATCGACGTGAGATAGGTGGGGGGGCAATGTGATTGAGTGCTTTAAAGCTAATGGTGAGGAGTTTGAGGAGGTTGATGGGCAACCACTGGAGATTTTCCTGAGGAGTGGGGAAACATGTCCTGAATATTCTGTAGAAAAATTATCTGGGCAACAGAGTGAAGTATGGACTGGAGAGGGGAGAGACAGGAGGCAGGAAAATCAGAAAGGAGGCTGATACAGTAATCCAGGTGGGATAGGCCAAGTGCTTGGTTTAAGCGTCAAAGTTGATTCACCTGTGGTCAGAAGCAGCGGCTTGGGAAAGAGTCAAAGATGGGTGATCCAGTCATCAGAATGTCAATCAAAGGCTGCAGCAGAGCCTTTGCAGAAGAAGGCAGTGGTAAGGAACTTCCGTAGTTTTATCAGTAAAACTCTGGATACATGTCCATAAAGTCACTATGAATCGGAAACAACTTGATGGCATCTAAAGAAGAAGAGTTGGATGGAGAGGAAAGGGCGGATTTGAGCAATGTTGTGAAGTTTAAACTGACAGGATTTAGTAGTGATGGATTAAATATGTGGGTTGAATGAGAGAGAGGAGTCATGGATGGCACCAAAGTCAAGGGCTTGAGGGACAGGAAGGATTGCGGTGCTGTCTACAGTGATGGGAAAGATAGAGGGAGGACAGAGTTTAGGTGGGAAAATAAGTTTAGTTTTAGACATACTCAGTTTGGGGTGATGGGAGGACATTCAAGTTAAGATGTCAAGTACCTTAAAGAATGATGATAATCTTGTCCCACCATTCAGTTTTGAGTCAGATTCCTATGTGACACTGAGGAAACTGTTTCAGAAACTGGTTATGATTTCTGTAGTGGACCCAGGGAATGTAGCCATTTAGAAGACTGGAAATTGTAAAAAGCCTTATAAACCTTCGCCTTGTCAGGGGGTTAATGCACTGCAGTCTTTCAATTTACCAAAAGCCATGCTGACACTTTTTATTCTGTTTTCTTGTTTTTTGTCCATCAGTTCATCACTGGGCAGTGTATCAGAGTAAATCTTTGAAATGAAAAGTTCAGCTTGTGTGTAGGATTTTGCAAGTTCAGGCTGGTGCATAACATTGTTGTTCATCCTGGTTGTCAGTCCATGTTTGTGTGCTGAATTTGCAAAGGGATTTTCCCCAAACTCAGAACTAAATACATGATAGAAGTTTAATGTCTAAGAGTTTTGGGTTGCTAACCCAGGTCCAGATTTCTACACATTCCTCGGAATCTATAAAATATCCATATCTTTCCTACTCCTCAAAAGCCTCCAGGTTTGCCCATCCTCCTCCTCATCAAGCAGAAACTCCCTTACCATCAGCTTTGAAGCACTCAATCAGCTCTTCCCCTCCTACCTTACCATGCTGATTTCCAACTACAACCCAGCATGCCGACTTCACTCCTCCAATGCCAACCTACTCAATATACCTTGATCTTGTCTAGCTTGCTGCCAAACCCTTGCCAACATTCTCCTTCTGGCTTGAAACTCTCTACCAACTGAATGATTGAATATACATATATATGTATATATAAATATACATATGTATATTCATATATATGCATATCCCTCAGAGACACAAAGTTCTGGAAATTTGTAATCACGAACAGAACATGGACAAAATCTTCACCAAGTCTGTCATTTTCCATTTATCGGGAAGGTAGGCAAACACTGTGAGAGAAAGACAGTTAGGATTCACTTTCTAATAGTAGAAACATTTATTGAGCACCCACTGGGTGCTATGCACTGTGCTAATTGCTAGGGAAGTACAAAATAAGCAAGAGACAAATTGCCTTCCCTTAAGCTTACACTCTAGTGAGGGAAACAGCTGTGAAAGTATTTACAAAACAGAGTAATCCAAATAAATGATTTCTTGGACTTTGAAAAGACTCCTCTCCTCCGACATGCTCTCATCTCCTGATGATTTCAGTTTCTGACATCTTCAATTTCCTGGGAAATGTTGTTTTCAGGCTGGGATGTGAAAAGTAGCCCTTGGTGGGAAATGGGGTTGACTTGATTGCAAGTCCCATGATGGCAGGGATCACATCCACCTAGCCTCTGACACTGTGCTCTGCTCAATAACCACCAGTGATGGATTGCCTGACTGAAGTTTCCTTCCAGACTGTGAGCCCACTGTGGGCAGGGATTATCGCTGTATGTTGCCAAACTTTATTTTCCAAGTGCTTACTACAGTGCTCTGCATAGAGTAAGCGCTCAATAAATATGACTGAATGAATATTTACCTTTCATTTTTCCACCTCAGCCCCACCTCCCGTGGGAACCCAACATTGTCATAACCGGTCTGACAACAGAATTCTTGGAATTGGGCAATTTGATGGTGCTGGGTTTTTTTGATTGTTTTGTATTTTTAGCCAATTTTTACTCCAACATTCCGCTCTGCCATAGCAGCCTCAGGCAGGCGAGCATAGAATATACGGAACCAGAATATACTTATCCCCCAGCCCTGATTCACTTCAGTGTCCATAAAGAAAGGGTTGGACAGGGCATGTTCAACTATAATGGGAGCAGCCAAACCATCATAGAATAGCTTAAGGAACTTGGTGAATTTCTCCGGACAGACCCGTTTGCTTAGCTGCCCTGGTCCATCTTCAAATGCTCTTGTCAGGCCAACAAAAACAGTATAAATGTCTTGGCAGTCCTCCTTGCACTTTTCCTGTATCTGTCACATGGCAAAGATGATAATTGTTGGGCTGCATTGGAATCCATGTAGTGTATGATTGATCATGCTCTTCTATACTGTCAGCACAACTATCTGATACTTCTGCACAATAATAGAGATGTTCCCTTAGAGATGAGTGGAGCAGAAGTCTACATCTCCAGAAAATGATTTCCCCACTAGAATTACCTGGATCCAATTGTGAAGCCATTGGCATGCTGAGGGCTTATCGTCTCCTAGCTTGGGGACAAAACATTGATTTTACTGTAACTCTTAGTTGAATCTCTTCCTGTGTCTGCTGGTGTGAGTTCAGAACAGTTCATTGATCCTGAAATCCACTGGAGTCGTGGCGTGTGGACTCTGAATCCCTCCCACCTTGACCTTGGCAGGAGTATACGTCCAGACAACAGTTGTCACACTTTAAGGGTAGTGATGATGATGATAATAATATCTGTTAGTGCTAAACACTGAGATATGACAATCAGGTTGTACACACAGTCCCTGTCCCACATGGATCTCACAGTTTGAGAAGGAGGGAGAACAGAATTGAATCTCAATCAACCAATTGCATTTGTTGGGCACTTACTGTGTGCAGATCACTGTACCGAAGAACTTGGGAGCACACCATATCCCTGCCCACAACGACCTTACAGTCTTGAGGCATCTACATCTTACAGAAGGGAAAACTGAGACGCAGAGAAGTGAAGTGACTTCTCCATGGTAATGCAGCAAGCAATTGGTGGAACCAGGATTAGAACCCAGATCCTATGACTCCCAGGCTTGTGTTGTTGTGTTGTGTTGTTGGTGCTTCTGTCCTAGTGGAAAGAACATGGGTACATTGGAAGCACCAACCAAGTTCAGGAATGACTAAGTCTGTACAGATCACGCAGACACCTACATGGGTAAAGAGTCCATTTAAGGAAGGTTATTTCACGTCTAGCATTGCAGGATGCTGTTCTTTCTCCGATGCCCACCTTCCTCTCATCTAGAAGTAATAAAATGTGGCGTTTTAACCTCCATATCCATCAGAATCTTATTACTGTGCCTCTGGGTCGGTTCCATTTCAGCGTGCTTCAATTAAACGCACTTGTGCTTTCAAAATAACACTTTTTGGTCGAAGGTTGAAGGGAGACAATGAGTTTCAAAATGTTCATTTTTCTGAGGTTCTGTGTTTCAGGTTGTTATTTAATGGATTCCTTGTTCTCAAAGAAAACCAGAATATCAGACTATTGGAAAGGGAAAGGAGTCTACCCTAGTGATGAGAAAATAACAGATATTAAGCACTGGATCCATTATGTTAATGTGAAAGTTTTTATTAAAATGAGAATATAACATGATACGATGAGTACCTTTTCTCATGACAAAGGTTATAATGAAAACAGAAAATATTACAAACTGTCCAACTGCATTACAACCTCAATGTCTAAATTCAATGAGTCTGTGTTTCACTTCCATTGTAACAAACAGGTAAGGGGAATAGCTGATCATTGCCCTTTGTTCATTCCAAAATGTTTCAGGATAGCAATTTGGGGGTAATGGTCAAATTGCCATCCACAGAAGAACACTGAGATAGAACCAGCCCAGAGGAATGATACTGAAACTGCTGCATCTTGAAATGAAAATAAGCCTCTTTTTGTTACCTTTGACTAGACGGGAGATAGGAATTAAAGATGGATGAGAACAGTAAGTGATCAATAAATATGATTGACTGACTAGTGGGTAGAGCACAAGCCTGGGATTCACGGGACGTGGGCTCTAATCCCGACTCTGCTGCTTGTCTGCTATGTGACTTCGGGCAAGTCACTTCACTTCTCTGTGCTTCAGTTCCCTCATCTGTAAAATGAGGATTAAGACTGTGAGCCCTATGTGGGAAAGGACTGTGCCCAACTTGATTAGCTTGTATCTACCCCAGCACTTAGCTGAGTGCCTACAATTAGTAAATGTTTAAGGCATACCACTAAAAGAAGAGTAAACAAACAGGATTTAATTCAAGACACAGAGACATACAATCCATAATACTGAGGGAGAGGTTTGCAAAGTAAGAACAGTTCCTGAAAGTCTTTAGGACTGATTAACAGACCACCCACTCGGAAGTCTGATAAGAAGCAGACTTTAAGTAACTGCTTGATGTAACTCTGGGAACATGTTTACAATGCAATTATCCACAAAAGATGCTTATAACCTAAGTTATTACACATCAACCTTCCTTTCTATCTCAGATGTAACTTGGAGAGAGAGAGAGAGAGAATTAACTTGCTAGTCATTACGTGGTTATGTCTGGTCAGATTCCACATTTCTTTAAATTCTTTTGAAGTCCTGATCTCATTTTAGCAAGGCACCTCTTTGCTAAAAAAAAACAGTGCTAGCCAAGACATAGATGATCATCAGCCACTGTCCCCCACCCCATCTCCAAGAACTGGGCCTGGTGCTCCCTGTTCAGTAATAATAATAATAGTTACACTTTCACAATGTGTCAAGCTCTGTACTAAGCCCTGGGATAGACACAACGTGATCAGGTCCCACATGAGGTTCACAATCTAAGCAAGAGGGAGAGCAGGTTTTGAATCCCCGTTATGTCGATGAGGAAATTGAGGCACAGAGAAGTGAATTGACTTGCCCGAGGTCACACAGCATACAAGTGGTGGAGCTAGGATTAGAACCCAGGTCCTCTGATTCCCGATCCTGTACTGTTTCCACTAGGCCATGCTGCTTCTTTAACTGAAAAGGACTAAGCTGCTTCTCCTCAAACCCCTACCAGCCCTCTGTCCTGAGGGTGGAGGGAGGTTTTCATCATGTTGAGCCGAGTCAATTCTTCTATACACCCTTCCCAATTTCCAGGAAGTGAGACGGGGTGGGGGAGGGTGGAACAAAGATGGTGGCTAGCAATATTTCTTAGAGAAGAGGCACCTTGCTTAAATGAGAAGCCTTGGCTTAGTGGACAGAACACAGGCCTGGGTGTCAGAAAGATCTGGGTTCTAATTTGACTTTGCCACTCGTCTGCTGTGAGACCTTGGACAAATCACTTAACTTTTCCGTGCTTCAGTTCCCTCGTCTGTAAAATGGTGATTAAGACTTGTGAGCCCTATGTGGGACGGGGACTTTGTCCAGCCTGACTATCTTGTATCTGCCCTAGTGCTTAGAACAGTGCCTGGCACATAGTAAGTATTTAACAAATGCCGCAATTATTATTATTGTTATTAGAACTTCAAAAGAATTAAAGGAGATGTGGAACCTGGCCAGAATCCAAAGACTCTGCCTGAGCACTTTGAATCAGTCAGTAGTATTTACTGAGAGCTTACTGTGTACAGAGTTTTTGGACATGTTCAAAAGCTGTTGAGAAGCAGCGTGGCTCAGTGGAAAGAGCCCGGGCTTTGGAGTCAGAGGTAATGGGTTCAAATGCTGACTCCATCAATTGTCAGCTGTGTGACTTTGGGCAAGTCACTTCACTTCTCTGGGCCTCAGTTCCCTCATCTGTAAAATGGTGATGAAGACTGTGAGCCCCCAGTGGGACAACCTAATCACCCTGTAACCTCCCCAGCACTTAGAACAGTGCTTTGCACATAGTAAGCACTTAATAAATGCCATTATTATTATTATGTTCCCCACCCATGATGATAAATCTGATTGCTCATGCTTGTTAATGAATACTATTTTTTATCAGACATATGATTTATAAGAATGTAAGAAAATAAATTCAATCTAAGGGTTGGGATTGTGTATTGTGATAATAGTGGTGTTAAAGGAGTTCTCTTTTTCAAGCACTATATTAAACAGGATAATCAGGATGGAAATAATTCATATCCTTCATCAGTCAGTCATGTTTATTGAGCACTTCGTGCAAAGCACTGAACTATGCGTTTGGGAGAGTACAATAAAACAATGTAATAGACACACTCCTTGCCCACAATGACTTTACAGTCTAGAGGGAGTTTGATTTCACAAGACTAAGTAGGAGAATTCCAAACATCTTAGTACAGTGCTCCTCACAAAGTAAGTGCTCAATAAATGTCAATGATTGATAGAGTGAGATTTTATTGAGATGGATTGGGTTATTCTAACATCGATCTTCAACCCTCATTTCCCTGGTGTATCGTCTCACCGGCTATCCTGTAAGCTCCTTGCTGGTAGGGACCATCTTTACCAATTTTATTATGCTTTCTCAGTGCCCTGCACAATGTAGGCTTTGGCTGGTTGATTCATTGATTCATTTTAATTATGGGATGTGCACTTACCTATTTTAGATGCCTCACTGATTAACATGCAGAGAGCAAAGAGATATTTCTCCCCTCTTGCAAAAGAAGAGAGGGCCCCTACTGATAGTACAGGCTCTGAGAATTTTAGACTGTATGACTAAGAGGTAGGAAAGAAAATGTTTCCAGAGAGAAGCATCAAAAAGCAGGCTTGAGTTTTCCCTTTTAGGGTTAGGTTTTGGATTTTCACAAGTACATGTGGTTTGCGGAGTGTTGTGAATAGGTGGCCCATGTGTAGTCATAATTGGAATCAAGAAGTCACTGTTATTATTTGAGAGGGAGAAATTGGCAGGAGATTTCACCAGCCAATGGGATAAATGACTGCAATTAGCTGGTCATTCTAACTGTAGGTTTTAGTGCTTAAAACTAGTGTTTTTTGCATATTTATCCTACAGTAGTTACTGCGTAAGGACTATGAAGCAGCATATAAGTTGCTGGCAACTCTAACATGTCTTAAAATAGCCTCCTTTCCCAAGAGCAACTGGCACGATTGGAGACTATTGGATTGCCGCAAAACTCTTGTGTAATCTGTGTCACCAGAAGAAAGATTTAGTTCAGGAAACGAGGTCACCGAATCACCTGCCTCAGTTCAGTGTTTCTCAAAAAATACCTGGTTGAGTTTAGTGGAGGAGAGTTGGGGTTGGAATGACTACAGGGCAGAAACCTCTGCAGATGGGAGAAGCTACTTGAGAGGATCACTGGGTCCCATGGCACTGAATACCTCCAAGGCTGCAAGGCTCAGGTGGGGAACGTGAGAATGGGGAGGCAGGAAGGGAGGGAATTCGGGGAGATGAAATAGCAAGGGCTGTGCCATAATTCCTTCCAGGAAAGCAGGATTGGGCAGGACAGTATAAACTCACTGTGGGCAAGGAACATGTCCATCAACTCTGTTGTGTTGTACTCTCCTAAATGCTCTGCACACAGTAAGTGCTCAATAAATACCATTGATTGAAAGGTGAAAAATATCTTTTGGATGATTCCCAGAAAGGTGAAATGGGGAGTTAGATTGAGATTCCTCTTTGTTGTCCATTTGGCCTCTGGAAGTCCTAGGGCCCTCTTCACAGATTCAGCAACTCCATCCCCAATGAAGAGGTTTTAGTGAGATTGAGTCGATAAGATTCATTATTAGTATGCACACCCTGTTATTGAAAGAACTTTAAATGTCAGTGATTCACAACTTCTCAGAAATGTATTTTTCTAAATCCATGGGATAATGATTCTATTTGTTAAGGGCTTTCTATAGGCCAAGCATTGGAATAAGACAAGGGTAGATACAAGATAATCAGACCAGACCCAATCACCTATACCACAAGGAGCTAGGTGTTTTATCCCTATTTTATAGATGAGGGAATTGAGACCCAAAGAAGCTAAGTGGCTTGCCCAAGGTCACAGAATGGGCAACCTAAGTAGTTTGTGTGAGAAACACAAATTGATTTTTCAAGGTATGCCCTTCTCTCTTTCTGCAAAAAGAGCCACGAAGGTGTAAAGAATAGCACTCTACCAATGGATTAAATCCCAGCTTTGCCAATTGTCAGCTGTGTGACTTCAGGCAAGTCACTTAACTTCTCTGTGCCTCAGTTACCTCATCCGTAAAATGGGGATGAAGATTGTGAGCCTCCCATGGGACAACCTGATCACTTTGTAACCTTCCCAGTGCTTTGCACATAGTAAGTGCTTAAAAAATGCCATCACTATTATTATTATTATCTTCTGGAAATGAGAGAGTGAGTGTTCTAAATTCATTCATTCAATCATATGTATTGAGTGCTTTCTGTGTGCAGAGCACTATACTAAGCACTTGGGAGAGTACACTATAAAGATAAACTGACACATTCTCTGCCCAAGGTGAGCTTACAGTCTATAATAATAATAATGATGGCATTATTATTAGTCTAGTGGGGGGAAGGGGGAAAACAGACATTAATATAAATGTACGTAAGTGTGGTGGGGCTGGGAGCAGAGATAAACAAAGGGAGCAAGTCAGGGAGATGCAGAAGGGAGTGGGAGAAGAGAAAAGCGGGGGCTTAGTCAGAGAAAGCCTCTTGGAGGAGATGTGCCCTGAATAAGGTTTTAAAGTGGGGGGACAGTAATTGTCTGTCATGTTGGAGGAGGGAGGGCATTCCAGGACAAAGGCAGGACTTGGCCGAGGGATTGGTGTTGAGATTGAAAGGATCGAGGCACAGTGAGAAATTAACATTAGTGGAGCGAAGTGTCCAGGCTGGGTTGTAGAAAGAGAGTAGCAAGACAAGTGCTCAATTAGTATGATTGAATGAATAATAAAAATATAAAAAACATACTGCTATTTCAATGCCACTGACATTTTCATGGCACTTAAGTGTTTGCTATGTGCCAAGCACTGTTCTAAGCACTGGGATACATACAAGATAATCAATTTGGACACAGTCTCAGTCCCACATGGGGCTCACGGTCTAGGTAGGAGGGAGTAGGATTTAATCCCCATTTTACAGATGAGAAAATTGAGGCACAGAGAGGTTAAGTGACTTGCCTAAGGTTACACAATAGACACGTGGTAGAGTCAGAATTAGAACCCAGGTCCCATGACTCCCAGGCTCATCAGGCTCTTTCCCCTAGGCCACGTTGCTTTTCTACCATTTTATACTTTGGAACACATATACAATCAGAAAATTAAATATGGGTAATAATTAAACACCCTTTGTAGACTTTGCTATATTGAAGACCAAGGAAAATGAACTACCTCCAAGTTTTAGACAAGAATGAAACTATTAGAAAGGGTACCAATTTTACAAAAAGCAAAATCTAGTGTTGAATTAATAGCTGAAAATGTATTCAAATCAAGGAAAATGAAATGATCTGGTCCTGAATTCCAGTTAAACCAAATAACCTATCTCTTTTCTCAAACAAACAACCTTCTCAAGCTTGTTAGTATTTACAAGGAAAAGTAATGCTGATACTTTCTGTTTGGCCGCTGAGCTCTCCTGGTTCGTCCAATCATGAAAGCTAAGAAATCACATTGCTAACTGGTTAGAGTTGAATCCTTTAATTTTTGTTTTCTTTCCTCTCACTGTTTAATTCTGTGCTATCTGAAAGAACGTAGCGTAAATGTGGGTCTTTCCTAAGAATCTCTCTTGTCCTTATTACTGTGAGCCTGTTATTGGGTAGGGATTGTCTCTGTTGCCGAATTGTATTTTAAAAGCACTTAGTAAAGTGCTCTGCACACAGTAAGCGCTCAACAAATACGATTGAATGGATTTATTAAAAAGACATTTCAATCAGGATGCATCCTGAAGGTTCAGAAACAATACTTCCTCCTATTGTGAGACACATATGGGACAGGAACTGTATGTGGTCTTATTATCTTGTATGTACCTCAGTGTATATAACAGTGCTTGGCACACAGTAAGCACTTAAATATAACAATAATAATAATATGCCATTTGATTTTACTCCACCCTCATCTCATGGAAACAATAATTAATTAAATAAGCCAAAGTTTAGCAAGAACAACACTTCTCACCTGAGCTATTAAGATGTGTTTAAGTACAAAAATCTTTAGAGGCGTAATCTTATAATCTTGGCATTGGAGCCTGAACACAAAAGGAACAGCAGGGAGTGGCAATTGTATTTGCTCTCTCACTTTTCAGCTATTTTTCTTTGCTATTTTCCAAAGATGGAAAATGTAAACTTAGCATGTAATTTATGTAGGAGAGTAATTTGATTTAGAACTCAGGTGACTAGCAAAGCCTGAATATTGCAATATTAAATCCAAGAAAGGCTTCTGAAATTTGCATTGTTTAGAAATACTCACTCCCATAACCGTGAATCATTTACTAAGTGAACCTTTGCTAGAGTTCTTGTAGTCTCAAATTGCCAGAAGCAAGTCCTCTGCGGAATCATAAATTGCCTGTCAGAGAAGCAAATTTCACTTCCCCAGGGAGATCCTGTACTTGACCTCTTTCGGTTAAAGTAGAAAAGGTGAGACCCTTCCCAACCTGTACATTGGTGGATAGGGGCTGTTAGTTCTCATAATATTCTGGGGTTTTCTCCTCCTATCAATCAATCAATCAATTGTATTTATTGAGGGCTTACTGTGTGCAGAGCACTGTACTAAGCGCTTGGGAAGTACAAGTTGGCAACATATAGAGACAGTCCCTACCCAACAGTGGGCTCACAGTCTAGAAGACTGTGTTATCCTAGTGTTTTCTATGAAGATTTCCTGGCTCTCCTTTAATTATCCATTTTCTACTTGCCTTTAAAATGCTAAGGCACAGAACCACAAATAGTCTAGTAAAAGTTTTACTCCTGCTGAGTATGTATATATATATATATATATATATATATGTGTGTGTGTATAGATATATATTCGTTCATTCATTCAATCGTATTGAGTGCTTACTGTGTGCAGAGCACTATACTAAGCGCTTGGGAAGTACAAGTTGGCAACATCTAGAGACAGTCCCTACTCAACAGCGGGCTCACAGTCTAGAAGGGGGAGACAGACAACAAAACAAAACATATTAACAAAATAAAATAAATAGAATAGTAAATATGTACAAGTAAAATAGAGTAATAAATATATATGTAATATATTATATATATGTGATACATACATATATATCACATATGTGTGATATTTATTCTTTGTTCTGTGGAACAATAATAATAATAATGATGGCACTTATTAAGCACTTACTATGCGCAAAGCACTGTTCTAAGTGCTGGGGATGTTACAAGGTGATCAGGATGTCCCACGGGGGAGCTCAGAGTCTTCATCCCCATTTTACAGATGAGGTAACTGAGGCTCAGAGAAGTTAAGTGACTTGCCCAAAGTCACACAGCTGACAATTGGCAGAGCGGAGTTCGAACCCATGACCTCTGACTCCAATGCCCGGGCTCTTTCCACTGAGCCACACTGCTTCTCTTAAGTCAATCTCATAGTGAGAGGCATGGAAAAATCCATCTATCAGTGATATTTCTTGAACACTTGCTATGCACAGAGCACTGTACTAAGTGCTTGGAAAAGTAAAGTACAATAGCATTGGGAGATTTGACCCTACCCTCAAGGGTACAGGGTTACAGTCTACAGGGGGAAGACATATTAAAATTAATTACAGGTGGAAAAAATAGTAGAGTATAAGGAAAATGCTTCAATATCCAGAATTGATGACACACCAGCTGAGGTTTATCAGAATGAAAGGTAACACATCATGGCCTAGTGGATAGAGCATGGGAGTCGGACAGTCGTATTTATTGAGCACTTACTGTGTGCAGAGCACTGGACTAAGCGCTTGGAAAGTACAATTCAGCAACAGATAGAGACAACCCCTACCCAACAACGGGCTCCCCCTCCACCAATGTACTGTTATCTGAATAACACCATCAAGCAACAAAGGGAGAAAGTTAGCAGTAGAGGAGCGAAGTGTCCTGGCTGGCTTGTAGAAGGAGAGTAGCGAGACCAGTGCTCAATTAGTATGATTGAATGAATAATAAAAATATGAAAAACACACTGCTGTTCCGGTGCCACTAATGGCATTTGTTAAGTGTTGACTATGTGCCAAGCGCTGTCCTAAGCACTGGGATGCATACAAGATAATCAGTTTAGACACAATCTCTGTCCCACATGAGGCTCACAGTCTAGGTAGGAGGGAGTAGGATTTAATCCCCATTTACTTGACTTGTCTCATGCTGTCGAGTCATATATGCTGCCAACTTGTACTTCCCAAGCACTTAGTACAGTGCTCTGCACACAGTAAGCACTCAATAAATACGATTGATCGATTGATCGATCTCCGAACCATAGCGACGCCATGGACACGTCTCTTCCAGAACGCCCCCTCTCCATCTGCAATCGTTCTGGTAGTGTATCATAGAGTTTTCTTGGTGAAAATGCAGAAGTGGTTTTGCCTTCTTCCATGCAGCAAGCCTGAGCCTCTATCCTCGACTCTCTCCCATGATGCTGCTGCCAACTTGTACTTCCCAAGCGCTTAGTACAGTGCCCTGCACTCAGTAAGCGCTCAATAAATATGATTGAATGAATGAATGCTGTCCAGCACAGGTGAGTTTTGACTTGTAGCAGATTGTCTGGAGAAGCAGTGTGGCTCAGTGGAAAGAGCATGGGCTTTGGAGTCAGAGGTCATGGGTTCAAATCCTGGCTCCGATAACTGTCAGCTGTGTGACTCTGGGCAAGTCGCTTAACTTCTCTGTGCCTCAGTTACCTCATCTGTAAAATGGGGATTAAAACTGTGAGCCCCACGTGGGACAACCTGATCACCTTGTAACCTCCCCAGCGCTTAGAACAGTGCTTTGCACATAGTAAGCACTTAACAAATGCCATCATTATTATTATTATTGTCTTCCACTCGCTAACCACTGCCCAAGCTAGGAATGGAATGGGCAGGCCTCTGCTTGACTCTCCCTCCTGTAATCGAGACTGGTAGAGGACTGGAAACTCTCCAGTTACCGTCCTGAGATGGACGTTAATTACTTATTATTGCTGGGCCGTAATGGGCCCATTCCCCTCTGGCAACTGGTTTGTTCCCGTTCAAACTTCTCTTTCGTTGTCACGCTGGAGGGGCCTGCAGGCTGGAGTTAGAGTTAGTTTCTAATCCTGGGGGTAACTGCTCTCTATTGTAATCTTTCAAGCACTTAGTACAGTGCTCTGCACAGAGTAAGTGCTCAGTAAATATGATTGAATGAACAAATGACTCCACAGACCACAAACATCACTGAGAGTCCAAGTGACCAGTGCTCAGTACAGTGTTCTGCAAGTAGTAAGCACTCAATAAATACCATTGATTGATCGATTGATTGACCATTATTCAGGAGTGGAGATAGGCAGGAGGGTCAAACTCACACTCGGAAATGAAAACTGCTTCCCTTCCCTCCCTCTGGCCTGGAATGCCCTCCCCCTTCAAATCCTCCAAACAATCACACTTCCCCCCTTCAAAGCCCTTCTGAAAGCTCACCTCCTCCAGGAGGCCTTCCCAGACTAAGCCCCCCTTTGCATCATCCCCCTCTTCCCCATCACATCTCCCCGACTCTCTCCCTTCACCCCCTCCATCCCCCACAGTACTTATATTGTACAAATCCATAATTCTATTTATATTACTGTCTATTTTACTTGTTTTGATGTGTATGTGTGTATATGTGTATATATATATATATAATTCTATTTATTTATATTGATGATATTGATGCCGGTTTGTTTTTGATGTGTATCTCCCACCTTCTAGACTGTGAGCCCGTTGTGGGCAGGGATTGTCTCTATTTGTTGCCGAACTGTACTTTCCAAATGCTTAGAACAGTGCTCTGCACACAGTAATTGCTCAATAAATATGACTGAATAAATTGGTATAGCAATACCTTTCTCTTTAAGATTAGGGTCAATCTGTATTTCTGTATTGAGTCCCCTGCGTACTTTCTCGTATAGTAAGACTCTATTGCATCCCTGGGTGATAGTCTCTGTTTTCCTATGTACTTATACATTATCGGTTTGGAAGGATTTCCAGTTGGCTTGCAAGCAGGAAGCACTGTGGCCTAATGAATAGAACACGGGCCTGGGAGTGAGAAGGTCATGGGTTCTAATCCCGGCTCCGCCATTCGTCTGCTGTGTAACCTTGGGTAAGTCACTTGACTTCTCTGTGCCTCAGTGACCTCATCTGCAAAATGGAGATTAAGAGTTTGACCCCATGTGGGACAGGGACTGTGTCCAACCTGTTTGGCTTGTATTCACCCCAGCACATAGTATAGTGCCTGGCGCATAGCAAGTGTTTAGCAGATACCACAATTATTATTTTTATTACTAATGATGATAATGATGGTATTTGTTCACTACGTGTCAAGAACTGTTAATGATGGCATTTATTAAGGACTTACTATGTGCAGAGCACTGTTCTAAGCGCTGGGGAGGTTACAAGGTGGTCAGTTTGTCCCACGGGGGGCTCACAGTCTTAATCCCCATTTTACAGATGAGGTAACTGAGGTACAAAGAAGTGAAGTGACTTGCCCAAAGTCACACAGCTGACAATTGGTGGAGCTGGGATTTGAACCCATGACCTCTGACTCCAAAGCCCGGGCTCTTTCCACTGAGCCATGCTGCTTCTCCAAGCTGAGGTAGTCCCAGACTGTCACAAATCCCTTCTCCCCTTCCTCCTCTTCCCTTCCCTTTTTCTTTTGGTGGTATTTATTAAGCATTGCTATGTGTCAGGCACTGTACTAAGTGCTGGGGTGAGAAGCAGCGTGGCTCAGTGGAAAGAGCACGGGCTTTGGAGTCAGAGGTCAAGGGTTCAAATCCTGGCTCCGCCACTTGTCAGCTGTGTGACTTTGGGCAAGTCACTTCTCTGGGCCTCAGTTCCCTCATCTGTAAAATGGGGATTAAGACTGTGAGCCCCCCCATGGGACAACCTGATCACCTTGTTTCCTCCCCAGCACTTAGAACAGTGCTTTGCACATAGTAAGTGCTTAACAAATACCATCATCATTATTATTATTATTTTTATAAGCCAAACAGTTCAGACACAGTCCCTGTCTTAATCCCTATTTTGCAGATGAGGTAACTGAGGCCCAGAAAATAATTACTTCTGACACAAGTTTCATAGAAAGGATAGCCTCACTCCAACTCTTATTCTCTGTATGTTTTTTATATATGCTACAGTACTATGTAAGTTACGGTAGTATGCTTTCTCAGAAGCATAATACATTTCTTCCAATTGTTTCAGCCTTTAAAGAAAAAAAATGGAATTAAATACTTTAGTCCATGAAAATACCGTGCCGTGTACTTAAATACATTTATGCTGTAAGGTAATCTAATGTCCTAAGTAAGATTGTTATAACCACAGAGTGCTGTAGTGAGCCTAAGGAGCACTTAGGAGTCTATTCTAGAAAGAATGACTGGGTTGTGTAGTAATATATCTCTCAGATAAATAGCCACTAAGACTCAGGAGAGGTAGAGAATTTCTTTTAGTAATATGGTAAGTGAGCACTGCACTCTGTCAAGCCACTCTCAGCTGGGATTCAGGTCTCCTTTCTCGTGTCACCAGGAATAAATAGACCTTTTGAAAAATGTGTGAAAATTGCATTCAAATAGTCATTCTGGCCACATTTATTGGGATCCCTGAGAAGGGCTGGAGGCTAGAATCATGGCAATGGGGGCAGAGGAAAATACTGGCAGTGATCCTGACTTCATGTTCTTTACGGTGCGGTTTTTCGATCAGCGATTGTTTTTAATGGAAAGTTGCGTGCTTTTAGTAGATAAACTTTAAAATCGTGATTGTTGAAGCAATCAATCACATTTATCGAGCGCTCACTGTATGCAGAGTGCTGTACTAAGCGCTTCGGAGAGTGCAATATAACAGCACTGATAGACATGTTCCCTGACAACAAGGAGTTTACAGTCTAGAGGGGAATGTTCTAACTATAATATTATTGAATCCAGACCTCTCCTGTGGCCGTCGACATTATACAGAAGCAGTCAGTTCAATTAGGTCGCCTGTTATGGATGATGCCGTAAATGAAAGTGACTCCAAAAATTATTTACTTAGGATTGACAGAGCGGTGACCAATAGTAGAGAAGCTAGTCTGTTAATTGAATACCAAATAACTATTTAGTTATAACACTGGTGATCAAACCCATTGATACCCTGGTAACTTTGAAATATTTTAATTACTGAATTCCAATACAAGTCTCCCCAAACAGAATTTTAACTTGTCAAGAGGATTTATTCCAGATGCTACTGTAAATCCTGTTACTCAGGGGCATGGGAATAGTCATGGGAGAAATCGATTTACAAAATAAATTCACAGTTCACAAAACTCATCCTGAAATGATGGTTACAAAATCATGCCATGCCTTCTGCCACCTATTCAGTTCACCACCATTTCAATTTATATCCCAAACCATTTCTTTGCTGAGCAGTAAAGACCGGTGTCTGATCACCATCAGTCAGCCTAAAATTTTCTGGTGTATTTCTCCCATTTATACTGTTCACTCCTTTTGGGCGAACACAGTGACATTTTTTTCTATTGAAATTAACCATCTTCAGATGCCTAGAACTGGTATTACCGAAACTACGTGTTTAATAAATTATGTTTTCTCCACTGAAGCACATCTTTCTGCTGACTCAACATCTCTTGGGGATAAATTCATATTTCTGGAACTGCAGCATCAGCAGGAATTTCATGAAAAGGAAGCATAAATATGAGGCAGTTGTGAGTCATACAGCTTTGATTGGGTGAGTTAATACGTGCTCTTTTCCTTTGTAAAGTAGCAGGCATACTTAGGGGGACTACTTTTAAAGGGAAATTCTGTTAAAATTCCACATTGCAGTAATTATAAGCCTTCTCTTAAAATATTCTCTATTTAATATTCCACAGCTCTCCCTCATCTTTCATTCCATCCAATATTTTAGCTTTGTCTGGTTCAGGCATCTTCACCAAATAGTCCATGGTAAATTCAGGATGGTAGAGTCAGGAGGCCTGATCTTTCTCTCTGTCCTGACCGATCCATTTCTCACGAGGCCATGAACCATTCTTCCTTTCTCTTTATTCAAACCAGTGACAAGTCCCATCACCTATTTCTTCTTCTCCACATACCCAGAGTCCACCTTTTCCCATTTATTCTTTCTAGAGCGGGCACCCAGTAGCCATCATACTTCTTGCCGATAGCAACCTTTCAGACGTGGCTTCTCGCCTCTAGGTCATCAGTTGACAATTCACAGCTCAGAAATCATCCTCCCTGACTTCTAAAGAACGCTCACCTCTTCTTTCGATCATTATGGCAGTTCTTCGTGGCTCTTCCGATTAAACCCTGACAAGTCATTTTCATCTCTTTTGCTCCTTCCCCTATGATATGCTTCAAACTCCCTCTCTTTTATTTCCTATTCTCACTTCCATCTTTTCCACAAGTAAAGAACCCTGCCTAGCTCCCCTGCAATATTTCACAGAGTCCCGGAGACAAGTTCTTAACACCATAGCTCTGTCCTGGAGGCTACCATCATGCTGTTCCTCTCGATTGAAATGGCTTTCTTTATAAGGCATTTAGAAGCTTAACCTTGATAAAAATGTTTTCTGTTAAAAAGTGATGTTAAAGCTTCATTCTTTTGAAACTTGAGCTTCAGCATAGTGACCCCCAAAAGAGTGAATTTAGGAGGGTGGAATTTGTACTCAATTCCTGAAATAAATTGTCTTTGTGTGTGAGGTCAGCTTGCACCTTTTTTTGAATTCAGGGAGTAAAATCGATGCACTGATCTGGAGAAAATGATAGCAAATGCTTTAAAGACACGCATTAGATTTGAATCATCTGTCATTATTTTAAAAATGGAAAACACTAGGCAGGAATCATGACATTATGAGTTAATCAGAGTTTGGATGGACTAGTTGATACTATATTCTCAGTTCAAACCTAAGCTCCTCCAGCGTTCTGTACTTTGGGGCTTTAATTGCCTGATTGCTCCTCTGTTGACTTTCCTCTCTCCACATCTCCTTATTCTTAGGTTGTGAGCCCCTTAGGGGCCAGGACCTAAGTGTAATTCTCCTCTTATTAATTGATTAATCACACAGTAGGTGCTCAATTAACACGATTTCTACTAGGCTCAACCTAAAGTGTTTCCTGCCATTATGGCGCCTAATTCTGCCTAACCGCTGGATTGAGAAATGCTGAGATTTCTGTGTAATTGGACTGGAGATGCGAGAGAGAAGGGAAAGATGGGGAACAGAGTAGCAGTAATAGTAATAATAATAGCAGTAGTAGAAGCTGTATAGTACCGACACTGGAAGGGCCCATTTTCACGTCTCTTTTTTCATGTCACAATCCTCCCAAAGCCTTTATTCCAAGAGAATCACCTAGTTTTCTATTTAATATCCACTGCTACACAGTTGTGCTTGAAGTTTTACTTCCTCGCGCCTTAAAGTATTTCATGATGTCTAAAAAGTTATTGGGAAGCAACGTGGTCTAGTGGAAAGAGCACGGGCTTGGGAATCAGAGGACCTGGTTTCTCTTCCTGGCTCTGCCGCTTGCCTGCTGTGTGACTTTGGACTAGTCACTCCGCTTCTCTGTGCTTCAGTTATCTATAAAATGGGGATTAAGACCATGAGCCCTAAGTGGGGCCGCAGGTTTCTCTAATGCTAACCTTCTCGCTGTGCTTCGATCTTTTCTATCTCGCTGCTGACCCCTCGCCCACATCCTGCCTATGGCTTGGAAAACCCTCCCTCCTCAAATTCAAAAGGCGATTATTCATCCCTCCTTCAAAGCCTTAGTGAAGGTACGTCTCCTCCAAGAGGCCTTCCCAGACTAAACTCTTCCTTTCCTCTTCTCCCACTCCTTTCTGCATCTTCCTGATTTGCTCCCTTGGCTCTTCCCCCCTCCCAGCCCCACAGCACTTATGTATATATCTGTCATTTACTTATTTATATTGATGTCTGTCTACCCCCGCTAGACTGTAAGCTCAAGTGGGTAGGGAACGTACATTTTTATTGTTGTGTTGTACTCTCCCAAGTGCTTAGTACAGTGCTCTGCACACTGTAAGTGCTAAACAAATACAAAAAATGAATAAATGAATGACAGGGACTCTGTCCAACCCACTTAACTTGTATCTTCCCTAGAGTTTAGTACAATGCCTGGTACGTAGTAAGCACTTAATAAATGTCATTAAAAAATTGTTATATGATGAACATTGCATCTTTGCCAGAAATCTGAATGTATTTCAGGATTTATTTTTTGAAGTCTGTCTCGATGTTAAAAATTGTACAAAATTTGAATAAGATTATTTGGAATAACTGTTCTAAAAATAAAATGTTATAATGTGGCAGGTAAGGATATTCATGGCTGTTTATTGTTGTACTGAACTCTCCCAAGTGCTTAGTACAGTGCGCTGCACACAGAAAGCACTCAATCCATACGAATATATGAATGAATCACAGTCATTAAGAAAGTCCTCTTTGTCTTCAATTTGGTCCAATTCTCAAAACAGCCCCACATAATCTTTCCATTTACCACCGTATGATAGTTATAACAGTGCTCAATAAGTGTTAATAATATCGGTAAGTAATGAATGAAGGAATTAATATTCTCACTTAAATGGTAAAAAGTTAATATAATGATGATTACAGTGAAATTACAAGTCCCAATTTAGATTGTCAAGAAAGAACTATTTGATTAGTACAGCAATTTCCTCTAAAGGCGAAGAGAGATGGAAGTATATTCATTATTATCTAGATTTTTTTTTTTTTTGCTCGAAGTGTAATCCAATCTTTCTGTTATTAATTTTGAGTTTCAATATTATTAGCTGAGCATCTGCTGCAGGCAGATTACTAATTTGGCTACTTGGGAGAGTTCAATAAAGTTGAAAATACTAGTCTGCTGACAAGGAGCTTAAACTCTAACAGAGAAGACAGAGACACCATAATTTATGGATGGGAGGAAGAAATGCTAAAATAGTAGGCTATGTGAATGGATATATGCAAAAAACTAGAGGAGGTTGTGAATGTATAAATGCTGAGATGATAGTTGGGATGAAATGACCCGGAGAGAAGAAAAATGAATTGGGGAAAATCTCCTGGAAGAGTTGGTATTTCAGGAGGGCTTCAGAGATGAAGGGATCTGAAATCTGCAGGATTTGAAGTGGAGGGACAACCAGGGAGGAGCAAGGATGTGAACTAAAGATTTGTGGCAGGAAATTACCTTGGGAAGAAGAGAGTATGAGCTGGGGTATCGTAGGGAAAGGTCATGGATAGTTAACAGGAAGAGAGAGCTCCTCAAGTGCCTTGAAGCCGATGATAAGAAGTTTTTGTTCATTAATGATAGTAATGATAATAATGATAATAATCCTAATAAAGAAGCCACATGGCATAGTGGATAGAGTACAGGCCCTGGAGTCAGAAGGTCAGGGGTTCTAATTCCAGCCCTGCCACTTGTTGGCTGTGTGACCCTGGGCAAGTCATTTCTCCGGGCCTCAGTTACCTCATCTGTACAATGGAGATTGAGACTTTGAGCCCCACATAGGACCGGGACTGCGTTCAACTTGATTTCCTTGTATCCACTCTCGTGCTTTGTACAGTGCCTGGCACATAGTAGAACTAGAGAAGCAGCGTGGCTCAGTGGAAAGAGCACGGGCTTTGGAGTCAGAGGTCATGGGTTCAAATCCCAGCTCCACCAATTGTCAGCTGTGTGACTTTGGGCAAGTCACTTAACTTCTCTGGGCCTCAGTTCCCTCATCTGTAACATGGGGATGAAGACTGTGAGCCCCACGAGGGACATCCTGATCACCTTGTATCCTCCCCAGCACTTAGAACAGTGCTTTGCAAATAGTAAGCGCTTAACAAATGCCATCATTATTATTATTGTAACCTCCCCAGTGCTTAGAACAGTGCTTTGCACATAGTAAGCACTTAATAAATGCCATTATTATTGTTATTACTATTATTATTATTATTATTATTATTACAAGGTTCTCCTGAAAAGTGAACCTGTGAAAAAGATAGCCAGCAACAAAGTGACCTGTGGGAATGTCCACACAAACCACAGAACCAAATTGACAAGTTTTCCCTTTTCCCACTTGTGATGACGAATGACAGGAGGAAGCCAACACAAAAAAGCAGAAAATTCATCAACACTTTTTCCCACTTCTAGAAATTTTACATAATAACGGTGGCAGGGAAATTTTGAAAGCCCTTGGTGGGCAGGGATCATTTCCCCTCGTTCGGAGCCGGGAGTCATTTGTGAGTTTTGGGGGCCATGAGTGACAATAGCAGGTGCTCATTCATTCATTCATTCAATTGTATTTATTGAGCACTTACTGTGTGCAGAGCACTGTACTAAGCGCTTGGAAAATACAACTTGGCAACATATAGAGATGGTCCCTACCCAACAATGGGCTCACAATCTAGAAGGGAGAGACAAATAACAAAACATGTAGACAGGTGTCAAAATCATCAGAACAAATAGAATTATAGCTATATGCATGTCTAGCAATTTTGTTGTAATCTCCCAAGCAATCAATCCATCAATCAATCAGTGGTTATTTATTGAGCACTTACTGTGTGCAGAGCACTATACTAAGTGCTTGGAAGAGTACAATATAACAGAGGTGGAAGACACATTCCCTGCCCCCAAGGAGCTTACAGTCTGTAGGGAGAAACACATAAATATAAATAAATAACTGATCAGTATGTACATAAGTGCCTTGGGACTAAGTGTGGGGTGAATAGCTCTTCCCACAATGAGCACACAATAAATGTTAATGATTGATTGGTGTTTACCATCTGAAGGAGAAACCTTGGTATAGCCACTACTTTCCTCTCTGAGTTGACTCCAAAGTTATCAATAATCATCAATCAGTGGTATTGATGGAGTGCTTACTCGGTGCTGAACACTGAACTAAGCGTTTGGGAGAGTACAATATAACAGAGAGTTGGTAGATATGTTCCTCACAGACTAGGAGCTTTCAGTCTATTATTGATTTTCACTCGGTCCTTCCCACCAATCCCACCAATCCATTCTGTTCGGATGTCAGCAACCCTGGATATAATTGTTAATGAAATAAATATAGCACTGGACACACACAAAACCAAAGTCAAAGGGCGGAAACAGCCAAAATTGGTTTAAGGTGGAGGTGAGGCTTCAGTTTGGTTCTTTTTTTGAAAAAAAAAAAAAAATTCACTTGTGTCTTTTTTGCTTAATCTTTGTTCCAAGAAAGTCAACCAGTGAACTGCTTGAATCAACATTTTCCTGGTGGAAAGGGGATGGGCCTGGGAATCAGAAGACCTGGGTTCTAATCTCAATTCTGCCACTTGCCTACTCAATAACTTCGGGCAAGTCACTTAACTTCTTTGTGTCTCACTTCCCTCATCTGCAAATTGGGGATTCAATATCAGTTCTCCCTCCTACTTACTCTGTGAGCTTCAGCAGGGACCTGATTTTCCTGTATCTACCCCAGCGCTTCTCACAGTGTTTGGCATATAGCAAGCACTTATATATCACATTTATTGTTACTAGTGCAAAGTTCTGAGTCAGGAGACTTGGGTTCTAATCCTGCCTCTGTCATTACACATAACCTTAGGCAAGTCACTTCTCTTTACCCCAGTTTCCTCATCTGCAAAATCTCTGATCTCTCCCTAAGACTCCAAGCCCCCATGTGGAAAAGGGGCTTGGTCTGATCTACTTATCGTGTATCTTTCCCAGTACTTGGCACATAGAAAACAGTTAATAAATGCAGTTTACTATTACCTTTCCCTGTAATTCAGAGATTAAAACAAGGAAGCTTCTGTGCATATCCAGTCTCCCATTGTCCACTTTCATAGAACAGCAATGCAGTCAAGGGAGGTGGGCAGAAGACACTGAAAAGTGCTTCACTTTGACCTTTGGAGCATGACACTACCACCCTCTTGTTGTTCTATTCTCAGTAAAGGCACAGCTTTGCTTTATTTGTTTTCCTTCCTATTACAGCCTGGAAGGATGGGACTATTTTATGCTAAATAAAGAGCATAATTTGCTATTAGTGTAATTAGCCATCTTGAAAAGCTGCATGCAGCATGTGTAGAAAAGGTCTCTGAAGCTTCACCATTAATTCCGGAGATGGGTCCTAAGGGGAAGACTAAAGTAGAAAAACAGCCCCTTTCTTGTGTCTCTGCAGATTGGAACCTGCTCATTAACTAGCCATCAGCCTGGTAAAGTGTCTAGGAACTAGTCTCCATCGATCGATCAATCAATCCGTTGTATTTACTGAGTGCTTACTCTGCACAGAGCACTGTACTAAGTGCTTGGGAGAGTAAAATATAACGATTTAACAGACACATTCCCTCTCCTGAATGCTACCTATCTGGGTTTGGAGAATCACCCAGAACGCTAAAAGAAACAGCGACTTAGCTTGCCTGAGGATATCTTCTTTTTAGAGAAATTGTTTGAGTAATTTTGAAAGTACTTTAGGTTGTGTTTTGACTAGACCTCAATCAAAGCCACTTAAATAAAAAAGCAATTATTAGGTAAGTCCATATATACACCTTTTTTTTTTCTTTTTCTTCTGCAGCCATCTCAGTTTATGGTCCCTATCTAAGTTGGATTGACTGCAGAAAATTTCTGGTGTCTACTAAGCAGATTAGATTCCGTTTCAAGAAGGTTCATAGTGTGTAAGAACAGTTTTAGTCATCATTTTAATGCTTAAATTTCAAAAAAGGGACATAGTTTGCTTCATATTTGTTCAGCTATCCTTAATGACAGAGAGCATCAGAAAAAGCAATGAGCTCAATATTTTGACATACTTTTTAACTCAGTGAATAGCATAACACAGTTATATTTTAAATTTGAGTTTAGCAAAAGTTTCCACTTGATTGGGGGAAGAGATAATGCTGGCAACTATATATGTTTAGGATTGAAATGTGTATCTTTGGGTGTCATTAAGACTTTAACTCAATGGGTGATGAATGGTCTGTTGTACATTATGGGCATAGATGTAGATGAATGAGGATCTGTATACAGAGTCAGCAAAACCATTGGGAAAATTTCTAGTTGAATAAAATTGAACCATTTATTATGTGGCCCTTTCTGTTTTGGAAACAATGTAAAAGAAAATATTATAAGTGGTCACCTGCAACAGAAGCAGCAAGGCTCAGTGGAAAGAGCACGGGCTTTGGAGTCAGTGGTCATGAGTACAAATCCCGGCTCCGCCAATGTCAGCTGTGTGGCTTTGGGCAAGTCACTTAACTTCTCTGTGCCTCAGTTACCTCATCTGTAAAATGGGGATTGACTGTGAGCCCCCCGTGGGACAACCTGATCACCTTGTAACCTCCCCAGTGCTTAGAACAGTGCTTTGCGCATAGTAAGCGCTTAATAAATGCCATTATAATTATTATCATTGTTTTTATAGTCAAATGGGAACCTGGTGGATACACAGTGTCACTTTGGGGTTTTTTTGGACATAAATGAATTCAGACATGGTAAGGATCGAGCAAAATGAGTTACTGACCAAATTGTCAGGATGTCGGAGGTCCAAGTGAAAGGGGAAAACAGGTGGTGCTCCAGCAGAGAGCTAGTAAATATTGGTGATCCAGAAAATCTTCTATTCCACTACTCAGTCAATCAATCAAGATTACCTGCTGAGTTCCTACAGGGTGCAAAGTACTATAATAAGCATTTAATAGAGTAAAATAGAAGTAAAGAACACCATCCCTGCCTTCCAGGAGTATACATTTTATTAGGAGAAACACTAAAATAACCTGAAAATATGGGAAGGAAGGAAAAGGGGACATGTTAACCTGCAAATATGAGAAAGGAGGAAAAGGATGTTGGCTCATTTTGGGCAGAGATTGTTACTTTTCACTGTTGTACTGTACTTTCTCAAACACTTAGTACAATGCTTTGCATACAGTACATGCTTAGAGTAAGTGGAGAAGCAATGTGGCTTAGTGGAACGAGCAGGGGCTTGGGAGTCAGAGGTCCTGGGTTCTAATCCTGACTCCACCACTCATCAGCTGTGTGACTTTGGGCCAGTCACTTGGCTTTTCTGTGCCTGTTACCTCATCTGTAAAATGAGAATTAAGACTGTGAACCCCCAACGTGGGGCAACCTGATCACCTTGTATCTACCCGAGAATTTAGAGCAGTGTTCGGCACATAGTAAGCGCTTAACAAATGCCATCATTATTATTTATTATTATTTAAATATGATTGAATGAATGAATATGTAAATGAGTTATTTATTTGACAACAATAATTTATAAATTTATAATTCATATAAAATGTATTCAATGTATAATATTTATATCAAATATAAATTTGATGGTTTAATAATTTGATAGAAATATGAGTTATTGTTATAATGGTATTTATTAAGTGTTTAGTATGTGCCAAGCACTGTTCTAAATGCAAGATAATTAGGTCAGATGCAGTCCCTGTACCACATGGGGATCTAAGTATAGGGAAGAACAGGCACTGAATCCCCATTTTACAGGTGAGAAAACTGAGGCACAAAGATCTTGCCAGCAAGCATCTGGCAGGGCAGGATTACCACACAGATCCTCTGACTGCTTTGCTTCATTTCCTTCCTGACGATTCTTTCCTGACAAAGGAATTTTGGATTATCTGGTCCTCTGCCTCTTCCCTCCCTTTACTCCATCTTGTTTTACCAGCCTCACTTTATATGGAGAGATTCCGCTCAGCAAAAAGGTCCATTATCCCCCACCAAAAGATACTGTCCAATATAATTAGTTCATTCGACTGAAGAATGTAGCATTTTTCATTTAATTTGTCAAAGATCATTCCATTCGAACTGAATCTTTGTCAATTAAAATGCATATACCCAGCAGAATAGTGAGTGGTTTGTTTTTCAGAGGGCTGTAGTGACAGAATTAATTGTATGCTGTCCAGAGCTATCTATAGTAATAGAATTAGGGGCAATTTCATTTTCTTAATGAGATTCCTCCTAAGAGAAGCAGACAGAGCACTGCCCATGAGAGAGAGTCTCTGAATTACAACATGCATATGTCTTTGTAGCACCAGAAGGGAAAATGTCAGCAATTAATGCTACTAGGGATGGTTTCTCTGTAAATAAAGAAATGCCTTTTGCCTAACAAGTCTCATTTTTCTGGGATTGATTATAAGTCTGTAGAAAATGTTGCTGCATACCAGTGTTGAAGATGGTGGATTGGGCAGCCATAGTTCAAGTGTTGTGTCTTTAGTGCCTTTCTGAGAAAAGGGGAGGTGAATGGCTTGCAGTTTTGGGGGCCAAAACTGAGTGGGAAAATAATTAATGTATCACAAGTGCTTTTGAGGCTTTTGAGACACTGGTGGGAAAACTATGGAATGGATTCTTTTTGGATATAATGAGATGAAATCCTAAATATGCTGATTTTGTTGAAAAGCAGTCCCTCTGAACTCATGATGGACAGAACCAGCTGGTTAACCTCTCTGTTAATTAGATTGTGAATTCAATGCTACATCACCTATGAGCCATTTCATCAGCCGGTTGAGCAGTCTGACTGCAAGGAGACCTTTCAGAAGTCACCTTAATCCAAGATCGTATGCACTCCCTGAAATAGCACTGAACACTAATGGAAAATATCGTGTTCCTTGATCTTTATCTTTTCAAGTGTTTGATCACTGGCAAAGACTCCAACTTCAGTCCTGTATTTCCCCTCGTCTCCCTCCCCTCTGTGTCAACTTGGCCATGTATCCCTTAAGTACTTTGATACTTAAGCCCCACAGAACTTGGGTGAACATTCTTATACTCCACTATTTCCCCTATCTGTAATTTATTTTAATATCTGTCTCCCTGTGTCGACTGAAAGCTCCTTGTGGGCAGGGATTGCATTCATTCAAATTCATTCAATCGTATTTATTGAGAGCTTACTGTGTGCAAAGCACTGAACTAAGCACTTGGAAAATAGAGTACAGCAATAGAGACAGTCCCTGACCACAGTGGGCTTAAAGTCTAGATGGGGGTGGGGGGTGGGGACAGACATCAAAGCAAGTAAACAGGCATTAATATAAATAAATACAATTATATATATATAATATAGACATATACACGTGTGCTGTGGGGCGGAGGTGAGCCAAAGGAGTGAGTTGAGGTGACACGGAAGGGAGGGGGAGCTGAGGAAAAGGGGGCTTAATCTGGGAAGGGCACTTGGAGGAGGTGTGCCTTCAGTAGAGCTTTGAAGTGGGGAAGAGTGATTGTTTGACGAATTTGAGGAGGGAGGATGATCCAATCCAGAGATAGGATGTGGGCCAGGGTTCGGCAGCGAGATGGAGGCACAGTGAGAAGGTTCAGCTCCAGAGGAGCGGAGTGTGCGGGCTGGGATGTAGAGGGAGAGAAGGAAGGTGCGGTAAGAAGGAGCAAGGTGATGGAGAGCTTTGAAGCCAATGGCGAAGAATTTTTGTTTGATATGGAAGTTGATAGGCAACCATTGGAGATTTTTGAGGAGGGGGTGACGTGCCCTGAACGTTTCTGTAGAAAGATAATCTCGGCAGCGGAGTGAAGTATGGATTGAAGTGGGGAGACACAGGAAGTTGGGAGGTCAGAAAGGAGGCTGATGCAGTAATCCAGTCGGGATAGGATGAGTGCCTGTGCTAATGTGGTAGCAGTTTGGATGGAGAAGAAAGGGGAGATCTTGGTGATGTTGTGAAAGTGAGACTGACAGGCTCTGGTGCCGGATTGGATATGTGGAGTGAATGAGATAGCAAAGTCAAGGATGACACCAAGGTTGTAGGCAACTCTGCTGCATTATGCTCTCCCATACACTTAGTACAATGCTCCACACAGAGGAAGCACTCAAAAAATGCCATTGATTGAATTCAAATAATCTTAGCCACTCCTTGGTTCCCTTAAAAGAGCACAGCGCTGGAAATCAGGAAATCTGGGATCTGCCTCCAGCTGTGGAACTAGGAAAAATCCTCTCAGGTCTCTGGCATCTCTGCCCACCTTGGGTTTCCCACAAGATGACTTGAGCCAGCAGGAATCCGTTCCTGGAAAGTGCCCATCTTTTATGTGGGCAGTGGAGGCTATAGTGACGCTCATGGAAACTGCCTTCTGGCTCGTGAAACTACCTCTGTGTGATGCCATGGTCACTTTGGCCATAAATGGATTTGACTAGCGATGAAAGAGAAACCAATACATGCCCTTCACAGCTGTCTGTCAAATAATGATGCTATTTGTTAGGTGCTTACTATGTGGCAGGCACTGTTCTAAGCAATGGGGTTGGTACCAGGTAATTAGGTTGCTCTTTCTCAGTGGAAAGAGCATGGGCCTGGGACTCAAAGTATCTGGATTTGACAATCACATAATAATAAAAATAGTATTTGATAAGCACTTATTATGTGCCAGGCACTATTCTAAGCACTGGGGTGGATACAAGCTAACCAGGTTGGACGCATGGAACTCACAGACTCAATCCCCATTTTACAGATGAGGGAACGAGGCCCAGAGAAGTTGTGACTCGCCCATGGTCACACAGCAAACACAAGTGGAGAAACGAGGATTATAACCCTGGTCTTTCTGAATGTCGGGCCATACACAGTCCACTAGGGCACGACTTTACTTCTTTTGCCTCAGTTTCCTCAACTGTCAAATGGGGATTTGATACCTGTTCTCCCTCCTATTTGGACTGAGAGCCCCACGTGGGATAGGGACAACATGGTCTGATTAACTTGTACCCCAGATCTACCCCCAGTAAGCACTTAACAAATGCCATCAGTATAACAATGCAGTATAATAATAATAATAATCATGATGGCATTTGTTAAGCACTCACTATGTGCAGAGCACTGTTCTAAGCCCTGCCCTAGTGGATAGAGCACAGGCCTGGGAGTTAGAAGGACCTGGGTTCTAATCCTGCCTCCAACACTTGTCTGCTGTGTGACCTTGGGCAAGTCACTTAACATCTCTGTGCCTGTTACCTCATCTGTAAAATGGGGGAATAAGGCTGTGAGCCCTTTGTGGGACAGGGAATGTGTCCAACCCATTTACCTTGTATCTACCCCAGTGCTTTGTATAGTCCCTGGCATATAGTAAGCACATAACAAATACCATAATTATTATTGTTTTATTGTAATTCCCATTTGACAGAAGAGAAAATTGAGAATCAGAGAGGTTAAGTGACCTGTCCAAAGTCACCCAGCAGGCAATGATAATAATAATAATGATGGCTTTTGTTAAGCGCTTACTATGTGCCAAGCACAAGGTAATCAGGTTGTCCCACGTGGAGCTCACAGTCTTAATCCCCATTTTACAGCTGAGGAAACTGAGGCCCAGAGAAGTGAAGTGACTTGCCCAAAGTCACACAGCTGACAAGTGGCAGAGCCAGGATTAGAACCCACGACCTCTGACTCCCAAGCCCGGGCTCTTTCCACTGAACCACACTGTTTAGCTTCAGTGGCCGAACTGGAGTGTGGCTTAGTGGAAAGACACAGGCTTGGGAGTCAGAGGTCGTGGGTTCTAATCTCAGCTCCACCACTTACCTGCTGTGTGATCTTGGGGAAGCTGCTTAACTTCTCTGTGCCTCAGTTACCTCATCTGTAAAATGGGGATTAAGACTGTGAGCCCCATGTGGAACAACCTGATTACCTTGTATCTCCCCCAGCTCTTGGAACAGAGCTTGACACATAGTAAACACTTAAAAAATACCATTATCGTTAGTTACTAACTCAGGTCTCCCAACTCACTACCCCTGTTTTTTTCTACTAGGGCCCACAGCCGACTTCATCCTGCCAATTCCCAGTCATGAAGCATAAATTCTTCACCTCTTCCATCGCTTTTAGAACTTCATTACCATGTGCCAAATAACTACGATAACCACTGAACTAGGCCCTCAAAAAATCAGAATGAACAAATCATAAATAAATCAGAATATATCATAAACTGATAATAAATGATCATTGTTTCTGATGATTAATTATAATACTCATAATCTGAGACATAAGAGAAAAGGGTTATATTATCCCCACTTCAAAGAGGAAATTGAGATACCGAGAGTTTAAGTGACTACCACTGGTCATAGAGCAGGCCAATGGGGAAACTGGTACTAGATAAGTCAATCAATTGTATGTATTCAGCACTTGCCGTGTGCAGAGCACTGTTATAAGCACCTAGGAGAGTACAATGCAACATAGTAGACGTTTTCCCTACCCTCAACAGTTCTCTTCACTTCCATGCCCATGCTCTTTTCACTAGCCCACACAGAGAGGAAAAAATAGGATCTACAAGAACCTAGTTCATCTTTCAGGTTTCAGTAACTAGCTTCCAGTTTTCTTGCTTCAACTTTAGACTTGGTTGTGTAATGATAGTGATAAAATTGATGGTATTAAGTGCTTACTATGTGTCAAGTATTGTTCTAAGCGGTGGGTCAGACAAAAATAATAAGGTTGGACACAGTCCCTGTCCCACATAGGGCTCACAATCTTAAGCCCGATTTTATAGACAAGGCAACTGGGGCACAGAGAAGTGAAGTGACTTGCCCAGGGTCACACAGCAGACAAATGGCAGAGCTGGGATTAGAATCCATGTCCTTCTGACTCTCAGGACCGTGCTCTATTGAATAGGCCAAGCTGTGAGCCTGATATGGGACAGGGACTGCATCCAACCCAATTTACTTGTATCCCACCCCCCTTTCTAGCACTTAGTACAGTGCTTGGCACATAGTAAGCACGCAACAAAAACAATTTATTTTTATTTATTCATTTTGTGTGTGTAGAATAGGATAAACAGGACTGGCCCTGGTATACTGCCCTGCTATTCCACTGGTAGTACAGAAAGAATATTACCTGGTTCTTCCAACTGTAACAGCTTTCCATGTGTTGCAATCATCTCAAATCTTCAAATCCTCAAATCCCTCCGCTGGGAGCTCACATAGTCAGATGATTGTGCTTTGGCAGCACACACATACACGGAGCAGGGTGACCCAGTGGAAAGAGCATAAGGCCGAGAGTCCGAGGACCCGGGTTCTAACCCTAGTTCTGCCAGTTGCCTGCTGTGTGACTTTGGACAAGTCACTTAGCTATTCTGTGCCTCAGCTTTCTAATCTGTAAAATGAGAAATGCTTGCCTCTTCCCTTACATAGACTATGAGACTCAGGTGGGACAGCAACTCTCTCTTTACTGTCAGTCACTCAATTCTATTTATTGAGCTCTTACTGTGTACAAAACACTATACTAATCACTTGTGAGAGCACAATGCACTGGTGAACAGACATAATCCCTTCCCACAACAAGTTTACAGTCTAGAGGGAGAGACGGACAGTAATATAAATAAATAAGTTGCAGATAAGTGCTGTGGAGCTGGGAGGTGGGGATGAATAAAGGGAGCAAGTCAGAGTGACGCAAAGAAGGATTTAGTCATAGAAGGCCTCTTGGAGAAGTTGGAGAGGAGTCATAGTCTGTTGGCTATGAGAAGGGAGGGCATTCCAGGCGAGAGGCAGGATGTGGGTGAGAGGATTGCAGTGAGATAGAGATGATCTAGGTACAGTGAGAAGGTTAACATTAGAGAAACGAAGTGAGTGAGTGGGCTGGGTTGTACAAGGAGAGTAGTGAGGTGAGAGAAAAGGTTGCAAGGTGACTGAGTGTTTTAAAGCCAATGGTGAGGAGTTTCTGTTTGATGCGGAGGTGGATGGGCAACCCTGAGAGTTTTTTGAGGAGTGGGGTAACATGGCCTGAACATTTTTGTAGAAAAATGATCCAGACAGCAGAATGAAGTCTCGACTGGGGGTGGGAAGAGATAGGAGGCTGGAAAGTCAGCCAGGAAACTGATGTGGTAATCCACGCGGGATAGTATAAATGATTGGAGTAACATGGTAGCAGTTTGGATGGAGAGGAAAGGACAGATTTTAGTGATGTTTTGAAGGTCAAACAGATAGGATTTAGTGCTGGATTGAATATGTGGGTTGAATAAGAGAGCTGAGTTGAGGATAATACCAAGGTTACGGGATTGTGCGACAGGAAATATGGTGGTGTCATTTATAGTAATGCGAAAGTCAGGGGGAAGACAGGGTTTAGATGGGAAGATAAGCTCTGTTTTTTAGAACTATTAAGTTTGAGATGAATTGGAGCCCTATGTGGGACATGGATTGTATCCAACCTGATTAGCTTCTCCAGTACTTAGTGCAGTGTCTGGCATGGCAGTGTCTGGCAGTGCTTAACAAATACTATATATATGTATATATATATATATACATATATATATATATATATATGTATTTTTAGAAAGCCAAATCAATAAGACTAGAACATCCTTACGAAGACTCAAAGATTGTGACTGAGATAAAATATGAAGTGTCCATCCCTGGAGACCAGAGGAGAATTAGATACTTTCTGTCCATCTGCTGTCTCTCTGTCTAGGATAGTTTGCTCAATCATCTGGTTTAGTTCTTAGATTGCAAGCCCACGTGGTAAAGGAAGTGGATCTAATTGGAACCTGTGATTCAGTCCTTCTCCTTCCTATTTAGACTGTGAGACCCACAGAGGACGGGGACTGTATCTGACCTGATTAATTTGTCCCTATCCCCGGGCTTAGAACAGTGCTTGGAATCTGGTAAGGTGCAAATAACTATAATTACTGATATTCAGATCAAGAGACTCATGCTCCAGTCTCGGTTCTGCAAATAGGTGAGTCACTTGTTCTGAGGTTTCACCATCAATGAGGAGGACTTTTTACTGATAAACCAGCTAACATTTTTGGCAAATTGGGTAAGCACAGCACAAACCCTGAAATGATAATAATAATTGTGGTATTTGTTAGGTGCTTACTAGGTTCTAGGCACTGTTCTAAGCACTGGGATAGATAATAATAATAATAATAATGATGGTATTTGAAAGCACTTACTATGTGCAAAGTACTGTTCTAAGCACTGGGGAGGTTACAAGGTGATTAGGTTGTCCCAATGGGAGCTCACAGTTTTAATCCCCATTTTACAGATGAGGGAACTGAGGCCCAGAGAAGTGAAGTGACTTGCCCAAAGTCACACAGCTGACAGTTGGCAGAGCCGGGATTTGAACCCATGACCTCTAACTCCAAAGCTCGGGCTCTTTCCACTGAGCCACGGAAGATAATTGGGTTGGACATGGTCCCTGCCCCATATAAGGCTCACAGTCTTAATCCCCATTTTGTAGGTGAGGTAATGGAGACACAGAGGAGTGAAGTGTCTTTCCCAAGGTCACACAGCAGACAAGTCGTGGAGTCAGGATTAGAACCCAGGTCCTCTGACTCCCAGAGGCTTTTTCCAGATTTGTGCTCTTCCCACTGAACCAACAGCAGGGCATGTTCAATATCACATAAATCTGACTGGAAGCAAGCCCAATTAGATAAGTTCTCCGGAGTTCACTTCAAGTCTTTTGATTCTCCAGACTCATGGATAATCCACGGCATTCTCAGACGGATATTGGAATTGCATATCAAAAAAATATGGGATGAAGCTAATTCTGTTTTAAGAGTTAATCAACCCCGGGAATGCAGCTGAGTTTTAGATTAAACCTGACATTCCAAAATGTTTGTCCAGACTTATTTTTATTCTGAATAATTTACAAAAGCATCTCAGAACTGCTCAAAGCATATTTCCAGTAAGTAAATAGCAGGCGGCTGAATGCTGTAGTCATTTTCTTTGTGCAGTTAATGACCTTTATTGATCTTGCCCGTCTTCACTCTTTTTAGAACACAACAGAGGATCTCTGCTTAGTTCTCGATTTGTTGGCTTTTAGTATCGGCTTCAAAAAGTGACATTTAAAACATGCTGTTTTCATGTCTTCCAACTCTACCTGAATAATAATGGAAGCACTGATTTCCTTATAAAATATTCATTCTAGAATTTACGGGCTTTTCTTCAAAGAAGAACTATTGTGGGACATATTTTGGAAAGGATCAGTTTGGGGGTTTCTAAGGTCTCTCTAAGTTATGTGCTGTGAGTGGTGTGATATACAAGTTGGCATGCAGGATGTTCTCAGGGAAGGAAAGCTCAGTAAAATCAAAATTTCACATCTCTGAATCAATTAGTCAATCATATTTATATGCTCTTACTAAGTGCTTGGGAGAGTACAATAATGGTAATAATAACTGTGGTAGTTGTTAAGCATTTACTATGTGCCAGGCACTGAACTAAGTGCTGAGGTGGATACAAGCGAATAAGATTTCAACACAATAGAACACAATTAGCAGACAAGTTCTTACAGTCTATAGGGAGGCAACCACTTTGAAAGTTGTAGCACAACCTAGAATCGGGATCTGAAGGGTTCATTCATTCATTAATTCAAATTTATTGAGCACTTACTGTGTGCAGAGCACTGGACTAAGCGCTTGGGAAGTACAATTCGGCAACATGTAGAGATGGTCCCTACCCAACAACGGGCTCACAATATAGAAGTAATAGGATTCTAATTAAGTCAACTAAAGACTCTGTGAGGCTTGGCTATTTTGCTTTGGCCTAGCTTCAGTGATAAAAAGGTGGAAATGGAAGGTGATCCACAGAGTACAGATGTGACTTTTCAAAAGGGTATGAAGAAAATGGAAAGGAACAGGCATCACTAAAGGTTTGGTAAATAGTGGAACAATGAAGTCCTACAAGTAAGGTTCCTAGAAATTGATAACTAGAGGCTGTTGAAAATAATTCTGTGGACCAAATTAAGTCTGTTCTTCTCAAAAGCCAAGGGATATCACTAAATGAGACCCTTCAGGGATCAACTTGTATGTGACACTCAACTGCAGCAGGAGGGATGTAGATTAGAAGAGTTGAAGTAATGACCAGAAAGGAAAGTCCATTAAAGACTCCCTGACTGGCTTTATACAGAAACAAGGCCAGCACATCTTTTGGGAGACTGTCAGAGTGTGACAGCAGTGAGTTAACAGGAAGCAGTTCAAACTAAAAGTCTACAATGATCAATCACTGATATTTATTGAGCACTCCTTGTGTGCTGAGCACTGTACTAAGTGCTTGGGAAACTACAGTGAAATACAGAGTTGTAATGTTTGATCTTCTCTAAAATGATACTTGAGCCACACACAGGGACTGTATCTGATTCTTAGAATAGTTCCACCGCTGCTACTTATGGCCATTCTCAATAGCAAAAGGCAAGATAAGGTTAAGACCAATGACATTCTGGAATTCTTTCTCCTAACATAAAAGCTAGGTTCATTTTAGCACAGCTCTGTTGGGCGGAATACATGAAAAGATTGAATGACAAGCCGGATACCCAAACAGCTGCTGCACGGAGTGTTGAAATTGGGACACCAAAAGCAAGAAGGGAAGGGGAAACATTTTCGGAGCACGGTAAAACCAGAGGTCAGACAGGTCAGACCTGCGTGGCTCACGACCAGCAGGAAGTGAGCAGTGTGGTCAAGTGGAAAGAGCATGGGCCTAAGAGTCACAAGGACCTGAGTTCTAATCCCGGCCCCATCACTTGTCTGTTGTGTGACCTTGGACAAGTCACTTCACTGCCCCGTGCCTCAGTTACCTCATCTGTAAAATGGGGATTAAGACCGTGAGAGCTAGTGGGACAGGGACTGTGCCCAGCCCAATTGTCTTGTGTTTACCCCAGTGCTTAGCACAGAGTAAGCACTTAAATATCACAATGATTATTATTACTATTAATGGAGTCTCTGAGCAAAAATTTCACATGGAAAGAGAGACAAGGATGATAAAGAGAAAACAGCTCCATGTGCTGCAAACATTAAGCACAGAAGCGCAACAAGAGACAAATTTCTTGTGTGCCCAGTGTGACCAGGATTGTTAAGTTCCTTTTAAGCCACACAAACACTCAGAGGTAAACTTCACTCTCGGTGGTTTCTTTTTCCAGTGCAATTCCAATGATATACAAACCAGCCCATCGCTCTGGGTTTTTAAACATTTTTAAGATGATCTTCTAGCATGCAATGTTCAGTGGCAATGGGGCGGGCTGGTTCAGATGGCAGATCCGGGATTCCCGGATCTCCATGCCAGTCCAGCTTCTGTCCACGTTGGGAATGGAGCTTCCAGCTCACGTTGCCTTGCAGTGTTGGGGAAAGTTGTATCTGCAGCCACAGGCTTCCCAACATTATCAAAGTCTGTCACTGTCTGTCTTTCATTCATTCATTCATTCATTCATTCATTCATTCAATCGTATTTATTGAGCGCTTACTGTGTGCAGAGCACTGTACTAAGCACTTGGGAAGTACGAGTTGGCAACATATAGAGACGGTCCCTACCCAACAGTGGGCTCACAGTCTAGAAGGGGGAGACAGACAACAAAACAAAACATATTAACAAACTAAAATAAATAGAATAAATATGTACAAGTAAAATGAATAAATAGAGTAATAAATACGTACAAACATATATACAGGTCTTCTGACTTGAGCTGGAGAAGAGGCTTCAGAGACTGTGGGTGGTGCAGGGACTGAACAATCTCACTGTGGGCACTACATCCTGTCTGTGCCAAACCCTCTGCCAAAACTCCTCCAAAGCCTCTCAATCAATCAATCGTATTTTTCTATCAAGTGCTTACTGTGTGCAGAACATTAAGGCAAGAATTCTTGCTTTGGGGAAAAAGTGATCTGAATTATTATTTTTCAAGGAGTTGCACATCAATATGTAACACTGAGATCATGTAAAAGTATCATTTAGGCTTTTAGAAAGGATCATTGTTTTAATTGATCCATTTTTACTTATCCAGGGGACTTTCTGGCTATTTTCTCTGAGATTCAATGAGCACACACAGTCTTACAGCCCCTGAAAATCTATGCTGGACATTCTCTATCCCTTTCTTTCATTGTTTCACAGATCGATATTCTACTTTTCAAAATTTCCTGGCTCCTGGGGCCGAACCATAAGAGTTTGAATCTTGGATTTAACACGTTCTGGGGAGGAGAAAGGAAGGGCAGAGAAGCAAAGGAGGAAGCAAACTAGATAAATTGTGATACAGAGAGTGGGGAAACCATTTTAGTCGAATGTCAGTTTAAAATGATTATTTTTACCTTTTGACTGTTGAGACAATCAGTCAAACCAGATCACCAGCCATTAGGCTGGTTCAACTTCTCAGAGGCTTTTGACCCTTCATTTTGAGGGGCATTTTCTTTCTGGAGGATCAAACTTTGGATTAATTTTTTTCCAGTAATGTCATTCTGAATTATCTTTTTGTCCCATCCTGTACGTTGCTATGATTGAGTATTTAGCTAAGAGGCTAGTGGCTGGTATTCACAGGGAAACTTTTCCAAATCTACAGCCTCTGAGTATCTTTTTGTACCTTTGAGTCAGTCTTACAGAACTGCTTAGTTGTTAGTTGCTGAGGTCTGGAGGCATTTCAGTGCTGCTGACAATTTCCCTCTGTCAACAATGTACTGGGGTTATTTCATTCATTCATTCATTCAATCATATTTATTTAATGCTTACTGTGTGCAACTTGGGAGAGTTCAATATAACAACGGACACACTCTCTGTCCACAATGAGTTCACAGTCTAGAGGGGGAGACAGACATGAATATAAAGAGATAAATAAATATATTACAGATATACACATATCTGCTATGGAGTTGAGATGGAGGAGATGGAGGAAGTAAGAGCGGCATAGAAGGGAGTGGCAGAAGAGGAGAGGAGGGCTTAGTCAGGGAAGGCTTCTTGGAGGAGACATGCTTTCAATAATGTCTTGACGTTGTGGAGAGCAATTATTTTTGAGGAGGGAGGGCATTCCTGGACAGAGGTAAGATATGGGCGAGAGGTCGGTGGCGAGATAGATGTGATCAAGGTACGGTGAGAAGGTTAACATTAGAGGAACGAAGGATGCGGGCTGAGTTGTAGTGGGAGAGTAGCGAGTTGAGGTAGGAGGGGGCCAGGTGATGGACTGCTTTAAAGGTAATGGTGAGGAGTTTTTGTTTGATGCAGAGGTGGATGGGCAACCGCTGGAATTTCTTGAAGAGTGGGGAAACACAGTAAGAGAAACTCCCCACAAAAGAGAAATAATCCCCCCCATTGCCCAGATATAATTACCAATCCAAGAAGGAGATGACACCTCAAAATGTCCAAAGCACTGCAGTTTCCTGTCTCAACCCACAGTGGTGTGCAGATCAGTGGCCTCTGCCCTAGAGAGAAAAGATGACTATCCCCAAACCCTCCAAACTCCCCTGTCAATCCTCACCTGTCTCAAAGGTGAGCTTCTTCATCTCCGAACTCATTTTGGGCAATCTGGGACATCTCTTAGGTATGTCTGCATGTTTTGAATTGTCCCCAGGTTAACAGTCTGGACAGTCTTTGCCAAATGTCATGGTCAGTTCTCTTTAGCATGACCTCTGTCCTTGGAGAGAACTTCTAACCGATCTATCAGAGAAGGGGGAAGATTCTTCTGTCCCTCGATATTTCTGCTTTCGATACTCTTTCTGGAGGTGATGATGATGGTGGTATTTCTTAAGTGCTTACTATGTGCCAAGCACTGTTCTAAGCACTGAGGTAGATACAAGGTAATCAGGTTGTCCCAAGTGGGGTTCACAGCCTTAATCCCCATTTTGCAGATGAGGTAACTGAGGTGCAGAGAAGTTAAGAGACTTGCCCAAAGTCACACAGCTGATAAGTGGCTGAGCTGGAATTAGAACCCATGACCTGTGATTCCAAAGCCCAGGCTTTTTCCACTAAGCTATGCTGCTCCCACAAGCAGCATGGAGATGATGGGATTGTCTGTTCTCCTTGGAGACCCATGGTCCTTCTCTGTGGTGCCAGGAACTGTTCTCATCCGATCACCTTATTGCATTTATTTCAGGCGTGTTGCTTCCCGTAACTGCTTTGATTCCCTGATCTTACCTTCTGTGCTCTATTCCCTTCTGGACTGCGGCTGGTAACTGTCCCATCCTCCTGCTCCTCCCAAGTATTCTCTCCACTCTTACGCAGTTGGAATATCTCGTCTATCTCGCCGCTGACCCCTCGCCCACATTCTGCCTCTGGCCTGGACCACTTTCCCTCCTCAAATCCGACAATTACTTTCCTCCCCTTCTAAACCTTATTGAAGGCCCATCTCCTCCAAGAGGCCTTCTCTGATTAAGCTCTCCTTTCCTTTCCTCCCATACCCTTCTGCATCACCCTAACTTTCTTCCTTTATCCATCCCCCTCCCAGCCCCACAGCATTTATGTATATATCTGTAATGTATGTATTTATATTAATACCTGTCTCCCCCTCTAGACTTCAAGCTCACTGGGGGCAGGGAATGTGTCTGTTTGTTGTTATATTGTACTCTCCATGACTCCTTCCATGACTAAGCCCTCCTTTCCTCTTCTCCCACTCCCTTCACCCCTCAATTAAAATGCCCTGACTTGCTCCCTTAATTCATGTCCCCCCTGCCCCACTCCCCAGAACTATGTACGTATCTGTAATTTATTTATTTAAATTAATGTCTGTCTCCCCATCTAGACTGGAAGCTTGTTGCTGTCAGGGAATGCATCTGTTCATTATATTGTATGCTAACAAGCACTAAGTAGAGTATTCTGCACACAGCAAGGGACCAATAAATGATTGAATGAAGTTTGAGTACACCAAACTTTAAAGATATATATATGGGCTGCCTTCAGCACAACCTAAAATGTCAGCCACGGACTTTGGAGTCAGAGGTCATGTGTTCGAATCCTGACTCTGCCACATGTCTGCTGTGTGACACTGGGCAAGTCACTTCTCTGAGCCTCAGTTACCTCATCTGTAAAATGGGGATTAAGACTGCGAGCCCCATGTGGGACAACCTGATCACCTTGTATCCCCCCAGCACTTAGAACAGTGCTTTGCATATAGTAAGCACTTAACAAATGCCATTATTATTATTATTATTATTGAGCGCTTTTACAGTGTGCAGAGCACTGCATTAAATTCCTGGGATACTACAATATAAGAGAGTTGGCAAGACATGTTCCCTGCCCACAACAAGCTTACAGTCTAGATAGTGGGACGGGCAACAGTATAAATACATTAATTAAATTATGGTTATGTACATAAGTGCTATTTTTCTCTTGAATTGCTTCCGGTATGTAACAGCCGAACGGGGTGAAAAAGTGAATTTTAAAAGCCAGCATGTCCTTGGAAGGTTGAGCCCAATGGTGGGAGTTGACAGAGGGCCAGCAAATGTCAAGCCTTATTCAAGGCCTGTAAACTTAGGTTTGGGCTCTGCATTTTTGTGAACTGTGATAACTGGGTTCCCCACTATGCACCCATCTGACTTTTCAAGCTTTATAATCACCATTTTCTGCAAACTGCATTTAAACTTTAAATGGCAATTTGGAAACACCAACCTACTCACTGTACCTCAATCTTGTCTAGCTCTTCACCAATCCTTTGTGCACATTCCCTGTCTGGACTGGAGCCCCCTCCCCTGCTATATATGACAGGCTACCTCTCTCTTCATCCTTAAAGCCCTTCTAAAATCACACTTCTCCTCACTAGGTCCTCATTTTTCCCATTGGCCATCCCTTTAATGTCTACGCACTTGGGTATGTACTGCCTACAAACTGGATATTTACCCTACTGTAGCTCCATTCATTCATTCAATCGTATTTATTGAGCGCTTACTGTGTGCAGAGCACTGTACTAAGAGCTTGGGAAGTATAAGTTAGAAACATAGCTCCACTGCCCTTAATTAATCGGTCATTCAATCAGTCGTATTAATTGAGCATGTACTGTGTGCGGAGCAATAAAGAAGCACTTGGAAATTACAATATAACAGAGGTGATTCAAGCAATCCCTGCCCAGAAGGAGATTACAGTCTATGTGGGAATAGAAATTAAAATAGATTAGGGGTAGGGGGAGTGGTAGAATATAAGAATATTTACATAAACATTATTCAATCGTATTTATTGAGTGCTTACTGTGTGCAGAGCACTGTACTAAGTGCTTGGGAAGTCCAAGTTGGCAACATATAGAGATGGTCCCTACCCAACAGCGGGCTCACAGTCTAGAAGGGGGAGACAGACAACAAAACAAAACATATTAACAAAATAAAATAGAATAAATATGTACAAGTAAAATAAATAGAGTAATAAATATGTACAAACATATATAAATATAGGTAATAATCAGTAATAAACATTAATAATAATAATGGTATTTGTTAAGCCTTTACTATATAGCTATATAGTTATAGTATAGTATAGTTATATACTATATAAGCTGCTTTACGAGAAGCAGCTGTGGCTTAGTGGGAAGATCACGGGCTTTGGAGTCAGAGGTCATGGGTTCGAATCCCAGCTCTGCCACTTGTCAGCTGTGTGACTTTGGGCAAGTCACTTCATTCCTCTGGGCCTCAGTTCCCTCATCTGTAAAATGGGGACTAAGACTGTGAGCCCCATGTGGGACAACCTGATAACCTTGTATCTTCCCCAGCGCTTAGAACAGTGCTTTGCACATAGTAAGCGCTTAACAAATACCAATATTATTATTATTATTATTATTATTATATGCCACACACTGTAGTGGATACAAGGAAATCAGGTTTTACACAGCCCCAGCCCCACATGGGGCTCACAGTCTTAATCCCCATTTTTACAGATGAGGTAACTGAGGCACAGAGAAGGGAAGTAACTTGCCCAGGTCTCACAGCAGACAAGTGGAGCATCTGGGATTAGAACTCAGATCCTTCTTACTCCCAGGCCTGTGCTCTATCCATTAGGGCAGGCTGCTTCTTTACATTGTGAGGCTACAGTGAGAACCAAAGTGCTTTAAGGGTTACACAGCCAAGTGCATAGGTGACTCAGAAGTAAGAGGGAGTAGAGGAAAAATTGAGTGAACTGGGGAAGGCCTCTTGGAAGAGATGTGATTTTACTAAGGCTTGGAAAATGGGGAAAGTGGTGGTCTGCCAGAGGGGGAGGAGCAAGAGAGACAGCATGTGGGCAATAGATCAGTGGCAAGATAAATGAAATCAAGGTACAGTGAGTAGGTTGACCTAAGAAGAGTAATGTGTGTCGGCTGGGCTATAAGAGGAAATCAGCAAGGCAGGGTGACTGAGTACTTCAAAACAGATGGTAAGGAGTTTCTGTTTGATGCAAAGGTGGATAGATCATCACTGGAGGTTCTTGAGGAGTGGGAAGATGTGGACTGAATGTATTTTTAGAGTAGCAATCCAGGCAGCAGAATGAATTATGAACTGGAGGGAGGAGAGACAGGAGGCAGGTTAGTCAGTGAGGAGGCTGAGGCAGTAGTTAAGGTGGGATATGATAGGTGCTTGGATCAGTGTGGTAACTGTTTGCATGGAAAGGAAAGGAGGGATTTCACTGATGTGAGGGAAGAACTGTCAGGATTCAGTAACAGATTTTATATATGGGGAGAATGAGAAAGATAAATCGAGGATAATACCTAGATTACAGGATTATGAGATAGGGAGGAAAGCGATGCCTTTTATAGTGATGGAAAAGAGAAAAGGAGGCTTAGAAGATGAAGAATTCTGTTTTGAACAATTTTAAGTTTGAGATTTAAGCATGATATCCAAGTAAAGATGTACTGGAGACATGAGGAAGTGTGAAACTGCAGAGGAGAGAGATTAGGTTCCTTAAAGTGGATTTGGTCATCATCTAGGTAGAATTGGGAGTTAAAGCTATGGGGTGGAATGCATTTTCGGAGGGGGTTGGTGTAGATTGTGAATAGAAGGGGAACCAGAACTGAATCGTGAGGTACCCACGTAGTAAGAAGTTGGGAGGCTAAGAAAGAGACTAAGGAGTTAGAGAGATGGAAGGACCAGGAGAGCACGGTTTCCATGAAGCAGAGATTTCAGAAGAATTCGGATATTCAGAGGTATATTGCACTTGGTAATAGGAAAACACATCAACATGATAAAGGGACTCTGTTTATATGCACTTAGTGTGCAATGGATTATCAGTCTTTTCCATCCCTTCCACATTTCAGATGTAGATTCACATGCAAAGATCTCCCTCCACTTAAATGCTTATACTCATATTCTAATTAGCAGCATTAGAGTTGTATCCTTTTGATTAATGGTCTAGCAAATATATCTTAAAGAGACAAGTTCCCTCCAGAAAAAATAAACTCACTACTACTTTTGTCATTTTTATTGTATTTTTGATAGAACATGCTTACATTTAAAGTAATTTCATCGTCACAAATATCTGTTCATCTGTTTGAAAACGAGTGTTTCCTTTTGCATAAAACAATGCTTAACTAGAAGGTCATTGTTTTGCCAACATAAATCTATTTTCACTGGAATTGGTCTTAAATGCAGCCTTTCAGGAATAGAAAAGGAGAGAGGATGTCTAATCACGGATATTTGCCAACACATTAACACATTTTATAAAGTGAAACTCTGTCAGAAGTGTCTGACTGAAGAATAGGTTTCACAGGAAAGTGGATAAGCCAAGCTCCTAAACAGGGCTGTCCTGAGTGATTGTTTGCAAGTGCTTTATCAAGACATTGTTTCTTTTTTTAAACCTTTAGATAATTTCCCCTTATTGTGGAAGTGTTACTGTGACAGTACTATGTGTGTCTAGTTTTATTTTGTCCTTCAGTTTCTCCCCTTTACATTAACTTTCTTTTCCCATCTAATAAATGGTCAATACATTTGAAAGCGTCTAATTGAAACTATCAGCCTTGAGCTCCTTAAAATCTTTTCTGCTTCTCTCCTGTCCCATACTCCTCCTGCTCCCTCTTGGAATCTCCCATCTTTCCTAGGAGTATCTCAAGAAGAGATCTTCTGCTTCCTCTCAAAATCTACCTCCTCCACCTGTGCCTCAGTCTCCATCCCTTCACACTTATTAAAACAATATCTTCCCCACGCTTCTTCCCTAGGCCTTTGACGGCTCACTCTCAAATGGCTCCTTCAGGCACTGCTTTTAAGCAGGCTCATCATCAATCGTATTTATTGAGCACTTACTGTGTGCAGAGCACTGTACTAAGCGCTTGGGAAGTACAACTATCTCCAATTCTAAAACAAACAAATAAGCCTCCTTGACCCCACTGCCTCCTTCAATTATCATCCCATCTCCTACCATTTATTTGCAAATTCTTTATGCAACCTGCTGCTTCAACTTTCTCTCCTCCAATTTCCTCCTTCTGCCCCTTCTACTCCATGGAAATGGCTCTCTCTAAAGGCACCAATGACCTCCTTCTTGCCAAATCCAATGACTAGTACTCCAACCTAATCCTTCTTGACTTCTTAGCTTTAGACACTGGATCACTCCCTTGTCCAGGAAATACTGTCTAACTTTGACTTCATTGATACTTGTCCTCTCCTGGATCTCCTATCTCTCCGTCTTCTCTTTCCCAGGGTCTTTCACCAGCTCTTCCTCTGTGGGTGTCCCTCATGGATCAGTTTTGGGGCCTCTTCTATTCTCCATCCATATCCATCTCCTTGGAGAACTCATTTGCTCAAATAACTTCAGTTCTCATCTCTATGTGGACGATTCTCAAATCAACCTCTCCAACCCTGACCTGTCCTTCTCTGCAATCTCTCACTTCTTTTTGGCTCCAGGACATCTCTATTTGGATGTCATGCCAACACCTCAAACTTAAAATGTCCAAAACAGAACTCCTCATCTTCACATTCAAACCTTCACCTCTCTGTGACTTTCCTATCACTGAAGACAGCACAGTCTCATAAGCTTGGCATTATCTTCGACTCATTTCTCTCATTCAACCCCCACATTCGATCTGCCATGAAATCCTTTAGTTGCTACCTTCACATCTCTAGAATCTGCCTCTTCTCTCCATCCAGACTGCTACCACATTGATCCAAGAATTTAATCCTATCCCACCTTGTCTACTGCATCAGCCTCCTCATTGAATTCCCTGTGTCCTTTCTCTTTCCTCTCTGTTCATACTTCACTCGGCTTCCTGGATCATTTTTTCTGAAAAAACTATATAGTACACATGTACCCACATGTCAGAAGCCTCCAATGATTTCCCATTGACCTCTGCATCAGAGAGAAGCTCCTTACTATCTACTTTAAAGGTCTCAGTCGGGTCTTCCCTTCCTATCTTCCCTATCTGATCTTCTACTGTAATCCAGCTAACCCACTTAACTCATCTAATGCCAACCCACTCACTGTACCTCAGTCTCATCTGCCTCACTGCCAACCCCTTGTCTCTGTTCTCCCTCTGGCCTGAAACTCCCTCTCCATTACTATCTGACAGACCACCACATTCCCCATCTCCAGACTCCTATTAAAATCATATTTCCTCCAGGAAGTCTTCCCTGACTAACTTCTTATTTCCTCCACTTATTCCCCTTCCCCTCTCTGTTGCCTATATACTTGGGTCTGTTCCCCTTAAGCCCTTTGATACTAACCCCGTTGCCAGTAATTTATTTTATTGTCTATATTTCCTCTAGACGGTTAGCTTCCTGTGGGCAGGTAACATGACTAAGCAACCCTATAATGCTTTACTTTTTCAAGTGCTAAGTACAGTGCTCTGCACAGAGTAGCACTCATTAATTAAAATTGATTAATTGATAGACACCCTATCATGAAGGTTGACCATCAGTTCACAGTTTACATCACATCGGAAGCAGCATGGCCAAGTGGATAGAGCAGGGGTTTGGGAGTCAGGAGGACCTGGGTTCTAATCCTGCCTCCGCCACTTGTGTCTGCTGTGTGACCTTGGGCAAGTCGCTTAACCTCTCTGTGCCTCAGTTACCTCATCTGTAAAATGGGGATGAAGGCTGTGAGCCCCATGGGGGACAGGAACTGTGTCCAACCTAATTTAGCTTGAATCTATGCAGCGCTTATAACAATGCTTGACACATAGTAAGCTTCTAACAAATACCGTTATTTTATTATTATCATTTTTATGTGTGACAGAATAATTAAAAGACGAGTCTTCAGTACTGTGAATTCAATCTTTCTGCCTGCTAATTTCACAAGTTAGGGAGATCTTTACATTGATACCAGAGATAGGGCCAGGTTTACAGGTTAGTGGGAAATGAGTTTATTTCGGAACTGTGTATTCACTTTAGCTGTATGAGAAGCTTTTTTTCCTAAAGTTTTGTGTGTGAATTTCTCACTGCGCTGCACCTTTGCCCACCTACTCTATTTTGCAATTCTGCCCCGGGCAAAACCAGGCAAGGATGGGAAAGTGTCAAGGATGCTGGGTCACTGGTGGAATGCAGCAGGCTTGAAATTAACTCCAGTGTGAACAGGTGGGTCTGAGACAGAGAAGGACATCCTTAGTTACCTCAAGAAGTTGTGCAGCCCAACCTAACGATAGGGGCAAGAAGGAGTTCAGCCAGTGAATGGACGAAAGGACCATAATGGATTATTGGATGGAAATATTAGCTAGCGAAGATACACATTAGTATGGATATCGAGTATAAGGACTGATGCATGGTCTTTTCAAGTATTTTTTTTAAACAGATCTCTGGACCCAGATGGACACTGACTTGACTCAGAAATGTGGGGATCTAAATGCCATGGCACTAAAATCTGGGGTAGGACTTCTATGCTCTGAGCATTTCTGGAACAATGAGTTCCAGAAACCCTAGAACTTTCCTTCTCTTCACTTCACTTCTCAATAACTCAGCTTCCTCATCTGTAAAATGGGGATTCAATGTCTGTTTTCCCTCCTAATTAAACTATCCCCATATGGATCGAGACTTTGTCTGATCTAATTATTTTGAATCTAACCTAGAGTTTGACACAGGGTAAGTGTTTAACAAATGCCACTGGGGGGAAAAAAAACCCTGACAGGAAAGCTTGCAGGATTTCTATGGCCTGTAAATGCTTGGGGAACATGGGAACACGAGGGTTTATTTTGCCAGTGTGCAAAACTGGTACCTTATTCCTTTTCATTGATTGATTGACAGATTGAATAATGATTTAAACTCTGAGCCCCAAGTGGGACACAGACTGTGACCCCCCCGGTTAATCTGTATCAATTCCAGAGCTTAGAATAGTTCTTGACACATTGTAAGTGCTTAACAAATATAATAATAATAACGAAAGTAAGCAGCACATCCAGACAGCCCACCAGATCCTTGGCCCCCAAAACAGTGAGATTCATTCTTACCTCTCTTGCTCTGAATAAGTGAATGCTACAGTTGGGAGAATGAGACTATTTTGAAATGTGAACAATTATAGGACCTCATGTACAGAAGTGCAAGGAATAGTTCCAGTGTTTATACATCTTACAGTATTCATACATCATGCATGGATTGTTCATACATCATACGTGCAGTGTCCATACTTCTTAGTGTTCATACATCATGCATAAAGTATTCATACATCATACGTATGTTGTTCATATACCTTACAGTGTTCATATATCTTACATCGAGCATACAATATTCCTACATCTTTCATATAGTGTTCAGACACCTTTCAAATAGTGTCCATATATCTTTCATACATTGTTCATGCATCTTTCATACAGCGTTCCTGCATCTTACAACTAGTGTTCACACATCTCCTTTGACATCATCAGGAGACCTTCACTCTAGAAATGGCTTGGTATATTTAGCTGTCCTTCAAAGTTCATTCAAATTCTCACAGTCCTTCTTAAAGGCATGGCTGTCTGGGTCAGACAGGGATGTATAGTCAGCTTGAATTTTTTCAGTGCATTCTATACTGCCATGTTGTGTGATGCAACAAGAAGCCTGGAAAAAGTCTTTCAACTCAAGGGACTCTGAGTATCAAGCAAAGTCAAAGAGCCAAGCATTCAACAATTGCTATACACACATCCCTGCAACTTAGAGGCAAACAGAATGATTGTAAATCACTTTGTTGGATCAGGGACTGCTTCAGTCAGCACTAAGAAAATCTAACAAAACTCAAAAATCTATCAATCATTCAATCAATTGAATTTACTGAGTGCAGAGCCCTGTATTATGGTCTTGAGAGAACACAATAGGATAGATTGACACACTCCACGCTCACAATGAACTTACAGTCTAGAGGGGAGACAGGCATTAATATGTGAATAATCAATCAGTCAATTGTTGGTATTTATTGAGCACTTATTAAGTACAGAGTACTATAGTAAACACTTTAGAAAGTACAATACAAGAGAGTTAGCAGACAAGTTCCCAGCTTACAGTCTAGAGGGATAAAAATCAAATTACATGTAAGTGCATAAATGCTGTGTGGCTGAAGGAGGGTGAATTAAAGGTGCCAATCCAAGCACAAAGGCAATGGAAAAGGGAGTAGGAGAAGAATAAATGAGGGTTTAGTCAGGGAAGACCCCTTGGAGGAGTTGAGCTTGAATCAATGTGATAGCCTTTTGGATGGAGAGGATTTGGTGGATTTTAGTGATGTTGTGAAGGTTGAACTGACAGGATTTGGTGACAGATTGAATATGTGGGTTGAATGAGAAGCAGCGAGGCCTGAACGATAAAATAGGGATATCTATTCTCCTCCTACACATGAGACTCTGTGCCTCATATGGAAAAAGGGCTATGTTCGAACCTAATTAACTTGTACTTACCCCAGGGCTTAGATCAGTGTTTGACATATAGTAAGCATTTAACAAATATCATAAATCAAGAGAAAAAAGAATGACTCTGAGAAAGGGAGGATGGTGGTGCTGTCTACAGTGATGGGAAAGTCAGGGAGAGGGCAGGATTTGGCTGGGAAGATGAAGAGTTCTCCTTGGGGCATTTTAAGTTTGAAGTGGCAGTGGGAATCCAAATAGAGAGGTCCTGAAGCAGGAGGAAATATCTCCTGCAGAGAAGGAGAGAGATCAGGGTTGCAGATGTAGATTTGGGAATCATATGCCTAGAGATGGTAGTTGAAGTAGATGGAGAATAGAAGGGGACCCGGAACTGAGCCTTGAGGGACACCCGCAGCTAGGAGGTGGGAGGCAGAGGAGGAGCCCACAAAAGAGACTAAGAATGAATGGCCAGGGAGATAGGAGGAGAATTGGGAGACAACAGTGTTAGTGAAGCTAAGTTTGGAGAGTATTTCCATGAGAAGGGGGTGGTCGACAGAGTCAAAGGTAACTGAGTGGTGAAGGAGGATTAAGATGGAATGGAGTTCACTGTATTAGGCAAGAGGTCATCGGAGGCCTTTTAGAGGGTGGTTTTGTTAGAGCAAAGGAAGAAAAAGCCATATTGGAGGAGGTCAAGGAGAAAACTGGAGGAGAGGAAGTGGAGGCCATGAGTGTAGACAGTTTACTCAAGGCACTTGGAGAGGAGTGGTAGGAGGGAGGGGGGCGGGACAGCTGGAGACATGAGCTTGTTTGAAAGCAGTGGGGAAGATACTCTTAGAGAACAGTTGGAGATGGCTCAGACAAAGGAGAGGGCAAGAGCTTTGATAAGGTGTGAAGGGATGAAGTCAGAGGTGCAGGTGACTGGGGTGGATTTTGAGAGGATGCGGGAGATCTCCTCTTGTGACATTGCTGGGAAAGATGGGAGAGCTGAAGACAGGGCAGCAGGAGAGAGGGCCTGGAGGGGAACAGTGGAGATTTTAGGGAGATCACAACTGATGGTTTCAATTTTCTCAATTATGTTAACGGTCAGATCATTAGGGGCAAGAGATGTGGAAAGCAGGAGGTCAGAGCATTTGAGGGGTGAGTTAAACATCTGAAACAACTGATGAGGGCATTGGGCATGGGCAATTTATATTGACAGCAAAGAACTAAACAGTCAAATAATTCTGCTACTTAATATAGAGACCAACAATTCATTCATTCATTCATTCAGTTGTATTTACTGAGTGCTTACTGTGTGCAGAGCACTGCCCTAAGTCCTTGGGAGAACAATACAATGGTAGACAGGGAACTAGAAAATCAACCAAGAAGGTCAACATAATGGAGTGTAGTGGCAGTGTGCTGATTCTTGAATAATCAAAATAAATCACTGAATGTGCACTTAAAATGCATTCATTCATTCAGTTGTATTTATTAAGCTCTTTTTTGTGTGTGCAGAGTACTGTAGTAAGTACCTGGGAAAGTACAACATAACAATGAGTGACAATCCCTGCCCAAACTCACGGCTCACAGTCTAGAGGTAGGGAGACAGACGTCAATACAGTTAAACAGACATCAATAAAAATAAATAAAATTAGAGGTATATATAAATAAGTGCTTTGGGTCTGGGGGAAGGGGGAAGAGCAAAGAGAGCAAGGCAGAGAGTAGGTGGTGAGGAAAAGTGGGGTTTAGTCTGGGAGGGCTTCTTGGAGGAGATGTGCCTTCAGTAAGTCTTTGAAGGGGAGGAGAGGAATTATCTGGGAGATTTGAGGAGGGAGGGCATTCCAGGCCAGAGGTACAGCAGCATGGCGTGGTGTATAGCATGGCCTGCCTGGGAGTGAGAAGTTCATTTATTCATTCAATCGTAATTATTGAGCACTTACTGTGTGCAGAGCACTGTACTAAGCGCTTGGAAAGTACAATTCGGCAACATGTAGAGAGAGCCCTTACCCAACATCGGGCTCACAGTCTAGAAGGGAGAAACAGATAGCAAAACAAAACAAGTAGACAGGTGCCAATATCATCAAAAGAAATAGAATTATAAATATATACACATCATTAATAGAACCCATCAGGTCATGTGTTCTAATCCCTACTCCATAACCTGTCTGCCTTATGACTTTGGGTAAATCACTTCACTTCTCTGGGCCTCAGTTACCTCGTCTGTAAAATGGAGAGTGAGACTGTGAGCCCCACAGGGGACAGGTACTGTGTCCAACCTGATTTGCTGCTATCCACTCCAGAGGTTAGTGCAGTGCCTGGTACAGAGTAAGCGCTTAATAAATACCATTATTATTATTGTTATTAGGTCGTGGCACACGGTTTGGGGGTGAGACGGGACAGATGGAGGCACAATAAGAAGGTTAGTGGCACCAGAGGAGCGAATTATGTGGGCTGGGTTGTAGAAGGAGAGAAGTGAGGTGAGGTGGGAGGCCAGGTGATGGACTGCTTTAAAGCCAACGGTGAGGAGTTTTTGTTTAATACAGAAGTCGATAGGCAACCACTGGGGATTTTTGAGGAGAGGGGTGACGTGCCCTGAATATTTCTTTAGAAAGATGATCCAGGCAGAGGAGTGAAGTATGGATGGAAGTGGGGAGAGACAGGAGACTGGGAGGTCAGCAAGGAGGCTGATGCAATAATCTAGGCGGGATAGGATGTGTTATTGTATTAATATGGTAAATATATATTTATATATATGTTTATAAACATAACATATGCTATTTTCATGTTTGAGCTATAAACATATAACACACAGCAAAATAAACATATATACATAAATGCTGAGGACAGGTATAACTAAGAACATGCAGACAGAAACAGTGTGGCCTAGTGGAAAGAGCCCAGCCTTGGAGTCTGAGGACCTGAGTTCTAATTCTAGCACCTCCATTTGTCTTCTGCATGACTTTGGGCAAGTCACTAAACTTCTCTATGCCTCAGTTTCCTCAACTGTAATATGGGGATGAAATACCTGTTCTCCCTTCTACTTAGTCTGTGAGTCACAGGTGGGCAGGAACTTTGTCTGACCTAATTAACTTGTTCCTCCTCCAGTGCTTAGAGCAGTGTTTGCCACACAGTAAATGCTTAACAAATACCACACAAAAAAAGGTGGCCAATGGGTTTAAATAGCTTGGGGTGCTGGAAATTAATCAGAGAAAGTTCCCTGGAGGAGGGAGGATTTCAGAAGGCTTTGATTATGGGAAGGGCTCTGTTCAGTCAGATTTGGGGAGGAAGGAATTTCCAAATTGGAGAAGGAGCTTGAGGGATGGAAGTGGGAAAATCAAAGTCCAGGGGCAGTTGGAAGGTTAGTTTGGTAGGAACAAAGTGTAAATTGGGGTGGAGTGGGTGAGGAGAGACAATGCATTAAGTGGAGTGAGTTGGTGAAGAGCCTTGAAGCCACTGGTGAAGAGATTTTACTTTAGGGCATGGGACACAGGGAGTCAGTGGAGGGTTTGGAGGAGCGGGGAGATGTGTGCGAATTGACACTTCGGGAAGATGATTCATGGAGCAGTGTGTAGTGGAGATTGGTGAAGTTTACCATCAGAGCCATCTTCTTTGAACACAAATAAATAGTACATATTTCCATGATCCATAGCCTTTCTTCATGTAAGCTTTTATAGTTTCCAGTTGGGAAGGCTTTGGCTGAAATAAAAATCTAAGGACAGAGCACTCCCTAGGGTAGCGACTGTATTTCAGGAAATTTACTCTTTATTTTAAGCCATCTGAGATCAGACTTGGGGCTCTGAACACATTTCCAAGTAAATAAATTAAAGTTTTCTTTCCCCACCAGGCTTTAGCTATAATAGCATTTTTAAATTGAAGTTTTAGAATACCACCTGAAAATCTCAAGAGACATTTAATTGCTTACAGGTTATATTACTAAAAGACTGTTTCACCCCCACTTTCTCTTTTCTTCCTTTAAGACTGTGCATAACTTCCTGTATTCAATTGTACCTAAATAAAATGCAAACAAAATGGCAAGGGAGTTGAAACGTGTTTTGTCATGTAGCAATCTCAATTTATGGGTGGAAATAATCACATAGAGAAGAAACCTGAACTCCTGGAAGCAACCCGCAGTGCTGTCATGACTATGATAGTTCTTTGCACACAGTAGGTGCTTAATAAATGTGATTGATTGATGATGGACAGCAAAAAGTACAATGGCTACCGTGGCAACTCACGCCGGATTCTGGTAACAGGCCTTCATCGGTAATAATAATATTGGTAATATTATTTGTTTTGGGATTTAAGTATTATTACCATGGTACAATTCTTTCAGCTGAAACTGGTCACTTTGCATGCCTTGCATAGTGTGTGACACCCCTGATAGGAATTGATTGTACCTTCCAAGCGCTTAGTACAGTGCTTTGCACACAGTAAGTGCTCACTAAATACGATTGAATGAATGAATTCTGAGTCTCAAAGGGACCATGACTGGTGCAGTAGAGAACATGCTAGTGACACTGGGTGAACCACTAGAATTATAATCAATTCCTTCAAGCATGTTCTTCATCCTGGATTCTCAGAACCCAGGCTCACCCATCCTTCTTAACTGGAGACTTCTTCATCATCAGAAAGAATTGCATAAGCAAATAATTGAAGTTGGAATTTAGAGCACTAGTCTGGGAGTCAGAAGGATATTGGGTTCTAATTCTAGCTCTTCCACCTGACTGTTGTGCAAACCTGGGCAACTCACAACTTCTCTGTGACTCAGTTGCCTCATCTGCTAAATGGAGATTAAGAGCAGAAGCCCCATGTTGGACAGAGATTGTGTCCAACCTGACACAATTAAGCATCCAGTGCTTAGTACGGTGCCTAACGCATAGTAAGCGCTAAACAAATATCATAAAAAAAGTGCAGGAAGCATACTTGATTTAGGCTACTTAAGCGGATTTAGTTGGAAAAATATTCGGTTTTAATCAAATCTTTTACATCTGCCTGTTGTTGTTCTACTCAATTTTGCTTATTTTCTCCAACTAGCAATACAACTGAAAGACATAATTTCCTGTCAGAGAGTTTCCTGGAATTGCAATTCAGATTAAGAAGCCACGAATTAAAAACTAAAATGGCTATCCAATGATAAGAACTTGAAATGATGTATTATTAGACCATTACCCATCATTAAATGGAGACATTAATGGTAACTGGACTGAGTGCAGTGAATGGGCATATTTAATCACACTTCAGAGGAAAATTAAAGCCACACTAATATCTGGCTTGATGACCAACTGGTTGGTGGATTATTTTGGTCATTTTTCCTTCTCTTTTCTTCAGATTCTTGATTTTGGCTTGTTACTGTCCTTTACTTTCTTCTTTCCTGGCTGGGCCAGATCATTTAAAGGACCCAGCTCAGTCTGCTTTCTTGGTGTCAGTTTATGAGGAGAAAGTTGGACAGCATCGGGTCATAACTAACATAAATCTTTGGTAATCTCTGTTAATTTCAGTGATTCATGCAATCCATCCGTCACGATCTCAGATGGACAAGGATGAGCACGGGTTTGGGAATCAGAGGACTTGCCGGCTCTGCCACTTGTCTACTCTGTGACCTTGGGCAAGCCACTTAACTTATCTGTGCCTCAGTTTCCTTACAAGTAAAATGGAGATGAAGACTGTGAACCCCAGGTGGGGCAACCTGATGACCTTGTATCTACCCCAGCTCTTAGAACAGTGCTTGGCATATAGGAAGCACTTAATAAATATCATTATTATTATTATTTTTATCAATATTCATAAACCAAATCTTTTCCTGAGAATATCGATATCCCTTTTAGAGTCACATTTCCTGAAATAAAATCTCAGAGACATTTTAAGAGCATACCAAGGTTTCCCTCAATATTCTTACAACTCTGAGCACAATTCTCTTAGTCTGGGCAAAATAGCAATATGTGCTTGCATGTATGAAGTGGATAGAGCAGGGAGTGGAGGAGGGTGATAACCAGCATAAAGGGAACAGGAAAATCGTTGCAACATGTCATTAAAGGAGACACTCAGTTTCTTCAATCATTTCTCTGACCTAGAAGCATGTAAGAGCATCACAGATGAGAAGTATGTCATTCATGCAATAAATAGAACATTATCGGGGTTTTCTAAAAAGAAACCATAAATACATCTATTTTTTTTCCTCTTGCAGGTTTCAAATAGATCCTATGTGATGTAAAACCCTTGCCAGCACATAGATCTATTTGAACATAAGCACTGTTGCTGTCACATAATTCACATTCTTAATGCAGAACTTGGCACAAGGTAAGGGTTATTTTTTCTGCCCATTTCAGACAGCACTTCTATTCTGGCAACGTCTCATTGATGGATATCCAAGACCATTCTGTGATACTAGCTTGGGCAGCATTAAAGAAATCCAGGGCTTGATACATGCTGGATTCAGCAGATCTCCATGCCTGTAATTTTTCTTATGGCTTCTCTGGCTAAAAGCCCAATGGAATAGAGATGATAACAGTTAGTCATGGGATTTGAAGGAATGGGATTCAGTTAAAAGCTAAAGTACAGATGGCGGTTCTAAGGTTATATTATGACCAGCCAGTCTCTACGACTTCATGTTTAAATTTTGCCTCCCTGTTCTGCCTTCTCTCTGCATTTTTAGGTTTATAGGATTGCATAAGGATTTGGATGAAGATTCCCCCATGAGGCCAGGCTAGCCTATGCCCCTAATCCCCTCATGGAATTCAAAATTGTTGAGCCGAAAACCAAGGGCGAAACACTTGGATTGGGAATCACCTGCTAATGGGGGTGCCAACCTCTTTGAATCCAAATAGCTGGGGATTGGTGTACTTCCCAAGCGCTTGGTACAGTGCTCTGCACACAGTAAGCGCTCAATAAATACGATTGAATGAATGAGAGGGTTATTTTCATCCTGATCCAGTCCAGTTTTTGTCTATGTTGTACTCTTCCAAGCGCTTAGTACAATGCTCTGTATTCAGTAAGCGCTCAATAAATATGATTGATTGGCTGATTTATTGAACTTGGGCTCCCAGAGCCGGGCACTCACACCCAATGCAAGTTGAGATTGCTGGTTCTGCCATGTCTTTGCTCTGGCATCTGTTTAGCAACTCTTTTGTATTGTCCTATCTCAGTCATTTAGCATAGTTCTCTGCTCATAATCAGCACTCAGTAAATACTACTGATAGATGAACTGATCCAATGGCAAAGGGAAACTCACCTTAGCCTTACATTGCTACTGTTTTCTCTTCCTCTGATGGCCTTCCATAGTAGGATGGTCAGGACAAATATCTGTGGGATCCTGCATACCAGGCTATCAACATTCTGGATCCCCAAAAAGAGATTTATACTAACAATTTCATCCAGAAGAAAAAATACTTGCAGTGTATGTCTTTTTTTTTAACAGTATGTTTTAAGCACTTACTATGTGCCAGGCACTGTTCTAAGTTCTGGGGTAGATACAGAGTAATCAGGTTGGACACAGTTCATGTCTCACATGGGGCTCACAGTCTTAATCCCCATTTTACAGATGAGGTAAATGGGGAAAGTACAATACAGTAATAAAGAGAGACAGTCTCTGACCACAGTGAGCTCACGGTCTAGACGGGGGGAGACAAACATCAACACAAATATAAACAGACATCAATATAAATAAATAAAATGACAGATATATACATAAGTGCTGAGGAATGGGGAGAGGAGGGGAGAGCCAAGGGAGAAAGAGAGACACAGAAGGGAGTGGGAAATGAGGAAAAGGTGGGCTTAGTCTAAGACGACCTCTTGAAGGAGATGTGCCTTCAGTAAAGTTTGGAAGCGGGGGGAGTTGTCTGTTGGAGTTGAAGAGGAAGGGCATTCCAGGCCAGAGGTAGGACGTGGGCCAGGGTTCAGATTTGAGACAGACGAGATTGAGGCACAGTGAGAAGGTTAGCACCAAAGGACTGAAGTGTGCTGGCTGGTTTGCAGCCAGTGGCGAGCAGTTTTTAATGGATACGAGGTGGATAGGCAACCACTGGAGATTTTTGAGAAGCGGGTTGACATGTCCGCAACGTTTTTGTAGAAAATGATCCAGGCGGCAGAGTGAAGTAGGGACTGGAGTGGGAAGAGGCAGGAAGTTGGGAGGTCAGCAAGGTGGCTGATGCAGTAATGTAGGCGGAATAGGATGACTGATTGTATTAATGTGGTAAAAGTTTGGATGGAGAGGAAAGGGCTGATTTTAGCGATGTTGTGAAGTGGCAGAGTGTGCCTCTGTACATTTTCAAGCCCTTCTGAAATCATATTTCTTCCAGGATGCCTTCCCTGATTAATCTGTCAGTACCCTATTCTATATTCTCCCCAACTGTCACTCAGTACTTTTGCAATACCCAAATATTTGAGTACTGATTCCCCTATCCCTGCTTAGCACATTATACTTTATTGCTTCCTAACAATAATAATAAAAATAATAATTGTGGTATTTAAGTGATCAGCATGTGCCAAGCAATGCACTTAGTGTGAGGGTGGATACAAGATAATCAGGTCCCACACAGAGTCACGGTCTAGGTAGGCGAACAGGAATTGACTCCCCATTGAGTAGATGAGGGAACTGAGGCACAGGAAGGTTACAGTGACTTACCCAAGGTCACACAGCAGGTAGGTAGCAGAGCCAGGATTATAAGCTAAATCCTTTGACACCCAGACTCTTGCTCTTTCCACTAAATCACACTGCTTCCTCTTAACTGTAATTTATTTTAAAGTTTGTCTAGTCTGCTAGATCATAATCTCCTGATGACAGGTATCATGTCTAATTCTACTGCACTCTAAAAGTTTTCCTACAGCGCTCTGCACAAAACAGGTGCTAAAAAATGTAGTTGATTGATCAATAGATATTTTTGTTTTTTGTCAGCGTTTCAAAGTATATTTTGAGGTTGGTTCTAGTTTTATTATTGCTCGTATTTATTAACCACTCACCATGTACCAACGCCCAAGCTACACTATGGGACAATTACTAGAAAATCTAGTAAAACAAGGTCTTGGACTACAAACTAATTGGGGGATGACAGGTGTACATAATTAGAAAATATAATGCACACCACAAGGTAGTAGGTTCACTGTTACCGAAGAGGAAACAAGACAAGGAAACGAGAGGACATTCCCTCAGGATATTCAGGAAGAGCTGGGATTAGAAAGAAGAACCTCTATGAATCTGGTTAGTTGCATAATTTATTGAGCCACATTTAGAACAGTGGATCCTATCATTATGCAGCCTCATTGTGAGATCCGTTACAGAGCACGGGTAGCTGCATAAGTTTATAAAATTTTCAGGAGGGTGTTTTCTTATTCATATCTGTAAACCTAAGGAAAATGAAGGTTATATATCAATCTACCCCCAGGAATTTCTACTCTCAACCAAAGACTTTCATTAACTGAATTCTATTCTCATGAAAATGTTAGGGGCCATGTAAGGATGCACTGACTGACAAAGATGCAGAGAAAGAAGTATAAACTGGACTAAAGAAAGCCAGGATTTTGTTGGGAAAATGACCAATAAAATGAGGTAGCAGCATAAATTCAGACTCTAGGTAAAAACCATTGTCACTTACAACTAACTTTCGGCAAGATCTTAGGGTCTGAACTTATCAAGCAACAATATAGATACAATTTCTTAAGCAGTCTCTTCACTACCATTTTGGGGTGATTAGCATCATGTGGGAGGGCAGCATTACAAGTGGAATTCAATACAAGTGGAATCCTGATTCCACCACTTGTCCACTGGCTCAGTTAACTTCTCTATGCCTTAGTTTCCTCATCTGTAAAATGGGGATTCAATGCCCCTGTTCTCCCTCCTCAATAGACGGTGAGCCCCATGTAGGAGAGGAGCTGGGTTTAATATGACTATCTTGTATCTACTCCTCCAGTGCTTAGAACAGGGCTTGGCATCTAGTAAGCATTTAACAAACACCATAAAGAAAAAAACCCACAGGATTGAACAAAAAAATCACCGTTGCACAGTTTGAAAGGGTAGAAGATGTGAGGAAAATAGATTAACACAGGTGTTACATGGGGAAGCAGCATAGCTCAGTGGAAAGAGCCCGGGCTTTGGAGTCAGAGGTCATGGGTTCGAATCCCAGCTCTGCCAATTGTCAGCTGTGTGACTTTGGGCAAGTCACTTCACTTCCCTGGGCCTCAGTTCCCTCATCTGTAAAATGGGGATTAAGACTGTGAGGCCCCTGTGGGACAACCTGATCACCTTGGAACCTCCCAAGCGCTTAGAATAGTGCTTTGCACATAGTAAGTGCTTAATAAATGCCATCATTATTACTACATGGAGAGTATTGTAATCACTGCTTGGAAGAGTAAAATACGGTAAGTATTCCTGCTTTCAAAGAGCTTCCAGTCTTGGGCTTTACTTTATAATATACTCAGTCCCCTCCCTCATAAAAACCCCTCTCTTGACCAAAACACAAACCACGCATGGTTTATTCAAAAAAAAAACGACTGTTCTAGGAAGCATTTCTCTACTACCCCAAATGCCCTGGTCATGCTACCCTTAAAGGAACCTACAGCATTTCATGAAAATTGTACTACTAGTATTCACAGTGTTTCTTGGTTATCCACTTAGTACAGACACTCAATCCTCTTGCCCCTCTTACCTCCCTTCACTACTCTCCTATTACAACCCAGACCACTCACTTAACTCTTCTAATGCCAAATTTCTCACTGCACCTCAATCTTGTCTATCTCACTATCAACCTCTCGCCCATGTCCTGCCTCCGACCTGGAATGCCCTCTCTTCATATCCGACAGGCAGTTACTCTCCCCACCTTCAAAGCCTTATTAAAGGTGCATCTACTCCAAGAGGCCTTTCCTGACTAAGCCCTTCTCTCTTTTCCCATTCTCTTCTGCTTTACCCTGATTAGCTCTCTTTATTCACTCCTCCCTCAGCCCCACAGCACTTACATACATATCTGTAATTTATTCTTTTATATTTACGTCTGTCTCCCTGTCTAGGCTGTGACTTTACTGTGGGCAGGGAAAGTGTCTACCAGCTCTGTGTTATACTGTACTGTCTCAAGAGCTTAGTACAGTGCTCTGCACACAGTAAAGTGCTCAATGAATATTACTGATTGATTACAGGCCACTATACTAAGAGAAGCAGCGTGGCTCAGTGGAAAGAGCATGGGCTTTGGAGTCAGAAGTCATGGGTTCAAACCCCGGCTCCTCCAGTTGTCAGCTGTGTGACTTTGGGCAAGTCACTTAACTTCTCTGGGCCTCAGTACTTCATCTGTAAAATGGGGACTAAGACTGTGAGCCCCCCGAGGGATAACCTGATCACCTTGTAACCTCCCCAGCACTTAGAACAGTGCTTTGCACATAGTAAGTGTTTAATAAATGCCATCATTATTATTATTATTATAAGGGCTGGGGAAGGACAGAATACCAAAGTGACACAATCTCTGCCCACTCTAACACGGGTGAACAAGATGGAAATATTCACAACTTGACCTGTCAAACTAAATTGAATAAACATACATGAGTGCTGAGGATGGGAAAAACAAATTCATAGGCAATTTTATTTCCTTTTGAAACCAGTTGTAGTAAATAGAACATGGGTGTGAGAGTCAGAAGGTCATGGCTTCTAATCCCGGCTCTGCCACTTGTCTGCTCTGACACCTTGGGCAAATCGCTTCACTTCTCTGGGCCTCAGTTACCTCATCTGTAAAATGGGGATTGAGATTATGACCCATATGTGGGACAGAGACTGTGTCCAACTCAATTATTTTGTGTTCACCTCAGTACTTAGTGTCTGGCACGTAGCAAGTACTTAACAAATACCATAATTATTATCATTAATAATAAAAATAAATGCTATGAATTGCAGGATTAATGTAGTTCAGAGTGTGGATCAGAGTGTGGAGAGGATTCACATATTTTTTTTACCCACTTGAGGGAGGGCATTGTGTAATAACGAAAGCCCATCACCTAGAAAGCATGGCACCACTATAGTAAGAGCTCAATAAATATTGATTGACTGATTGCTGCACATAGACCGGTTGAAAGTGGAGACAATCAGAGAGGTCTGAGTAAAGCTGGAGAGCATGATGACAGTGGCTCCTTGGATACCTTGTTTAGGAGACTTGTTTTTTCTTTGAAGCAATACCTGATGGGTGAGGGGGAGATGTGACAGTCGGTCGAAGCTGATTGTGTCTTCCTTTCTGAACAATTGATAAGCCTCCGTCCCGTGACTTTGGAACTGGGGACTTGTGAGAAGGAATTCATTATAGAGTTAATGGTTTACTCTGTACCATTGACAATCGCATCCTCGCTCATTGACTTCCAATCCCCAGAGACAGCACGAAGTCAATGAGTGAGTTCTGGGGTAGGGTAGTACATTTCCAAATGAACGGGATGGTTTTATACACGCAGGACCTGCTTACCACTGATGCAATTACCGCTTGGGGCTGATGTTCTGCATTAGCATCATGACCTGACAGGAGGTTACCTTGGTAACCATCCAGTTCTTCATCGCCCACAGCTTTTCAGATTCCTGTTGGGCTCGCGGCACATACTAGGTGTCTTATTGGCAGAAGCTTACCCCAACAGGCATTCTCCTAATTGCTGAGCCAAGGTTGGAACCCCACTTTCCTGATTCCACTCGCTCAGTAACAGAAAGAGGGGGAATGTTACAATCAGAGTTTAGTGGGGATAATCCTGAACCAGCCAGGAGGAACTTTTGCTACCTGTAAAAAAAAAAAAAAACAACTATAAAGTCTTGCTGTTGGTGTTGTATTTTGTGGTTTTTGTTGTTATCGCAAAGAAGTGGAAATTCCAGGCCCCATACGCTAGCACACACAATGTGAATATCTTGCTCAACAATGGTGTAGCCAAATGGGAAAGGGTACAGTGATGACTATCGCTGTTGAAATCTTCTCCTCTGAGGGCATAGGCTGCGGTCATAGTTCTTACCTAGCAAAGTCACCTAGCAATGAGTGCAACTGGGCACCAAGCTGGGAGTGTTATGTGCATGGCCCAGAATAAACCATTACCCCTGTAAAGATTGATATGCAAGAAATCTCCACCTGCTGCTCTTCCTTTCGAGAAACTGCAAATACAACTCTGCAAGCTCCTTGTGGGCAGGGAACATGTCTCCCTTACTCTGTTATACTGTACTCTCTCAAGCGTGTACTAAAGTACTCTACACGCAGCAAATGCTCGATAAATATGATTGTTTTTATTGGATTTGTTAAGCGCGTCCTGTGTGCCAGGCACTGTACTAAGCACTGGGGTAGATGCAAGATAATCAGATTGGACCCAGTCCATGTCCCTTATGGGGCTCACGCTTTAAATGCCCATTTTACAGATGAAGTAATTGAGGCACAGTAAAGTGAAGTGACTTGCCCAAGGACAAACATCAGACTAGTGGCAGAGTTGGGATTGGAATGCAGATTCATTCTGTCATTCAATCATATTAAGTGCTTACTGTGTGCAGAGCACTGTTCTAGGCACTCGAGAAAGTGTGGCTCAGTGGAAAGAGCACGGGCTTTGGAGTCAGAGGTCAGGGGTTCAAATCCCGGCTCCACTAATTGTCAGCTGTGTGACTTTGGGCAAGTCACTTAACTTCTCTGGGCCTCAGTTACCTCATCTGTAAAATGGGGACTAAGACTGTGAGCCCCCCATGGTACAATCTGATCACTTTGTAACCTCCTCAGCGCTTAGAACAGTGCTTTGCAGATAGTAAGCGCTTAATAAATGCCATCATTATTATTATTAATACAGCAATAAACAGTGACATTCCCTGCCCACAACGAACTCACAGTCTATTAGGGGGGAGACAGACATCAATACAAATAAATAAAATTCCAGATAAATAGATAAGTGCTGTGGGGCTGGGAGTGGGGGGAATAGCAAAGGGAGAACATCAGGGAGATGCAGAAGGGAGTGGGAAATGAGGAAATGTGGGGCTTAGTCTGGGAAGGCCTCTTGGAGGAGATGTGACTTCAATAGGTTTTTGAAGATGGGGAGAATAATTATCTGGCAGATTTGAGGAGGGTGGGGCGTTCCGGGCCAGGGTTTGGCCACGAGACAGGCGAGATGGAGGCATGGTGAGAAGGTTAGCATCAGAGGGGCGAATTAGGAGGGTCTTTTGACTCCAAAGCCTGTGCTCTATTCGCTAGACCACACTGCTTTCCACTAGGCCACACTACTTGCCACTTGAGGTGGATATCTTGCTAGTTTAGGGACATTACCGTCCCATGTTAACCACTGGTGCTAGAGTGTTGCTCACTTGAATGACATGGGGAAATGAGAGGTGCACTACTCTATTCCCATGGATGAAGTGTGCAAGATTATCTCTCAAAGACCCTCATGGGCTCGGTCTCACTTTCAGCATCCTCACCTCGAAATCAACGGCGAACTGAACTATGTCTTCCTCTGGTTCAATAGCTAAGAGGAATAGTTAACATGTTTGTGTTAAGTACCTGAAAAATGTTTGTTATACCAGTAGGACCGTCTCTCTATGTTGCTGATTTGTACTTCCCAAGCACTTAGTACAGTGCTTTGCACACAGTAAGTGCTCAGTAAATGATTGAATGACTGAATTAATTTTACAGGAATTTAACATAGTTTGACCAGTCAGAAACACAAGATTGACTTTGAAATGCACAAGAAACTTTATACTATTATTATTATTTGAAACAGCATTTCTAATGCAACCTGCATTTCCTCAGGCTAATCTTCCTGTTGTTCCTAATGAGGAGCTAGAAGACTCTAACACTGAATCACACACAAAGCATAGACTCCTTAGGAACCAATTTGGTTACTAAGATGCTGTGGCTAAAAACTGCTTCATAAGCTGTTTTATTTTAGTCGGTCCCATCTATCCTAATTTCACTTGAGTCCCAAAGATATTTTGCAGCATTTAATGTAGACTGTGCCTGTATAATCTATCAACAATTCAGTACTAGCTCTTACACTGACATTGGGAGCCCTGTGTGGGACAGGGATTGTATCCAACCCAATTTATTTGTAGCCACCCAAGAGCATAGGGCAGCGCCTGGCACATAGTAAGTGCTTAACAGGTATCATAATAATAATAATAATAATTGATTAATTTGCTTCTCTAAGTCTCTATTGCCTCACCTGTCAAATGGGGATCAAGACTGTCAGCCCCATGTGGGTCAGGGACCAGCCTGACTACCTTCTGTCTCCCCAAGTGTTTAGTGCCTGGCACATAGTAAATGCTTAATAAATACCACAATTATTTATTTAGAAATGTTGCTCTCAAGTCTGGACATTTATTATCCTTTTCTTAGTTTGCAGTGAAATCTTAGTATAGTGGGCTAAATGTGCTCTTACTGGTTTTTCCGTGATTTCCCTCTTCCACATATTCCATTAATTTCATGGTATTGAAAACAGATAATCATCAATCATCATTATCGATGGCATTCATTAAGCATTTACCATGTGCAGAGCACTGTACTAAGCTCTTGTACAGTACAACAGAATTGGTAGACACATTTCCTGCCCACAATGAGCTCACAGTCTAGAGGGGGAGATAGATAATGTGTCAGTGATAAGTGGGTTAAATTATTTGGTGTTGGACAGTATATATTAGACATTTTCATATATATATATAATATTTTCACTATCCAGAAATATTCCTTTAAATTTTATTCTTTTTCAAAATTTAGCAATAGGATTGTTTGTAAAGTATAAGTAAGAATGTCCATTGTAATATTAACTGGAAATCCAGGCCTACCAAAAATGGAACACTGCAAATGCATGCCTTCTTATGTTGATAATTCAAAATACTCTTTGTTTCTGGAAGTTTATGTAATAATGGAGCACATAACTAGTAAGGCTTCAATGTGGATGGTATAAGCCTGCTAAGTTTATGGATAAGCAAAATCAAAGAGAATTTCACTATATGTCTTCATATTGTATTTAAGCACAATGACTCAATTGTCAGTATTTCAACTCCTACTATTCAATATCCCATTCAGTTTTCAAATCAGTTTCTTTTAGAAACTGATAAACAGAGAGGGCTGAATTTCTATTTTTCCATTTTTGTATGAAACAACGTATTGCTTGTAAAATACCTCTTTCTTCCTGATTCCTGAACTTTAAAATTTGAGAAAGTCTTGCGGATCATTTGGTCACTTATAGATATCTTACAGATGTCCTCCTAGAAACCTTTCTGACTGGATGTTAATGGTCATTTTATCTTGTGTTCACAATTGAACTACTGTTCTTTTGCAAAGGCTAATGAAGCCTTTAAGCAATTAAAACATTTGCAATGTTCCTTGACCTTTTGCAGAATGGCTACTTTAGAATTGCTGTAGACACTAGATGTGTGATTATGGAAAACAATTTCCTAACTCATTTGAAAATTGAGAGGATAATTTTCAATGGGTAATGATTCTCGGGGAGCAGGGTTTCTTGTAAACTGCCATTTTTGGCCTGTTCTGACCACAGATGCCGAGTTTTTATTTTGAAGATGGTGGCAGGGACTTCTAGGAAAAGCAAGAAAGAACTGGGGAGGGTCAAATAGGCTTTGAAGTGCTAAAAGATCATACATTTGGGCCATTGATATTGCTGCAAAGAAGCACTGGGGTGTTGTTGGAGATTGGGGAAACACAAAATCTAGGAAATTTATTGTACCCCGTAATTTGAGCATCACCCCAGGTCTTCAGAAAATCATTTGAGGATTGCTATGTGCCGATGATTCTGCCCTAGAGGCACACACAAATAATGCTTTGTTAATTATACTACTACTACTACTACTACTACTACTACTACTACTACTACTACTACTACTACTAATTGTGAAATAAAGAGTATGAATCTGAGAGTCAGAGGACCTGGGTTCTAATACCAGCTCTGCCAGTTGCTTGCTGTGTGATGTTGGTTAACTCACTTAACTTCTCTGTGCCTCAGTTATCCTCTTCTCCCTTTTACTTGTGGGACATAATTCACTTGTATCTACCCCAGCACTTAGAACGGTGTGATGTATAGTAAGTTCTTCACAAATACCATAAAAAAACATGTAATAAGTGATTTTTTGGGTGCAGGAGTAGATACAAGATAATAATAATGATGGTATTTGTTAAGTGTTTACTATATGCCAGGGACTGTTCTAAACGCTGGGGTGGATGCAAGGTAATCAGGTTGGATACAATCCCTGTCCCACATAGGGCTCACAGTCTTAATCCCCATTTTACAGATGAGGTAACTGAGGCCCAGAGAAGTGAAGTGACTTACCCAAGGTCACACAGCAGACAGGTGGCAGAGTCAGAATTAGAACTCATGATTTCCAGGCCCATGCTCTATCCAGTAAAAAGGGGCAGGGAAGGGTGTTGGCTTTTCATTTTAAACACAAGGAAGTGTAAGCTCAGAGAAGTTGTGATATGCTCAGGTCAAGCAGCAAGCATGTGTTAGAGTCTATCTAAGAGCCCAGGTTTTAAGACTTTTAGTTGTGTGTTCTTTCTACTAATAACTATGACATTTGTTAAGTGCTTACTATGTGCAAAGCACTGTTCTAAGCGCTGGGGGGGATACAAGGTGATCAGGTTGTCCCACGTGGGGCTCACATTCTTAATCCCCATTTTACAGAGGAGCAGAGAAGTTCAGTGACTTGCCTAGGTCACTCTCACTGGCTTTCAAGTTACACGTTACAGATTCACAATCAATTCTAAAGGAAGAATAGAAAAAAAGACAAGGCAGTACATCAGCCTGCCATGAGGAATCCATATACAGAAACAGAAATCTATATTGGCCACCCAGATCTAAACACTGTCATAGAATTTCATTATCTAGAAAACATACCCACTCATGATAAGGAGGACCTTATGGTTTTCTCACTCTTCATCAGCTCAAGTTCTTTGTTCTTCTCCAGTTGACTCACGGTAAACTCACCCATTTCCACATCCTCTCTTGAACCGTAGCTCTGGCTTGGAACTCCCTTCTTCCCAGTTCTAAAATCGACACCGTCCACATAAGCAGAGCTCTCAGAAATTGCGGAATTTCTGTAGATCCCATTGCATGTATATCCTCCACCCTCCTAGACCAACCCATCTCATAATATTCATCGCCCTCAACAATTAATTACATCATTGCTAGTGGAAAAGGAGCAAGTGAAGTATCAACAATTTATTGTTTTTAAAGAAAGCACACCCTCAGTTTTCATATTAATTGGGATGAAATTCACCCAAATGGTGCATCGTAAGATGGTTGGGGAAAACATTTAATGTGTGCATTTTACAAACGTGGCAGTTCCACACTTTTTATTTTTGCCCTAATGAGGAGTTACTTTGCAGATCTTACATTCAATCAAAGAAGTGTGAATTCTGCAAATTCACAACATTTTCTCTGTGAATATTAAGTACTTATCTGCAGGTGGCCAAGGAACCAAATATGGAGGAAGTTGTTTGATTTTCCAGGATCATTACTGAGTCAAGTTACAAAGCTCATTCTAACAGGATAATGCAATACCTCACAGAGCCATTTCCACAGTTATCATTCTATTTTGTCCGTTAATGAAGGAGGGACACTGCTCTTGCTTATTCAATTGCTCATCAGTGGTATTTATTGAGTGGTTAAGGGGTGCAGAGCACTGTATTGATCACTTAGGAGAGCATAATAGATTTGGTAGACAAAATCCCTGTTAACAAGAAGTTTACAATACAGTGCAGGAGACCGATACTGAATTTAATAACAGATGGGAGCATCAACAGAGTGTAAGGATATATAGAGAGTGCTTTTAAACTCATTGTGGGCAGGAAATGTGTCTGTTTATTGTTACATTTTACTCTCTCAAACACTTAGTACAGTGCTCTGCATTCACTAAGCACTCAATAAATATGATTAAATGAGTGAGTTAGGGTGAGCATCAAAGTGCTTAGGCTTTATGGACACAAGGGCAGAGGTGACACAGGAAGGAGGGAGAATAGAGTGGAAAGAGAGAAATAGGGTTTTAAAGATGGGGAGATTGGCGGTCAGACCTGAAGAATAATTCTGTCTGACAGACAAATAGAGCTGGGATAATTAGGGTAAAGTAGGGTAGGATGCAGCTTGCAACCTGTATATGTTTTCTACTAGCGAAGAGTTAATGAATATGGTGTCTGCCTGATTAAATTTGGGACTGGAAAATAATTTCCCAGTTCGAACCTTGTCACAGTGCAGTCTTCATTTGGTGTTCACTAAACCTCAGAGCAGGAGATGATTTCATTTTGAACCATATAAATAAAAGAACAACATGGGCCATCTGGTTCTGCCACAGATGGTAAATATTTGACAGGGAAACTCCCCACCCAGCTTCTAGTTATGAAATATAAATCATTGTACTTTTACAAACTCCAACCCACAGGGGCTCATTTTGGGCCTTCTTGCTATGGGATGTGCCACATGGATGATGGTTAGTGTCCCGGGATTTCCTAGTACTTAGAGAAGAACTCCAGAAGGCAATCATCCATTCAATCAGGTGATAATGGCTAAATGTTGGACTTCTCTCTGGCTTGGATTTGAGCCATTATGCAGTTTCTATTCAAATGCCAGCAGGGAAAAGCCCCAGGGATTTCAGCTGATCATTTCTCCAGCTAGTTTCCTAGGTTTGCTTAATTAATATTCCGGTCGAGCGGGACAAGTAAAGTGACCTATATTAGAGAAAGCTCTGTCTTACTATGGCTGACCCAGATCACAGGATATTTTCTAAAAAAAGGATCCTAGGTCAGGAGTCTTCTCCTATCTCCCTGCAAAGAAATTAAGGAATACTTCATCACCATTTGGATTTCTTCATTCATGTTCTGCTCCTCTTGACTCTCTTTGTTATCCCTCCCTCAAGGGACAAGAGAATGAGGTAATGTTTGGCCCTAGGCCAAGTCATGTGGGCTTATTTTAAACCGCTTTTACACAGTGAGGAACACAGGCATAGTGGAGCCTCGCCTCAAATGACTCCATTAGGAGAGATTAAATGTCACTTTATTTTTTATCCAAAGCCCACCCCAGGTTAGCGATTTAGTTCCATTTCCCATTAGGTGTGGCAGGGATTGTGTCTATTCTACCGTACCCTCCCAAGCACTTAATACATGCTCCTCCCCATGGTAAGTGCTTAATAAAATAATGCATATTGATATGATATAATAGCTGTGGTATTTGTTAAGCATTTACTAAGTGGCTATCACTGTGTCAAGCACAAGGCAGTCAGGTGGGACACCGTCCCTGTCCTCCATGAGGCTCACAGTCCAAGGAGGAGGGGGAATGGGGTTTTTAATGCCCATTTTGCAGAGCAGGAAACTGAGGCACAGATAAGCTAAGTGACTAACACAAGGGCACAGAGCAGGCAAGTGATGTTAGAATCCAGGTCCTCTGACTCACAAATCAGTGCCTTCCTCTGTCGCCGTACGCATTCTGAAAATAATTTAGGCTAGTTATTCTGAGGTGATAGGTGCTGTAAAGAAAGTGGAAATTTGAATAAATCATTTGATCCTAACAAGACTGGAGCCTCTTGCTCAAGAGGAAAGTTGATCACACACTTTTGATTCCTAAAAGCAAATGTCATGGAAATGTTAGCTATCTAGACAGATGGTCTTTCTCAATAACTTATCTTTACAAATGATGTGGTATTTAGGTGGGTTATTTGTTTAATCAAATTGGAGCCTACCCTAACCTATTTACTAAAAGCTAGCCTAATCATATAAGTTTGTAACTGCTGGAACATTATCGATAATCATATATTGGGGGGGTAATCAATTAGCTGAACATGCCCCGTTTCAAATTCTTACCCAGTGACCATATGTTTATTTGCCTTATTGAATGAGGTGGAGTTCACTTCCATTCTCAGTTCTTCAAGTCTGTGCATGAGAGGCTCTTATCAATCAATCCAGCTGACAAACAAGCAGAAGCATTTATTGAGCGCTTACGGTGCAGAGTACTGTACTGAATGCTTGGGAGAGTACAATACAATGGAGTTTGGAGATATGACCCCTGCTCACAACAAGCTTGCAGTCTAGAGGAAGAGACAGACATTAATAATTAACCATTTCCAGCTACATATATGAATGTTGTGGGGCTGAGGGTGGGTGAATATCAAATGCCCAAAGTTTACAGATCCAAATGCGTAGATGACAGAGAAGGGAAAGGGAGTCAGGAAAAGGAGGGCTTCATCAGGGAAGGCCTCTTGGAAGAGATGGTGGGAAGAATGGTGATCTGGCAGATATGGAGAAGGAGGGAGTTCCAGGACAGAGGGAGGACATGAGAAAGGGATTGGTAGCGAGATAGATGAGATTGGCTCTATAAATTATATATTATAATTTATTTATGTTAATGTCTGTCTCCCCCTCTAGACTGTAAGCTCGCTGTGGGCAGAGAATCAATCAATCAATAATCATATTTATTGAGCGCTTACTGTGTGCAGAGCACTGTACTAAGCTCTTGGGAAGTCCAAGTTGGCAACATATAGAGACAGTCCCTACCCAACAGTGGGCTCACAGTATAAAAGGGGGAGACAGAGAACAAAACCAAACATACTAACAAAACAAAATAAAATAAATAGAATAGATATGTACAAATAAAATAAATAAATAAATGGAGTAATAAATATGTACAAACATATATATACAGCTGCTGTGGGGAAGGGAAGGAGGTAAGATGGGGGATGGAGAGGGGAACGAGGGGGAGAGGAAGGAAGGGGCTCTGTCTGGGAAGGCCTCCTGGAGGAGGTGAGCTCTCAGTAGGGCCTTGAAGGGAGGAAGTGAGCTAGCTTGGCAGATGGGTAGAGGGAGGGCATTCCAGGCCCGGGGGATGACTTGGGCCGGGGGTCAATGGCGGGACAGGTGAGAATGAGGCACGGTGAGGAAATTAGCAGCAGAGGAGCAGAGGGTGCAGGCTGGGCTGGAGAAGGAGAGAAGGGAGGTGAGGTAGGAGGGGGCGAGGTGATGGACAGCCTTGAAGCCCAGGGTGAGGAGTTTCTGCCTGATGCGCAGATTGATTGGTAGCCACTGGAGAGTTTTGAGGAGGGGAGTAACATGTCCAGAGTGTTTCTGGGCAAAGACAATCCGGGCAGCAGCATAAAGTATGGATTGAAGTGGGGAGAGACATGAAGATGGGAGATCAGAGAGAAGGCTGATGCAGTAGTCCAGACGGGATAGGATGAGAGCTTGAATGAGCAGGGTAGCGGTATGGATGGAGAGGAAAGGGTGGATCTTGGCAATGTTGCGGAGCTGAGACCGGCAGGTTTTGGTGACGGCTTGGATGTGAGGGGTGAATGAGAGAGCAGAGTCGAGGATGACACCAAGGTTGCGGGCTTGTGAGACGGGAAGGATGGTAGTGCCGTCAACAGAGATGGGAAAGTCAGGGAGAGGGCAGGGTTTGGGAGGGAAGACAAGGAGTTCAGTCTTGGACATGTTGAGTTTTAGGTGGCGGGCAGACATCCGGATGGAGATGTCCTGAAGGCAGAGAATGTGTCTACCAAATTTATTGTACTCTCCCAAGCACTTAGAACAGTACTCTGCACACAGTAAGTACTTAAATACCGATGATGAGGATGATGATAATGATGGGCGCACAGTGAGCAGTGAGGAGAAGTGTCTGATGAGTGATCTTGGCCAAGTCATTTCACTTCTCTGGGCTTCCAGAAAATAGAGATTAACACTGTGAGCCCTATGTGGGGAAGGGACTGAGTCCAACCCAATTACCTTGTATCTACCCAAGCACTTGGTACAGTGCCTGGCACATAGTAAGCACTTAACGAATACCACAATTAATTAATTAATCGATTAAGTGTATAGGCTGGTCTGTAGCCGGAAGTCAGCAAAAGGAAAGGAAAACATTGATTAATGTGCATTCTCTATTTTACTGGAGATTATTCAGTAGTGACTGGGAATTTTGGAAATTGGAGGATCTCTGACTTTAGGTTATTGTAATAATAATAATAATAACAATAATAATAATAATGACATTTATTAAGCGCTTACTATGTGCAGAGCACTGTGCTATGCACTGGGGAGGTTACAAGGTGATCAGGTTGTCCCTCGTGGGGCTCTCAGTCTTAATCCCCATTTTCCAGATGAGGTAACTGAGGCCCAGGGAAGTTAAGTGACTTGCCCAAAGTCACACAGCTGACAAGAGGCAGAGCGGGGATTTGAACCCATGACCTCTGACTCCAAAGCCCAGGCTCTTTCCACTGAGCCACGCTGCTTCTCATTATTGTTATTAATTGTTATTATTGTTATTAATATTATTATAAGTTAGTGTCATCAAGTCATTCCCGATTCATAGTGACTCTATGGATACACCTTCTCCAGAATGTCCCGTCCTCGGCGATGATCCGTAAGCTTTCTAATGGTTCTTCTGTTATCATTGTTATGGTCTCCAACCAACTAGCTGCTGGTCTGCCTCTTCCACGTTTTCCCTGAACTTTTCCTAGGATTAGTGTCTTCTACAGAGAATTCTCCTCCTGTTTATGTGTCTAAAATATGCTAATCTAAGTCGAGTCATTTGGCCTTCCAAACACCACTTTGTTTTAATTTGCTCTAAAATCCATTTGTTTGTCTTTCAGACAGTCCATGGTATCTTCTAGACTGTGAGCCTACTGTTGGGTAGGCTCCATATTTTGCCAGCTTGTACTTCCCAAGCGCTTAGTACAGTGCTGTGCACACAGTAAGTGCTCAATAAATATGATTGAATGAATTCGTCAAAGCCTTCTCCAACACCACATTTCAAAAGAATTGATGTTCTTCCTAACCTGTTTTTTCAGTGTCCAGCTTTCAGATCCATACATTGTCACTGGAAACACCACAGCGTCCGCTTAGACTTTTCCATTATGGGTAACCGTAGCTAGATTATCTCTCAGTGGCATAGCTGTAAGCTTCACTGGCATATGGAAACTCCCCTGCCACAGTAAGGCATTGATTCATAGGTGAGGACTTTAGGTTACGTGCTTAAAAATCAATCACGGTGGCAATGGCAATTAAGTTGGAGAAGAGCCTCTAGGTTCTAAGTCCTGGAAACATCCATCACTTCCCCCGTGTGAATGAGACCCCCACAGAACTGCTAGAAATCCCAACCTGATTGTCTTGAATCTATCTGAGCACTTGGTACCGTCCTGGACGCATAGTAAGTGGCTCAGTGGAAAGAGCACGGGCTTTGGAGTCAGAGGTCATGGGTTTGAATCCCAGCTCCACCAATTGTCAGCTGTGTGACTTCGGGTAAGTCACTTCACTTCTCTGGGCCTCAGTTACCTCATCTGTAAAATGGGGATTAAGACTGTGAGCCCCCCGTGGGACAACCTGATCACCTTGTAGCCTTCCCAGCACTTAGAACAGTGCTTTGCACATAGTAAGTGCTTAACAAATGCCATTATTATTATTATTATTAACCAATATTATTATCATAATTAAGTTCAGGTCAGCAGCTCTCTCGCTCCTATGTGTCCTGTGCCTCTTTTCCCCGACTCTCTGGGCTTTTGCTCACTGGAGGAGACCCTAGGCTTCCTTGGGGTCATTCCTGGGGAGAGAGAGGGAGTGTGGGAAGACTGATCGCCCCTCACACTGGGTGAGTTGAACCAGGTCGCACATTCTCAGAACCCCTCTCGCACGTGAAGAAAGGGGACAGTGGAGGAGGCTGACAGCGCTTCTTCAGCCAAGGGGCCCAGCCGTGGGAATGTCGCATTCAGAAATATTGGGAACGTAAATGAGAACCAGATTCTTCCCTGTTCTGGGCCAGGGTAACTATGGTAAGCATCACAAGATACAACCAGGCAAGGCTCAGTACAAATCAGGTTATCCATCCTCTAGCATAGGAAGAAATCATTAATAAATCACTGTGGCTTAGTGGAAAGAGCATGGATTTGGGAGTCAGAGGTCATGGGTTCTAATCCTCGTTCTGCCAATTAGCAGCTGTGCGATTTTGGTCAAGTCTTCTAGACTGTGAGCCCACTGTTGGGTAGAGACCGTCTCTATATGTTGCCAACTTGTACTTCCCAAGTGCTTAGTACAGTGCTCTGCACCCAGTAAGTGCTCAATAAATATGATTGAATGAAAGTCACTTAGATTCTCTGTGCCTCAGTTACCTTATCTGTAAAATGGGGATTAAGACAGTGAGCCCCACCTGGGACAACTTGATGACCTTGTATCTAACCCTGTGCTTAGAACAGTGCTAGGCACATAGTAAATGCTTAACAAATACCATTATTATTATTATTATTAAATCCCTTTAAAAAAGCAAGAAAATCCTCAACAAAGCAGGGCTTGTGGCCTCTTCTAGGGGAGAAGCATGTAATGATTCTGGTAAAAATCTGTAATGTCAATTTTCCTGGAGTAATGATAAACACTAGCTATTGTAACACACTGAAAATAGTACAGGTCTACCATTGTCACTCAGGACTATAAACTCCTTGTGTGCAGGGTTCACACCTACAAACTACTGTATCGTAATTTCCCAAGTACTTGGTACAATGCTCTACACACAGTAAATTTTCAATCCATCAATCTGTGTTATTTATTGAGCACTGCACCAAGTACTTGGGAGAATACCATTGTTTGATAAAAGGCCAAAGACATTGAAAGATTCTGAAAGAAAATACTACTTGAGAAGAGATCCACATTGGTCTTGGTATTTGGGGATTTTTTACATTTTCTCCAAGACCAATCAATCAATCAATCGTATTTATTGAGCGCTTACTGTGTGCAGAGCACTGTACTAAGCGCTTGGAAAGTACAAGTTGGCAACATATAGAGACAGTCCCTACCCAACAGTGGGCTCACAGTCTAAAAGGGGGAGACAGAGAACGAAACCGAACATACTAACAAAATAAAATAAATAGAATAGATCTGTACAAGTAAAAAGAATAAATAGAGTAATAAATATGTACAAACATATATATATATATATATACATATATATATATATATATATATATATATATATATATATATATATACAAGACCAGAAAACACTTGACCACAGGTCACGGGCAAGTTAGAATAATCATAATTACCAATGGTATTTATTGAGCACTTGCTGTGAGAAGGGCACTAGAATATGTGTTGAGAGTGTAATATAACAGAGATGTTAGCTATGTTCTCTTCCCACAATGAGTTCACAGTCTAGAGAGGGAGACAGACATTAAAATAAATAAATCATTTACAAATCATAATATATAGATATGTACATAAGTGCTGTGGGTAAATTTCAAATGCTCAAAGAGTATTGTTTGTTTTATGGTATTTGTTAAGCCCTCACTATGTGTCAAACACTGTTTTAAATGCTGGGGCAGGAACAAGTCAATCAAGTTGGTTACAATTCCTGTCCCGCATGGGGCTCACAGTCTAAGTAGGAGGGAGAATAAGGTATTTAAATCCCCTTTTATGGTTGAGGAAACTGAGGCACTGAAAAGTGGATTGTCCAAGTGTTTTAGCGGGTGAGAAGAGGTGGGATCAGAAGTATGGATAAGGAGTTTCTGTTTGATGTGGAAGAGCAGAGAAACAGCGTGGCTCAGTGGAAAGAGCCCGGGCTTTGGAGTCAGAGGTCATGCGTTCTAATCCCAGCTCTGCCACTTGTCAGCTGTGTGACTTTGGGCAAGTCACTTAACTTCTCTGTGTCTCAGTTACCTCATCCGTAAAATGGGGATGAAGACTGTGAGTCCCACATGGGACAACCTGATCATCTTGTAACCTCCCCAGTGCTTGGAAGAGTGCTTTGCACAAAGTAAACACTTAACAAATGCTATAAAAAAATGTGGAGGTGGATGGGCAACCCCTGGAGATTCTTGAGGAGTTGGGAGTCTTGAATTGAATGTTTCTTTAGAAAAGCGATCAGTGCAGCACAGTGAAGTATGGACTGGAGTGCTAGAGACAGAACGCAGGGAGTTCAATGAAGGGGTAGATGCAGGATTCAAGGCAGATTGGGATGAGTGCTTGATCAGTGTAGTAGCATTTTGGATGGAGAGGAAAGTGGACCTTAGTGATGTTGAGAAGGTAGGATTTGGTGATGAATTATCTATGAGTGTCTAATGAGAAAGATAAACTGAGGATAATGACAAGATTATGGTTGTGATATAGGAAGGATAGTCATAGTGTCTACGGTGATGGGAAAGACTTGGGGAGGACAACAGTATTTGGGTGGGAAGATGGGGAGTTCTGTTTGGGGCATGTTAATTTTGAGGTGTTGGCAGTACATTCAGGTAGAGATGTCTTGAAGGCAGGAGGAAATAGGAGACCCCAGAAAAGGAGAGGGGTTGGGGCTGAAGATGGAGAGCTGAGAGCCAACCACGTAGAGTTGGTAGATGAAAGCCGTGGGAATGAATGCATTCTCCGGAGGAGTGGGTGGAGATGGAGAACAGAAGGGTATCCAGAACTGAGCCATGAGGGACCCCCGTCCAAAGGTGGGAGGCAGAAGAGGAGCCTGCAAAAGAGACCGAGAAAGAACAATTAGGGAGCAAGGTGGAGAACCAAGTTGGGATATGGTTTCAAGGAGACGTGGGGTAGCCCAAAGTGTCAAAGGCAGCTAAAAGGTGTAGAAGGATTAGGATAAAGTATAGGCTGTTAGATTTGGTGAGAAGAAGGCCATTGGTTACCTTAGAGTGGGCTGTTTCTGTGAAGCGAAGAGGGCAGAAACCAGATTGGAGGGGATCGAGGAAAGAATCAGAGGAGAGGATGTGGAGACAGCGGGTGTAAATACCTCTCTCCAGGAGGTTGGAGAGGAACTGTAGGAGGGAGATGGGGCAATAACTGGAGGGATCCATGGGGTCAAGGGAGAGTTGTTTTTGTTTATTTGTTTTTTCATGATAGGGGCTACGTAAGCAGGTTTTAAGGCAGTGGGGAAAGAGCTGTTGGAATGTGAACAGTTGATGACAGTAGTAAAAGAGGGAAGAAGGGAAGGGGAAAGTGTTTCGAAGGTAGGAAGGAATGGGGCCAGAAGTGTAGGTGGAGAGGGATTCGAGGGGAATGAGAGATCTCTTGAAATATGGTAGGGAATACTGGGAAAGTCGAAGAGGGTGGAGGAGGAGGAGCAAACTGGAGAGGAGCAAGGGAGAATATAGGGATATCACCCCTGATGATTTCAATTTTGTTAATGAAGTATGTGGCCAGATCATTAAGGGAATGAGATGATGGGGACAGGGTGATAGGAGGTTTGAGGAAGGGGTTAAATGTCTGGAACAGGTGTAGGTGCCTGGGTATGGGAGTGAATTAGGAAGGAAACATATTGTTTTTGGGCAGAGGAGAGGGAAAAATTGGAGAGGGCATGACAGAGAATAAAGGTAGGAAAAATGTATATGAGATTCCTAAACATCCTCTGTTCATCTAAAGGACAGTAGTTTGCATTCACCCAAGAGTTAAGCTGAAACTTGTTATGAAAGTAACATGGAAAGTTCATTCATTCATTCATTCAGTGGCATATACTGAGCACTCACTGTGTGTACTAAGTGCTTGGGAGAGTATAATATAACAATGAACAGACACATTCCCTGCCCACAGTCCAGAAGGGGAGACAATCTATTGAAAATCTATTTGTAATGTGATATGTGGAAAATACCGAGTCAGGGGTAAACAGAGAGACATCTCAGAGCAGTAAGAATTCTTCTATTTAAGGATTCAGTGTAATATTTTCAAGTATATATGATGAGAATGAGCACATTCCATTGGCTTGCTGGAAAAGAACAAAGACAAATATTGCTCATAAGATGAACATCTTAAAATAACTACCAATAACTCTTCACTCGCAAATACTTGCCTTATTCATGTCAAGAATGACGTCGAGTTGCCTGCTGGCAGAAAATAAGCCAATTCCAACTCAGAATGGTCTACTCTCGGATATAACCACATTCTCTAGGAGGTAATAGAAAAAAACCAACAAATATCTGCTTGCTTCATCAATTACAAGACAGTGTTTAGCTCAGCGGAAGCACTGTTAATATCAGTGAACTGAACTGAAATTGTAGAGCTCCTGCAATGGATAAACTGCAATTGCACAAAAGGAAATCACAGCGTTCAATAAGCCCCTGTAGTAGAAATGAATATAGAGTCAAGCAGAGAAATGCCAAGTCGAAGGAGCCGTCCAACCCCTCTGGCATAGGTAGCCAACAAATTCAACTGGGAAAAGGGAATCAAAATTGATGATAAGCTGCTACTAATCAGCTGCACTCAGTGACAACTATGGTATCATGCAAGTAAAGCAGCGCCATTGGAAAAGGAAATGCCAGATAAGCGATGATTTCTCCAGCAGTCAAGTGGAGAGCAACAGGTATTTACCAGAGTGATCTGCTACTATATGAGGAAGGAGTTGGATGATGTAGTTTTCCACTTCATCTTGGCCAGGGATAAGTGAAGCCAACACAGTTGATAAGGAATGCAACAGGAGGAAGAAAGCTAGGAGGAGCAAAATAAATAAATCATATCAATCAGTGATATTTATTGAGTGATATCTGAGTGCAGCGTCGTGTAGCTTTTGGGAAAGCTACGGTAACAGATCACTCTAGGAAATTCCTGTTGCTCTCCACTTGACTGTTGGAGAAATCAACGCTTATCTGGCAGTTCCTTTTCCAACTGTGCGGCTTGGGAGAGTGCAATACAATGGAGTTGGTAGACTATTCTCTCTACATCATTCATAATAATGCCATCATTATTATTATTATTCTTTGCCCACAAGAAGCTTACAGTCTAGTGGATAGAGCACGGGCTTGGGAGTGAGAAGGTCATGGATTTTAATCATGGCTCTGCCACATAATAATAAAAATGATAATAATAATAATGATGGCATTTATCAAGCGCTTACTATATGCCAACCACTGTTCTAAGTGCTGGGGAGGTTACAAGGTGATCAGGTTGTCCCACAGGGGACTCACAGTCTTCATCCCCATTTTACAGATGAGGTAGCTGAGGCACAGAGAAGTGAAGTGACTTCCCAAAGTCACACAGCTGACAGTTGTTGGAGCTGGGATTTGAACCCATGACCTCTGACTCCAAAGCCCAGGCTCTTTTCCACTGAGCCACGCTGCTTCTCTAAGCCACACTGCTTGCTTTGAAGGTGGGGAGAGATTCATTCATTCATTCATTCAATCATATTTATTGAGCACTGACTGTGTGCAGAGCACTGTACTAAGCACTTGGGAAGCACAAGTTGGCAGCATATAGAGGCGGTCTCTACCCAACAGTGGGCTCACAGTCTAGAAGGGGAAGACAGAGAACTAAACAAAACATATTACAAAACAAAACATATTATAATCAGTCAATCAATCGTTTTAATTGAATGACTACAGCTTGGTGTGGTGGATAGAGCACAGTGGTAGAGTCATGCATTCTAATCCCGGTTCCAACACTTGTCTGCTGTGTGACCTTGGGTAAGTCACTTCTCGGCACCTCAGTTATCTCATCTGTAAAATGGGGACTGAGATTGTGAGCCCGCATGGCACAGGGACTGTGTCCAACCCAATTTGCTTCTATCCACCCCAGAGCTTAGTACAGTGCCTGGCACTGTATTTTGCATTCTGTATTGTATTTTGACTGATTGCACTTGGATAAATTGTGACCTTTGGGTATTTCATTCTTGTCCCACCCTCAATCCCACAGCACTTCTGTAGATATCTTTAAGTTATAAATGATTTATATAGTAATAATAATAATTGTGGTGTTTGTTAAGCACTTACTATGTGCCAAGTACTGTACTAAGCTCTGGGGTGGATACAAGCAAATCATGTCGGACGCAGTCCCTGTCCCACCTGGGGCTCTCATTCTTAATGTCTGTCTTCTCCTCTAGATTGCAAGCTTGTTACAGGCAGGAGATGTGCCTGCTAATTCTGTTGTATTTCACTCTCCCAAGCACTTAGTATATTGCTGTGCACATAGTAAGCACTCCATAAATTCCACTGATCAATTGATTGATTGTCTGCATTAGGTACTTGGGAACTCACAATCAGCTCCTCTTTGAACTGCTGGCAAGATTTACGGGCCTTCTATCCAATAGGCAGGACCCCAGAAAGCTGAACAGATCTGCTTGTAAGTCCTAAAACACAATAGCACAACATAATGCCAAAATGTTGTCAAGAATCAAAACAGCCTGCTTTGACAAAAGTGGAAAAGTGTTTCATATTTAATTTTATAGAGAGATGAACACGGGCAACTTGGATTAAAGAAGAAATTACAGATTTTTCAGATTTTTAATCTCCATGTTGTAATTTTGCTGAGATAGATAAGACCCTCTGTACTGTCATTCTGTTTATTTATCCAGGTAATGCTATAGCTCTGGAAGGTCACTCCTACTGAGCAGACAATAATCGAGAAGCATCCACATAGACACTGAAGGGAGAGATTGCCTAGTTTACTGTAGAAAGTAATATTCTTCACACAAATTCATGGCAGCACAAGAATGGCACTGACATAAATGTTTTAGCATCTGAAGAATTTGTGTCTTTTGTCTTGGAAATGCTGCTGATTCCAGATTAGGCTCCAGTGGAGCTAATCTGGGCGGCCTGTGGATTCTTTGCAGCTCAATACCTGCCAGGAGTAATTTCTTCGTGAAAGAAACCTAGGGAGACTAATACATGCCTCTCAATTCCCTGCAACCTAGTCTCCTACCAACAAATACCCACAGGACCAATTTCATTTTCAGAATTGTGTAGAGCACCGAGAAAAATAATCTCCCATTCACTTTTTTTCTTTTTGCATAATTATTCTTTGCTCCCAAGTAATTATATTCGTTAATAATATAAAAATAAGCTTTGATGTCTCTCAGTGTTCTTACTATTTCAATAAATTAAATCCCTTCTAAGAATAACAATGTATTCATTTTAAGCTCCGGTAATGACAGGTTGTTTGCTATGTTATAAAGTGATCAAACAAACCAACCTTCTCAGAATTTAAACAACTGACAGTAGCAATTCTGATCCGTCATGTGGTCATACGTTTTATTCCCGATGAGTCGTGTGTGAAGTCCAGGGTCAACCCTGTTAGAGCATCACGGAAGAAGAGGAAGAATATTGAAGAGGCACGTCGGCAAATCCATTTAGAGAGAGAGCAGATGTGGTGCGGAGTTTGAAGTCTTTGAGACATCCATTTTAGAATAACAGGCTTCCCACAGAAATCCGGGTTGAAAATTCCCAGTAAACTTCACCAGGGACAACTTTACACTTGACTTCCAGCCACACTTAGGGTCTCCAACTTTTCACCTGGTTCTCTTAAAGTTGTTCTTGCTAGGAAATCCCTTTTCCTGGAAATAGGTCAGGGTTGGCATCTCTTTTCAGATCTTCTATCTAGACACAGGTAGTTTACATAGGGAATTCAGAGATAATAGCAACTGTGGTATATGTTAAGTCCTTACTAAGTGCCAGTCACTATACTAGCACTGGGGTGGATACAAGTAATTCAGGTTAGATGCAGTCCCTGTCTCACCTGAGGCTCACAGTCTCATCCCCATTTTTGCAGATGAGGTAAACAGAGGCCCAGAGAAGTGAAATGACTTGCACAAGGTCACACAACAGACTAGTGGTGGAGCCGGTATTAAAACCCTTAACCTTTTGACTTCTATATCCGTGTTCTATCCAGTAAACCAGGCTGTTTCCACATAAAGTCTCACATTAGAAACTACAGACAAGCCCCTGTTGTGTCACCTGGTGACTGAGGTGTGTGTGTGTAAGCGTATGTGTATGTGCTGACAGTTGCTACGCAGCAGTGACATTTAAGATGCCTTATGTCTAACATGTTTCTTCTTCACTGCAGCAGTATGTTTGTTCTGAAAAGACAGAAGAGCGAAATGACAGATTTGAGGCCAAGAAGACCTGTTCACATCCCAGAGCTCTCAAACACTGGTGTCTGTGACTTAGGATCTGAATGGTCTTCAAAACATCCCGTACTTTTTCCTCTGCCTCCCCTGGGGGATGTTCCAATGACGAGCTCTCCCAAAATACCATCTTGGAGATCATTTAAACTGTCATTAATATTAGGCAAATTCATTAATTCAATCATATTTATTGAGCATTTACTACGCGCTAGAAAGAGTACGATATAAAAATAAGCCGACATATTCCCTGCCCACAGTGAGCTTACAGTCTAGAGGGGTAACAATTATTTTGGTATTTGCTAAGTACTTATTGTGCACCCAGCACTGGGCTAAGCACTGGGAAAGGTACAAGCAAATCAGGTGGGACACAGTTCCGATCCCACGTGGGGCTCACAGTTTCAATTCCCACTTTGCAGATGAGGTAACTGAGGCCCAGAGAAGTGAAGTGACTTGCTCCAAGTCACACAGCAGCATGTGCTGCTGGAACTAGGATTAGAACCCATGACCTTCTGACTCTCAGGCCCCTCCTTATTGTCTACTTCATTCCCTTTGCTTCAGGGGCTGTAATCCAGCAACATTCCACAATGTCAGAGTTTCTGATGCCATCTTGACATTTTAGGCTGGTTACTGCCTCGGAGAGTGCGCACGGAGCTGATTCAGTTGTTAAAAATTATAATTGAAGGAATTTGTTAAGCATTTACTATGTATTAAACAAGACTGTGAGCTCGTTGTGGGCAAGGATTGTCTGTATTGCTATACATACTTTCCCAAACACTTAGTACAGTGCTTTGCATACGGTAAGCATTCAATAAATACAATTGAATGAATTGAGTGAAGTAATACAATGCAACCATATTAGACACAGTCTCTGTCCCATCTGTAATGTAATGTGATACATTAATGTATTAATATAATAATGTATTAATGGATGTAATACATAATGTAATGAGGAAGGAGAACAGGTATTTAGTCTCCAGTTCCGATGAGGAAACTGAGGTGCAGAGAGGTTAGGTGACTTGTCCAGGGTCACACGACAGGCAAGTGGCAGAGCTGGGATTAGAACCTATGTCTCCTGATGCCAGGATCTGTGTTCTTTCCATTACACCATGCTGCTTCTCCAGCTCTCCTCTGTTTCATAGGTCATATGTCTTCAGTTTCTTACATCCGCGGACCGGCTCAGTGTGAGACTGACATCACAGCCCAGGGGGAGATTGGATAACATAAGGAAGGATGACACATGGGGACAAGATATAGCTGCAACTTGCTAACATAATTCATGCCCTAAAAATGCACAAGTTCAGCAATTGTCTGGATAGAAAAGGCACGTGTATGATAAAACAAAGACTTATTTAAATTACTTTCAGAACAAAGGGTCTCCCTAACATATCCAAATAATGAATCATTTATTATTATTAATGATTCCTAAGAGGAATCATTTGCAGTCTGGATTTTGGGGCTAATTTGGTAATTTGGGTGTGGTGTTCCTACAATCCATGAAGCCCATTCTGTTATAATCAGGAAAAGATTTTTAAGCCTGAGAAAAAGATTGAAATATCAACTATTCCTTTACGCGTTTTGATTCTGGAATAAATTGATGACATTTTTTTAAAGTACCACTTTGACAAGGTCATCTGGTCAGCTACGCTATAAGGTATGTATTTTGTCACCTACTGAGTGGAATTTCTGTTTCACTCAGGGCCCAAAGATGGGGTATTAGGAGAAAAAAGAGCTCAACTCTTTAAATCTTATATGTTTAGCTTCTTTGGATCCCATTGGCATTTACATTTATAACAGTTCATATAGCTCTCTCTAGACTGTACACTCCCTGTGGGCACGGAACGTGTCTACCAACTCTGTTGTACCATCCTAGGTGTTTGGTACAGTGCTTTTCAAACTGTAAATGCTCAAAAAATATCATTGTTTGATTGCTTGCATACCTTTAAACCAAACCTCCTTTAGCTCTTTCACCAAGAGCTAAAAATATGAAATGAATAGAATCATCAATCAATCAATCATTTATTGAGCATTTACAGTGTGTAGAGCATTGTATTAAGTGCTTGGTAAAAGGACAGCATTGGTGGACACATTCCCTGATCACAATGAGCTTACAGTCTAGAGGGAGAGACATATATTAATATGAATTAATAAATTTATACATATGACTTTCAGAGCTGTGGGGCCAAGGACGGGGTGGATAATATGCATTAATCGAACTTTCCAGTTCCTTTGCAATGGTGATAGTCTACAGATTGTTGGAAAAAACATCAAATTAAAAGAAGGAGCTTGTCACAAATATTTACTTGGAACAGATGGAAGGAATCTATTATATGTGGCCATTTGTTCTTTCATAATTGTTGTTTCAGGTTTACATATATTTGCTTCACAGTTAAAAGTTCATAAGCTGCTACAGAGAACAATTTGATGCAGCAAACATGCAGGAAGAGAGCTAGGAGAAAAAAATTTCTTAAATGTGTAAATACACAAAGGGAAGGGACAGAACCAGGAGAGGGAAGAGCTACACTATGTGATTTTTAAGGAAATGCGTTTTTTTATGTATTTGTTAAGTGCTTACTATGTGCAAAGGACTGTTCCAAGCACTGGGGAGGATACAAGGTGATCAGGTTGTCCCTCGTGGGGCTCACAGTCTTAATCTCCATTTTACAGTTGAGGTAACTGAGGCACAGAGAAGTTAAGTGACTTGCCCAAGGTTACACAGCTGACAATTGATGCAGCGGGGATTTGAACCCATGACCTCTGACACCCAAGCCCATGCTCTTTCCACTGAGCCACACTGCTTCTCAGGCAGCTCTTAAAACAAGAGATAAATAAGGAAATGTGTTTAGAAGTAACTCAAAACAAATATACATATTTATGTATATATGATATATATGCTTGTATATAAGATAATAATGATGGTATTAAGCACTTACTATGTTCCAAGCACTGTTCTAAGCACTGGGCACTATTCTAAAATATATAATATATATATGCTTTATATAATATATATATGCTTTATATAATAGAGATATATAAACATATAGTATAATATATATGTATATATATTTATATATATGAAGGCTTAGTCACGGAAAGCCTCTTGTAGGAGAAGAAATTCTAACAGGGCTTTGAAAGTGGAGAGAGTTGGATAATATGACGGGACATTGGGCAAAATCTAGTGAAATTTTATGCATCTCCTTTTGAGGTCTTCCATATAAGTATGGAAATCTTCAAATGTTTCTGCATCATCCAGAAAAATATCAACTTAATACACTTTTTTCAATCAAATGGATCAGTCAATAGTATTTCTATGTATGGAGCACATATAGGAAAGAAAATTACTGATCCTAAGGAGCTTAGAGTATAGTGGGGTAAATAAGCACAAAGTACTTACAGGTAGGAGGATAAATAGGATAGAAAAATGGATAAGTGGATGATTGCTTAAGCAGTAGTAGAATGTATGTCTATGTTTTTGTTATGAATTGTGGTTGCAAAAGTGCAGAAATAGTGCAAAAGACTTGAAATTGCTGATATTTTTGGTCAACAAGAGAGTCAGCGTGTTTCAAGAAAGTTATCGTAATCAGAACCTTCTTTTTTTGTTGTTTTTGAAAAAAAAATCAGTGGGAGGTTGTGCACATAGCTAGCCGTGGGCTGAAATAACATATAATCAGTTGGAAAAAAACAATCAAAATTGATAATGTTGAGAGATTGTGAAAGAAGGAGGACAAAAACTTTTTAAAGTGGAAAACACTTTTCAAATATATATTTGAAAGTTACTGTTGAAAATCGCAATGTATAACATCAAAAAAAGTCTGAAAAACAAAATGACCCTATAGACAAGTGTCTGCTGCAGAGTATCAAAGTGGTAAAGAATTGTGAGACGAGATCAGTGAAAAAGTTAATTTGCATGTTCTGAAAGTAGATCATTAATGAGTCAAAAATATTTTCTTTTTCAATTTTATTTTCCAAAAAAGATTCAAAAACACCTTTTTCTTTTGAAAAAAGGTGTTCGAAATATCAAAAATGCTATGTTAAATTTTTCTCAATATATGTACTTTTCTATTATTTCTAATTAAGAACGATATATGTATATGTAGGGGTTACAGTGTCTGTGGTAATGATCAATCAAATTTCCTGAGGTTTTACTGTGTTCTGAGGACTCTATTAAGTACTTGGGTGATTATAATAGAGTTAATAACTGTGATCCCAGCTCTCATCAAGATTACCAACTAGAGGTGGAATAGAATGGAATGGATCCTCCTCTATGAAATGATAATCACTACCAGAGGTCAAAAATGTCCTTTTTCCAGGACCAGAGTGCTTTCTTTGGCCATATTGTATTAATCAAAGGTGGTTTTACTCTCCCTGCCTCTGACAGCAACCCAGCCTAGTCTCAAAGTGCCATTTTGGCATCTAATATTCCAAAACCCCAACCTTACTCCATTCTTTAATTCTCTACTGATTCCTAGATCACAGTGCCTGACCACACTGACAGAGATCATGAAGCAAATCTAACCTTACTGACAGAGATCCTCCTGTTTGCTGAATTTCCTAAGGATTGGCCCCTTTTGAGGTGGCTTATTAAAGCAACTGTACATTTACTTGAATGTACTAAGGCTCTGTTTTGGCATCCGTCATAGAGGGGTTGGTGGTGGGTGGGAGGTGTGGAGGTAGGGTAGATCAAGGTCCTCCCCAATTTTTATTTTTACGGCAGTTCGCGGAGAAACAGTAGAAAATGATATTTCTGCTTTTCTTCCCACTTATTTGCAGCTTTTTTAAGCTGCTTATCTACCTCCATCATACCCTGACCTGTCCATAAACCAATATTTCATTTGGAAGACGCCAAACAAAAAAGATTTCCCGGAAGCCTTTCATTCTTCACGGGAGAGTCATAGATTACCAAGCTGCGAACCAACTGTGTACCCACCCCTCAGCCCCTTCACACAGGTTATTTTAAATAAACAATATAATGAAAATGGGGATCAGTGGATCTTGCCATTTACAGCTGTGGCGCTACTGATAGCATAGTCCCACCCGGGTGAACAGAATAATCTCCTGGATCCTGTTTTACAAAAGAGCCCAACTCAGAGGGAGAAAGGAAAAAGCAACATGTCGTTCAAATGGAAGGACTAGAAATCATCTATATTTCCAGTGAGGAAGGTGAAGACTTTGGAAAAGAGGAATGTGTCACTTGGGAAATCCGTAGTCACAGTAATACTGGCATTAACAATAAGAATACAGATTATAATAGTTATAATAATGGTAATGTTGAAATAAGGGTTGAATGGTATTTCTTTTCAGGAATAAGGGTCAGGCCTCCATCTAGTCACGAAGACCTCAGGACCGAGAATCTGTGGTGAAGGTAAGGATTACAATGCCTAGTGCCATTTATGCACATGTCTTTGCCTGTCTTTCTCCTGCTGCCCCAGTTGGAGCTACACATAAATAAGAAAGTAGCATGGCGAAGGGGAAAGAGCATGGGCCTGGTGGTCATAGGACCTGAATTCTAATCCTGGCTCTTCCATGACCTTGGGAAAATTACTTAACATCTCTGTGTCTCAGTTTTCTCAACTGTAAAATGAGTGTTCAGTCCCTGTTCTCCTTCCTGTTTAGAGTGTGAGTCCCACGTGGGACAGGGGCTGTGTCTGACCTGATTATCTTGTATCTATCTCAGCACTTTCTAAAGTGCTTGACTCGTAATAAGCTACGAACAAGTTCAACGTTTAAAAAAAAAGCAGGGGTGCTATCCATTGTGAAGTGAGAGCAATAATTTTAAGTGCAAAACCTATTTACAGCCAAAATGACCCCAGCGGAATGCCAAGACACCATAAATCAGCAGGCGATTGTCAGGATAGTCAAGTCATCGAAATGATAATACTAACAACAGTCTCAACCACAATAACTAGCTACTTGTTATAGTTGGAATATGTGTAGAACTTTTCTTTTTCAAAGCACCTTCCCATTTTGGCTGTCTACATTCTCTTCCGCTCTATTTGATAACTTCCCCAGGCATTGACTGAAAAAAAAGATGTCAACTCCAGAATCTAGGACAGCAGTTTCTAAACTGGAACTGACCCAGGTTCGTGTAAGTGATAAGGATAAGTAATTTAAGATGGCAGATGTGACACCTTGTGGGTGGCTGTGGAGGGAAATGTCTCATTCCCAACTGTGGACCCTGAGAGATGTCTTTTAGGTGCACTGTTGAATTTGCCTCTCTCATCATTTTTTTTACATATTTTTGAGAAGCAGCATGGCTCAGTGAAAAGAGCACAGGTTTGGAAGTCAGAGGTCATGGGTTCAAATCCCGGCTCCGCCACTTGTCATCTGTGTGACTTTGGGCAAGTCACTTCACTTCTCTGTGCCTCAGTTCCCTCATCTGTAAAATGGGGATTAAGACTGGGAGCCCCACATGGGACAACCTGATCACCTTGCAACCCCCCAGCTCTTAGAAAAGTGCTTTGCACATAGTAAGCACTTAACAAATGCCATTATTATTATTATTATTATTATTCACATCCAATCTAATGTTCCCAAATCTCCTATTGGATGAGAATCAGTGTTGCCTAATGGATAGTGCACAGGCTGGGTGTCACAAGGACCTTGGTTCTAATCCCTGTTCCACCACCTGTCTGCTGTGTGATCTTGGGCAAGTCACTTAACCTCTCCATCTCCAGTTACCTCATCTGTAAAATGGCGATTAACACTGTGAGCCCTTTGTAGGACAGGGACTTTGTCCAACCTGATTATCTTGTGTAGCTACCCCAGTGCTTAGTACAGCACCTGGTACACAGTAAGCACTTATCAAATACCCCCCAAAAGAGATAACTTACTATCCAATTGCCACATAATACCCAGGTCTACCAACATTTTTTTTAATGGTATTTGTTAAGAACTTCCTAAGTACCAAGGACTGTACTAAGTGCTGGGGTAGATACAAACTAATTAGTTTGGAAATAGTCCACATCTCCCCAGGGGCTCACAATCTTAATTCTCATTTTTCAGTTGAGGTAAATGAGGCACAGACAAGTTAAGTGACTTGCCCAAGGTCACACAGCAGACAAGTAGCAGAGCCTCGATTAGTACCCAGGTCCTTTTAACTCCCAGACCCTTGTTTTATTTTCTAGGCCATGCTACTTCTCACTGCTTCTGCATCACATGATTTGAGACTGAGCTTCACTTAATCTCTAAAGGTTTTTGTTCCAAACTTCCTCAGGACTGTGCCTCATTTCACCACTCCATGCTGCAGTTATTAAGGTTTTCCCCCTCCATTCCTTCTGCTCGTAGGTCCTTCCCAGCATATTTTTGTGTGCTGCCAACATTGTCTTCATACTGATGGACTTGACTGCATATCCAGGATCTCATTGTTTGTGATTATCTGCCTTGCCATTTTAAAATACATCGAGAGCCACCATTAGTTATTGAAAATGAGAGTCCAGACAGTAAGGTCCAAAGTGGCCACCTAAATATGCTGCGTAAGAACAACGAGCAGCCAATACTCAACCCCAGAAATCTTTGGAAGCAAAATGCACACGCTCAAGTCATGGACCTGATAATAGTTCATTTATAGTAATTCTGATCTGACATTTCTAGCCAAATATATTTCCAGACTTGTTGAGAAAGAGGCTTAAATGTGAAAAGAATATTGATCCTAGGAATTATTTCAAATATCAGTTGGTCCTTCAAATGGTTTAGCCTAGCAAAAGCTATTCAAATGGGAGATTTGGGGGAACTAATTTTCTATAACTACTTTTTTGAGTTTCTGTAGCCAACAGAATGCCCAGAGAGTGTGCAGGAGTCATTATTCTAGGACTACTGACATAGATAGAATTTTCTAAAGTTTAGAATGCAGGTAAAAAAAAAAAAATGACTCATCCGGTACCACTTTCTCCCTCTTGGCATGAACATTACTAAATTATTCATGGCTGACACAATTTGATATTGGCAAATTGTGTCACAAAATCTGCCATTTTCCTTCACTCTCCCAAAACTGAAGGTTTGAAGATGAGTGAATGACTCTTTGCCTTAGTTGGCTCTTTCTGTTTTCTCCATGGCTGTACTGAGTGATTTAGTTTTCACAGTGCAGTATACAATTTGCTGTCCCATGCCATTCTTTTCAGTTGCCTTGCCAACAAGATAATACCAGTAGAGCCCTTTCCTTACTTTCAAATAGTCTTTGGTTTGAATGCCCCTGTGGCTTATGAAAAAACACTGATGACTTTTGTGCACTTTAAACCGCTGAAAAAGGTGATAATCTCGAAACACAATGTGACAAGAGAGCAGAAAAAATGGCCATTGTTACCAGAGTTTTCAGAGGAAAAAAAAATTCTTGACTAGAGTAGAAATAACATATGCCATGAGTGTAAGAGCCTGTTGCCTTTGGGAATCTGTATTAGCATTTAACAGTACCTTTCTTCACAATCTTTTTTATGTCCTGTCTAAATAATTCTTCGTACAACCTGAAACTCTTTCCCACTGGGAATCAAAATCAAAAAATTATTCTGTTTCTTGTATCAGGTAAAATTAGACTATTCTATCATGCTTAGGAATGAAAAATACCAAGTATTTCTCCACCAGAATGCATTTTTATCATTTCATATATTTCACCACAGACAGATCTGTTTCTTGTAGAATAATTATATCTGTTGTAAATTTAAAGTGAATTAATGATTTCCAAACTCTTGTCATCACGTTTCATTTAGAAATTTCAATAAATCAATTGCAATCTGTTCACAATTGGTTTTTCTTAACAGAAACACATGAACTAATATTTTTTTTTTAAATCAAATGAATAATAAACTAGAAAATCTAAGAAAAAACAAAGGAACAAATGAACCCAGAAGGTAAGTTCCATCAGTATTCCAACTCCATTGTCAAATTTCTAAGTTAACACTGAAAGAAACATGTTTCTTCATCCTGTTGCCAGAGACATGGTGATTGGTGTGTCAAAATAAACTTATTCATGCAAAACCTCAGTAGGCAATTGAAACCTGGTAAGATATTTCCTCCACATAATGAAGACCTTCATTTCAAAATATTCTGGTGATAATTTGGTGGTAGCAGTAACTTATTTCATGTTTACTGAGTACAATAAGTACTCGAGAAGCAGCGTGGCTCAGTGGAAAGAGCACGGGCTTTGGAGTCAGAGATCATGGGTTCAAATCCCCGCTCTGCCAATTGTCAGCTGTGTGACTTTGGGCAAGTCACTTAACTTCTCTGTGCCTCAGTTACCTCATCTGTAAAATGGGGATTAAGACTGTGAGCCCCCTGTGGGACAACCTGATCACCGTGTAACCTCCCCAGCGCTTAGAATAGTGCTTTGCACATAGCAAGTGCTTAATAAATGTCATTATTATTATTATTATTATTAATACAATGCATTTTTACTAAGTTCTTGGGATAGTACAAGAGAAATATAAGATCTGTTCACTGCCCAGAAGAAGCTTATAATTCACTCCATATTGATAAAAGTAGTAAACTTAATTTTTTATAAAAAGACCATTCAGTCCTTTGGGAGACATCCATGCATAATGTTTGCTTTGTTAAATGTGTTAAGTGCTTACTGTGTGCCAGGCATTGTACTAAGAGTGGAGGTAGATATAAGATAATCTGGTCAGACATAGTCTCACTTGCCTACTGGGAAACCTTGAACAAATCACTTAACTCCATATGACTCAGTTTCCTCTTTTAAAAATAGGAATTAACTATTCCTGCTCTTTATTAAAAGCCTCATGTAGAACAGGCCCTGTGTCCAACATGAATACCCTATATCTACTAATATACTACATGCAATATAATAGACTCTACTACAGATAATCATATTTCATATTAATGTCATTATCATCCTCTCAGGGTTGACTGATTTGAAATGCGATTTTTCTCTCAAATCATTCCAGAGATGAAGGAAAAGTCTTTGTATTTACCATCTTGTACCTCTCGTGCCTCTAAAAAAAAATCTTCATAGAAAAAGGTACCCCCTAATAAAATCAGTATATTTCTATTGAAAACATCCTATATAAACTTATTTAAACTTGATTATAAACTTGGATTAGTAAGGCCTGGTTGAGGAGTTATTGTATCAGAATCATCTTTGCTTTTGTTCACTTCTGTAAAAAAAATTAAAGGGTTGTTTTTTTTTTCTACTAATTGCACTAGTTGTTCGCTAACCATCGCTGAAAAGTGACTTAAATTTTCCAGATTGTAATTAGTCATGGTGACTGAGTCAGGCCGGAGGCTGACCCTATCAGATTATGAATGCAAGACATCTCTCCCTCTCTCCCACTCAAGACCCATACATTAGTTATGCTGTGGGAGAACAGCTGAACCTTGTGGGATGTGATTTAGTCCAATTCCCCACCAATGCCGCAGAAGCGTGGAAAGCTAAGTGATTTGATGAGGCTCTGTATTTTCTGTCACATACCATTATGTGTTGGGTGTGTGGTCAGTGGTGATAGGAAGTTTATGCCTTGTCAGAATCATTACCCTTTTTAATGTGAAAGGTTATTAGATGAGGCAGAGGGCAAAATATTCTAACGTGTCAGAATCACGTCACGTGTAGTTGTGAGTAAAACATTCTGGAGAAAACCCTGTTGAAATCGCTAAAACTGCACCTTGCTTTCTTGCCTTATTCATGAATGGGTAAAAGCAGTTACCCTAGTTATACGTTAATGGCTCTCAGAAATAAATAGAGCGCAGAAGCCTTGTTAGCATGAAAAAATGTCAAGCTCAAATTGTCTGTAAACGTACACTCTAATTGGTCTAAATATGCCATTTTGGAATTTATAGTAATGCATTCTGAAGATCATCTCTGGAAACTGCAAGGAGAGTTGCCGAACCTGGATTGTAAATACTCTCCTGAGCTTCAAAGCATTCAGTTAATCTTCCTTTAGCACTTTGATAGACATGAATGCTTGAAACCACTTGTGCCTGTTGGTGTTTCTTCTGAAGTCCTCGCAACAGTAGCGTGGATAGAACTGCCAGCTTCATTTGAAAACCTGACAGTACTTAGTCCTGTGGGAAAATGGAAAATTTGAGCCTGCCTCTTAGTGTGGGACTCTTAAAGACTGAGGCCCGGAGAAATGAAGTGACTTGCTCAAGATCACACCACAGACAAATGGCAGAGCCAGGTTTAGAATCCAGGTCCTTCTGACTCTTAGGCCTATGCTCTTTCCACTATGCCACACTGCTTCTCTCAATACTATGTATCAAGTACTGCTCTAAGCACAGTTGAGATATGAGTTAATGAAGTTGAACACAGTCCGCTGACAGTCAAAGTAGGAAGGATATTTTGTGCTTGTCACATAATAAACATTTAACAAATACCATAACATATCTAATAAATATACCACAATATACACACAAATAAATATATGTATATTATATATATATACCATATATCTCTCAAGGGGCTTACATGTATTAGGCATTTCTTGGCCTTTGCAATCTAACATGAATAAAAAGTGCACGTAAATTGATGAAGCAGCAGTTGAGAAATCCTGTGACTAAGAATGATAAAAATGTATAGACAGAGAAATTCCAGAGGAAATGCGGAATATGCACAAAAGAATTATGAGAGATCTTAGGGTAGGGGTAGACTGGAAAGGTGGATGAGCGATTAAGGAATCCCTCCTGTAGATGATGGCTCTTCAGAACTATTTGGAAATAGGGGAAGGATAGGATTTCGTGAATCTGACCAGGAAAACATTCCACATTGGGACAAAAGAGCTTGAGCAATGAATGGGAGACAGGTGAGAGAAGAGGGACAATTGGGAAGGTGATAATAATAATTACGGTACTTAAGCACTTATTATGTGCCAGGCACTGTACTAAGCGCTGGAGTAGATACAAGCAAATAATAATAATAATAATAATAATAATGTTGACATTTGTTAAGTGCTTACTATGTGCAAAGCACTGTTCTAAGCACTGGGGAGGTTACAAGGTGATCAGGTTGTCCCATGGTGGGGCTCACAGTCTCAATCCCCATTTTACAGGTGAGGGAACTGAGGCCCAGAGAAGTTGTGACTTGCCCATAGTCACACAGCCGACAGTTGGCAGAGCTGATATTTGAACCCATGACCTCTGACACCAAAGCCCGGGCTCTTTCCGTTGAGCCGCGCTGCTTCTCAGGTTGGATACAGTCCCTGTCCCAAATTGGGCTCACAGTTTCAATCCCCATTTTCCAAATGAGGTAACTGAGGCACAGAGATGTAAAATGACTCACCCAAAGTCACACAGCAAACACGTGATGGAGCCAGAATTAGAACCCAGGACCTTCTGACTCCCAGGCCTGTGGTCTATCCACTATTCCAAGCTGTTTCCTAAGAATATTAACCAATCGATGGTATTTATTGAGTGCTTACTAAGTGCAGTATATTGTACTAAGCACTTGGGAAAGTACAATACAGCAGAATTAGTAGACACTTCCCTGCCCATAACAAACTTACAGTCTAGAGGGGGAGCATGAACATCATCATATTTTTACAAACATTCTTACTTTTTCCAAATGCTTCTAAATCCTGGTAAAAGTTTATGATTTTTTCATATAAAAAAGTTTGTTACTGGGGACTACAACTAATATTTATTGGGTAATCCAGTCATGTTCTTGAAAGGTGTTGTAGAACGTCCCCTTACCCATTTTTGTCTGTGAACTTAAAGGATATCCTGGCTACTGAAGCTCTCTGTTTTGACTGGTGGCTATTCCAGGATTATTTGTCCTTCGGGTTGTCGGAGGGCACTGGGTCTGCCGTCAGTGAATCCCAATCTCCGTCTGAAACCCCCAGGTTGGTGACAATGCATCCCCGGGAGCGGCAAAGGAGAAAGCAGCTCCTTCAATCTCCCCACTTTAGTGTAAATAGTCTGTGTCTGCACGCTCCTTCCAATATGCTTCTCTAGGGCACTTTAAAGGGAAGATGGAAGGGAAGAAGCAGTGTCAACTCATCCCATGAACAGTGGCTGCAGAAATGACCAGGGCGATTCTCCACCAGGATCCTGCAGGCAGAGTCAGGGAGCAGGGCAAAGTTCACAGCAGAAAGAGGAAAGAGCAAGGAGGAGGTGGGACAAAGAGAAGAGTTGCACAGTGGCTCGCGTCCTCACAATTTCATAGATAATATTGATAATAATGGTGCTTTCTGTTCAGTGCTTACTACGTGCCAGGCACTGTATTAAGTCCTGGGGTGAATACAAACAAATCGAGGTGGACACAGTCCCTGTCGCATGTGGGGCTCACAGACTCAACCCCCATTTTACAGATGAGAAAACTGAGGCACAGAGGAGTAAAATGACTTGACCAAGATCACAGAGTAGAAAAGGGCTGGAGCCAGGATTAGAACCCATGACCTTCTGACTCTCAGGCCCGAGTTCTAACCACTAGGCAATGCTCCTTCTCCATGGTAAGCTGTGCTCTGTGTCTAATTCCTTCTGTGTATGCTCTCCCAGTGCTCTGCAGCACAGGGCTTTGCACACAGTAAGCGCTGAATAAATACTATTACTACTACTATTACCACTATTACTCCACTACTATTAGAGAAGCAGCGTGGCTCAGTGGAAAGAGCCTGGGCTTTGGAGTCAGAGGTCATGGGTTCAAACTCAAGCTCCGCCAATTGTCAGCTGTGTGACTTTGGGCAAGTCACTCAACTTCTCTGTGCCTCAGTTACCTCATCTGTAAAATGGAGATTAAGACTGTGAGCCCCCCGTGGGACAACCTGAACACCTTGTATTCATTCATTCATTCAATCATATTTATTGAGCTCTTACTGTGTGCAGAGCACTGTACTAAGCGCTTGGGAAGTACAAGTTGGCAACATATAGAGATGGTCCCTACCCAACAGTGGGCTCATAGTCTAGAAGGGGGAGACAGACAACAAAACAAAACAAATTAACAAAATAAAATAAATAGAATAAATATGTACAAATAAAATAAATAGAGAAATAAATATGTACAAACATATATACATATATACAGGTGCTGTGGGGAGGGGAAGGAGGTAAGGCGGGGGGATGGGGAGGGGGAGGATGGGGAGAACCTTGTAACCTCCCCAGTGCTTAGAACAGTGCTTTGCACATAGTAAGCACTTAATAAATGCCATCATTTTTTCCAACGTTTAGAACAGTGCTTTGTACATAGTAAGCACTTACTAAATGCCATCATTATTATTATTATTATTATTATTATTACCATTACTACTACTTCTAGTACTACTGGGCACCTCTGGACCTGGGTGTGAGAGAGGCTGCCCTCCATGCTGGGTTACTGAGGGACCAATTCCAAAGGAACAGGGTAGCTTTTTCCTCACTTCCCAAATGGGAGAGGATCCCCAGGAAACACTGGAGCAGATGGAGAAGGGAGACAGCCACGAAAATGATTTATACATAGGAGCAGGAAAAAGGAAAATGAGATATGAGCCTGAGGCTCTAGCCTTGCTGGGGGCTGCTTAGGTTCTTGTTCGGGTATGGAGTTGGATTAGGAGTGAGATAGAAAACAATAGACCTTAATAATAATAATAATAATAATAATAATAATGGTATTTGTTAAGTTCTTACTATGTGCCAGACACTGTACCAAGCACTGGTGTGGATACAAGCAAATATAACAATAATGGTATTTGTTAAGCAATTACTGTGTTCCAGACACTGTACTAAGCACTGGGGTGGATAAAAGCAAATTGGGGTGGACACAGTCCCTGTTCCACAGGGGGTTCACAGTCTTGATCCCCATTCTACAGATGAGGTAACTGAGGCACAGAGAAGTGAAGCAACTTACCCAAGGCAGACAAATGGCAGAGGCAGGATTAAAACTCATGACCTTCTGACTCCAGGCCCATGCTTTGTCCTCTAGGCCATGCTGCTTCTCCTCTGTATGTGAGAGTATATTTTGAAAAATCACTCTTCTAACCAAGTGATCAATGAATCCATCGGTCATATTTTATTGAGCACTTACTGGATACAAAGAACTAACCGTTTGGAGAGTTCAATAGAACGTCAACATTTCTGTTGCTTAGGTTCTTACAATTTAGCTGTACTAGACAACTTATACTAGAAACCTAGTCTATTTCTGCTTACTTTAACTATCAAAAGAGATGCTTAAATCTCTACATTGTAGAAACTCTTATTTTCTCAAACACCAAAACTCCTCATTTCAATCACTTGTGATGAAACCACACTCATTTGCTGGATTACTTTGTTGTCAGAGATTGAGACATCATCAATTCAGAGTAATGTTTTTTATGGCAGAATCAAGACAAGGGAAAGAAATGCAGCGGAGAAAAGACAAATTATTATCTAAAGGGGCCATCATCGTTAACAAGCTATCATGCAAAGTGCCCTCAGGAATACAAACCTGAAACTCATTTGATGAAGTATGACTGTTTTTCTTATTAATGAGTTTTTTTTTTAGAAACTTCGAAGGATTCCTGAGGCTCAAAAATTTAATGCAAGGATAATTAGACTGAGAGGTGTCTACCTATCACTATAAAGTAGCAGACTCTGTCCAGTTTGTGGCTGTCAATCCCAGAGAGTAAAGGACAGCCAGCAGTTGCAGTAAGTAGGGTTCTTTTTAAAGTCTCTACTCTTATCGTTACTCTTACTCTAGTAATTTACTTATCCTTTTACTCAAAGTGATGTTAAAGGCTTTCCTTTTGAAAACAAACAAAGGAGTCTTAGAAATCATTTCTCTGAAGGATTTTACCATGTAGAATTTTTTTTATGGTATTTGTTAAAGCACTTACTATGTGCCAGACACTGTTCTAAGTGCTGGGTAAAATGCAAATTAATTAGGTTGGACACAGTCCATATCCCACATGGGGTTCACAGTCTCAATCCCCATTTTACAGATAAGGTGAATCTTAGGGAGTGTGGGTATTCTTTCTGAAAGGATGTATTCATCATCATTATTATTATTACTGTCATTTTTATCATATTTGTAAAGTGCTTACTAAGGATTAAGCACTGTTCTAAGTACTGTTTTAGATGCAAGATAATCAGGTCAGACACAGATCGGGTGTCACATAGTGCTCGAAGTCCAAGTAGGAGAAAGATAAACACTCAGGAGTGGTCCTGTAGGTAAAAAAGGAATTCAGCAAATTTCTCAGTCTTCCATCAGTCCGGGAACGGTAGATGACAGTCATGGCCCACTCTGGCACAAATGTATTGTACTTTCCCAAGCATTTAAAATAGTGTTCTGCACACATTAAGCACTTAGTAATACAACTGAATGAGTGAAGACAAGCTGCCAATAAAAACTGAGGGTTCAGCCTCCACGAAGAAGATGTTTGTATCCAGATTTAGCCTCATTTACCTAAATAGGAGCATCTCAAATATGTCACACATCTCAATATTGGATAATATCACTGCAACAATGGTGTACTTTTTTCCCTGCCTGTCACTACTTGCTTTCAAGAATAGCATGACAATTATTCTTTTAAATACAATAAAACCAATTAAATAATATTTCATTGTTAGGGCCCTTGAAAGTGCTGGGTAACATGAGTGAAGGCTTGTGAGCACTTACGGGGAACAGAGAACTGACAAATTGGAACAGTTCAATAGAATGTCAACATTTCTGTTGCCTAGGATCTTACAGTTTAGCTGTACTAGACAATTTACACTAGAATGCTAGTCTATTTCAGTTTACATTAACTATCAAAAGATATCAAAGAGGAGGCAAAAAGATGAGAGTCAGAAGAATAGAGAGAGGAGGCAGTTAATCAGGTTTCAGACAGGCTCTGTCCCACATGGGACTCACAGTCTTAATCTCCATTTTGCAGATGAGGTAACTGAGGTACAGAGAAGTTAAGTGACTTGCCCCTGATCCCACAGAAGACAGGTGGTGGAGCTGGGATTAGAACCCAGGTCCTTCTGATTCCCAGGAACTATTCTCCATCCACTAGGCAACACTGCTTCTCTTCTATCACATCCCCTGGGATTCAGTTCCAGCTTCATGGAAAGTCAGCAAGAGGCAACAGAGAACTGCCCTTTCTCACAATAAAACCTTTCCCTAGATCCTCAAATGGGCTTATCCTGGCCTCACAGACTGCACAAGACATAATAATAATGATAATAATAATAATAGCATTTGTTAAGTGCTTACTATGTGCAAAGTACTGTTCTAAGTGCTATTATCTGCTCCTGTTTCTAGATAATAATAATAATGATAGCATTTATTAAGTGCTTACTGTGTGCAAAGCACTGTTCTAAGCACTGGGGAGGTTACAAGGTGATCAGATTGTCCCACGGGGGCTCACAGTCTTCATCCCCATTTTACAGATGAGGGAACTGAGGCCCAGAGAAGTGAAGTGACTCGCCCAAGGTCACACAGCTGACAATTGGCAGAGGTAGGATTTGAACCCATGACCTCAGACTTCAAAGCCCAGACTCTTTCCACTGAGCCAAGCTGACCCAAACTTGACTTTCTTTCCCGAGGAACTGCTTCATTTCAGCTTTTGCTCATTCCTTGATTCACAATGTTGCCGACTTGTACTTCCCAAGTGCTTAGTACAGTGCTCTGCACACAGTAAGTGCTCAATAAATATGATTGAATGAATGAATGAATGGCTCTTGGTCCTTCTGATATACCTAAAGGAGCATTGACCCAAGGGAAACAGCAGTGGCTTGGTAAGATATTTTGCCGTCGGCACCTCCCATCAACAGTGTACAGGGGTTCCTAGTAAAGAACTCCCCCAAAAAGGAAAAGAGCCCACCCATCACTCTGGTATAATTAATGCTAATAATGATTATGGTATTTGTTAATAGTACTGATGGCATTTCTTAAGCACTTACTATATTCCAATCACTTTTCTAGCACTTACTAATAGTAATAATAGTTATGGCATTTGTTAAATGCTTACTATGTGCCAAGCACTGTACTAAGCACTGGGGTGCATACAAGCAAATAGGGTTGGACACAGTCCTTGTCCTGAATGGGGCTCACAGTCTTAATCCCCATTTTACAGATGAGGTAACAGGCACAGGGAAATGAAATGACTTGCCCAAGTTCACACAGCAGGCAAGTGGTGGAGATGGAATTAGAACCCATCATCTACTGACTCCCAAGCTAATGCTCTATTCACTATGCCATGCTTATTACGTTCCAGGAACTGTTCAGATCACTGGGGTAGATTCAAGTTTTAGGCACAATCTCTGTCCCACGTAGGGCTAAAAGTCTTAATCCCTTTTCCAGGTGAGGTAACTGAGGTTCAGAGAAATGAAGTGACTTGTTCACGGAGAAGAAAAGTGACAGGGATGGGATTAAGATCTAGTCCTTCTGGTTTCCAGGCCTGTGCTTTGCCCACTAAGCCACGCTGCTTCTCGTCACCAATTCAAGAAGGAGCTGAGACATCCAAGGTGAACCACAACGTAGTTTACTGGCTCACCTTAACGGTGAGGCAGGCACCAGTGGACTCTGGCCTGAAGAGAGCAAAGAGAGTTGTCCCCTGAACCCCTTTTTATACCCTCCAATACTCCTTGCACAGACATCTGTTCTGCCCTGAAGGTGAGGATGCTCACCTCTTACGTCAGTCTGTGTGTGGTTTGAGAGCATTCCTGAGGTGCATCCACATCAATCAATCAATCAATCATATTTATTGAGCACTTATTGTGTGCAGAGCACTGTACTAAGCGCTTGGGAAGTACAAGTTGGCAACATATAGAGACAGTCCCTACCCAACAGTGGGCTCACAGCCTAGAAAGGGGAGACAGAGAACAAAACAAAACATATTAACAAAATAAAATAGATAGAATAGATATGTACATATTTTAGGGCTCCTCTGGATGAGAGCCTAGACAGTTCTGGAAATAAGGATCGGTGTCAGGTCAGCTAATATGAAAGTCTTGGGCCTAATGTCTGGGGAGAGTTTTCCGGTCCTTTCAATTTTGCCAATATCAGTTGCTTTCCTGGGGGTGAAAGGATTATCTTTTCTCTGTTGTACTTTATTGTCCTTTCTCCATCGTCCTTGTAACTGCCCTGATCCCATCATCCTTTTGTGTTTTCTTTGATGATGATGGTATTTGTTAAGCGCTTACTATGTGCCAAGCACTCTTTTAAGCACCGGGGTAGATACAAAGTAATCAGGTTGTCCCGCGTGGGGCTCACAATCTTAATCCCCATTTTACAGATGAGGTACCTGAGGCCCAGAGAAGTGAAGTGACTCACCCAAAGTCACGTAGCTGACAAGTGGCCGAGCCGGGATTAGAACCCAGGCCCTCCGACTCCCAAACCCGGGCTCTTTCCACTAAGCCATGCTGTTTCCCTGCTTACTTAGGGTGCCTATCCCAGCCCATTTTCCTGCTCCTCAGAGTAATCCCTATACAAAGAAATTAAGTATCCCTGCATCGCTGTGGGACCCCTCAACCTAAATGCTTAGTACCCCTAACAAAGTAAGTCAACCTGCACTTGGTTCTTAGATCAACACCACACATATGAGCGGTCCAGTAAGTCCATCTCTAATTTACTCAATCCAGTGACAAAATATCCGGCCTCCTATAAACTCGTGATTGCTCTGCATTTTTCAATTTTAATTTGGCGGTTTATTGTAGAATGATTTCTTGCATGGCGTGCTCTCTTCTAGGCATAGCCTAAACGTCATTTGAGATGACTGTAGAATAATAATGGTGGTATTTGTTAAGTGCTTACTATGTGCCAGGCACTGTAGTACTGAATTTACAGTACTGTACAGTACCGCACTACTGAATGTCGACTCTAGGCTATAAGCTCGTTGAGGTCAGGGAATGTGTCTGTTATATTGCCATATCACACTCTCACAAGCACTTAATACAGTGCACACAGCAAATGCTCAATAAATACGATTGAATGAATGAATCATTTCATTGCTGGTTGAGACTGCTTGGTGAAATATTAACGAGCACAGGCTTGGCAGCCAGAAAACCTGAGTTCTAATTTTGGCTCCTTCTCCTGACTGCTGGGTGACCTTGGGAAAGTCACTTCTCTTCTCTGTACCTCAGGGTCCTTAACTGTAAATTGGGGATTAAAGTCCTGTTCTCCTTCCCCATTAGACCTTTAGCCTCATTTGGGACAGGGGTTCAATTGTATCTATTTCAGTGCTTGGCACAGAGTAGGTGTTTAACAATACCACAGCGAGACAACCAAGATTACAGACATCAGCAAAATCAAGCGCTTAGTACAGTGCTCTGCACACAGTAAGCACTCAATAAATACAATTGATTGAATAGTTGTCTGGTAGCTTTTCCAGTCGCACAAGTGAGTAATCGATTTGAAAGAGGAAACATATTTTGCAACATGCTAAGACTTCTCTTTGGGAACATGTTCCTTTGTATGGAATCATGATGGAAAATTTCCTCAAGTCACTGATTCATTGAGTAGGGCAGAAAAAAATTAAACACAAGGAAAGAAGTAATAAGTGATTTATAAAATAACAGACCACCTGCACCTGGAACCCAGCCCTTAGTTCTATCATCCTGGTCATCATATTATTTACGAAGGACACAATATTAATTGATCAACTGATGGTATTTACTGAGAGCTTACAGTGTGTAGAACGCTGTACTAAGCGCTTGGGAAAATACAAATGTATTGGAAACAAGGAATTATTGGTTCAACAAACCCCTCAGTGATAGGATGGTAGATTCAAAACAAGCCAAAGGAAACTCTCTGTCACATAATAAATCATGCAGGCCAAAAACGTCAGAAGGTTTGAGAGTGATTGGAAAAACTCATGGATTCAGAGACAGATTATTAGGCTGGTTTTGTCCTCCGTCTGAGGCAATGAGAGGTTGAACATGGTTACATGATGGTTGATTCCCATATAAAAGGAGATGAATTTTCAATTTTTCTTCTGCGGTGCCCCTGCAGTGTCAGTGTGGGTTGCCCTTTGAAAAGTAATAACAGTTGTAGATAGTTTGCTAAAAGCAGCAGTTTTCAAAAAGCAAATCCGTGTCTTGTTACTCCTGTCTAAATCTGTTGATAATCACTCCGGCACCAATGCCCTCGGCACCCTCAAATTGCACGTAATAGCTGGTACTTTGAGCCGTGGCTCGTTGGATCGGAGACGGTAACCATTCTGGAGGTTTAACTGTTTCTGTACCTCTTGTGGTACCTTCAATTTTCAAATTCATTTATCCTCACTGAATTCTCATTCTCCTCCTGAACGCCTGATCAATACCCATCTCTGATCTCCTCACCACTACATAAAATGTGGTCAGGGGCTTTAATGGTCGTGTCTTGGGTTCACAGAATGGCTTTATTCAGAAGGTTTCGAGGTTCTAATCCCAGCTTGGCCAATTGCCTCCTGTGAGGCCTTGATTTAAGCGCTCTTTTCCCCATTACCCTCTCCCTTCTCTGTCATCTACACATTTGGATCTGTGTCCTTTGGGCATTTGGTATTCACCCCACCATCTCAACACCACAGCATTTATGTACCTACCATAAATTATATATTACCAGTTATTTATTTACCTTCATGTCCACCTCCCTGTGCTGAGGTGAGCCTGGTCACGCATCTTTTCCAGGTCAAAACGCTGTCCATGATTTCCTGAGCCAGCAAGGTGGGACTCGGAAGCGTGGGAGGAGCCCTAAAACCAAAACCACTAGACTTCCCACGAAAGGAAAGTGGAGGAGAGGAGGGGTGGAGTTTGGAAGATCAGAAGCTGGAAGTCTGGAAGACCCAGAGGACAGGTAATAAGTACCTGTGGCCTCTGACTTTCGGGGCAGTGGACCAACTCTTGGAGCAGCTGTTCACATGTCGCCCCTGTCTATTGAGCCAGAAGCCGGCTTTGTCTCTGGAAACTGGACACTAAGCGAAGAGCCAAGGGCCAGGTGAGTATCTCACTGAGCATTAGTGGGTGGGAGCTAGGTGCTTCACCACATGTGGGTGACACATAATTGTATTCCTCCTGAATGGGAAGGTTCTTGGGGAGGAGCCAGATGCTTTGCCACGTGAGAGTGACGTTTAAGTATACTCCTCCCAAAAGGGAAGCTCAATTCACACAGTCCAAAATAATTAAATAACTATATTCGTCACAAAAGGGAAGCTCAATTTGCCACATGGAATAAAATTTGTACGTCTATCTCTGACACGAGTCTCTCTCTTACTACACCGATCCTCGAACCTATCTCCGGTCGACGGGTGACCCTCCCCAACTAGACTGTAAGCTCACTGTGGGCAGGGAACATGTCTACCAACTCTGTTGGACTGTACTCTCCCAAGTGGTTTGTACAGGGCTCTGCAAACATAGTAAGTGCACAGTAAATACCACCGATTGATTGAATGATTGATCTTGGGCAAATCAAATAGCTTACCTAGTCTTCAGATTCCTCATCTATAAAATGGGGGTTAAATATCTCACCTCGCTACTCATTTACTACAACCCAGTCCACACTCCTCTGTCCTCTAATGCCAACCTACTCGCTGTACCGTGATCTCGTCTCGCTTGCCTCCAAACTCTTGCTCATATCATCATCATCATCAATCGTATTTATTGAGCGCTTACTATGAGCAGAGCACTGTACTAAGCGCTTGGGAAGTACAAATTAATATCCTGCTTCTGCCTTGGAACTCCCTTCTTATCCATACGTGACAGACATTTACTCTCCCCACCTTCAAAGCCTTATTGAAGGCACATCTCCTCCAAGAGGGCTTCCCTGATTATGCCCTCATTTCCTTTTCTCCCACTCCCTTCTGTGTCACCCTGCCTTGCTCCCTTTATTCACCACAGCTCCACACCAACCCCACAGCACTCATGTCCATAGCCAGAATTGATTTATATATATTAATGTCTGTCTCCCTATCTAGACTGTAAGATCTTTGTGGGCAGGGAATGTGTCTGTTATATTGTTGTGTTGTATGCTTCCAAGTGTTTAGTACAGTGCTCTGCACACAGTAAGCCTTCAATGAATTTGATTGATTGAATAATTGTTCTCCTTCCTACTTAGACTGTGAGCCCCATATGATACAGGGGCTGTGACTCACCTGATTATTTTGAATCAATTCCAGTGCATGGCACGGTGCTTGACATATAGGAAGTGCTTAGAAAGCAGCAGAATCAATAAAAAATGTTATAATTAATATTATTACTGTTCAAATCACTTTCAGGTCTATTACCGCATAAGTGCTTAGTACAGTGCTCTGCACATGGTAAGCACTCAAGGGATACTATTGATTGATTTTACCTTTACCCATTTTATTTTAAAATTTTACAGGGATTCATTCATTTAATCATATTATTTGAGAGCTTACTGTGTGCAGAGCACTGTACTAAGAGCTTGGAATGTACAATTCAGCAACAAAGAGAGATGATCCCTGCCCGCAACAGGCTCACAGCCTAGAAGGGATGTTCTTCATTTGAGGACACATGGGATTGGAATAGAAATTGAATTTATAGGGACTACTGTTCCTAATGTCAGGTATTTTCTGCAGAGATGCTTCTCATTCCGAGTCAGTAAGTTTATCCAGCTGGAGAAGTGATGGAGCAGATTAAGGGCGTCAGGGTCAAAGCCTCTGGGTTGAGTTCTTCATACCCAATGAGCACCAGCCAACCTACTTATGGAGTGACAACTCTGATCTCTTGCCCTTCTTTCTTCAGGTTTACCCACTCCAGGGAACTCCTGGCACTGCAAACTCAAATCTTCTCTTTGTTGAACTGGAAGGAGACTTGATAAAAAGTCTAAATGAACATCTTCTTTGAGTATCATGTATCCACGATGTTGAGAGCGTTTTCCAGCATTACATCACCAAAATCATCTCTTTCCGGAAAATAAGCAGAATGTCTAGGAATACGTCCAGATCACACTGTCGATCTCCTCACATGAGCTAAGTTTTAAATATCCGATGGTAGTCGGCATTTTCTGAATTTTGAGGGAAAGAAATGCTTTAGCGTAGGTTGATGCAGATGAGGGAAGATGCAGCTGTAGGGAATTGCTGGAGAATGAATTAGTTTCCGGATTAATGGCTTTCTCTGGCTTTCCCCTGAAAAGGATTCATTGACTGGCACCTTACATCAGTATTTTGTAACAGTTTTCTCTCACCAGGGACTCTGTTTTTGAATACCAAAAATGATGGACACTTGGCAGTCACACTTTAAATTTCCCTCTCTGGATCCTGGAATTGTCTTTGGCAACTCCCCCCCACCCCCCCAAAAAAAAATTTGGATCAGGCTTTTCCTCTAGGAGATTTTGTCATTCTTTGGGCTGCCTGTTGAATTTCCTTGGAGGACGATGAGGAAAGAGACTGACTGATATCAGGTGGCTTGCCCACAGGAGTCTGGCTGCTCATCAGCTTGGCTGACCAGCTTACAGAAAACAGATAAAAAACAAACTGAAAAACAGTTCGCTGAAGTCTGAATTCTTTTTGCTGATATATGTGTTCATTTGTTTTAAGCTGACAGGGACTTGGCCTGTTAAATAATATCGTGCAGGATGGACGGAAAGGTCATCTGAATTTATTAGCATCTATTCACTTTCACTAGAAATTTGGCTACTGTTAGATTTTTTTGAGATATTACTCTCACCTTTCGATCCCGATCCCGGTGTTATGTTCTCCAGTGGTTTTTCTGGGCATTAATATTTTAGTATTTTATTAGGAGTGAGAGGGTCTATCTGCAGAGCATCTTTATTCAGGCTGTTTCTGCCTTCCTCCAGGACGTCGCCTAAGCCAACACTGATGGTGAGGAAAATGTCAAAGCTTATCTAAAGGTTTTTACATTTATAATTAAAGTATAATTATAAATAATATAATAATTATAAAGTATAAAAAATTAAAGTACTTTTAAGAAAAAGGAAAAAAAAAGGCCCCACAGATTTGACACTGAAATTTCTAGGTTGAACATGTCCCCCTAGGTAGAGATTTGACGCTATGTCCACACAACCACCCTAAACTGGATTTCCTCCAGGGCATCCAAAACAAAGGAACAGAGTTGGCAGCATTCCTGATCCATTGGAGAGGACCAGGAGTAAGGTTATAATGGATTTGAGCTAAGCAGAAAGTTATTGGATGAGATGTCATCTGGTGGAACTTGCAGAGCGCTTGTCTGCATGAGCTACAAAATACTACAGTTAATCTGTCAATCACTCAGTGGTACTTTTTGAGCACATATTATGGGCAAAGCATTGTACCAAGCTCTTGGGAGAGTGTCAATAGAATTAATAGGCTGTTGTCTTTGATCAACATTTTGATCACTTCATCATCCTCCTTTGACTCTTTCTCATGTCATTGCTGCCCAGCACAGGTGAATTAACTCTGTCTGGTGAAGCTTACATCTTTTCATTACAGGTAAACCCGAGAAGAGAATATCTCTCAGTGGCATAGCTCTAAGCTTCACTGGCGTACGTAAACTCTCCTACTGAGCCCCTTCCTTCCTCTCCCCCTCGTCCCCCTCTCCATCCCCCCCTTCTTACCTCCTTCCCTTCCCCACAGCACCTGTATATATGTATATATGTTTGTACATATTTATTACTCTATTTATTTATTTATTTATTTTACTTGTACATATCTATTCTATTTATTTTATTTTGTTAGTATGTTTGGTTTTGTTCTCTGTCTCCCTCTTTTAGACTGTGAGCCCACTGTTGGGTAGGGACTGTCTCTATATGTTGCCAATTTGTACTTCCCAAGCGCTTAGTACAGTGCTCTGCACATAGTAAGTGCTCAATAAATACGACTGATGATGATGATGATGATGATTATAAGGGGTTGAGGAACCACCCCACCTGGGATCTCACAACACCCAGTTATGCCTGGATTTGTTTTTGGCTAGGAGAGGGTATGGAATTAGGGGATTGATTGTCTTGATCACAGACCCTGTTTGAATGAGGAATTCCATAGGGTTGGGGAAAATAGCTTTCCTGATTGGTTATCTGAATTGATTTGACTTTTCAAATTTAAACCAGGGGAAGCAGCGTGGCGCCGTGGAAAGAGCCCGGGCTTTGGAGTCAGAGGTAAGGGGTTCAAATTCCGGCTCCGCCAATTGTCAGCTGTGTGACTTTGGGCAAGTCACTTAACTTCTCTGTGCATCAGTTACCTCATCTGTAAAATGGGGATTAAGGCTGTGAGCCCCCCGTGGGACAACCTCATCACCTTGTAACCTCCCCAGCACCTAGAATGGTGCTTTGCACATAGTAAGCACTTAATAAATGCCATCATTTTTTCCAGCACTTAGAACAGTGCTTTGCACATAGTAAGTTCTTAATAAATGCCATCATTATTATTACTTATAGGAGATTCTATTGAGGTTTTTAATTAGGCTAGGGAGTAGAGGATATCATATTGTAATTTAAATTTCTCAGTACAGTGTTCTAAACACAGTAAATGGTCAATAAGTGCCATTGATTTATTTGGAGCATAGGACTGAGGAGAAGTGGTCAGCAGAATAGGATTGATTGCCTAGCCATTTTATTTAGAAAAATCCCCAGAGAAGGAATGATAATAATAATAATAATAATAATAATAATAATAATAATAATAATAATAAACATTTTTTCTAAGCATTGGGGGAGGTACAAGATAATCAGGTCAGACACAGTTCCGGTCCCACACTGGGTTTGAAATCTAAGTAAGAGGGAGAAGGGGTTTTGGATCCCCATTTTACAGATGACATAACTGAGGCACAGAAAAATTAGGTGACTTGCCCAAGGTCACAGAGCAGGCATGTGGCAGAACCAGGATTAGAACCCACATCTTTTGACTCCGAGGTCACTACTCTTTCCACTAGGCTACACTACTTGGTGGCTTAAAATGAAACTCTCAAGCAATACTAGATTCTAGCTGCCCTCATAGCTATCCTGGTGAGCCTGATGTTCTCCTCTACTTAATTTAAATACTTCAGCTTCATCTCTGTTAGTGGTGGCCACGTCTTCTGAATGGAAGAACACCAAACCAAAATTAGAATATGACTGAGAGCCACGAGCCTAAAAATTCCTTTATCTGGAATGGTGAGGAGGTATTCCATGGGGAATGGGAAGGTAGTTATTATGTGGAGGTGGTGAGTGACAGACCATTTTGTTGCCCCATCCCTTCAACCCTAGCCAAGTGGGTTAAGGAGCAGTGGGGCAGGTAGATGTGTCACAGACTGCGCTCTGCTAGCCTCATCACATCAAATAATCAATAATAAAGCAGATGTGTGTGAACTGCCGAAGAAGTGTAGAGATTCACATCTAGCGGTTGAGGTGCATTTCATCCATACCTGATTTATTGTTGTGTAAACCTGATTCACCCCAAGAGCAATACAAAATGTAACCCTGTATTTATGGTGTTTGAGAAGAGGATGGTAGTAATACTACTACTAATAATTGTAGTATTTGATAAGCACTTACTATGCACCAGGCACTGTATTAAGCACTGGAGTGGATACAAGCAAATTTGGTTGGACACAATCCCTGTCCCATGTGGCTCATAGTTTCAAACCCCATTTTCATGAGGTAACTGAGGCATGGAGAAGTAAAGTGACTCACCCAAGGTCACACAGCAGACAAGTGGCAAAGTTGGGATTAGAACCCATGACCTTCTGAGTCCCAAGCCTGTGTTCTACCCGCTACACCATGCTGCTTCCCACATATAGCAAGTACTGCCACGCATGACCAACGTTAAATCTAAAGTGTGTAACTCAGTCAGTTGCTCAATCAGTTGTATTTATTGAACTCTCACTGTGTGTGGAGTACAATAGATTAGGTAAGCCTCATCCCTTCCCTCAAGTAGTTTACATATTAGAAAGACAGGTATTAAACTAAAATGAGAAGCAGAGTGGCTCTGTGGAAAGAGCAGGGGCTTTGGAGTCAGAGATCATGGGTTCAAATCCCAGCTCTGCTACTTGTCAGCTATGTGACTTTGGGCAAATCACTTAACTTCTCTGTGCCTCAGTTACCTCATCTGGAAAATGGGGCTGAAGACTGTGAGTCCCATGTGGGACAACCTGATCACCTTGTAACCTCCCCAGTGTTTAGAACAGTGCTTTGCACATAGTAAGCACTTAATAAATGCCATTATTATTATTATTAATAAGTAATGCACTTGAGAATAATAGCTATGCATATAACTGCTGAAGATGGAGGTGGGATGGGGAGATTTCTGTGTTTAGTGAGTAAAAGCTAAGTGCATAGGTAATGCAATAGAAGTCACCAGTCTATTTATGGAGTGCTTACTGCATGCAGAGCACTGGACTAAGTGCTTGGGAGAGTACAATATAACAATTCAACAGACACATCCCACAACAGGCTTAAAGTCCAGAGGGAAAATAGGATGGAAAGATTTCCTCATGCATTAGGGAAGGCTTCCTGGAGGATATATGATTTTGGCAGGGCTTTGAAGATGGGAAGCTAGATGGAAAGGGGAAGGAAGTTCAGTCAGGAGGCGTGTATGATCTTTGCATCTCCAACTCTCCCGAATAGTACTTCAGAATCCAAATAACCCAGGGTCTCGCCACCCCTATTTCAAGACAGAGGGAAGGAATGAGCAAGGAGTTGACGAAAAGATAGATGAGAGTGGGGCACAGTGAGTAGATTGGTAATGAAGATGGGCAATCAAATGTTTGTATTTTTTCTATAACGCAGGCTCATTATATGCTTCTTTTAGGATACTTCCACTAGCCGGCTTGGAGCTCAGCATGCCATCCCAATGCTAACGTCACAATTCTGTTTTATCTTTTGATGTCAGAACTACACTTTAGACCTATAGTTCAAGTTGTGCTGGGTTGAAATAGCCTAGTCCACGCGCTGTGATTTTATAAGCCACCTAAGTCGAGTCACAGGACTGGGGCAGCGTTGATTCCGGGGGTGAGAGGAGTCTGGGAACCCTGCAGCCTGGGGAGGCTTGAGGAGCTGTTGATGGTGGGAGGTTAGAAAGGGTGAGGTAGCGAAGAATAAGATGGAATGAAAACAGGTCTCAAGCATCAGCATGAAATCAGCTGTTGTCGGTGACATCTTCTTTCTGTTCCCAACTTATTGCTTTGGGAAAATCCCTGATGACCAGCCATATGTTGGATTGGCGTTGTTTTGGAGAAATGGACTGCTTGGTTACAGCATGGTCAATTTGAAAATCCGCTCACTCTCATTGGTTTGACAGTGTCGGTCTGGTTCATTTCATCGGATGCTCTCAGTTTCTAACTTGACAGAGTTTGAAATTTTGAATATATGATAAATGTAAGAATTTCCTTCACCAAATGATAGCAAAGGAAACAAACAATTATAAAATTAGGTAGTTCGGGACACTATGAAAAATGCTGAATGTTGGCCCTGGAATCAGCTCTGTTCTTTTCAGGTCCAGGCATTGATGCATGAGTGTATGCACACACATTCACATACACTCACACACATACATATGCTCACACGCACACACAAATATTGTCAGTTTTGAGGGCCGTGGGGAAGCAATTATGAAAACTTGACCGAACTAATATATACAGAAATGCGCTGTTAATTTTATCTACATACAGACCACTCCATCTGTTCAAACATCATGCTCCAAACTAAGGAATATGTTCCAAACCAAAGAGCATGATATTTGACAGATGGTGATGTCTCATATGCATGTTGAGAGCATGGAATATACAGCAGTGGGGCCTAATGTAATTTTTCAACCAAAGGCTTTTAGAAACTTTTATCCACTGATTTTCCTAAATGCTCTTCAAAACCAGCCTAACTTGCTCATGTTATTTTGCTCTCCTGATATCTAAAGTTGTATTTATTTCCATTTTGAGTTAAAAGTCTGCCTTCTGATGGTAGTTCCCCTGTCGACCCAAACATACGTTTTCTGAGTTTTCTGTTTTGAACATATGTCAAGATTAGCATCCGTTTGGCTGAAGTGCTTCTGGCCTTCATATATATATATATTGTTCGCAGAGCGATCTGTAAGCATTCGAACATCAATCAGTGAATTGTATTTATTGAGCCCTTACTGTGAACAGAGTTATGTACTAAGCGTTTGGTGGAATACAATCCAAACATGTTGGTAGACAAGTTCCCTGCCCACAAAAAGCTTACAGTCTAGTGGGGGAGACAGACATTAATTTAGAGAAATAAATCGTGGCTATGTACTCAAGTCTGTTGTTATTTGAATTAATGGAGAGCTGGAAGTGGGGGAAAAAGAAAGGCTTTATTAGATGAAGTTGGGTTTTAGCCAGATTTTAAAAGAAAAGAAAATTGTTTTCTGAAGGAAGAAGGTCATTCCAAGTATGGGCAGTGGAGGAGGATATAAGGAATAGTTCAGAGGTGACAAGGTCATGTGTGGGATTTAGTAACAGGAGAACTTGACTGGAGTCACATTGTGCATTCATTCAATCGATAACATTATTGAGTGCCTACTCTACTAAGCACTTGGGAGAACAATGAATGGTATTTATTTAGTGCTTACTGTGTGCAGAGCACAGTAGTAAGATCTTGGGAGAATGCAATATTCATTCAATCTTATTTATTCATTCACTCAATCATATTTATTGAGCACTTACTATGTGCAGAGCACTGTACTAAGTGCTTGGGAAGTACAAGTCGGCAACATACAGAGACGGTCCCTACCCAACAACCGGCTCACAGTCTAGAAGGGGGAAACAGACAACAAAACCTGTAGACAGGTGTCAAATTGTCAGAACAAATAGAATTAAAGCTATATGCACATCATTAAAAAAATAAATAGGATAGTAAATATGTACAAGTAAAATAAATATATTAATAAGTCTGTACATATATATATATATGTACAGACTTATTAATATATTTATTTTACTTGTACATATTTACTATCCTATTAATTTGTATTGTATTATGTATTAACTTGTATTAATATATATATATACAAGTGCTGTGGGGAGGGGAAGGAGGTAGGGTGGGGGGGATGGGGAGGAGGAGAGGATAAAGGGGGCTCAGTTACAATATTACAGTTGATAGACTTTCTTGGGACTTGGGAGAGTAGGGCCTCACTGGACCATCATTATTATTATCCAGCGCTTAGAACAGTGCTTTGCACATAGTAAGCGCTTAACAAATATCCTCATTATTATTATTGAAAAGGATGAAAACTTGATCTTAGTGGGTCAGGAAAAAAGTTAGTGGAGAGGTAGTGAAAGTAAATCAGAAAACAATTACTCTTCCCACCTTTAAAGCCTTATTGAAGGTGAGCAGTGTGCCCTAATGGATAGAGCACAGGCTTAGAAGTCAAAATAACCTGGGTTCTAATCCTGGCTCCATTACTTGTCTGACATGTGACCTGGAGCAAATCACTTAACTGCTCTGGTCCTCAGTTTACCTAATCTATATAAAGGGGATTAAGACTGGGAGCCCAATGTGGAACAGGGAATGTGTCCAACCTGATTAGCTTGTATCTACCCCAGTGCTTAGTATAGTGCCTGTCACATATGAAGCACTTAGCAGAGAAGCAACGTGGCTCAGTGGAAAGAGCCCGGGCTTTGGAGTCAGAGGTCATGTGTTCAAATCCCAGCTCCGCCACTTGTCAGCTGTGTGACTTCGGGCAAGTCACTTCACTTCTCTGTGCCTCAGTTCCCTCATCTGTAAAATGGGGATTAAGACTGTGAGCCCCACTTGGGACAACCTGATCACCTTGTAACCTCACCAGGACTTAAAACAGTGCTTTGCACATAGTAAGCACTTAATAAATGCCATTATTATTATTATTAATAACAAATACCATAAAAAAGTCTTCCCAGACTAAACTCTCATTTCTTCTTCTCCCACACCCTTTTGTGGCACCCAAATTTGCCCCCTTCATTCAACTCTTCCTCAGTCCCCCATCATTTATGTATATATTCAAGATTTAATTTTATTATTGTCTGTCTCCCCTCTAGACTATGAGGCCATTGTGGGTAGGGAATATGTTACCAACTTTGTTATATTGTTACATTGTACTTTCCCAAGCACTTAGTACAGTGCTCTGAAGAAAGTAAGTGCTCAATAAATACAATTGATTGAAAACAGCCAGTATAGAAATCATGTTAGAGAAGTTTGGACAAAAAAGGGAACATGAAGATTAGGAGATAGAGAGAAAACTTTATTAGCATAAGAGATAAATCAATCAATCAATCATATTTATTGAGCACTTACTGTGTGCAGAGCACTTGGGAAGTACAAGTTGGGAAGTACAAGAGTAAGCTCTTGGGAAGTACAAGTTGGCAACATATAGAGACAGTAGTCCCTACCCAACAGTGGGCTCACAGTCTAAAAGGGGGAGACAGAGGACAAAACCAAACATACTAACAAAATAAAATAAATAGAATAGATATGTACAAGTAAAATAAATAAATAAAGTAATAAATATGTACAAACATATATACATATATACAGAGATCCCTGAACTTCATCTGAAAACCGAGAAGAGAGAGAGCCTAAAGAGAATGAGTGGTTGAAGATGATAGTGAAGCAGGAAAGGAGGATTAGAGCAAACAGAAATGTGGTCCAGGGAATATGTAAGAGGCATAGATTTTGGGGAAAAAAGATGGGAAAAGATCTCCTTTCAAGCAGCTGGGAAGAAGGAGAAAAAGGGTGTGATGGTGTAAAGGAATTGGAGAGGGTAGAGAAGAAATGGTGATGTTCAATCAATTAATCAATGTGATTTGCTGAAAAAGTAGTTAGGTCATCCACGATTTGAGAGGGGACATTTGGGGTGCCGGGATCTTTAAGGGAAAGTGGAAGTCAGTGAAGGAGGGAAGATAGTTTTGGTAAGCCAAAGAGAGAGCTGAATTACAGCAGACTAGGGGCAATTTCAAGTGGTGGAAAGAGCTTTGCTGCATAGGAGCAGTAGGGTTGCCAAACGCCAATAAATTCACCCAGCTGTTCCCACTGCCACTGTGGCTGAGAGTTCTGGAGCAGAGAGGCTGAAGCCAGCTGTCACTCAGTATTTATGGATAACGAAATATTTCTTCGAGCTTTATGGACCCGAGCAATTTCAGCATTTTGGACGACAGGCACAGCCGCAGTGGCAGGCGTGTTTGCAAGAATTTTACAGATGGATGGCAATGCTGAAGTGAGAGCAGAAGATATAGACTGTCAGTTTCAGATTTGGTGGTGTGAGGTAGATGGAAGGATGAGAGGCTCAGGGGATTGATGAGAAGACAGGGAGGCATTGCACTAGTGGCCCAAGGAGGTCTGTGGATGATGATAATACTAATAATAATGATACTAATGGTATTCGTTAAGCACTTCCTATGTTCCAGGCACTGTATTAAGTGCTGGGGTGGATGCAAGCAAATCCAGTTGGACAATGTCCCTGTCCCATGTGGGACTTGCAGTTTCAATCCCCGTTTTATAGATGAGGTAACCGAGAACCAGAGAAGTAAAGTGACTTGCCCAGGATCACAAAGAAGACAAGTGGTGGAGGTGGATTAGAACCCACCACCTTCTCACTCCTGGGTCGGTGCTCTTTCCACTATGCTATGCTGCTTCTCCTGCTAGCAGCCAAGAGTCATAGTGGTGAGGAGAGGCAGATCGTGCACGTTTCAGATTCTGGGAGAGTGATGATAGGGGTGACAAGTAGACACATTCCCTGCTCATAATGGTTTTACCATCTACAGGGACGTCTGAGCAGCTGTTCCAACTTCCTTTCCATCACATCTTGCCCTGTCTCCCAGAGATTTGCTCTGTTCATGCCTGGCTGCACAAAATAATAATGATTCATTCATTCAATCGTATTTATTGAACACTTACTGTGTGCAGAGCACTGTACTAAGCGCTTGGGAAGTACCAGTTAGCAACATATAGAGACAGTCCCTACCCAACAACGGGCTCACAGTCTAGAAATAATAATGATGGTATTTGTTAAGTGCTTACTAAGTGCCAAGTACTGTTCTAAGCACTGGGTAATCAGTTGTCCCATATAGGGCTCACAGTCTTAATCCCCATTTTACAGATGAGGGAACTGGGGCACAGAGAAGTGAAGAGGCTTGCCCAAGGTCACACAGCAGACAAGCAGCGGAGCCGGGTTTAGAACCCGTGTCCTCTGATTCCCAAGCCCATGCATTTTCCATTAAGCCATGCTGCTTCTCTGCTGCAATGCCAACTCTACTCTTCTCCTCCAGAACCAAACGAAACATCTGGCATCAGCAGCCTCTTCTCCCTGTACTTTCTTGGTCTCCCCTGCTTTGGTTGAGCGAGTTCCCGTTAATCCCCATCACCCAGGGCCGGTAACGGCTCCCCTCTGCTCCTTCGAAGAGATCCCCATCCCATCCTTCTTTCCATCGCCACTTCGGGAATGAGAATAGCTCTCCCAGCACCTGCTTGTAAAACCTCAGGCAGGCCAGTGGCTGCAGGAGCCATCGCTGTGAATCACCAGAAATTCCGCTTCTCTAGCCACAGCCCCTACTGAATTTAGTTTTCAGTTTATGTACTGTGGATTTGTCCTTGTCTTTTATGCCATTTTATTGTCTTATTGTTTCACTGCTCCTGATGTATCTGTCTTCAGTGTCTTCCCCGCCGTCACTGCTTATATTCAGAGATTTTGAGCATCTTGAGAGAAAGAGTTCACATACAATTTCATCTGTTTTCCAGCTCTTAATATAGTTCTCTGAACATGATACCTGCTTAATAAATATTATTTCTACTACAGCTACGATTACTACTACTATTGCTGTTGTATAGTAAAATGAAAGGGGGCACTTAGAAGGCATTAGGACAGAAAATTTGATTTAGAAAAACAGTCTCAAAGAGCATGCCGTACCTGGGCACTGTGGAGAGATCACCCAGTTCTGTCAGGCCTGAAAGATCACAGTTATGAGAGGGTATACTCTCCGTGAGCCTAGGGCTCATGAAGATCACCATGGCAAAATGCCAGAAACATAGTGCTAACTCATTAATTCCCTCTCAAGGTCACACCTGGAGGGTTTCCAGTACTCTACCAGTCTCAGCTACAGGAGGTAGAGTCAAGCAGAGGCATATCCATTCCATTCCTAGCTTGGGCAGTGGCTAGTGAGTGGAAGACAATCTACTGCACATCAAAACTCCCCTGCGCTGGGCAGCAGTGACATGGGAGACAGTCGAGGGTAGAGACTTGGTTACCGTGCAGAAGGAGCGATGGTAAACAACTTCCATATTTTCACCAAGAAAATTCTATGGATACACTACCAGAACAATTGCAGATGGAAGTGGGGTCTGGGAGAGATGCATCTATGGCTTTGCTATGGCTCGGACAAGGACTCAACAACAACTCAGTAATGCAGCAATGAACTATATTTACACAGTTTCTGTTTTTTTTTTTGTTTACTTTTTAAGATGTTTGTTAAGCACTGACATATGTCAAGTACTGTTCCAAGTGCTGGAGTAGATACTAGTCAATCAGGCTGGGTGTGGTTCCTGTCCCATGTGGGGCTCACAGTCTAAGTAGGATGGAAAACAGGTATTGACTCTCCACTTTCCAGTTGAGATAACTGAGGTACAAGGAAATTAAGTGAGTTGCCCAAGGTTACACAACAGTCAAAGGGTGGAACCAGGTTTAGAACCCAAGTCCTCTGGCTCCAAGACCCTTGCTATAACCACGCTGCTTTCCTGCTTTTTTCGAAAACAAAGAACAGTTAGACCCCCCCCCTCACTGCGCCCCTCCAACCCCACAAGCAATACACACACTTCTTGAGAGAAGCAGCGTGGCATATTGGAAAGACCATAGACCTGGGAGTAAGAAGACATGGGTTAATTGTTATTCTAATCCCAGCTCTGACACATGACTGCTGTGTGATCTTGAACAGATCACTTAAATTCCCTGTGCCTCAGTTACCTGTAAAATGGGGATTGAATACCTGTTCCCCTTCCTATTGAGACTCTAAGCCTTATTTGGGACAGTAACTGTGTCTGACCTGATTATCTTGTATCTTCACCATGGCCTAAAACAGTGCTTGACGCAGAGTAAGCGCTCAACAAATACCGCAGTTATTATTATTGTACATAATAAGTGCTTAACAGATACTATTATTATTATTTCTGTGTAAGGAAGTTCTCTAAACTGTAAGTCTGTTTTGAGTAGGGAACCTGTCTACAAACTCTGTTATATTGTACTTTCCCAAGTACCTAGTACAGTGCTCTGCACATGGTAAGCGCTCAGTAAATATGATTGACTGATTAATTTATTGAAGAAGTATTATTAATAATAATAATGGCATTCGTTAAAGCACTTAGCATGTGCCAGGTACTTTACTAAGCACTGGGTGGCTACAAGCAAGGATTCATTTAAAAAGGGTGTCTTCTTACTACTGCACTGAATTTTATTCAGTTCTTACAGAAGGACAGGGACTGTATCCAATATAATTAATGTATACATACTCCAGCACTTTAGAGAGTGTTTGACACATAGTAAGAACTTAACAAATATCAAAAAAATCCTGTAACTTAAACTATTCTCCAAGACAACTCTTGACTCTTACTTGCAACGGTTTGATTAGTAAACTCCTTGTTGAATCAGTACAGTCATGCTATAGTACCATGATAGTATATAATCATAATGGTACTTGATTCATCCTGAAGAGTAGACACTGGAATAATAACAACGATTATGGTATTTAAGTGCTTACTATGTGCCAAGCACCGTTCGAAGCACTGGGGTAGATACAGGGTAATCAGGTTGTACCACATGGGTTTCACATTTTAAATCCCCATTTTATAGATGAGATAACTGAGGCACAGAGGAGTTATTGACTTCTCTGTTATGTTAAGTCAATTAACTTGCCCAAGGTCACCCAGAAGACAAGTGGAAGAGTCGGGATTAGAACCCACATCCTCTAACTCCCAAACCCTTTCTCTTTCTAATCACATTACACTATATGTGTGTATTTGGACTTGGTGAGGTAGATTCTTGGGATCTTAGGCTGGAGTTGGTCTTAGTCCTCTTGTTCTTCTGTACTGATATTCAGAATTAATATTCCCCTAAATTATTTTGCAGTGATATCACAGAAGCAATTTGAACGCTTTCAGCCCGTTACAGTGTGATTATCATAGATGAATTCAGTGCAAATTAAGTACATTCTGTAAAAGTACTAGACTGGAGAGCAACAGAGATGGAGAAATTGATATCTAGTAGATGCATTACTCAAATGAATGAATCTGATATCTTCCTATTAGTTTAAAAATTCAAATGAAACCAAATCACAAGAGAACGTTTATAATGAACAAAAGAGGGGTCAATTTGGACGTGTTTGGTTTTACATATGTTCTTGTGTAGAGAGCCTTTGAATTAGACAGACAATTGCTGAAAACCTGGGTTTGTAGGGATGTGTATGTAACCACCCTTTTCCTGGTTGGTGCCAACTGCCAGTCACTATGGAAGTGAACTGAGTTGGGGGGCGGGGGTCCCTCAAGGCTCAGTTCTGTCTCCCCTTCTATTCTCCATTTATAGTCTTGTCCTGTCTTATGCTGTAGAGTTGTCTCCTACCCATAGCGACACCACAGATACATCTCTCCCAGAACGCCCCCCACTCCATCTTGCCATCATTCTGGTAGCATATCTATAGTTTTCTTGGTAAAAATACAGAGTGGTTTACCATTACCACCTTCCATGCAGTAAACATGAGACTCCACTCTTGTCTCTCTCCCAAGCTGCTGCTGCTCAGAACAGGTTCCATTTATACTCACTTGCTTGCTAAATTCATTCACTCCACAGATTTAACTGCCTTCTCTATGCAGATAATTCCCAAGTCTATCTCTCCAGCCCTGGCCTCTCTCCTCTGCAATCTCACATTTCCTCTTACCTCCAGAACGTCTCTACTTGTCCACCGACACCTCAAGCTTAACACGTTCAAAATAGAGCTCTTCGACTTCCCACCCAAACCCTCTGCTCCCCTCAACTTCCCCATTACTGATGACAACATCGTCATCCTCCCTGTCCGACAACCTTGGCATTATCCTTGACTCAGCTCTCTCCTTTAACATGCATATTCAGTCATTTGCCAAATCCTATCAGTTCTACTTTCATTCAGTCATATTTACTGAGCTCTTACTGTGTGAAAAGCACTCTACTAAGCACCTGGGAGAGTACAATCACACCATCTCTAGAATCCAGCCCTTTTTCACCATTCAAACTACTACTAGGCCGATCCAAGTACTTGTCATATCCAGCCTTTAATACCACATCAGTGTCCATGCTGACCTCCCTGACTTTAGTTTCTCTCTTCTTCAGTCTACTGTCCAGATCACTGGGGTCAGCTCCAGAGCAGCCTTTCATTCATTCATTCATTCAATCGTATTTATTGAGCGCTTACTTCAAGGAATTTGAACAGGAATGGAAGCAGAGAAGAGGGGTAGAAACTGGGGAAGGATGGTAAGATCAATGGATCAGACAGTCGATCAGCATTATTGAATGCTTAATGTGTACAAAGTGCTTTACTAAACCCTTGGGAGAGTTCAAAACAATAGATGTGTAGCTTTTCAGCCTGAGGGAAACTTGAGCTTGTTTTATGATGGAGTTGGATTCTGAAGACTAGGCGCAGCTGGGGAATAAGTATTTTTAAGAAGTAAAATGGGTTTGCTCGTTGTTACATGGATTCTTAATCAAGAGGCAATGAAAGATAGGTTTAACAGCTAGTAGAGCCCGACTTCTGGGACATTTGAGTTTTTTTCTACAATTACTGGGGGAAGTCTGATATCCCATCTAGCCCAAAACATATGGTCAGGTTACCCATTAAATTACTTGCGCATCAATTAATAAGCTTCAAATATTCTTTAACCATAACTAGTTACTCAGAGAGACCTAAGAGATATGTGATGGCCTCAGTAGACAATATCATGTTTACTACTCCTCCGTTTAATTAAATTGGTATATGTAATTCTAGGACTGCCTATAACAGAAGGTGAGGGAACTTGACTATGCTAAAAAAAAATCTCTAATTTTTCAGTCTATTTCTTCTTTGCTGGGAGGGTTGGTCTGGGGTAAAGTGAGGTTGGCTGATCACTTCTCAGCTGTAATTTTGAGCTCCACTGAACTGTTATGGATGTTCCATTTTAAAACAGAACATATGTGAACTGAACTATTCCTGCTGCACTTGAATGATGTCAGTGATTGAGTTTCCAACCCACCATGGCCCCTCCAGTGATGAGCTAATACCTTTGGTTATTTGGATAAAACTAAGTCTTCAACTTGGAACACCTTCTTGCGATTGATGTTTTATAGAAATTGAAGTCATCACTGTGCAGTGAGCCTTTTTTTACCGTGATCTGGTCAGGGATAAGGTTACATTTAATGCATAAAACTCTTTTTGAACCTTAGAATCACAACTCGTTCAAGTTTAAGAGGATTCAATTAAAGGGAGTTTACATGAACATATTGGTGTAGTTTGGCCCAGAAAATTGCATCTAAGTTTGAATAACCTGTTCCATTTTTTTTTTTTTAGTTAAAGCAAGGTTGATTTTCTACTGGTTAGGGTTTTAGTTTTAATGTTTAGAAATAATTTCTCTCCATAGATAATCCAGGCTTTTTTGTTTTTAATAACAGGAAATAATAACAAAAAACTGGAGATATGAAAAATATTGAATCAGACACCGATTTTCCTCATCAGGCAAGTATCTCATTGTACACTCCATTAGAAACTCATGTAAATTCAATCAGCAGGCCAACAGTGTTCATTGAGTGTTCATTTGCCCACAGAGCACTGTCCAAGAAAATATACTAAGAACTTATAATTTAATGGGGCAAGCAGACAGACATTAATTGCATATACACTTTGGGAACAGGAGAAAAATATAGATGTAACTGTTAACAACAGAAGTAAGGAAAAAATGAATAATTTATTTACTTTATAAAGTAAATTTGCTCTGTCACTGCCTACAGTCTCACTGTGGGCAGGGAATGTGCCTGTTTATTGTTCTACTGTACTCTCCCAAGCACTTAGTACGGTGCTTTGCACACAGTAAGTGCTCAATAAATAGGATTGAATGAATGAATATTATCCAGATCAATCCTATTTATTCAGTGCTTACAGTATGCAGAGAACTGTACTAAGTGCTTGGGCAGTAATAATAATAATAATAATGGCATTTATTAAGCACTTACTATGTGCAAAGCACTGTTCTAAGTGCTGGGGAGATTACGAGGCGATCAGGATGTCCCACGGGGGCTCACAGTCTTAATCCCCATTTAACAGATGAGGTAACTGAGGCCCAGAGAAGTTAAGTGACTTGCCCAAAGTCACATAGCTGACAATTGGCAGAGCCAGGATTTGAACTCATGACCTCTGACTCCAAAGCCTGAGCTCTTTCCACTGAGTCACACTGCTGCTCAGTGGAATACCATTGTTAATGGTATTTATTGAACGCTTATTATGTGGAGAATAAAATCAAAATAAGTAAACAGGCAACAGTGGCATCATTATAAATAAATAGAATTATAGGTACAGATACATCATTAATAAAAATAAATGGAATTATAATTATAAATACATAATAATACATGCACAAGTGCTGTGGGGCAGGGACGGGGGTAGAGCAAAGGGAGCGAGTCGGAGCAATGGGGAGGGGAGAGGGAACAGAGGAAAAGGGGGACTCAGTCTGGGAAGGCTTCCTGGAGGAGGTACGCTTTCAGTAAGGCTTTGAAGGGGGGAAGAGAGCTAGTTTGGCAGATTTGAGGAGGGAGGACATTCCAGGCCAGAGGTGGGACGTTGGCCAGAGGTCGATGGCGGGACAGGCGAGAACAAGGCACAGTGAGAAGGTTAGCTCCAGAGGAGCGGAGGGTGTGGGCTGGGCTGAAAAAGGAGAGAAGGGAGGTGAGGTAGGAGGGGGCAACGTGATGGAGAGCTTTGAAGCCAATAGTGAGGTGTTTTTGCTTGATACGGAGGTTGATAGGCAACCACTGGAGATTTTTGAGGGGTGGGGAGGTGACATGCCCAGAGCATTTCTGTAGAAAGATAATCCGGACAGCAAAGTACAGACTGAAACGGGGAGAGATAGCAGGTTGGGAGATCAGAAAGGATGCTGATGCAGTAATCCGGTTGGGAAATGATGAGTGACCATATTAATGTGGTAGTGGTTTGGATGGAGAGGAAAGGGTGGATCTTGGCGATGTGAAGATGAGACCGGCAGGTTTTGGTGATGGATTGGATATGTGGGGTGAATGAGAGATAGACGTCAAGGATGACACTGAGGTTGTGGGCTGCTGAGACGGGAAAGATGGTAGTGCCGTCCACAGTGATGGGAAAGTCAGGGAGAGGACAGGGTTTGGGAGGGAAGATAAGGAGCTCAGTCTTGGACATGTTTAAATATCTCTGCACAGTGTATTATAGAAGGTGGATAGGGACTGAGTTACATGTGACTTGGAGATTCCTTTAGTGGAAAAAGCACAGGCTTGGGAGTCAGAGGTCATGGGTTCTAATCCCTGCTCTGCCACTTATCAGCTGTGAGATTTTGGGCAAGTCACTTCATTTTTCTGTGCCTCAATTGCCTCATTTGTAAAATGGGGATTGAGACTGTGAGTCCCACGTGGGACAACCTGATGAACTTGTATCTACCCCTCACTTAGAACAGTGCTTCGCACGTAAGTGCTTTACAAATGCCGTTATTATTATTATTAACATTTTCAGTGTGCCATTATTCCCAGACCAGTCTCTACCAGTTTCTCTTTCCAACCTTTTGAAGAATCCTGGCCAGACTACCATGGTTTGCAACTAGGGACTGTTTACCTAGAGCATTGGGATTCAGATTGATTTTTATAGAAATTAAAGTAATCCCTGCACCTTGAGTCTTTTTCACTGTGACCTGGTCACGGATAAGGTCACATTTACATTCCAAAAGCTGTGCTAACCCCTGGAGTAGAAATAAATACAGTAGACTCACAGCTTCAAGATCTGTTCTTTTGAATGATAATTTGTTGTTTTGTATGATATAACTATTTGTTAAAAACTTATTATGTGCCAAGAGCTGAGAGGGAGACAATACAATTAACTCAGAAACAGTCCCTGACCCAAGTGAGCTCACAGATTAAGGAGAGATGGTCATTCAATCCCCATTTTTCTGATGAGGAAATGGAGGTATCGAGAAGTCAAGGGACTTGCCCAGGGTCATACAACAGGTAGGATTAGAGCCCAGGTCTCCTATTCCCAGTCCTGCGCGTCTTCCACACTAGGCCCATTTCAGCATCGTCACCTCGGTTTGTTTACTCCGTTGCTTGATGTTGCTTAAAATCCACTGTTGTCTTTTATTTTTCATTTGTTTACCCCAACTAAGGAGTGTGCCTCATGTGGGACAGGTGTGTGTCTGAGCTGATTGTGTAGTATCTCCCCCAAACACTTGGCACATAATAAGTACCTAGCATATTGTAACCTCCCCAGTGCTTAGAACAGTGCTTTGCACATAGTAAGCGCTTAACAAATACCATCATTATTATTATTACTACCATGATGCTTTCACCCCACTGGTAATAGTGCCAAATGATTATTCAAAAGAATGGATCTTAAAGCTGTGAGTCTACTTCATCTGTATCTACCCCAGGGGTTAGCACAGTTTTTGGCATGTAATAATAACAATGATGGTAATTATTAAACACTTTTTAAGGGGCAAGCACTGTAACAAGCCCTGGAGAAGATACAAGGTAATTGGGTTGGTTACATTCCCCATCGCATGCTGGGCTTGTAGTTTTAATCCCCAGTTTGCAGATGAGTTAACTAAGGCACAGATAAGTTAAGTGACTTACCCAAGGACACACTGCAGACAAGTGGCAGAGCTGGGATTAGAACACAGGTCCTTCTGATTCCCACGCCCGTGTTCAATCCACTAGACCTCGCTGCTTCTCATAGTAAATATCATAGTAGTAAATATTATAAGTAACCCAAAATATTTCAATATTCCAGGCATGTTGGCAATATTGAACTCTCCTTCCCCTCCTAGTTGCCCACTGAAATATCACTCAACTGATTTGTTCTCCAATGACTGCAGGGAGACTGTCTCCCCCTTCTCGACTGTGAGCCCACTGTTGGGTAGGGACCATCTCTATGTGTTGCCCACTTGTACTTCCCAAGCGCTTAGTACAGTGTTCTGCACACAGTAAGCGCTCAATAAATATGATTGATTGATTGAGGAAAGCAGCTTCCTCTTGCTACTCTTGAGAAGCAGTGTGGAAAGATAACAGATCTGGGAATCAGAGGACCTGGGTTCTAACTCCTGCTCCGTCACTTGCTTGCTGTGTGACCTTGGACAAGTCACTTAACTTCTCCCTGCTCCAGTTTCCCATCTGGAAAACGGGGATGCAATACCTTTTCTCCCTTCTGCTTAGATTGTGAGCTCCATGTAGGACAGGGGCTGCGTTCAACCCCATTTTGTATCTACCCCAGCGTTTCCTACAATGCTTGGTAGATAGTAAACACTTACCAGTTGTCATCATTATTATTATTCTACTGTTTTGCTTCAGTGGCAATAGCTACTGCTTCCACTATCACTACTACTGGAGAAGCGGCGTGGCTCAGTGGAAAGAGCACGGGCTTTGGAGTCAGAGGTCATGGGTTCAAATCCCAGCTCTGCCAACTGTTAGCTGTGTGACTTGGGACAAATAACTTCTCTGTGCCTCAGTTACCTCATCTGTAAAATGGGGATTAAAACTGTGAGCCCCCCGTGGGACAACCTGATCACCTTGTAACCTCCCCAGCTCGTAGAACAGTGCTTTGCACATAGTAAGTGCTTAACAAATACCATTATTATTATTATTATTATTATCATTATTATTACTACCACAATGCTGTCACCCTGCTGGTAATAGTGCTTGTAGGGGATGTGTCAAAATAAGAGTTTTCTGGTGTGACCAGGACTGTGTTTCTGGCTGAACTCTCCACCTTTCCCCTTGCGTGGACTTCCTTCCCCTCTTAAATCTGCCAAACCCCATCTTTCCCCACCTTCAAGGCCCCATAATAGAAACAACCATAGTAATAATGATAATAATAATAATAGCATTAGTTAAGCACTTACCACATACCATGAACTGTATTAAGCACTGGGGTAAATGCAAGGTAACCAGGTCATTCATTCATTCAATCGTATTTATTGAGCGCTTACTGTATGCAGAGCACTGTACTAATTTGTGAAGCATTCCATATTTTTCTGCTGCTAACCTCCTCCCTGTGCCTCGTTCTCACCTGTCCTGCCGTCGACCCCCAGCCCACGTCCTCCCCCTGCCCTCCCTCCGCACATCCGCCAAGCTAGCTCTCTTCCTCCCTTCATTCATTATTCATTCATTCATTCAATCGTATTTATTGAGCGCTTACTGTGTGCAGAGCACTGTACTAAGCGCTTGGGAAGAACAACATATAGAGACGGTCCCTACCCAACAGTGGGCTCACAGCAAAGCCCTACTGAGAGCTCACCTCCTCCAGGAGGCCTTCCCAGACTGAGCCCCCTCCTTCCTCTCCCCACATCCCCCCTCCAACTCCTTCCCCTCTCCACAGCACCTATATATATGTTTGTACAGATTTATTACTCTATTTATTTTACTTGTACATATTTATTATTCTATTCATTTTATTTTGTTAATATGTTTTGTTTTGCTGTCTGTCTCCCCCTTCTAGACCGTGAGCCCGCTGTTGGGTAGGGACCATCTCTGTATGTTCACAGTCCAAATAGGAGGGAGAACAAACATTAAGTCCCCATTTTGCAGATGAGGGAACTGAGGGACAGAGAAGTTCAGTGACTTGCCCAAGGTCACACAGCAGGGCAAATGGCAGAGCTGGAATTAGAACACAAGATCTCTGATTCCCTGGCCCTTGAACTTTCCACCAGGCCAATGCTTCTTCTCTAAAAGTACATTCTGTCCAGCAGACATCTCCTGCCATAGAGGCAGTGACTTTTCTGTCTGCCCTCCTTATCCCACCTTTCCTTCTCCTTTTCCCATTCCTCTCTCCTTTGGCCCTCTCCCTCACTTCTACTGACCTGCTCCTCCCCATCTCCCTGCCCTTTCCTCCACACTCTCCTGCCTAAGAGGAATTATTTCCTCGTTATCTTCTAAAAATAAGTCCCAGAAGCCACAGAAATAACAGTAACAGTCCACAGTTTCCAGCTTCCGAAAGAAATACAGGCAAATCATAAATCTGTTGTCACACGGTATCTATCACAAGCGGCCAAATCTATATAAAGTGTGTTTGTCTTGCTATCATTCATTTTAAAATAGCTAAGCAATGTGTCCTAGTAGATGTCATGGGTCTGGGAAGCAGAGGTCCTGGGGTTTAGTCCTGGCTCCTCTATTTGCCTGTTGTGTGACTGGGACAAGTCAATGCCTCAGTTTCCCCATCAGAAAAGTGAGTATTCAATAACTGTTCTCCCTCCTACTGTGAACCCTCTTGTTTTTTTAAGCAGCATGGCTCAATGGAAAGAGCAGGGGCTTGGGAGCCAGAGGTCATGGGTTCAAATCCCAGCTCTGCCAGTTGTCAGCTGTTTGACTTTGGGCAAGTCACTTAACTTCTCTGTGCCTCAGTGACCTCATCTGCAAAATGGGGATTAAGACTGTGAGCCCCCAGTGGGACAAGCTGATCACCTTATATCTTCCCCAGCACTTGGAACAGTGCTTTGCACATATTAAGCGCTTAACAAATGTTATTATTATTTATTATTATTGTTATTTAATCTCTCACAAGCACTTGGCACAGTACTCTGAGCACAGTAAATGCTCTATAAATATCGTTGCAGTTTCCTTGGTATTTACATTTGTTTTCTGAAATGCCATCTGATCAGTTGTTTTCTTTTTCTCGTGGCTTTGCTTGTAGAGTGATGCTTTCAGATTTCAGGGGTAAAGTCTAACTTTCACATTTTGACTGGTTTTCTATACCTCCAGAGGTCTCCTCCTTAATGAGGAGAAGCATGCTCAGGAGTTCAATTTATCTTCACCAGGTTGGATTTTCCAGTGCTATTATCATTTAGGATGATACACTTTAGTAACTTTCGGAGAAGCCTGTATGGTTGATAGAGCACTACTGTAACTTTTATCTATTCTGCTCTCTGCAGCTTTGTTAGAAGTATCCAGATGATGAGAAATGAGATACATTATTCAGTCATAAAGTGTAGTATTCATCTCTTTCTACTTTCTAGGTAAAGGAAAACGTTTGATCGTTTGAGTTGGGAGATATGTGAACAGTAAAATCTGAATTATATTTACCACTATTTAATCTAATTACTTTTCAGATTTAGGAAGAAAATTAAAGCAGACAACTTTTGTATTCCTTGGGGAAATTCTGCTGACACAACTGTGATCATTTGTAGCACTCTGACAGGTATAGAATATAAGCATTTATTCATTCATTAAACTGCATTTATTGAGTGTTAACTGTGTGCATAGCACTGTACTAAGTGTTTGGAAAGTACAGTTGAAACTAATGGGTAAAAAGAGGATGGTGAATTAGAAGAGTTTAAACAATTGCTTCTGAAAAATTATTTTGCTTCTGTTAATGAAATATGAAAAATGTTTTTTTAAAATTCTTTATATAAAATTAAAGTGGCTTAAATGTTTTATGGTTTTAATTGATTCTGGGAGATTAGCAATGTTTCAAGTGTAGATAACGTGTTATCATTGTTCTGAGCAGGTCCTCTTCCCTATTGTGCTCTTGCAAAAATGTCATTTCATTATTATGAATTTATTTGTGAATGCATACATATTCCATGTGCACTGTAAATAAAAATTGCAGTGCTCAAGTACAAATATGAATATCAAATTTAAAGGTCCATATAGAAATATTCACACAAAACAAATTCATCTCTGACAGTAAATATGGCTGGTATTGTTGGTTTCAGCAGAGCACGATTCTACATATACACCTCATAAATAATTGAATATAAGGAAATCCAATCCATCTCGGAAAGACTGCCATAGTGATATATGCTCCAGCACACAATGCGGGAAGGCGGGCAGCAAGCTGCTTTGATTTTCTTTGCCCATGTTGTATTAACAGTGACATCAAATGAACGTCCCATTTAAGGGAAAGAGAATAATAACTTCCCTTCATTGTCTTGCAGGTCCAGGGGAATTACATCGTGTCAGAAATCTGGGCCAGAAATTTGCTTCCTACTTCAGAATCCTTCCAAATGTCACATGTCGCTCCTCTACACTGTCAGTCCCTGGAAGGCTATTGAATCTTTTTTACTCTCCCGTTCCATTCTCCGCTCAGGGTCTTCTCCCTGACAGAGTGGACTATTCAGGCTTAGACCATTTGGCTGGGAATAGGATGTCAATTTTAGGGGGGCAGCTAATTTTGGCTCTTCCATCCCAGCTGGTCTTTCTTCCCAGATGGGATGGTCTGTATGGAAAGAACATTTCCCAGCATAGCCCATGTCAGTTTTCACTTGTAGAACAATAGTGTGCCTGTATATATGTATATTCTGCATACATGTACATATGTTTGCACATATTTGTTACTCTATTTTACTTGTACATATCTATTCTATTTATTTTATTTTGTTAGTATGTTTGGTTTTGTTCTCTGTCTCCCTCTTTTAGACTGTGAGCCCACTGTTGGGTAGGGACTGTCTCTATATGTTGCCAACTTGTACTTCCCAAGCACTTAGTACAGTGCTCTGCACACAGTAAGCACTCAATAAATACGATTGACGATGATGATGATGATGTTGTCAAATTTGATTGTAAGATCTCTGAAAACCCTGTCTTCTTTCTCCCTGCACATTTCCTGTTTCTGAGTTGTTTTTAATGTCATGTGTTCTGTACCCTGCTGCAATATGAAACCACTTTATCATTCCAGCATCCAGCAGCTTATCATCCAGCTAAGTTGATAGTCTTTAATATTCATTCATCCATTCATTCAATCGTATTTATCGAGCATTTACTGTGTGCAGAGCACCGTACTAAGCGCTTGGAAAGTACAAGTTGGCAATATATAGTGACAGTCCCTACCCAACATTGGGCTCACAGACTAGAAGGGGGAGACAGACTACAAAACAAAACAAATAGTTTTGTTTCACTTTAGTAGTTTTAATTTTAGCTTTAGTAGTTGATCCAAGAGTATTCTGTCTAGAATTGGGCCAGCAAGAGAGAGTAGTGAGATTCCTTGATCATTGTTGCAATATGATCTTTCATTTTTCCCTTTGAGGATGGTGTTGATGGAGGCAACTTTGAGATCCTGTGGCTTCTCCTCAGAGTTTTGTAGGTTGAGGAAGAACTACTGCGAGTATTCAAGCAGAGTGTCCGTAGTCTATTTCATTGTCTGTCTCCCTCTGTGGACTGTAAGCTCCTTGTGGGCAGCGATTGCATCTACCAAGTGTGTACTTTCCCAAGCTCTTTATAGATGGCTCGGCACAGAGTAAGCGCTCACTAAATACCACTGATTGATTGGTGACCCTTCCATGCCTGTAGAAGTTAACATGCCATCAAATCCAGGTGCCTTGCCCTTTTTTATGACCCCGACTGCTATGGTGACTTCCCCAATAATTGATTTAAATCATATCATAGAGTCCTGAAGGTTTTCTACAGTTTGGAGGACTTCATTATCAACAGTTGTAGGTTACTGAGGAACATACTGAGTTGGGTATCAATATTTCCTCCTTGTCTGGATTGAGTCTGGAGATATTTTCACTCTTTACAAGAATTCTAATGGCATATACAGACATGTAAAATGTCTTTAGTGATGTACAGAAGCTCTTGATCTTGTCTGTCTGTAGAGCCATGGATTTCTTCTGCTGTGTTACCCCACCCCAATTGGGCAATGTTAGCCAGCTTGATGTAATACAGTTTTCTGTAAGCCTCAGATTTGAGATATTTGTTTCGTTTTTCTTTTTTTAAAGGTATTTGTTAAGTGCTTTCCATGTGCCAGGCACAATGCCTGTAAGCGCGTTGTGGGCAGGGAATGTGTCTGTTCATTTTTGTACTGCATTCTCCCAAGTGCTTAGTACAGTGCTCTGCTCAGAGTAAGCACTCAATAAATATGATTGACTGACTGACTGACAAGATAATCAGGTTGGACACAGTCCCTATCCCACATGGGGCTCACAGTCTTAATCCCCATTTTACAGATGAGGCAACTGAGGCACAGAGAAGTTAAGTGACTTGCTCAAGGTCACGCAGCAAAGTGGTGGAGCAGGATTAGAACCCAGGTCCTCTGGGTTCTCAGGCCCATGTTCTTTCCACTAGGCCGTGCTGCCTCTCACTTATTTTGTTGCAAGTAGTTTTTTAATCTCTGAATCATTTGCATTGGACCATTCTTAATAATGATTGCCCTTGGCTGCCTGTTGGACAGTAATTAATGCATACTAGACGTTATTTGGGGGATTGTGGGTCAGGTTTCCTGTTCAGACAAGTCTATGAAAGTATTCCTGCTGGGCACCAGACAGAATCTTTCGTCATCCATGGATTGAATTGAGCTGTCTTGATTTGGAATGTAATGGTTACACAGACAGCTTGTGTTTTGAAATGAATAGATCTGATCCAGCTATATAGCTGCGACGATTTGTATATCCTTGAGATCCTTTTGTTACACTTTGTTTTAGTCAATGAACAGTCACTCTGTGATTGTGGATAGAGCTAGGATTATCTTCTTTTGTTTGGCAGGCACTTTTTGATATTTTTGACCCCCAAATGGTTCTTGATTCATTAATTAAGCAAAAATAGGCCTTTACTGTTAAGTTTCCCAATTGTTTGCTGCAAAATGACTTTTTCCAAGATTAAGATAACACCTTATAATTCCTGCACCCAATTTTTGTACTTGTGCAATCTTTATCTAAAACTCTTAAGAAAATGTGGTGTTCTTCATCCTAGTTCCTCATTGTTTGTGCATAAGGGCTTAGAATGATGGGAAAATGTTCTAGTTTTAAGAGTAGGCAGAGTATCATCACCTGGTCACCTGGGCAGGTTTGGAGGGACCAACTTTCTGATTGCAAATCCACCCCTTCGTGGCATCATTCTAAAGAGGGAAGACTTCTGTAAAAGAAAGTGAATCCAGCATCTATTTCTGCAAGCTTTTCTTCATCCAGCTTGACTTTTTTAATGACATTTAAAAAAATGCTTACTATGTAACAAACACTGTATTAAGCTCTGGGCTAGATATAAGATAGTTTGGAAATTATCTGAAAACATTGGAGAGGTAGGGAAAACACAGTTTCCCCTTTAACATACTAGTAGGGTGAGGGGGAAAAAAACATTTCCTTTCAGTGAGCAGGAACCACAATGCAACCAAAATAAAATGGAACCTCTTTAAGCCTCTTGAATGGCTTATTATACCTCTTGAATGGTTTATTATGCCTCTTGAATGGTTTCAAAGGATATTTACACTCTGTGATTAAAGGATGAACAGAAATCAGTTACTTAGTTCTCCTTCAGTTTGGGATTTCTTAGATGATTGCTTAACCAAACAGAGTTAGGCTCTTTTTTATTTACATTGTTTCCCTAAGAGGTTCATTAGTGAATCCTGGTTCTTGTTTGGGTCTCTTTGGCTGTAAACTCCTGTGCAAGGAAAGTGTCTGCCAACTCTGTAGTTTTGTGCTCTTAATACAGTGCACTCTGCATGCAAGAAATGCTCAATAAATTCCATTGATTGATCGATTTTTTGAGCACAGTCCCTGCCCCAAATAGGGTTCACAGTCTTAATCCCCATTTAACAGATGAAATAACTGAGGCAAAGAGATGTTAAGTGTATGCCCGAGGTTATTCAGCAGATAAGAGATGAAGCAGGATTAAAACCCAGGTCTTCTGATTCCCAGGCCTGTGCTATTTCCACTAGGCCGTTAGGTCTGCTCTATCAGCACTTGGTATGCCTTACCTAGCCAGTTTATGTGCAATTGTTACTTTATTCTTATAGCCTGATGACTGTTTCCATTGTCTCAGAGCCGAGTCATTCCATGATGTGATAATTATTTTATGTTAGTTCAAACGAGTCAAATATGCTCTTTGGGAAGAGGCAGAGAAAGCAAGGGAAGAGGCTGAAAAACTCATGGAAGGCGGGGTGGGGTGGAGAAAGGGGTGGATTCAAACTGGGGTGTAAGCAGAAGGGAGAAAAAGGGAAACAAAAGGCAGAACGTGACATCTTGCTCACGTTTTCAAGCTTCCGTGCCACATACTTAGATTTTTCTGAAGGCGGGTTAGGAGACTGGGTAGTGATGAGAAAGGGAAAGGATGAGAAGATTTTTAATGGGAGAAGGTGTCCAAATCCCTTCTTTTCCCTTTCTAATCCTATCATCTCCCACTTCTGTCCTCTAATGCTTAACTTCCCTGCCCTAATACCACATCAGAGGAGTTAGGGAGAGCAGTAAAAAATGGATTTTCTCCACAGAAACTCCTGGTCATTGGCTTTCATGCACTCAATCAGCTTTCCCTCTCCCTCCTACTGATCCACTCTCTGCTTCACTGCACCCATGTTTCCTTTATTCATTCATCTCAAGCCAACCTATTTACAGGGCCTCCTTCTCATCTCTCTCACCTCTGACTTTTTGTTCGTGTCATTCTCCTGCCTAGAAACTTCTTTCCCCTTTATATTCAGCAGAGCATAAACCTCTGCATCTTCAAAACTCTTCTGAGATAGCATCTTCTCCAGGAGGCCTGCCCCATTAATTCCTAATTATTATTTTAATAATATCCTCTCAACTATTATTTCAGCACTTCTGCACTATTTATACACTTCCATGCTCATAACTTTCCAAGCACTAAGGCACATATCTTACATACTTATTACTGAAGCACAGACATACGTAGAGTCACTTTTTCCTCTTCCTCTTAGCTTTAGTGTATCCTTCCCTAGATTGCAAGTTCCTTAAGGGTAGGGATCAGGTCTGCTAATTCCATGTGTTCTCCTAAGTACCTCAACACAGGCTCTGCACACAGAGTAGGTGTTTAATTTGATTGGTTGATTGATCCCAGAGACAGGTAGGAGAATGAAGAGAAAGAAACAATTTATGAAGGTATGAACAGGTTTGTCACAATGGTTCCCAAATCTGACAAATTTATAAGACTAGCAAGATGCAATGCAAGGATGATTAGTGATTGTGACACAATGAATAAAGTTACTGGAACCAACTTGGAAAGCTTAGTTATAATGGACTTGATCCTAGTCCCAATTTATTTGTTTTGATACCTGTTTATTTGTTTTGATATCTGTCTCCCCCCTTCTAGACTGTGAGCCTGTTGTTGGGTAGGGATCGTCTATATTTGTTGCTGAATTGTACTTTCCAAGCTCTTAGTACAGTGCTCTGCACACAGTAAGGGCTCTGTAAATATGATTGAATGAAGAATGAATGAAATCCTTAGTACAGTGCTTTGTATACCATAAACACTCAATCAATATAATTAATTGGTTGATTGATTGATTGAGGGCTTTGTACTTTAGCACACTGGCCCTTGTGGACACCTCTCAAATTTACCTAGTGGTCTAGTAGAAAAAATAGAGGCCTGGAAGTTAGAGGATTTGGGGGTCTATTATTTGCTTGTTGTGTGAGTTGGGCGGGCCACTTAATTTCCCTGTACCTCAATTTCCTCATCTGCAGAATGGAGATTAAATACCTGTTCTCCCTTAGACTGTGAGCCCATGTGCAGTAATAATAATGATGATGGTATTTGTTAAGCACTTACTATGTGCCAGACACTGTACTAAGCACTGGGGTGGATACAAGCAAATCAGGTGGGACACAGTCCCTGTCCCACTTGGGGCTCAGAGTCTCAATCCCCATTTTACAAATGAGATAACTGAGGCACAGAGAAGTGAGGTCACTTGCCCAAAGCCACACAGCAGACAAGTGGCAGAGCCGAGATTAGAACCCATGACCTTCTGATTCCCAGGGCCATGGTCTATCCACTACACCAGGCTGCTTCAATAATAATAATCATGGTATTTATTAAGCACTTTGTTCCAGGCACTGTTCTTAGTGCTGGGGTAAATACCAGGAAATTGAGTTGGACACAGTCCCTGTCCCACATTGGGCTCACAGTCTCAATCCCCATTTTACAGATGAGGTAACTGAGGCACAGAGAATGAAGTGACTTGCCCGAGGTCACACAGCAGACAAGCGGGGGAGCTGGGACTAGAACTCATGACCTTCTGACACTCAGGACTTTGCTCTATCCACTATGCCAGGCTGTGTACCAACCCCGGTGCTTAATATAGTGTTTCACACATAGTACGCACTTAACAAATGCCACAGTTATTATTATTATCATTATGGACACATACTGGCAGAAGACATTGCCCACATCTCGAAATTTGTGCTCTTTTTTCTTGAACTCCTTCTCTCCACGGGCTCCCGTGGAGTCTAACAGACCAGATATCCTCACCAAAGGATGAAGAAAAGCAAACAGCTGAGATAATGAGAAAACAGGACACCAGGAAACAGAAAATGATAACATGAACAGTGGAGAGTTCTTTAATCTGTTAGGGTAGATGATACATTAAGTTTGGGGCTTTCAGATTGTGAGGGGGGAAATATTACAAGGCACAGGAGGATGGAATGGTACAGCTGGAGGAGCAGGAAAGGAGTAAATGAAGCACAAAGAGTAGGATGATAGTATCAAGACACTGGATGGCTGAAGCCAAAAAGGAAGAGGGGATTATCTCTGAGGATAATTGGACTGGAAAATAGCCAGATAATTTGAAGGCTAGGGTCGAAACTACAGAGTGACAGGGAGAGAGCTGATTCCCTCTCAGGGAAGTTAGATAAGGGGATTTTTTTCAAGCATGGTTGTCACGACTGATGGAGGATCTTGGAAGGACTGTACAGAATGCTGGAGGACACCCCAAAAAATATTCAGACACACCTCAGAAATATCCAGACCACCCGTGATGGCGGAGATGGGAAGACCCCTCCCAAACACCCTCTCTCTCTCTCTCTCTCTCTCTCTCTCTCTCTCTCTCTCCACCCCCCCCCCCCCCACCCCGGGGTAGAACCGGGGAGGAATGTGTGATGAGGAGGAGGTAAAAGGGGGCTAAAAGTAGTGTGATGACATTCACAGGTCAAGGGGACCAGAGACCAGGCTGCCAATGAGGGATAGCCTCACTCTCTGCTCACTTCTTCTGGTATGTGGCAATGCTTTGGACCATTTGACATGTCAGTTTGTTCTTTAGGTAACTCTCCTGGGACACTGGATCAGGGTGGGGGGCATGGATTTTAATTGTAATGGGTTTCTTTAAGTGCTTTAGCATGTGCCAAGCATTTAAATAAGCATTAGGGTAGATAGGAGGTAATCATGCCTTCCCCAGGGCTCACGGTCTAAGTAAAAGGGAGGATGGGTTTTGAACCCCCATTTTACAGATGAGGACACCGAGGCACAGAGTAAGTTGTGACTTGCCCCATTTACACAGCAGGTGAGATGCAGAGCCAGGATTAGAGGCACAGAGTAAGTTGTGACATGCCCCAGTTTCCACAGCAGGTGAGTGGCAGAGACAGGATTAGCACCCAGGTCCTGTGAGTCTGAGTCCTGCTCTCACCCTGGTGCATTATTGATGGAAGGTGTTTGCCAGCCATAAGATTGTTGCTCCACCCTCTGCCGCCCTGGGAAGGCTGGGACCAGCCTAACTCCTGGGAGGTTAAAATGCTAAATAGCAACCATTGTCACTCCTCTAAAAACAGGGGGATGGCAAAGTTGAAAAAATTGCATCCCGGAGGAGCCAGATAAACCTGTGATGACAGTAGTAGAGCTAACCCATTTTGGTCAGGGAATGTGTCTGCTTATTGTTCATTCATTCATTCAATTGTATTTATTGAGCGCTTACTGTGTGCAGAGCACTGTACTAAGTGCTTGGTAAGTGCTTAGAACAGTGCTTTGCACATAGTAAGCGCTTAATAAATGCCATTATTATTATTATTATTACAAGTTGGCAACATATAGAGACGGTCCCTACCCAACAGAGGGCTTACTCTCCCAAGCGCTTAGTACAGTGCTCTGCACACAGTAAGCGTTCAATAAATATGACCCAGTAAATACCATTGCTGGATTGGCTGTGATTGTTGGTTTGAACAATCAGGAGTCTGAAATCCCACTGCTCCTTTCTTGTCTTTCTATTTGGCATTTTTGGTCTCCTTTACTCAAGTGTTTGCCACCAACTGTCTCCCTCCTGCTTGCTTAGTCTTAGACTGTGAACTCCTTGGGGACCAGGCACTGTCTGTATCTCATCTCTGTATTTCTTGCCCAGCACTTACTCCAGTGCTTTGCCTGCAGTAAGTGCTAAATAAGCTACTACCGCTGTTACTACTACACTTACCTACTACTAGGGAATGATAGCTCGGGGAAGAATATAGGGTTTAGCTGGGCTTGGCATTCCAAGCTTACCTCAATGCTCAAATTCTGCTCAATTCCTCAACTCCCTTGACAAGGATTACACCACATCCCCTTCTTCCTCCACCTCACAGCAAGAAGGCTGTGCAGCATGGATAATCAGCATGTGCATTTTTGTACTGGTATATGCATGTATATGTACCTATAAGGTTTGGAGATAATTCTGTTGTCAAGGTAATTTTTTCCATATGTCATTTCACCTCCTCTAAGAGATCTTCTCCGACTTCTGTTTCACCCTTGCACTTGGATTTGCACTCTTTATTCACCCCTCCCTCAGCTCCACTGTACTCACAAACATATCTGTAATTCATTTCTTTATATTAATTTCTTTATATTCTTTATTTCTATAGCTTACTGTGTTTATATTGCATAAGATTCACATTATATATTTATATTCCTTTTGGGCAGGAAACATGTCTATTTCAGGGTGTTGCAGATAAGATTGCTATGTGATCAATAATTCTTTCCATAGCATAAAATCTGTGTATGAGATTGCCCATTGCTGGACTGTAAGCATCCAGACCGTAAGATCATTATGGGCAGGGAACATGGCTGCTTATCCTGTTGTATTGTACCATCCCAAGTTCTTAGTACAATGGACTGCACATAATAGGCACTCAATAAATACCACTGATTGATTGACTGATACTGTTGCATTTGTTACCCACAACTACAGGTGCTGTTTTCATTCCTTCAGTCGATGCCACAGTCTTCCCAAAGCCTCTGTTCCAAGTCACGCCATTTCCAGTTACCAGACTCAGGGTTTATTTGACTTCTGCCTCTTCATTATTTGAGGTTGTTGCTGTATTATGTCTTTAAAATGCTTCTTCTGTTGCTCCTGTCTTTGATTACTCCAACAGAGACCATCTCACATCATGATGTGCTAACTGAGCTCAGCATTCCCTTCCATGCTTCTTATTTTTTCACTTGATGTCAAAGCCATTATTTTGTAAAATAATTCAAGCCATTAAAGAGTGCGGTGTGGGTGCCAAAATGTGTAGGAGGATTGGGAGCCTAAAACAGAGGAGTGGGGTTTGTCTATGAGAAAGGGGATCCTACCACCCAGCAACACTGAAGTGTCCATGAAACTGTGGGAGCAGGCAAAACTGTGAGGCAGGTTGGAGGGTAATAGGGAAGAGTATTGGAGAATGAAAATGCATCATGAACTGCAATTGCTACCGTCTTTAGAACTTTCACATCTTTGTTTAGCCTTACTAAAAGCACATCTTCTCTAAGAGGCCTTTCCTAAGCCCTCATTTCCACTTCCTTTCCTCTTCCTTCTGGGTAAACTTTAATATCTTTTCTTAGCCTCATTAAAGGCACATCTCCTTTAAGGGGCCTTCCCCGACTAAGTCTTCATTTCCCCTTCTCCTACTCCCTTCTGGATCAGTCTTCCACTCGCATCCTTTATTCACCCCTCCCTCAGCCCCACTGTACTCAGGAGAATATTTGTAATTCATTTCTTTATATTAACTTCTTTGTATCCTTAATTTCTATACAGTACTATATATTACATATGATTTATATTGCATATTTATAGTCCTTGTTGGCAGAGAAAATGTCTACCAATTCCGTTACATGTACTCCTCCCAAGAGCTTAGTACAATACTCTGCACACAGTGAGTGCTGAACAAATAATAATAATAATAATAATGGCATTTGTTAAGCGCTTACTATGTGCAAAGCACTGTTCTAATCACTAGGGTTGATTTATTGATTGATTCAAGTAAGGACTGCTTCAGAGAAGCAAGAAATCTCCTAATGAGTGTTGGTAGGCTGAGGTTAAAACTCCCTGCGAGCCATCTTCTAGTCCTATTGTATTGACTACTCTGGCGGGGTAGGTCCTACTTGACATGATAAATTGTTTTCCAGGCAGATTTATTTCATTTTCTATGAGCAGGATAGATAAATACACAAACAAAATTCTGGAGAGTCTTGTAGGAGAAAAATGTCCTTTGTCCTTTATCCAAATTTTATACCAAGTAGATTCTTTTTACCTTATTATTCCTGGATGATGTTTGTTCAGGGCTTTCCTCATCACCATCCACTGAATGAAATATTAATTTTAAAACTGAAAATAATACAAAAACTTTGAAGTCCAAACAACAAAGTAGTCCTCTACCACGGCTAAAAATGATTCTAAGGATTTTTACGATGGCTCAATGAGTTGTTTATAGCTAGGAGTGAAATATCAATTAAGCTGGAGTGAGTTGTTAGATAAGCCAGAAATTGACAAAACACCCCAGTTGTGGACCATAAATTTCTTTTCATGAAGAAAAACAAGAGATTTCAGTCAGTCGATTTACTTCCAAAGAATGAATTCGGGAAAATTCTGCCAAGGAGGACAGGCAGAACAGCTAGAAATGAGGAGAGTGGTTTTGAATGCAATCCAGGGAATTGCAAGAGAGTTATCATGCCTTATGGAGAACTGAGAGAGGGCAGAGGTATGACAGTGAGAAAGCATGATGTGGGAGCTTCTGTGGACTTTGAGCAGATACCTACCACAACCTACCACATAAATGTGTATGCCTGCTTGATTACTCATTGTTTAGGCTCTGTGTAAGGGGAGGCCAGAAGTGTGGATGGTAATAGCCAAACCTTTTCACCTGTGCTTCCCCACACTGTGTCATCCTGGGTTCTCAATCCTGACTGTCCTTGCTCCTTTTTGGCCAGAAGGACAGAAACAGGGCCTGCTGCCCCACAAAATATAGAATGTTAGGAAGACATTAGTTGTGGAGGCTTACACAGAGACTTAACCATAGGCCTGAGAGTCAGAGGACCTGACTTTCTAATCCCAGCTCAGCCAACTGCCTGCCTTATGACCTTTAAGTCACTTAACAAAGACCATTATAATTATTCATGCTTAGTATAGAGTGGTTCACCTGGTAAGCACTTAATCAACCAGTCATTCCGTGGTATTTAATTAGTACTTACTGTGTGCTGAGCACTTGGGAGAGTACAATACAGTAGAGTAAATGTCAACTAGTCGGTGTCTCGGAGACAGCCTGAGTGGTCCCCCTCACATGACTCACCAAAGTTTCCTCTGGCCGGTCCTTCATCATGAATTTAAAGGGCCGAGGCTCTTCCACTGGTTTTAACGTGCGACTTCATCCTTCTCCATGACATGATTAATTCTAGTGAATAACTGGAAAATACCTTTTGTTTTTGAAGGAAAAACTGTGTGCTGGAAGGTGAATTTCCATCCCAAAGTTGGATCGTGAATGCAGGGAGTGAGATCACCCAAAAGGTATAGAAATGCAAGCTTGTGAGCCCTGGTGTGGAGGGAGGTCACCGTTGTTGAAAACAAAACAAAACAAAAACTCCAGGTGCTTCCACAACTGTGTCATTGCTGACATAATAATAATTGTGTTATTTGTTAAGAGCTTACTATGTGCTAGGCACTGTATGAAGAGCTGGGGTGGATACAAGCAAATCGGGTTGGACACAGTCCCTGTCCCATTTGGGGCTCACACTCTCAATCCCCATTTTACAATTGAGGTAACTGGGGCCCAGAGAAGTAAAGTGACATGCCCAAAGTCACACAGCAGAAAAGTGGCAGAGTCAGGATTGGAACCCATGACTTTCTGACTCTTTGGCCCGTGCTCTCACCACTATGCCATGCTGCTTCCTTATTGAGGTAGCAGTGCTCTGCACACAGTAAGCGCTCAGTAAATACGATTGAATGAATGAATGAACGAATGAAGATGTGGAAGATGGATGACTGAAGGAGTCGAGGGAGAGACTGGTCTAGGAGCCTAAGACGAGGAGACGGACTCTAAGGCAAGTGAATTACTTGCCCCAGGCCTGGCCAGAAGAATGCTTCAAGGTGAGTGTCGTGGCTGGATATGATGTGACTTCCTCTTTAAAAATATCTGTAATTGTCATTTCTCTGAGAAATATCCCCATATTAGAGTGAAAGTTTCCCAGATTAAATACCATAAAGTCAGACAGCTGGAACAATGGATTTGAGTTTTAATATTTAGCAGCATCTTGAAGCCACTTTTACAGTCAGTCAAGCAGCCACAACCTGTACAAATTGAATTGGAATTGTGATAGAGCGTGCACAGAAGAAATTTACTAGTTTTACAGTGATAGATTTTCCAGGCACCGAAATGGGATGTATAAAAACTCGAGGCTATCGAAGATACATAGCCCACTCTCTCATCTAAAATTAAATGAAGGTTGGCCAAGATTATTCCCAGTCTTGTCTTGCAAAGCCACAGTAGCCTGCACAACAATTCTAGCTTCAATTGCAGTGGGCAACAAGCCACCAATTTTTGCTCATCCCCACTTAGACTGCACAACTTTTACATTCCTACCAGCCTTCCTCCCTGTAGAGGAGTAAAAATTCCACATCTTCTAGGGGAGCAGGTAGCGAACGGATACTTGAGAAAGGTTTAAAGTGACCACAGTTATCATAACTGCAGTATTTGTTAAGCACTTACTGTGTGCCAAGCACTGTGGTAGATGCAGGGTAATCAGGATGACATAGTCTCTGTTCCACAGTCTAAGTAGGAGAGAGAGAAAAGGCTTTAAATCTCCACTTGGTGGGAGAGAAAATGGAGACAAAGAAAAGTTAAATGACTTGCCCAAGTTCACACAACAGAACCCAAATTCCCTGATTCCCAGGACCATGCTGTTTTCATAAGGCCACGCTGCTTTAATGCAGCTCACACAATGACTGTGGGCCCTGTTTATGAGAGGCAAACTAAAAGTTAGAAAAATGAGTCAGAAGGATCGGGGTTCTGATCCTGCTCTGCCACTTATCTGCTGTGCAACCTTGTGAAACTTACTTCTCTTCTCTGTGCCTCAGTTACCTCATCTGCAAAATGGGGATTAAGACTGTGAGCCCCACGTGGGACAGTTAACTGGTATCTTCCCCGGTGTTTAGTGTAGTATCTGACACATTGTAAGCGCTTTACAAATACCACAATTATTATTATCATTATTAGTAGTAGTACTGATAATATTTCATCATCCAGGAAAGTGATAGGATGCGAGAATACCTTTTGTTGTGATGCAGTGCAGAAAGGATGAAAATGTGATTTACGCTACAGCCGTGCAAACAAAAATTTGGTGAATATAACTCAGGATCAGTTTTAAGTTTTCCCTGTCATGGTAACTGTCTATAGCAGAACTAAAACAATAGTTTATGGGGCGGTGGTGGAAAGACACTCTATCAGACAAAAATACAGATAACATGATTTCCCAGGATAGGAGTGGAGGCAGGAAGTAGCGTGGCCTAGTGGAAAAGACACAGGCCTGAGTGTCAGATGACTTAGTTTCTAAAGCCAGCACCACCACTTATTTGCTGCATGATGTCAGGCAAGTCACTATGCCTTGGTTTCCTCATCTATAAAATGGGAAGATAATCCTACACCCTCCTACTTAGTCTGTGAGTCCCGGTGGGAAAGGAACGGTGTCCAATCTGATTACCTTGTATCTACCCCAGTGATTAGTATAATGCTTAGCACAGAGTAACCTCTTAACACACACCATAATTATCACAATGAGCAATGGAAGCAAAATTGTAATAATAATAATAATAATCATGGTAGTATTTATTAAAGTGTTATTATATACTGAGCACTCTGTCAAATGCTGAAGCCGTTGCATGATAGTAAGATCAGATACTTATCTGGCATGCAGGTCACAGTCTAAGAGGGAGAACAAGTACTTATCCCCATTTTACAGGTGAAGAAACTAAGGCATAAAGAAGGTTAAGTGACAGTTTTGTTAACAGTATTTATTAAGCACTTAAAATACTCCAGGCATTATACTTGAGGCCTGCCGTGGGACAACCTGATTACCTACCTCTACTCCAATGCTTAGAACAGTGTTCAGCTCATAGTAAGCGCTTAACAAATACCATAACTATTATTTTTGTTATTATTATTATTACTAACACTGGGGTAGATACACGATAGGTTGGACACAATCCCTGTCCTATATGAGGCTCACAGTCTTAAGGTGGAGGGACATCCCAAGGACACACAGTAGACAGGTCTCCTGAGCCCCAGTACAGACCCTAAAATACTCCATAACAACCATATGAAAAACTATTAGTTAAAATGACTTCATTGCTGGTCAGGACTTTTCAAGATTTTGGGAAGTGGCAGAGAGTCAAATGCAGTGAAATATACAATAAAATCACAAGTTCAGCCTACAGCATAGGCATATCTTGAAGCCAGCTGAAAAGATATTTGAACTAGAAACATTTCCATCCCTTTGTTTTTTCTAATCTCATTTATCTCAGGAATGGAGCCACATTTTGACAGGTTAGAACTAAATGTTAAGCTATTTCCTCACCTACTTTGCATTTGCATGTATGTTATGCTCATGGCAAAGTTGTGAAATATTTCTCAATGGAACCTGCAGGATCTGTGCCCTTCTCAATGTGAGGATACCATTTCCAGACTAATTTTATTTTAACGTTTCAGGGAGTATCATATAATTGAAAGAGAATTAGGAGGATTAAGTATCCATATGAAAATGCAATTTATACCCTAGTTCTGTCACGTCAGGAAAGCATTTGACAGGCTGAGAATTATTAGAAAATATTCAGCATGTTAGACGTATTTCCCTCTGAAGTAAGGAAGTAAGCTTTTGGCCAACTACAATACAAGTATAATCAATTCCAGTCCTTTTCTAGTTCAATTAGCTACAGCATCTTTCAGCTATTTCTCATTAGAAATTATTAAGTCGATGATGGAGAAGGAGTTTTCATTTTAATGATAAGCAACTGTGCTTTTCAATCTTGGTTTTCTTTACATATCGGGATCCTTGTATAATTCAATGCCGAACCTGTATATTGGCTCTTATGAAATTTATTCTAGAAAGAATAACTGCAAAAGAAAAGAAGCACATATCCTCCTTTTCACAATTGAAAGAAGACATTATGTCAATGGTAGATCTGCAGAACACTTAGGGTGTACCTGTGGTGTTCTGGACACTAGGTTTCAGTCCTACTTTGAGTATTAGAAGCTTGTGGACATTGCATGGAGACAAATGAAATGGTATGGCAGGGGAAGAAGTGGTCTGTGGTCTCGAAGAGGATAAATGGAACTAAATAATTCAGTATTCAGTAGGTAAAGGAATAAAGACGTATATTTAATGGATCAAGAAGTAAGCAATTCAGATAAAATCACACTTATTTTGGTGGCTAAAAGTGATAGAAGCAAGGATTAGCCAGTAGGCTGCTTTGAGTAGGAAGTACCTTTTTAGGAGTCTTTGAAAGAGGGCAGAAATTTATTTTGGGAGATTTGAGTTAAGTGCTTGGCTTGAGAAAAGTGGGGGCTGGGGTGAAGTGAGAGAAGGGAGTGGGTGGTTTAAAGGAGATGGTTTGTGAAGACCCTTGTGTACTATGAGAAATGAGGGGTTTTGAGGAGAGGAGTAATGTCTTTGGAACAGTGTTTTAAAAGGTTGATTTGTGCACCTATATGAAGGATATGTTTTTCCACAAAAGACCTATGCACTAACCGCCCCGATCATTCTATTTACTTTTAAAAATATTTATCTCCCTCATCGTCAAATATTTCATCTGGAAAATAATTCAGGGATCATTCAAATTTCAAGTTCTTCCCCTGGATTCATTCATTCATTCATTCATTCATTCATTCATTCGTATTGAGCGTTTACTGTGTGCAGAGCACTGTACTAAGTGCTTGAGAAAGTACAATATATCAATAAACAGACACATTACCTGCCCTGAATTGAATGCTGGGGTAGATAAAGGGTAATCAGATAAGTCACAGTCCCTGTCCCACATGGAGTTCCCGGCCTGGACTGGAGAGAGAATAGGGTTTTAATTCTCATTTACAACTGAGTAAACTGAGGCAGAAACAGCATGGTCTAGTAGAAAGAGACCAGGACTAGGAATCAGAGGACCTGGGTTCTATTCCTAACCATGTTACTTGCTTGCTGTGTGATCTTGGGCAAGTCACTTCTCTGTACCTCAATTTCCTCTCCTGTAAAATGGAGAATCAATATCTGTTCTCCCTCCTACTTCGACTTGGAACCTCATGTGTGACAGGGATTGTGTCCAACCTCATTAGTCTTGTATCTATCCCAGCAGTTAGTAAAGTGCTTTTTTGTTTTTGAAAAAAAGTAGTATTTGTTAAGGGTCTACAGCCCATCTTCTAGACTGTGAGCCCGTTGTTGGGTAGGGACCGTCTCTATATGTTGCCAACTTGTACTTCCCTAGCGCTTAATACAGTGCTCTGCACACAGTAAGCGCTCAATAAATGCGATTGAATGAATATAGTGCATTGTACTAAGCACTGGGATAGATACAAGCTAATCATGTTGGACACAGTCCATGTCCCAGGTAGGACTCATAGTCTTAATCCCCATTGAACAGATGAGGTAACTGAGGCCCAGGGAAGTGAAGTCATTTACCTAAGGTCACACAGTGGACATGTGATAGAGCTGGGCTTAGAACCCAGGTCCTCTGACTCCCAGCCCCAAACTTTTCTCCCTAGTCCATGTTGCTCCTCTTCATGCTTGACACATCATAAACATTAAACAAATACCAAAATTGCTATCATTTTTGTTGAAGTACAGAAATGAAGTGACTTGTTCATGACCATAGCACGGGTAAGTGGTGGAGCTGAAACTAGATTACAGATTCCCCTGGTCACGCCTTTCTTCTAGGGCACACTACATCTCCTAGCCTAAGAATATGGTCTAGTTGTCAATAACTCAGTTAATTCAAACTGCACTTGTCTTTTTCTCTTACAGCCAGCCTTGTCAAGAAGCCTAAGATTAGAACCCGGGTCAGTCCTAGATGAGAAGGAGAATTTTATAAGACTGGACAGGAGAGATGAGAATTTACGCCCCTACTGTGACAATGTGATCTTTATCAAACAGCAAAGTGATTGAGGGGGACTTTGACCAAAGCCTGAAGAAATTTGCTAACACCGCACTATTGATTTTGTGGTATTTTCTTTTGATTATTGAACCATGTTTGTGAAATCACTCTGTGACCTTCAGGAGAATCTCAACAACAAAATATTGCAATTGGATCTATCTCAATGTGTAGGGCCTGGAAGAAAATAAACACATTTAATTTTCAGATTTTTTTAGGTCAATAGGTAGTCTGATTTCTTCTTTTAGTGCTATCTAATAGCAGGGGGTAAGAATAGCAGTGAATGGAAAAATATTTCTTTTAAGTGTCCCAGTATCTTATAATGTAATGCTGTAAATACTGATGAAAAAGGTAAGCCCTAACTTCTATGATCTTGTTGCCTCAGATATAGCCTCATTTCCTTTTAAATAGTAACCTTTAGTCTTGTTAAAATGTTTAATGGAGAAAAAAATCACTTTGAAACTGGAGTACTATTCATGAGTCTTATACACTGAGTGCATTTGTTCATCCTATCTAGTCCCTGATGAATTACTCCTCTTAATTTACAGTACTTGGACAAAATATCTCTCAAGTAAAAATTGCTTTTTAGTTGACCCTTTGAACATACAATTTAAGGCTACTTTGTGAGTATGTGGTTTAGATAACTGTAATTACATAAACTAACCTCATTCCTAGAGGAGGTCTATTTAAAATGTGAAAAAGTTCAGACACCGATAAAAACATTCCATATAGAAAGCAACTCATTGTTAAGCTTATTTCAACCATGACTAATTTTTGGGGGGAATGAATACTGACTTGAATTGTGTGTGTGTGTGTGTGTGTGTGTGTGTGTGTGTGTGTGTGTGTTTCTTTGCATCTGTAACATTTAGCTTAGGTGCACAATTTGGAGGTAATTTTCCACACAGTAGTTATCAAGCCAGTGTGCGTGTTGAGTATATCAGACTGTGGTGTGTCCCTCGCTCTCTACCTTGTGTGGATGCTGTGATTTGTGTATCTGCCATACTGTGAGCATCCTCTGCTTCTAGCATTCCCCCTTCTAGACTGTGAGCCTGTTGTTGGATAAGGACCGTCTCTATATGTTTCTGACTTGTTCTTCCCAAGCACTTAGTACATTGCTCTGCACACAGTAAGCACTCAATAAATACAACTGAATGAATGAATGAATGAATCTCAAGGAGATGTTTGTCCTTAGTTTCTGAATGTATTCAGAATGTTTTCATTTCCCCCCAAAATTGTAGTCAAAACCTGCGGAGCCCTGAATTCATGTTAAGCTTGGTTGCTTGGAATGTCTTTATGGCAGTGAAGCTGGGCTAGCTGCAATCCTGAGATGAAACAGAGCCCAGAAATTTCTAGAGATCCTAGTATTCACTCTTTAGTAGCCCTCAAAAATTGGAAAACTCTTCTATACAGGATGCCAATCCCAAATCTGGTAATATCAGCTGGACCATAGCCAAATTTAGGATAGAGTAGCATTTGGGAGAATATGGCAACAATATAGCAGATACAGCCCCTCCCCACAATGAGTTTACAGTCTAGAGGGGGAGACAGACTTTAATATAAATAAGTAAATTACAGATATATACGTAAGTGCTGTGTGGCTTGGGGTGGGAGGGCAAATAAAGGAAGCAAGTCAGGGTGATGCAGAAGGGAATGGGAAAAGAGGAAAAGAGGGCTTATTCCAGGAAGGCCTCTTGGAGGAGATGCACTTCAATATGGCTTGGAAGGTGGGGAGAGTAATTGTTTGAGGAATAGGAAAAGGAAGGGCATTCTAGGTCACAGGCAGGATGTGGGCCAGAGATCGGTGGCAAGGGAGAGGAGAATGAGGTACGGGGAGAATGTTAGAAGTGCACAGGTTGGGTTGTAGGAGGAGAGTAATGAGGTGAGCTAGGAGGGGACAAGGTGATTGATTGCTTTAAAACCTATGGTAAGGAGTTTCTGTTAGATGCAAAGGTGGATGGGTAATCACTAGAGGTTCTGAAGGAGTAGAGAAACATGGCCTACATGTTTCTGTAGAAAAATGATCCGGGCAGCAAAATGAAGTAAGGATTGTAGTGGGAAAAGACAGGAGGTAAGCAAGGAGGCTGACACAGTAATCGAGGTGGGACAGGATAAGTACTTGGATTAATGGAGAAGTTTGGATGGAGAAAGTAGGGCAGATTTTAGTGATGTGGCAAAGGTAGAATTGACAAGATTTAGTGATAGAGATGGGTGTTAAATGAGAGAATAGAGTCAAAGATAATGTCAATATTACAGACTTGTGAGACAGAAAGGGTGGTTGTGGTGTCTATCGTGATGGGAAAGTCACAGGGAGGACAGGGTTTGGGTTGGAAGGTGAGACTTTCTGTTTAAGACATGTTAGGTTGGAGGTGACAGAAGAACATCCAAGTAGAGATGTCTTGAAGGCAGGAGGAAATGTGTGACTGCAAAAAAGGAGAGAGATCAGAGATGGAGATTTGGGAATCTTCCAAATAGCGAAGAAAGTTGAAGCCATGTCAGGAAACAAATTTTCCAAGGGTGTGGGCATAGATGGAGAATAGAAGGGGACCCAGAATTGAACCTTAAGGGACACCCACAATTAGGGAGTGGAAGGCAGAGGAAGAGTCTGCAAAAGAGACTGAGAATAGGTGGACAGAGAAATAGGAGGAGAGCCAAGAGAGGACAGTGTCAGTAAAGCCAAGGTTGGATAACGTTTTGAGGATGAAGGGGTGGTCTCTTATGAATCGACACCTTATTGTGGCAGGAGAGTTTGCGCATGCTGCTGAAGCTTAGAACTATGCCATAAAGGGCTACCCATAATTGAAAGGGCTAAGGTGAAGCATAGACAAGGTTGATTCACCTGTGTTGGGCAGCAGGGGTATGGGAAAGAGTCAAAAGCAGATGATCAGGTGATCAAAACATTGATCAAAGACAATGGCAGAGACTTAAGTTTTTACTTCATTGAAGAAAGCAATGGTAAACCACTTCCATATCATTACCAAGAAAACTCTACGGATATACATATCAGAACAAACTTGTGACAGGAGATGTGAAGTTCTGAAGAGGATGTATCCATGGAGTTGCTATGGGTGTAAAATAACTCAAAGGCATTTGAAGAAAAAGGGGACGGAAGCCAGATTGGAGGGGAACAAGCAGAGAATTGGAGGAGAGAAACTTGAGACGGTGGTGTAGAACTTGCTTAAGGAGTTTGGTGAGGAATGGTAGAAGGGAGATGGGGCAACAGCTGGAGGGAGTCATGGAGTCAAGGAAAGGTGCTTTAGGATGGAGAGACTTGGACATGTTTGAAAGCAATGGGGAAGAAGCTATTGGAGAGTGAACAGTTGAAGATGGTGGTCAGGGAGGGAAGAAAGAAAAGACAAGTGTTTTGATAAGGTGTGAAGGGAAAGTGTTGGATGTGCAGGTGACAAAAGTGTTTTGAGAGAAGTCAGGAGATCTCCTCTTGAGATACTGCTAGGAAGGTTGGGAGAGTTGAAGAAAGGGTAGGAGGAGGGAGGAACTGGAGAGGAGCAGGGAAGATTTTAGTGAGATCACACCTGATAGCTTCAAGTTTTTCAGTAAGTAGGTAGGCGCCTCATTAACTGCAAGCGATGAGGGAGACAAGGGATAGGGGTGAGGGGGTTGAGGTGAGACTTAAGCATTTGCAATAGCTGCCAAGGGTGATGGGCATGGGTGTCAAAAAGGATGGAGAAATAACTTTTCCAGGCAGAGGAGAGGGCAGAGTTTAAATATGCGAGGATGAAACTGAGGTGGATGAGGTCGGCCTGATACCTAGACTTCCTCCAGCAGTGCTTTGCAGCTCATCCACAGGAGTGAAAGAAGCAGATGGAGAGTGTGATCTAGGGCTGTGGGTTTGTGGTACGAAAATGATGAAGGGATGGGGAATAAGTGCATTGAATTCAGTAGCTGGTGGGTGTTGGGGTGGGCAGTTGAGGGCGTCATTTTTGTCATCAAGGGAAGGTAGTTTGGGCATGTTGGCCATATGGGGCATGATGAGTTGAGAAAATTGGATGGGGTGAAGAAATTGGAGGTCTCTGTGGAGGAACAGGAGAGATTTGCTGGGAGGAGGTGTATGGAGGAGAAGGCAGGTTAGGAGGTTGTGGTAAGATAGACGGATTTCAGAGTTGGCTAGGGTAGAGATTGCAGAGTGCTAGAGATGAAGAGATCAAGGGTGTGTCCAAGTTGGTGAATGTGGGAGCTGGGATGGAGTAGGAGGTTGGAAGGGTTGAGGAGTGACAGAAAGCAGACAGTGAAAGGGTCGTCAGGAAGATCTATGTGGATATTGAAATGGTACGGAGAAAGAGAGCAGGAATGTGACCCTTCAAAATGGTTGAAAAAATTGAGGGTGGGGCCTGGGGGTCGGTAGATGACCATGACTAGTATCTGGAGTGGGTGGTAGAAGTGGGCTTCAAAGGAAGGGAACTTGGTTGAAGCTGCGAGGAAGGTTCTAGGGGAGGGGACAGCATGAGGGGTGGGGAGGATTTGGACGGGAATGAGCTGAGGGGGGCCGGCGTTGGAGGAGAGGAATGAGGGACAGTGCTAGTATAGGATAACAGGTTTGGGATTGGGGAGCATTGGGGGACAAGGGGGACAGAAACAGCACTAAAGGGCAGGAATTGCGAGGTCATGGTAAGGTAAGGGAATTTTAAGGGTTGTAGGTGAGGTTGTCAACAACAGCAAAAACTGCTTAATTCGGTGGTTTCCTGAGAAAATTGTTGAATTGTATGCAGGTCCTTGAGAGTGAAGAGGTGAGAGTTTCGAAGTAAACCAGAGCTTGGGTTGATATGGAGGTAGGCAAATGTTGATATGTAAAAACTGAGGCACAGAGAAGTTAAGCGACTTATCTAAGGTCACACAGCAGTCATGTGGCAGAGCCAGAATTAGAACCCAGGTCCTTTGGACTCCCAGGACCATGCTTTAGACACTAGGCCATGCTGCTTCCCAAGCATTTAGCGAAAGGGTTGGAACCCAATAAATACTACTGCCTGACTCGAGAACACGGGCTGAAATCGTCCAGTTTCAGAAAAAGTCCTGGGTCATAGGTCCAGGAAGAAGATCCAGTTCCATTTAGGGAAGCATCAGAAAATGGGAGTGATCCAGTTTTCAGAAGTTTGGTTCATCGTTCAAAATAATAATAATAATAATTGAAGTATTTAAGAGCTTACTGTATGCCCAGCACTTTACAAAGCACTGGGGCAGGCAGATACAAGATAATCAGTCCCAAATGGGGCTTACAGTTTAAGCAGGAGAGAGAACAGGCATTGAATTCCTACTTTACAGGTGAGGGAACTGAGGCACAGAGCCTTGCCCAATGTCACACAGCAGACAAGTGGTGGAACCGAGATTAGGACTCAAGCTGCTTCGCTTTGCACTCCTTGGAAGTATGATGGATTTTCAATGTTTTCAAGTCATTTCTAAGAATACAATCAATCAGATGACGTTTTGTAATAATCTCGGGAAGAAACTGTACAGAGAGCATTATATATTAGAGATTACAGAAGGAGATAATGGGTAGAGGCAGTTCATTCAATCGTATTTATTGTGCGCTTACTTTGTTCAGAGCACTGTACTAAGCCCTTAAGTCCAAACCAGTTGGGAATAAACATGTGCAGCTGGTCAAATGCATAAAGACCCATTTATCCTCCCAACTGGACATATGTAAGTTTGTGGTGGAAATAATGGGCTTTGATTTCACTCATCAAGTTTAGCTAATTCTCGGCCTTTGAGATGAAGGCCAAAACATTCCCACTTGGTAACAATTTGTGGCTAGGCTATTTGGAAGGTTACTCAGCTTTATTGTACATACGTCACTGTCCAGACAAAAGATCACAGGAATTTTTGAACCTGCCATTGTTGAATTTTGCCCAGCTAATCAGATCTGAAAAATCCTTTGCACGTTCATAGTTAAACGAGTTGCCTGTTAAAAAATTGTTAATAATAATAATTACGGTATGCACTTAACGATCTTGGAGAAGCAGCATGGCATAGTGCATAGAGCACCATTCTGGGAGTCAGAAGGTCATGGATTCTTATCCCAGCTCCACCATGTGTCTCCTGTGTGGCCTTGGGGAAGTCACTTCACTTCTCTGGGCCTCAGTTATCTCATCTGTAAAATGGGGATTGAGACTGTGAGCCCCATGTGGGACAGGGACTATGTCCAACCTGATTTGCTTGTAACCACCCCAGCACTTAGTACAGTGCCTGACGCATAGTAAGTGCTTAACAAATACCACAATTATTATTATCGTTATTAATGTCTGTCTTTCTATCGAGACTGTAAACTCCTTGTGGGTAAGGAATGGGTCTACCAAACTCTGTTGTATTGTATTCTCCCAAGTGTTTAGTGCACAATAAGTGCTCAATAAATACTGTTGTTTGATTTATTAATAAATTAATGTTAATTTTTTTAACATATGTCAGGAGATCCTGTATCTACTGACATAACTGTCCTTCTTTTCTACCTGGTTTGTGCAACACCCACAAACATGGAAGGAGCTGTGGATCTATTACCTAGGGAATTGAGGTCATCAATAAGAGGAGTCAGAGGAGAGAAATGAGAAGGAAAGAAAGGAGGGGAGAAGGAAGAGGAAGGCAACAGAGCATTTAAAATTGCTCTCTTAATAATGATGATAACTGTGAAATCTGTTAAGCACTTACTATGTGTCAAGCACTCTAAGCACTAGAGTAGATACAGGAAACCCCTCTCAAGGTCGCACCTGGAGAATTTCCAGTCCTCTACCAATCTCGACTATGGGAGGGAGCGTCAAGCAGAGGAATATCCATTCCATTCCTAGCTTGGGCAGTGGCTAACCAGTGGAAGACAATCTGCTACAGGTCAAAACTCACCCGTACTGGGCAGCAGCGGCCTGGGAGAGAGTCGAGGGCAGAGACTCGAGTTTACTGAGCAGAAGGAGGCAATGGTAAACCATTTTCAGATTTTTACCCAGAAAACTCTCTGGATCCACTACCGGAACGATTGCAGATGGAAAGCGGGGCGTTCTGGGAAAGATGTGTCCATGGTGTCACTATGGGTCGGAAATGACTCGACAGCGTAAAACAAGGCAAAAGTGCTCATATCAGAGGGCAACATTTTACTTACAGAGTCAGCTGGGGGAGTTCTTGGGGAAAGGCTGGATGAAGCAGGGAGAATTGGAAAGTGGGTCATATGAAAATTAGGAAAAGCCTCCAGCGATGTAGCAGCAGGTATGAAGTCCTGGGGAGTGTTGGAGTGGCAGTGGCGGGGAGGAGGTGTGAGTCACCTTTTTCTGGAAAAAGAATTAGCTGTCAGGAAAGGTGTCTGAAGCAGGAGTTTTGAGTGAAAGGCAATCTGTTACAAGTTAGAACTCACCTGTGCTGAGCAGCAGCAGCAAGAGAGAGTCCAGGGCTGAGACTCAAGTTTTACTGCGCGGAAGAAGGCAGTGGTAAACCACTTCCATATTTTTATCAAGAAAACTCTAAGGATTCACTACCAGAATGATTGCAGATGGTGATGGGGCATTCTGGGAGAGATGTATACATGGCATCTCTATGGGTCAGAAGTGACTTGACAGGAAAAGACAAGATAATCAAGCCATACACAGTCCCCAGCCCACACAGGTAAGGGGAAAGACAGGTGTTGAATCCTCATTTTACAGATGAGGTCACTGAAGAAAAGCCAAGTTCAGTGATTTGCCCAAGGTCACACAGCTGGCAAGTAGTAAAGCCAGAATTGGAAGCCAAGTCCTCCATCTCCTAGGCTCATGCTCTTTCTGCAGCACTTAGAACAGTGCTTTGCACATAGTAAGCCCTTAACAAATGCCATCATCATCATTAGGCGAAACTGCTTGCATCCCACACTCCCAAGTGTGACATGCACTAGCACACAACGGATAAACTCCATCCATTCCCGCTGTGTTTTCGAGGTTCTCACCCTTGTACGACTCCTCCGTTGCTGATGCAGATAACACTGTGTCACTGTTTCAAATTATATGGCACAAAAGATAATATTTTCCTCAAATATCAGGGTGGGGAAAATATATCTTGAAGGCGATTATATCAACAAAGTTGGTGTTATTTTGCAACGGCAACCTTGACATTGCATCCATTACACACAGGTTTATGACCTGATAAAATGAGAGAGATTAGGAGAGAGATTATTAGAGTATCAAAGAAAGATTTGTATGGGAGTAAGTGTGGCCAGGTAGATGACTTTTGCTATATTATTCATACCCCACTCCTCTAAAACTATTTTTTTCTAATTCAATTGAGAAGCCAAAGAAAAACTAATTAAATGGGTGGATAAATAGAATGGGTTACATTACAATGACAACATAATATCTTTTTCTTCTTTAAAAGCAAGCATTAAATCAGCAAAAACATAAATTTTACTTATCCTGACATTACTAATTCATTTTGTCTAATTGGATGAATCCTTCATTTTAAGTTCTATTATAAAATATTCATGAGATATCCAGTGAATTTTTTTGGAGGGGAGGTTAACCTTTTGAAATCAATAGCTAGTTGGGTAATCTATGAGAGCATTGGAGGTTCTCTTCTTCGTGTCTTGGCTTTAAGGCTTTATGGAAAGTGAGAAAGGTTGATAACTATAACAAATCAACCCTCATATTAAAAGCTTCTGCCAGAGGCAGTGAGTTCCCACTCTGATTGTAACACTTCCAACTTAAACTTCTTTCTATGAAGGACATTCACATCATTTACCTCATTTATTTTCACAATGGCACTGTGATGTAGGGGAAAGCAGGCATTCTCATTATACCCATTTTGCAGATGAAGCACTGAGTCCCAGGGAGGTTGCTCAAGTTCACCCAACAGGCCGGTGGAAGTGCTTTGACTTAATACCCAAGCTTTCTGACTCCTAACCCGCTGCCTCTGTTGAGTCGCGAAACATTTCAGAGCGGTAGACACAGACATATTGAAAGTTGTGATTTATATTCATGCTTTCTGACTTCTAAACCGCTACTCTTTCCATTAGGCCGCTGCCTCTGCTGAGTTATGAAACATTTCAGAGCGACAGACACACAAACATACTGAAAGCTGTTCAGACCTGGAACTGTAGTCAAGAAAGCCGGGTGTACCTCTTTCCTGAGGGCCTGTGGGAAATAGAAATAGTGATTTCCACAGCACCACTCATCCTTTCTTACTCAGATTTCTACTCTAAACCGTATACTCACTATCGGTAGGGAATGTCTACCAATTCTCACTCTCCACTTTAAGGCTATCCATCACCACGCCCCCTTCTACCTCACCTCCCTTCTCTCCTCCTCCAGCCCAGCCCGCACCCTCCGCTCCTCTGCTGCCGCTAACCTCCTCACTGGGCCTCATTCTCGCCTGTCCTGCCATTGACGCCCGGCCCATTTCCTTCCCCTGGCTTGGAATGCCGTCCCTCCACACATCCGCCAAGCTAGCTCTCTTCCTCCCTTCAAAGCCCTACTGAGAGCTCACCTCCTCCAAGAGGCCTTCCCAGACCGAGCCCCCTTTTCCCTCTCCTCCTCCCCATCCCCCTCACCCTACCTCCATCCCCTCCCCAGAACACTAGTATATATATTTGTACAGATTTATTACTCTATTTATTTAACTTGTACATATTTACTATTCTATTTTGTTAATGATGTGTGTATACCTTTAATTCTATTTGTTCTGATGATTTTGACACCTGTCTACATGATTTGTTTTGTTGTCTGTCTCCCCCTTCTAGACTGTGAGCCAGTTGTTGGGTAGAGACTGTCTCTATATTTTGCCAACTTGTACTTCCCAAGCACTTAGTACAGTGCTCTGCACACAGTAAGCGCTCAATAAATACGATTGAGTGAATGAATGAATGAACTCTGTTGGATTGTACTCTCCCAAGCTCCCAATACAGTGCTCTGTGTGCTGTAAGTGCTTGATAAATACCATTGGTTGATTGATTGATTGATTGATATGCTCTATCCGTCATGCCCGGACTTTCCCATCTCTGTTGACGGCACTACCATCCTTCCCGTCTCACAAGCCCGCAACCTTGGTGTCATCCTCGACTCTGCTCTCTCATTCACCCCTCACATCCAAGCCGTCACCAAAACCTGCCGGTCTCAGCTCCGCAACATTGCCAAGATCTGCCCTTTCCTCTCCATCCAAACCGCTACCCTGCTCATTCAAGCTCTCATCCTATCCCGTCTGGACTACTGCACTAGCCTTCTCTCTGATCTCCCATCCTCGTGTCTCTCTCCACTTCAATCCATACTTCATGCTGCTGCCCGGATTATCTTTGTCCAGAAATGCTCTGGACATATTACTCCCCTCCTCAAAAACCTCCAATGGCTACCGATCAATCTGCGCATCAGGCAGAAACTCCTCACCCTGGGCTTCAAGGCTGTCCATCACCTCGCCCCCTCCTACCTCACCTCCCTTCTCTCCTTCTACTGCCCAGCCCGCACCCTCCGCTCCTCCACCACTAATCTCCTCACTGTACCTCGCTCTTGCCTGTCCCGCCATCGACCCCCGGCCCACGTCATCCCCCGGGCCTGGAATGCCCTCCCTCTGCCCATCCGCCAAGCTAGCTCTCTTCCTCCCTTCAAGGCCCTGCTGAGAGCTCACCTCCTCCAGGAGGCCTTCCCAGACTGAGCCCCTTCTTTCCTCTCCCCCTCGTCCCCCTCTCCATCCCCCCGTCTTACCTCCTTCCCTTCCCCACAACACCTGTATATATGTATATATGGTTGTACATATTTATTACTCTATTTATTTATTTATTTATTTATTTATTTTACTTGTACATTTCTATCCTACTTATTTTATTTTATTGGTATGTTTGGTTCTGTTCTCTGTCTCCCCCTTTTAGACTGTGAGCCCACTGTTGGGTAGGGACTGTCTCTATGTGATGCCAATTTGTACTTCCCAAGCACTTAGTACAGTGCTCTGCACATAGTAAGCGCTCAATAAATACGATTGATTGATTGATTGATTGATTGAATAGAACATAGTGGTCATTTATGTGCTGGTCCAGTTTATGGTCAAAGTGCCTGCAATACAAATCCAGCAGGTGGGTTTTCCTTGGAAGCTACCAAGGTCTCCATTGCCCATGTGAGCCAGCTATTTTCAGGATTCCTGCTGGACTTGTCCACTTCACAAGACTGTCTGTTGTCTGTCTCCCCCTTCTAGACTGTGAGCCCATTGTTGGGTAGGGACCGTCTCTATATGTTGCCAACTTGTACTTCCCAAGTGCTTAGAACAGTGCTCTGCACACAGTAAGCACTCAATAAATACAATTGAATGAATGAATAAACCTAGAACCAAGGTCTCCTGATCCCTAGAACTGACACTGATGTTCATTGGAGGCATATCTTAGCCTCTAGAGTGTAAAGTTCCCTGTGGGCAGGGAACATGTCAACCAATTCTGTTTTAGTGTACTCTTCCAAGTGCTCATTTGCTGCTTGATAAATACCATTATTTGATTTTATAATTACCCAGCTTTCTTCTGGGGTGACTAGTGGAGAAAATAATTAACAATTCTACTCCGTGTGATCCCCATATGACTTCAGCTCTCCGCTAGGCACAACCGACATAATCTTTGCTGCTGGTCGGGAAAATGCAGGGAAAAATATCAAGACTCTCTAAAGTATTAAAGGGCTTTTTTTAAAAAGCATTTGGCAGCACCAGCAAATCTGGGTTCTGGAGACTACTGAAAAAGCTTTGCTGTCGTAGTGGGAGGATTTTTTCCCTATAATGTGACTAGCCATGTCAGAATTGGAGGGCTCATGTTAAATGCTTTTTTTCCATTACCAACTGTGTACCGTGTTAAGTCCTGTTCAATGGCGGTGCTCAACATTGATTATTATAGCAGTACTTGTGGAGCTCTTACTATGTACTGAGCACTGTTCTAAGCTCTGGGACAGATACAAGATAATCAGATGGGCCCCAATCAATGCAGAAAAAAATCTGGAGTGTGGTGTGAGAATTATATTTTTTGATTCTTGCAGGCCATTCTGTCAACTGATGCTGAGAGCATCATCAAAAATCTTAAAATAATAATGATCCAGCTCTTAGTATAGTGCTCGGCACATTATTATTATAATAATGCTAAGTACTATCATTAATACCCTGAAATAGGTATTTATTCCTAGCGTAGATACAAAACAGATTGGACACAATCCCTGTTCCAAATGGGGGAGTCTAAGGAGAAGGGAGAACAGGTATTGAATTCCGATTTTACAGATGAGGACACTGAGGCACAGAAAATGTAATGACTCACCCAGGGTCACATAGCAGCTATGTGGATCTGGGATTGGAACACAGGTCTTTTGAGTTTTAGTCCTTATGTGAGGGCATGCTATTTCTCAAAAAAAGAAAGAACTTCAGATACTCACTGTTTTGGAGAGGGCATGTGGGTGTTGGGTGTGGAGAAGAAGGAAGGGAAAGGAAAATGAGATTTGGGTTGATATGAATTCCAGGTAGCTCAGCAGCTATCAAACAAGTTATATTCCTAAAATAAAACAGTGTTGGTCATATCTTGATACTATTTAAAGTGGACCTCACGAGGCAATTTTGTGAATGTAATTTTTCACAGCCTTCATGAAAGCCCTGTCCTGAAATGGAGAAAGTTCATTGATAACACCATAGTCTTGGAGAATTCCAATCATTTTGCTGTCTTCCAGGGTTTGAAATCTATCTTGACAAATTTCCACCCAAAGAAATACATTTGCATTAAGTTCGGAGACTAGTAGCCCCTGAAGTGATTTGTTCATAGAATATGGACTGAAATAGTAATTCACAGGTCTGGGAAAGTAGAACTCCTCTGTGTGTCTTCTAGGGAACCCAGAAGAGATAGATAGGCTGACAGGTAGACAGTTCTGTAAATTGTCCAAGTTTAGCGAAGCCATCAACAGTCACAGGGAGAATACCAGCATGCATCATTAACGAAACACTATGAAGAATAAAGCTGTTTCTCCAAATCAGCAGAGACCAGTAATTCTCAAATTTATCTAGAAGCAAATGTTAAAACACCTGTAATCAGTGTCTGTTGCTCTAATAATAGACTAAGACTGTGTTTTAATGAAGTCAAGGAAGTACACGCTTCTGTATCTATGGCAGTGCTTCTGAAGACTTCCAGAATGAAATCATTCAAGTGTCAATGTATCGATTGATAATGTTGGGGCTATATCTCCTTAGTGTAATTTATCTGGGTTAGTAATCACTGAACAGTCTGGTTTTTAGATATCACATTAACAAGACAGGAAGAATGCAAACTTTTTGTTACAAGACACATGGCAATGAAAAGCCACCTTTCATCATTATCCCAATGAACATACCTGAAACTGAGTTTATTCACTGCCAATCCGCAACAGGGCACACAAATATAATTGAGATGTACAACCACAAGGTGGAAATATGCCCCCAAACAACTGCTTTGGTAGGAAGATTATTCATCTCTAAGATCACTGAGTTATGGCTCAGAAATAGGATACAGATCATTCTAACAAAATCTATTTTGGTTTTATTTAAGAGCACACGTTTGCTTCAACAACTGCCAACAGAAAGTGGGACGAACATGGCCCTGGAAGTCAGAGGACCTGGGTTCTAATTCCGGCTCTGCCACTGGCCTGATGTATGACCTTGGGTAAATCACTTAACGTCTCTAAGCATCAATTTCCTCATCTGTAAAATGGGAATTAAATACTTGTTCTCTCTCCTTCTAAGACTGTGAGCCCCAAATGGGACAAGGACTGTGTCTGACCTAATTGCCTTCGATCTACTATGGCACTTAATGCAGTAAGTATTTGACACAGCGTAAGCACAAAACAAATACCAAATTTATCATTTTTGGGGGGGATTCCTGCTCTGTCTGTCCACCTCTTTGAATTCCCTAGATAGTCCTTGGATCAGAAATCTTCACCACTGATGATATAGTCGCAGTGGGGAGACTCAGATGTTTCCTTGTTGTGATGAGAACCTACTCCAAAATCCATGTTCTTTTCAAAGGGTCAAAATTAATTGAGTTAGTAATCATTGTAGTGATAGCGGTAGTATTTATTGAGTCCCACTTGGTGTGATCACCTTTACAGGGTGCTTGGGTTCAAAATGATGAAGTGAAGCATTCCCAGCCCACAAGGAGCTTTCACTCTAAAAGTGGACCCAAACACAACCATTATTACTATGTTGTCAAAATAAAGAAATTGAGTGAGGTATTTATTGGTCAGTGTTAAGAATGGTGTAATGAGTTTATAAGTGCTAGAGATGCCTGAGAAGAATGTTATGGCTCAGGGTGCAGAGAAATTAATTGGGGAAAGCGTGTCGAAGGAGGAGGTTAAATTTTAGGAAGGATTTTAATGTAGGAAGAGCTGTGCTCTGTCTGGCATAAGGAAGGAGGGAGTTTCAAGCTGGGGAAACAGTGTGAGTGAGAGGATGGAAGGCAGAATTGTCAAGAGCAAAGTACAGCTGGAAGATTTGCTCAAGAAGAGCGAAACCAGAGAGCTGGGGAATAGCGGGTGAAGCGAGTGGATGGGTAAGGAGAGACCAGATAGTGGAGAGCTTTGAAGCCAACTGAAAGGTGAGGTGAAAGTATTTCATTTTTTACCTCAGTTATATGAATTTTCCCACTTCTCCATTCCACTTTGCCAGTGGGGCTACAGTCAGTACAGATCCATCATTCTGGTTACTTAGTGGTGTACATTGGCTTCAGATAGCGCTTTCTGGATATAATAATAATGGCATTTATTAAGCGCTTACTATGTGCAAAGCACTGTTCTAAGCACTGGGAAGGTTACAAGGTGATCAGGTTGTCCCACGAGGGGCTCACAGTCAATCCCCATTTTACAGATGAGGGAACTGAGGCCCAGAGAAGTGAAGTGACTTGCCCAAAGTCACACAGCTGACAGGCGGTGGAGCCGGGATTTGAACCCATGACCTCTGACTCCAAAGCCCAGGCTCTTTCCACTGAGCCACGCTGCTTCTCACATGTGTGATATGTGTTCTGTTACCTGCCTCAGAAGCTAGATGGTTCTAGTAAGGATTTATGTGATCTGAGTACTGTATGTTGTACAGCACTGTTTTCACTCCAGGTTCCCACATCACTGATGTACCTCACAGTAAATGACAGATAGAATAGCCTGGCAGATCTAATGATCTCTTCCTCTCAATCTCTCTCATTCATTCATATTCATTCATTCAATTGTATTTATTGAGCGTTTACTGTGTGCAGAGCACTGTACTAAGCGCTTGGGAAGGCCAAGTTGGCAACATATAGAGACGGTCCCTACCCAACAGCGGGCTCACAGTCTAGCTGTGTGACTTTGGGCAAGTCACAACTTCTCTGGGCCTCAGTTACCTCATTTGTAAAATGGGGATTAAGACTGTGCGCCCCATATGGGACAACCTGATCACCTTGTAACCTCCCCAGCACTTAGAACAGTGCTTTGCACATAGTAAGTGCTTAATAAATGCCATTATTATTATTATTATAGAAGAGTGGGCTCACACTCCTCCCACATGAGGAGTACCCCTTAACTTCGAAGGGTAAAAGGGAAGGGAGGGAGATGGGAAGGCAATTTGGTCGATTCTACATCCTTCTGATTCCTGCTCATCTATTTCCGTGCCTCATATACAGGATAAATTACCCTCCACCGAAGCATCTCCTTTTCTTCTTGCCCAAACTGTCAGAAGGTCGTCCAGAAATAATTTCCCTAAAAGTTAACCCTGAAAGTTAGAACAGTGCTTGGCACATAGTAATTGCTTAATAAATACCACCAGTATTATTAATTCACCACTTCTCTAGACTGTAAGCTCCTCTTCTAGACTGTAAGCTTCTCTCTAGGCTGAGAGCACCTTGTGGAGAGGAAATGTGTCTACCAACTCTGTTGGAGTATACTCTCTTTAATTCTTCCCATGGCTACCCAGCCATCTCCTCATCAAACAGAAGCTCCTCCTTGTTGGCTTTAAGTCCTTCAATCCTCTCTCTCCATCCTTCCTCGCCTAATGCAACCCAGCCCGCACGCTTTCTCACTGTGTCCCACTCTCGTCTAACTCACTGCCAACCCCTTTTCCACATCCTCCCCCTAGCCTGAAACTCCTCCACCCCCATATATACTGGACCACCACTCTCTTCCACCTTCAAAGCATTAGTAACATCACATCTCCTCCAAGAGGCCTTCCCAGATAAAAACACTCTGTTCCTTGGTTCTCTCTAACCTTCTGCAGCATGGCTCAATGGAAAGAGCCCTGGCTTTGGAGTCAGAGGTCATGGGTTCAAATCCCAGCTCCACCAATTGTCTAGCTGTGTGACTTTGGGCAAGTCACTTAACTTCTCTGGACCTCAGTGACCTCATCTGTAAAATAGGGATTAAGACTGTGAGCCCCCTGTGGGACAACCTGATCACCTTGTAACCTCCCCAGTGCTTAGAACAGTGCTTTGCACATAGTAAGTGCTTAATAAATGCCATTATTATTATTATTATTCTGCGTCATCTATGCGCTTGAATCTGTGACCTTTGGACGATTGATAATCACCACACCATCAACCCCATAGCACTTGTGTGCATGTCTTTAAATTATATATTCTACATTACTCATTTATTCATGTTAATGCCTGTCTCCCCATCTAGACTCTAAGCTCATCATGGGCAGGGAACGTGTCTGCTAATTTCACCGTATTGTACTCTTCCAAGCGCTTTGTACAGTGTCTGCACATAGTGAGTGCTCAATCAACACCTTCTATTGCTTTGTAGCACTCTACTCAAGGTAAGTGCTCAATAAATTGATTGATGATTAATGAAGCACATCCTTCCATCCTGACTAACCTCACTTTCCCTGTTGTTGCTAACCTGAAGTGAAACTTCAAAACCGCCTGCTATTCATATTTAAACAACAGCCCTTATAAAAAAATCCTGCTTCAAACACCCTTCCTGACAGCTAATTCTTTTTCCAGAAAAAGGAGACTCACACCTGCTCTCCCCACACCCCAACTCTCCCCAGGACTTCATACCTGACTGCTACATAGCTGGAGGCTTTTCCTAATTTTCAGATGACCCACTTTCCAATTCTCAATGCTTCATCCAGACTTTCCCAAAGAATTCCCCCAGCTGACTCTGTAGCTAACATGTTGCCCTCTGATATGAGCAATTTTGTCTTGTATTATATTGTCGAGTCATTTCCGACCCATAGCGACGCCACGGACACATCTCTCCCAGAACGCCCCGCTCTCCATCTGCTATCATTCTGGTAGTGGATCCATAGAGTTTTCTGGGTAAAAATCTGAAAGTGTTTTACCATTGCCTCCTTCCACGGAGTAAACTCGAGTCTCTGCCTTCGACTCTCTCCCAAGCTGCTGCTGCCCGGCACGGGTGAGTTTTGACTTGTAGCAGATTGCCTTCCACTGGTTAGCCACTGCCCAAACTAGGAATGGAATGGATAGGCCTCTGCTTTACTCTCCCTCCCGTAGCCGAAACTGGTAGAGGACTGGAAACTCTCCAGGTGCGGCCCTGAGAGGGGGAATGAGCACTTTGGGCTGAAAAAATGGAGAAAGTCTCTCCCTCTGTTCTATTATGAGGATTGTTCAGCCCCAACTTAACTTAAAATGTCTGTCCTTCTCCTATGAACTAGCCTCCTCTCCTGTTTCCTTAATCAACCCTCTGATTGGCTTTGTTCAGATGAAGACCTCAGGGAGTAACAGGCTCCTTGTGTTAATGGGCTTCGCCTCAGGAGGTACAGCCATTATATAATGGATAACTTCTTGTCTCATAGTGTGTGAGTTAGCTTTAGATTGACCATTACAGAACACTTTTCGACTTTCTCTTCCTGTTTCTCAGAAAGACTGGGAGAAAAACAGGAGACAAAACTCCATCTTAACCAGAGGCTTTAAATTTTCTACTTCTTATAAGTTTTCAATGGTGATGGGAAAGAACAATATAATAATAATAATAATGGCATTTGTTAAGCGCTTACTATGTGCCAAGCACTGTTCTAAGGACTCGGGGAGATACAAGGTAATCAAGTTGTCCCACGTGGGGCTCACATTCTTAATCCCCATTTTACAGATGAGGTAACTGAGGCACAGAGAAGTTAAGTGACTTGCCCAAAGTCACACTCCCCCTTCTAGACTGTGAGCCCATTGTTGGGTAGGGTCTGTCTTTATATGTTGCCAATTTGTACTTCCCAAGTGCTTAGTACAGTGTTCTGCACACAGTAAGTGCTCAATAAATACGATTGAATGAACAATGTCTCCCTTCATCAAGGGACTGGCTACTTTCTAAATTTAATGTTGATTTTCCTGGGACATAGCTATTTCTAATAATTGTGGTATTGTTTACTATAATTAACAAGCAACAGGGCCTAGTGGAAAGAACACATGCCGGAAATCAGAGGACCTGAGTTCTAATCTTAGCTCTAATTGCTTCCTGTGTGACATTGGGCAAATCACTTAATTTCTCTGTGCCCCAGTTTCCTCAACTGTAAAATGAGGATTAAATCCTACTGCCTCCTACTTAGATTGTGAGCTTCATGTTGGACAGGTTCTATGTCCAACCTGATTAATTTGTAGGTACTTCAGAGCTCAGAACAGTGCTTGACACATAGTAAGCATTTAACAAATACCATAATGACTGTGGTATTTGTTGAGGGCTTACTATGTGTAAAGTACTGTGCTAACTGCTGAGGTAGATAAGAGATTAGCATATTGAGTAGAGTCCCTGTCCCACTCTTTAAGTGTGGTGAGAACTGATGTTTAATCTCCATTACGCAGACGGGGAAACTGAAGCACAGAGAAGCTAAGGGATTTACCCAAGATCACACAGCAGGTGGATGACAGAGCTGGAAATTGAAGGAGTCTCCTCTTGACTATGGTAATTGTTAATCACTTATTATGTTCCAAGCTTCATATTAACCACTGAGATTTATTATTATTAAGTGTTATTAAGTTGTTTCCAATTCATAGCGACTCCATGGATAGATACAAGATAATCGGTTTGGATACTGTACAGGAGAGTCAGTCAGCCAGTCAATTATATTCACTGAGAGCATACTGTGTGCAGAGCATTACAGTGAGTGCTGGAAGAGTATAATGTAACCATATAACAGGCACATTCCCTGCCCATGACGAGCTTACAATCTAGATGGGGCAGCGGACATTAATATAAATAAATAAATTACAGATCTGTATATCAGCGTTGTTGGGTCCCCGTGGGGAGATGAGTACAAGGAGCAAGTCAGGGTGATGCAGAAGGGAGTGGGAGAAAAGAGGGCTTAGTTGGGGAAGGCCTCTTGGAGGAGACATGCCTTCAATAAGGCTTTGAAGCGGGGAAGAGGAAATTGTCTGTTGGATGTGAGGAAGGAGGGCATTCCAGGCCAGAGGTAGGATGTGGGTGAGAGGTCGGCAGTGAGATAGATAAGATCGAGGTACAGTGAGAAGGTTAGTGTTACAGGAGGCTGGGCTGTAGTAGGAAACTAGTGAGGTGAAGTATGAGGGGGCAAGGAGATTGAGTACTTTAAATCCAATAGTGAAGAGATTCTGTTTGATATGGAGGTGGAAGGGCAACCACTGGAGGTTCTTGAGGAGTGGGGAAACTTGGCCTGAACAGTTTTGTAGAAAAATGACCTGGGCAGCCAAGAGAAGTATGGACCGAAGTGGGGAGAGACCGGAGGTTGGGAGGTCCGCAAGGAGGCATGTACAGTGATCAAAGCAAGACAGGATAAGTGTTTGGATTAACATCATAGCAGTTTGGATGGTGAGAAAAGGGCAGATTTTAGTAACGTGAAGTTTGAACCAATAATATTTAGTGATGGATTGATTATGTGGATTGAATGAGAAAGGGGAGTCAAGGTTAACGTTAAGGTTACCCGCTTGTGAGTCGGGAAGGATGGTTGTGCTGTCTACAGTGATGGAGAAGTCAGGGGGCGGCAGGGTTTGGGTGGGAAGATAAGGATTTCTATTTTAGACATTTTAAGTTTGAGATTATGACAGAACATCCAAGTAGAGATGTCTTCTAGGCAGGAGGAAATGTGAGAGTGCAGAATGGGAGAGACATCAGCATTGGAGATGGAGATTTGAGATTTGTAGACATGTACAGGTGGTAGTAAAAGCCATGGGAGTGAATGAGTTTTCCAGTGAGTGTCGATTTGGAATAGAAGGGGATCCAGAACTGAACCTTGAGGGACACCTACAGTTAGGGGGTGGGACCCAAGGAAGGAGGCCATGAAAGAGACTGAGAATGAGCAGCCAGAGAGAAAGAAGGAGAGTCCGAAGAGGACAGTATCACTGAAGTCAAGGTTGGATAATATTTCCAGGAGAAGGGGGTGGTCATCAATGTTGAGGGCAGCTGAAAGGTCAAGGAGGATTAGGATGGAGTAGAGAGGCCTCCTCTTCCCTGTGAGAGCCAAGCTATTTCGTATGTTTACTTGGTATATGCAGTAAAGACTCCGACTCCAGACCCACATACCATTTGTGCATCACGAAATATGCTGCATTCGATGCAATTTCAATAGTATTTACTGAGCACTCACTCTGTGCAAAGCACTGTACTAACCACTTGGGAGAGTACAGTAATAGACACATTCCCTGCCCACAACAAGCTTGTAGGGGGAGACAGATGTTAATATATATTCATAAATTATAGATTTTTCATATTTTAATTAAAAGAAAATAACACGTGAAGCTGGTTAATCCAGGGTCTCCGCTAGGGCTCACGGTCTTAACCACCATTTTACAGATGAGGGTATTGAGGCACAGAGAAGTGAAGTGATTTGCCCAAGACCAAACAGCAGACAGCTCTCAGATTGGGACTAGAACCCAGATCCTCTGATTCTCAGGCCCATAATCTTTCTACTAGGCCACACTACTCCTCTTTCATCATGGATAACTCATACGGCTTTTGATGAGAATTTTTCATTTGTATTTAGAAGTGGAATTTATAAATTCATGCTCGCATTGGGAGTAGCTGACCTATGAATTTCCACAGGAGTTCATAGCCCCAAGGCTGACTAGAATAGTTCCTCAGCTGGCCATTAGCCGACAAGATTTTTGTTCAGTATGCCATTTTGAGATCAGACTAGAGCAAAATAGTTCTTGTCTTTTAATTATTCATTTGAATTTAATTTATTAATATTGACAGCTCTGTTCTACAACTGTGATATTTTGAGAGAATAAAAGAATAAAAATTACTTGGACAAATGCTCAGGATTAAATAATTTATTTCAAAGAAACAATTTGAAGTAGGAATTTAGGGACCATATTTTAGACCGCATGACAATGCACTGAAGTTCTTAAAGGATTTAAAATAAAATTTCCTCTAATTATTTTTGAAGCCATTCAGTATTCTTGACCTCCCAGCAGGAAAATAAAGAAATGCAGCAGTGCAGACTAGAGAGTCTTAGTTCTAGACACATTCTTTACCGCCCATCCAGTTTCTTGTTCATTATCTGCAAGAGACATTGTTGGCTCAGTGGAAAGAGCCCGGGCTTGGGAGTCAGTGGTCCTGGGTTCTAATCCCGACTCTGCCACTTGTCAGCTGTGTGACTTTGGGCAAGTCACTTCACTTCTCTGTGCCTCAGTTACCTCATTTGTAAAATGGGGATTAAGAATGTGAGCCCCCCGTGGGACACTTGATCACCTTGTAACCTCCCCAGTGCTTAGAACAGTGCTTTGTACATAGTAAGAGCTTAATAAATGCCATCATCATTATTATTATTAGAACAGTGCTTTGCACATAGTAAGCGCTTAATAAATGCTATCATCATTATGATTATTATTTCACCTGGGGCTCACAGTCTTAATCTCCTTTTTACAGATGAGGTAACTGAGGCCCAGAGAAGTGAAGTGCTTTGCCCAAGGTCACACAGCAGATAGATGGGAGAGGCAGGATTAGAACCCAGGTCCTTCTGACTCTCAGGATCTGTGCATTAGGAAACGCTGCTCCTGCCATTCCTAGCTCTTTCCCCCAGGATTCCACACAGCTCACCCTGTGCCGATCACCCTGAGGTCCTCCCGCAGCTCAGAGAAGCCCCAGACACCTTTCTCATTCATTTCATTCATTCAATCATATTTATTGAGCACTTACTGTGTACAGAGCACTGTACTAAGCGCTTGGGAAGTACAAGTTGGCAACATATAAAGACGGTCCCTACCCAACAGCGAGCTCGCAGTCTAGAAGGGGGAGACAGGCAACAAAACAAAACATATTAACAAAATAAAATAAATAGAATAAATATGTACAAGCAAAATCAATAAATAAATAGAGTAATGAATATGTACAAACATATATACAGGTGCTGTGGGGAGGGGAAGGAGGTAAGGCAGGAGGGGGAGGAGGGGGAGAGGAAGGAGGGGGCTCAGTCTGAGAAGGCCTCCTGGAGGAGGTGAGCTCTCAGTAGGGCTTTGAAGGGAGGATGTATCTTGGATGTATCTTAGAACTTAGTGCAGAGCTTGGCCCCTAGTAAGTGCCTAGCAATTTTATTATTATTATTATTATTATCATTATTATGGTTGTTGTTATTTCCACTAGGCTACACTGCTTCTCACTAAACCACAGTGTCCCCAAACTGACAAATATGCATTAGTTCCTAGAGCTGTTCTATCTGGAAACAGGGGGTGACTCCCAGGACTCGGAATAGCTGATCCTTTTACTAAAACAGCAGGAAGAATCAGTCTTGGAGGAAGTAGAGCTTATAGAACCGGCCCCACAAGGAAAGGAGGACTGAGAGAATTCAGGCTAGCATGTCTGTCTTGGTGTGAAGAAAGGAAAGTTTACTCCTTTTGGCTTGTTTATACCTGAGTTAGGCCTTTGGGCCGTTCTGCCCCTAGAGACCCAGCCAGCCACGCCAGTACTGGCCTCTCTGCTGCCTGATTTCAAGGAGGAAATGGCAAAATGCTGATTCCCCTGTAAATGCACCTGGATGGAGCATACTTCTCCCACCATACTGGGAGATGAGCTTGGCGTAGTGGATGGATCACAAGCCTCAGAGTCAGAAGGTCACGGGTTCTAATCCCAGCTCTGCCACTTGTCTGCTGTGTGACCTTGGGCAAGTCACTTCACTTCTCTATGCCTCAGTTACCTCATCTGTAAAATGGGGATTAAGACTGTGAACCCCACATGGGACTGTTTCCAACCTGATTTGCTTGCATCCACCCTAGCGCTTAGTACATTGCCTAGGACCTATTAAGCACTTAATAAAATCCGTTATTATCACTATTATGCTTGTGAAGCCTTCTCTATCCACGCTGTCCTGCTTCTTTTCAGCTAGCCTACATCACTCAGTAGTATTTATAGAACACTTACTCGAGACAAAACAACTTGGCTGAGTGGATAGAGTACGGGCCTGAGAGTCAGAAGAACCTGAGTTTTCATCTCTCTGCCACTTTCGTGCTGTGTGACCTTGAGCATGTCACTTAACTTCTCTGTGCCTCAATCAATCAATCAATCATATTTATTGAGTGCTTACTGTGTGCAGAGCACTGTACTAGGCGCTTGGGAAGTACAAGTTGGCAACATATAGAGACGGTCCCTACCCAACAGTGGACTCACAGTCTAGAAGGGGGAGATAATAATAATGATGGCACTTATTAAGCGCTTACTATGTGCAAAGCACTGTTCTTGCACTGGGGAGGATACAAGGTGATCAGGTTGTCCCACAGGGGGCTCACAGTCTTAATCTTCATTTTACAGATGAGGGAACTCAGGCCCAGAGAAGTGAAGTGACTTGCCCAAAGTCACACAGCTGACAATTGGCGGAGTCAGGATTTGAACCCATGACCTGAGACTCCAAAGCCCGGGCTCTTTCCACTGAGCCACACTGCTTCTGCCTCAGTTCCCTCATCTTTAAAATGGAGATTAATACTGTGAACGCCAAGTGGGACGGGGACCTCGTCCAATACAATGTGCTTGTGCCTACCTCAGTGTTTAGAACAGTTCACAAATGCCACAATTATTATGATTATTATTATTACTCATCACTTGGGAGAGTACAATAACAATAATAATAATGGCATTTATTAAGCACTTACTATGTGCAAAGCACTGTTCTAAGCTCTGGGGAGGTTACAAGGTGATCAGGCCGTCCCACTGGGGGCTCACAGTCTTAATCCCCATTTTACAGATGAGGTAACTGAGGCCCAGAGAAGTTAAGTGACTTGCCCAGAGTCACACAGCTGACAATTGGTGGAGCCGGGGTTTGAACCCAAGACCTCTGACTCCAAAACCTGTGCTCTTTCCACTGAGCCACGCTGCTTCTCTATACAGTTAGTAGACACACGCCCTGCTCTCAAGCAACTTACAGTCCAGTATAGAACTGGGAACAGTGGTTTCTGCAACAGCCTCAGGCAGAGCTGATTCCTGAAGAGGAACCCAGGTATCTTGGCTATTTTTATATGTGACCTGAATGGTCAGAGCTTGAATCCATGGATTTACTCTCCAGTATGATTAATCGCTGCAGAACCAGGGAAGAGGGGCCTTGCTGTTTCCCTTAATCCCAAAAAACTGGCCTACAAAACTCTGAAACAAAGCCAAACGTTCACTGTAAAGGCAACCATCTAGTTGATTTGACCCTCTGCTCAACTCCTGAGACTGTATGCTCTTGCGATGATCTCTCAAACTCCTGCCTCATGTGTCAGTCAAGAATGTAAGCTCACTGTGGGCAGGGAATGTCACTGTTTATTGTCGTACTGTACTTTCCCCAGTGCTTGATACAGGGCTCTCCACACAGTAAGCGCTCAATAAATCTGATTGAGAGAATATTCACTGAGTACTGGGTGTGGACACTGTACTAACTACTTGGGAGAGTATAGTACAACAATAAACAGATGCAGTGTTCTGGCTCTAGACTTTAACCTCATTGTGGGCAGGGAATGTGTTGTATTGTTGTAATGTACTCTCCCAAACACTTATAACAATCCCCTGCCCACAGTTATGCTTTTTAGACTGTGAGCCCACTGTTTCTAGACTGTGAGCCCACTGTTGGGTAGGGACCGTCTCTATATGTTGCCAACTTGTACTTCCCAAGCGCTTAGAACAGTGCTCTGCACACAGTAAGCACTTAATACATATGATTGAATGAATTAATGAATGCCGTGAAGTCATCTCCGCCCCACAGCAATGCCACGGGCACATCTCTCCCCGAACGCCCCACCTCCATCTGCAATCGTTCCTGTAGTGGATCCACAGAGTTTTCCGGGTACCACAGTGGGAAACACTCAAAAAATGTGATTGATTAAACATGGTCTTATTTGCTGGAAACTGAAAGAGAAACAGGGTAGGAGGGAGGGTTACTTATCTCGAGCCTTGCAGAAGCATTCCCTGAGTTTCCCGGGAGCTGGGCTTGGGGTAATTTTCATATAGTCTTTGTCAGGAAAGAGTAAGAACACAGCTGATCTCACTGGACATATTAGAAGATCTATTAGATTTCAAACCAGATTGCTGAAAGCGTTGGATGTTTAATTGCAGTCTCAGAGGTGCCCGCTCTATGAAATGCCTGATCCTCAGAAGACTAAATGAAAGAGTAAATTGTGTTTGCATTTGTATAATAAACATGTCAGACTCTGGAGATAGGTACCATATGCCAAAATTCAATGACTGCTGACTAATGTTCAAATAAGCACTTAGAAAGGATAACATCACCAAGAAAATTGAAGACAATACAACCCCATACGGGCCAAAATGAAACATCTGTGGAAAACCCTGGAAAATATGCATCTTCTTTTTTTTGCCATCTGGAAGTAAAAAAAGCTAATATAGGACTTGCCCCTCATTTTATTATAAAAAAGATTGATTCTCCAAATATCAACCAGAACATCATATACCTATGGGCCTGGTTAAGAAAGGCAAAAATAGGAGATAATAAACCAACAGTCTACTATTAAGAAAGTCTATTATTAAAATCTATTATTAAAGCTGTATTTCTAAGATGTCATTACTGACAGTGAAATCCTAACTCCGCAGGTGAATGCAGCTGAAAAGGTGTGTGGATTGACAAACAATCTATTTTATTCTGGTCTCAGTGCTACATCCTTGATGTCCTTTGACATTTCAGCAGTGTTCTGTATGTTGTAAAAGAGTTGATGAAGATTCCTGAAGATTAGGTTTCCTTCTTACATGCAGATTTCCCCAGGGATGCGATAGGATCGAGGTGTGCTTTCTTATTTTTCAACATGGTTAGCTGCACCGGTTAGGATTAAGGTTAGTTTCACCCGTTTCCAAAGGGCTTCAACGATTAAAACATGTTCCCAAATCACTGTAGTGTTTTTTTCAAATGTACAATAATGAGTTGTGGTATTTGTGTGGTGATTACTATAGTCCTAGCACTTTACCAAATGTGGGGATAGTTAAAAATTATTTGTCTATGATTTGGTTGTGTACTCTGTGTTGCGCAGCGATGTCTTGATGTGTGTGTAGGGTGGGATGGGAATGATGCCATACATTTTAACTGATAAGTGGAAAGGGTTTAGTTAGTGGCAGTCAAATTTCCAAAGAAGGACTTCTTTCTCTTGAGCCAAGCTTTCACAGACATCAGGATACGAAGAAGCAAGCTGGGAAGTGAAGGCAGGCTGCGGAGCATATCCATGGTAGAAGGCAGCGCAGGGAGTGAGAAGCAGTTTGGCCTAGGGAATAGGATAGCATACAGGTCCGGGAGTTGGAATAATAATAATAATAATAATAATAATAATAATAATAATCGTGGTATTTGTTAAGCACTTACTATAATAATAATGATGGCATTTGTTAAGTGCTTACTATGTGCAAAGCACTGTTTTAAGCACTGGGGAGGATACAAGGTGATCAGCTTGTTCATTCATTCAATCGTATTTATTGAGTGCTTACTGTGTGCAGAGCACTGTACTAAGAGCTTGGGAAGTATAATTTAGCAATAGAGAGACAATCCCATCCTGTAATAGGCTTACAGTCTAGAAGATGTGAATATGATCATATATCTATATGGCAACATATAGAGACGGTCCCTACCCAACAGTGGTCTCACACATGGGGCTCACAGTCTTAATCCCCATTTTACAGATGAGGTAACCGAGGCACAGAGAAGCTAAGTGACTTGCCCAACATCACCCAGCTCACAATTGGCAGAGCCAGGATTTGAACCCATGACCTCTGACTCCCAAGCCCGTACTCTCTCCACTGAGCCACGCTGCTTCTCTAAGTACTCTGTGCCAGGCACTGTACTAAGTGCTGGGGTGAGTACAAACAGATCAGGTTTGACACAGTTCCTGCCCCACATGGGGCTCACGGTCTTAATCCCCATTTTACAGATGAGGGAACCGAGGCCCAGAGAAGCGAAGTGACTTGCCCAAGGCCACACAGCAGATAAGGGGTGTGCGGTGAGCCCACAACAAGCAGCTTTACTAGTGACTGCTTGTGATAGTGTGGACAACAACAGGGACGAGAGTGGCGAAGACAGGGATGGGCTTTACCTGAGACAGGTGATTGCTGGTTTGTGGGGGTGGAGCATGGAGGGAGACGTGGCCTTCTCTCCCTCCTCTAGCCGGTAATGGGCCTGGGCCCATGAATGACTGCCCTGTAGAGTCATCATCATCATCATCATCAAGCGTATTTATTGAGCGCTTACTGTGTGCAGAGCACTGTACTAAGCGCTTGGGAAGTACAAGTTGGCAACATACAGAGACAGTCCCTACCCAACAGTGGGCTCACAGTCTAAAAGGGGGAAACAGAGAACAAAACCAAACATGCTAACAAAATAAAATAAAAAAATAAATAAATAAGAGTCCACAGCTGCGATGCTTAAGGCAGATTTGAATTGCAAGGACGCCTGCAGCAGAAACACCCAGAGGTGAAGCAAGATGAAACAGGCAAGAGAGCACAAATTAAAGTAGAAGCAACAGGAGAGGAGCCCCGGAAAGCCGCAGAAGGCAGCAGCCCTTGGAAGCAGAAAAAAGAAGCATCCGCAGAATGGGCTCCCTTGACCAGCAGACTGGAGTTGGACCCTTGGTACAGGTACGAGTGTATTTTGGGAGAGTGATTTTTTTTTTTCAATTTATTTTTTACTCTCTGCTAAGTTTGATTTCTTTGCTAGGATCCTCTACTAGGGATCTTCTAGACTGTGAGCCCGTTGTTGGGTAGGGACCATCTCTATATGTTGCCAACTTGTACTTCCCAAGTGCTTAGTACAGTGCTCTGCACACAGTAAGCGCTCAATAAATACATTTGAATAAATGAATGGAATGAGTGAATGAGTGTGTATGTGTCCCTCCTTTGCACGTTGGTGAAACTAAGTAAAAAACTTTTCACGATAATCTTGGCGGTCAGTGGGGTGGTTTGATTCTTTTATGTATCACTGAGGTTCCTCTGCTCCAGAAAGGTCCTGGTTGGGACGAGCCCCGGGGGAGCTCATGACAGAGTGGAGTGGGATTAGAACCCATGACCTTGTTGAAGCAGCGTGGCTCAGTGGAAAGAGCCCGGGCTTTGAAGTCAGAGGTCATGGGTTCAAATCCCGGCTCCGCCACCTGTCACCTGTGTGACTTTGGGCAAGTCACGTCACTTCTCCGGGCCTCAGTTACCTCATCTGTAAAATGGGGATTAAAACTGTGAGCCTCCGGTGGGACAACCTGGTCACCTTGTAACCTCCCCCAGCACTTAGAACAGTGTTTTGCACATAGTAAGCGCTTAACAAATGCCATTATTATTATTATTATTACTTTTCAGCCATATTTGCAATCAGTCAATCAATCACAGGTATTTATTGAGCATTTACGGTTTGTAGAGGACTGTAATGGTGGAGTATAATGCAATAGAGTAGGTAAACGTTATGGAGCTCAGTGTCAGTAACATCTTAGGAAACAAAGGACAGTAAGATATATAATGTTTCATATTGTGAGTGATAATCATTTAGAGAGCGCATACTGTGTGCAAAGCACTGTGTTAAGTACTTGAGCAGTGTACTAAGTTCTTGATAAGGATCATTCTCGCTACAGAACTTATTTACAGAGGCTAGGCGGCTAAATGTACTTTTGGTTACACCAAGAATTTCCATAATAATAATAATAATAATGGTATTTAAGCACTTACTATGTGCTAAGCACTGTTCTAAGCACTGGGGTAAATACAAAGTAATCAGGTTGTCCCATGTGGGGCTCACAGTCCTAATCCCCATTTTACAGATGAAGTAACTGAGACCATAGAATAATAATCATAATGATGGCATTTGTTAGGCACATGCTATGTGCAAAGCACTGTTCTAAGTGCTGAGGTGGATACAAGGTGATCAGGTTGTCTCACGTGGGGCTCACAGTCTTAATCTCCACTTTACAGATGAGGTAACTGAGGCCCAGAAAAGTTAATTGACTTGCCCAGCATCACGCAGCTGACAAGTGGCAGAGCCAGGGTTAGAACCCGTGACCTCTGACTCCAAAGCCCGTGCTCTTTCCACTGAGCCACGCGGCTTCTCGCTGAGCCCTGCGGCTTCTTGAGTGAAGTGATTTGTCCAAGGTCACACAGCAGACCTGTGGCAGAGCCAGAATTAAAACCCACATCCTCTGACTCCCAAACCCAGGCTCTTTCAATGAAGTCACGCTTCTCCTCCATTAAGACTGAGGGTTATATAGTATCATGCAGCTGTGGTATCTAGGGACACTGCTTAAGATCAGAAAGAGTCTACCTATTTTTTCAGTTCATTCATTCATTCAATCGTATTTATTGAGTTCTGTGCCATCCTCTTCCATTAATTACCCTAATTAATAATTGTGGCATTTTTCAAGTGCTTACTGTATGCCACGTACTGCATTAAGTGCTGGGATAGACACAAGATACCCAGATCCTACATGGGGCTCACGGTCAAAGAAGAGGGAGAACAGTTATTGAATCCCCATTTTGAAGATGAAGAAACTGAGGGAGAGAGAAGTTAAGTGGCGTGCTCAAGGCCACAGAGCAGACAAGTGGCAGAACCAGGATTAGAACCCAGGTCTTCGGACTCCCAGGCCTGTGGTCTTTCCACTAGGCCATGCTACTTCTCTCCTTAGTTTGTTGTGGGAAGGGAATGTGTCTGTTATATTGTACTCTCCCAAGCACTTAATACAGTGTTCTGCAAACAGTATGCTTTCAGTAAAGATGATTGACTGATTAACTGCTGGTAAAAGGGCTTTCATTAAGCTGTAAACTCCTTGAGGGCAGAGATCATATTTACCAACTCTATTATATTCTCCCAGGTGCAAAATACAGAGTTCTGGAAAAAGTAAACTCTCAATAAAGATGATTGATTTTAGGTGAGTGGCTTTTGTTAAAGAGTGGTAGCAGGAGATACAGCTGTATCTCCCTCTGTTATTTTGCCTCCTCTCTTCTCCCTTTCCTTCTCTATTTTCTTTTCTCTCTTCTTGCTTTCACTCTTCATTTATTTTCATCTCTATCCGTTCTTCCACTCCACTCTCTTTTCTGGAAGGACTATTCCCTGGACAGTGCACTCACTCCGCTTAAGATTTCCTGCATCCTTAATCCAAGTCTTAACTGCTCTGAAAGGCTGGAAGGAGGCAGTCCTTTCATTTTGGCTGAAGATTTCTTTTTGAGACTCCAGAAGTCGCCTGGTTCCCTCAAGTTCCGTTGTAATATGTGTTTTTCGCGATGCAGATTGGGTAGAATGAGGCTTTAGAATTAGGGAAACTAGTGTTAGCATTCAACATGTTGCAGTGCTGAAAGAAATTAGCTGTCTGCTGTCTTGTAATGTTGGAAAGAGTGAATTGTCTTTAAAGGTAGAGTATCGCGAGAATACAACCCCAGTGTTATTTATGAAAGGAATCAGTATATTAGCAACTGGCAATTGACAATGATTTAGCGCCAACATTAAATTTCTGGTGAGTAAGTTATTTAAACCTCACCTGTTAAAATGTATCCTAAACATATATTCTAAAATATCTTAAAAAACACACACATTTGTACTTGCTAAGCCTGCCTGGTGTGTTTTGATGCAAGAATTTCTTGTGAGAGGATGCAGGTTATGTACAACATAACATGTACAATCATAAACATGATTCGCCATTTGCCCACATTCTGATTATATTATGGAGAAAATGATTTTTTTATCCTTTATTTTCTTCCAGTGCATATTTACCATATGACAAATTGCTGAGAATCGCAAGACAAAGAATGCTGCAGTGTATTGATTTTATTGTTATTATTACTATCATTATTGTTGGTGTTGTAGTACTGTAGTGAATGGATCACCAGTGGTCTGAAGAGCTATGGAAAAAAAAATCCAAGATATTATATTTTTCTCTTCAAAAGATACCAAGTTGTTGGATCAAGCAATTGGGTCCATTTAAGAATCAATGATAACAGCATTAGTTTTTCCTGTTGGTTATTTGTATTTTCATTTTGGTTTTATTCAAATGGGGTCGTTTAGTGGAAAAAAAGGAAAAGCTTTAGAGTAGCTTGATTGTAATGTCTTCTAACACTGTGCACTTTCTTGTGCAAAGGACTGTACTAGGCCTTGGGGAAAGGTACAAAGGGCTCTGTTTTTGCTTTGGTTCTGTTTTTGTTTTTATGGCATTTAAGTGCTTACTATGTGCCAGACATGGTTCTAAGCATTAGGGTAAATACAGGGTAACCAGATTCCACATGTGACTCTCAGTCTTAATCCCTATTTTACGGATGAGGTAACTGAGACACAAGAGAAGTAAAGTGACTTGCCCAAGGTCACACAACAGACAAGTGGCGGATCCAGGATGAAATCCCGAGTCCTTCCAACTCCGAGTCTGTTACTGTCCCTGGCCCTCAGAGGATTCAAATTCTTAACTGGGAAAAACTGGTAATAGGGGAAGGAATAGAAGAAGACATAGATGAAAGCCAACAAACCAATCACGTGTAACTTGTGGGCGATCCTGCATGGAAGGGAAATACAGTCCTCTGGATTTTTATGCTCCCAGCAGGGCTGTTCTTGGTCCAAGAGATCACCACCTTACTGACTCCCTAACACTTGAATAGGACTGTCTGTCCTTCTTTTCGACTGGAATGGATAATAATAATACTAATGATGGCATTTATTAAGCACTTATGTGCAAAGCACTGTTCTAAGTGCTGGGGAGGTTACAAGGTGGTCAGGTTGTCTCACGGGCGGCTCACAGTCTTAATCCCCATTTTACAGATGAGGTAACTGTGGCCCAGAGAAGTGAAGTGACTTGCCCAAAGTCACACAGCTGACAATTGGCAGAGCTGGGATTTGAACCCGACCTCTGACTCCAAAGCCCGGGCTCTATCCACTAAGCCACGCTGCTTCTCCAATTCTCAACTCTTCTCACTTCTCAACTAAAGGCCTTGAAGACCTTAGGTGGAGTAACAAACAATAACATTTTTGGCATGAAGCAAAACTTCTCCTTTTGCAGCTCATGTATTCTCTTTCCAGGCCCTGAAAACCATAGGTAGAGAAATAAGTCGATTATTTTCAGCCAACCCCTGACAGAAAGGGCTGATTCATTCATTCAATCGTATTTATTGAGCACTTACTGTGTGCAGAGCACTGTACTAAGCGTGTGGGAAGTACAAGTCGGCAACATATAGAGACAGTCCCTATCCAACAACGGGCTCACAATCTAGAAGGGGGAGACAGGGGCTGATGGGAGACAATATTTACTGAGGGACATTTGAGTGTATGTTCATGATGATGACAGTTTCAACATTTCAGAACTTTTCTTACATTCAAAATAGTATTTTATTGTTATTGATGGTAATGATAATTGAGGTATTAAGCATTTACTGTGTGCCAGATACTGTACTAAACACTGAGACGGATACAAGCAAATCAGGCTGGACACAGTTCCTGTAACACATCCATTTATTTGTATTTATTGAGAGCTTACTGTGTGCAGAGCGCTGTACAAAGCTCTCTGAAGAGTATAATACAGCGTTAAAAAGACACATTACCTGCCCACAAAGGGGCTCAGTCTCAATCCCCATTGTAGAGATGAGGTCACTGAGGCACAGAGAAGTAAAATGACTTGCCCGAGGTCACACAGTAGACAAGTGAGAGAGTCAGGATTAGAACACATGATCTTCTGATCCCTAGGCCCTGCCCTCTGCTTCAGTTTCTCTTTTGGGATGATTTGTTCCTCCTTTATCTGCCTGCAAATGAGTTTACAAACTTCAAGCTGTTCAAGAAATTCTTCCTAGCTTTGCAGAGTCATTTGGTAACTTCCAGCCTCTCTCCTCCATGGAAAGAATTAACAATCAGTCAACTGTATTCACTGAGCTCTTACTGTGTGCAGGGCACTGTACAAAGCACTTGGGAGAGGAGTACAACACAACAATATAACTGACACACTCCCTGCCCACAAAGAGCTTACAGTATAGAGAGATAATGAACGTTAGTATAAAAAAATTAAAGACATATACATAAGGGCTTTGGGGCTGACTGGGGGGAATATGGTGGGGTGGAGGTGTGGGGCTGTGAATAAAAAGAGCAAGCCAGGGAGACGCCAAAGGGAGTAGGAAAAAAAGCACAAAACTTTCCTTGCAGACCCTTATTTTCAATAGTTGAATTGTCCTCTTGGGTCTTTTCTGAAACTTCTACACCTTTCAATCTAAGCTGCAGAATAAATTGCAGCTGGGAAAGGTCTGACTAGACGTGAGCTTTAATAGTGGATTAAGTCAGGTGACCTATTCATATAGGTAGTAATCTACGTGTTGGTTTAGTAGCAGGAGAACAGCATGGCCTGGCGAGGCATGGGGTTAAAATTCCAGCTCTATCAAACGCTTTCTGTGTGACCTTGGGCAAGTCACTTAACTTCAGTTCTCCATTTTTCCCTCCCACCTAGATTGTGATTCCCATCTGGGACCAGGACTGTGACCAAACTAATTAACGTGTTACCTACCCCACTGCAATGTGTATTTGACACACAGTAAGCACTTAACAAATACTTTAAAGAAGTAATTGTTATATTTTCTGAGTTCCTATTGGGTGTAACCTCTCCAGCGCTTAGAACAGTGCTTTGCACATAATAAGTGCTTAGTAAATGCCATTATTATTATTGTTATTATTAACAAACAATATTAAATGAGTCAATGGTATTTATTGAGCATTTACTTTGTACAGAGAGCTGTGCTGAACACTTGGGAGAGTGTAATAGAATAATAGTAAAAGTAGTTGGCATAATATTTATTGAGTACCCAATGAATGTAACAAACAGTACTAAATCAATCAATGGTATTCAACATTTTGTGCTGAACACCTGGGAGAGTATAATACAATAGAACTCATAGTCACAATACCTGCCCACAAGGAATATCCAGTCTAGACAGAGAGGCAGACATTAAAATTACTGGTAGGGAAATATTAAATGCTTGGGGAAGAAGAGCATTAGCAAAACATATTTTGAGCTCACAAGAAGCTTACATTATAAGCCATTCAAGGAAATAGCGTAGCCTGATGGAAAGAGCATGGCCTTGGGAGTCAGAGGATCTGGGTTCTAATGCTGGCTCCATCACCTGTCTGCTGATTGACCTTGGGCAAGTCACTTAATTTTCTGGGTCTCACTTGCCTCAAAAGTAAAATGGGAATCGAGACTGTGAGCCCATGTGGGATATGGACTGTGTCCAACCTGATAAAGTTGTATCTATCCCAGCACTTAGTGCAGTGCCTGGAATGTAGTAAGTGCTTCACAAATACCATATGTTAAAACTCAATTACTGCTCTCCCTCCTAATTTATCCTTGCTCCTCTTCCACTGCAACCTATCCCACATCTTTCACTCCTCTAACAGCACCCTAAACACTGTACCTCAATCTCATCTCTCTCACTAGCAATTCTTTGATCACATCTTCTCTCATTCTGGATCTCCCTCCCCCTTCATATCAGACAATCACTCTCCTTATCTTCAGAGCCCTCCCAAAATTATGTCTCCAGAAAGTCCTCTGTGGGCAGTGATTGTCTCTCCTTATTATAGAATTGTACTTTCCAAGTGCTTAGTACAGTGCTTTGCACATAGTAAGTGCTCAATAAATACAATTGAATGAATGAAAGCCTTCCCTCAGTTACCTCATCTGTGAAATGGGGATTATGACTGTGAGCCCCCGTGGGACAACCTGATCACCTTGTAACCTACCCAGTGCTTAAAACAGTGCTTTGCACATAGTAAGTGCTTAATAAATGCCATTATTGTTATTATTATTATTCTCTGACTAATTTCTCAGCTCTCTGCCTTATTCTCCCTCCCTTCTGCAATGCCTATGCCCTTGGCTGTTACTTGCTGATATCACTGGGTAGGGACTATCTCTCTCTGTTGCCAAATTGTACTTTCCAAGTGCTTAGCACAGTGCTCTGCACACTGTAAGGGTTCAGTGAATATGATTGATTGAATGAATGAATTTATTTGCTGAGTACCTATTGAGTGTACCAAACAATACTAAATCAATCAAGGTACTTATTGAGCACTTACTTTGTGCAGAGAACTGTGCTGAGCACTTTGGGGGTCAGATATATCACAAATCATCATATTTCTAATTCATTTCACTTCTTTTTCATTATGCAGCACTCATAACTATTATTAGAACATCACTAAAGAGACAGCATCCATATGTTCAAACAGAACTCATGTACTGGTTGATGTATAACATCTAGTAATTTACAGTGCCATTCAACATGTTTGTGACTTCAAAAAGCAGTGACAGAATTAGGTTATACAAGGCATCATCTCCAGCTATTGCTAGTATTGACTGAGCAGAGATTAGAGAGAAACACCTGGAGAGACTATTTTTAAAGGAAAAATCCCATCTCCAGAATGTCTCAGGCAGAGAGAATTCCAGGACAAAAGCTTGCTAGGAGATATGTTCTGATTAGCAGAGAGAGGATCTGAAGCAGTGATAGTTATAATAATAATTATGGTATTCGTTAAGCACTTACTATGTGCTGGCACTCTGTGTTCATTCATTCATTCAATCGTATTTACTGAGCGCTTACTGTGTGCAAAGCACTGCACTAAGCATGTGGGAAGTACAAATTGGCAACATATAGAGATGGTCCCTATCCAACAACGGGCTGGATACAAGCAAATCGGGTTGGACACAGTTCCTTGTCCCATGTGGGGCTCACAGTCTCAATCCCCATTTTACAGATGATGTAACAGAGGTACAGAGAAGTTAAGTGACTTGCCCACGGTCACCCAGCAGACGAGTGGGGCAACCGGGATTAGAACCCATGACCTTCTGAGCCCCTGGCCCATGGTTTACCCACTCTGCCATGCTGCTTCTTCAATGAGAGGGATCAAACACAGTTACTGGAGGAGAATCAGCATGGCTTAGTGGATAGAGCACAGGCCTGGGACCTGTGTTCTAGTCCCGGGTCCACCACATGTCTGCTGGGTGACCTTGGACAAGTCATTTTACTTCCCAGTGCCTTAGTTCCCTCATCTGTAAAACGGGGATAAGAGTGTGAGCTCAGTGTGGGACAGAAATTGGGTCCAACCTGATTAAGTTGTATCTACCCCAGCACTTAGTACAATGCTTGACACATAGAAAGCACCAACAGGTATTATTATTATTATTATCATTATTATTATGTTATAGCATGGCAACGGGAGGTCTGTCATTTTGTCACCAAGGAAAAGCGCTTAGTACAGTGCTCTGCACACAGTAAGCGCGCAATAAATACGATCGATTGAATGAATGAAAGGAAGGATGATGAAGGTGGTGACGATGATGATATCAGGAACCTCAACCTTTGTTGATGTGGTCCCAGCAGACAATCCACCCCCTAATTCTGGCTGCTTCAACCCCCACCCCCCGCCTAGTGTCTGAGGTGTAGGTCTGATTTTGAGGTGGGAAGAACCAAGGAAGTGTACAAACCCTGGGAATTTGAGGACCCTTATTGTCGCTGCTGCAGGAGCTACTGAATTCCAAACAACAATTGTTTCCCATCTCAATCCCCCTCTCTCCAAAACACCCACCCTCCCTGCCTGAGCTTCACAGCCCAACCCCCCACTTTTACACTTCATTTTCATTCATGCATTCATTCAATCGTATTTACTGAGTGCTTACTGTGTGCAGAGCACTGTACTAAGCGCTTGGATTTTAACATGTGACTTTGTGTCATGGCAGGTGGCATTGGCGTCTTTCTCTTTCTCCACAGCCAATCGTTTTCCCCATCCATCAGCGGTGACATGACATCTATTTAAACACTGTCTCTCTTTTCAACAAGATAATCAACGGTGGACTTCTGATAGCTCTTGTCAATCTTCAGGCTGAAAACCGAGATCATTTGAAGTGTTTTCCCAGTTGTTTAGAAACCTTCTTCAGAGGTTCCAGTTAACAAACAGAAATCTGAAAGTTGTCATTTTATTCTTCTAGTCATATCTTTATCAAGAGATTGAATCTGAAGGATGGATTCTGCACCTATTGCTATGCTTTATATGATCTGCCAGAAATGTAGTAACCTGAAAAAAATGACAAATTACATAGTGGGATAATCACAGTATATTCGATTTGCATCTGATCATGTCTGGATAGATCGCAGGGGCCAGTGGGTGACTGGCATCTTAATAACTCAAGTGAAAAGTTCAGACATTCACGACTGCAGGCAGCTGCGATTTGAAAAAAACACCTCAGAGTCTGGAGTTACAGACTAAAGAGCTCAAGAGTATCTGGGTGGCTCTTGGTTCCCACAGAAAAAGTGTGGAACCAGAATGCTTTAGCTGTTGGTTTGCTGGTTTGACCACTTAGGAATTCCCTTGGCTGAAAATCCAGCTCTGCAGAAGAAATGCATATCTTCCTGCTCTCTTCTGTGCTTCCTGGAACTTATTGTATGTGGACTGCTTGGTCAAAACAACATACAACCTTGTGATATCAAGTCAAGTTTCATTTCCTGGAAATCAATCCACTTAGGTGAGAAATAGCCATGGTCCCTGGCCCCCATGGACCTCACAATTTAAGAATGAAGTTAGGGAGAAGGGTCTGGTGTCAGACAAATAAGGAAAGATAAGCTCGGTGTGAGCAGGGAATGTGTCTGTTTATTATTCTAGTGTACTCTCCCGAGTGCTTTGTACAGTGCTCTTCACACAGTAAGGTCCCAATAAATATGATTGAATGAATGAAAACAGTGACTACACACTAAGACAATACATATTTATATATATATATATAAATCATATATATGTATATATCAGATATTTACCGAGCCGCTTGGTATAGTGCTTTGTGCACATTAAGAACTCAGTGAATACCGTTGATTGATTGCTGAACTTTGTTGGTTTATTCATGTTGTGTTTAATTCCTCGTTTGACTATCGTTGTTCACTGAAATTCAATGGGCAGTGCACGTTTCAATGTTCCTAGAGCCACTGAATACCAGTCCTGGGAATCAATGGGTCTGTTGAAGGATTACACAAAAGACTGACTTATCATAATGATGGGAATGTACTTGGCACATAGTAAGCACTTAACAAATACCATTATTATTATTATTATATTAGGATTTGTTCATCAAGTGATGTAGCTAAGACATCTCAGCAACAGAAATATTTAAAACGCTTAAATGTTTTTATTAGCTTTTCTGCTCCACACTATTTCATGAATACTTATTTTTATGGATCATTGCCATAATTGATGTGGCATTTTAATGAAAGTTCAAATTTAGATAATGGCTTGAAATGCTATTGGAGATTCAAAGACTTACCAAGACATGTTGAACAAAGCAAAGATGCTTTGATAAAAGCATTCTAATTTAAAAATAGGAGAGAGAAAAATTAAGGGTAGAGTCTTTTTTTTTTCATTCAAATAAAAACAGTGAAGATTTGCTGCATTATCAACAGGCCTCTACAGGCCTTGATTATGTGTGGGTTCTTTTTGTTTCTGTTTTTAGGTGTCACAATCTTTCCGAAACCACTACTTTGATAAATATCACCCATTTTGATGATGAGGATGGTGTTTGTTAAGTGCTTACTATATGCACTGTTCTATGTGCACCTGTTCTAAGCGCTGGGGGGGATACAAGGTGATCAGGTTGTTCCACGTGGGGCTCACAATCATAATCCCCATTTTACAGATGAGGGAACTGAGGCCCAGAGAACTGAAGTGATTTGCCCAAAGTCACACAGCTGACAAGTGGCGGAGCCGGGATGAGAACCCATGACCTCTGATTCCCAAGCCCGTGCTCTTTCCACTGAGCCACACTGCTTCTCTTTTTGTATTTTGTTTTGCTGCATTCCATTTGTTACCTGTCTTCTCCTGCTGTCTTCCATCTGTTCTTTTCAATGCCACATCATTTGAAGTTTTGCTTCATTATGACTTCTAAATGTGTCTTCTGGTCATCTTGTTTCTGGCTTCCCCATAGAACAGCTGTTTTACTCTCCTGCTGTCATCCATTCTCCTCACAAATCCTGCCCAATAAAAGAGGGATGGAACAAGCACACTTGCAGAGTATCTAGGGAAATATTGGGAATAGATTATTTGTTCGAGGAGCTCTGCCATAATTGCTGAGGTTTAGGATAAACTGAACAATGTTGAAAACTGCTCCACTGGTATCAGTAAGGTTCCTGCCTGCCTTGGTGATCTCAGAGTCTGGAGGTGAGGGTAGACCAGAGCATGTGCTGGTGATAGGGATGTTGGGGATGAAGATTCTTGAAGAAAGGAGGGGTACAAAGAAGGGAAGGAAACTGGGGAGAATATCTGAGACCCCACCCCTACTTTCTCATCTCCTGTTGATATCCCTACAGAAGTAGCATGGTATAATGGATAGAGCATGGGCCGGGAGTCAGAAGGGCATGCGTTCTTATCCCGGCTGTGCCACTTGTCTGCTGTGTGACCTTGGGCAAGTCACCTCACTCTTCTGTGCCTCAATTACCTCATCTGTAAAAGGGATTGAGACTGGGAGCCCCATGGGGAACAGGGACTGTGTACAAACCGATTTGCATGTATCCACTACAGTGCATTGTACAGTGACTGGCACATAGTAAGAGCTCCAAAAATACCATTATCATTATTATTATTATTATTATTATTATTATTATTATTATTATTATTATTATTATACCTGAAACAAGAAGTGAGATGGTCCAGTGGAAAGAGCATAGGCCTGGGAGTAAGAGGATGTGGGTTCTAATCCCGGCTCTGCCTCTTGTCTTCTGTGACCCTGGGCAAATCACTTCACTTCTCTGTGCTTGAGTTACCTCATCTGTAAAATGGGGGTGGAGAGTGCGAGTCCCTTGTAGAACAGGAACTGTGTCCAACTGGATTAGCTTGTATCTATTCCAGCGCTTAGTCTAGTGCCTAACTAATAGTAAGTGCTTAAAAAATATAATTAAGTAAAAAGCACCTCAATCACCTCTGTCCCTCCTAACTATCCTTGCCCCTTTCCCACTACAACCCAGGCCGCACATTTCACTCTTCTAACACCACCCTACTCACTGTGCCTCTCTCTCATCTATTTAGCTTCATCTACCCCTTGCTTCTTTGTTGTGGCGACTGCGAGCCCAGCCGATCCTGTCCACCTGGCCCCAGGATCTTGATTTGTGGGCATGAAATAGGCAGGGAGCCCCAGAAAGAGGGAGCTCAACTACAGAAGTAACACTATCATTTGCAGCAATGGCAGAATTTTTGAAACTGGCTCTGTGGAGGGGGGAATGGAAGGACAGTGAAGCTGTTTCCAGGGCAAATTGACTCCTTGGAATAAAGAAGTGATTTCTGTCCTCTAGACTGAGAACTTGTCACGGGCAGGAAATGTGTCTGTTTATTGTTATATTGTACTTTCCCAAATGCTTAGTACAGTGCTTGGCACACAGCAAGCTCTCGATAAATATGATTGAATGAATTGAATGAATGGATGCCCTGCTGACATGGAACTCCAGACCGCGTGATGGCAATAGGAAAGTGCAGCATAATAATAATGATGTTAAGCGCTTATTATGTTCTGAGCACTGTTCTAAGCTCTAGGGTAGATACAAGGTAATCAGATTGTCCCATGAGGGGTTTACAGTCTTTATCCCCATTAAACAGATGAGGTAACTGGGGCACAGAGAAGTTATGTGGCTTGTCCAAGGTCACACAGCAGACAGGCGGCAGAGCTAGGATTAGAACCCAGGACCTCTGACTCCCAAGCCTGCGCTCTTTCCACTGAGCCACACTGCTTCTAATAGGTAGTTTGGGCCTGGGAACTAGAGGCCTGGTTTCTAAACCCAGCTCCACCACTTGTCTTCTACGTAACCTTGGGCAAGTCACTTAATGTCTCTATACCCAAATTTCACAACTGCAAAATAGGGATTCATTACCTGGTCTCCCTCCTATTTAACTGTGAGCCCCATGTGGAACAGGAACTGTATCCTGCCTAAATAACTTGCATCTACTCCAGCGCTTAAAAAACAGTGCTTGACACCCAGTAAGCATTTAACAAATGCCATTAAAAAAGGGTGAGGCAACAAATTTTTTTTATTCTTCTTTCTCCTCCTGCTCTGCTTTCATTTCTTCAGAAGCCACCAAAGCAGTCAGCTTCTAATGCCACCGAAACTGAAATGGCCACTTTTAGTTACTTTCTAGTTATTTTCTAGCCTGGCTACTCTGATGTGTTTTCCTATTTGCAGTCATCTGATCGACTTCCAGTAGGTGAGAGGGAATTATTTTTATGGGATTTGTGAAGCTCATACTCTCATAAGCTCATGTCAGGCACTGCTCAAGTTGATCGGGTAAGACAAAGTCCCCATCCCACCAGGGAGCTCACGGTCTAAGCAGGAGGGAGAACAGATATTGAAATCCTACTTTACAGTTGGCAGTCAGCCAGTCACTCAGTCACATTTATTGAGGGCTTACTGTGTTCAAAGCACTGTACTAAGTGCTTGGGAGAGTACAATATAACATTATTACCGGCACATTCCCTGGCCACAATAATCTTGCAGTCTATAGGAGGAGCCAGTCAGTAATGTAAATAAATTAAATTACAGATATGTACATAAGAGAAACAGCGTGGATCAATGGATAAAGCACAGGCTTGGAGTCAGAGGTTATGGGTTTGAATCCCGGCTCCACCACTTGTCAGCTGTGTGACCTTGGGTAAGCCACTTTCATTCATTCATTCATTCATTCAATCGTATTGAGTGCTTACTGTGTGCAGAGCACTGTACTAAGCGCTTGGGAAGTACAAGTTGGCAACACATAGAGTTGCCTATGGAGTTGGTCCCTACCCAACAGTGGGCTCACAGTCTAGCAGGCACTGCTCAAGGCACTTAAATTCTCTGTACCTCAGTTATCTCATCTGTAAAATGGGGATTAAGACTGTGAGCCCCACGTGGGACAACCTGATCACCTTGTATTCCCCCCAGTGCTTAGAACAGTGCTTTGCACAAAGTAAGCACTTAACAAATACCGTTATTATTATTACTATAGGGCCTGTGGGCCTGGGTGAGGGGATAATTAAAGGGAGCTAGCCAAGGTGAAACAGAGTGGGTGAGAGAAGAGGAAATGAGGGCTCTTAGGGAAGGCCTCTTGGAGGAAATATGTCTTCAGTAAGGCTTTGAAGCAGGGAGACAAAAATTGTCTGTCAGATATGAAGAGGGAGGGCATTACAGGCTAAAGGCAAGATGTGAGCGAGAGGTCAGTGGTGAGATGGATAAGACAGAGGTACAGTGAGTATGTTAATATTATATAGGTGAAGTGTGTGGGCTGGGTTGTAGTGGGAGGTTAGCAAGGTGAGGTATAAGGGAACAAGGTGATTGAGTGCTTTAAAGCTGATGGTAAGGAGTTTCAGTTTGATGAGGAGGTGGATGGGCAAACACTGGAGGTTCTGGAGGAGCGGGGAAACGGGCTGAACATTTTTGTAGAACAATGATCCACGCAGCTGAGTGAAATATGGATTGGAATGGGGAGAGGTAGGCAGGGAGGTCAGCAAGAAGGCTGATATAGCAATCGATGTGGGAGAGATTAAGTGTTTGGTTTAATGTTGTAGCAGTTTGGATGGAGAGGAAAGGGCAGATTTTAATGATGTGAAGGTGGAACTGACAGGATTTAGGGATGGACTGAATGAGAGAGAGGAGTCAAGGATAATGCCAAGGTTATGGACTTGTGTGACAGGCAGGCTGGTAGTGCCATCTACAATGAAGGAGAAGTGAGGAGGAGGACAGGGTTTGGGTACTTTGGTAATGGTGGCTAAATGAGGAATGGTGACTTGAGATAATTGGATGGAGTCCAAAGATCAGAGGTCTGTGTCAGAGAGGAGGTGTGTGGGAAAGAAAGCGGATGAAGAGGTTGTGGCCAGATTGAGGGATTTCAGATTTGGTGAGGGGAGAGATTGTGCAGTGGCTAGAAATCATTAGATCAAGTTGGGGAGTGGGGGAGGTGGGGTGAAGCAGATCCATGGAGTTGAGGCATGATAGAAAGCGGAATGCGGAAGGGTCATCAGGAACATGTATGTGCACATTAAAGTCTCCAAAGATCAATGTAGGGATAGACAGAGAAGGACTGTGAGAAATGGATCAAAATGATTAAAAAATTTGGAGATGAAGCCTGCGGGGTGGAAGATGATCCTTACTAGAATCTGGAGTGGGTGGTAAAAGTGGAAATATGGGCTTTGAAGGAAGGAAAGAAAGGGATGGGGGAGGTGGGATGGCTTGAGGAAACTGTGACTTGCCCAAGAGCACACAGCAAGCAGGTGACAGAACCGGGATTAGAACCCAAGTCCTCTGAGTCCCAGGCTCATGCATTTTCCACTAGGCCACACTGCTTCCCATATTAATTCATGTCTATTTATGTCCACTCAGTGTATTTATTCTGACCAATCTATTTCTCCATTAAGTTCCTTGTAGGCTGGAAATGTGTCTCTTCATTTTTCTGTACTTCTCAAGTACCTAGTACAGTGCTCAACCCAATAAATAAATGGTCAGTAAATGCTACCACTAAAATGTCTACTGCTACAACTATTAGTAGTACTACCACTATTACTACCAAAAGTTTTACTACTATTAAATAGTATTAGTAATACTAATACTATTACTTTTACTCTTATTACTGCTATCACTACTACTATAATCACTAACTACTATTGCTACAATGACTATTCCTACTATTACCACTAGTAATTTCACTATTACTACTATTATTACTATTGCCATTATTGCTACTTATCACTTCTGCTGCTCCTACTATTACTCCTACAAGGTTTTCGGACTAAAGAACGAAAGGTGTATAAAGCTGGGGAGGGATTCTGAGAATAAAATTCATTGATTTTTATCTCAGTCTAGTCACCATCGAGTTCTGAATGTTGCCAATTAATCTTAAAGTTTGAAAGTGGAAAAACTCATGTTAAACACTGCTCTCTCAATTCTAATTAAGTGACTGCCTGCTCCTGTGTGATATTTATCTCTTAAGGAGAGTTGATATCACTTGGTACATTTTTAAATGTCATGCTATTACCATCTAGTTCTGTGTTTCCTGTTATGAACTTCTTTAATAATACATTGTTTATAAACATTCTGCCTGTGAAACTCCCGCTTTTCTGCATTATTTTTGAATTAATAATTTTCTGCACTTTTAATGTCTGTATGTCTTAATGACTGTAAGCTCACTGTGAGCAGGGAATGTGTTATACTCTCCCAAGCTCCTAGTACAGTGCTATGCACACAGTAAGCTCTCTATAAATATGATTGATTGACTGATCAGTTATCTGTAAAACGGGAACTAATAAATCAAGATCATTTTTAGAACTACTGAAAGGAAGATCATATACAAGCTGATGAAAATGAGTAGCAAAAAAAGCTAACATTTTAAGAAACAAAGGACTCTTTTGTACACAAACCATTGGTGATGGAAAAAAGACAAAATGAAGAGAAAGAGTATATTGAAATAAGTTATTTCAACTCATTAGCTAAAGGCAGAACTGATGTTGTCTGTTACCACTGAGCTGTTACCTCAGGCCATATGTAAGCTGCCAATGGATTGAAACATATCATTTACATTGGCTCCTGCAGTGAGTAAGAAATGCAATATATTATGCTCAGAACAAATATCCATTTTTAGAGGACTGAGTTTCTCCTTAAGTGTTTTTAAATTATCTGCAGATAGATTGGTTGGATGCTTCTACTACTTAGCCTGCATCACAAAGCCATCCTAAGTATATTGCTATTTGATATGATTTTCACAGTGGGTAATCGCTAAGTAAATCGATGACTGTATGTCTGAAGTTTCCATAGCCTCCCCTAGAGAGTTTGATCTTTTAGAAAATGTTTAGGAAGAAGTTCCTGAATGATCACCTAATGGATTAGGAAACAAAGTTTCTCGTTCCACTATCCAAAATCCTTCCCAAATTTATTCGTTCAGTTTAAGGAACTGAAATCAATTATGAAGATAAACTTTAAGAAATGTACTTAAATAGATTTCCTATGGAAGTAGATATGTGAATGCTTTGCCCAACAGTCACATAGTGATTAGATAGCATTATAAAATGAAATAATAATAATAATAGTTTTGGTATTTAAATGCTTACTATGTGCAAATCACTGTTCTAAGCAAAGTGGAGGATACCAGATGATCAGGTGGTCCCATGTGGGGTTCACAATCTTAATCTCTGTTTTACAGATCACGTAACTGAGGCACAGAGAAGTTAAGTGACTTGCCCAAAGCCACACAGCTGATAAGTGGCGGAGTCGGGAGTTGAACCCATTTACAATGTGAAATGCATGTTGTAGATTTTTTTTTTTAATACTTTCTCCAGTTGTTTCTGGCACTGTCTACTCACTATAATGCTAGGCAAATTTAGATACATCCATACAAGCAAATGTATTTTGTCATTGCCAAAAAAAACTATTTCTTTCTCATTCTTCTAGACTGTGAGCCCACTCTTGGTAGGGACTGTCTCTATATGTTGCCAACTTGTACTTCCCAAGCGCTTAGTACAGTGCTCTGCACACAGTAAGTGCTCAATAAATACGATTCATTGATTGATTGATTCTTGATTTCTTGTAAAATGAGAAACTAAGATTTGGATTTGGCACAACAACTGAAGACATTATCTAGCCCATTTCAGGACATGGGTCATTTGAGGAAAATAATGATACCAGTAGATAGATGCACCAAGCGCTATAGGTCTGCTGTCTGGAGGAATTCTTTCCCTCCCCTCCATCCCAATGGATCTATCTAGTCAGGAACTTTGTTGGGATTGCTCATTCCACGTTGCTGTATGCCAAGGTGGTCTCTTGTACTTCAGGCACACCATTTGACCAGTGTGACAGGCGATGAGGCTAGCAGCACAACTTAGAGGGGAAAAAGCACACACCTGAGAGTTAGAGGACCAGGGTTTTAATCCTGACTCCGCCACTTATCTGTTGTGTGATGTAGGGCAAGTCACTTCACTTCTCTGTGCCTCAGTCTCCTCATCTGGAAAATGGGGATTCACTATCTGCTCTCCTGCCAACTGAGACTGTGAGCCCTTTGTGGGACTGTCTGGGAGGTGATGATCTTGTATCTCTCTTCCCCAGTGTTTAGGACTGCTTAGAACCTAGTTAACAAACCTTATTATTATTGTCATCGTATATCATTATCACTATCATTGGGAAGCAGCGTGGGTCAGTGAAAAGAACACAGGCTTTGGAGTCAGAGGTCATGGGTCCAAATCCTGGCTCCACCACATGTCTGCTGTGTGACCTTCAATCAATCAATCAATCAATCAATCTATCAATTGCATTTATTGAGCGCTTACTGTGTGCAGAGCACTGTACTAAGCACTTGGGAAGTACAAGTTGGCAACATATAGAGACAGTCCCTACCCAACAGTGGGCTCACAGTTTAAAAGGGGGAGACAGAGAACAAAACCAAACATACTAACAAAATAAAATAAATAGAATAGATATGTACAAGTAAAATAAATAAATAAATAAATAGAGTAATAATAATAATAATAAGTTACTTAACTTCTCTGAGCCTGTTACCTCATCTGTAAAATGGGGATTAAGACTGTGAGCCCCACGTGGGACAATCTGATCACCTTGTATCTCTCCCAGTGCTTAGAACAGTGCTTTGCACATAGAAACAAATCCCATTATCATTATTATTATTATTATTGAGATGTAGCATGGCCTAGTGGAAAGAACACAGGCTTAGAATTCAGAAGACCTGGGTTCTAATCCCACCCCTTCCAATTGTTTGCTGTGTGACCTAGGGTGAGTCACTTAACTTCCCTCTGCTTCAGTTTCCTCATCTGTAAAATGATGATTAAATACCTGATCTGCTTCCTATTTAGACTGTGAGCCTGGTGTGGGACAGCGACTGTATCCCACCTGATAAACTTATTTCTACACCAGGGCTTAGAAACCATGCTTGACACCTCATAAGCACTTAACATCCCATTCTTATTACTATTATTATCATCAGTCTTTGTTCCGCTCTGCCACAATATGGAGAAAAAGTTCACTGCTGTGGCTGTGACTGCTGTGATGGTTGGATGCTTCTAGAGAGGCAGTGTGGCTCGGTGGAAAGAGCACGGGCTTTGGAGTCAGAGGCCATGGGTTCAAATCCCAGCTCTGCCAATTGTCGGCTGTGTGACTTTGGGCAGGTCACTTTACTTCTCTGTGCCTCAGTTACCTCATCTGTAAAATAGGGATTAAGACTGTGAGCCCCCCATGGGACAACCTGATGACCTTGTAACCTCCCCAGTGCTTAGAACAGTGCTTTGCACATAGTAAGCGCTTAATAAATGCCATTATTATTATTATTACTACACTTTTCTTCCCAATTAATTGTCTATGTAGTGTAATCCTTGTCTTTTTTGTTCTTCTTATGTCATTGTTTTGTCATTTCTAGTTACTTTATTCCCAGCTCCCTCTACCAACTTTGTTTTTGGACTGTAAGCCCCATTTGGAACCAGGGACTGTGTCTAATTCTCAAGCTTAGGACAGTGCTCTGCCCAAAGTAAGCACTCGATAAATACCACAGATTGAAAACTTATGTGTTTTTCCTAGTGATTGGCATAATGCTTTGAATGCAACAGGTATATAATAATTGAAAAATTACCTGGGCAGTTACTGAATGGTGAACAGGAAGCAGCGTGGCTCAGTGGAAAGAGCCCGGGCTTTGGAGTCAGAGGTCATGGGTTCAAATCCCAGATCTGCCAATTGTCAGCTGTGTGACTTTGGACAAGTTACATAACTTCTCTATGCCTCAGTACCTCAACTGTGAAATGGGGATTAAGACCGTGAGCCCCCCCATGGAACAACCTGATCACCTTGTAACGTCCCCAGCGCTTAGAACAGTGCTTTGCATATAGTAAGTGCTTAATAAATGCCATTATCATTATTATTATTAAGGATATAAGCACTTAGTACAGTGCTCTGCACACAGTAAGCACTCAATATGATTGAATGAATTCACATGTGGAGAGGGTAGCACAAATGTTGAGATGGCATGTGGAACATAAGGCCAAGTGAGGTGAGCAACGGGGTGTTACAAACACCACAAACCAGGGTGGCAAGAAGCTATAGTTTATGAACATAATGAGGAATGGATTATTGTTTGTGCTTCATTTTTTAGGGCTGCATATCCACACACATAAAAAAATCTCTTCTTTTGGAGTCTTATCTTCAAAAGCAAAGGACAGCTGTGTTCATGAGGGGTGTGTTTGTGTATGTGTGTGTGTGTATACTTAGGTCATCCTTCTCCTCAACTCATATAATGGGCAGTCAGAAAGTTACTCTTTCCTCCTTGGCCCATGACACTGGGATTCTTATTTTTTTTTAATATGGAAGGGTCTCTAGAACAGAAGGTAGGCACTTTCCACAGTCTTTTTTTATTTAACTAACTTTATACCCTGATTTGGTCATCTTACTCATTTTACTCAAGTAAAAGTTATTGAAGAGTTTAAAGGACAAACACAAAGTGGACATGGTTTCTGCATGTCACAGCTCAGGAACTAGAAGCTCTATTTCCGGCTCTCAGAAATGCTAATACCAGAGCTAGAAATGTCAATGCTTTATTTGGTCCCAACTAAGTGATCAGTTACCACAGAATTAGTAGTTCTGAAACTAATCACTAGGAATTTATGTTATCTCAGGAACTGAAATAATCATTAGGCTCATTGCAACCAAAAGTTGCAAAGAATTGTAAAAGAAATACCACTGGTCTTATCAACCTTCTAGACTGTGAGCCTGTTGTTGGGTAGGGACCGTCTCTATGTGTTGCCAGCTTGTACTTCCCAAGCGCTTAGTACAGTGCTCTGCACACAGTAAGTGCTCAGTAAATACTACTGAATGAATGAATCAACCTTGCAAAGTTAGTACTTCTTGACTTTTTTTTAGCAATGCTATCTGGCAAAATGATAAAATATCATTATTGAACTCTGGGTTTTAAAATAATCTAATAGAAAATATGAAAATAATATATTTACAATATTTTAAATTGTTCATGATAAGAAGCAAATATAAAAGAATAAATTGCGTGAATCTTTTATAAATTATCATGCGAAAGACATAGGGAGTGAACTGCTAGCCATGTCGTTTTGAAAGTAAAATACACACAAGCAGTGAGACTTTCATCCCTATCCCATACACAAACTTAATGGAACTACATATCTTATAGCATCTTGTCTGGATTTCCCTTACTTGCCTATCAAAGGTGGATTTCATGTAAATGATCCTTTCTTAAATAGCTGTTGTAATTCATTTTAAAATGTCATGTACTGATGAGAATGTTGTGGTATCAAAGTACTTCATTGGTTTACTACATTACTGCGAAGTACAGGGTGACTTTACATAAGGGTGCATTTATTATGTTTAATCTGGAAATCTAGTATGCCACCAAGTATCATATAAGGTAGGATACTTTACAAAAAGGTTTCTTCTACAGCAATTTTAATTTGGGGAGGGTACTTTTGGGAAGAGTTCTCCCCAAAGAAGACACAATCCCTGACCACAAGGGATTTACGATTTAGATGGGAAGACAGACAAAAAAAATCATTTGCAAATAGTCATAGTAATTTTACTACTACTACTGCTCCTAGCCCGGACTTGGGAGTCAGAGGAAGTGGGTTCTAATCCCGGCTCCACCACTTGTCTGCTGTGTGACTTTGGGCAAGGCATTTAACTTCTCTGTGCCTGTTACCTTATCTGTAAAATGGAGATTAAGACTGTGAGCCCAATATACACTGAGTGTGTCCAACCTGATTTGCTTGTATTCCCCCAGTGCTTAGTACAATATCCGGCTGAGAGTAAGAACTTAAATATTATAATAATTATTATTATTATGATGATGATTGCTACTAATAAAAGTAATAATAATAATGCAAGTAGTATTAAGCAGTTACTGTGTGCAGAGCACTGTTCTAAGCACTAGGAAAGAATATACATCTGGGAATGAAACAGTCTCTGTCCCTTGGGAGGCTCACAGAAGTATAATATGTGAATCGTAGATTATGTAAAAGATATGTGCAAACTGCAACAAGAATTAGTGAGCAAAAATGTAAAAAGAGGCAATATCAGAATGAACTATGGCTACCCATATAATCACCATCAGTATACTGCCCTAGATACTTTGGATCATACGGTCTGAGTAGAAGACTCAGTCCTTTGTCCTTACAATCGAATGTGCAAGACAAGCAGATCATGCATCATCATAGGAGACCCCATTCTGGTCAGCCTTAAATTAGCCCACACAAGGGAAAGTGGTAATCATCCTTTTACCCCCCCCCCCTCTCTCAAAAAAAAACCAAAACACCTCATTAACAATTGATATCAGTCACGTAGTGGAGTGGAGGGTGGAAAAAAATGGGTTCGGTAGCTGATTTGGAAAGTAAATTCAGGTTCAGTTATTTGAGAGACAGAACACTCTCAAAACTCTCCCAAGCACTTAGTACAGTGTTTTGCATACAGTAAGTGCCCAAGGAATGCCACTGATTGATTGATTGACAAAGTTTTCACTAAAATTGAAAATTCACACCACAGTTGGCTGATCTGAATGGTCTTTCTGATTTTCTGACAAAGGTTGTGTCAACGGAGAACTTATGGAGTCAGGGAGAGGTATTCACCTGGCTCAGCCTTTGAGCGGGGAGCTGGACTTGCTATTCACAAGGAATCATCATTTTCACCATGATGAACAGCTCACTTGGAGAGATCTGAGAGTGGACACTCAGGTTTACTGCATGGAAGGAGACAATGGTAAACCACTTCGATATTTTTACCAAGAAAACTTTATGAATCCATTCATTCATTCATTCATTCAGTCAGTCATATTTACTGAGTGCTTACGTGTGCAGAGCACTGTACTAAGCGCTTGGGAAGTACAAGCTGGCAACATATAGAGATGGTCCCTACCCAACAGTGGGTTCACAGTCTAGAAGATCCACTCCCAGAACAATTGCAGATGAAAGTAGGGGGTTCTGGCAGAGATGTGTCCATGGTATCACTGTGGGTTGGAGGCAATTCAACAGCATAAGACAAGATAAAAAAAGGTTGTCTTAAGACATAAGTCACTCAATGGTATTTGTGGAGCACTTACTATGTGCAGAGTACTGTACTAAGTGCTTGGGAGAATACAACAAAATTAGCAGACACATTCCCTGCTCATAGCGAGCTTGCAGTCTAGAGTGATTGTGGAGGCTTTTAATACATCTTCTGATTATAGTACTTGAAGCAACTCTATTGAGTTTGCAGGCATATAACGTTCAGAGCACAGAGAAAAGTCATTCAATCCATTGTTGACGTCTTTTGAGTTACCCAGGGAAAAAGCCAAATACAGTCCAATTACAGTTTAGTGAGTGGGGCAGATTGGTCTAGGAGACCTCTGTCAAGGAATTACTCTAACAAGAGCTAGCCTGAGCAGAGCTTAGTTCTTGTCTACTGTACTCCTTGTAACGCGCATTAAGAAAAGTACTAATGCTCAATGAAATGCTGCACGTCACGCAGATAAAAACCTTTGTTTAAACTGTGCTTATCAGACCCCAGGAGCTCAATAGCCCAGAATTTACAGGGCACTAGAAGCCCAACTCCAGTTGGCACAGGTGAACTTGTATGGAATAGGTAGTTTCCTAGGCATCATCAGAGGTGCCAGCTTTTTGGTTTATCAGAGGGCAAAAAAAGAGACAGGGATTTTGGAAGAGATGAGTACTGGGCGGGACATTACTTCAGACCTGTTGGGTTCACAAATCTCCATTTTGGTTCTTTTCAGTCCTGACAGGAAACTCTTAGAGCAGCCTGGCTTCGTGGACAGAGCAAGGGCTTGGGAGCCGGAAGGACCTGGGTTCTAATCCCAGCTCTGCCGCATGTCTGCTGTGTGACCTTGGCATAATCACTTCACTTCTCTGAGCCTTAGTTACCTCATCTGTAAAATGGGGATTATGACTATGAGCCCCAAGTGGGATAGGGACTGTGTCCAACCTTATTAACCTGTATCTACCCCAGAGCTTAGAACAGTGCTTAGCATATAGTAAGCGCTTAACAAGTACCATGATAGTAATAATTATTATTTTTATCATTACAGACCTGGAGAAGGAAGTTAATAAGCAGCTTGGCTTAGTGGCCCATGTCCCAGCCATTGGAGTCAGCGGGACCTGGGTTCTAGTCCTGGCTCCACTACTTGCCTCCTTTGTGATCTAGGACAAGTCATTTCACTTTTCTGGACCTCAGTTTCTTCATTTGTAAAATGGGGATTAAGACTCTGAGCCACCGTGGGACAGGGACGGTGTCCATCCCGATTATCTTGTATCTTCTCCAGTACTTAGTACAGTTCCTGGAACATAGTAAGCTGGGAAATCATTTCAAAGGCTTTGGAAGTGAATGACCCTTCTTCCAAAGAATGGTTGCATATGGAACAATGATTCTCCTAAACTTGGGAAGAAAATTTATCTCATCAAGGAGATGAACTGATTTTTTTTAGATGAGTCCTGACCCTGAAAACCCTGACCAAGGCTTAAAACCACTGCAGTGGATCAGAATCACAGTGAGTGTTTGAGGATTCTGATAAGGAATTTAACAGTTCAAAATCGGGGTCATGATCAATGATAATCCATCAATATTTGACTTGCCATAATTCCTTTGGATGTATATCTTTATCAGTTTGAGAGGGACACTATCCACAGGACAATTCAGAATATAAAATACCACTTTACCACATTGTAGCCTAATACATTTACTTTTATCAGGGGTTTGCATTCTGTTCAGAAACAAGTGTAACTAAAGAACTGCTCAGTCAATCAGCCTTGGAAATGAATTGCCACTCTTCCTTTTTTTTTTCTAATAACCAGCTGGTTTTTGAAGAATGAAGGATTTTTTTGACTACATAGGATCTTTAATATATTTAATAGTTAAAAATAACTTTGTGTTGTCGATATTCAGTCAACTCAATCCTTATGAATGCATAAGTGGTCTTTTTATATTTACTTCCTTCCTTAAGCTTGCACTAAATTACTTACACTCTCTCTTTCTCTTTATACATATATACATATATATATATATATAATATATATATATATATAGCATGCTAAATTACCCCTAATATATTTCCGTCCATTATGTTTGCATGTGCAAACTGAAGCGAGCACATGCCTATCTAAATCCTTCTTTATTTTCTATCCTGAGTTTTTTCAGAGTAATTATACCTCTGAGGATGTTACTAAAACTAATCTTGTCCTTGCTGACTTAGACATTTGATGACAAGGAGGAGAAAAGAAACCCTATCAAATGAATTCTCTCTTTTAGCTCCTGCTTTCATCCCACTCTGAGCCCTAGAACTGCAAAACCCTGTCAGTTTGCCTAGAGACATCCACTCAAACCTTGACCCATGTTGAGTGGAACGTTGCTTCTGTCACTCAGGTTGAAGGAAATTGTTAAAGCATGGCAGAGGGTACCCTCTGTCAGTTTGGTCAACCTCTCCACTGGTCCAAACTGCCATTAGAATTTTGACTTTCTTTCACTGAGGATTTTTCAACAACATCACAACCAATTAAAAGTAACCTGTTGAATCGCAGCCTGGTAAGGAGCAGTCTGAAGGGGCAGCTTCTGGAGATGTTAACATTGCTGAGCAGGCTTTCCTTCTTGGAAGCAAAATCAGTCAACCGATCAACCAACTAATCACATTTATGGAGCACTTTGGCAGAGCACTGTATTAAGAACTTGGGAGGGTACAATGCAACAAAACTGGTAGACTCGTTGCCTCTCCAAAATGAGCTTGCGGCCTAGAGGAGGTGACAGGCATTAGTTTTTTTAATGGTATTTGTTGAGCGCTTACTATGTTCCGGACCCTGTTCTAAGGTCTGAGGTAGACCTTAGACTTGCCATAATTCCTTTCATTCATTCATTCAATCGTATTTATTGAGCACTTACTGTATGCAGAGCACTGTACTAAGCACTTGGGAAAGTACAAATAGGCAACAAATAGAGATGGTCCCTACCCAACAACGGGCTCACAGTCTAGAAGGGGGAGACAGACAACAAAACAAAACTAGTAGACAGGTGTCAATACCGTCAGAATAAATATAATTTGGATATATATCTTTATTAGTTTAAGAGGAACATGCTCCACAGGACAATTCGGAATAAAAAATACCACTAAGGTCTGAGGTAATCAGATTGGGCACAATCACCATCCAAAATAAGGCTCACAGTCTTAATGCCCAGTTTACAGATGGTGTAACTGAGGGCCTTAATGCCCATTTTACAGATGATGCAACAGGCACAGAGAAGTTAAAAAATAACCATCTTTATATGTTGCCAACTTGTACTTCCCAAGCGCTTAGTACAGTGCTCTGCACACTGTAAGTGCTCGATAAATATGATTGAATGAATGAACTGTGGTATTTGTTAAGCATTTAGTATGTGCCAGACACTGTACTAAGCACTGGGGTGGGTATAAGCAAATCGGGTTGTCCCACATGGGGCTCAGAGTCTCACTCCCCATTTTGCAGACGAGATCATTTAGGCCCAGAGAAGTTAAGTGACTTGCCCAAGGCCACACAGCAGACATGTGGCAGAGCCAGAATTAAAACCCAAGTTGTTTGACACCTGGGCCTGTGCTCTTTCCGCTAGGCCATACTGCTTCCCCAATTAATATAAATAAATAATTTCTAGATATGTACATAACAGCTGTGGAGCTGAGAGTGGGGTGAATACCAAATGCCCAAAGGGTAAAGTTCCAGGTGCCAAACATCAGAGTGAAATAGGAAAGGGAATGGACTGCTCAGCACAAAATTTGAACTTCGGTGTCAGAGTTCAACTAAGCGGGTGAGATATTTGCCTGTTTCCCATTAAGCCTGCAATGAAATACAAATTCAGCATTGAGTTGACAGAAGAGTTTTCCCTGGGGATTGTCTCCTGATTTCTCGGAGAAACTGAAGATCCCCAAACTGAAGAGTAATGAAGCCAGAGGTCAGTGGCATTTCCTGCTTTAGGGTATGGGCTAATACAATTTGAAAACTAGGCTTATTGCAAATCAAAAAGGAAGAGGAAAGTGGCATGGAATGGATTATTTTTAAAAGCAATTCACCCATTTGCCATCCCTTATGCAGAAAAAGGGGGCAGAGTGTACTGGCTGAGAAGCTAAAGCTGAATTGCAGCTCTTTGCTGTTAATGTTTTACATTTAGAACATGAAAGAGATTGAGAAACAGAAGAGATTCTGGTACAAATCTCATCGTAGCACAGATTTTGTGGCCAGATTACATTTATAACTATACTTTACCTGAGATTTGTCAGCGAATGAAACAATGTAAAAATAACACTAGAGGAGATGGTATACCATGTATTGGTTAAACTTTCTATTTATCTTCCCTGACCAATTAGGAAAGATAAAATGAATGCATGACTTTTCCCCTCCCTCCCAATTGTAGTTTGTTTTCTTACCATTATTCTGTCGGTCATTTTTCAAGATGAAAGGAATCTGGTAGCAAGATAAACTTCTTAGAGCTTTCAAGTTTTGAAATGTGCACACAGTAAGCATTCAATAAACACGATTGAATGAATGACAGGGACTGTGTCTGACCTAATTAACTTGTACCAACCCCATTGCTTAGAACAGTGTTTGACATTCCTTTATTCATTCATTCAATTGTATTGATTGTGCTCTTCCTGTATGCAAAGCACTGTACTAAGTGCTTGGTAGAGTACAATACAGCAATAAATGGACACAGTCCCTGCAGACACATAGTAAGAGCTTAACAAATGCCATAAAAAAGTGCACCAGCCTGAGAGGCAAAGGATTAGGGCTCTAATCTTGACTTCACCACTTCCTTTCTGTGTGCCCTTTGTCTAGTCACTTAATTCCTCTACGTCTGTTTCTTTACCCATAAATTGGGGATTCCTAACTGTTTAGACTGTGAGACTCATGTGGGACAGGGACTACATCTGACCTGATTATCTTGTGTCTGCTGCACTGCTCAGTACAGTGTTTAGAACACCTTAAACATTTAGGAAATACCGGAAATGCTCCCTTACTGAGGCCCAAGCAAGTTCCCCTCCCCTCAAAGTCAGCCAGGGTCCAGCCCAGATGATGCGGGGGACAAGAATGAGCCATAGAGAAATGTACAAACACGTGGGATTCTGGGATTTTTTTTTTTATTTTTCTTGTACATATTTATTCTACTTATTTTATTTTGTTAATATGTTTTGTTTTGTTCTCTGTCTCCCCCTTCTAAACTGTGAGCCCACTGTTGGGTAGGGACCGTCTCTATACGTTGCCAGCCTGTACTTCCCAAGCGCTGAGTACAGTGCTCTGCACACAGTAAGCGCTCAATAAATACGATTGAATGAATGAATGGGAAGACAGGGCCTGTAGGAACAATAAGGAATTTCAGAACTTCTTTAACTGTAGTGCTTTGAATAGTGCCTGGCACATAGTAAGTGCTTTACAAATATCATTAAAATAATAATAATGGTAGTTGTTAAGCACTTACTATGTGCAAAGCACTGTTCTAAGCACTGAGGAGGTTACAAGGTGACCAGGTTGTCCCTTGGGGGGCTCACAGTTTTAATCCCCATTTTACAGATGAGAGAACTGAGGCCTAGCGAAGTTAAGTGATTTGCCCAAAGTTACACAGCTGACAGTTGACAAAGCTGGGATTTGAACCCATGACTTCTGACTCCAAAGCCCGTGCTCTTTCCACTGAGCCACGCTGCTTCTCAGCATGGATCCACAGTAGCTCTCATTGTTTAATTTTTGCCTCTGTTCCTTTTGTTACTTTGCTGGTTTATCATTTCAATCTTATATGGCTATCCTCATGCCCTTCCTCCCCTTATTTGGTGAACTTGAGAGCCTGGTGGGCCAAAAGCCAATCCAAAGTATCCTACTTGTATTATTGTGTAGTGTAGTACTAATTGTGCCACGTAGAACCTGTGAGGAGAATCGATGTCTTTAGGATACCAAAAGAAATGTTGTTGAGCTGGGCCAAAATTGGGAAAATGAAAGCAAGAACACAGGAAACATTTAAGAATGCTGTCAAACAAAGCTTCAGACAGTACTGCATTCCTGCTCAAAATTGGGTGTCAGTTTCCCCAGATAAACCAGCATGCTATCCTGCAATCAAGGAGTGGCTCTCTTAGAGTAGACATTTTGTAAATATTGTTAGATGAGGAGACAGAAATGCAAAACCCTACAAGGAAACAGCACAACAATTCTCCACCGAACTTTCCAGGCACAGTTAACATTACCATTTCCTCTGTCTTTGAAGCTTACAATCCTGCTATTCTCCTTCACCCCAGACTATCTTTCAACTTCCAGTTTGTCCCTGAAAACTGTTTGTTTCCCTGCGCAATATTTCTAGAATTTTCCCCCTCCTCACTATCCCAGTGGCAACCACCATGGTCCAGGGCCTTGACATAGCCCAGATAGACTACTATATTAGCCTCCTAACTGGTCGTCTTGCCACCTCTCATTTCTGCAAGCCACACTTCACCCTGATAGCCAGATTGCTCCACTCCTCAAAGACATCAGATGGCTACCCATTATAGGCTCCTGCTCTACGGAATTTATAAAACTCATTTCCTCCATGTGCATAGCACTGTTGGGGTAAAACCATGAACTTCACCCCCTCAGTTTTGGGGCAGTAGTCTGCATATAGTAAGCACTGAACTAGTATGATTGATTGATTGACTGATTAGCTTCAGTTTCATTATGTGTGCTAGTACATGCTTAGACCAAAATTCGCCCTTAAAGCAGAGAATGCACCAGTTTGAAACATGCATTTTGAGGAAATGTGCCTGACCAGGGTTGGGCTGATTCCACTTATTTATTCATATTAATATCCATCCCTGCCTCTAGACTGTAAGCTTGTTGTGGGCAGGGAATGTTTCTGATTAATACAGTGCTCTGCAAACAGTAAGCGCTCAGTAAATACGATTGAATGAATGATTGTTATATCATACTCTTCCAACTGCTTACTACAGTGCTCTGCACACAGTAAGCACTCAATAAATACAATTGACTGATTATTGATTTCTGTCTCCCCTTCTAGACTGTAAGATTGTTGTGGGCAGGGATTATGTCTGTTTATTCTTAGATTGTATTCTCCCAAAGGGCTGAATATGGTGCTTTGCCCCCAGTAAGTGCTCAAAACAATTGAATGAATGAATTCTTACTAATCATTGTCTGTATAGGCTAGGTGAAGGTTAAGTCACTCCAGCATCACCCTGCTGATGAGCAGAGTGGCTCAGTGGAAAAAGCACGGGCTTGGGAGTCCTGGGTTCTAATCCCAGCTCTGCCACTTGTCAGCTGTGTGACTTTGGGAAGTCACTTACCTTCTCTGTGCCTTGGTTCCCTCATCTGTAAAATGGGGATGAAAACTGTGAACCCCATGTCGGACAACCTTGATTACCTTGTATCCCCCCCACCCCCTGCCAGCGCTTAGAACAGTGCTGGGCAAGTAATAAGCCCTTAACAAATACCATCATCATCATGATCTCATATGCCAGAGTTGGGGGGTCAGAAAGCTTGATTCTGGACTCTAAGCAGCACTGCTTTAATACAAATAGTGATGGTATTTGTTAAGCGCTTACTTTGTGCCAGACTGGAGTGGATACAAGCAAATCAGAATGGAAACAGTCCCTGTCCCACGTGGGGTTCACAGTCTCAATTCCCACTTTACAGATGGGTTAACTGAGATCCAGGGAAGTGAAACGAATTTCCCAAGTTCACACAGCAGACAAGTGACAGAGCTGGGATTAGAACCCAGATGATTATGACCCCCAGCCACTACACCATGCTGCTTCTAACGAGCCGGACGTGAGCAGCCCCCTGTGCAAAACCTGGACATAGGGTGGGTAGAAAGCAGAGGTCAGACCTTCAGCTGCAGTGAGGCAAGCGCTGTTTCTAGAAGCAGAGTAGCCAAGCGGGAGCAAACTTCAGTGCCAACAACAGGGCTACACTAGCCCTGGATAGGCCCTGACGCAAAGGAGTGGGAGAGATGAGAGGGGAAAGTTAAGGAAAAACAATTTCGCCATTCTAATACGATAAGGGCTGATTGGAATCGAAAGACCTCTTGTAAGCAGTAAGCACTCAATAAATAACGTTGTTCGAATGATTTTAAAGCTCGGATCAGAAATGGCGTTTTGACCATTTTGCCATGCCCATCACACCACTATGAAGAGGAATCCTGACTCTTTTTAGCTGTCTCAGGGTTCATAAAGAGGTGTGGAATCCAAGGCAATCAGCATTTATGGTATAATATACAGAGCTTGAAGTGGGATTTAGACCCATATCCAAAGCCAGATAGTCATTTATTCAATCATAGTTACTGAGCACCTACTGTGTGCATAGCACTGTACTAAATGCTTGAAAAGGTGAAGACATTCTGAATGAGCTGTTTGGAGCAAGGAATCAGACGATTTTTCAGTTCTACAGTAACTGCAGATCTTTATGCATACAAGGTTAATAGGAAAAACAATTTACCACACATCACAGGTTCATGGGACGTGATGCAATACGACATTTGGCTGTCTTTGGACAGTCCAACCTTAAATGACAAAAAATCTACATCCAAAAAAGATGACTAAACACGGTTACAAGTAGATAAACTAGCTTTTGGGATGAAGACGCAGGTTGGTAGCTTGAAGATTTAGTCTGCACTGTTTCATCTGCGTCCGGATATGTTTACTATTTACACTGACATGTGCATAAACACTGCACATCAAGTACTCAAACTCTGCCATGCTTTGTTGGATACTCAGTTATTGGAGAGTGATATACTTAGGAATAATTTTGTTCCGGAAAATATATGAAATTGATTTTTTAAAAATCAATCCTTTCATATAATGTCAGTCATAACATCAACTTCCTTAATATGTATTGAACTTTGAAAGGAAGTCACGGCAAATAATAGCATTTTTAAGAATATTTATTTTTAACAATAAAAATCTTCCCAGAGATATATTCCCCATTGGCATTGATGTTCCTGTTCCTGGAAATCCTTGTGTAAGAAACATGTCTTTGGCTTTCAGTTCTTACCTGACTATTTCCTGAGTGACATTAAATGGATTATTTTCTATCTACCCCAGTGCTTAGTATAAAATTTGGCGCAAGGTAGATAATTTTGGAAATACCGCAGTTATTACTAAATCATCTGAGAATTAGAAGTAGGACCTGAAGTGGTTCAAAGAGATTTTGTCACTGTAGCCATTTTAACTGTGGGTGTATATATATATAGAGAGAGAGAGAGAGAGAGAGAGACAGAGAGAGAGAGAGACAGAGAGAGAGAAACAACATGGCATAGTGGATAGAGCACAGGCCTGGGAATCAGAAAGTCATGGGTTCTAATGTGGCTCTGCCACTTGTCTGTTGTTTGGCCTTGGGCACATGACTTCAGTTCTCTGTGCCTCAGTTACCCCAGCTGTAAAATGGGGGTTGAGACTGTGAGACCCACAGGGACCCAATTTGCTTGTAAAGTGCCTGGCACATAGTAAGCTCTTAACAAATACCATAATTATATATATATATATATATATATATAATTTAGGAAATCCCTAATATATATAAATATAGTATATACACTCCCATTTTAAGCTTGTTATATTTTACTCCTGTGATTTAGCGTACTGTTTGAAATTGTTCAACCAACTTGAAGAACTTGATTATCGTTTAGCTAAACAGTCTACTTCTGACTGTAAACTCCTGGTGGGAAGGGACCATATCTTCTAAGTCTGTTGTATTTCACTCTCTCAAACACTTAGTACAGTGCTCTGCACAGAGTTAGTGCTCAGATGGAGGGGAGAAGTGGTAAAGGTAATACAAACAGGTGGAATAGAATAAGCTCTCAAACTCACTAGGAAAAGAGGGAAGCCAGGACTGAAAGGTTGGAACTTGGGGCTACATAGTTATAAACTATAGAAGTCACAAGAAGAAAAGTAGTAATAATAACAGCTACTAAGCCCCTTCTATGTTCAAAGCAGTGGGAAAAAGTACTCTGATGAAAATTAGACAAGGTCTCTGATTTAAGCATAAGTGGGGGTGGGCTGACCACAGACATACAAGTTCAGGTAAAGCTGTCTTAAGACATCTTGGTAATTTATCTTACTCATATCTGTAATTTTGATCGTATCCCTTATTTGTTTTAATGTATCAATGAATATTTAGTATATTCTATACATTATTGATTTCTAAGCATGTTTGTCTCCTCCTCTAGACTGTAAACTCTCTGTGGCAAGGAATGTGTCTACCAACTATTTGTATTGTACTCACCCAAGCAGTTAGTATAGTCCTCTGCACATGGTAAGCACTCAATATATCTATCACTGCTTGATTTATTTTACCGTCTGTCTCCCTCTCTAGATTATAACTTCCTTGTGGTCAGGGCATTTGTCTACCAACTCTGTTATATTGTACTCTCCCAAGTGATTAGTACAGTGCTCTGCAAATAGTAAACTCTCAATAAATATAATTGCTTGATTGATTCACGAAGTTGGTTAACTCAGAGGTAATGTAGAGCTCATTGCATTGGTTTTTATTCCATAGTCTTTCTTCTAGGAGCAACGCATTCCAAATTCAGTTCATTCATTCATTCAATCATATTTATTGAGTGGTTACTGTGTGCAGAGCACTGTACTAAGTGCTTGGGAAGTACAAGTTGGCAACATATAGAGACGGTCCCTACCCAACAGTAGGCTCACAGTCTAGTTGAGTAGCTAACAGCAGTGACATGCTCAGCCCAGACTATCCTCCTCCTCTAACTTTCTAGTAGAGTCTTTCTCATGAAATACACTTTGATTTGGGGGACAGCCTTTCAAAGGTGAGAAGCAGCATGGCTTAGTGGATCGAGCATGGGCGTGGGTGTTACAAGAACCTGGGTTCTATTCTTGGTTCTGCCAGTCATCTGTTGTGTGACCTTGGGCAATTCACTTCACTTCTCTGGACCTCCTCATCTGTAAAGTGGGCATTGAGAGTGTGAGTCTCATGTAGGACAGATACAGTGTCCAACCTGAATTACTTGTATCTACCCTAGCACTTAGAACAATGCTTGCACATAGTAAGTGCTTAACAAGTACCATAATAATAATAATAATTATTAATTATTATTATTATTACAGATGAAATCTTTCTTAGACAATTGTGATCTACCCAGAAGGCTAGGAAAAGATCATCCAACCCTAAGCCTAACCCAGGAGATCAATCAATCCATGTTTCCTCAAGCATTCCATTTCCATCAATAGAGACATAATTCTTGGGTGGATGGGTAATTTGTTGACTGAGAGAGTCAATTCTTGCATTTTCATGGAGATGTCTAACGGCCATAAGAAAAAAATAAAAAATGAAAATCATCAAACTAAACCTCCCAGAAATCTTGTCTTGTCTTACACTGTCGAGTTGTCTCCGACCCATAGCAACTCCACTGATGCATCCCTCCCAGAATACCCCAACACCATCTGCAATTGTTCTGGTAGTGTATCCATAGAGTTTTTTTGGTAAATATATGGAAGTGGTTTCCCATTGCCTTCTTCAGTGCAGTTAGCTTGAGTCTCTGCCCTTGACTCTCCCATGCTGCTGCTGCCCAGTGCAGGTGAGTTTTGACTTGTAGCAGATTGCCTTCCACTTGCTAGCCACTGGCCAAGCTAAGAATGGAATGGGTAGGTCCCTGCTTGACTCTCCCTCCCCTAGCTGAGACTGGTAGGGTACTGGAAACTCTCCAGTTATGATCCTGAGAGGTACCCAGAAATCTACATAATCCAAAAATGAAATATATTGCAAGCACAATGAACAGAACTCCATCCAGTTAAACCAATCCCAGAGTAACCACCATGTTGTATTAGGGTACTAAATCAATTCGATACAATTCTCATTAACTCAATGCGAGTTACCAAAGGCTTTTGAAGAAAATTAAAATTATCTCTGGAAAGTACAAACAGCTTTCCTAATTTGTATTCAGTTGGTGGAAACCATCAATTAAAGATTACATACTCATAAATGATACAAAATACTTTAGAATCAATACACTTAAATTCTTCCTTTGGGATTATTCCAACTAATGAGATGTTTTAAACACATTGGAGGTTTTCTTTTCTTCAGGTGGTCCTGTGTGACAGAATTTCTTCAATTTACTACTGGGAACCCTGGGAGTAAGTGAAATCCTGAGATTTGCCAAGGAGAAAAAAATGAGATGAGGCTTCAGGTCTCCTCCTGGCTTCCAGCCTGATGTTCACCCACGCACTCTTGACATCTCTTTAAATGAGGCCCATTTTACAAAAGGACACAGAAACCATCTGGTACTAGAAACTTCTCACCTTGGCAGAGAAAGCAGAATGTTTCGCAACTATAATTAGGAACAGTCTCAAGGAAAAAAATTCCTCAGTTTGAAGTTGGAATTAGATGCTGGAGCAAGATATTCAGAGTGCATTTTTATATTTTCAAAAAAGGGGAGGTGTAATGACTCCACAGCCTATCATCACCATCGCCATAATTTGTTTAATCACAATCATCATCATCATCAATATTTAATAAGAGTCTGCAATTTGTAGAACATTGCGTTATGCCTACTATATACCAATAATTGCACTAGGTTTCTGGGGAACATACGATAACAGCCAAGTATCTAGGCCTAGACCTCAAAGAATTTACAATCTAATAGGAAAAACTGGTAAGCACAGATTGAGCCTATTTAATAGAAAGAAGAATAAAGGCATGAATCCAATGTGAAAAAAAAAGCATGCCAAAATGAATAAATAAATGCATTATTCATTATTATTTTAATACATGTGGAATGTATTAAAATAATTTATGTATATGCACATCATTTTTGAGATAGAGAATGAAATACGTGAAAGGGAAGATTCGTAGAGAGACAAAGCAAGAGGTGGAGAATTATCATTCATACTTGAAGAAGAAGGCACTGCTGATGAGTTAGAGAGTGAAATACGTGAAAGGGAAGATTCATAGAGAGGCAAAGCAAGAGGTGGAGAATTATCCTTCACACCTGAAGAAGACGGCACTGCTGATGAAGGTCACCTATGGAATTGATGTGTGACTGAAAAAAATATATACGGGAGTGGTAAGGGTGGCTGATGATGGGATGATATGATGAGGTTATAAATCAATAGTACTTATTGAACGCTTATGCTGTGCTGAGCACTGTACTCTTGGAAGAGTAAAATAGAGTTAGAAGACACCCGTAGATTGTGAACCGCTCAAGGGGGAAAGGGTGGTGTTTAATTCCCACTTGTATTTGCTTTCTCAGTGCTTAGTACAGTGTTCTGCACACAGTAAGAAGTGAATGCAAATTACTACTACTACTATTACTCCTCCTCCTCCTACTGATAATAATAATAATAATTGTGTCATTTGTTAAGTACTTACTATGTGCCAGACGCTGTTCTAAGTGCTAGGGTGGATACAAGCAAAGCGGATTAGACACAGCCCTTGTCCCACATGGAGCTAACAGTCTTAATCCCCATTTTACAGCTGAAGTAACTGAGGCACAGGGAAGTGAAGTGACTTGCCCAAGGTCACACAGCAGACAAGTGGCAGAGCTGGAATAGAACTCAGTTCCTTCTGATTCCCAGGCCTGAGCTCCACCTTCCATTATTATTACTACTACAACAAATGCCGTGATTATTATTATCATCGTTACTATACTATTGTACCAGCTTTTGAGATGCGTAAGGAGGGAAAGGAATCTGTTCCAAAGTGCATAATTGGTGGACGGTTAATAAGGAAGGAAGTGGTGAAGTTGCAGTGAGTGTGAGGAAATGAGAACTAATCAGGGAAGGCCTCTTAGAGGATGTGTGATTTGCAAAAGAGCTGGAAGGTAGGGAGGAAGTTCCAGAAAGAAGATCTTGAGTATGAGGGAAGTGGAGATTTGCTGAGGAAGAAAGAGGGTAAAAGGAGAAACCAGCATCTGTCTCCCAAGCAGGAGACAGTTCCAGTCATAAGTTTACCACTTTCACTGGCAAGGAAGTTAGAGCCTGTGTATATTTTTCAAACATTCAGATAATCTTCAGATTCATATCAGCCTCAAATCCTTCTATCTCTATATCCTTTGTAGCATCATCAGGGATAAGCAGTCTGTTAAGCTCCCAGTAAGCAGTCACAGAGATAACGCTTGACTCCAGGGGGGAAGTAGAAGCTGGATGGAGTGATGGTTTGTAGACAGAACTGGAAGTTATACTGAAGGACTGAGATCCTGCCCTCAACCTGTCTACTGGAGAGGACATTATCCAACCACCAACCGAATCAAAATGAAACTTCAGATCACAGTGTGACATCAGGCAAATGTCAACACCCTTATGAAAGCACGTTCAAATTTCATTTATAAAATACCTAACCCTCTGTACCTCGTAAAATTATTTGCTCCTGCTCCTCGTCTCTCCCTGAGCACCATTTTCAACTCCATACTCACTGATGGCTCCTTCTCCTCTGCTTTCAATCATGTCGACCTGTCTCCTATGCTAAACCGTCGCTGGACCCGTCTGCACCATCCAGCTATCACCCCCTCTAGGATTCTTATCCTAACTCCTCGAATTGGTTGTTTATCTCTGGTTCATTCACCTCCTCTCCTCCAACTTCTTTCATGATCCTCTATGATCCAGCTTCCACCACCTCCACTCACCAAATCTGCTCTCTCCAAAGTCATAAATGACCTCTTCCTTGTCAAATCTAATGGACACTACGCCACCCTAATCCCCCTTGACCTCTCAGCTACCTTTGCAACTATGGGCCGGTCCCTTCCCCCCAAAAAACACTCTCACCTTCATTTCTCTGACTCAGTTCACTCCAAGTTCTTCTACCTCATTGGATGTTTTTTTTCTCAGTCTCTTTGTCAACACATCCCTTACCTTCAACTCTTAACTTATAACCGACTCGCATAGCTCAGTTCTGGGGTCCTTTCTATTTTCTAATTATACCCACTGCCTTGGGGAAGCCAACCTCTCTCACAGCTTCATCTATCATCACTTTTCATTCATTCATTCAATCATATTTATTGAGCACTTACGGTGTGCAGAGCACTGTACTAAGCTCTTGGGAAGTACAACTGAGCAACATATAGAGACAGTCCCTACCCAACAGCAGGCTCACAGTCTAGAATCTCATGTTTCTCAGAAGAAGGAGCATGGTATAATGAGGCAGTGTATGTCATAATGGAGAAAACACAGGCCTGGAGTCAGATGGGCATGGGTTCTAATCCTGCTCCACCACTTCTCTGCTGTGTGTCCTTGGACAACTCACTTCACTGCCCTGTGCCTCAGTTACCTTATCTGGAAAATGGGGATTGAGACCATAAACCCCGTGGAACTGGGCCTTTTTTCAAGCTGATTTGTTTGTATACACCCCAGTGCTTAGTATAATGTCAGGCACATAGTAAGTGCTTAACAAATGCCATAATTATTATTATTATGTTTCTTCCTGCCTCCATGACATCACTTTATAGATGCCTCAGTGGCACCTCAAGCTCAGCATGTCCAATAGTGCTCTCCTAGTAATCCCTTGCAAATCCTCCCTTTCTCCTATATATGTATATTTTTATCACTGATGCCCCTACTGTCATCCTCTATGGCTTTTAAGCCTGCAACTTTGGCATTATCCTGCTTTATGATTTTGGACAAATAGCATTAGAACCAGGAATAATTCATTCATTCATTCAATCATATTTATTGAGCGCTTACTGTGTGCAGAGCACTGTACTAAACGCTGAATAATCTATCTGTTCTCTTCATCCTATAGTTTGTAAACCCTATGTGGACTAGAAACTGTGTCTACCCTGATTATCTAGCTTCAAAGTCATGATTAGCAAAATGCTTGGCACATGATGATTGCTTAATAACCACGATTAATGGTGATTCCTTGTTAGTTTTTGTAGTCAGGTCTTTCCACTTCTCTTTTGTACATGGAAATAATGGAGGCAAATTTGAAATCCTGTGGCATTTCCTCAGTAGTTGAAAAAGAGCCTGAGCAGATGAGTGAACTAAACTTCTCTGCCTGCTTAATAATGATAATAATATTTTTAAGCACTGACTGTGCACCATGCAATGCAAGATAGTTAGGTCAGTAACAGTCCCCATTTTACAGATGAGGAAACTAAAGCACAGAGAAGTAAAGTGGCTTACCCTCAGTCACATAGCAGGCAGCTTTTTTTTTTTAATGGTATTTGTTAAGCTCTTGCAATATGCCCAGCACTGTACTAAGCACAGGGGTAAATTCATTCATTCATTCAATCCCATTTATTGAGCGATTAGTGTGTGCAGAGCACTGTACTAAGCGCTTGGAAAGTACAATTCGGCAACATAAAGAGATGGTCCACTAATTAGGTTGGACACAGTCCATGTCCCACGTGGGGCTCATATTCTTAACCCCATTTTCCAGATGAGGTAACTGAGGCACAGAGAAATGAAATGACTTGCCCAAGGTCACACAGCAGACAAGCTGGGATTAGAACCCAGGTCTTTCTGCTTACCAGGCCTGTGCTCTTTGTTCTAGGACAATCTGCTTCTCCAGGCTGGGATTAGAACAGACTCACAGGCCAGTGCTCTTTCTACTAAAGCCAGGCTACTTGTAAATCTGAGCTTGTCCGTCTAAACTCCGTTAGCTTTCAGAGCATAATTTTTCCTGGCTCTAGATGAGCTTGTAACTTCCTCATATTTTGGAGTTAAAGTCATGTCTTCGTTTATGTGGTAGGTTAGTTGTTCTTCAGAGAGCAATTCCTTCAGTTATGGAAAAGTTTTTGAGGCGATCCTAGGTTTTGTCACAAGTTCCTTCTCTTTAAGACTTTTTTTCTTTTAAGTAAAGAGAATGGAGCCACCTATCCTGCTCAAGGCGTGTGGGTTCCGCATCCTCCCTATAGAGTTCTTTTTGGTTTGGTTATAATAATAATAATAATAATGGCATTTATTAAGTGCTTACTATGTCCAAAGTGCTGTTCTAGGCGCTGGGGAGGTTACAAGGTGATCAGGTTGTCCCACGGAGGGCTCACAGTTTTCATTCCCATTTTACTGATGAGAGAACTGAGGCACAGAGAAGTTAAGTAACTTGCCCAAAGTCACACAGCTGACAATTGGTGGAGCCGGGGTTTGCACCCATGACCTCCAACTCCAAAGCCCGTGCTCTGTCCACTGAGCCATGCTGCTTCTCGTGGTTATGGATGAGATCTTGGATCTCTTCTGTTTTGATAGGTTACCATTCCTCTTTGTTAACTTTTTAATATTCTACAGACTATTAATCATCCATTTTATCAAGGCCAGCTGGATTTTCAAAATGTTGATGATACACTGCTTTTCTTGAGAGTAACTTTGATTTCAGGTTGATTTTGACCAAATCAGCCCAAGTGCTTATCAACAGACCCTTAGTCCATTTTGCCACAGAGTTTCTTGCATGAAATTATTCTCCCTGGGCATGATATCTAGTTCTCTGAATTCTTGGGGTACCATTTTGAGATAGATTGGTTTTATCATTAATCCAATTTAACTGGAACTGTAATTTATCTAGGATATTAAAGAGATTTCTTTCTACCGTATTACAGAAGCATTAGGAAGAACTCGAGCTAAAAGTAACTACCAGGTAACTTCAGCAAATGGCCCAAAACATACTTGCCCACAAATGAAAGGAGACAAAGACAAACTGATGGATTTGTTAGGCTGTATTAGTTTTCTCCCAAATAACTATGACAAGAAGAGGTTGAGAAGAATAATAGTGGGACGAAGGAAGCAGAGAGGTTTTAGATAGCATTTTTGTAGTCCTAGACATGGGTTTTTCCTTAACTTTTCTCACAGGGGAATCTATCGATTTATTTTTATTAAATTGTACCCATCTGAATATTATGAATTTGTGATGGTTTTATTAAAAGCTTCAGATTCCTGGAGAATTCTAAAAGGAACACAAGTGGAAGATCCCCAGTGAGGTCTCAGGCTTTTTAGTTGTCATTTTTTTTTCTCAACCTTCATTTCCCCTGAAGAGGCAGAATTTTAAAAATGTGTTAAGAGGGAAAGTCAGCCAACCAAAAGCAAATTACTCTACAACGTGGAGTTTAGAATTATAATTCATATTAATATTGTACATCTGGTTATAAAATTTAATTGACAAAGCAACTGCTTAATAAACAGTAACTATTGTTTTTCCTTTATGTGCTGTCTTAGTCACATAATGACCCAGAGAAAAATATACTTGAGGACAGTCTTCCAAAGTATGCTTGGAGTTCTTAAAAGGTGATATACAAATGGAAATATATCGAATAACTGAATGTCTTCAGGAAGGAAAGAAGCTCGGGGGATGACTGAGAATCTATTTCCAAGGAGGCCAAACCTGTAAGACTTATTTCTTTCTAGAATGACCTGGAAAATTGGGAGAGGCAATAGACTGAATAATCCTGAAGCAAGCTACGCTTTGGATTTTTTTTCATATAATAATAATGATGGCATTTTTTAAGCACTTACCGTAAGCAAAGCACTGTTCTTAGTGCTGGGGAGGATACAAAGTGATCAGGTTGTCCCACGGGGGGCTCACAGTCTTAATCCCCATTTTACAGAAGAGGGAACTGAGGCACAGAGAAGTTAAGTGACTTACCCAAAGTCATACAGCTGACAATTGGCGGAGCCGGGATTTGAAGCCATGACCTCTGATTCCCAAGACCAGGCTCTTTCCAAAAGAGACACGCTGCATATGACAGGCATCAAGTGGCTGGAATATGACTTACATGATTCTGTGGTTAGATGGATCCACAACTGCTTAGAGGATTACATGAAAAAATAAGGATAAATAGAACTAATGAAACAAACAAGTGACATTTGAAGAGATCAATTAATCCAATCTCGGAAGAGTGGTCAATTTCCTGTAGGATATGATCAGGATTCCCATGTCATTGACAAATGGAAAGTGATCTGAAGGAAACTGAATGGCATCCATCATAAAGGGAAGTCTTGATTCAACATTTAGTGAAATGAACACTGCAATAAGAGCCAGGATGATTGTTCCAAAGCCATTCATTCATTCATTCATTCGTTCAATCGTATTTATTGAGCACTCACTGTGTGCAGAGCACTGTACTAAGTGCTTGGGAAGTACTGGTTGGCAACATATAGAGACAGTCCCTACCCAACAACGGGTTCACAGTCTAGAAGGGGGAGACAGACAACAAAACAAGACATGTGGTCAAGTGTCAAGTCATCAGAATAAATAGAAGTAAAGCTAGGTGCACATCATTGACAAAATAAATAGAATGGTACATATGTACAAGTAAAATAAATAGAGCTACAATCAGTAGACTTAGGAATAATGGTAGTAACAGTATTATAACTCTACGTTCTGGGGGAAATATACAAGTGGAAAGTTGACACGGGCCCTGGCCTTCTGAACACTTACGAAATTTTCCTGGGGTTATTGTAACCATGTCATTACTATATCTGTTTGTTCATTCAATTGTATTTATTGTGCACTTACTGTGTGCACAGCACTGTACTAAGCACTTGGGAGAGTACAATACAACAATAAACAGACAGATTCCCAGCTCACAATGGTTTACTGTTATATTGCACTCTCCCAAGCGCTTAGTACAGTGCTGTACACACAGTAAGGGCTCAATAAATACGATAGAATGGAGGTACCTCATCAAGTCCTTTCCACCATAGCAGCAGTGGAAAGCAGGTCTATTGTATTCTATCGTACAAGAAATTTGGAATTGGACTTAAGCTTCTTGATGGCAGGGATCATGTCTACAAATTCTATTGTATTGAACTTCTATTGTATTGAACTTTCCCAACTTGGGTTCTAATCCCAGCTTCATCGCTTGTCTGCTCTATGGTCTTGGACAAGTCACTTTATTTCTCTGAGCCTCAGTTACCTCATCTATAAAATGGGGATTAAGACTGTGAGCCCCATTGGGACATGGACCCTGTCCAACTTGATTAGCCTGTATCTACCTCGGCACTTAAAATGGTTCCTGACACATAGCTGACATTTAACAAATACCATAAAAAAAGAAAAAGGGATATTGACAGAGTATGGCACCAACATAATCCATAGATACATAGATTCAGAGGAAACAAAATGTTCAGGTCAATCCTAGCGCCCAACTTTATGTTTTAATTTCTTAGAAGACATTTTTGTTAATTCTTCTATCAAAGCCTTACACTCCATTGCTTCCTTTTTCTGTAATTTATTTATAGATTGTAAGCTTCTTGTAAACTACTGCCTAACAATCTCGAGCAACAGAATTAAACAGATTCTCAAGCCCTTCTCTGAAATGGGCTCACTGTGTTTCCCAGCTCTATTAGCATGCTGTTCTTCGGTGCTGAAAACCTAGGTAAAACAGAATACAGTTCTTAATTATTCTGGAGCCACTCGACTTTGGTGAAAGGGATTTTAAATATGTGGGTGGAAATGGGATATGTAAAAACAAACTGACCAAAGGGTCCAAAATGACATTTCTAATCATTCCCTAGCTGTGTTTTCTAACTGGGGGCCAAAGAATCTACTTGAGAGCTTAACTTATAAGTGAAAATAGGAGCTGTACTATTGAATGTGTGGGATGGGGAGTCTAAGAGTAACCTTTTGCAAAATAAATCATTCTAATACTGCTCCCACATAAGCTGTGTTCTAGAAAGATTATTGTGTTACTTATAATTTTGTCAATTTTCTTGAACACATATGGGGGAAAATTGAGCATATGATTAAACTAATAGGATTATGCAACAGAAGCTTCTAATGGAAGGTCTATAATTAATCTCTTTTAGTCTGGGGGTTTGCTTGTAATCAGTCTTCATGTGCATAATTTAATTCAAGCAAAATTTAATTCTATTCAAAGGACGTGCCTTACAATAACCCTCCAATTTGAGGAGACTGTGGCTTCTAATCTAGTTACGCATAAACAGATGTTACAGATTCCTCACTCTGAATGAAAGATCACTTCAGCGCTGTGTCCGTTTCCTTTAATTTGTAAATATAATTCCAGAAAGGTGAGAATTACTTGCCCCAAACCAACCTAAACACCTGTTTCTATCACCACGGTCCTGGATCATTTAGACTGATCAAAATAATAATTGTAGTATTTGTTAAGGACTCACTATACATCAAGCAGTGTATGATGGGCAGATGAAATACAATCACATCAGATATAGTCCCTGACCCACAAGGAGGTTGACAGTCTGAGGGAATAATAGTGATAATTACGGTATTTGTTAAGCACTTACTATGTTCCAAGCACTGTTCTAAGTGCTGGGATTGTGACAAGGTAATCAGGTTGTCCTAAGTGGGGCTCACAGTCTTAATTCCCATTTTACAGATGAGGTAACTGAGGCACAGAGAAGGTGACTTGCCCAAAGTCACGCAGATGACAAGTGGCGGAGTCGTAATTAAAACCCATATCTCTGACTCCCAAGCCCGTGCTCTTTCCACTAAGCCAGGAGGGAAGAAGAGGAGGTATTTAATCCCTTTTATACGGATGAGGAAACTGATGCACAAAGACGTTAATCGACTTGCCCGAGGTCACACAGCAGGAAAGTGATAAAGTCACTATTATTCATTCATTCATTCAATTGCATTTATTGAGCACTTACTGTGTGCAGAGCACTGTACTAAGCGCTTGGGAAGTACAAGTCAGCAACACATAGAGACGGTCTCTACCCAACAGTGGGCTCACAGTCTAGAAAAGTCTATTAAAAGTCAGGCGCCCTGATTCCCAGGCCTGGGCTCTATCCACTAGGCAACACTGCTTTTCATGGATACCCCTCATTTGTCATTTTTCATCCAGAAGTCCCTACCAGTGGATGTGCAAATGGAGGCCTCTAGAGGCTCCTAAATGCTATTTAAGCCCAGGTCTGGATCCTAGCAACCCAAAATGCCATCAGAGAGGCGTGGCCCTTGCCCTCAGATCTATCAATAAGTCCATCAATTGATCATTGATATTTACTGAGTATTCACTATAGGCAGAGCACTGTTCTTAGCACATGAGAAAGCATAATGAAATAGTGTTGTCAGGTGTGATTCCTGCCCACGAGGAGCTTACAGTCTAAAGCGGTGTCAGACTTGCAAATAAATTATAGATAAGGGATATAGTAGAGTATAAGGATATGGACATTAATTCTGTGAGGCTGAGGTAAACATCAAATCGCATAAGGGGTATGCATTCAAGTGCACAGTTGATTGGGAGGAGTGGGTGGGTGGGTAAAATAAAAGGCTTAGTCTAGGAAGTCCTCTTAGTAATAATAATAGTATTATTATGGTATTTGTTAAGTGCTTACTATGTGCCAGGCACTGTACTAAGCACTGGGGTGAATATAAGCCTATCAGACTAAACACAGTCCCTGTCCTGCATGGGACTCACAATCTCAATCCCCATTTTGAAGATGAGGTACTTGAGGTCCAGAGAAGTGAAGTGACTTGCCCAAGGCCACAGAGCAGACTGGTGACGCCAGGATTAGAAGCTTCTGGAGCCCAGGCCCATGCTCTAGCCAATACGCCATGATGTGATTTCAGGAGAGTTTTGGAGGTGGGGAGAGAGTAGACATCTGTGGGATATTTAGGGGGTGGAGGGGAGTTTCAGGCCAGATGGAGGATGTGGACAAGTGGCTGGCATTTGGATAGATGAGCTCAAGGTACAGTAAATACAGGAGAGCATGGGATGGGTTGTAGTAAGGAGATCAGTGAGATTAGGCAGGGCAGGAAGAGCTGACTGAGTGATCTGATTGAGGATTGGGCATGTGTATCCCCATTTCACAAGTCCCATATAAAATGTAGCCGCCCTTATTCCCAGAATATATCCCAAGAGTCTTCCAGATCTGGGTTGGACTAAGGAAGCTACACTATTGGCTTTGGGGCTTCCTCACTTGGTAGTCAATCAATCAATCAATCAATCAATTGTATTTATTGAGCGCTTACTGTGTGCAGAGCACTGTACCAAGTGCTTGGGAAGTACAAGTTGGCAACATATAGAGACAGTCCCTACCCAACAGTGGGCTCACAGTCTAAAAGGAGGAGACAGAGAACAAAACCAAACATACTAACGAAATAAAATAAATAGAATAGATAGGTACAAGTAAAATAAATAAATAAATAAGTAGAGATCAATCGATAATGTTAGTTCTAAGCCAGATGTCCAAGGTGCCACTGGCCTTTGCAGAACAATTTTCTGAAAGACGATGCATGCGTTCCTCCATTGTGCTTCCTCTATTGGGGACCATCTGCTGCCTGCAGCATTAGCTAATCATCTCCATTTTCCAATAACCCCAACTCCATGCCATTTTCCAATTCCGCTTGAATGGAACTAAAAGAAATTTAGTTCATTTTTGAAAGGTCCTGCTCTAATTTCTAAATTCTAGTTGTCATAATTGGTAGTAGAGCTGTATGATTTGGGGGAATATTTAAACAAAAAATTCTGCTTTATAGTCCTCGTGTCTTGAGGACGATAGCAATGAATCACCATGGCGGAGTGGATAAGTGCTTAGTACAATGCTTTGCACATACTAAGTAGGAGGGAGAACAACTATTGAATATCATTTTTCAGTTGAGAAAACTGTAAGGCCAGAAACTGAAGCACAGAGAAGTTAAGCGACTTGACTGTAGTTTGATGTAAGTAAAGTAAAATATATTGCTCCAAGTGTTTGCTCAAAAAATACTGCAAGTCAGTCAATCATATTTATTGAGGGCTGACTGTGTGCACAGCACTGCACTAAGCACTTGGGGGAATACCTTACAACAATAAATGGACATATTCCCTGCCCACAATGAGCTTACAGTCTACTATTACTACCACTACTATAATAACTACAGGATATATATTAAATCTAAATATAGTCTTTTAAAAAGTTTATCTAGTTCATAGCCTCTACAGATAATATTTGTGATCTCTGTTATTGTGAGGTTTTTTATTTCATACAGTAGTTCTATGAGTCTCTGTTGGCTGCCTTCTGTTCAGTTTCTATCACCAATGTGGACTCTAGTAACATTGCAGTCTGTTTTTCAGTGGCTGCTAAATATATCTTCATTCTAACATTTGACTGGATGGAATTTGTTTCCCTTTGACCTGAAACAAATCCAGAACTCTTCCTATAATTAAATTCATATAAGATTGTTTTCAGTTAAATCTCTGATATCGTTTCCTCGTGGGTATGGCTTAATAGAAACGTTCGCCAACGGGTTTCTTTTCGTAGGTGACCAGTTTCCCCCAGTCAATCCAATCAATCAGCCCTCCTCTAACCAAGCTCTCACTAATCCAGTATCCTGATCCCCTGGTCCCATCTCTGACTACACAAAGGCTATGTTTCATGTAATTGTGAAATCCCAGGCAATGTAGTGCAATCTGTAGTATTATTGATACCACTTGGCACAAAAAGTTGCAGAATTCCACCATATAGTCTCTTGATAAAGAATGAAGGAGAGATAATTTTACAATTAAAATTGATTTTTTGAAATGTTAATGGAGATATACCTTTTTCATTTGTTCCTCTGCTCAACTTGTGACATTGACCTGCAGGCTGTTGCCATACGGATGATGAAGAGAAGAGTGACTTCTGTCTTGTGCTCTGTGCCTTGTAGTTAAGGGTCTAGACATCAGGATCACTTTGCTGTTGACCTATTTTAAAATAACTTTGAAGGTCAAGGTTCTCTTGGAGATTCTCCTTCTCCAACTAACAAGCAGTCCAAACAAAAGCTATTTGCCAGTCGGGAATTACCAAGGAATACCCAACTTCCTTGAATCCACTCCAGTGCTTAGTACAATACCTGGCACGTAGTAAGCACTTAACAAATACCACAATTATTATTATTATCATCATTATTATTATTATTATTCAGTGAGACTTAAAAAGAAAGTTTGTTTTCCACCTTCCAAATCATCCTGAGAGGAGTGAAAAACTAATCCTGATTTTTTACATTCGCATTGCCCTGCAGGAAGTCTTCATTTACGTAGAAAAAATGTTATTAGAGGTGGTTTTCTAAGGAAAAAGGTGCAAAACAGTCTGAACATGGCTGTCCATTGAATTCAGAAGGCTGACGAGTCACCCCGGTCAGTGTTGAATGATCTTTAAAAAAAAAAACAAACCGAGCAATGAATAATAAATGAATTAATAGTATTTACTGAGCACCTACTTGGAGCAGAGCATGGAAACCGATTTTTGGTCTCTGCTGTCATGGAGTTTACAGTCTAATGGAATAAAAACAATAATAATGCTCTTTATTAAGTGCTTATTATGTGCCAAGCACTGTGATAGATACAAGTTAATCCGGTTGGACGGAGTCCCTGTCACACAGAAGGCTCAAACTCAATCCCCATTTTACAGATGAGGTAACTGAGGCCCAGGGAAGTTAGGTGACTTGCCCAAGGTCACACACCAAACGTGTGAAGGAGCTCAGAGACCCCTGAACAAGTCATGATGATCATAATGATAAAAAAAATATTATTATAAAATAATAATAATAATTATAGTAATAACAACAGTATTCATTAAGTGTTTGCTATGTCCCAAGTACTACATACAAAAGAGTCACCCAGGGCCTCTGATCCCAGGCACATGCTCTAACCATTGGACAACACTTTCTCAACAGAAATGAGCCATTCACAAAATAACATAGCAGTTGTTTTCAAAAGAATGGAAAGATGAATGGTTGCATAAATACTAGCAAGTGAATATACTACCTCAAGAATGGGAATTAAGAGCTTGCGGTTATAAGTGTAAGTGCTAAGGGAGCCTATTGGATGAACATCGATTGGGACGTTGGAGCTTAATCATGGCATGCCTCCTGAAGGAGATGCTCTTCTATTGGCCTCTATTCCGCTTGCCCTGAATCTTGTTTCCTAAAGCAGAGTGATCTTAGCAAGTGTACTGTACTTTGTCTAAAAAAACAACTTTATGATAATGGCATTTATTAAGCACTTACTATGCTCAAAGCACTGTTCTAAGTGCTGGGGAGGTTACAAGGTGATCAGGTTGTCCCATGGGGGGCTTACAGTCTTCATCCTTATTTTACAGATGAGATAACTGAGGCACAGAGAAGTTAAGTGACTTGCCCAAAGTCACACAGCAGACAATTGGCAGAGCCGGGATTTGAACCCATGACCTCTTTCTCTGAAGCCCATGCTCTTTCCACTGAGCCACGCTGCGTCTCTTGTTGATAGAGACAGCAAAGCAAGTACAGTACCACTTAACGATTCAATCAATCAATGGTATTTATTGAATATTTACTGTGTGCAGAGCACTGTACTAAGCACTTGGGAGAGTGCACTAATAAATAACAGTGATGGCATTTGTTAAGCACTTACTATGTGGAAAGCACTGTTCTAAGCACTGGAGAGGATACAAAGTGATCAGGTTGTCCCATGTGGGGTTCAGTCTTCATCCCCATTTTACAGATGAGGTATCTGAGGCACAGAGAAGTTAAGTGACTTGCCCAAAGTCACACAGCTGACAATTGGAGGAGGCGGGATTTGAACCCACCCATTAATGAGCTTACACCTTACCTCCACCCCACGTATGCTTTCCTTGTTCCGATGTTCTGGCTGATTACTACTGGAATAGAAACTCCTACCTACCTCCTCTTCTCCAGACTGAGATTAAGCAATAAACAGATATTCAGTCTTGGACAAAGTCCTGTCCACATTTGAGTCATATTCTTACGGTGTTGAAGAGATCCCTGAGGAAATAATAATAATAACAATTTTAACTATTATAATAATTGTATTCATTAGTGTTTACTATGTCCAAAATTTTAGACACGAAAGAAACGGAGGAGATACAATCCCTGTTCCACCCAGGGTTCATTAGCTAAAGAGAGGGAGAACCAGTATTTTTTTTTCTTATGGTATTTGTTAAATGCTTACTTTGGGCCAGGAATTCTTCTAAGCACTGGGCTAGATGCAAAATAATCAGGTTGGACAGAGTCCATGTCCAACTTGGGCCTCACAGTCTTAACTCCCATTTTACAGATGAAGTAACTGAGGCACAGAGAAGTGAAGTGACTTTCCCAAAGTCACACAGACGACAAGTGATAGAGCCGGAATTAGAATCCAGGTCCTTCTGGCTCCCAGGCCTGTGCTCTATCCGCCAGGCAGTGCTGCTTCTCCCGAAGATATTCAACCCTCATTTCACAGATGAGGAAACAGAGGCACAGGGAAGTTGGGTGACTCACCCAAGCTCACACAACAGCCAAGTGGCTGAGTTTAAATTAGAACTCAGACCTCCTGACGCCCAAGCTGACACTGGGTCATACTGATCCTCAGAAGTTACTGAATTGGAGAGGCAACTTAATTTAGAAGCAGATGATGCGGATGTCAATACATTAATGGCATCTCATTCAGGGAACTCATTATCTAATGAGGACCTCATTGACCTTTGACAATCCAGTGTATCATTGCAAGATGCAGAGACCGGGGATAAGTTATGGTTTCTCCACCGTCGGCTAAAGTCTTGCAGTTAAAAAGTCCTGCATCGCTTTTCAATAAAGGAGATGAAATTCTAAATATGACAGAAGAGGAGATCAAAGGTGCAAATGGGTAGTAGGAAGGAGTCAGTCTATGGCAAAGAGCTGGAAGGCGATAAGAAGGCTACTGTTCAACCTAAATTGGACACATTTGTCACTAAACTTGAAAATCCACTATCACAGTGGAATGAGCTTCTCCTTGGGCAGCCCTCCTGCAAAGATGCATAATTACAACTCCTTTTTAATAATATGAAATTGCATCTTGATTAAACAACAGTGTAGTGAAGCAGCAAGGCATACTGAGTGGACACAGGCTTGCAAATCAGAAGGTCATGGGTTCTAATTCTGGCTCCCTCTCTTGTCTGCTGGGTGATCTTGGGAAAGTCATTTCACTTCTCTGTTACCTCATCTGTAAAATGGGGATTGAGACTGTGAGCACCTTGTGGAACAGTGACTAAGTCCAACCCAATTTTCTTGTATCCACCTAGCACTAAGTACAGTGCCTCACACATAGTAAGCACTTAACAAATGCTGTTATTATTATTATTATTATTGAAGCTTATGATTGCAATATATAGCATGCAAAAGAATGTCATGTTTTTGCAGAGATTCTGAAATGGATGGTAATAAATAATATGCACGTTTTAGGTTGTGTCTACCTCATGACATAATCATTCACAATGCAACCACATTTTCCAGGAAGATATCCGGTTTGTATCGTGAGATACATTTGTAGTCTAATGTTAAATGACAGCGTTCATGCAACATTCATTGGAGGAAAGTAAAAACTAAAGGAAAGTCAGAGTCAGCCCACGGTCTGACATGTTTCTGGTCTTACGATGTTTTATGAAACAATTTGAGTTTTCATTGATTTTTTTATATATAAATTGCAGCAGGACATTTTCAATGGACTGTTTCATATTCCAGTTTGAGGAGGTTCCAGTTCTGCATCATAGTAGGGCCTTGGCAGAAAAATCACCCACATATGTAATGCAATAATGAATTCATTTATTTCCAAAGCTTCAAGTAGTCACTTTCTATTTGTGCCTTCCTATTTGCAAGGCAAATACTTGGAGATTAAGAAGTTAAGAAAGGCACATGCTGAGGTTTTGTTATTTCTTGGATTATTCTAAGTAGAAATTTTATTACTCATTGCTGTTTAAATTTACATAAATTACCAAATGATGGGTAGATCGTATATGGAGATGGGCAAATACTTTCCTCATTTTACGTAATGTACAAAATGGCATATGGATTAGAAAATGGAAAAACAATCAAATTAAATGCACTTGCCCATAACTCCTGTCCACTTTTTTGGCAGTTTTATCTCCATTCCACTTTTAAATTCACCTGGCTCAGGAGCTGGTAGATTTGTTCAAAGAATTTTCATGTGCTCATGAATTACAGCCATCAGAGACTTTGTACATAAAAAAAGTGCCATTGTAATGGCTTATTTTATATTTTCCATGTCCCTTTACTGCTGGATTTCTGAGCATCTTGTCATTTAGTGGTTTTCATGTAGAATATACTTCATGTTTTAAGCTCACCTAATTTGTACTGCGATTATCTAATATCATAATGCCATCGACTCAAAATAGCCAGTAAATCACTGGTGGATGAATTTGAACATGTTACTTATAAATAGTCAAGAAAACAATCCTTCCTGGAAGGGTTTTTGTTTGACTCTATTTTTCATCTATCTTTACATTCTAATCAATCTGACAACCTGCCACCTGGAAACCAAAAATAGTATCATGTCTTAGTGATTGGAACAAAGTGGATCTATTTCATTTGGTATAGCCCATTTCCATCAATTGGACCTCAGAATTTTGTATAATCAAATTTTTTAAGAGATTTTTGGCTAGCTAAAATCGGTAAGGATTTTTGTAGGCAACTCTGAGGGGATGGTTTAAAAATGGACCAACTCCTAGAGGAATGTCTTCTATTTCTGGGGGAATTGAGCCCCTTCAACAGATGAAATGGCCTTGTGTAGTGGATAGAGCTTGGGCCTGGAACTCAGAATGAAATGGTTTCTAACCCCGAATCTGCCCCTTGTTGGATGGTAACCCCGGGAACGTCACGTCACTTCTCTGTGCCTCAGTTACCTCATCTGTAAAATGGGGATTGAGACTGTGAGCCCCACGTGGGACAGCCCCACTTTCTTGTATCCACCCCAGTGCTTAGTACAGTACCTAGAATAGAAAGCACTTAACAAAAACCACAATTATTATTATTATGAGTGGTGGGTCGGGTGGGGAGGCGTGATCCATGGAAAAGAAAAGGAAACCTCCCTGCTTTCAAACTATCATAAGATTCTAGATGGATTTTGCTCCTTCCAGAGAGAATTTAGAAGAGCAGAGAGATTGCACCCTAGCTGAATGGCCTTAGGGCCTTAGACCAGATCTTATCATAGCTGATATGATCTCTGTATCACCACAGATTCAGAAAAAGAGCAGGCACAGCAGCAAGATCTGTGTTCAGCTTTAATTGACCTTACAAAGCATTTTACACCATCAATCGACCAGGGCTGTGCAAATGTTGAACAAATTTCAAATGGTAAGCAAAGTTCAGCAAGCTCCTCAGGCTGCCCCACAAAGTCAGTCAAGTGACTTGCCCAAGGTCATACAGCAGACACCTGATGGAGCCGGGATTAGAATCAGGTCCTTCTGACTCCAGGCCTGTGCTTTATCCACCAAGCCACACTGTTTCTCCGTATAATAATGATAATAATATTTGTTACGCGCTTACTATGTGCCAAGCATTTTTCTAAGTACTGGGGTAGATACAAGGTCATCAGGTTGGACACAGTCCCTGTCCCAAATGGGGATTCACACTCTTAATCCCCATTTTACAGATGAGGCAACTGAGATACAGAGAAGTGAAGTGACTTGCCCACGGTCACACAGTAGACATATGACAATGCCAAGATTAGAACCCACATCCTCTGACTCCTAAGCCCGTGCTCTTTCCACTAGACAACACTGCTACCCCAGCACTCTCCCAAACGCTAAATACAGTGTTCGACACATAGTAAGTGCTCAGTAAATACCACTGATTGATTGACTGTCAAGCACTGTTTTAATCACTGGGTTAGATACAAGTTAATCAAGTTGGATACAGTCCCCTGTCCCACACAGGACACAGAGGGAGAGAGAACAAGTATTGAATGCCCATTTTACAGTTGAGGAAACAGAGAAATTAAGTGACTTGTCCCATCTGTTCATTCATTCATTCAATCGTATTTACTGAGTGCTTACTGTGTGCAGAGCACTGTAATAAGGCAGCAGAGCAGGGATTAGAACCCAGGTCATCCCAGGCCCCAAGTTCTTTCCACTAGGACTTGTTGCTTTCCTAGATGGATTCATTTCCTTGGGTGACTTTCCTATTAGAACCGTACATTGTCGCACCATTGACCCAAGTGCAGATTTTACATTCATTTTGGACATCTAGAGATTTTCAGAACTAGTTCCCCTTACCAGCCATGCAATCTGAAGCCAGCAGTAATTTTCAATCCTGCCCAACCTGCTGATATAACATTAGTGTCCCCTGCTTCTCCCTTTTCATTCTCTCTTACTCAGTAGAGTCAGTTAGTCAGTCAAACATATTTATTGAGCGTTTTCTGTATGCAGAGCACCGTACCAAACCCTTAGGAGACACATTCCCTGCACACAACAGGCCTATAGTCTAGAGGGGAGGCAGACATTAACATGAATAAATGAATTGCAGATCTGTACATAAGTTCTGTGGGGCTGGGAGGGGGGGATGAATGAAGAGAGTAAGTCTTTGCGACGCAGAAGTGAGAGGAAGAAGGGGAAAGAAGGGCTTTGTCAGGGAAGACCTCTTGGAGGAGATGTGCCATCAATAAGGCTTGGAAGCGGGGAGAGTAATTATCCTTTGGATTTGAGGAGGGAGGGGCTTCCAGGCCAGAGGCAGGATGCGGGTGAGAGGTCAGCGGAGAGATAGATGAGATGGAGGTACAGAAGAGCCAAGTATTTGGGCTGGGTTGGAGTAGGGGAGTAGCGAGGCGAGATAGGAGGGGGCTAGGTGACTGAGTGCTTTAAAGCCATTAGTGAGGAATTCTTGTTTGATGAGGAAGTGGATGGGCAACCACCAATAGAGCAATTATAACCTTCCCGATGAAGAAACTGAAGCATAAAGCAGGAATCTTCTCATGGAGACAGAGAGATATCTGTGCTACTCATCATCTGTTGGCTGCTAGTGCTTTTCTTAAACAACTGTACTTTTCTGGGAATTTGACAGCAATGAAACGAACAGAGACATCGAAAAGATATGAAAGAAACACAATAAATAAAAGAAGGTAGTGCTACTTGGGGGTATTTTTCTTCATATCTGATGGAAAATGCAGTTACCTATAACTTATGGAATTTGTTTCATCCTATGAAGACAGTTACTTTAGTGTGATACTTTTGGATCCCATATTTCTTCTGTAATTTTCTAATAAAAATATACTGCTGTGATAATGGTAAGATAGTTCTTTGGCAAAGGCAGTATGTGTGTTTTGGAAACAGCTCTCGCATCCTTTTAGTTGACAAGATTATGGGCTACAAATGCCGTAGATAAATAAACTCACATTATTCATCATCACAAAGAGGAATAGCTGGGGTGTGTGGCTACTGTTCTTGCAGTAAACAGATAAATCAGATTGCATTTAAGACAAGTCAAAAGTGGAACTTTCCTATTCAATTAATAGATCTGCAAACTGAACTCTAGTGCTATTTGATAGATGTGCCTCCTTTATTGTTATCTTAACTGCAGGCAAAAAAAGGAGCAGCAATCTCCAGGGATATGGGCCAAAGAGACAGATGGCAGTGCCATCTTTGAGATCTTCACTTGGATCTCATTTGATGAAAGAAATCTTGTGTAAGTGTTTAAGAAGTGTCTCCCCTCCCTAGAGAGGAGCAGTAGTGATGGTGTTTATCGAGCTTTTACTGGGTAGTGTTGGTACTGTACTAAAATCTTAGGAAAGATTTTTTTTTTAAAAAGGACACATGATCCCTTGCCTTAAAGATGTTGATAATAATGATACTTGTTTAGAACATACTATGCACCAAGCACTGTTCTAAGCGCTAGGTTAGATGCAAGGTAATTGGGTTGTCCCTTGTGGGGCTCGCAGTCTTACAGATGAGGTAACTGAGGCACAGAGTAGTGAAGTGACTTCCCCAAGGTCACACAGCAGACTAGTGGCGGAGGCTGAGTAAGAACCCAGGTCCGTGCTCTAACCACTACTCTCCAGGTTGCTTCTTCATCAAGATGTAGGGACTTGGGGGGCAGTGAGTAGGATGCCCTAAAATCTGCCATAGAACAAGGAGTGTAGAGGGCTTTAGGACCCAACAGAGACTGATGGGAGTAGGGTGGCTTCTACAGTGGCTGCGGAGGCTGTTTAGGAGGAGATTTAGAAATGAAAACCCCCATTAACATCACAACTTGTGTGAAGCTATAAATCCCAGGTTTCACAGCTCCTTCCTGGAAAGGAGCTTCTTGCAATTTTTCCCTTCAAGAAGTCCCCTAATGGCAAGATATTATCATTGCTATAATGTTTCCATTGCAGTAGTACCCTCGAGTGCATAGGGTTCATAAAATTTCCAGCATTATGAACCACATTCCTTTCCCTTTTAGAGATTATACTCTCCCCCCATATTTTTGTTGGTTTTGCATTATTTCTAAGCATGCAATTAAGCAATGAATCCCAAGGTGAAATGTGCAAACCTCCTTGATTACTAGTACTTCTTAATCATGGTGCAATCTTTAGGGGGTCTAGTCTCCACATGAATGCAGGCCAGTCATTCCTATTTAGGTTAACATCAGTTGCAATTTTATATCAATAACAGAGATCTAAAGTGCTTTTCATATGCAGTTGCAATTTTGTATCAATAACAGAGATCTAAAGTGCTTTTCATATGCAATATGGCCAAGTACCTCTGACTGAGCTGAAATTTTAAACCATGACATAGCATGAAACAGACAGAGAGAATCCCTACAGGGTTGGCATCACCATCAATTACAGGGCAGACAAGGAAGGAAAACAAAATCCCAGGTGAGAAGAGTATTTGGATCAATGAGAATTCTGATTACTTTGGACCTAATTGCTTTATTCATATTAATGTCTCTCTCCCACTGTATATCATAAACACGATGGGCAGGGAACATTTCTGCTAATTCTTTTATATTGTGCTCTCCGAAGTGTTTTGTGCAGTGCTCTGCGCATAGTAAGTGCTCAATAAATATGATTGACTGATTTAATTGCTCATGCTGGAAGCAGTGACCACCATCCTGATGCTTTAGAAGGGAATAATGCAGCCTCGTTTCCACTGAAGAGTATTAATTCTTGTAGAGAAATCAAGCCCACAGAGCCCACTCTGTTCTCCAAGCTGACGTTATGTCTCTACAGCTCAGGAAATGATGAGAGAGAGAAACTGAGATTAGCTGTTTGGTCAAGACTGCCTAGAAGAGGCCTATCCTTTTTAAGCTAATTGTTCCATTTTTTTTAAATTTTTTTCTTTTAAAATGCATTTGGGGTTGGTGAATGGTGATCAAACATGTTAGTTCACCTGGATGTAAAATAATCTAACACAGGTGTGCCTTTTTATTACCACCTTGCTTAATTGGTTAATCGTGTGTTGGAAAATCCTTTTTAATCCAATTTATCCCCACTGTCTTTTAAACAGTAACTAACCAGACTGATGGTCTGTGGATAGGAAGGTTTCTGTAGATAGGAGGGAACAAAATCACCATCGTAGACAATCCAATGAGATCTAGGGATAGGGCACAGAGATAACGCTCTTGGAAGAAAGATTCCTGTGCTACAGGAAAATTGTTCAAAATAATAACAGTCCTATGCACCTCCAACTGCCAGCAGTCAAAAATCTCTCCTTATTTTCTCCTGCAGACTGTTCTAAGTGTGGATTTGCCAAAGCTCTCCATAAAAAAAGAGCTGCAATTTTCTAGCAATTTACTCGTGTGTGGGTTATTGCTGCTCAGAGCTTATCAGCCCATTTTATTTTGGTTTTATCTATTATAATCAGCAACTAAGGTCAGTGTATTAAGAAGAAAAATATAAAAACCATTTAAAATCTTAGATATTTTGAGTAGTTTACTAAAGCAACAGATCATTATTTATCAAGAATGCTAGCAGGAGTCTGACTGTGTTCCTACGACCCGGAGATGAAGTAGATGTGTACTGCTTAAGGATGTAAACATGCTGAATATTTTATTTTAATATGTATTTTTTGGTAAAAAATGCAGCCACATGAATTAAATATCAGTGTAGAGCTACAAGCAATTTAGTCCAAGCTTTGCATTAGGAAGAACAGCTTACATTAGTGCTCTTTGACCTTCTGATATGGGAAAAGGTCCTTGTTTATTTACCTAGATTCTCATTTTCAGCTGAGACAATGCTTTGCTTCTGTCTAAATATGACCGGCTTTTGCTGATGAAATTAATTCTTTGCCCTTTCACGGGAAAAGAGAAGTCACAGAATATTCTCAAATATGATTTCAGAAAGTGCCTATGTGTATGCTCCTCTCATCTCCCAGGGTCTTTTCAACAGAGCTAAGGAAGTCTATTTTCCTTTAATTAAGATTTAGTGATGCGCCCCTGATGAGATAATGCAAAGGCTTTCTACTAAATGGACCATATAAACACATGACACCCCTGATGGAAATGGAAATGATGGTTCTGGGAACCATTCCTCCATTACAGGAAAACATCCGACATACTGGCAGTGTTCAAATCATTCCTGGAGAGACTCTGCCTCTAGGGTGGGGTCAGAAAGTGTCTACCATTTTGGACGGGGATGCGCCAATGGAATCCTGGTCCCCTGAAGACCCCAGTGGATACTATGGGGTCTCTCAAACTCATCCTCTTCCATGACCATGCTGAATCTGGACCCACAGAAGAAGATGAAGACAACATTCGCCTGGTAGTTTCTTCTCTGTGAGAGGGTGAGCGAAGCTAACATAGTAGACCGTTTGGTTATTGATTTTCAAAACCATGCTGGGAGACCAAACAGGCATTTTAGAGGGGTCAGATCGTATTTCCATGTGTGGTTTCAAATACCTCCGTTCCAGCTCTGCTTCAACACTGAATGAAGCTGTCCAAGATCATGGCTTTGCTTTTGTTTGATCGTGGCTACTATCCCTTCTGAGTAAGGTCATGGCTATCTTAGCTGCGAGGGAGGCTTTAAGATTTGTGGCTAGGTTTCTGGTATGGGATTCAAACATGATTTTTCCAGAGTTGAGCTTCTGGATAAGGATAACTGATGTGTAGGTGGAAAAAAACTCGGGATATCTGAGGTGAAATTCCAAATCCCAGTAATAACCATCCTCTTCACAGCCAGTAGATCGCTGCTCTCCCTATGTTCAAAGACCTTCTGAAAGCACATCTCAAATCCCCATTTTACATACCTACCCCTAAAAACTACCACTTCGACCCTTCCTAGTCACCAAATACCCTATGTAATCCCTTGGATGCATCGCTCTCTATAATAATAATGGCATTTATTAAACACTTACTATGTGCAAAACACTATTCTAAATGCTGGGGAGGTTACAAGGTGATCAGGTTGTCCCCCAGGGGGCACACAGTCTTCATCCCCATTTTACAGATGAGGTAACTGAGGCACAGAGAAGTGAAGTGATTTGCTCAAAGTCACACAGCTGACAACTGGTGGAGCCGGGATTTGAACCCATGACCTCTGACTCCAAAGTCCGGGCTCTTTCCATTGAGCCACGCTGCTTCTCTACTTCATTACTTCATCCTACTAGGAATGTATTTTAATATCTGAACTATTTTAATATCTGAACCCCTGCCTCTCCCCGCTTTGCCATCCCCTGTTAGATTATAATCTCCTTGAGGGTATGGATCATGTCTTCTGACTCAGTTGCTTCTCCTACATTCATTCATTCAATCATATTTATTGAGCGCTTACTACATGCTACATGCTTAGTACAAATGCTCTGCACACAGTAGAGGCTCAAAAAATGCCATTGATTAGTGGATCCTTGAAGGTACGATGGAGAAGGGCAGTGGAGAAGTAGAATGAATATGGAATCTTGGGGGCTGATAGCATTCAAATAATAATAAAAATAATGGTATTTTTTAAGCAGTTACTATGTGCCAAACACTGTTTTAAGTTCTGGGGTAGATACAACATAATCATGTTGGACAAATCCCTGTCCCATATGGAGCTCACAGTCTCAATCCCCATTTTACATATGACTAAGACAAAGAGAAGTAAAGTGACTTGTCCAAGGTCATGCAGCAGACAAGTAGAAGAGCTGGGATTAGAACCCATGACCTGATAATCTAATAAATTTTGGATGTCATTACTGGCCACTGAAGATGTTGAGCAATACTTCTGGTTGTGATTTTTATTTACCTTTCTGGATCATTTGTAAGTCAAAGAGCTTTAACAGTGCACCCTTGCAGGACTTTGGGAGATTCCGTAACTACCCCTGAAATATTTTCCAAGACAGATGGAATTCCTTCTGTAGTAATGTAAGCCCTTAGCCAAAGTGCAGTTGCATTCTTTTATTAATAAGATAATATTTTCTATGTTTTTGCTCTTGCTCCAAGGGGCATCTGGTGTTTTCAAACACCAGATGCATTACAAGTTAGAAAATGTTAAAATTTGTGGGTCACAGTTTTACCCTCAAATGCTCAACAGAAGTATAATGGCTCTGTAATGTTTCCTTTTTTTCAGTGTTCATGTTGAAATTTTGAAGAAAACCACATTAAACAAAATTATGTAAGTTTAGAGCATTAAGATATCATTGCTCTCTTAATTTCCTCATTAGAGTCAGAGCCTCTCCCCCGCTTCTCTCAGTATCTCTGGCAAATAACATGAGCAGCGGGATTTTCCCAGAGTGACTGAAATCAAAACAGAATCAGAGACCACGTCCTACCATGCACCGCCATTTGGACTATGAAAAGCGGTAGTTTTGTTAAAAGAATGGTCTTAATTAAGCACTTAATGTGCCAAGCACTGTACTAAACATGGGGATAGATACAGGATAATCAGAACAGAAGCAGTCCCTGATGCACATGGGACTCACAGTCTACTGGGGAAAGAGAACAGTTATTTAATTTCCATTTTACAATTAGGAAACTGAGGCAAAGAGAATTCAAATGACTTGTCCAGGGTCACACATCAGGTAACTGGCAAAGTAGGATTCGAACCCAGGGTTTATGCTAGGTTTTTCAGAATCTTGTGTTTTGGGAAAATTACATCACATTAACTACCGTCTCAGTGGGAATTAATAGGTTGGGGATTCTAGCTGGTTCAGTGATACCGCCAGAACGGATACAATTTTTTTCTTTAAATTCCTATTTTATTATTATGTCCACTGCTATTTAAGTGTTTTACAGCCTTGTAAGTACAAAACCCCAAATCCTCTGGTCATTCATTCAGTCATTTAATTGTATTTATTAAGTGCTTATTCTGTGCAGAGCACTGTACTAAGAGAGTGGGAGAGTCCAATATAACAATGAACAGATACATTCCCTGCCCACAGTCAGCTAACGTTCTACTTTACAGATTAAAGAAGCATCATAGCATTGTGGATAGAGCACGGGCCTGGAGTCAGAAGGTCATGGGTTCTAATCCCAGCCCCTCCACTTGTCTGCTGTGTGACCTTGGGCAAGGCACTTCACTTCTCTGTGCCTCAGTTACCTCATCTGTAAAATGGAGATTGAGACAGTGATCTCCACATGGGACAGGGACTGTGTTCAACCCGATTAGCTTATACCGCCCCAGTGCTTAGTACAATGCCTCTCACATAACAAGCACTTGGCAAATATCATCATCTTTATTATTAGCTCATCTCTCAAGGTGACCCAGGTTTGTGTCTCACCCTCTCAAAGGACTCTAGATGCAAAGCCTCTCAGCATCCTTCCCCATCTTTAGTAGCAGGAGTCTTCCTCTCCTGGAGTCCTATCTTTGGACCCCAATTCCCCAGGGTATCCTAACCTTCACCCAATATAGCACCCAAACAGACTCATATACAAAAGCATGGAACGTGGTTCCCATCCTCTCAGCTCCATGATGACCAACATTCTTCCCCCGTCTACCTGGCTCCCTTACTCTACCCCCCCACCCTGAATCCCTCCCTCCAATTAGCTTAGCTCCACATCCTACCACATATAGCATTTAATTACATTTCTCTTGATGCTGGGTGATTTGGGGGAAGTCACTTAATCTTTCTGTGCCTTAATCTTCCCATCTGAAAAATGGAAATTTAATAACAATAATAATAATAATAATGGTATTTGTTAAGCACTTACTATGTGCAAAGCACAGTTCTAAGCGCTGGGGGGATACAAGGTGATCAGGTTGTCCCACCACGTGGGGCTCACAGTCTTAAGCCCCATTTTACAGATGAGGGAACTGAGGCACAGAGAAGTTAAGTGACCTGCCCAAAGTCACACAGCTGACAATTGGCGGGGCTGGGATTTGAACCCATGACCTCTGACTCCAAAGCCCGGTCACACAGCTGACAATTGGAGGAGCTGGGATTTGAACCCATGACCTCTGACTCCAAAGCCCGGGCTCTTTCCACTAAGCCACGCTGCTTTAATACCTGTTCTCCCTCCCTCAACAGACTGTGAACACCAAGTGATGACAGGGACAGTGTCCAATCTGATTATCTTTGATCTAACTCAGTGCTTAGCACAGTGCTTGTCTCATAGTATATGCTTAACAAATGTTTTTTGATTATTATCTTAGGTGCTCTTCTGCCTCGTCACCACACGTACTGAACTTGGCACCCTTAAGTGACTTGCCAACAGCAGACAAATGGCAGAGGGAGGATTAGAACCCAGGTCCTTCTGACTCCGTAGCATGTACTCTATCTGCTAGGGTATGCTGCTTTTTCAGTGTGTATGTGTGTGGGTGTACTAGGAATCACTCTTCCTAGTCAGGGGCTGAGATTCTGAAACAAAAACATCCCCTCTAGCTCCATTTTGGAGCAGGATCGGACGGTGGAATCGGGAATGATTCCTGGGAATGTACCCCGGGTGCTGCAGCTTCCAGCCCCAGGATGGTGGTGGCAATTTACCAAGCAATCTTAGGGTGCATTTGTTGGAAACCATTCCATTGAGAGTGGGGAAGGCTTTGGACCTCAAGGTGACAATCAAAACTCCAGAGGCTTTGATCAGGGAGATTCTTGGCCTATTTGGTGGGTAGCAACCTTCGGCACAGCCCATGCAAGCCTTAAGAGGAATTTTTTGCCGAATGATTACCTGGCAACTAACCACCTGGAGGTACTGTAAAGCCAAAGGTCATACAAACGATGATAATGAAAATTATGGCATTTGTTAAATGCTTACTCTGTTCCAAGCCCTGTACTAAGACCTGCGGTAAATCATCAATCGTATTTATTGAGAGCTTACTGTGTACAGAGCACTGTACTAAGCACTTAAATAAATAAGTGCTTGGTAAATAAATAAATAAGTGCGGTAAATAAAAGTTAATCAGGTGGAATGCAGTCTCTGTCCCTCATTGTGCTTACAGTCTAAGGGAGAGGAGAACCCTCATTTTACAGCTACGGAAAATGATGCACAGCTCAGTTAAGCGACTTGCCCCAGGCCACACAGCAGGGAAGCGATGAAGCCAGATTTAGAACCCAGGTCCTCTTATGTCCAAGCCCGTAAACTTTCCACTAGGCCATGCTGCTTCTCTAACAAATTATTTAAAAGTGTTTCTGGTCTGGGCTTTACCACTCGCCTGCTGGGTGATCCCAGACAAGTTACTTAACTTCTCTGGGACTTAGTTTCCTCATCTGTAGAATGGGAACAAAATGTCTGTTTTCCCACTTCAGGCTGAAAGTCAAATGTGGGTCAGAGGTTGTATCCTAGCTGGACACAGGCAGGAATCCTGAAAAATCGTTGGTTAATGTGAATGGCAAAGACAGCAACAGCTTATCAAGACAATCGCTTCTAGACTGTGAGCCCACTGTTGGGTAGAGACCGTCTCTATATGTTGCCAACTTGTACTTCCCAAGCGCTTAGTACAGTGCTGTGCACACAGTAAGCACTCAAAAAATATGATTGAATGAATGAATGAATCGCCTGCTGGGTCACGATACTATTCATTCATTCATTCAATTATACTTATAAGTGCTTACTGTGTGCAAAGCTCTGGGAAACTACAGTATAATCAATCAATCAATCAATCGTATTTATTGAGCGCTTACTGTGTGCAGAGCACTGTACTAACAACAAACAGGCATATTCCCCACTCATGATGAGCTCACAGTCTAGAGGGGGAGGACAGACACTAATATAAATAGCGCTTAGAACAGTGCCCAGCACTTAGAACAGTACTTTGCACATAGTAAGCGCTTAATAAATGCCATTATTATAATAATAAATACACACATACATACATGCATACATAAATAACAGATAGATACAGGTATATACATATGTGCTGTAGTACTCTCCTCTCAGGATGGCACCTGGAGAGTTTCCAGTACTCTACTAGTCTCCACTTCAGGAGGGAAATTCAAGCAGAGGCCTACCCATTTCATTTATAGCTTGGCCAGTGGCTAGTGAGTGGAAGGCAATCTGCTACAGGTCAAAACTCACCCATGCTGGACAGCAGCGGCACGGGAGAGAGTCGAGGGCGGAAAATCAAATTTGCTGTGCGGAAGGAGACAGTGGTAAACCACATCTGGATTTTTACCCAGAAAAGTCTATGGATCCACCAGAATGATTTCAGATGGAGGTGGGTCATTCTGGGAGAGATGTGTCCATGGCTTCACTATGGATCGGAAACGACTCGACGGCATAAGACAAGCTGTAGCGGGGGGAGGAGGATAATAATAATGATGGCATTTGTTAAGCGCTTACTATGTGCAAAGCACTGTTCTAAGCACTGCGGGGGCAACAACATGATCAGGTTGTCCCACACAGGGCTCACGGTCTTAATCCCCATTTTACAGATGAGGTAACTGAGGCCCAGAGAAGTTAAGTGACTTGCCCAGGGTCACTGTGAGCCCCCCGTGGGACAACCTGGTCACCTTGTAATCTCCCCAACGCTTAGAACAGTGCTTTGCACATAGTAAGCGCTTAATAAATGCCATCATCGTCGTGTGGTGGAGCCAGGATTAGAACCCGTGACCTATGATTCCCAAGCCTGAGTTCTTTCCACTGAGCCACGGGAGCAAGTATAAGCGGCGCAGAAAGGAGTGGGAGAAGAGAGAGGAGGACTTAGGGAAGGCTTCTTGGAGGAGATGGGCCTTCAATAAGGCTTTGAAGTGGGGGAGAGTATTATCTGCCTAATCAATCAATCAATCATATTTGAGCGCTTACTGTGTGCAGAGCACTGTACTAAGCGCTTGGGAAGTACACGTTGGCAACATACAGAGACGGTTCTACCCAACAGTGGGCTCACAGTCTAGAAGACGGAGACAGAGAGCAAAACCAAACATATTAACAAAATAAAATAAATAGAATAGATATGATATGATATGATTAGGGAGGGCATTCCAGGACAGAGGTAGGATGCAGGGAAGATGTCAGCAGTGAGATACACTAGACTGAGGTACAGTGCGAAGGTTAGAAGGTTACTATGGCATGGCATTGGCATTATGCTGTGCTCATCAATGGGTATACATCTCAAGCAGTTATCTCGGGGCGTGGTGTGCTTTGTGCCCCAGCAGAAGCATAATTGACACCTGCACAAGTTGCTCCATTAACACAACCTACTCTCCGGACCTCAATCTCAGCTCTCTTTCCCACAAACTCCTTGTCCATGCCCTTCCTTGGACCTGGAATTTCTTCACCTTTCAAGACACCTACCCTGGCTAAGCCTTCATTTTCCCTCCCCTCAATCCCATCTGTGTCATCTGTTCATGTGCTTGTGTACCATTTAAGAACTTTTTGCTCACCCCAGCCACACAGCACTTAAATACATTAATCAGCCAATCAATGGTGTTTACTGAGCACTTACTGTGTGCAGAGCCCTGTTCTAAGCACTTGGGCAAGTAAAATACAACAAATTTGGTCTACATGATCCCTGCTTACAACTTCCCAGACTGAGCTCCCTCCTTCCTCTCCCCTTCCTCCCCCTCCACCTTACCTCCTTCCCCTCCCCACAGCACCTGTATATATGTATATATGTATTTATTACTCTATTTATTTATTTATTTTATTTGTGCATATTTATTCTATTTATTTTATTTTGTTAATATGTTTTGTTTTGTTCTCTGTCTTCCCCTTCTAGACAGTGAGCCCACTGTTGGGTAGGGACCATCTCTATAGGTTGCCAACTTGTACTTCCCAAGCGCTTAGTACAGTGCTCTGCACACAGTAAGCGCTCAATAAATATGATTGATTGATTGATTGATTACGGGAGAGACAGACGTAATGCAATAATACGTTAGGTATAGGGGAAATATTCAATTCAGTCATATTTATTGAATGCTTGCTGTGTGCAAGGCATTGTACTAAGCACTTAATAGTAGAGTATAAGAATATTTACAGAAGGACTGTGAGGGACTACACATCCAGGTTTATTTTTGATGCAGAGGGAAATGCAGGTAGGGGAAATAATGGCTTATTCTGAGGAGACCTCTCGGAGATGTAAATTTTAGGAGGGTTTTAAAGGTGAGGAGAGTGGCGAACTATCAATTATGAAAGCAGAGGAAGTTCCTGGCCCTGGGGAGAGTGTGGTCAAGGGGTCAGTGTCGGAACGGATTAGATAGTGGGTTGCCCTAAGAGCAGTGAAGTGTGTGGGTTCGGTTGTACGAGGAAATCAGAGAGATTAGGTAGGAGGGAGAGAGCTGATTGAATGCCTTAAAGTTAATGGTGAGGAGTTTCTGTTTGATTCGGAGGTAGCCAGGCAGTCACTTTTTGAGAAGTGGGGAAATATGGACTGAACGATTTTCAGAGAAAAAATTTGGAAGCTTCATCGCAGGAAGAATGCCAATGTCAGTGTCAACCCAGACGTCAAGAAAGCTTTATAGATCTGGCTCTCCAACTATGGAGTTTGTGTTTACAAATCCTTCGCTCTTCTTTGTTGCTCATTAGATGAAATCCTTGACAGGGTGGTAATACCACTACAGTCAATGATAGACCAAGCCATAGATTATCTGACTTAATAACAGAGAACCTGATTTATTTTAATGATTCCAAAGGAGACAGCAAAGCTTCTCTGCCTCTAGGGATGGCCGGGCTAAATTCCATTTGGAAAATTCTATCCCACCCACATACGTATATGGGCAGTTTTGACTGGATCATCAAATCAGGAAACGCACTTCTTTTTTTTATTTTTTGCTGACTCTGCACTGTTGCTATGGGCTCAGGGAACTGCTTTCTTGTTGATCTGATTCCATCTTTTATGCCTAAGTGTTTCTAGGAGCTTTAGGCTCCCTGAAATTCCCAGACTGAGCCCCTTCCTTCCTCTCCCCCTTGCCCCCTCCTCCATCCCCCCATCTTACCTCCTTCCCTTCCCCACAGCACCTGTATATATGTATATATGTTTGTACATATTTATTACTGTATTTATTTATTTATTCATTTTACCTGTACATATCTATTCTATTGATTTTATTTTGTTAGTATGTTTGGTTTTGTTCTCTGTTTCCCCCTTTTAGACTGTGAGCCCACTGTTGGGTAGGGACTGTCTCTATATGTTGCTAACTTGTACTTCCCAAGTGCTTAGTACAGTGCTCTGCACACAGTAAGCGCTCAATAAATACGATTGATTGATTGATTGATTGAAATCTATATTATATTAAATGTAACCATTTCCACTCCCCAGCATTAACACCACCAAAATTACCAAATTTCAGGGCGCGGCTGTTTGCTCTGCATGGCACAGGTACCAGAGAAATTCTGAAGTCTTGGAGCCTAAGCTGAATTTGTGGTTCTGAAGGAAATCTTATCTCGGGTAAGATTTACAGCAATGGGGTAGGCAGAGGTTAAAACTGAAACCTCGCTTTCCAAGGCTCCCCATCTCTGAGGCCCAGGAGTCCAAAACGTGCTTCTGTTCTCCTTGCCCAGTCAATTAATCAATTGTATTTAATAATTATAATCATGATGATGATGGTATTTATTAAATGCTTACTATGTTCCATTCATTCATTCAATCATGTTTATTATTAATAATAATAATAATAATAATGGTATTTGTTAAGCGCTTACTATGTGCAAAGCACTGTTCTAAGCGCTAGGGTAGATACAAGGTAATCAGGTTGTCCCACGTGGGGCTCACAGTCTACACCCCATTTTACAGACGAGGGAACTGAGGCCCAGAGAAGTTAAATGACTTGCCCAAAGTCACACAGCTAAGTGACGGAGCCAGGATTTGAACTCACAACCTCTGACTCCAAAGCCCATGCTCTTTCCACTGAGCCATGCTGCTTCCCCTGAGTGCTTACTGTGTGCAGAGCACTGTACTAAGCACCGGGCTAAGCGCTGGGACAAGCAAATCAGGTTGGACAGAGTCCCTGTCCCACGTGGGGCTCACAGCCCCAATCACCATTTTCCAACTGAGGTAACTGAGGCCCAGAGAAGTGAAGTGACTTGGCCAAGGTCACACAGCAGATAAGTGGTGGAGCTGGGATTAGAACCCATGACCTTCTGACTCCCAAGCCCAAGCTCTATCCACTATGCCATGAGCCTTCCCTATTAGCCGTTTACATTTTTCATGGTATTTGTTAAGCGCTTACTATATATCCAGCTTTGTTCTAAGCACTGGGATAGATAGTAGTTAATCGGCCTGCATACAGTCACTGACTCAAGTAGTCGGGAGAGAACTGTACTAAGCACTTGGGAGAGTATACTACAGTTGGTCGATGAGATTCCCAGACCTCATGGAGCTATGGTCAAACAGTTTGGGCCATGGAGTAGCCTCTCTTTTATTAGTACATATTGTGCATATTTATTCTATTTATTTTATTCTGTTAATATGTTTTGTTTTGTTCTCTGTCTCCCCCTTCTCGACTGTGAGCCCACTGTTGGGTAGGGACCATCTCTATATGTGGCCAACTTGTACTTCCCAAGCACTTAGTACAGTGCTCTGCACACAGTAAGCGCTCAATAAATACGACTGATTGATTGATTAGTAATAATAATAATAATAATGGCATTTATTAAGCACTTACTATGTGCAGAGCACTGTTCTAAGCGCTGGGGAGGTTATAAGAAGATCAGGTTATCCCACGGGGGGCTCACAGTCTTCATCCCCATTTTCCAGATGAGGTAACTGAGGCCCAGAGGAGTGAAGGGACTTGCCCAAAGTCACACAGCTGACAATTGGCAGAGCCGGGATTTGAACCCATGACCTCTGATTAACAGCCTCGTGGAGCAGAATGCCTTACAACAGAAGTCAGAACACTCGGAAGTCTCTGCTCAGTCAGAGAAGCAATGTGGCCTAGTGGAAAGAGCCTGGGAATCGGAAGGACCTGTGTTCTAATCCTGCCTCTGCCACTTGGCTGTGTGACCTCAGGCAAGTCACTTCTCTAGGCCTCATTTGGAAAATGGGGATTAAGACTGTGAGCCCCATGTGGGACAGGGACTGTGTCCAACCTGTTTAACTTGAGCTTAATTAACTCCCAGCTCTCAAAACAGTGCTAGTCACATAGTAAGAGCTTAACAAATACCATGATTTTTATTCAGAATAGGGACAGCGCTGCCAGATTTGTGAGAAACACTGGCTAATCCTTCCAGCAGTGATGGATCTCCATCTGTCTTGTTGTTGTTGAATCTTTGCGTTTTGTTTTGTTTCATTTCGGTTTGTACTGAAGTAACCCGGTTACTGCCTGTTCTTGTTTGAGATACTGACCTGAGCACTCCTGAATCCACAACATATATCGAAACGTTTTATTGTTATAGCTGTAGTTGTTATTCTTAGGGAAAGGACAGTGTTCCTTCTTGTGATGTGGTGACTTCCTTTTGTCAGTTTCTGAATTCTTTGGCCCGGTTGAAACGTGTCGTTTTATTCTGTGATGAATGTGAGTTTCCACAGTTTCAGTTTGGTGAAAAGTTTGTTACACGGGCTCTCAGAGTTGCCAGTGGATCACGATACAGCTTTCCCTGGCCACCTATGGAGTTAAGTTCCTGAAAGGCTCCATACTTGGCAACATCATGGTTGTTTAGACCAGAGATGGATGAAGTGAAAGTTCAAAACTTAAGGCACAGTGAGTGAACTGTGTGACAGTTCCTGATGGTCAAATATAGACATTCTGTGTCTGCACTAAACGTGGCAAATGTGATTGATTAACACACAGTGTGAATAAATCATTTTGAGTAACCTTTATTACTGTTAGTTTGTCACGATTGAAGTTCATAATTTTTCTCAGAGTCCATGCTTAAGGTCAAAAATAAAAAAAAGTCAGTGAAATCTGGAGAAAAACGAGGAACTCCGTGACTGAATCATCATCAGTATTCACTAAGTGATAACTGTCTTCAGAACACCATAGTGATTACGTATTGTGTGTAGAATACTGTGCAGAACTCAGATCCAGATGCGGGGGAATGTATGATCTGAGTCAAAGAAACGGTTCCAGTCTTCAAGGAGCGTATAATCTAATGGGCCACTGATGCGTAAGCAGAGTGTGAGAAGGAACACAGGGTGGGAAGGTGGGAAGCTGTCAGTCAGCCCCAGAAACTCCTGGTTATTCATAATTGGGCACCATGGCAAACAAAATGTTCAATGTCTTGTCAATCAATCAATCAATCAATCGTATTTATTGAGCGCTTACTGTGTGCAAAGCACTGTACTAAGTGCTTGGGAAGTACAAGTTGGCAACATATAGAGACAGTCCCTACCCAACAGTGGGCTCACAGTCTAAAAGACTCAGTAAGGTCTCAGTCTCAGTAAGGTGGACAAGAGACAGGCCACCAGAGCCTGGCTCTGTCATTGTGGGTATCTCACCAGTCGCCTCCACATTTGCCCTGCCCACCAATGGCCCTCCAAACCAATGGCCACCCATCATATGATAGGGTCCATAGACGTCTACGACTAATCCCAAGATCTCATGGCCCTGATTATATTGTTTGTGAACTGTTCTCTGAGACTGAAATGTTTCTGCATCAAGGACTGGTAAAACGTTCGTGGTGGGCTGTTCTCTTTCCTATAAAGAGGGTTGTGAGCCCTTTATGGAACAGGGAGTGTGTCAGACCTGGCTATCTTCTCTCTACCCCAGAGCTTACTCTAGTGCTTGGTACAGGGTAAGTGCCAAACAGCCATCATCATCATCGCACTGTAGCTCGATCTCTTCTATCTCGTCACTGCCCTCTCACCACTATCCTGCCCCTGGCCTGTAACTGCCTCCCTCCTCATATCTGACAGACAACGACTCTCCCCACCATAATAATGATAATGACATTTATTAAGCGCTTACTATGTGCAAAGTACTGTTCTATCTTCAAAGCCTTATTGAAGGCACATCCCCTCCAAGAAGACTTCCCTGATTAAACCATCCTCTCCCCTCTCTCATCCCTTCTGCATCACCCTGACTTGCTCCCTTTATTCACCCTCCCTCCCAGCCCCACAACACCCAGGTATATATCTGTAATTTATTTATGTACATTAATGTCTGTCTCCCCCTCTAGACTGTGAGCTCATGGTGGGCAGGGAATGTGTCTGTTTTTGTATTGCACTCTACCAAGCACTTAGTATAGTGCTTTGCACACAGTAATCACTCAATTGATATGATTGAATGAATCATCATCAACATTATCATTTTTTATGGCTATCACTATTCTTATGTTGTACTAGACAAGGTGAGCTTCTGCATTTTTACTTCCCAGATTCGAACAAATGGGCAAGGCTTTTAGAGTTTTTGATTTCTCAGCAGTAAACATACATAGCCAAAATGCCTGGGACAAGCAAGGCGAGTTGCCAAGATTTTAAACTTCGCATCTAAGCAACTCCAACTCATTAAAAATGTGACACTGGTTTGATGTTTTATCCATCAAAGAAAGCACTATGCAGTGGCTAAATGAAACCTGACAAGGGTGGTCTGTTCAAGAAAATCATCAGGTTCACCTTCAGTGGCGATCAGGGGAAATAGCTGTAACCTGAATACGCAGTATGGTTTGAAACACAGGTGGGAAGAGAGTTGCGTGGTTACTTCTAAGTGCCTTTTTTCATTTAGTTCCAACAAATTGTCAGTTCTTGAGGCTCTTTCACCATTAGTATATTTCTTTCTTATGACCTGTACTACTGTGTTCCTGGGCTTAGTCACTCTCTAATACTCCGGATCTCCTGGGGATGAAATGACTTAAAAATAAAAAGGAACAATTTGTTTCTGATGGGACCTAGAGCCCCAGTGTGAAAATTTGAAAGCTCAGGGGGACAGGTAGAACCATATAATTTTAGGGCCTGTATTTGAGAGAGCAAGGATTTATTGAACTATTTAAGGCTGGTTTCCTAAAAGCAGAACTTTTTATTTAAAAAAAATGCATTATTCTGCTACTTTTAAGTATATCTTGATAGGGTTACTAAATGTGCTGACAAGTGCATCTGTTACTTTCTAGCTAAGTAGAAGTAAACTAAATCTGTTTAATCAGCCTAATTTAGGCTAGGGATTAATTTAAAAATCATAATTGCTCTGAATGCCTTGTGATAGTTGTTCAGCCCCTTACTAGGTAACGCGTGCTGACATAGATGCAAAATGAACAGATCAGACATAGCCCGTTCCACAAAGGACTCCCAATCCATCCATCAATCAGTCAAGCAATAATATTTTTGAGGGCCTTCTGTATTCAGAACATTTGCCCGGGAGAGAACAATAGAATTGATAAAGGTTACTACCCTCCTTTACAAGCCTCCTTTCCTGGAGGGTAACAATTCCTGAAGGTATCATACTCAGAGATGTCAGTCTAATCCTGCCTGGCCCCTCAAAACTAGAGTCCACCATCGCGGCATTATCTGATAGAAGAACACCAGACACAGCAAAGTTCCCCACTTTTATTAGCAACAGACCTCTCCTCTCCAAGAAAAATTCATCTCACTCCAAAGAAGGATTCTCTGTCCTTTTTGCAGCCCCATTGTTCTTCTTTGCAGGGTCCAAACCCGATCCAGGATTCTCTGCAGGATAATTCCTGATGGGTAATCGCTATCTAAACCCAACTATCAGTAGCCAAAATGGAAAATCCACTGCCTATGATGCTTTGCATTTTAGGAACTCTCATCCCTAGAGAGTCAATCAATGGTATTTATTGAGCTCTTACCATTTGCAGAACCTTCTACTAAGCATTCGGGAGCATACAACATAACAGAATCAGTACACATTCCCTGCCCACAATGTGTTTACAGTCGAGAGGCCTTGTTGGGATGCAAGGTGACTTTTCTGTAGTCAATGTGAATATCATCTTCTTCAATGTCTTCCTTTTTCTCCTCTTCCAACCCTCTTCTTTCCTGCTAAAACCTACTGTCAGACAGAGAGTTCGCAGAGTACGATACCAGAGCAGAAGAGAGAAAAGGGTACATTCGAGGGAGGGTTGCGTTGAGCATGTAACCAATCTGTCAATCATACTTATTGAGCACTTACTTTGTGCAGAGATCTGTACTAAGCGTTTGGGAGAGTCCAGTACAGCAGAACTGATAGACCTGATCCCTTCCCACAAAAAACTTGCTATCTAGAGTTAACCTACTGCTTCATTATTCTTTAAGTAGTTCTTGTAATGGATTTTGGCTCAGTTTGAAATACATTGACCTAAGGCAGGACATCATTTGTTTTCAGTCCAAAAATCATCCGCCAGCTTCTGCCCAACTCCCCCTGGCATCAGTGGGAAGTGGAAATCTGGTTTACCTCACTGAGAAGGTTTCATCTGGCCCGTAACGGAATATAGCAGAAAGGAACACAAGGATAGGGATGGTTTGAGCTTTCAGAATGCTACCTTATTTTCTAATCCTTCAGCGTGTCTTATTGATTCCACTTGCATAACAATGAAAATGAGAAGCAGCATGGCCTAGTGAAAAGAGCATGGGTGTCAGAGGACCTAGTTTCTAAGCTTCATCAAATGCTTGCCGAATGACCTTGGTCAAGTCACTAAACTTCCTCGTGCCTCAGTTCTCTTGTTCTCCCTCCTAATAATAATAATAATGGCATTTATTAAGCGCTTACTATGTGCAAAACACTTAAATTGTGAGCCCCATGTGGGACAGGGACTGTGTCCAGGCTAACTTGTATGTATCCCAGCATTTAGAATAGTGTCTGACACAAAATAAGTGCTTAACGCACACCATAAATAAAGGGTGCATGTTTTAAAATAATAATAAAAATTTCGGTGTTTGTTAAGTGCTTACTATGTAACCAATCACTCTACTAAGCACTGTGGATAATCAGATCTTGTAGGAGGGACAACGGGCATTGAGTCCCCATTTTGTAGATGAGGGAACTTCACAGAGAGAAGGACTTGTCCAAGATCAGAAGGACCTGGGTTCTATTCTCAGCTCTGTCACTTATCTTCTGTGTGACCTTCAAAAAGTCACTTCTCTTTGTGCCTCAGGTCCCTCATTTGTAAAATAGGATTAAGACTCTGAGCCCTCCGTGGGGCTGTGTCCAACCCCATTAGCTTGTATCTATCCCAGCACTTAGAACAGTGCCTGGCACATAGTAAGCACTTAACAAATCTCCAGTAGCTACCAGTCAACCTATGCATCAGGTAAAAACTCCTCACTCTCAGCTTCAAGGCTGTCCATCACCTCGCTCCCTCCTGCCTCACCTCCCTTTTCTCCTTCTCCAGCCCAGCCCACACCCTCCACTTCTCTGCTGCTAACCTCCTCACTGGGCCTCATTCTCACCTGCCCACCGTTGACCCTCAGGCCATGTCCTCCCCATGGCCTGGAATGCCCTCCCTCCGCACATCTGCCAAGCTAGCCCTCTTCCTCCCTTCAAAGTCCTACTGAGAGCTCACCTCCTCCAGGAGGCCTTCCCACACTGAGCCCCCTCCTTTCTCTCCCCATCCCCATCCCCCAACCTTACCTCCTTCCCCCTCCAAGCACCTGTATATATGTTTGTACAGATTTATTACTCTATTTATTTTACCTGTACATATTTACTATCCTATTTATTTTATTTTGTTAATATATTTTGTTTTGTTGTCTGTCTCCCCCTTCTAGACTGTGAGCCCATTGTTGGGTAGGGACCGTCACTATACGTTGCCAACTTGTACTTCCCAAGTGCTTAGTACAGTGCTCTGCACACAGTAAGTGCTCAATAAATATGATTAAATGAATGAATGAATGAACAAATGCCAGCTAGCCGGCAAGTGACAGAGTTGGGATTAGAACCCAGGGCCTGTGACTCTCTGGCTTGTGCTCTTTCCACTAGGCTACACTGCTTCTTGATGGCAAGATTGTGCCCATGTGTAGCTGGAAATGACAGAGCATGACAAATGCGACACACCCAAACTTACTTACAAATCACCTTCAACAAAGCTATTTAACTCAGCATAAGCTTGTGTTGTTTTCTCCAGTTAATAATAATAATAATAATAATGGCATTTGTTAAGTGCTTACCATGTGCAAAGCACTGCTCTAAGTGCTGGGGAGGATACAAGGTAATCAGGTGGTCCCACGGGGGGCTCACGGTCTTAATCCCCTTTTTACATATGAGGTAACTGAGGCCCATGGAAGTGAAGTGACTTGCCCAAAGTCACACAGCTGACAAGTGGCTGAGCTGGGATTTGAACCCATGACCTCTGACTCCCAAGCCTGGGCTCTTTCCACTGAGCCACGCTGCTTCTCAGTTGGCTGCTTATAAAGCCTGAGTACCTAGAAAACTAATTTGCTCACAAGAAAATTCTACTCAGTTGTCAATCAGGGAATTTTCTGGGAAGATTAATGACAATCTTCCCAGCCCATTCCAATTAGTGTTGCTGGTGATAGAAACTTAATTCAATCAATTTCCTTGTTCATGACCTACCTTCTGGCTGCAGAATCTTGCTCTCTAAATCACTCCAGTGCTCTCTGAAATGATCTATTTCAGGGCTGGACTGTGTAATTTGGTCTCACGCTGTCCCTAGGCCAAATAAATGATACCCCAAAATCAGACTTTAACCACACTGAGGCCGTTTCAGTATTCTTTTTCTCAACTTCATACAAGCATTTTGCCGATAAAATAATGTTTCTCCTCTTCCCTTTTATGTAGCATTTTCTCATGTGTACCATCCTTATGTAGTATTATCACCACCTCATCCAAACCATTATATCCCAGCACATCATTTTGGAAAACAAAGGATAGATCGATGTATACCTTTCTGGAATAAAATGTGTTTCTTCTGCTTTTTCCCTCTAACTGCTCCTCTCGCTGTTATTTCAGCTTGTTAGCCACTCTACCTCCTATAAAGCTGAGAGAGAGAAATGGTGAAACTTTTAACTCAATCACCTGAACAAGAATGACACAGTCCTCAGCTAGTAGTAGACTAATTTACTGGCCAATTACACTGTAAGGTTCAATTCAATACTAAAAGGATGAAATTGGGCTTCATAAAAGTTCCGCTTATAAATGTGTGGTTTGGGGCAAGAGCTTTGGAGAAACCGATTATTCCACTCCATGGACTACATAAACTGCTAAAGATACTAAACAAACCCTTCACTAAGTTGCCAATTACCAACTGACCTGTTTGTCAACTCACATCATTATCAAAACACGGACACACATGTGAACCAAGACAATAGATTTTTTTTTTTCATGCAGACTGGGGCATCTTTAAGTCAGACATCCCTGGTGTGGGACAAGTCTGTAAGCATATTGTAGACTTTTAATAACTGTTTCTTCCTAGGCATAAGAAACGTGACAAAACCATTGCTATGTTTGCAGAAAAGCTTCAGGAGATTAGGGAACGACATGTAAGCATTTTGCGGTAAGGCTACAAAGTATTCAGATAAATTATTCAGGAAATGAAGGAGGATTATTTCAGAGGGCTCCCATACTACAATTGCATGGTACTTCATAAATAATTAGAAATCGGTAATCATATGCAGAAGCAGTTATTATGTTCAAAGCCCTGTTCAGAAAAAATGATGTCCACTAGATTGTAAACTCCTTGAGGGATGATTTCTACTACTTCTATTGTAATCTCCCAATTTCAGCGATCTGAACACAGAAAGTGTACAATAAATGCCAGTGATTGGGTGATTGAGCCCAATCCCTGGTATCTGAGAGAATGGACTGTTCTTTATCCAACATATCTAAGCCTTAGTCCCAGAAGTAGAGGCCTCACAAGATTGAAGTCACTTAGATACATAAAACAGAATCAAGTCAGAAAATAACAAAATAGGCACATCCTGTATTCAGAACAATCCAGGGTGATGATGATGATGATGATGATGATGATGATGATGATGGCATTTATTAAGTGCTTACTATGTGCAAAACACTGCTCTAAGTGCTGGGGAGGTTACAAGGTAATCAGGTTGTCCCACGGGGGGGCTCACAGTCTTAATTCCCATTTTACAGATGATGTATCTGAGGCACAGAAAATTTAAGTGACTTGCCCAAAGTCACACAGCTGACAATTGACGGAGCCGAGGTTTGAATCCATGACCTCTGACTCCAAAGCCCATGCTATTTCCACTTAGCCACGTTGCTTCTCAGCCACACTGACTTGGATTTGTTCCCTTTATTCACCCCTCTTTTGGCACACATACTTATCCATAATTTGTTTATCTAGATCAATGTCTGTCTGTCTCCTAGACTGTAAGCTGGTTGTGGGCAAGGACTATGTCTACCAACTCGGTTATACTGTATTCTCCCAAGTGCTTAGTTCACTGCTGTACATGTAGTAAGCGATCAATGAATACGTGAGCTCGTTGTTGGGTAGGGATTGCCTCTAACTGTTGCTGATTTGTACTTTTCGAGCACTTAGCACTGTGCTCTGCACACAGTAAGTGCTCAATATTCCTATTCAATTGAAAGGGTGATTAGAAAAGCATGCCAGGATCCCACAGCTAACTCTGCAAAGATCTCGATTTCCACGACTCAACTAGACTCTCAAACAGAGGAATGGACAAAGTTTAATCAATAGCACAGTTGGGAAGATTATCAACAGATTGCTACAAACACTGAGGCTTTGCCACTGTAGACAGAGGTTTTCACAGATATACACAGAGCTCTCTGGCCCACATGGCCAGAGCACATGGCCTGAGTCTCTTGCTTTGGGAAAGAAAGTGAAAAAGGCTCTAGAAGGAAATAACCTCAAATTAGATCACCCTAAGCCTCCTTCAAGGAGAAACAGAGAAATAATGATCTCACCACCAAGAAAACAACGTCTAGCAGAGTCCCAGGTGGGGAAAAAAGAAAATCAAGATTCTGTAGGCAATTACCAGCAGAAATCAAAGCAGCACAGCCTATTGAGGCTCCTGACACAATCACTCCTGGGGAAAGCTCTCTGCCCAGAGGCACATGACCTAGCTGATAGAGCACACTCCTGGGAGTCAGAAGACCTAGGTTCTAATCCCAGCTCTGCCACTTGTCTGCTGTGTGGCCTTGGGCAAGTCACTTCACTTGTCAGTGCCTCGGTTTCCTCATCTGTGAAAAGGGGATAAAGACTGTGAGCCCCATATGGGACTGAGTCCAACCTGATTAGCTTGTATCTATCCCAGTGGTTAGTACAGTGTCTGGCACGTAGTAAACACTTAATGAATACCATAAAATAAAATAAAAAAGGGTGATGGAGCTCTTATTCTATTGACAAAGGAAGAAATCAGCTCCCCCAATGCCCCAGTGGTTTCTGGGAGCTTTGGCAACTCAGCCCTTCTATTTCCTGAATGAGCTATGTGGCATTTTTTATGGTATTTACTAAGCGCTTACTATGTGCTGTACTAAGCACTGGGGTGGATACAAAAAAATTGGGTTGGACACAATCCCTGTCCCACGAAAGGGGCTCCTAGTTTTAATCCCCATTTTACAGATGAAGCAATTAAGGCCCAGTGAAGTGAAGTGACTTACCCACGGTCACACAGTAGACAAGTGGTGGAGCTGGAAATAGAAGTCAGGCTGTGCTTGTCTGTCCTTCTGTGAATTTTCCCTTCCCAGCTTTCCACCTTCGGGTCTGGACCTATTTGGAGGATTTTCACAGCACACTGCTTTGGCCCTGTTCTAGCCATTTAAAAAGAACATTTCCTGAAGATCAGGATGTTATTAAGGCAGACGGCTCTGGTTTAAAACCAACCTAGAAGCACAAGAAGGATTGACCTTACTTGTAAACTGGTAGACACTTGTAAACTGGTAGACTGTAAGTTCCTCACTGTAGACTATCTCCTTTTTTTTTAATCTCTATTTTTTTTAATGGTATTTGTTAAGTGCTTACCATGTGAGAGGTAATGTACTAAGCACTGGGGTAGATATAAAATAATCAGGTTGGACACAGTCCCTGTCCCACACGGGGCTCACAAGCATTTTGTACAGTGCTCTGTACACAGTAAGCACTCAGTAAATACCACCGATTGATTAATAAACAACATAGGAGTGTGTCCTGTGTCCATTTTTAAAGGTGCATTTGAACTTTTGGATTAGGACCTTAACGTCAGTGACATCATCTTCAAAACTGAAAGTCAACTTTGGGTTAATAGATGGCATTTTAGACAGTGAGAGTTTGGCAGTGTCTGGAGATAAGCCTACTAAGACCAACATATCTCTGGCAAGCTCCTCTATATCACTGATGAGGAAAGATTGCTCTATGTTGCATTTGTTATCCATCCTGTCTTCAAATGCTTACTCTCAATGTAGGAATATTTCTTCCCCTCTGTCTTTAGTCTCTTCTAAACTAAAGAACCTTTCTCTGAATCTTCCAGCTCCTACTAATTATGACCTCACCTCCCAATTCTCACTCTATTTAAAAACCTCCAACAATACATCCAAAGCATTCACTTCCTTTCTACCATCACTCTTCGTGCCTCCATTCCACAGAAATATCTCTCTCTCTCCAAGCTTAACAGTGACTCCCTCAAAACTAAATTACGACTCTGCCCTGAGGCTCTTAGATCAAGGGTTAACTACTCCTCTTCCTTGAACTGTTATTGGATATTGGTTTCACCAACCCAGTACTTCACTTGGTCCTCCCTGATTTCTGACTGCTCATTTTTTCATTCATTCTTTCTATGGTATCAATTGACCACTTACTGTGTGCAGAGCGCTGTACTGAGCGCTTGGAAAATACAGTTCGACAACAGATAGAGATGGTCCCTACCCAACAACAGGCTCACAGTCTAGAAGGGGGAGACAGACAACAAAACAAGTAGACAGGCATCAATAGCATCAAAATTGAAAAATAGAATTTTTGATATATACACATCATTAATAAAATAAATAGAATAATAAACATGTACAAATATACACAAGTGCTGTGGGGCAGGGAAGCGGGTAGAGCAGAGGGAGGGAGTAGGGTCATGCTGTTTGCTTCACTGGCTTTTCACACATCTCTCCTAGTTGATAGTGCATGGGCTTGGGTGTCATTCATTCATTCAATTGTATTTATTGAGCGCTTACTGTGTGCAGAGCACTGTATTAAGCGCTTTGGAAGTACAAGTTGGCAACAGAGACGGTCCCTACCCAACAATGGGCTCACAGTCTAGAGTCAGAAGGACCTGGGTTCTAATCCCGGCTCTGCCACTTGTCTGCTGTGTTACCTTGGGCAGGTCACTTAGTTTTTCTGGGCCTCAGTTACTTCATCTGTAAAATGGGGATTAAGGCTGTGAGCCCCATGAGGGGAAGGGACTGCGTCCATCCTGATTAGCTTGTTTCTATCCCAGTGCTGAGAACGGTGCTTGACACATAGTGACAGCTTAACAAATACTATCATTATTATTAGTAGTATTAGCATTATCTCTCATTCCATTAATTGGTCTATATTGCATGGTTCTATTGCGGGTCCACTGCTCTTTTCACACCATACTAGTTTCACTCTGTACTAGTTTCACTAGTATGTAGAAGCAGCATGGCTTAATGTTAAGAATACTGGCTCGGGAGTCAGAGGTCGTGGGTTCTAATCCCTGTTCTGCCACATCAGCTGTGTGATTATGGGCAAGCCACTTCACTTCTCTGTGCCTCAGTTACCTCATCTGTAAAGTGGGGATTAAGACTGTGAGCCCCACGTGGGACAACTTGATTACCCTGTATCTGCCCCAGCGCTTAGAACAGTCCTTGGCACATAGTAAGTGCATAGCAAATACCATCATTATCACTAGCAGTGTTGCCTGGTGGAAAGAGTACAGGCCGGGGAATCAGAGGACCTGGGCTCTAATGCCAGCTCTGCCACAGACCTGCTGTGTGACCTTTTCTGTGATTCAGTTCAATCATCTGTGAAATGGGGATTCAATACTTGTTCTCCCTCCTACTTAAAAGCCCCATCTAGGACCTGATTATCTTGTATCTACCCCAGAGTTTAGTAGAGTGCTTGGCAAATAGCAAACGCCACAATTATTATTTCAGGTATCACATGGTTTAAGATACCACCTTTAGGCACGCAATTTCTAAATCTGTCTCGCTAAAATCTACTCGTATTCTTCTCTGCATTCTGTAGGTCCCCTTACTTTCAGGATCTCCACTCAGATGTCCTACCAGCACTTAAAATTCAATTTGTCTTAAAATGACCTTCTCAGAGAAGTCAAGTTTTTCCCTAGTTTCCAGAGTCTGGGTCTCCTGGTGGGGATGTCCAGTGACTTTGTAAGGTCACTGTGGTCAGAAATTACATTGAGATTCTGGGAAGCAGAGTGGCTCAGTGGAAAGAGCATCGGGCTTTGGAGTCAGAGGTCATGGGTTCAAATCCCGGCTCCGCCAATTGTCAGCTGTTTGACTTTGGGCAAGTTACTTAACTTCTCTGTTCCTCAGTTATCTCATCTGTAAAATGGGGATTAAGACTGTGAGCCCCACATGGGATCACCTTGTATCCCCCCCAGTGATTAGAACAGTGCTTCGCACATAGTAAGTGCTTAACAAATGCCATTATTATTATTATTGTGGTTAACAATGGAGTTAGCCAAAGAGGATTCTGGCTGGGATCTTGCGAGCAATAGAGAGCAGTGAATTTCCAAAATTTCTTCTCTTTCTTTTTAAAGGTAATGATAATGTTGGAATTACTAAAATCTTGTGAAATTTCCTGCAGAGTTTATCTGTTGAGAAAGGGTTGTGAAGGGTCTGATCTGCTATTCCTTCCCTGTTTGGAAATCTCAGCAGCTAAACTCTCAGATCTTGGAGTTTTATCGTTCTTCAGAGCTCTGCCTGAAGTGGAAATTTCGCATAGTGTTGAAGGGAAAGTTATTTCTCCACATCTTGATTGACAGGTATTTGTGGTTTGATCAAAGGGGCTTTGAAGAGATAACTGGAGTGTGAAGATCAACAGTGAAATAAATACATATCTGTGTTGTACTGAAGCCTTACATCCTTCCATCCTTCTGCAGCAAAAATAAAAATTTAAACTAGGACCCCAAATTAGATTTAAAATGTTTGAGGAACTAGGAATATTTGTCTAGAGATGCCTTTTTACTCCATAGTTTGTGTGGCTTCTTTTTTTACTGAAAAATGTTTTGATGACAACTAATATAATCTAGTCTTGGGATATTGCCCTTCTGTCACATTTTTTGACGTTTCAGTGGAAAATCATTTTTTCATCATCTTGCATTAGTTAAATTCCATTTTTTGTCTAAATTAAATTTCTTAATAAGGTTTTTTCCCAATTTCCTTTCAGATTCTTTAATTACTCTTACTCCATTCATTCAATCGTATTTATTGAGCGCTTACTGTGCTGTGTGCAGAGCACTGTACTAAGCACTTGGGAAGTACAAGTTGGTAACATATAGAGACAGTCCCTACCCAACAGTGGGCTCATGTCTCCAGATATATTGACCACCGTTGTCATCATATAAATCACTACTTTAAGGAACCATTAATTTTGTTCTGTTCCAGGTGTTCACTAAATCATTAGTGACAGTACCACTTAAATTTTTACACTTTTAAAAATGGCTTTGAGCACTCAAGGAATGATATACTCCTTCAATGAGATTGTAAGTTCAATATGGGCAGGGACAATTCTGTTATATTTCACTCTCCCAAGTGCTTGGTACAGTGCTCTGCACACAGTAAAAGCTTAATAAATAAAATTGACTGATTGGTTGATTAATAAAATAGTGTTGTTCATATGTTCAAAAGTGATTTGAGAATATTTTTCTTCAGAGTAAAAAATCAGTGTGCTATATCAGCACACTAAATAAACTATGACAGGTGGAACTGCTGTTTGTAAAATATTGCTTATCAACTGTTAAACTTAGAGATATTGGAGATGATGAGACTATTTCAATGATCTCAGTCCTACCTCTTCCACTGTAGGCAAGGTTCTTCAAAACATTAAACCTTCCAGTATTGAAAGACACGGCATTTGTCCCAATTATTAAAGAAGTCACTGCAGCAAGAGTTGTAAAAAAGGAGAAACCACCTGGACTCAGTGACATTCCAGCTGAGAAGCCGCATTGCCTAGTGTAAAGAGCACAGGCCTGGGCGTCAGAGGATCTTGGCTCTGATCCCAGCTCCACCGCTTGTCGCTTGACCTAAGGAAAGTCACTTAATCAATCAATCACTCCATTGTATTTATTGAGCACTTACTGTGTGCAGAGCACTGTGCTAAGCACTTGGGAAGTACAAGTTGGCAACATATAGAGACAGTCCCTACCCAACAGTGAGCTCACGGTCTAACTAATCTGTGCCTCAGTTACTTCATCTGTAAATTGGGAATTAAGACTGTGAGCCCCATGTGGAACTTGAACTGTGTCAACCCAATGAGTTTGCATCTACCCCAGTGCTTAGTACAGTTCCTGGCACATAGTCAGCACTTGAAAAAAAATAATTCGGAGGGGTCACCATGTTAAAACCCATGCAACATCTCATTCACAGGTCCTGTCCCACCTGGGGCTCTTGGTCTAAATCAGAGGGAGGAGGATTTAATCAATCAATCAATCGTATTTATTGAGCGCTTACTGTGTGTAGAGCACTGTACTAAGCGCTTGGGAAGTACAAGTCGGCACTTCCCCATTTCCCCATCTGTAAAATCCCCATTTTACAGATGAGGTGACTGAAGTACAGAGCAGAAAAGTGGCAGAGTCGGGATTAGAACCCAGATCCTTTGACATCTATGTCCACGCTCACTCCACTAGGGCCACACTGCTTCCCTTTTTAAACATGCAGTACCCATGTTTGACCAAAATGTTTGCAACACAGGGACAGTACTGTGCCGAATATAGTTTTAGTAGATACTGAGATAATGACAATGATGATAATCATAACGAATTAAAATAACAATAATAGTATTTGTTAAGTGCTTAGTATTTGCCAGGCATTGCAGTAAGCGCTGCAGTAGCTACTAGGTAATTGGTTGGACACAGTCCCTGTCCCACATAAGGGCTCATGTGAGTTCCCTCATTTTCCATTTGAGGGAACTGAGGCATAGAGAAAGTAAGTGACTTGCCCCAGATCATTCATTCATTTATTCAATCGTATTTATTGAGCGCTTACTGTGTGCAGAGCACTGTACTAAGCGCTTGGGAAGTACAAGTTGGCAACATATAGAGACGGTCCCTACCCAACAGTGGGCTCACAGTCTAGAAGAGGGATACAGAGAACAAAACAAAACATATTAACAAAATAAAATAAATAGAATAAATATGTACAAATAAAATAAAAAAATAAATAAATAGAGTAATAAATACATATATACATATATACAGGTGCTGTGGGGAGGGGAAGGAGGTAAGGTGGGGGGGATGGAGAGGGGGAGGAGGGGGAAGTGGCAGAGCCAGGATTAGAACACAGATCCTGAGATCAGTCAATCAATCGTATTTATTGAGTGCTTACTGTGTGCAGAGCACTGTACTAACATTAACCAACTCTTTTTCAGCACTCCTACTAGGTCTGTCCACCTCTTTAAAACACCCAAGGGGTTTTTTCAGTCTGGAACTCTCACCGTGAATGGCAGAGGCTTGGCAGGCAGAACCAAGAGAATTTAGGTTTCTTGAGTCCCACAGCTGTATTTTTTCCTCTGAATCAACAGCAGATATATATTCTATTGCACAGAAGGGAATAAAAATGATATTGAGATGGCGAAGGGCCAAACCATGTCTATTGATGTCAAATTGCCGAGAAAAGAGTCAAGAGGAACTGTCAGAGGTACTAACAGTAATAGGGATAGCAAACACTGGAATTTATGTGTCCGCAACCATGACAACCGGATCACAAAATAGCGTTCCTCTCTTCGGACCAAAGGAAACCACGGGCTTTCAGGTGTAGAGTCCATCGGATACCCACGGCGACTTCAGGCACATATTTCCTGACCCCCATTGATAGTCACAGCAATTACCGTAATCTCTGTGTCCAAAACCGTGACAGCTATTTCGCACAAAAAAAGCCATTCTCAGTAATGCTGCAATTTTTCAGAAAACTGGATAATTTTTCCGACTCAGTCCTAAAATCACTGTGTACCTTTTCATTGCAAAATCCTCATTTTTCATCATTTGCATTCCAAGAATCAGTCAATCCACCAACGCTATTTCATTCATTCATTCATTCAATCGCATTATTCATTCATTTATTCAATTGTATTTATTGAGCGCTTACTGTGTGCAGAGCACTGTACTAAGCTCTTGGGAAGTACAAGTTGGCAACATATAGAGACGGTCCCTACCCAACAGTGGGTTAATTTATTGAGTGCTTACTCTGTGCAGAGCACTGTACTAAGCGCTTGGGAAGTACAAGTTGGCAACATATAGAGACGGTCCCTACCCAACAGTGGGCTCACAGTCTAGAAAGTCTAGAAAGTGGGCTCACAGTCTATTTTACAGTATTCATGCTAATAATAATAATTGTATTTGTTAAGCGCTTACTATGTGCTAAGCGCTATTCTAAGTGCTAGGGTAGAAACAAGGTAATCAGGTTGTCCCACGTGGGGTTCTCAGTCTTAATCCCCATTTTACAGATGAGGTAACTGAGACACAGAGAAGTTAAGCATCTTGCCCAAGATCACACAGAAGACAAGCGGCGGAGCTGGGATTAGAACCCACGTCCTCTGAATCCCAAGCCCAGGTTCTTTCCACTGAGCCACGCTGCTTCTCATTTTATCAAGTGCTTACTATGTGCCAAGCACTGTTCTAAATGCTGGGATAAATACCAGTTAATCAGGTTGTGGTCAGTCCATGCCCCACATGGGGTTCACAGTCTTCTCCAGGAGGCCTTCCCAGACTGAGCCCCCTCCTTCCTCTCCCCCTCCTCTCCCTCTCCATCCCCCCTGCCTTACCTCCTTCCCTTCCCCACAGCACCTGTATATATGTTTGTATGTATTTATTACTCTATTTATTGATTTATTTTACTTGTACCTATCTATTCTATTTATTTTATTTTGTTAATATGTTTGGTTTTGTTCTCCATCTCCCCCTTCTAGACTGTGAGCCCGCTGTTGGGTAGGGACCATCTCTAGATGTTGCCAACTTGTACTTCCCAAGCGCTTAGTACAGTGCTCTGCACACAGTAAGCATTCAATAAATATGATTGATTGATTGATTGATTGATTGATTGATTCATCTGCATTTTACAGATGAGGTAAGTGAGGCCCAGAGACGTGAACGGAGCCGGGATTAGAACCCAGGTCTGCCTGACTCCCAGGTAGGTGCTCTATCCACTAAACCTACTGAGAGCTCACCTCCTCCAGGAGGCCTTCCCAGACTGAGCCCCCTCCTTCCTCTCCCTCTCCCCATCCCCCCCGCCCTACCTCTTTCCCCTCCCCACAGCACCTGTATATACGTTTGTACAGATTTATTATTCTATTCATTTTACTTGTACATATTTACTATTCTATTTATTTTATTTTGTTAATACGTTTTGTTTTGTTGTCTGTCTCCCCCTTCTACACTGTGAGCCCGTTGCTGGGTAGGGACCATCTCTATATGTTACCAACTTGTACTTCCCAAGCGCTTAGTACAGTGCTCTGCACACAGTCAGTGCTCAATAAATACGACTGAATGAATAAACCACATTTTTGATCACTTACTGTGTGCAGTATTAAGAACTATTAAGAACTTCAATAGAGTTGCTGTTACAATTTCTGCCCTCGAGGAGCTTACAGTATAATAGGGGAGACAGACTATTTAATAAATTACAGGGAAGGGGAGGGAGTATAATCAATCAATAATCAATAATAATCAATAATCAATCAATTGTATTTATTGAGCACTAAGCAGATGTACTTAGGTGTTGTGGTGGCAAGAGATAGGGTGAGTATAAAATAGCTTAAGGGACATTTTATTGCTGAATTGTACTTTCCAAGCACTTGCACACAGTAAGCACTCAATAAATACGATTGAATGAATGAATGAATGAATGAATAAATACAATTGAATGAATGAATAAATACGATTGAATGAATGAATAACTTGAGTGCTTAGATGATGCAGAAGGGAAGGAGTGTAGTGTGGGGAGATCAGCTCCATTCAATTTAATTCAATCATTTTTACTGAGCGCTTACTGTGTGCAGAGCACCGTACTAAGGGATTGGAAAGTACAATACAGCAACAAAGAGAAACAATCCCTGCCCACAATGGGCTCACAGTCTAGAAGCGGGGAGACAGACATCAATACAATTAAACCAGCATGAATATGAATAAATAGAATTATAGATATATACATATATATACAAGTGCTGTGGGGCAGGGAGGGGGAAAAGGGAGAAAGTCGTGGTCATACGGAGGGGGAGGTAAGGAAAAACGGGGCTTAGTCTGGGAAGGCCTCTTGGAGGAGGTGACCCTTCAGTAGGGCTTTCAAGGTGGGGAGAGTGATTGACTGGTGGATTTGAGGAGGGATAATATTCTAATTAATCAATCAATCGTATTTATTGAGCGTTACTGTGTGCAGAGCACTGTACTAAGCGTTTGGGAAGTACATGTTAGCAACATATAGAGACAGTCCCTATCCAACAGTGGGCTCACAGTCTAAAAGGGGGAGACAGAGAACAAAACCAAACATACCAACAAAATAAAATAAATAGAATAGATATATACAAGTAAAATAAATAAATAAATAAATAGAGTAATAAATATGTACAAACATATATACATATATACATATATACAGGTTGGACGTGGGCCAAGGGTTGATGGCGGGACAGGTGAGAACGAGGCACATTGAGAAGGTTAGTACCAGAGGAGCTGAGTGAGTGGACTGGGTTGTAGGAGAGAAGGGAGATGAGGTAAGAAGGGGCAAGGTGATGTAGAGCTTTAAAGCCAATAGTCAGGAGTTTTTGTTTGTTATGGAGGTGGATAGGCAACCACTGGAGATTTTAGAGGAGGAGGGTGACACGCCTTGAACGTTTCTGTAGCAAGATAATCCGGGCAGCGGAGTGAAGTATGGACCGAAACGGGGAGAGGCAGGGGGTTGGAAGGTTGCAAAGGAGGCTGTTGCAGTAATCCAGTTGGGATCGAATAGATCAGAAGTTTTCCAGTTTCCTAGATCACATGTGATTTTAGGAAGTCTCAGAAGATGTGATGAGCGGTGGTGTCCCAGATATGAAGGGGAAGGGAGGACAGTAAGGTGTCGATGGTAAGAGAGCCAAGTTCGAGGTCCATTTAAATGGTTGGTGTTAGAAGAGACCCAAAAGATAGTGGTTTACAATAATCAAGTGGGGACCTGTTAACAGGGTGGTAGCAGAATTGTGAAGTCTGACAAATCTTTAAAACAGTTTCCTTTGCCACTGGCGTGGGACCAATTGGAATGGTGCAGATAACAAGATTACTATCAATTTAGTTCAAGGGGGAAAATTTCAAGTCTCCCGCTCTACATTACTCGGAAGGCATAAATATGGTTTCTACTTTGTGTAGAGCAAATGCACAAATAAAAGGCATTTCAAATTCCCCAAGCCTGACAGCAAATAGTCCAGTTCTCCTGTAGTCTTTTATATTCTGAGCATGTAACTAGCTTTGTTTCCGATGTTCTTTGAGCGCCGCACATTTTTGTAACCAGAATTCTCATAAATTGAGTCTCTGACAGCTCTTGAAATCCGTGTTCTGTTGCTTTCAGGTTGAATAAATTCTGAAATCAGTGAAAGAAAATGTACAATTTTTATACATGTTTAATATATTTCTACAAGAAAAGGTCAAATCAAGTGGAACATTTCATTTTTGGTGATCTTATATTGTGGTGGCAGACAGAAATTATGATGATCAGAAGAAGTTTGTAGGCTAAGATTTTGTTGGACGCGATTTGCCTTTTTATAAATGCCATTAAGTGCACTAGAACAATAGGGCCGAACAGAAATATTCATTCATTCAGTCAGTTGTATTTATTGAGTGCTTACTGTGTGCAGAGCACTGTACTAAGCACTTGGGAAGTACAAGTCAGCAACATATGGAGATGGTCTCTACCCAACAACGGGCTCACAGTCTACAAAGGGGGAGACAGACAACAAAACAAAAACAAGTAGACAGGTGTCAATTCCATCAAAATAGATAAATAGAATTATAGATATGTACACATTAATAAAATAGAGTGATAAATATGTACAAATATACGCAAGTGCTGTGGGGATGGGAAGGAGGCAGAGCAGAGAGAGGGAGTAGGGACAAGATAATCAGGTTGTCCCACGTGGGGCTCACAGTCTTAATCCCCATTTTACAGATGAGGTAACTGAAGCACAGAGAAGTTAAGTGGCTCGCCCAAAGGCACACAGAATTCATTCATTCATTCATTACATGGGGCTCACAGTCTCCATCCCCATTTTACAGATGAGGGAACTGAAGCACAGAGAAGTCAAGTGGCTTGCCCAAAGTCACACAGCATCCATTCATTCATTCATTACGTGGGGCTCACAATTTTAATCCCCATTTTACAGATGAGGTAACTGAAGCACAGAGAAGTTAAGTGGCTTGCCCAAAGTCACACAGCATTCATTCATTCATTCATTCAATTATATTTATTGAGTGCTTACTGCATTCAGAGCACTGTACTAAGCGTTTGGAAAAGACAGTTCAGCAGACAAGTGGCAGAGCCGGGATTAGAGCCCATGACCTCTGACTCCCAAGCTCACGCTCTTACCACTAAGCCATGCTACTTCTTACAGTCTTTTGGGAGGGAGACAGATGTGAAAATAAAATAAAGATAGGGAAAGCAGCAGAGTATAAGGATGTGTATGTAAGTGCTGTGGGTTGGTGACAGGATGAGAACCGCAAATGCTTAGGGGGACAGAGCCAATTGCATAGACGATCCCGAAGGGAGGGTGAATAGGGTGTGAGGCCGGGAGAGAGGCTGCCTCGCCCCCAGAAGATCAAAACTCCTATCAACCCCTGTTCCAACCTGGAAGGGATTCGAACAGAGGGAGTGAACGCCTTTATAATGTTGTAATGGCCACCATCGTGACGGACACCGTCTCGACTGCACCTGGGACTTCTGTGCTGATCTAAGCCCTGAAGCCCTGCTGTTTCTGACGTATTTCTGACATATTCTGTTTTATGTATTTATTTCTTCTTTCCATATGATGACATTACAAACCCCCTCTCTCAGCGTACTCTTAGATTGGGGTCTCTTTGAATGAGGGACTGTATTTCTATCCTATCTATGGGTACTTCTTTTCCAGCCCTTAGTATAGAGCTTAGCACATAGTAAGTGCTAAAACATGTTTTGTTTTGTTGTCTGTCTCCCCCTTCTTGACTGTGAGCCCGTTGTTGGGTAGGGACCGTCTCTATATGTTGCCAACTTGTACTTCCCAAGTGCTTAGTACACTGCTCTGCACACAGTAAGCACTCAATAAATACGATTGAATGAATGAATGAATGAATAATACGACTTTTACTGCTTTCATTATTACTGTAACTTCCACTATTCTTGCTACTGAGGAGCAGCATGGCTCAGTGGAAAGGGCACGGGCTTTGGAGTCAGAGGTCATGCGTTCGAATCCTGGCTCTGCCACATATCTGCTGTGTGACCTTGGACAAGTCACTTAACTTCTCGGAGCTTCAGTTACCTCATCTATAAAATGGGGATGATGACTGTGAGCCCCACATGGGACAACCTGATCACCTTGTATCCACCCCAGCACTTAGAACAGTGCTTTGCACATAGTAAGCACTTAACAAATGCTATTATTATTATTATTATTATTACTGCACCCCCTGCTTAGAATTCCCTCTTTGTCTGTGATAAGGTTGCTTCCGTCAACTAAGGCCTCTCCTCATTTGCCTTCTCCTGAGAAAATAATGATAATAATAATAACAATAATGATATTCGTTAAACATGTGCTCTGTGCCAAGCACCGGGGAAGACACGAAGTAGTCAGGTTGGACACAGTCTCTGTTCCAGAGTGAGAAGCAGCATGACATAGGCTTGGGAGTCAGAGGTTGTGGGTTCTAATCCCGGCTCTGCCACTTGTCAGCTACTTTGGGCAAGTCACTTGGCTTCTCAGGGCCTCAGTTCCCTCTGTAAAATGGGGATTAAGACTGTGAACCCCACGTGGGACAGCCTGATCACCTTGTTCCTACCCTAGCACTTAGAACAGTGCTTGGCACATAGTAAACACTTAACAAATGCCATTAAAAACAAAAAAAGTAGTGGAACTGAGATTTCCCTGGAATGGTCCTGGAGTTTTCTCTCCATCCACATATGTTCAGAGGCAGTTCTTCCAGATCATCTTACCACTTCAAGGAGACCTTTTCCACCACTGTGCTAATTCTATGGTAGGAGCCTACCTCTCTTACTATCTTTTCAGACCCCCAAATCGAGAAAATCTTCTTCTGCGTCCCTGCATCAGGATTGTTCAGCCGTAGCTAAACATGACTGTTCTCCACCCTCTTCCTCTCTCTCACCCTCCTATTCCTGATCCTAGTGCAAGTGATTTCCTCGGGTATCTTATGCTAATGTGACATTTCCCTTCGAGACAGAAAGCCAGATGTCTCCAAGTGTGTGGGCTAGTTTTAAAGGGATCATCTGTGCCCCATAGATAATAATGCACCTGATCTCTGCATTCCTCCAGGGGCATTTCTAATAAATGCAGCTGCATTTTGTTTCTGTAGAGTTAACCTGCAATAAAAGGCCATTCATTATCTGCAGATTACTGCATGATGTTTCATTCTAAGAATTTATCATTTTGTCAGCAGCTTTATAATGCTGGTGGAAATAGCCAACATGCCAAACATTTTTCAAAGTAAAGCTGAGTGGCTCAGTTAGTTAAAGTAAACAGAGTGAGAGGCAAGGAACAAAAACTGAACCCTTGTCCTCCAGTGGTGATGGACTCTGTGACCATCTGATTCAACTGCTTGCCTTCAGTCTCCTGTTCTTCATCATGGACCCAACAATGTCCCTCCCTATAGCCCGAGGGTACAAAGATATGGACATAAACCACTTCAGTCTATACTTAATTCTGCTCTGGGGATTCTCTTTCCAAAAGTGTCTCTCAGAATATATCTCCCCTCTACTCTAAATCCTCCAGAAGTGGCCCATTTCCCTCTATATCCCAAACACACTTAGCATTAGCTGTAAGTTCCTCTACCGGCTTTCTATCTTTTTATCATCTTCTCTGCCCAACTACTCTAATCTATCAGACTCTTCATTCAGCTCCTGGCCACCTCTGGTTGTATCTTGTCTTGCCTGATTCCATCCCCTTTTTCATTTTGTCCCAGAAGCCCAAACTCTCCCGACTCAATTCACCACATTTCGACCCTCCCCCCCATCAAAACCCTTCTAAAATGCCCCCTCATCCAACAAGTCTTCCATGATTAACTATCAGTACCCCAAATATTGTCAACTCTTCAGTTGCCCCCTTGGCCGGGTGCATTTATTCATCTGTGTCCAACCTCAGAATTTTTTTGGAGATTTGAACGTTCAATTGATCATTCAGTTTTACGTATTCTGATTCTACCATTTGTGAAGATTTATGGGGCAGTGTGCCACCTTAGAGTTTATGATCTCTGTGGACGGGGAACATGACTTTCGCTTCTGTTGTACTTTGCAAGTGCTTAGTACAGTGCAGAACATTCAGTAGGTGTTCAATAGCTATCATTATTACTAGTTAATACTACTACTTTTTGTAAATTCAACGCAATAATATGGACTGACAATAAATCTTAAGAAAACCATAGTTACGGGCCATTACACCCAGGAAACACTAACCAAATGTTTCTTTTTTGGCAAGACAGAACTGAAAGTTGCCGCCAACTTCTGCCACTTACAGCATACTATCTGAGCACAGATAACCAAAGAGGTAGAAAAGAGATAAAAGCGGTGAGAATGGCTTCCAGGAGACTACTAGACAGAGTGAGGTGGCAAAGATGCAACTACGTTTCATTTTAGTGCTACTTGTTAAGCACTTCCTAGGTGCCAGACACTATACTAAGCACTGGGATAGATACAAGCTAATTAGGTTGGACACAAATCAATTTGCTACATGGATTTCATAATTTTCATCCTCATTTTACAGTTTATATAACTGAATAAGAAGAAAGTAACCATTTTGTCCTGTAACATCAAGGTGTTCGTTGACTATAATAATGAGTCTATGTTGCAGCACTGAGCTAAATGAGACTACCTGATAAACTTTAGCTATATTAAGGACAGGAAGAGTTAATTATTGCTTTTCTCCATCAGAGTCGAATAATAATAACTGTAGTATTTGTTAAGTAATAATAATAATAATGGCATTTATTAAGCACTTACTATGTGCAAAGCACTGTTCTAAGTGCTGGGGCAGTTACAAGGTGATAAGGTTGTCCCACGGGGGGCTCACAGTCTTAATCCTCATTCTACAGATGAGGGAACTGAGGCACAGAGAAGTGAAGTGGCTTGCCCAAAGTCACACAGCTGATAATTGGCAGAGCCGGGATTTGAACCCATGACCTCTGACTCCAAAGCCTGGGCTCTTTCCACTGAGCCATGCTGCTTCTCTTAAGTGTTTACTATGTGCTCTGCACATAGGAAGTGCTTAATAAATGCCATTATTATTACATGCCAAGCACTGTACTAAGTGCTGAGATAGATGTAAGATAATCAGTTCAGACACTATCCCACATGGAGCTCATGGTCTAAGCAGGAGGGAGAACAGGTATTGAATCCCCATTTTACAGACAAAGAAACTGAGGCACAGAGAATAATAATAATAATAATGATGGGAAAATGAGGCGCAGAGAATAATAATAATAATGGTATTTGTTAAGCATTTACCATGTGCCAAACACTGTTCTAAGCATTGGGCTAATAATGATAATAATAATAAAGATGACATTTGTTAGGCACTATGTGCAAAGCACTGTTCTAAGCACTGGGGGGGATACAAGGTGATCAGGTTGTCCCATGTGGGCTCATAGTCTTCACCCCCATTTTACAGATGAGGGAACTGAGGCACAGAGAAGTGAAGTGATTTACTCAAAGTCACACAGCTGACAACTGGCAGAGCTGGGATTTGAACCCATGACCCCTAGCTCCCAAGCCCGGGATCTTTCCATTGAACCACACTACTGAGGCACAGAGAAGTGAAGTGACTTGCCCAGAGTTACACAGCTGACAAGCAGCGGAGCCGGGATTAGAACCGACAAACTCTGACTCCCAAACCCGTGCTCTTTCCACTAAGCCATGCCCTTTTCCTAAATGGTATTTGTTAAGCACTTACTATGTGCCAACCACTGTTCTAAGCGCTGAGGTAGATACAAGGCAATCAGGTTGTCCCACGTGGGGCTCACAGTTTTAATCTCCATTTTACAGATGAGGTAACTGAGGCCCAAGGAAGTTGAGTAGCTTGCCCAAAGTCACACAGCAAACAAGCGCTTAGTATAGTGCTCTGCAATCAATCAATCAATCAATCGTATTTATTGAGCGCTTACTGTGTGCAGAGCACTGTACTAAGCGCTTGGGAAGTACAAGCTGGCAACATATAGAGACAGTCCCTACCCAACAGTGGGCTCACAGTCTAGAAGGGGGAGACAGAGAACAAAACCAAACATACTAAGAAAATAAAATAAATAGAATAGATAGGTACAAGTGAAATAAATAAATAGAGTAATAAATATGTACAAACATATATGCATATATACAGGTGCTTGTGGGGAAGGGAAGGAGGTAAGATGCGGGGGATGGAGAGGGGGACGACACAGTAAGCGCTCAATAAATACGATTGAATGAATGAATGAAGAAGCAGAGCCGGGATTAGAACCCACGTCCTCTGACTCCCAAGCCCGTGGTCTTTCCACTAAACCGCGCTATTTCTCTAAGAAGCAGAAAGAACTCCTCTAAGAACAGAGAGGAAAAGTGACTTGCCCAGGGTCACACAGACTGCGCTAGAGCCCAGGTCGTCTGTCTCCCAGTTCTATGCTCTTTCCACTTGGTCACACTCTACTAACAGACGACCCTCAAAATTGAGGGTTTCACAGGGATAACCCATTACAAGTGTGTGATTAAAAAAAAAAAAAAAAACTTGCAACAAGGCAAGAAAATGCAACAACCCCCTGCAGTTCCACAAGACTGTAATAAAATGGAAGTATACAGAAACTTGCCAAGGAAGTTCTAGATTGTAAGTATAATAGCTGAGGAGATACAGAATTACCCCAGTTGCCTGAGGTGGTGTGACCTTCACACCCTGGCCAAACAAACAAATTTAGGGAGGGGCTGGAGGTGAGCCATAAGAAGTACTAACACTTTCCATACCTCCCAGCTCTTCCTGGTTCAGCAATAAGGCCAAAGAATTAGGCCCAGAATGAGAAAATTGGCCATAGGTTGTGTCACAGGATTTTCTATAATAGTAATAACAATAATTATGGTATTTGTTAAGCGCTTACTATGTGCCAAGTACTGTTCTAAGTGCTTGGGTAGATATAAATAGATAATAATAATAATAATAAATAATAATAATTAATAATATATAGATTATGTTGCCAATTTGTACTTCCCAAGTGCTTAGTACAGTGCTCTGCACACAGTAAGCCCTCAATAAATACGATTGATGATGATGATGATAAAGTAGTCAGGTTGTCCCATGTGGGGCTCACAGTCTTAATCCCCATTTTACAGATGAGCGAACTGAGGCACAGAGAAGTGAAGTGACTTGCCTGAAGTCACACAGCTGACAAGCGGCAGATCCGGGATTAGAACTCATCACCTCTCTCTCCCAAACCCATACTTTTTCCAGTAAGCTACGCTGTTTCTCTGGGGAGGGGTCTCCAGGAACTCTTGGTAGTTGGTTGGGACTCTGTCACACCGATGTAGCGAGTCGCCTCTACCCAGAGTTGTAGATGCCCACTCTGTGGTATCAAGTGATCCACAAACTCCTTGCGGGAGCTAGGAGAAGCCAATACTCCCTCTTAGGACCCCTGGGTGATTGTAAAAGGTAGCCCGTGTTGGGGTGGTTTGAAAGGTAGCCCAAGATGATAGCCGGTGTCTCCTTTCCAGTTTTATCAGCGTCTAGAAGTAGGTTACCTTACTGACCAGCAGGCTTAATAATAATAATAATGATGGCATTTATTAAGCGCTTACTATATGCAAAGCACTGTTCTAAGCGCTGGGGAGGGTACAAGTGATCAGGTTGTCCCACGGGGGGCTCACAGCCTTCATCCTCATTTTACAGATGAGGGAACTGAGGCACAGAGAAGTGAAGTGACTTGCCCAAGGTCACACAGCTGACAAGTGTTGGAGTGGGATTTGAACCCATGACCTTGACACCAAAGCCCGTACACTTTCCACTGAGCCACTGCTATTTAGTCTAGGAATAGCTTTGATCCTGAGAGTTACCTATTGCAGACTCTCTGTCCTATCATCTGCCCAAAGTCACACAGCAGACAAATGGCCAAGGCAGGATTAGAACCCACGACCTTCCGACTCTCAGGCCCGTGCTCTATCCACTAACCCATACTGCTTCTCCTAACAAATACTCTTTTAAATAGGGTGAAAAAAATGGTCACTCTCACATTGGTCTTTCAGCCATACTTCATTCATTCAATCATATTTATTGAGCGCTTACTGTGTGCAGAGCACTGTACTAAGCGCTTGGGAAGTACAAGTCGGCAACGTAGAGAGACAGTCCCTACCCAACAGCGGGCTCATGGTCTAGACGACAAAACAAAACATATTAACAAAATAAAATAAATAGAATAGTAAATATGTACAAGTAAAATAATTAGAGTAATAAATCTGTACAAACATATATACAGGTGCTGTGGGGAGGGGAAAGAGGTAGGGCGGGGGAGGATGGGGAGGAGGAGAGAAAAAGGGGGTTCAGTCTGGGAAGGCCTCCTGGAGGAGGTGAGCTCTCAGTAGGGCTGTTTATTAGCGCTTATTAAATGTGTCTGTTTATTGTTGTATCGTGTCTATGGCGTCGCTATGGGTCGGACATGACTTGACAGCTCCATCGACTGTCAGCTGTGTGTGACTGGTTCTGCCCATTGACAGTTGTGCATAAGGCTGGAATTAGTTAATAACTGGAATGAAAGATAGTGTCTACAAACACTACTGTCTTGTCCCAAACAGTTAGTGCTCAATAAATACTGCCGATTGATTTCATTATTAACAATAATAATAATCGTGGTCTTAGGCACTTGCTTTGTTTCAAATACTGTTTTACAAGTACCAGAGGAGATTCATTCAATCGTATTTCTTGAGCGCTGTGTGCAGAGCACTGTATTAATATCAATCAATCAATCAATCATATTTATTGAGCGCTTACTGTGTGCAGAGCACTGTACTAATATACAAGTTAACCAAGCCAGACACAGTCCCTGTGACAAATGGGGCGCAAAATTGAAGTGTAAAACTTGCAGCTACAAAAACCTTCTCTAACAAATGTGGTAGAACGTAATTCCAAAGAAACTATTTGATATAAACATGGGCTCAGTGATGGATAATAGATCCAAACTGGGCACCAGATACTAATCTCTGACAAACAGAAACTGTAAAATCCTTTTGACGAAAATGGGTTGTATATTTTCTTTTGCCCCTTTGTCTTTCATTGCTCGTGAAAGTTTGTTTGGAAAGCCACTACTTTCTTGGTAGCAGTGAGTAACTCTTGTCAAACCTCTGTAATTGACTCCAAGTTTTTGCTGAGATCCAGCACTATCTGAGGCTTTGCTTTACTGTGTCCATTTCCCAAATGTTGGTATCCTTTTCGAAAAATGAATGTTGTTGGGCTCTGTGATAGAGAGACAAGAACAGAGGTCAGAAGGTAGTATACAAAGACTAACAACAAGTCTACATTGCTAGAGCTCAAGCTGATATGAATGTGTTTTGAATGTTTTTCACTACTTTCAGGCCTGAATGAGATGATCCTATCACTGAATTAGTTTGTTTTTCACTCCACTGTGAGAACCTCGGATTTTTCTTCCCTTGGGCACTGATGACTTCCTAGCGGGAAGAAGTTAAAAATCCTTATCTCCTCAACCATTTGGCCTATGGAAGGGAGGTTGATAAGTAAACCCATCACAAATGAGCTTCTGGTTTAGACCTTAAAGAAACGGTCTTTCAGTCATCCAGTAATATGATCGGACTTTACCGTTGTCAAGGAACAGTGTCTGGGAGAGGAGAGTTGTTGCGGAGAAAAATCGGGATGCACTTCAAAGCACGTCTATCTGTGATCAGTCCTGTTGGTCAGTCAATCATATTTATTCAGTGCTTGCTGTGTGCAGAGCACTGTACTAAGCGCTTGGGAGAGTACAGTATAATAATAATTGTGGTATTGGTTAAGCACTTACTATGTCCCAGGCACTGTACTAAGTGTCGGGGTGGATGCAAGCAAATCAGGTTGGACATAGTCCCTTTCCCATGTAGGGCTTACAGTCTCAGTCCTCATTTTACAGATGAATAACTGAGGCATAGAGAAGTTAAGTGACTTGCCCAAGGTCACACAGCAGACAAGTGGTGGAGCCTGGATTAGACCCCATGACCTTCTGACTCCTAAGCCAGTCTGTATCCATTACACTATGCTGCTTCTCTCTCTCTCTGTATATACATATATATGTAGATTATATATATAGATATGTAGATATATATAGATATATATAGTGTATGCACACAATTAAAATGGCTACAGTAACAAAATCTCTTTGAACCAGTTATTTCCTTGCCCACAATGAATTTACAATCTAGATACTCCCTCCCATCATTATATATTATAAATCACTTATTTATTCACATGGATGACTGTCTCCCCCTCTACACTGTAAGTTTGTTATGGGCAGGGAATATGTCTGCTAATTCTGTTGCATTGTACTCTCCTGTGCACTTCGTACAGTACTCTGCACATAGTAAGTGCTCAATAAATATGATCGATTGATTGATAGTTAAATAGGCAAAGAGATAAATCAGACCATGTTAAGAGAGGGGTGTCCTGGTTGCCGCTGATTATTCAGTAGCCAATATCTTGTTCCTAAAGAACCAGGAAGGCCCAAAGGAAAAGTGATATTTTGGAAGCAGAATTTGAATTTTTTACTGGTATTTGTTTAGCTCTTACTGCGTGTCAAGCACCATTCTAAGCATTAGGCTAGGTACAAGTTAATTAGGTCAGACACAGACCCTACCCATTTGCAGCTCACAGTCCAAGTAGAAGGGAGAACAGGTATCCTGATTTACAATTGAGGAAACTGAGGCACAGAGAAGTTATGAGACTTTGCCAAAGTCACATAGCAAGCAGTCGTCAGAACCGGATTAAAACCCAGGTCCTTCTGACCTGGGCCTGTACTCTCTCCACTAGACTACACTGCTTCAGGTAGATGGTAGGAAAGAAAAATCTGGGGTTCTCAGGGTGGAATGGAAAAGAAAACTAATTCAGTGATAAGATCATCCCATTCAGGCTTGGAATGTAATAAAAATCATTCACAACACATTCATAGCTTGAGGTCTAAGACGTTGACGTGTTTTTAGTCTGTGTACTATCTCCTGAGCTCCATCCCAGTCCCTTCATTGCAGAACCCACCCACATCCGTTTTTCAAAAAAAGATTCCAATATTGCTTGGGAGAGTACGGTATAACAGTGTCGGCAGACATGGTCCCTGCCCACAGCAAGCTTACAGTCTTGAGGAGGTGCTTACAATCTAGAGCCTACAAGATTACTGGGTGAGACACAGTTCATGTCTCGTATGAGCCTCACAGTCTAGGTAGGGTGAAGAAAGTATACTGAATCCCCTTTTTACAGATGAGGAAACTGAGGCCCAGGGCAGTTGAAGTGACCCAAAGTCACAGAGCAGGAAAGTGGTATTTCTGGGGTAAGAACCCAGCTCTTCTGACTCCCAGGACTGTTCTCATTCATTCAATCATATTTATTGAGCGCTTACTGTGTGCAGAGCACTGTTCTCCTTCCACTAGGTCACCCACTTCTCTTTCAAGGCTAGGCCGCTTAACACTCCATTCTGCCCTGCAAATGTCTCGTGGAACAACGGCCTGACTGACAGATGGATCCCAGATCAGAGCCAAGATACTGCAAGGGCTTGACGTCTGTCTCCTGCCTTCAGGATCTGAGCCTAATTCCTTTCAGCTCCATGGAGCTGAATCAGGACTAAAGTAATAAGATCAAATCTCCTTAGCATTAACTTTCTGCCCTTTAGACATTAAGAGTACTTAAAACGGATGAAGACTGTGAAAGTGGTTAGCTCGGCCCCAGGAAGACAGTGGCATGGTCTGGTGAATAAATATCGTTATTAGATGTCATAACTCCTTGTCATTAGGAAACAGTTCCACTGCCCTCTAGTCTGAGTTTAGCACAGAGAAAATCTTTTTTCACAGAAGTTTACAAGCTGTGTTTGTAGGGGATGATTTCAGAATGGGGGGATTCAGGTTTTGGACAGTCAAATGATATCAAATCAATCAATGGTATTTATTGGGTACTTACTGTGGGCGGAGCGTGGTCCTGAGACCCTTGGGAAAGGAGTATACAATAGAACTGATAGGCACAATCCCTGCCCACAAAGAGCTTATTGAATATAAAGAGTGACAGATGTTAAAATAAATTATAAAGAGGGGTACCGATAGAGTCTGAAATGACTCAACGGCACTTGATGATAATAATAATAATGATAGAGTATAGAAATAAAGATTAATGTTACGAAGTCTTGCTATGAAGAGCCTGGAAAAAGGCATGAAATATGCTAATGTAGCAACTGTCACAAAAATACAAATTGTCAACTCTATGGTGTTTCCAGTGACAATGTATGGATCTGAAAGCTGGACAGTTATAAAACAGGATAGAAAGAACATCGATTCTTTTGAAATATGGTGTTGGAGAAGGCTTTTGCGAATACCATGGACTGCCCGAAAAACAAACTAATTGATTTTGGAGTAAATTAAACCAAAGTGGTCTTTGGAAGGCCAAATGACTTGACTTAGATTAGCATATTTTGGACACATAATCAGGAGGACTAATTCTCTGGAGAAGACACTAATGCTAAGAAAAGTCCAGGGAAAACATGGAAGAGGCAGACCAACAGCTAGATGGATAGAGACCATAGCAACAATAACGGCAGAACCAATAGAAAGGTTGGGGATTATGGCAGAGGACAGGACGTTCTGGAAAGTATATCCATGGAGTCTCTATGAATCGGAAACGACTTAGCACATAATAATAATAATAATAATAATAAAATAGAGATACATACATAAGTGCTGTGGGGCTGGGGTGAGTTTCAGCAGCCATATTGGAGGCAAAGAGGAGGGTGGTTAGGAGGAAATGAGGATTTACAGAAGCCCTCTTGGAGGAGGTATGATTTTTAAAAGGATTTTGAGGGTGGGGAGAGGGGTGGACTGTGGATATAAACGGGGAGGGAGTTCCCGGCTCAAGGAATGATGTGGGCAAGGGGTTGGCGGTGAGATGGATGAGACTGAGGAACAGAGGGTAAGTTGTCAATAGAGGAGCAGAGCATGCAGGGTGGGCTGTAGCACATCAGTGAGGTAGGGTAGATGGTTCAAATTTAATTCAAATCACTAAATTACTACTACTCTAATGGAACTTGCCTCCAGGCATAATGAAAGGTACATGCATTCAGGTCTCAGAACTTGTATGGCGGATTTACTGTTGGCGATGGTCTAGAATCTTTCCACTTAGCATACCTTGATGATTTAAGGAAAGTATAGCATTGCAGGAGTAGTATCACAAGGGCTACCACTTAACAGTTGAGGATTTTAAAACTGGAAGAAATACCAACTACAGAATATCCTTCTTTTTCAATTTGCCATCCTAAAGAGAAATCTCTTCATGGATTTCGGACAAAGGGATGACTTTTTTTTATTTCAAGCACAGGAGTGAGCATCTGAGGTGATGGTTCTGAAGTGCGATAGTAATAGTTTTATTAAGCTCTTACTGGGTGCCGTGTACTGTGCTAAGCATTGGTAAAGAATATGCAAGTGGTAAATGGACACAGTTCATGCCCCCAGAGGCCTCATAATCTAAAATTATAAATAATAATAATAATGGCATTTATTAAGCGCTTAGTATGTGCAAAGCACTGTTCTAAGCTCTGGGGAGATTACAAGGTGATCAGGTGTCCCAGTGGGGGGCTCACAGTCTTAATCCCCATTTAACAGATGAGGTAACTGAGGCCCAGAGAAGTGAAGTGACTCACCCAAAGTCACACGGTGGACAATTGGCAGTGCCGGGATTGGAACCCATGACCTCTGACTCCAAAGCTCGTACTCTTTCCACTGAGCCACGCTGCTTCTCTAAATGGAGAGAGGGGACTGTAAGCCCGCCGTTGGGTAGGGACTATCTCTATATGTTGCCAACTTGTACTTCCCAAGCGCTTAGTACAGTGTTCTGTACACAGTAAGTGCTCAATAAATACGATTGAATGAATGAATGAATGGCAATAGATATATGAGGATGTATGAGGAGAGATGAAACGAAACACCAAGACAACAAAGATGAAGTAATAACAACAATACTAATTTTAATAATACTAATAATGTTGGTATTTGTTAAGGCTTACTAATATATTTTTGCCAACATGCCATTGAATTGAGCTGGCTCTGGTCTACTGTGGGATATTTTTTCCAAAATGAGGACCAATTTTATGGCAAGAAGGATACTTTGAGGGCACATGGTACCACAGAGTATTTTTTCTGAAGAAAATCAAAATTAACGTACTGGCTCAGCCAAAGGAACTGCTCCATAGCCATGCTGTGTGCTGCAGAGAGGAGCATAGCTTGTGGAAAGAGGGAATAATTTGCTAGAGTTCTTTCGGTTGAAGAGATTTTAGGCCAATGAGTGTGGCCTAGTGGAAAAAAAACCCATGAAATTGGGAGTCAGAAGACTTGGTTCTAATCCCAGCTCTTCCACTGGCCTGCTGTGTGACTTTGGGCAAAACACTTACTGTTTCTGTGTCTCAGTTTCCTCGTGTGTAAAATATTCTCCCTCCTACTTAGATTGTCACCTCTCAGGGTCGAACCTGGATAATTTCTTGGCTACAGGAGGGAGATTGAAGGAGAGGTATACCCATTCCATTGAGAAGCAGCGTGGTTTAGTGGAAAGAGCACGGGCTTGGGACTCAGCGATCGTGGGTTCTAATCCCAACTTTGCACCTTGTCAGCTGTGTGACTTTGGGCAAGTCACTTCACGTCTCTGTGCCTCCGTTACCTCATCTGTAAAAATAGGGATTAAGACTGTGAGCCCCACATGGGCAACCTGCTTACCTTGTTTCTACCCCAGCGCTTAGAACAGTGCTTGGCACATAGGAAGCGCTTAACAAATGCCATTATTATTATTATCATTATTATTATTCCTAGCTTGGGCAGTGGCTAGCGAGTGGAAGGCAGTCTGCTACAAGTCAAAACTCACCCGTGGTGGACAGCAGCAGCACGGGAGAGAGTCAAGGGCAAAGACTCAAATGTACTGTGTGGAAGGAGGCAGTGGTAAACCATTTCCATATTTTTAGCAAGAAAATGGATCCACTACCAGAACGATTGCAGATGGAGAGCAGGGCGTTCTGGGAGAGATGTGTCCGTGGCGTCGCTATGGGCCGGAAACGACACGACGGCATAAGACAAGAGAAGACTGAGATTGTGAACCCCATGCGGGACAGGCACTGTGTCCAATATAATTATCATATATCCACTCCAGTGTTTCTTAATATAGTGCTTGCCCCATAGTTTTCTTTCATTCATTTAATTATATTTATTGAGCACTTATTGTGTGCAAGAGCACTGAACCCAGAACTTGGAAAGTAACAATTTGGTAACAGATAAAGACAATCCCCACACAACAATGGGCTCACAGTCTAGAAGGGGGAGACAGACAGCATAATGGAACAAGTAGGTGATGAGGAGCCAGGGTGATGGGGAAGAAGTAAGCATCATCTATACTGTGAGCCCACTGTTGGGTAGGGACCGTCTCTATATGTTGCCAACTTGTACTTACCAAGTGCTTAGTATAGTGCTCTGCACACAGTAAGTGCTCAATAAATATGATTGAATGAATGAATCATCACGTCTGTTCCATTGGCGTGTGGTGACTATTCTCCTGGACATCCATCCTTGTGGTTGGGGATAGACACTCTAGCGCACTTGTTTTTTTTCCCCTCCACCCACTTGATGAGCCCTTTAATGACCAGACTCACCACCCTGAACCATTGGAGAGCCTTTCATTTTCCAGGAGCAGGAAGGTTGTGATCTTTTGGTCCATGTTCCATGAGTTAATAGGTGTCAGAACCTAGAGATTTTTTATTTTTAGGACCATGAAATCCAGGCAAAGATTTCCACGAATATCTGGACTAAGGATTACAACCTTATTCTTCACTAATATTTTCAATCTCATTTTGCATACAGTCTCAAATGGAATAATTAAGTTCTCTTCTTATATGCCCAACCTACAGTCTCTTGCTAAAGAGAACAGAGCATTTCAGCTGTATTTATTTTTAAAAAAAGATGCTTTATCAATTCAGCAAAATTCTGGCCGAACCTTGGGGAATAAAATGCCTCGAAGCTCTAATGTGAACCACCTGCTGAAAACATAAGTTTCTACTACTGGAGAATTTTATTTTCCACTCCAGGGGAAAGGTAACAATATTTCTCAGAAAGCCGCATAATGGGTGAAACCTAATGATGCTGCAATTTTACTGTTATACAATTTAGATGAGTGCAAGAGACCTGCATTGAAGGTATAAGGTCATTTGACAAGTCTGTTTTTTTTTAATGGTGTTTGTTAAACGTTTACTATGTGCCAGGCACTGTACTTAGCACTGGCTTAAATACAAGCTAGTCAGGTTGGACGTAGTCCATGTCCCACTTGGGGGTCACAGTCTTAATCCTCATTTTACAGTTGAGGTAACTGAGGCACAAAGAAGTGAAAAGACTTGCCCAAGATCACAGAGCAGACAGGAGGCAGAGTGGGGATTAGAACCCAAGTTCTTCTAACTCTCAGGCCGATACTCTACACCACACTCTTTCTGTTAAATATCATAAGGGAGTGTGAGTTGTGGGTTTTTTTTCATTTCATTTGCTGTCTTTTTAGCAAGAGAATGCTAATAAGATTGGATTGATGATCATATTTTCAAAAATGTGCCTTTGCATCTTAATGCAACTATTCTTTAACACATGCCATTTTACTACCAAGTTAAAATGGCCATGTTTATATATAAAATGCCCTATTCAATAGCTCTTTCTGTTGTTTGTATAATGTTAATTCAGTAAAAAGACACGTATAACTTATGCACTCCCTGATGACTTTTGTAGGGGAAATTACCCTGATGGATACATACACGATTTTAGATATATCTTATTATATGTGTCATTAGTGATATCTGTGGTTCTATTTTTGGTTTTTAAAATTGTTGGCATGACATTATTTTAACTCACACTGGCAGAAATTTAACTGAGGGACTTTTAAACATTATATATTCATTTTTGAGTGTATTATTATTCAAGAGGAAAATGTTAAAACTGTGGCCTGAGGCTCATACCCAAAATCTATTAATCTGACCAACAGTCCCACTTATTACTGTACATTATTCAAATGTATATGATACATTCTAATTTATTTTAAAATAACTGTAACAAATAACCGATCAAGCTTTAAATGCTACGATAAGAGAACACGGTGCCCTATACATAGTAGACACCAAACAAATACTGATGATGATAATAATGAGGAAATAGGTAAAATCGTATCCCGGATCATTCTTTTTTGACATAGATTACATTTAGTAGAAATTAAATTCAGAATGAAAATTGCACAAGCAATCAAATTAAGCTTAGGTATTTGCATTTATTTTCATTTTTAATGACACTATAAAGCCCAGAATCTAGTCAGAATCGGCTCCGGCAAATTAATGTGACTAATGCCCCTTCCCTGGTGGGCACACATATTCTCCCAGATCAGTTCTGGAAATGACCTGTTCCCCTTTGAGCTCTTTAAATTAGGCCTCTCAATTCCCCTCACAGATTGCCTTTCAGCTCGCCATTCAACACCTGCTCAAGTAGCCTTTCTCCTCACATACTCCATCAACAGACATGTCTTGCAGTGAGCATTGCTTCAATGTTTCCTTGTTCATTCATTCATTCATTCAGTCGTATTTATTGAGCACTTATTGTGTTCACAGCACTGTACTAAACGCCTGGCAAGTACAAGTTGGCAACATATAGAGACGGTCCCTACCCAACAACGGGCTCACAGTCTAGAAGGGGGAGACAGACAACAAAACAAAACAGGTGGACAGGTGTCATCAGAACAAATAGAAGTAAAGCTAGATGCACATCATTAAGAAAATAAATAGAATAGTAAATATGTACAAGTAAAATAAATAGAGTAATAAATCTGTACGACTTCCCCGTGAACCAAAATATTGCACTAGGTGTCCGGCAGCCTGAGAACCTTCCATCCGCGGACATCTGGAGTCCCGGCTGAAAGGACACAGTCATTTCCCTCTGTAGCAGTGTGGTCTGGTAGAAATAATAATAATAATAATAATAATAATAATAATAATAATAATAATAATAATGGCATTTATTAAGTACTTAGGAGTCAGAAGACTTGGATTCTAGTCCTGGATCTGTCACTTGCTGGCTGGCTGGCTTTGGGCAAGTCACCTAACTTAGCTTCTCCGTGTCTCCGTTTCCTCATCTGTAAAATGGAGATTCCCTTCTAGACTGTGAGCCCGCTGTTGGGTAGGGACTGTCTTTATATGTTGCCAACTTGTACTTCCCAAGCGCTTAGTACAGTGCTCTGCACACAGTAAGAGCTCAATAAATACGATTGATTGATTTAATACTCTTCCCTCACCCCCCTTAATTACACTGCGAATCCCGTGTGGGACACGGACTGTATCTGACCTAATCAACACACATCTACTCCAGTGCCTAGACCAGTGGTTGATACCTTGTAAGCACTTGACAAAAATAATGTTAATGATAATAATGATAATGACAGTGATAATAATGACAGTAATAGTATCCCCCTTTGCTTGCTTCCCTTACATGTAGTTCATTTTATTGACTGTCTTCCCTGTTAGGCTGTTAGCTCCTTGAGGGCAGGGATCATATCTACCAATTATAATCTACTCCCCAAGATCACTGATCTCCCTCCTCACTGATCTCCTTACCTTCTGCATCACCCCACTCCAGTCCATACTTCACACTGCTGGCCAGATCATTTTTCTAAGGCAATGTTTAGTCTACATCTCCACACTCTTCAAGAACCTCCAGTGGTTGTCCATCCACATTTGCATCACATAGAAACTCCTTACTTTTGGCTTTAAAGCACTCAGCTCACTCCCTCCTACCTCACCTTACCTTATGGGTTTGGGAGTCAGAAGGTCATGGGTTCTAATCCTGGCTCTGCCACTTGTCTGCTGTGTGACTTTAGGCAAGTCACTTCATTTTTCTGGGCCTCAGTTACCTCATCTGTAAAATGGATATTAAGTCTGTGAGCCCCATGTGGGACAATCTGACTACCTCGTATCTACCTCAGTGTTTAGAACAGTGCTTGGCACATAGTAAGCTCTTAACAAATATCATAATTGAGCCCGGCTCTGCCAACTGTCAGCTGTGTGACTTTGGGTAAGTCACTTCACTTCTCTGGGCCTCAGTTACCTCATCTGTAAAATGGGGATTAAGACTGTGAGCCCCCCGCAGGACAACCTGATCACCTTGTAACCTCCCCAGCGCTTAGAACAGTGCTTTGCACATAGTAAGCGCTTAATAAATGTCATCATTATATTTATTATTATTATTTTTATTTTCTACTACCACCCAGCCCTCATACTTCGCTTCTTTGATGGCATCCTAGGTGTAGGGATTGGGAGGGCCTCTGATCTTCTTCCCATCACCCTGACTCTATTGTTTCCCGGATCATTTTTCTAAAAGAATATTCAGTCCGTGGTTCTCCACCCTTCAACAACCTTCAATAGTTGCCTATCTTTCAATCGATTAATCAATGGTATTTATTACTTCCGTATTTTTACCAAGAAAACTCTGGGGATATGCTACCAGAACAATTGCTGATGGAAGTGGGGGGTTCCAGGAGAGATGTGTCTATGGCATCGCTATGGGTCAGACACGACTCGACGGCATCACAACAACAATGTATTGAGCACTTACTATGTGCAGAGCACTGTTCTAAGAGTTTCAAACAGAAATACCTTACCACTAAACCTAAAGCACTCAAATCAGCTCTCCCCTGACTGCCTTACCCCACAAATCACCTACTACAGCTCTGACTGCTCGTTTCACCCCTTCTTACTCCACTTCACACCAACCTATTCACTCTGCCCTGATCACAGTTGTCTCTCTGATAACCACTTGCCCACTTTCCCCCTTTGTCCTGGAACTTCCTCCCACTACAATATCTGACAGGTCACCTCTCTCCCCACCTTCAATGCCCTACTAAAATCAAACATCCTTCCAAAGACCTTCCCTAAGTCCTCATTTCCTCTATGCATTATGATTTGCACCCTTTAAGTACTTGATATTCAACTCAATTTCAGCTCCGCAGGAGTTTTGCACATATCCATTTCCCCTTTCCGTCATTTATTTTGATGTTCATCTCCCCCTTTAATCCGTAAGCTCTTTGTGGGCAGAGATGAAGTTTACCAACTCTATTGTACTCTCCCAAGTGCATAACACAGTGCTCAGCACACAGTAAGCACTCAATAAATATTTATTTATTTTACTTGTACATATTGATTCTATCTATTTTATTCTGTTAATATGTTTTGTTTTGTTCTCTGTCTCCCCCTTCTAGACTGTGAGCCCACTGTTGGGTAGGGACCATCTCTATATGTTGCTAAATTGTACTTCCCAAGCGCTTAGTACAGTGCTCTGCACACAGTAAGCGCTCAATAAATACGATTGAATGAATGAATGAATGAATGAATGAATAAATGTCACTGGTAGATTGATCATAATTATTATAAGTAGTAACTCCAGGGTATTTACTGAGCACTTACAGTGTGTAGAGCTCTGTATTCGAGCACTGTACTAGAGAAGTAGCATGAGTTAGTGGAAAGAGCACGGGCTTGGGAGTCCGAGGATCTGGGTTCTAATCCTGGATCTGCCACTTGTCAGCTGTGTTACGTTGGAGAAGCCACTTCACTTCTCTGTGCCTCAGATACCTCATCTGTAAAATGGGGATTAAGAGTGTGAGCCCCACGTGGACAAACTGATTAGCTCGTATCTTACCCAGCGCTTAGTACAGTGCTTGGCACATAGTAAGCACTTAACAAATACCATAATTATTGTTATTACTACTAAGTGCTTGGAAGAGTGCAACTGAATTGGTAGACTTGTTCCCTTGGACAAATATATCTATCTATAGATTTGTATCCAAAAAAGTGGAAATAAACATGCCTAGCAGCTCTGTAAGACCACAATTTCTTTTCATAAACAAAATCTCTTTTTGTTTCTAGAGACTCTAGGACAGACCTTTTTAAAATTTTCTTTTTATTTTACTTTCTTTCATCCCTGCCTTAGGGCCTTTAATTAAAATGAGCTATATGAGCCATGTGAATTTTTGAAAACTTGTTAAGACATAATTTGTGATGTTTTTCTTGAGTCTGTAAACCAAAAATACTAAGGAACTATTAAGCATTTTTTTTATGATTTTCATTGCAATATAGTGACTCATTCTAATTTAATTGAAGTTAATACTTTTCCTTAACCTCATTCTTCCACCAGTCACATGTGCTAAAATACTTTTACAGCAATCAAATTGGTTTCACCAGTGCTTCAAAATAGTTGTTCTGGGCACTAATGAATCATTTCTAAGCTTCTAAAATATCTAGGCTTTCGAACCTTTGAAACATAATCACTTCTGTAAATAGAGTTCATCTGGGGGCATTTTCCAATATACTACCTTTTTTTTTTTACATGAACAATTTATCTTTGATAAAATGGAGCACTTTGTAAAATGCATATAGATTACATGGAAAGTCTTCCCTCACTATTTAAGGTTCATGGAGTCAGAGGTCAGGGGTTCAAATCCCCGCACCACCAACTGTCAGCTGTGTGACTTTGGGCAAGTCACTTAACTCCTCTGTGCCTCAGTTACCTCATCTGTGAAATGGGGATTGGGACCGTGAGCCCCCCCGTGGGACAACCTGAATCACCTTGTAACCTCCCCAGTGCTTAGAACAGTGCTTTGCACATAGTAAGCATTTAATAAATGCCATCATCATCATATAGCTTTAATTCTATTTTTTCTGACGATTTTGACACCCATCTCCCTGTTTTGTTTTGTTGTCTGTCTCCCCCTTCTAGACTGTGAGCCCGTTGTTGGGTAGGGACTGGCTCTATATGTTACCAACTTGTACTTCCCAAGCGCTTAGTACAGTGTTCTGCACACAGTAAGCGCTCAATAAATACGATTGAATGAATGAATGAATGAACAGAGGATGAATGAATAGAGAAACAGGATTATCTGGCAGCTATCAACAAGATAGGCTGCAAAGCAGTAGAGAAGTTAAATCACTGGAAAGCAGGATGACCTAGCAGAAAGAGCACAGGCATGGAAGTCAATGGACCTAGGTTATAATACTGGCCTTGCTACTTGTCTACTGTGTGACCTTGGACAAGTCACTTAACTTTTCTGTGCCTCAGATTCCTCATCTGTAAATGAGGGTTCAATTCCTGTTCTCCTTCCCCTTTAAGACTAAGAGCTCCATGTGGGCTATGGACTGTATTCAACCTGATTACCCTGTCACACCCCAATTTAGCACAGATGAGTTGTAGGAGGAACTAAGTGAGTTAAGGTAGAAGTGGGCCAGGTGATTCAGTTCTTTAAGGTACATGGTAAGGTGATTTTGTTTGATGTGGAGTGGATGAGCAACCACTGAAGGTTCTTAAGGAGTGGAGAAAGATGGAGTGAGTGGTTTCCTGGAAAAATCATTCCGGCAGCAGAGTGAAGTATGAGTTGGAGTGGGGAGAGGCGAGGAGGCTGATGCAGTAATTGAGGGAGGAGAGGTAAGTGCTTGGATGAAAGTGGTAGTAGTTTAGATGGAAAGGAAAAGGCAGATTTTAGCGATGCTTTGAAGGTTGAATGGATAGGATTTGGTGACAGATTGCTTGTGTGTGTTGAATGAGACAGATAAATCAAGGGTATGGGTTTGTGGGACATGGGAGATTTTCCTGCTGGCTACATTGATGAGACAGTGAGGTGGAGGACTTGGGTAGAAAGAGAAAGTGTTCTGTTTTGGAAATGCCTCCTTGGATTCCCTTCTGATACCTCAAACCTAGTAAGTGGAAATGTGAGAATGCAGAGAAGGAAAGAAATCAGAATTGGGGCATTATACTTGACGCTTGTGATATACAAAATAACTATGGGACAAATTTCCTTCCCACACAGAGTTTTTGCACTATTAGTGGAGATAAATGTAATGATAATTTTGGTATTTAAGTGCTGTTCATAAGGCATTCAGGGTGGACACAGTGTCTGTCCCACACAGAACTCAGAGTCTAAGTGGGAGAGAGAACTGGAATTAAACACCCCATTTTACGGATGAAGAAACTGAGGAACAGAATAATTAAGTGACTAGTAGAAAGGATCCTTAGCAGACAAGTGGTCACTTAACATCTCTGTGCCTTAGTTACTTCATCTGTGAAATGGGGATCAAGATTGTGAGCCCCATGCTGGGCATAGACTTTATCCAAACTGTTGATCTTGCATTTAGTACATTGTCTGGCACATAATAAGTACTTGAATACTATATAAAAAAGGGGGAGCTTCAGAATTGGAGACCAGGGATTGGCATGCCAGGCCTCTGTTCTCTCCACAAGCCCCCTCTCCTCCTACTAGGTCACTGTGCTTCTAAACAAAGATATTTACAACAGTTAAAATAAATCAAATGGATAGATGTATACTTATATTTATGAGTGCTAAGGAGGTGGTAATTTCATCATGAGTACATGTAATTGAAGGGAGGAGATGCTTTGGGTGCTGGGAAATTGATTCAGTTAATGGTGGTATTTAAGTGCTTACTATGTGCTAAGCACTGTTCTAAGCGCTGGGGGAGATAAGAGGTTATCAGGTTGCCCCACGTGGGGCTCACAATCTTCATTCCTATTTTACAGATGAAGGAACTGAGGCCCAGAGAAGTGAAGTGACTTGCCCAAGGTCACACAACAGACAAGTGGTGGATCCAGGATTAGAACCCATGCCTTCTGACTCCCAAGCCCGGGCTCTTTCTACTAAGCCACGCTGCTTCTCTGTTCAGTTCTATCTTGTCATCCTAGCCTGTAGACAACAACCTGGTTTTCCTTGGTTTTTTTGGTTTTTTTTATGGTATTTTTTTTAAGTGCTTACTATGTGCCAGGTACTATACTAAGTGCTGGAGTAGATACAAGTTACTCAAGTTGAGTACAGTCCATGCCTCATGTTGGGCTCACAAAAACTCTGAGTGCAAGGAACTTTTCTACCAACTCTGTTGTATTGTACTCTCCCAAGCACTTAGTAAGTTCTGCACTTAGTAAGTGCTCAATAAAAGCACTGATGATGATGATAGTCAATGTCTATCGTTTGGTCCCCTTTCATAGATTGACAAATGCACTCAATAGGAAATGATGCCCCATTTGTTAACATAGATACCCCATAGATCAGTTTTATTTATTGAGCACTTTTGGTGTGCGGATCACTGTACTAAGTGCTAGGGAGAGTATAACATAGGGTTGATAGCTACAGTCCCTGCTGACAAGGAACTTACAGTCTAGAGGGGAGACAGGCATTGATAACAATAATAATAATAATGGCATTTGTTAAGCGCTTACTGTGTGCCGAGCACTGTCCTAAGCACTGGGGGAGATACAAGGTAATCAGGTTGTACCATGTGGGGCTCACAGTCTTAAAGTGAATGTTTGTGAATAACTTATGAATATATACATGGAGAATAATAATGGTGATGGCATTTAAGTGCTTACTATATGCAAAGCACTGTTCTAAGTGCTGGGGAGGCTACAAGGTGATCTGGTTGTCCCACGGGGGGGTCACAGTTTTAATCCCCATTTTACAGACGAGGTCTCCAAAGCCCAGGCTCTTTCCACTGAGCCACGCAGCATGATCTAGTGGAGACAGCATGGGCTTGGGTGTCAGGGGGACCTGGGTTCTAATCCCAGCTCTGCCACGTTTCTGCTGTGTGACCTTGAACAAGTCACCCCACTTCTCTCTGCCTGTTACCTCATCTGCCTCAGTTACCTCATCTGTAAAATGGGGATTAAGACTGTGAGCCCCATGTAGAACAGGGACTTTGTCCAACCTGATAACCTTGTATCTACCCCAGTGCTTAGGACAGTTGTTGACACATAGTAAATGCTTAACAGATACCATCATCATCATCAGAGTGGTGGAGCTGAAGGTAGGGGAAAAATAAGGTGCAAACCTAAGCGCAAGGGTGACACCAAAGGGAGTGGGAGAAGAGAAAATAAGGATTTAGTCACGGAAGGCCTCTTGGTGGAGGTGTGCTTTTAATAAGGCTTTGAAGGTGGGGAGAGGGAATGTCTGTCGGATATGAAGAGGCAGGATGTGGGTGAGAGGTCAGTGGTGAGATAGATGAGACTGAAGTTTGAGTAGGCTGGCATTAGAGAATAACAATAATAACAATGATGGCATTAAGTGCTTACTATGTGCAAAGCACTGTTCTAAGTGCTGGGGAGGTTACAAAGTGATCAGGTTGCCCCACGTGGGGCTCAGAGTCTTCCTTCCCATTTTACAGATGAGGGAACTGAGGCCCAGAGAAGTGAAATGACTTGCCCAAAGTCACACAGCAGACAACCAACAGAGCCGGGATTTGAACCAATGACCTCTGACTCCAAACCCCGGGCTCTTTCCACTGAGCCACACTGCAGCCTGGGTTGTAGTGATAAATTAGAAGTAAGAGATAGGAAGGGGCAAGGTTATTGAGTGATTTAAGGCCAGTGGTAAAGAGTGTCTGTTAAAGCAAGGGTGGATGAGGAGGTACTTGAGGATTGAGGAAACACGGCCTGAATGTTTCTGTAGAAGAGTGATCCGGGTAGCAGAGTGAAGTATGAACTGATGTGACAAGAGGTAGGAGGCTGCGAGGTCAGCAAGGAGGTTGACGCAGTAATCAAGGTGAGGTAGGGTAAGTGCTTGGATTATTTAATTCATTCAATCATATGTACTGAGTGCTTACTTGCTTTTGTGCAGAGCACTGTACTAAGCACTTAAAGTATGATACAACAATTAAAAAGTGACACTCCCTGCCCACAAGGAGCTTACAGTCTTGAGGTGGGGAGACAGACATCAATACAAATAAATACAATTACAGATATGTAAGTGCTGTGGGGCTGGGAGGGGGAAGAGCAAAGGGAGGGAGACAAAAGCAAATGGAAGATGAGGATGTGGTAGTGCTTTGGATGGAGAGGAAAGCATGCATTTTAGTGATGTGAGGGTTGAACTGACATGAGTGACAGATTGAACCTGAGGGTTGAATGAGAGATGAGCTGAGGACAATGCCAAGTTTTCAAGCTTGTGAGACAGAGGATGGTAGTGCTGCTTACATTGATGGAAAATTTACGGTGGGGACAGAGATTGGGTGGAAAGATGAAAAGTTCTGTAATGAATGTGCAATATAGTGCTGCCTACGTTGATGGCAAATTTAAGAGGGGGACAGACTTTGGGTGGAAAGATGAAGAGCTCTGTAATGGATGTTCTAAATTTGAGGTGTCAACGGGACATCCAAGTAGAGATGCACCAAAGGCAGGAGGAAATAGGAGAGAGATCAGGGCTGGAGATGTACATTTGAAACTCATCGGTATAGAGATGATATATGAAGCCAAGGGAGCAAATTAGTTCTCCAAGAGAGTGGGTGTAGATGGAGAATAGAAGGGGACCCAGAACTAAACCTGGAGGGACTCCCACAGTTAGGAAGTGGGAGACAAGGAGGAGCCTGTGAAAGGGACTGGGAATGAGTGGCCAGAGAGAAAGGAGGAGAACCAGGAGAGGAAACCAAGAGAGGATGGGGTCAAAGAGGCCCATCATCATCATCATCAATCGTATTTATTGAGCGCTTACTATGTGCAGAGCACTGTACTAAGTGCTTGGGAAGTACAAATTGGCAACATATAGAGACAGTCCCTACCCAACAGTGGGCTCACAGTCTAAAAGGGGGAGACAGAGAACAAAACCAAACATACTAACAAAATAAAATAAATAGAATAGATATGTACAAATAAAATAAATAAATAGAGTAATAAATATGTACAAACATATATACATATATACAGGTGCTGTGGGGAAGGGAAGGAGGTAAGGTGGGGGGGATGGAGAGGGGGAGAGGAAGGAAGAGGCTCAGTCTGGGAAGGCCTCCTGGAGGAGGTGAGCTCTAAGCAGGGCCTTGAAGGGAGGAAGAGAGCTAGTTTAGCGGATGGGCAGAGGGAGGGCCCGGGGGATGATGTGGGCCGGGGGTCGATGGCGGGACAGGTGAGAGCGAGGTACGGTGAGGAGAATAGTGGTGGAGGAGCGGAGGGTGCGGGCTGGGCTGTAGAAGGAGAGAAGGGAGGTGAGGTAGGAGGGGGCGAGGTGCTGGAGAGCCTTGAAGCCCAGGGTGAGGAGTTTCTGCCTGATGCGCAGATTGATTGGTAGCCACTGGAGACTTTTGAGGAGGGGAGTGATATGCCCAGAGCGTTTCTGGACAAAGATAATCCGGGCAGCAGCATGAAGTATGGATTGAAGTATAGAGAGACACTAGGATGGGAGATCAGAGAGAAGGCTGATGCAGTAGTCCAGACGGGATAGGATGAGAGCTTGAATGAGCAGGGTAGCGATTGGGATGGAGAGGAAAGGGCGGATCTTGGCAATGTTGTGGAGCTGAGACCGGCAGGTTTTGGTGACGGCTTGGATGTGAGGGGTGAATGAGAGAGCGGAGTCGAGGATGACACCAAGTTTGCGGGCTTGTGAGACGGGAAGGATGGTAGTGCCCCCAACAGAGATGGGAAAGTCAGGGAGAGGGCAAGGTTTGGGAAGGAAGACAAGGCGTTCAGTCTTCGACATGCTGAGCTTAAAGTGGCGGACAGACATCCAGATGGAGATGTCCTGAAGGCAGGAGGAGATGCGAGCCTGGAGAGAGGGGGAGAGAGCAGGGGCAGAGGTATAGATCTGGGTGTCATCAGCATAGAGATGATAGTTGACGCTGTGGGAGCGAATGAGGTCACCAAGGGCGTGCGTGTAGATCGAGAACAGAAGGGGACCAAACACTGAACCTTGGGGAACCCCCACAGTGAGAGAATGGGAGGGGGAGGAGGAGCCTACAAAAGAGACTGAGAAAGAACGACCGGAGAGATAAAAGGAGAACCAGGAGAGGACGGAGTCTGTGAAGCCAAGGTCAGATAGCGTGTTGAGAAGGGGGTGTCCACAGTGTCGAAGGCAGCTGAGAGGTCGAGGAGGATTAGGACAGAGTATGAGCCATTGGATTTGGCAAGCAGGAGGTCATTGGTGACCTTTGAGAGGGCAGTTTCCGTGGAATGTAGGGGACGGAAGCCAGACTGGAGGGGGTCGAGGAGAGAGTTGTTGAGGAATTCTAGGCAGCGAGTGTAGACAACTCGTTCAAGGAGTTCAAGGCCCAGTTTGGATAATGTTTCCAGGAGAAGGCGGGGGGGGGGTGGTTTACAATGTCAAAGGCAGGGTTTAGAAGGATTAGGGTGGAGTGGAAGCCATTGGATTTGGCAAGAATGAGCTCACTGGTGACCTTTAGAGTAGTGTGGGAAGACAGATATGTAGGGGTCAATGAGAGAATTGGAGGAGAAGTGGAGGTAGTGGGTATAGACAACTAGATAAAGGATGGTGTCTATGATGCACTGGTGAGGGAGAGAATCCCCCATCTAGAATATCCCCTAGGTGACCCCCCCCCCCCCACCACCACCACCACCACCCTCCCTCCAGCTTCCAACTCTCCCCTACACCCCCACAGAGGCCTACTCTGTATGGGAAGAATTGTGTTCATATCTTTAAAAGACCCTTCCTAGCTAACTTGTCACCAAATCCTGTGGGTTCTACCTTTACAAAATTGATAAAATCCACCCTTTCCTCACAATCTAAATAATGGAAAGTATTTCAACCTACAGATCCAGCTTTAGGGTCAGATCGAACGAATTACCATTTGGAGCGGTGGGAAACCTCAAGGAATTCAAGACATTTTAGAAGCAGGTTGGCCTAGTGGAAACAGCACGGGCCTGGGGGTCAGAGGACCTGGATTCTAATCCCAGCTCTGCCACCTGACTGCTGTGTGACCTTGAGCAAGTCACTTCACTTCTCTGTGCCTCTATTACCTCATCTATAACATGAGGATCAAGATTGTGAGCTCCTCTAGACTGTGAGCCCGTTGTTGGGTAGGGACCATTTCTCTATGTTGCCGACTTGTACTTCCCCAGTGCTTAGTACAGTGCTCTGCACACTAAGTGCTCAATAAATACGATTGAATGAACAGGGACTGTACCCAACCTGATGATCTTTTACCTATCCTAGCACTTAGAACATTGTCTGGCACGTAGTAAGCACTTAACAAATATAAAAAAAAAATGTAGAGGGCACAGGGGAGACAAACCCAGGTTGCAGAGGCAAGCATGGAGATACTTTATCTTCTATGAATGGAGCTGGAATCCAGGATTCAGGCTGGATTTAGGAAGAGAAGGGAGGCTATTTGAGAGTGTATATAAGGAAAAGCTCATTTCTTTATTGTGCCCTTAGAGATACTGAAGACAATATGATTTGCGTCTTTTAGACTGTGATCCCCACAAGGGGAATTTAATTTCCAAATATGCATTTTTTCCCAGGGCTTAGTACAGTGCTCTGTGCAAAGCAAACACTTCCTAATTACCTTACTACTATTTACTCCTTTTTAAGTTTACTTTGCATTGTTACTGGAACCCCTATGCAGAGAATGCTAATTAAGCCAATCCATCTTCATTACCACCTAGTTAAGGCAGGTAAAGTTGTTCTTTGCTTCCTAGATAACTGGAGATAGAAGTGTTACACATATGTGCAATAAGTAAGTTTATGTAAAGACAATAGGGAACAAGCTAAAATAATTAGGTAATCAATGGTTGGCAAGATGCAATCCTCGGTGACTTGTGTACTGGAGATATTACACCTTCCTGATTTATATTCAAAGTTAAGCTAGGTAGCAATCCTGCAGTTGTCACTCACTGTGAGTGTTTCACAGATGTGCAGGGCAAGAGGAATGATGCAATTGTACTTCATTTCAGCTTTCTTAGAAATTATTTTTAGAGGTATAAGTTTTTGAGATGGCATGTCGTGCTTTTTACCCTAGAAAAATCAAATGGCTACCATATCTCTAGAAGAAACTGCCAGAAAAAATAACTGAATGGTCTGCAGAAGACTGTTTGTGATGTTGCGGTGTCTTCTGCCTTTTATCCCTTCCTCCCTAGCAGCACTAAGCTGAGGTATTGCGAAGTGGAACTTATCAAAATGCAGGAGTTACTGAGTAGATTCAGGGTCAGTTGGGAACTAGCTGGAGCTTATGAAACTGAGCTGGGTTAGAGTGGGGGGGCGGATGGATTTTGTAACTCTTCTGGTGGCTGATTCCTCCCAGGAAAGAGAATTAAACTTCACTCGGTTTGGAGACAACTGCAGGAGCATTGGCTGGTGACTTTTCTTGCCTCCAGCGCTGGGTATGTGATCTGAAACACAAAAGACTACCGACTGTGTTGTATTGCACTCTCCCAAGTGCCTAGGGCAGTGTTCTGCACATGATAACAATAATAATAATAAAGATGGCATTTATTAAGTGCTTTCTATGTGCAAAGGACTGTTCTAAGCGCTGGGGAGGTAACAAGGTGATCAGGTTGTCCCACAGTCTTTAATCCCCACTTTACAGATGAGGTAACTGAGGCACAGCTGACAACTAGCGGAGTGGGATTAGAACCCAAAACCTCTGACTCCTCAGCCTGGGCTCTTTCCACTGAACCACACTGCACATAAGCGCTCAATAAATACCACTGATTATTAGGGGAAAAACAAATGAAACGTACTGCCGACACTGACACCAGAATGGCTTTCTCGGGAAGGCCTGCCAACAGACAGCTTAATGGAAAGTGAAGACTGATATTGAGATTTGTGTTTTGCCCATAGTAAGCACTCGATAAATGCTATTGAATGAATGGCTTTACAGATGTCTTTTCTACCTTCTGATTTACCAAGAGTGTGAACTCAAAGCCTAGCTCCCTTGATTTCCTTGGATCCATTTAACGGCAATAAACATGCCCTTTCTTTCTCCTTCATCTGCCTAGTAACAATCGTTTGCAAATGTCCACAAGACAAGGAGTGATTTGCAGATTAAAGTCAACCCCCTCTTGTCCTGGGGAAATTCCACCTACTAGCAGAAAGCCCCTCAAGTCTGCAGAACCACCGAAGAAACTCCAGTTTCCAGAAGCCTCTCTGGACCTTTTGAAGGCTGCAAAGAGCTGCTGAGAGGGGAAGAGTTTATATTAGGAAAAAAAAAAAAAAACATTAGCCTGTTAGAGCTTGATAGGTGAATTGTATTAAAGATGCAATAAATACACACCAGAGATAATGTGTCCAATTGCTTGCTAGTAAAATTCAAGTAAATAGAATAACCTTGAAAAAAGACTACATTAGGAAAGATTTGTAGAAAAATCAAACTTTAGAAATGCACTGACATGAATTAGCTGCTGCCCCGCTGTAGTTGCTTGTGTAATTTCCCATGAGATCTCGCAATGAATCTCATTCCCATAAGTCACTGTTTCCAATGAAAATAATAATTAACAGCTTGTGCCTTTGATACCTTGTCATACCACATGTTGTTATTCATGAATTATTTCATGATGGCAATTATCCTGTGTCACCTCTGTGTAGGTGAATAGAAAGAAAATGTGCCTTCAGGCAGCACATTTTCCACTATGCTGATGCTTTGAGACAGCATAGATAACCCCTACATAGGCATTAGTGCAATAATTCACTTTGGTGTCACCAGAAAAGTGGCCCATGATAGTTTATCCTCCATTGTAAAGACCTTGATCACTCGCTGGGCCTGACTGATTGGCTCAAAATGCAAGTGGAAACACAACCAAGTCATTGCAATTAAACATAAATGTAAGAAACTCCTGATGATATATAATTTACTACTTAAGCAGGTGCCCAATATGAAGTTGTTACATTTTTCTAGAGAACAACTGTATGGGAGCAAGGAATAGAATGAAGGGAGCAATTCAATTTAGGAAAGAAATGGGAGCGAAGTACTATCTCTTTGTGGGAGAGCTCCAATACTGTGCCAAAAATCATGTTATTTTAATCATGCAGAGCTCTTTAAAAGTGAGGTTGGGAATATATTTGGAGTCTTCATTCATTCATTGTCCTATTTATTGAGCACTTACTGTGTGCAGAGCACTGTATTAAGCGCTTGGGAAGTACAAGTTGGCAGATATATCTGGCTATTTCTGGTCAGTTAACCCACCTGCTAAAGGGTTTATTTGAGGTCGAAGACTTAGGGGCCCAGCATTCAGGTAGCTGAGGGAAGTCACTCTGAAAAGTTTGATAAGAATTCGATCATGCATAATATCTACCCCTCATATGTCACTTTTAATAAGGCGATTAGATCCATGTGTATAAATCTGGCTGGCTGAAAACACTGATGCAAGCACGTGGTTCATATGTAGAAATATATCCTTGCCAAGGTTGTCAAGACATCTGAGCACTCTGAGGTGGAAAAATGAGAGGTATCTCCTGCTTAGTGACCAATAATGGCACATGAAGTTGCCGGTGTCATGCTGAACATACAACATAACAAAATGACAATGTTCAGAACATTTTACCAAAATCCACTGAAGTCCACCAGAACCTAGATTGTTTCTCAATAGGGTTGTGTTCCTTTTTTTGCTTCAGAACCTTCGAATGTCCCTTTCAAGTCCCTGTTTACCCACATGGGTACATGACAAGGAAGCATCTTGCTAACCTATGACTCCCTCTCTATTTGAGAAGCTTTTAAGAACTTTTGTTTGGATGCTTCCCTGTAAAACCATTAAAACCCAAGCTCCCTGCCTATCCCTGCATCCTGTTCCTACACCCCACAACCCAAACCCTACTGGCCATCTTCAACTTCACAGGACAGGGAGTTTATCTATCTACCTTGTCTCCCATGCAAATTCCCAATCCCCTGAGCCAGGGATGGGAATGAAAGCAGAGTGACTGGAATGTTCCATCTCCCCAAGAGAAGGGGGTGGTGAGGGACATGAAGGATATGATCACAGGAAAAAAAAATATCTTTTAGGACTGTGGTTCACACTGATTAATGGAAGGAAGATTCTAAGTTGGTCTCCCCTACCATTGGAGAGATAGGAGTCCAAAAGGGAAATATGGTTGGGTTCAGAAGTCCTATGTGGTCTGACCAAAACCTGTAATACCATAGCCAGGGATGTGGGAGAGAGAGCCGTTACTGGTTTCCTGTTCATGTTCCAATTCCCATGTCTCTCTAAAATGGGGCTAATTCAGCTGAGTCCTTCTCACCCTGCTGGGGTGTTTTCCCACCTAATCCAGGCCTTTCCCTGACAGAGAAGTCCAGCTCCACTCATGATGGAAGATAGCTTGGTGTTTGGAGAGATAATCTAGCAAACAATCAAAAAGTCAATCAAGAGTGTTTATTGAGTGTCTACTGAGTGCCAATAACTGTATTGAGTGAGAGGGAAATCCCAATATAAAGAAAACACACATGGCATCAATGAATTAATCCATCAGTAATATTCATTGAGCACATGTGAGTGGAGCACTGTAGTAAGCTTTTGGAAGAGTACCATGCAATTGAGTTAATAGACAAGGTTTCTATCCACAAAGAGCTTGCAGTCTAGCGTGGGAGAAAGACATTAAAATAAATTACAGGTATGTATATATGTGCTGTGGGGTTGAGGAAGGGTTGAACTTCAAATGCTTAAAGGGTAAAGAAGTACAGAAGGGAGAGAGGGAGTAGGGGAAAAGAAAGCTTACTCTGAGGAATACTTCATGAAGGAGATAAGACTTTAGTAACATTTTGAAGATGGGGAGAGTTGGTTGGTCTGTCACATATAAAGTGGGAGAGAATTCCAGGCCAGAGTTAAGGTGATGGCAAGATGAGATCAAAGCACGGCGAGTAGGTTGGCACTAGAGGAGCAAAATTTTCTGACTGGGTAGTAGGAGGAAATCAACAATCAATCAATCAATGGTATTTATTGAGTGCTTACTATGTGCGGAGCACTATTCTAAATGCTTGGGAAAATATGAAACAAGAGAATTAGCAGACACCTTTCCTGCCCATAATGAGCTTCCAAGGTAAGATAGGATTGAGTGCTTTAATGCAGATGGCAGGGGTTACTGCTTGATGTGGAGATGGATGGGAAACCATTGGAAGTTCTCAAGGAGTGGAGCAAAATGGACTGAATTTTTTTTTTAACTTTTAGAAAAGTAATCTGGGCAACGGACTGAAATATGGACTCAAGTTGGAAGTCAGCAAGAAGGCCGACGCAGTAGTCAAGGCATGATAGGATAAATGCTTGGATCAGGGTGGTAGCAGTTTGGAGAGAAACGAAAGTGTGGAATCCCATTGTTGGGTAGGGACCATATCCATATGTTGCCGACTTGTACTTCCTAAGCGCTAATACAGTGCTCTGCACACAGTAAGCACTCAATAAATATGATTGAATGAATGAATTTAGCAATATTGGTGAGAGTAGAGCTGAAAGGATTGGGGAACATGAGGAATATGTCAGTTCAATGAGAACAATGAATCGACGATAATGCCAAGGTCGATTTTGAGAAAAGGATAGTGGTGTTATCTACAGTGATGGGAACATCATGAGGAAGACAGAGTTTAGGTGAGAAGAATGAATAACTCTGTTTAGGCATGTTAAGTTTGAAGTGAAGGTGGAACATCTAAGTAGAGAAGTCCTGAAAGCAGAAAGAAATGTGAGACAGCAGAGAAGGAGAGAGGTCAGGGCTAGAGAGAGAGATTTGGGAATCATTCACATAAAGATGGGATTTGGAGCCAGCAGAGAAAATGAGTTCTCCTTGATCACAAGTTTTTTAAAATTTAATGGGGAAGTCAAACATGCCAAATTATATGAAAATAGTTTGAGAAGGAGATGACGTGAGGATAGAATAGATAATAAAACCAGTACGTCAGGATGAAATTAGGATCACTCTTCTGATAAAAATAATAACACTTGTTAAGTGCTTATTATTGTCAACCATGGTTCTAACCCCTGGAAAAGATACTAGGCAATCAGGTTTGTTATTGTCCCTGTCCAAACATAGACCTCACAATTTAAATTAGAGGGACAGCAGGTATTTAACCCACATTTTTCAGACTGGGCAACTGAGGCACAGAATGAATTGCCTAAAGTCAAGTTGTGGTTCCATGTCCTTTGACTCACAGGACTGTGCTCTTTCCACTAGGCCACACTGTTTCTCTGAATGAATATACACAAAAATCCATGCTGAGACTGGAACTGTGTAAGAAGAGGTTACTGCTGATTGTAGAGGGTATGGTCTCAGGGGAATAAAGTGGTTGAAAAACTGACTTGAGTGGGACAGGAAGAGAGTTGCTGGACAGAAATCGAAAGCAATGGCTATACGAAGAGAACAGGCTTTTTCTGATAATAATAACGATAATGTTGGTATTAAGTGCTTACTATGTGCAAAGCACTGTTCTAAGCTCTGGGGAGGTTACAAGGTGATCAGGTTGTCCCTCGGGGGCTCACAGTCTTAACCCCATTTTACAGATGAGGTAACTGAGACACAGAAAAGTGCCCAGGAGACGCAGAACCTCCAATAGATTCTGGTTGTATTTTTGGAACATCCTTCAAACTAGAAATCAAGAAAATGGGTTACTTGGGGTTCCTGGAGAGGGGTTCCACCCCTTCCTGCTATTCGGAGCTGGGGTTTTGCCCAGGGGCTCCGACTCTCTACCCTCTGGGTCAAGCGAGGCCAACTCTGAGGGAGGATGAAACGTTAACCCCCTGAGAAAAGTTGCCTCCTGCATGCCTGCTCTAACCAATGTCCTAAGTTCATTAGGGTCCCCACTAAAGCTGGGCTCTGTTTTAGGACTCTGGGACTGAAAGGGGTCAGAGTCTTTTAACCTAGGCTGCTCTACCAGGTCTGAGAGAAGTGGGAAGCAGCATGGCCTCCTGGATAGAGCACAGGGATGAGAGTCAGAAGAATCAGAGTTCTATTCCTGGCTCTGCCACTTTTTTGGTTTGCTTTTTTTTTTATTTAGTGTTATTTGTTAAGCACTTACTATGTGTCAAACACTGCTCTAAGCGTTGGAATAAGTACAGATTAATCAGGTAGGACAGAGTCCCTGTCCTGCCTAGGGCTCATGGTCTAAGTAGGAGGAAGAGCAGGTATCCCCATTTTACAGTTGAGGAAACTGAGGCATAGAGAAGGGAAATGATTTGCCCAAGGTCACACGACAGACAAGTGGCAGAGCCAGGATTAGTTCAGTGCTCTGCACACTGTAAGTGCTCAATAAATATGATTGAATGAGTTGAATGAATTCATTCAATCGTATTTCCTGAGCACTTATTGTGTGCAGAGCACTGTACTAAGCACTTGGAAAGCACGATTCGGCAACAGACACAATCCCTACCCAACAGCGGGCTCACAGTCTAGAGGGGGAGATGGAAAATTAAGTAGGCATCAGTAGCATCAAAATAGATAAATAGAATTTTAAATAGAGACATCATTAATAAAATAAATGGAATAATAAATATGTACAAATATACACAAGTGCTGTGGGGCGGGGAAGGGGGTAGAGCAGAGGGAGGGAGTAGGGGCGATGGGGAGGAGCAGAGGAAAAGGGGGTTCAGTCTGGGAAGGCCTCCTGGAGGAGGGGAGCTTTCAGTAGGGCTTTGAATGGGGAAAGAGAGCTAGATTGGCGGATGTGAGAAAGGAGGGCATTCCAGGCCAGAGGTAGGATGTGGGCCAGGGGTCGATGGCAGGACAGGTGAGAACGAGGCCCAGTGAGGAGGTTAGTGGCAGAGGAGCTGAGTGTGCAGACTGGGCTGGAGAAGGAGAGAAGGGAGGTGACGTAGTAGGGGGCGAGGTGATGGACAGCCTTGAAGCCGAGAGTGAGGAGTTTTTGCTTGATTCGAAGGTTGATACGCAACCACTGGAGATTTTTGAGGAGGGGAGTGACATGCCCAGAGTGTTTCTGTACAAAAATAATCCGGGCAGCAGAGTGAAGTATAGACTGAAGTGGGGAGAGACAGGAGGATGGGAGATCAGAAAGGAGGCTGGCGCAGTAATCCAGTTGGGGTAGGATGAGAGATTGTACCAACAAGGTAGCGGTTTGGTTAGAGAGGAAAGGGTGGAATGAACCCAGGTGCTTCTGACTCCCGGGCCTGTGCTCTCTCTGCTAGGCCACACATGGCTTCTTGTCTGCTCATCTTGTCTGCTGTGTGGCCTTGGGCAAATCATTTCACTTCTCTGTGCCTTTAGTTACCTCATCTGTAAAATGGGGATGAAGACCGTGAGGCCCATGTGGGACAGGGACTGTGTCAGACTGGTTCACCTACTGCAGAGCTTAGGACAGGACCCGGCCTATAGTGCTTAACAATGCCCTCCCTCCGCACATCTGCCAAGCTAGCTCCCTTCCTCCCTTCAAGGACCTACTGAGAGCTCACCTCCTCCACGAGGCCTTCCCAGACTGAGCCCCCTCCTCCCTCTCCCCTTCTTCCCCCTCCCCATCCCCCCCGCTTTACCTCCTTCCCCTCCCCACAGCACCTGTATATATGTTTGTATGTATTTATTATTCTATTTATTTATTTTATTTGTACATATTTATTCTAATTTTATTTTGTTAATATGTTTTGTTTTGTTCTCTGTCTCCCCCTTCTAGATTGTGAGCCCACTGTTGGGTAGGGACCGCCTCTATATGTTGCCAACTTGTACTTCCCAAGCGCTTAGTACAGGGCTCTGCACACAGTAAGTGCTCAATAAATATGATTGAATGAATGAATGAATAACCAATGCCATTATAAAGAAAAAAAATGGGGAATGAGACCCTGGAACCCCAGTGTTTGGAAGTATGGATGGGGCCAGAGACAACAAGAGGGAAGGCCAGGATGGTACCTTTATCTGGTGTGTCCTCTGGTTGGGAACTGGGACGAAGCTGACAAAGAAAGGGGGCAATGTGATTAGCAGGGGTTCGGGCTGGGCTCCCATATTTCTGCTAGGCCAGAAGGAAAATACCTTGACTCTCTCCCGTTCCCTTCTCCCCACTGCCAACCCTGGCTGGCTCTGCCTGTAAACCCTCTTTTTCCCTTTTCCCACTCCCCTCTGCATCACCCTGAATTCTCCTTTTATTCATTTCCCCCTCCCAACCACTTCCATTTCCCCCCTCCCAACCCAGAGCACTTATGTACATGTCTGTAATTTATTTATTCATATGAATGTCTGTCTCCCCTTCTAGACTGTAAGCTCCTTCTGGACAAGGAATGTTTCTCTTATATTGTTATATAGAGAAGCAGCGTGGCTCAGGGGAAGGAGCCCGGGCTTTGGAGTCAGAGGTCATGGGTTCAAATCCTGGCTCCCCCACGTGTCAGCTGTGTGACTTTGGGCAAGTCACTTCACTTCTCTGGACCTCAGTTCCTTTATCTGTAAAATGGGGATTAAGACTGTGAGCCCCCCGTGGGAGAACCTGATCACCTTGTAACCTCCCCAGCATTTAGAACAGTGTGTTGCACATAGTAAGCGCTTAATAAATGCTATCATTATTATTATTATTATACTCAAGCACAGAGTACCATGCTCTAAACACATTAAGCACTCAATACGATTGAATAAATGAATGCTTGACACAGTGAATGCTTAACACATTATTTGTAGTAGTAGTATTAATAACTAGCCATTAGCCTCTGGGACATGGTTCTAAATGTTTCTCCCTAGGGCTTTGGATTTGAAATCTGACTCAAATTTAGGAGCTTAAAAATAAACCATCTGGTATCAGTCAGTCAATCATATTTATTGAGCTCTTACTGAGTGCAGAGCACTATACTAAGTGTTTGGGAGAGTACAATATAGCACTATAATACACACATTCCCTGCCCACAATGAACTGACAGTCTAGAGGGGAGACAGACATTACAAAGTCCAACAAGATAATCAAAGAGCGACAAATCTCAAACTTTCCTGGCAAGTAGAAAAATGAAAATCATGTGTAACTGGAGCAGTATGAGACCCGATTTTTTCCATATAGGTTTGTAACAGGCTGAAGAGTAGAATCACTCTCAGTACTTTACAACTGGGACTCTGGTTTGATCCACAAAGTAAAAAATGGAAACTGCATACATAACTCCAAGTGTCAGTTCAGAAGATAAAAATACGCATGGTTCCCCATTAATTAGAGGGGCTAGTTTAAAGGCTCTGAAGAGTTACAGCTCCTGCGGTCGATTAATAGGGCATTGAAAACTGAATGAAATGGATCTTTTTTTGCCTCATCTTGGCTTACCACTGAGGTGTGAAACCCCATTCCCATTTAAACTGAGTCATAATACCGTGAGTGGAGTGAGTGCTTACAGATACGTATTGGCTAGATTAGTGTGCAGTGCCCACAAATTGTGTCTCGTTTTGAACTTCTTTGGTGTAGACTGGTATGTATTGCTTTGATTTGTTTCTCTACATATAACAGTCCATAGTGCTGTTCTGAATTTGCCAAGCCAATCCTAATATTTGGAGGTTTTGTGCGTGGTCTGCTAGAGAATATTTCCTGAAAAACTATTTCAAAGCCTATTGTGTTGGCAGTAGCCCGTGTGTAGCTATACCTATGGGAAGCAGTGTGGCCTAGTGGAAGGATTATGGGCCTGGGACTCAGAGGACGTGGGTTCTAATCCCAGCTCTGTCACTTACTGCTGTGTGACCTTGAGCAAGTAACTCAACTTCTCTGCGCCTCAGTTGCCTCATCTGCAAAATGATTCAATACCTACTCTCCCTCCTACTTATTCAGTGAACGCTACATGGGGCCTAATTATCTTGTACTTAACCTGGAGCTGGGCACATACTAAGTGCTTAACAAATGTCACTATAATAGCTGCTGTTTACTTAGTGATTTTTCACATCATCATCAGTGCCCACTTCACTTTTGGAAGTGACTCTGCATTCATTCAATTGCATTTATTGAGTGCTTACTGTGTGCAGAGCACTGTGTTAAGCGCTTACTCTGATGTACCAATGCTAGAACACACAACGGGAAAAACTATCTTTGTGTGTCTTGATTTGTAGCATTAATCTTTTTATGGAGAAAACCCCTGGGTTAAAATAGTGCCTCAGTGAACCGTATGAAAGTGTTTGTATTTCCGTGATATCTAAGAACTCGGTCTGGACAGCAATAGGAGCTTTTCTGATTTCAAGCTCTTCGTCCCCATAAATCACACAAGAAACTGTCAGCTCATGATCAAATACTTCCCTCTGTAAACCATAATGGGTTATTGCTTTTGATAAGGAGCAGAAAAGACAAGCTTTCTGTTTCTTGATCATTCTATCTGCTAATGACTGGCCAAATATGCTTTCTTGAGGTCTGGTGAAAATAGATCTTTTGAAAATAATGAAAATGTGAAGTACTCTCCAGCGAGTGCTACATATAACATGACACAGATTACAGTAATGTTCAGTAAAAGGCTCCAAAACCTTATACATTATGGAATCTTAAAGATAAGCTTGGTTTCGAGCGGCAAACTGGTTTATGGCGAGATAAGCAGCTTCATCGCTACCCATTTCTCTTAGGATTTCATTTCCATTTAATATATGCAGATTTCCGGAGCCAAGTCCATAGCAATGAGCAGAGAGACCAGTAGCTAGGATCTGGAATTCATCCAACAGTTTGCATGCATTGCATAAATTAATGAAGAACACCAGATTTTCAAGTGGAAATACTGGCAGGGAGTAGGGCATAAATACAGTTGGTGGGGGGAATTAGGGCAATGACATGGTAATTAAAGGGCATTGAAGTGACATCAAGGCTATCCCTCATTACCTCTGTTCATTGTGGAAACCTTTGTTTCATTACAAGAAACCTAGGGATCTAACTTCAGCAATGAGATGTGAAGTGGGAACATCTAAGAGAGACAGCATGGAATTGACTCAATGTACATTCTGCCTTCTTTTTTCCCCCCCAAAGACAGGCATAAATGAGACAAGTTTGGTTACTGAATCTTGTAGTAGAATTGAATGAGAGAGAAAGTCTAAGCACGAGGGACAGGGGCGATGACTAATGCTCATGTGTGAAATTTCTCTTGGGACTTGTGGCCACTGCCTGTTGTGTGACCGTGGGAAAATCACTTAACTTCTCTGTGCCTCAGTTTCCTCATCTATAAAATTCATTCATTCATTCAATCGTATTGATTGAGCGCTTACGGTGTGCAGAGCACTGTACTAAGCAATTGGGAAGTACATGTTGGCAACATAACATAAAATGGGAATTAAGACTGTGAAGCCCCATGTGGGACAGGGACTGCTTCCAACCCAATTATCTAGTAACTACCCCAGTGTTTAAGAACAGTGCTTGGCACGAAGTAAGTGCTTAACAAATGCCATAATTATTATTATTTTGCCTTCCTATGTTCAATTCTCAAGTCCCTCTCCTACTCTGATCCTTGGGGGCTTCAACCTTCCTGTCGATGATTCCTCTGCCCCTTGCAGCCATTCACTTCCTATCTCTGCTGAATATTGCCGCTCTCTTGCTTCACCTCACCTTGCTCCCCCACTTCTAGATTACGAGCCCGTTTTTGGGTAGGGACTGTCTCTATAAGTTGCCAACTTGTACTTCCCAAGCACTTAGTACAGTGATCTGCACACAGTAAACACTCGATAAATACGACTGAATGGATGAATGAATGCTCACTCACCAGTTTGGTCGCTCCTGGGCCTGATCACCTTGAAGCAATCCTTCCTCTCTGATCTTCTCAACTTTTTTCCATCAAATCATCAGTGGGCTTGATTAAGCACTTAATTATGTACTGGGTTCTAATCCTGTTTCTGCCACATGTCTTCTGTGTGACCTTGGGCAAGTCACTTAACTTCTCTGAGCCTCAGTTACCTCATTTATAAAATGGGGATTAAGACTCTGAGTCCCACGTGGGATGACGATCACCTTGCATCCCCCCCAGTGCTTAGAATAGTGCTTTGCACATAGTAAGTGCTTAACAAATGCCATTATTATTATTATTATTATTATCATTATTATTACTGAGTGGTTGGGCCAGTATGATACAGTGGTGATGGTAGACACAATTCCTGCCCTCAAGGACCTTACACAACTGCCTAACTGTCCATCTCAGCCCCAAATGTGTTGCATGAATTTCATTCATTCATTCAATCATATTTATTGAGCACTTATTATGTGCAGAGCACTGTACAAAGCACTTGGAAAGTACTTCAGCCCCTCCAAGACTTCAGCTCCCTAGAATGAGTCCACCTATCCCAGGAGATTCTGCCCTTCCTGGACTCTGCCAGCCATCATATCCACAGATTAGAAAATCCACCCCCTCAACTCTGCCCTCTCCACCAAACTAGACCCTCTTGGCCCCACATCCCTTTGTCACTTCCATATGATCAATCTCCCAGCTCTGGATCATAGCCAGAGTCTACTTCTTTCGTTCCTGTGCCGATTTAGCTGAACGGGCTGGTGGAATTCCAGGTTCCAGACTGACTTCTGTTACTATAAATGCACTCTTTTTGGTCACAGTTATGTGATCTTTCTTGCTTGAGGATGCTACTATTCCTCTCTCATTGAATCCCAAGCCCCAGACCCTCTCTAGCTATTCAAAATCCCAGCGCCCACCACTCCTTCTCTCTCTCAAAGCCGTTAGCCTCCCCAATATTTCTGTTCATATTGAAGCTGTCCGGAATGGTACTCCCAAGTCCTCACATCCCTGGTCCCCAACTCTACTGCCCCCTTTTTTCTTTCCATTTGCTGTCAAGACTAGGGTTCCTGCCTTCAAAGCTGTATGGAAGGCACATATCCTCCAAAAGGCCTTCCCTGACTCAGTCCCCCTTTCTTCTTCTCCCACTTCCCCCCATGTCATTCTGACTTGTCCCCTTTATTTGCCCTCCCTCCCAGCCCCACAACTCTTATATACATATCTGTAATTTATTTATATTGTCTGTCTCGCTTTCTAGACTGTAAGCTCACTGTGGGCAGGGAATATCTCTGTTTATTGTTTTATTGTTCTCTCCCAAGCTCTTAGTACAGGGCCCTGCACACAAGAAACACTCAATAAATATGATTGAATGAATGAATAATAATAATGGTGGTATCATTCATTCAATCGTATTTATTGAGCACTTACTGTGTGCAGAGCACTGTACTAAGCGCTTGGGAAGTACAAGTTGGCAACATATAGAGACGATCCCTACCCAACAGTGGGCTCACAGTCTAGAAGAATGTGTTAAGTGCTTACTGTGTGGCAACCACTGTTCTAAGTGCTGGGGTTACAAGATAATCAGGTTGTGGGAGGCTCACAGTCTTAATCCCCACTTTACAGATGAGGTAACTGAAGCACAGAGAAGTTAAGTGACTTGTCCAAAGTCACACAGCTAAATTGTGGAGTCAGGATTAGAATCCACAACCTCTGACTCCCAAGCTCGTGACCTTTCCACTAAGCCACACTGCTTCTCTATGAATGAATGCCTGCTCTCCAAATCCACCCCTTATATCTGTTCCTCTGATTCTCTCCTCTTTCCCTTCCTCCAATCATTTGCTCCCATTCTCTTACCCTCCTTCACTGCCATTTTCAATCTCTCACTCTCTGTTGGCTCCTTCCCCTGTAAATTCAAGTCTCCACATACTAAAAAAGCAATTTCTCTAGCCCTCAACCCTATTCAACTATTTCTAATAATGATAATAATCGTATTTATTAAATGCTTTTTCAATCTCTCACTCTCTGTTGGCTCCTTCCCCTTTAAATTCAAGTCTCCACATACTAAAAAAGCAATTTCTCTAGCCCTCAACCCTATTCAACTATTTCTAATAATGATAATAATGGCATTTATTAAATGCTTACTACGTGCAAAGCCCCGTTCTTTGCACTGGGGAGGTTACAAGGTGATCAGGTTGTCCCACGTGGGGCTCTGTCTTCATCCGCATTTTACAGATGGGCCCAGAGAAGTTAAGTGACTAGTCCAAAGTCCCATAGCTGACAAGTGGTGGAGCCGGGATTTGAGCCCATGACCTCTGACTCCAAAGTCCGGGCTCCTTCCACTGAGCCACACTGCTTCTCCATCTCCTGGGTTCCATTATCATCTATACTCCTAAGAACGGATTGCATCTACCTGCTACCTGCATTTCCTCTCCATCAAACTCTTCCTTTGTTACTACATACAACAAGCGCTTGGGAAGTCCAAGTTGGCAACATATAGAGACGGTCCCTACCCAACAGCGGGCTCACAGTCTAGAAGGGGGAGACAGACAACAAAACAAAGCATATTAACAAAATAATACATACTATTATGCATGTTACTACATACTACATACATTTCTCCCCTGCCTTACCTCCTTCCCCTCCCCACAGCACCTGTATATATGTATATATGTTTGTACATATTTATTACTCTATTTAATTTGTACATATTCTATTTATTTTATTTTGTTAATGTTTTGTTTTGTTGTCTGTCTCCCCCTTCTAGACTGTGAGCCCACTGTTAGGTAGGGACCCTCTCTATATGTTGCCAACTTGGACTTCCCAAGTGCTTAGTACAGTGCTCTGCACACAGTAAGCGTTCAATAAATATGATTGAATGAATACATACAGTCAGGCCTTTGACTCCACTGAAACTCTCTGAAGCTCCCAGTGTCCTCTTTGAGGCTAAATCCATAGGGCTGTATCATATCCTAATCCTCCTCCACCTCTCGTCTGCTTTTGGCCCCGTGGACCACCCCCACTTGTGGATGATTCTTTCAGACCCAAAGGCTTTGTATTTGCTGAACTGTGCTTTCCAAGCTCTTAGTACAGTGCTCTGCACACAGTAAGCACTCAGTAAGTACAATTAAATGAATGAATGAAAAGGGCTTAGTAAACACCAGTGATGATGATGAGACTGTGAGCCACTGTTGGGTAGGGACCATCTCTGTATGTTGCCAACTTGGACTTCCCAAGCGCTTAGTACAGTGCTCTGCACACAGTAAGGGCTCAATAAATACAATTGAATGAATGAATGATGAAGCAGCAGCATGGCCTAGTGGCAAGTAGATGGGCTTGGGAGTCAGGGGTCATGGGTTCTAATCCTGCTCCATCACTTGTCTACTGTGTTACCTTGGGCAAGTCACTTTACTTCCCTGTGCCTCGGTTACCTCACCTGTAAAATGGGGATTGAGACTGTGAACCCCATGTGGGACAACCTGATCACCTTGTATCTACCCCAGTCCTTAGAACAGTGCTTGGCATGAAGTAAGCGCTTAACAAATACCACAATTATTATTATTACTATGATGATGATGATGACAATGATACCTTGAATTTGCTGACACAATGCTAACTTGGTTCTCCTTCTACTTCTCTGACTTGCCCTTCACAGTTTCACTCACTAGTTACTGCTCTGCTTCTCTCGTTTGGCTACGGGAATTCCAAATGTGACTATGGAATTATGATCGATAGACACGGACTGGTATGTGACAGAGATTCATCAGGATCTACCTTTATATCATCAAGCTAAAGGGTGAATTCTGCAATCAAAGGAATAGTTACACAATCTATTCCCAAACCTTTTTCCAGACTTGTACCCATAAACCAGAGATGTCCAAAACAAAAAATGTTTATAGACGCCTTGTAATTTTTTTTTTCCCTCGGGTGGGCAATTATGGAGTTCTGAGAACTTTGAGAAAAAACTTGCACTCGTTAATTTATGCAACAGTAACAAGTTTGGCATGAGGTTCCCACTGCAGGATGATAAAACAGATGAGCAGGCAAATATATCTCTGGTTGAGAAGACAATAGGTCTCAGAGGAATTCCTAGCAAAGTCCACACCTACTAGGTATCTCCTCAGAGTGACTTTGAATGCAATCTCTCCCTTCTTTATGTGATGTTTGTGCTTCTACGTGGAAGGAATTCAAAAAGGGATTTTAAAAATCTAGGTTTTTTCTAACATCCTGGGTCTCTTCCTTCCATGATCTTATTTTCTACCAAAAGACTTGATTTTAAAATGGTCAGCACATTAAATCAGACACCTCATCCTTTAGGGAAATTGTAGGTAGAATCCTTGCATGTTAACTTTGCTTATTTTGGTAGCTGCTGTTTGTTTGTTTTATGGTATTTAAGAGCTTACTATGTGTCAAACACTGTTCTAAGCACTGGGGCAGGTACAAGTTACTTAGGCCAGACAGGGTCCCTGTTCCACATGGGGCTCACAGTCTCAGTAGAAGAGAGAACAGGTAATCTCCATTTTACAGTTGAGGAAACTGAGGAATAGAGAAGTTAAGTGACTTTTCCAAGGTCACACAGGGAGCAACTGGTGGAGACAGAATTAGGACCCAGGTTCTCTGACTCCCAGGATCCTGCTCTATTCAATAGGCCAAGCTGCTTCTCTAGGCCACACTACTTCTCTAGTTATTTATATATTAATCCTACTGATAACTCAAATTAAATAGAATTGAAGTAATGCCAATATAGTACAGTGCTGTATACACACACACACACACACACACACACACACACATGCGTGCACACACACAGCTCCCCCCCACCCCAGAAAGAAAGGTATGAGAAACATCCTTCATTTTCACCAATGATGTAGCTAAATCACATCTTCCAAGCTAGTTGTCTTCCCCCACTTCAAGACCCTACTGAGAGCTCACCTCCTCCAGGAGGTCTTCCCAAACTGAGCCCCCTCCTTCCTCTCCCTCTCTTTCCCCTCTTCATCCCCCCCGTCCTACCACCTTCCCCTCCCCACAGCACCTGTATATATGTTTGTACAGATTTATTACTCTATTTTACTTGTACATATTTACTATTCTATTTATTTTATTTTGTTAATATGTTTTTTTTTGTCTGTCTCCCCCTTCTAGCCTGTGAGCCCGCTGTTGGGTAGGGACTGTCCCTATATGTTGCCAACTTGTACTTCCCAAGCGCTTAGTACAGTGCTCTGCACACAGTAAGCACTCAATAAATATAATTGAATGAATGAAGTATGGCTGAAAGACCAATGTGAGACTGACCATTTTTTTAACCCTTTTTAAAATAGTATTTGTTAGGAGAAGCAGTATGGCCTAGTGGATAGAGCACGGGCCTGTGAGTCGGAAGGTCATGGGTTCTAATCCTGGCTTGGCCATTTGTCTGCTGTGTGACTTTGGGCAGGTCACTTAACTTCTCTGGGCCTCAGTTAACTCGTCTGCAAAATGAGGATTTAGACTGTGAGCCCCGCATGGGATAGGGACTTTATCCAACCCGATTTGCGTGTATCTACCCCAGCACTTAGGACAGTGCCTGACACATAGTTAAGCATTTAACAAATACCATCATCATTATTATTATTATTAAATGCTTGCTATGTGCCAGGCACTGTACTAAGTACTTGATACAAGTACTTGGATTGATACAGTTCAACTGACACTGTCCACTGACATTGTTTTTTTTGCACCATTTGCACCATTTTTTGCATCCTTTACATAGCCCATCCAAGGTCTCTAATTCACCTTGAGCTCCCTTTTGATAACCCAATCCGGGCAAAATCATTGTCAAGGAGGGCAACCTCCTCCCAGTTGCTGCCCACCTGTCTTCTTGCAGAGTGGTTCCTCGATTTTTGTATTGCTAGGATATGATAGAAACTTTGTCTAATTTCCACATTTGCATTCTCTCCCAGATCTTAGTACTGTGCTTTGCACACTGTATGTACTTAATACTATTACAGCATGACCACTACTTTGTTTTTTGTTTTCCAGTGGTATTTATTAAGGGCTTACTATATACCGGACACTGTACTAAGCACTGCAGTGGATACAAGCTAATCAGTTTGTACCCAGTCTCTGTTGAGGTTCATGTGGTTCACAGTTTTGATCGCCATTTTACAGATGAAATAACTGAGGCATGGAGAAGTGAAGTCACTTACCCAAGGTCACACAGCAGACAAGTATCGGAGCCTGTTTTAGAACCCGTCTTTCTGACCCCAGGCCCGTGCCCTTCACTAGGCTATGCTGTTGCTTCTTGTCTACACTGCCTTTAAAATGTGTGTGTCCCTTTCAAATTCCTCATGATCCAGCTGATGCCCATTCTCCTCACACATCTCACCCACTGGAACCGTGTTGCAGTGACCTTTCGTTAATCGCTAATAAATTGTGTACATAGCATAAGAGAGTAGAGTACCCCTTAGCCTGGATATTTTCTTCAAGATCCTATGTTTTGCCAACGTGAGCACTTACTGTGTGCAATGCACTGTACTAAGTGTTCGGGAGAATACAACAATGAACACACACTTTCCCCACCTCTCAAACTTGCCCTTATCCTCGATTCCTCCCTCTCATGCATCCCAATTATATTGCTCTCTACCAAAGGTTTAATGCAGTGTTCTGCACAGAATAAGCACTCAATAAATACTATGGATTGATCTAGAAAATTCATAAGGAAAACAATTGTTAGTGGAAGGGGAAAAACATTTTTTAGATCAGCAATATACATATTAAATTATCTTGAGTCAAAATCATCAAATCAGTCAAGTCTCTTGTGAAGGAGGTGTTAACTTTCTGGGACTAAATATTCAAGAAATAAGAAAATCTAGAAAACATAATGTGATTTAAAAAAAAAGAATCAAATACCACTCGATTGTGAATTTACTGAGGACAGGGATTGGATTCTTCTACTGTATTTTCCCGAGCAGTCAGTCCAGTATTCTGCACCCAGAGTGAAAGAGATAAATGAAACAGAATCTACCATTATAAAGTGAAATCAACTGACATAATGATTTAATGTTTGGGGGGAAAAAAATGGTAAAAAGTATCATAATACAGTAGAGCTGCTAAACCTAAAGAGAAATCAAAACAAATTGGTTATAAATCATTGATTCTAAAATTGCATTTATGGACATATAAACCATGAGCTTGTTTGTCATTAATAGCTTCGATTGGGTAATTGGTTCATATTTAATCTCAGATATAACAAAGACTTGAAATTTGAAAAACAAATAAAGCATCCAAACAACTCCTTTCTTTCACTGATTTAAAAATGTTGTAGGGGAAAATGCCTTAATTTGTTCCCTTGTTGATTTCTGGTCAAATTTAAACTATGAATAAGGAGAAAAGGGGAAAATTTTGAATAGTTTTTTCTTTTTTAATCCTTTTTAAAGGAATTTCATGCACTTTGGTGACAGAAGTAATACTTACTTTGGCCAGCAATTTATAATCCTCTACAAACTCCACTTTGTCTTAGCTATTAAAGCCTGCAATACTTTTCTAGACTCCAGCTGCGTTCACTGTATTGGGTATATATTGCTTTTTTGATGGATTAGTAGAGGGGAAGAGAACATTCCTATGAGTATTATCTTTGTCACCTTTTTTTGTTTGTTTCCAAAAATGTTTCTACTATGAATTTTTTATCATTTACTTCATCTAAAAGTCAGCTCATTTTAATATTTCAAACTGTGCAGATTGTCAATTTTTAAACACAATGCCATTTCATTGGTTTTTGTCCTGAATTTGGATATATGGTAAGCAATTAAATATGTGGTGCATTTGTTAATACTGTAGGAGCAACTGCCAAAATAAATAAAATAAGTGGTTGATATGTGGTAATGATAACATTGTCATAAATGGTTTAGTGACATTAAATGCAAAAGGGAATTAAAAGGTTCAGGCAATATACACATCAAAATAATCAAATCCTGAAATATACCAGCACTCAAATTTCATTGTCTGATTAAAAAATAATGGAAATGAAAATACTGGCAATAATATCACCCTGACAAATAATTATGAGTTCAAATTTTAGGATGGTTTGTCCAAGAGAGATTTCTGGATATGGTTTCATAGTCATATTCATTGCAAGGGAAACCCTATTTCTTCTTAGTTTCTTAGTCTGCCAGGCAAGCATCTTTGCAACTTATTCTCCTCTGAGGCTTGAGGAGGAAAGGGGAGATAATAGGGGTATTTATTGATCTCGACTATGCTGAATGCCTGTCCCTGAACAGGAAGGGAAACCCATTTGATCCTGGGCAATGCCAGCATCATTTGTGTCAGAAGCCAGCCTTGCCCGCCCAAAGTCTGAGAAGGCAATGTGACCCTATGCGGGACAGGGACTGTGTCCAACCCAAAGATCTGGTATCTACTCCAGTGCTTAGAACAGTGCTTGATGCATACTAAGCACTTAACAGATACCATTATTATTATTATTATTATTATTATTATTATTATTATTTAGACAGGGACCACATCTGATCTGATTAGACTGCATCTACTCCAGTGTTTAGCACTACGCTTCTTGTGGCCTATTGATGTCTAGTTTATCAATCCAGTCTAACGCATTTTGTGTGGCCCCCACAGTTTATTCCAGTTCTTCTGACTTGGATGGAAAGACAAATCCAATAAAAATCTATCACACCTATTTCTCCTTTAAATCAGAGTAATAATTATGGTATCTGTAATGTGCTTATTATGTACCAGGCACTGTACTAAGCATTGGAGTGGATACAAGCAAATCGGGTTGGTTACAATCCGTCCCACATGGGGCTCACAGTCTCAATCCCCATTTCACGGATGAGGTAACTGAGGCACAGAGAAGTGAAGTGATGTGCCCAAGGTCACACAACAGACAAGATGGTTTCACCTTAAGAAACACTAATGTTAGAGTATAAGCACTTTGTCCAGAGACACAGGCCATGTCCACCCAGACGATTCACGCTGTTGGAAGAAAATTACCTCAGGCAGTGGTATTTATTGATCACTTACTGTATTCCGAGCATTATCTGAATCACTTTCTGAATGGGAAAATACAGTATAATTAGTTAGACACAAATCCTGCCCATAAGGACCTTACAGACTAAAAGGGAAGGCAGCTAATAAAAAAGAGATGGATATGGACGAAAGTGCTGTGGGGGTGCGGTGAAAATCAAAATGCTTATGGGTTATAGAACCAAGTACAGAAGGAAAGGCAAATAGGTGAAGTAGAAGAGGAAGTAAGGGGTTAGTCATGGAAGGGCACTTAGTACAGTATGTGGCTCATAATAAGCACTTAAATACTGTAAAATATTAAATCTTTTGGTGGAGATTTGATTTTCAGTAGAGCTTTGAAGATGGGGAGAGAAGTGCTCTGTTGTATAGTAAGGGGGAGGAAGTTCCAAGACAGAGAACATGGACAAGGAGTTGTTGGTGAGACAGATGAGATGAAGGGGTAGATTGGTGTTAAAAGAGTAAAATGTGCAGGCTGGGTTGTGGTAGGAGATCAAAGAGATAAGGAGGAGTGCCATATTATGGACTGAATTGTTCTTCAGAAAAATGATCCAAGCAATATGGACCGGAGAGGGGAGAGACAGGAGGTCAGTGAGGAGGCTAATGCAGTATTTGAGGTGGGATGTAAGTGGATTAGCATGGTAGCAGTTTGGATGGAGAGGAAAGAATGGACTTTATAGATGTTGTGAAGGTAGAACCTACGGGATTTTGAGGATAATGCCACATAGAGGAGGGAGGATAGGGGTTAATGAGAGAAGACCTCTAGGAGGAGATGCTGTTTGGGGAGGGTTTTGAAGGTGGAAAGAGTAATCGACAGTTGGATGTGAAGTGTGAGGGATGGGGGATTCGGACAATAGGGGTTTTGAGGAGTTGTTAAAAGTCTGACAGTGCTGGCACAGGCCATGGGCATGGAAGTGTATAATGATGTAGAAGTATTTTATTATTGGGTGGAGGAAAAGGCAGAGTTATAACAGGAGGAGATGAGTTTGAGGTGGACAAGGTTGGCCTGATGTCTGGATATCCACCATCGGCACTACAGTTCAAGCACAGGAGTGGAAGAAGTATACTACTGAGGTGATGCATGGCTTTGGGATGCTAAAAAGTGTTTAACAGAGGTACAGGGGAGCAAGGAAGTTGAGTTCAATGGAGAGGGCAGAGTTGAGAAGGAGGATTTTACTTCAAGAAAGGTAAAGTTAGATACGGAAACCTAATGGGGCATGAGGACTTTGGAATGTTGGAGAGGGTCAAAATTATTGGAGGTCTCTGTAGGGGAACTGGACATTTTTGCAGGGAGGAGGTATGTGGGAGAGAAGGAAGGTCATGGGGTTGTGATCAGAGAGTGGAATTTGAGAACTGGTCAGTGCAGGGATTGTACAGCAAATAGAGGCGATGAGATGGAGAGTGTGTCCAAGTTAGTACGTGGGTGAGATAGGGTAGAGGAGGAGGTTGGTGGAGTTGAGTGAGAGGAAGGAGGCATCGTGGAAAAGTTGTTGGCAACATCCCTGTGGTGTTCCCTAATTATGCCTGTGTATTCTATCCAGAACACACAGTGAAAACATACTCGATAGAATCGGATATGAGGCGGAGCGCCTACCATTTCTCAAGAAATCAGAAGCTCCATGAGTCACAACAGGATTCATCGCAGCAAAAGCGTAGTCACTTCCACAATTTGATAGAGGGGAGATGAGGGGAGATTCTAATTAAGGATACCATAACCTAATGTGTTTTCCAGTGATATTGTCCTACGACATTCTCCGTGTCTTTGTCATACTAAGTTTTTTGGGGGGAGCATTTTCGCATACTTCCTGGGGACTTCTTTTACGGCTAATGACTCAGCAGGCGATCGTTAATTAGGCGAGGTGACTCTCTGTATATTAATATATGAAGTTTGCTTTGGCCCTCTTGCAAGTGACTCTAACTGCTTTGAAACTGCTAAAGTCAGCAAAATGTGACTAAGCATGCAGCGAAAACAGCAGGGACCCTCTCTGATGAAGTCTCGTCCATCTGCCTCGAATGGACTTTGCAGCCTGTTTTTCTGCTCTAAAATTCTTTTTCTTCTTCATCTCCTAATGTAATTTTCACATTTTGTAGTTTCTTCTCTCCCTGTTCATGGATAAAGAAGAAAAGACACAGCTTATCCAAATGAAATGAGACAGACGATTGGATTATTATTATTACTATTGTTTTTGTTATTACTATTATTATTTTCTGTAACCCATTTCAGCCAGCACCGATCAAGAACCTTTCCTTTCCCAGGGATTCTCTCAGACAGTTTGGAGAGATTTCTCTGTACAAAGATAATATCGCAGGCAACGGATAGCACTCATGAGTAAAGTCAAGTATTCAATCAAAGTCTTCAGGATGTTTATAGCAGTTGGAATTTTTCTGCGGTTAGACATTGCATCCTTCTAACAGAGCTGAAGGATGGTGTGCTCATTTAATGAGACTGTTGTTCAAACTGACAGGTAAAAACACAAGTTAATAGAAAGTAATGGTGGATTTTTTTCTTTTAAAAAAAAGATTTGGGGAACCATTGGACATGTCTTCATACTGAAGGTCACTTTTTTGTCCCCCAAAATTACAAATGTCCCAAAGAACACAAGATCCTGAAGACAATAAGTTCCTAGCACTGGAGTAATTGGCAGATATCAGTGTTGTTTTCCTTTCTTCTCATTGAACTACTCTTTTCTTTAGAAGAAACCTGATTTTTTCCCTTACTTTTCAAATCTTTAGACTGTAAGCTTGCTGAGACCGTCTACCAACTCAGTTGTACTGTACTCTCCCAAGCACTTTGTATAGTGCTCCTCACACAGTAGGCACTCAATAAATATAACTGATTGATTGACCTTGCTTCCTTCTTTTCATGCAATTCATTGTAGACTCATTCATTCATTCAGTCATATTTATTGAGCACTCACTGTGTGCAGAGCACTGTATTAAGCACCTGGAAATCATGATGCCTTTCAGGTAAGTCAGTTTAGCACGAATCAATCAATCAATCAATTGTATTTATTGAGCGCTTACTGTGTGCAGAGCACTGTACTAAGCGCTTGGGAAGTACAAGTTGGCAACATATAGAGACAGTCCCTACCCAACAGTGGGCTCACAGTCTAAAAGGGGGAGAGTGAAGACAGTTAGTTTATCCCATTCTTTATAAGCTTCACCTTGGTGAGGTCTTAAAAATTTGTCACTTCAAGAAATTAATTTGCATCCCCTCCTTTCAGCTCTTAAATAGTTTTCATAGTTACTGCCTTCATTTCATACTTAGGTCAAGTCTTCACTGGGAAAAAGAATGGAGAAATTGTGCAGCTTGGTCTAGTGGGTAACTACACAAATAAATACCTTTTTCTTGTGTTTGTAACAATTCAAATGTCTAAAGGAACGCATTGCTTCTCTAGGGATTGGGGTGGGGCCAGAGGCAGGATGTGGGTGAGAGGTAGGCAGCGAGATTGATGAGATTGAGGTACGGTGAGCAATGTTAATGCTCTAATATCCTTGTGTCACTTGCCGTTCATTCCTTCTGAGAACAGGAGGCTTCAGCGGTGGCTTCTCCCCTGGCCTTCCACCCCTGGCCTGACTCTGGGCTTGAGTTCTGAGTCACAGATGGGGACCAGGGGATGCTTCTGGAGCCTCTCCATCTCCTCTTCCTTCCCACCTGACCCCGCTGCAGTCGGAAGGTCAGGACTACTGAAGGCCGGCATCCCTCAGCCACCCACAGATACCCCAATGCACCCTGAATCCTCAGCCCCAGAAGCGAGCTCTGCCACAACATATGGGACCCCTGCCATCACATGACTCCTCTGGGCTTCCGTGACATGCTTCTGCCCCCCTTCTGCCTCTCACTTTAGACTTTCAAATCGTTACAAGCACAAGAAAATGGTATTTACTTGTGCAATTACCCCCTTCTGATTTTTGAGGAAGAAATAAAACATCCTTTTTTGGTAAGGTATAATCGTTTGTTTGTAATGGTATTTGTTAAGCCCTTACTACGTGCCAGGCACTGTATTAAGCACTGGGGTAGATACAAGTTAATCAGGTTGGGTACAGTCCCTTTCTCACATGGGGCTCACAGTCTTAATCCCCATTTTCTGGATGAGAGAACCCTAGGCCCAGAGAAGTGAATTAACTTGCCCAAGGTCAACCAGCAGACAGGTGACTAGTCAGGATTAAAACCCATGTCCTCTGCTTCCCCGGCCCTGGATCTATCCACTAGACCATTGCAGCTTGTCTCCATGATTACTGATTGCTAATCAGTGAGAGCGTTGGCCAGAGGCGGAGGAAGAAGAGAAGGATGAGGAGGAAGGTGATAACATTCCAGAGCAACAGGGAAGGGAAGTTAATTTAATTATTCTTGAATTCTGAACTTCAGAGAGGGCAATTGTAGTAAGAGAGGCAATCTCAAGTACCCTCTTACCTTCCTCTTCTTTTTCCCCTCCTCTCCTTTCTTCCTCTCTTTTTTTCTCCTCCCCTCATCACTATACTTGATTCTTATATGATCTGAAAAATTGCCCCACCCATATTTGAGTGTAACACAAATAATGCAAAAATTGTGGCAGATAGCCATATTACTGGAGAATATTTGCTATGAAAATATCTTCTGAATGTGAATAAGAAAACAGAGGGTTAAAATAAAACCTGTAAATATCAACATTTTATCTGGGGAATGGAAGGGTTACTGAAATATATATATATATATATATATATATATGTGTGTGTGTATAATATATGCATATAAATTATATGCAATGCATACGTATGTATATTCGTGTGGGCATATAATGTATATGTACCAGATAAGTACTTCCCTGACTTACATTTTTTTTTATCATTTTTACCTTAAAAATTCTAATTATAGGTAGCGGAAAAACATCACAAATGTTGTAAAATCCAGTCAATTCTGTGTAGTAAACATGATGATGAACTTCAGTTTTAAGAACATTTAAAATTATGTCCCTTGTATATTTGGCTGAGGTAAACATATTTTCACCGATACAAACATTCATATTAATAAATACAAATGTGTTTACGGTGAGTTTCACATAGACTTTCCAATTCTGTGAAAGCTTGTACAAGATCACAAATTTTTGGTGGGTCATTTTTTCATATTTGTCAATATTTGGGAGATAATGTACCTGATATACTTCAGTAACTCACTAAAATTCAGTGAGCCATGTTTTCAACTTATGTCATCCCTTAGCCTACATTTAGTGTAGGCTGAGTCCTGTATGGGCCTGTGTGATAAAACATTTGCTAACCCATCAAAGGCAAACAGGAATAGAATCCAAGATTTTTCTTTCCTCTGCCTTCTCTAGTCACCAAAAAAAAAAAATAAAGGCAACTTCTACTATTCTTGAAACAGTGATCATCTGGGATTCACTTTACTTTCCAAAATAGTGCCAATTCCCAGATTCACAGGAAGGATAGGTTAGTGTAACATCAGATAAACAGGGCTAATATTCTTGTAGAACCCTGGGTTCAGGAAAGGTCACATTACAATAATAATTATGGAACTTGGTGAGATCTTACTATGTGCCAAGCACTGTTCTAAACACAAGGGTAGATACAAGTTAATTCATCCGTTCAATCATATTTATTGAGTGTTTACTGTGTGCAGAGCACTGTACTAAGCACTTGGAAAGTACAATTCAGCAATAAAGAGACAATCCCTGCCCACACCGGGCTTACGATCAAGACGTTAATTGGGTTAGACACAATCCCCTGTCCCATATGGGACTCACACTCATCCCCATTTTACAGATGAGGTAACTGAGACACAGAGAAGTGAAGTGACTTACCCAAGGTCACAGAGTGATAAAGCGGTGGAGGTGGGATTTGAACCCAGTTCCTTCTTCCTCCCAGGCTGGCGCTCTATCCACTAAGCCATGCTGCTTCTACTGTGATTATAATCAATTGATTTATCATTATAATCAATCAATCTGTTGTATTTCTGAGCAACTGTGGTGTGTAAACCACTGAACTGAGCTCTTGAGTCCAACGTGACCCCTATCCTCCAGGACATTACAATCATGCACAGACAGCAGAAAGAAGAGATGGGGGGATGGATGTGTGAATGAGTAGGAACTTAAATAGTAGAGAAGGTAAGTCGATCTGGGCAAAATGGCTCTGAATGTGCAAGTTCTGAGGTGGTGAAGAAGGGTACAGGTGGTTTTGTGAAGCGGGGACAGGTTTGCTGAGTAATGGCCCAAGAAGGTGATCCTGGCAGTCCTGAATAGGATACACTAGAATGGGGAGAACCCAATAAGATCGGATATGAGAATTCTGGCTACACCACTTGTTGGCTGTGTGACCTTGGACAAGTCACTTTACTTCTCCGGTCCTCAGTTACCTCATCTGTAAAATGAGCTTTTAGATTGTGAGCCCCACATGGGACGGAGACCGTGTCCAACCCGATTTGCTTGTATCCACCGCAGCTCTTAGTACAGTGTGGGGCACATAGTAAGCGCTTAACAAATGTGGCAATTATTACCATTAACATACCGCTCCACATCTGTGACCACGCTCTAATGGATCGACGTCTCTCAAGCTAAGTGACTATCATCATACTTTTCTGAAATCGCTGCTCCTAAGGCAAAACTTAAAACTCCGTTTGAGAAATGTTTGTTTCAGCTTCACCTAAGGTTTTCAGAAACTTACTCCAGTTAATCATGCAGTTTTTTCCCGTGCAAATTGTGTGTTGCAAGAGCAAAAATAGGCTTACTGTATAATTACTTCTGTAGTAGTGTAAGCAGAAAACAGGCTGAACCGTTAAAATTTCAATATGTAGAATCAGGAAGAAATTAAAGCCCGAGGTTCTAGTGCTCCTTTTACTACTGTAAAGCTTACCTGAAAGCTGATGTGGAATAATTAGCAATCTAATGAAATAAACTAAAACATTAGCTGACTAAATAAATAGATAAAAATCATCAAAATAATACAAGATACTTACAGACTACACATCTTATTGAACAAATGAAATCTTTCAGAAACTATCCTGATCCTCTCTTACTTCACTGAATACCCACAAAACACAGCCAGGCCTTGTCTTCTAGGGAGTAGTTTATCACAGCATGAAGGAAAAGGTGAATAAGCTCAAAGTGTTCATATAAGAACACAGATATAGTCTTTGTAAAAGGATGCTGACATACTCCTGAATATTGATTTTCATGTGGCTTCATGTATGTGCACAAAAATGAATGGAAGGGCTGAATAAATTCCTTAAATTGTTCGGCCATTTTCAATTCGCATGGAAACTATTTGGCCAATTCTCATTTATTCAGACATATTTATTGAGCACTTAAGGAATGCAAGGCACAGTAGTAAGTGCTTAGGAGCATGCAATACATCAGACACATTTCTTGCCCACAACAAGCTCACAGCCTAGAGAGAATATGTTTGCCCAGATTTAAATGATTCACAGAACTACCAAATAACTAGTGATATATATGCAAAGTATGAGTTTGACATTTATATTGCATCAATCTGAAAATGATGTGGGTCTATGTCCTTTTTTGCAAACCAAAACAATATTTTTATTACGGAAACGAGCAAAAATTACAAATATTTTGGATGACCATGATTTTTTTCAAACATTTTGAAGTCAAAATATTTATCAAACATTTCATATTCATTCCAAGTTAATAGGTTTTGGTGGATGAGCTGTTACAATTTTGACTGCCTACAGAAAAAGAATCAACTGGTCACTGAGAGACCCAACCTTATAGCTCAACTTACAAGATGTGACTACTGTCTGAAAGGAGAGAAGTTTAGAGGAAAAATTAAGTTTTCAATAAGCAAATGGGGGTGAATAGATGGGAATACTGACTTTTTTGTGTAATGTGCAGTTTTAGAAGAACAAATGTGATATATTTTTACTTAGGAAAGAGGAAAAATGCAATATTCTCTTCCTCAGAAATTAGAAATGCCTCTTCAAATGTTTTCTTTAACACTGAGCAATTGAAATCCACTACATGATCTCTGTTTCAAGCCCAGCAAATATTTCCTGACCTAGAAGTGTTTTCCTCTGGAAATTCAGGCAGGATGAATTAAGGGATGGAAAGGTCACAGGTCCCTTGCTAAGGGATCCTGTTGATGTCTGAGGAATTAGTCGATCTAAACAAGGCTAGAGAGTCACTCCTGGGCTTCTACTCAATCCTCCCTTCCCTTGAGGTGATATTACACACTCTGCTATCCAATCTCAACTCCTGTGTTACTATTTCCACCCATCTATTTATTGTTCTCAAACCACCATCTCCAGCCCTTAATCATTCTCAAAATTCAATTCCCCTACCCTCATATGAATTCAGTTAATTTCCCTTGGCAAATTTTCCAGGCATTAATCCAACTTTGGCCATTACATATTTACTCTGACCTGCAAATAATTTGGCACTCTCTTCCACTAATAACTCCTCTATTCCTCAATCAGTCTTTCATTCATTCAATCGTATTTATCGAACACTTACAGTGTACAGAGCACTGTACTAAGCACTTGGGAGGTACAATACAACGATAAACAGACACATTCCCTGACCACAACAAGTTGACAGTCTAGAGGTGAGGAGGCAGACATTAATATAAATAAATAAATTACAGATATGTACATAAGTGCTTTGGGTCTAGGAGGGGGGGAGAACAAAAGCAGCAAGTCAGGGTGATGCAGAAGCATAAATAGATATAATCTCTGCCTTCAAGGAGTTTACAATCTATCAAGTGAGCCAGGCGTTAAAATAGTGAGGTAGGAAAAGCAGGTGAGTGTATGGATAAGTATGTAATAATGTTAATAATGATAAGTTTGTTAAGCACTTTTTAGGTGCCGAGCACTGTTCTAAGCACTAGAGTTGATACACGTTTACAAGCTTGGACAAAATTCCCTGTCTCTCATGGACTCACTGTCTAGGTAGGAGAGAGTGGAATTTTTATGCCCATTCTACAGATGAGGCAATTGAGGCACAGAAAAGTTAAGTGATTTGGCCAAGGTCCCACAGCAAACAAGTGGCAAAGTGAGGATCAGAACCCAGGTTTTCTGACTCTCGGGCCGATGCTCTTTCCACTAGGGAATACTGCTTCTCATATAAGTGCTGCAGGAGCATACTTAAATTTATAGGTGACACAGAAAGGAGGGATAATAGGGTGGAAGATTGAGAGATGAGTCTGGGAAGACGTCCTGGAGGAGATATGATTTTGGAAGGGCTTTGAAGATGTGGGGAGCAGTGAGTGTGCATGTGACAGAAAGGAGGGATAATTGGGTGGAAGACAGATGTCAGGGGAAGGCTTTCTGGAGAAGATGTGATTTTAGAAGGGCTTTGAAGATGGAGGGAGTAGTGATCTGTTAGATATAAAGGGGGCAGGAGGGGAGTCCCAGGCCAAAGGGAGGATGTTAAGTATGAGATTGGCAGCGTGCAGACAAGACTAAGGTACAAGATGTTGGTTGCTGTTAGAGGATCTGAGTTTCTGGGTGGGTTTCTGTTGGAGAGAATGAGGATAGGTAGGAGGGAAAGAACAGATTGAGTATTTTAATGTCCCATCAAAGTCCCTGCCTACAGTCCCATTATTTTTTCAAACATTTAAGTCCCTCTCTGTTGTAAAAATTGAAAGCAGCAATTGTGAATTCCCCAAAGCCCTGCCCTCTCCTCCTCACCACTTGCTGTTTCTCAAGTAGAAATCTTCCACCTGCTCTCTAAATCCCCTCCTTGCACATGTGCCTCTAATGCCTCTCACTTCCTAAAAGCACGTGCACCCATTTTCATCCTTTCTGTCACTGAAGGCTCCTTCTTTTCTGCCATCAAGGATGCTCAAGTTTTCTTCCTTCTGAAGAAGTTCTCTCCAAGCCCTTTCCACAGTTACTCCTACTACCTTCTTCATCAATTCTGCGCAGTGCTCTGCACACATTAAGCGCTTAATAAATACATTTGAATGAATGTACTCTCTTCTTGACTCACTACAATCAGATTTCTGAGCCCTTCACTCTGCCAAGGTTGCGCTCTCTAGTTACCTATCACCTAGTTCAATTGGGCTTGATTCTCTTCTAAGCTGTCTTTGACACTGTGGACCACTCTCTTCTTCTTGAACTCCCCTTCTAGACTGCAAGATCCCTGTGGGCGGGGAATGCGCCTACCAATTCTTCTGTTCTCTCAAGTGCCTAATACAGTGAAATACACACAGTGAGCTCTAAATCAAAACCACTAATGGTTACACTATCAGGCCTGTTTGGCAAATGGAGTATTAAGCTGGATCTTCCTATCTCTCTAAATGTTACTTCTATAATTGTAGGTGTCCCATTATGGTTTGTTCTGGCTGCATGATTCTCAAATCTACTTCATGAACCCTGACCACTAGTCTAACCTACAATTCCACACCTGCTTTGTCTCCAGAAGTCTCCTCTTAGACATTCTGCAGGTATTTTTCCATGGTATTTGTTAAGTACTTACTATGGGCCCAGCACTTTACTAAGCTCTGGGGAAGATACAAGGTAATCAGGTTGGACACAGTCCCTGTCCCACATGGGGTTCACAGTTGTAATCCCCAATTACAGATGAGGTAATTGAGGCACAGAGAAGTCAAGTGACTTACCCAGGGTCCCACAGCAGACAAGCGGCAGAGCCGGGGCTACAACCCAGGTCCTTATGACTCCCAAGCCCAAGCTCAATCCAGTAGGCTATGCTTTTTTAACTCTTCATCCCCACTCTTCCTCTTAACTGCCTCAACTAGCCAATGGTCTTTATCCAAACTATTGCCACCTTGGTCCGAGTTATTATCATATAGTACATAGACTATCGTATCGGCCTCCTCATTAGTTTTCCTACCTCCAGCCTCTCTCATCTCCGATCTTTATTACATATTGCATTGAGGCCTAGTGGAGAGAGCATGAGCTTGGGACCCGGGTTCCAAACTTGGATTTAACCACTTACCTGCCTTGGGTAAATTTTTGTGTGCCTCAGTTTCCTTATGAGTAAACTGGGGATTTGATACATAGTCTCCATCTCTGTGAGCCCCACATAGAAAAGGGATTGTGTCTATCCTGATTATCTTCTATCTGTGCCGGCATATAGTACAGTGTTTTTTTAATGTTACTTGCTGAAGGCTTATACTGAGCCAAGTATTCTACTAAGTGCTGGTCTTATCAGTCACAGTGGTAAAAAAATCTCTGTCTCTTCTTAACACCTGAAGGACAGTTATGTAAGGAGATCTTAATTTGATAAATTAGTTTAGAAGCCACATTCCTAATTTGGGAATCATCTCAAAACCTAATAATTCATTACTAGACTTAAGAAAGACAAAAGAGAAGAAGTGGCCTTAGAAGACAGAGTCACAAGACTAGAATCATAAGTGTGTAAGCAACAGACATCCTAGAACCACCGGAGACTTGTTAGCTAGAATCTTTTCTTACCTCCGACTGCTGATCTTCGATCTTCTCGTGAATGATTTAATGTCTCTTGGGGTAGCAGAGGAGGCTGCTATCTAGGATAGAAATCTAATCACTCACTAATTGTATGAGGAAATATCCTTCCAAGTAATAAAATATTGAGACAGGAGCAACAAATACTTGAGCTTGCTGCAGGACATGGGAGAAGGCAGTGAGCTTCAGAGGGTTTGCAAAATAAGGAAGATTTCCAACAAGGCAGACTGAAACCTACTGGCTCAAATATCTTGGTCTTTTCTTGCTTTCCTAGAACTTACTTGGGTTTGAGAGGAGGATGTGACAAGACATCATCTGAGCTGTAATGCTGTGATTGAGTACCTTAGGGATCATTCCATTACAATTAATCAACCTGTCAATCACTGGTTTTTATTGAGTGGGCAGAGCACTGTAGTGAGCACTGGGGAAAATATAATCCAACAGAACTGGTAGAAGCCATCCATGCCCACAACAAGCTTGCATTCTCTCCCAAGCTTGAGACAAGGACTCAAACTAAAGGAATGAGGAGAAAAAATGTAGAACACACCCAACTGCACAACATATTCAGTTACCCATTGCCTCCGCTTGCCCCAGGACTAGAATTTGGGGAACAATGAACTTAGAGTCATGGCCTGATGTGATAAATCCCCATCTGACCTGGGAGAGACTCTTGGGGTGATCTCCTTTTCGAAAAAATCTGAACAAAGCCCAGAAATCTCCCTGCATCTCCCTGCCTTGAGAAGCAATGCATCCTAGTGGGAAAAGCCTGGGAGTTAGAGGTCTGGGTTCGGATGTCGGCTCTGCTACTTACCAGCAATGGGAACTTGGTTAAATCTCTCATCTCTTCTGTGACTCTGTTTCCTCATCTGTACAATGGGGGTTCAATGCCTCATCTCTCTCCCCTACAGGCCCTGAGCCCTGTGTGGAACAATAACTGTCTGAATGAATTGCACCTACCCCAGGGCTTAGCATAGTCCTTGTTCTATCGTAAGCGCTCGACAAATACCACCATTACTGCTACGTCTAAGAACTTTCTTTTAACCGACATACGTCTCTGGCTCATGAAAATCAAAATGGTTTTGTGATGAGCTCACTGTGGGCAGGGAACATGTCTATCAACTTTTTTATATCTTACTCTCCCAAGTGCTTAGTACAGTGCTCTGCCCGCAGAACTGCTCAATAAATATGATTGACTGATTGAGTGAATGATGAGAGCAGTCCTGATATTGTTGTGCTCATCGTGGGCAGGGAATGTGTCCATTTATTGTTGTATTGTACTATCCCAAGTGCTTAGTATAGTGCTTTGCACACCGTAACTGCTCAGTAAATATGATTGTTCTTGTGCCAAAAGGTTGATGAAAAGAAATCTTTAAGTCATGGTCTCTGGTATGTCTCATGACCTTCTAACAGTATCTCAAAAGGTTAACAGCTTGCTAATGTACACCCCTCCCCCCAAAACAAATGAGAACTTCTGGGTGCCCTTAATTCTTTTGGATTCTCAATGTAGACATCCTGAAGGGATCCCCTAGCCCCAGATCAGACACTGGCCTCTGTGGAGGTCCATTTGCCAATCTACAGGCCAGGTTTCTTGGGTGGAAAATGACTGAGGAGAGTTGTTGAGAGTTACAGTGCTCCATGCAAAACAGTGTGGCTTTGTGGAAAGAGCAAGGAGCCAAAGGAACTCGATCACAATCCAGACTACACCACTTGTCTTCTGTGTGACCTTGGACAAGTCACTTCATTTCTCTGTCCCTCACTTACCTCATCTGTAAGATGGGGATTAAAAGTATGAGCCCCACATGGGACCACCTGATTACCCTGTATCTACCCTAGTGTTTAGAAAAGTGCTTCGCACATAGTAAGCGCTTAACAAATACCATAATAACAATAATTATTAACTTGGTTCTAATCTGGGCTCCACCACTTGCTTGCTATGTGACAATGGACAAATCGTGAAACTGCTCTGGGCCTCAGTTTCTCTGTGTGTAAAATGTAGATTTGCCAACTCTGTTGCATTGTACTCACCCAAGTGTTTTTACCAGTACTATACCCACAGTAAGTGCTCAATAAATGCCACTGAATGATTTATTGATACCTCATCTCCCTCCTTCTTAGATTGTGAGCCCCATGTGGGAAAGGGACTGTGGCCGATCTGTTGTGTTTTATCTACCCTGGGGTGAGCTGAGTGCCTGGTAAATAAAAAGGTCTTAGTATCTCGAGTGTTGTTATTGTTAATATTGAAAAGTCAATCCATCGCAAGTACTTGAAATGCACATTTTTAATAGAAACTGCTTTTAAACACTCCAAATTGAGATGTCAAAGATGATTGATAACTCAGACAAGTGTCAAGAGAACAAAAATCTATATATAACTATGAGGCCTTACCTCAAGAAATTACCTCAAGAAATTAAATGTGTCAAAGAATGGCCATGAGGCAATAACTTTGCCAAGATTACAATGAAAAGTCAGTAAAATGATTATCGAGTGAAACGAGGTGATACGTGCTGCATGCCTGGTTGTGGTTTATGTTTCTACCCATATTCATAAATATTAAATTTCCTAAAAGTAGAGCACTTTGCAGCAAACTCCAACCAGTTATATTTTGACTGGTATTTATTGAGCGATTACTATGTGCAGGGTACTGTACTAAGCGCTTGAGAGAGTACAACAGAATTAGCAGATACGTTCCCTGCCCATAATGAGCTTGCAGCCTAGAAGGAGATATAGACATTAATATGAGTAAATAAGTAATTGATATAATTTAAAGATCTGTACATAAGTGCTTTGGGGTCGAGGGTGGAGACTATCAAATGCCCGAAATTCACAGATCTAGATGTCGCAGGAGGGAGAGGGAGTCCTACCTGTTTAGCATGTATCTATCTCAGAGCTTACTAGTGCCGGCAGAAAGTAAACACTAAATAAATACCATAATCAAGAGGAGGCTCCAGTAATCCCAGTTCCACCATTTGCCTGTCATAACAGGGACATCAAAGAAATAATTTCCAGTTCTTAAAGGAATTTATCACCATATCTCTGACAGCTTTATTTCTTTGTTGAGTGAAACACAAGTATTAATTGAGCCATCTGAAAACATTTCTAGTGGGCAAATTAAGCTAAGATTTTAATTCAAAATACCCGATTCATAGCCCTGTAATAGCTCTGAGCAGCTTCATTCCAAAGTCCCTGCTTGGTTTCTTTGAAAGGGCAGGCCAGTGATTACTGGAAGAGAATTAATAGAAAGGAGAATGAAAAGAAAAATGTCAGGGCACTCTGAACCTCAGAGGAATTATTTGCAATTTATAATATACAGTAGCACGGCTCATCTTTATTCTCTCCCTCCAGGGTCCTTCTGAAAACAAGATATTCTATAATAAAGAGATGCCAAACTTTAAAAACAAATGAGTGATAAATAGACTCATGGGAGAAGAGGAGCCAGCTGGTGATTTTTAGAAAAAATTATCTCTATCTTTCTTTCTTGGTCCCTGTGTTCCACTGTGATCTTACTATTAAGATTAGATTCATGTGATTCATATTAATGTCTGTCTCCTCCTCTGGACTGTAAGCTCATTGTGAGCAGGGAATGTGTCTGCTAATTCTGTTGCATTGTGGTCTCCCAAGAGCTTAGTACAGTGCTCAGTACCGTAGATTGATTGCATGATATGACCTGGAAACTGCAGGGATTTTAATGAAACTTCAGCAAATGTAAATTGTAAACTGTAAAATGTAAGTCGATCAATCAAATAGTATTTATTGAGCTCTTACAGTGTGCAGAGAATTGTGCTAAGCACTTGGGAGACTACAAAACGAATTAGTAGAAATGGTCACTGTCCATAGTCTAAACTGTAGAAATCTCTGTGTCGAGGAGCAGCGTGGCTCAGTGGAAAGAGCACGGGCTTGGGAGTCTGAGGTCATGGGTTCAAATCCCAGCTCCACCAAATGTGACCTGTGTGACTTTGGGCAAGTCATTTCACTGATTCGTGCCTCAGTTACCTCATCTGTAAAATGGAGATTAAAACTGAGCCTCACTTGGGACAACCTGATCACATTGTGTCCTCCCCGGTGCTTAGAACAGTGCTTTGCACATAGTAAGTGCTTAACAAATGCCATCATCATTATTATCATCATTTCTCTCTCTCACCCCCTCCATTCCATATCTGCCTCAGATTCTGCAATATAAGGGCACCACCTATCTACATCAGAAGATTGACAGATGTTCCAAACCAATCCGTCCTTTCTGCAGGAGCCATGCAGAGGAAATGGCCCATGACTGTGCTTTTAAATCAAACTTTAACTGGGTGGAGTAAGATCTAAGCTGGGAACACCTACATACTAATCAGATGTAATTTAGCCAAGGTGCACCTTTATTGTGTGCCTGTTACAGTGTGAAACCGGTGGCCTATCTAACCCAGGACTCCATCAATTAATCAATCATATTTATTGAGTACATACTGTGTGCACAGCACTGTGCTAAACCTCTGGGGGAGTGCAACACAACAGAGTTGGTAGACACATTCCCTGCCCACAATGAGGTTACAATTTCAGGAGCAGCAGGAAAATTGAAGGGATTGCTTGATGTTTGCCCTTTTTTTCATGAATCTTCATGGTTACAGAAGGGGTACAATGCACCAAAATCCAGAGGAAAGAAAAAAAGGCTAGCAGGAGAGATGGTGGGCTAGGAAAGCAGATGAGAAGTCAGGGCTGGAGAAGTAGTGTTGTGGGTCATCCACGAAGAGGTGGTGTCTGAAGCCCTGTGAGGTGATGAGTTTCCCAAGACAGTGTATGTCATAGCAAAGGAACTCCCACTAGACCTGGGGGACATCCAAGGTGAGTGGATGAGACAGGGAATAGGAGCCTGCAGAGGAAACAGATGGAATTTTCAGAGAGGTGGATGGAGAACCAGGAGAGTTGAAAATTGGCAAAACCAAGATCTGATAAGTGTTTAAATAAGAGTTGGTCTACAGTGAGGATGGCAGTCAGGAGTTTGAGGAGGATTAGGACAGAGTAGAACTTATCGGACTTAGTTTTTAAAAGGTCACTAGTGACCTCACATAGAGTGAACCAAAGTCCCTTATCCCTGCAGGGTTGTAAAGTTAGGCGGCCGTCTTTTTGAAATATAATAAAGATCCAATCTTTCTGACATTATTTGGGGAGCTTCAGGCAAGGCAGAGTGGAGGAATGTAAATTAGTTGACTTTGGAGTGCCCCTGTCAGCCCTCGGATTTTAATCTTCTTGTAGCTAAATATTTTAGAGAACTCAACTCCTTGAACAGTGTAAATGTCAGGCTTTTGATTTTATACTTCTTGTAGCTAAATATTTTCAAGAGAACTCCATTCCCAGAACAATGTAAATGATAGTTGTATGCTAGCAGATCTTTCCCTAATTGCAAAGTATCTTTGGTATAATAGAGCTCCTAGTGAAGTCAATGGCTGTATAGGCAGAAAAGTGAGCCCTTGCAATGAGTTTAATTCTTAGACTTTCCGTTTTTCTCTCTTAATTTGTCAGTCAAGACAGATAGCTCTCTGTGGTTTAGTCATTTCTGTGAACCCTTGGGGAAAATGAGCTGTTGTCAGACCTTGGAAGACTGATTCTCCTCCCCTGGTTAGGGAGAGAAAGGAGCAAAGGAAGACAGGGATTGGCAGAGTGTCTTTCCCCTCAGAATAGCAACGTGGAGGAAACACATGCTCCTGACTTAAGGCAGCTAGCCTGGAAAGCTGCCGGGACAGCAAGACTGTGAAAATCCAGCCCACAGTTTCATGGTGGCTACACCACTTTCTTATTTGCCTTGCTATGAGAAGGAGCCTGGGTCAGTGGCTAGAGCACAGGCTTGGGAATCAAAAGGACCTGGGTTCTAATCCTGCCTCCACCACATGTCTGCTGTGTGATCTTGGGCAAGTCACTTTACTTTTCTGGGCCTCTGTTACCTTTTCTTGTAAAATGGAGATTAAGACTGTGAGCCTCATGTGGGACAGGGACTCTGTGCGACTGAGAATGGGGTTTGACATATAGTAAGTGCTAAACAAGTACTATAATTATTATTTGTACTGTAATTATTATTCCTAGATTCTGTTTGCCCTCAAGAAATGTCCTGCCTTGTCAAATCCCTCCTTCCTTCCCTTCCTCGTTCCTTTTTCTTTCCCTTGTCCCCATTCCCTTTTGTCTGTCTTTTCTCCTCCCCCTCTCATTTATCCTCTCTCTCCCCTGACCCTTCCTCCTAACTTTTCCTTTCCTCCTTTCCTTGCTTCTTCACTCAACTCCCTTCTCCTTCTTTTCTCTCCTTCTGCCTCCTCCTTCCCTTAGAGGAACTCACACTCATGTGGCCCCTATTTCTGCCTCTTTAAACTCCCATTTCTAGTTTCAGTGTTTTTCCTGCTTCTGTGTCTAGCCCCTACCTGATTCAAATGTAATGGCCTTGAATTTAATCCCTGTGATGAGGGTCACTAAAGAAGCAGTGTGGTCTAATGGAAAGAGCATGGACTTAGGAGTCAGAGGACCTGGTTTTGATCACACCATTTGTCTGCTAAGTGACCACAAGAAAGTCACTCAATTTTTCTGTGCCTAAGTTACCTTATTTCTTGTTTGCTGTGTGACTTTGGGCAAGACACTTGACTTCTCTGTTCCTCAGTTATCACATCTGTAAAATGGGAACTGTGAGGCCTATGTGAGACGGGGATTGTGTCCAACCCGATAATCTTGTATCTACCCCAGCTTTTTGTACAGTGCTAGGAACATAGTAAGTGCTTAACTGATACCACCATTCTTAGTATTATTATTGAAACGAGGATTAAGAATTTCAGCCCTATCCAACCTATGTTGTATTTTCCCCAGTGTTTAGTTAAGTGCCTGTCACATAGGAAGTGCTTAACAAATACCATAAAAAAATTAGCAGCATAGGCAAGTGCTCAAATCATCACGAAAATAAGATGCAGAATCAGATAATGGTGTTTGTTGAATGCTTACTATGTGCGGAGCACTGTACTGTGAGCTTGGGAGAGTACGATATGACAGAATTAGCAGACACGTTTCCTGACTATAACAAGCTTACAGTCTAGAGGGGGAAACATTTGTTAATATTAATGAATAATTTATAATACATAATTTAAAGATACCTGTGTACGTGCTGTGAGGTGGGAGTGGGACAGATATCAAGTGTCGAAAGTCACAGATCCATATTCATAGGCAACAGGGAAGGGAGAGCGAGCTAGGGAAAAGAGGGCTTAACCTGGGAAAGCCTCTTGGAGGAGTCTTAATAAAGCACTGAATGTTGGGAGAGTGGTGGTTCCTTTATTCATTCATTCTATGCCTCACTCTCCTCATCTGTATGATAGAGAGTCAGTACTTGTAGTCCCTCTACTTAGACTCTGAGTCCCATCTGGGACAGAGATGGTGTTCCATCTTATTATCTTGAATATATACAGTAATTTAGTACTTGGCATTTAGTAAACACTTGACAAATATTGTGTTATTCTAGGGTGTTAGGAGTGTGGTCTAGCGGAAAGATCAGGGGCCTTGGAATCAAAGGAGAATCTGGATTGCAATCCTAGCTCTGCCAATGATTTGCCCTGCAACCTAGGGCAAATAACTTTTCTGTGCCTCAGTTTCCTCATCCATAAAATGGGGATTAAATCCTACTCCCCCTTACTTGGCCATGGACTGTGTCCAACCTGATAATCTTGTATCTACCCCTGCACTTAGTACTGTGCTTGATGCGCTGTAAGTGTTCAACAAATACCATTTAAAAAAAATCCACGTTGTGAAACAATTTGAAAATTAATTGGTAGTGTCATTATCAAGATATCACATTCCTCCTAAGTGCTGAATAAACTACTCTGCTCCTCCCCTTTACAACAAGAAATGGAATTTACTTTATTTTCAGGAAAATGTAAAAGAAAAACTTGCTTATACTGGTGATTATGTACAAGTGTTCTTCCAAGCAGATACACCCATGCAGATAAGGTATGTCACTTTTTGGGAATCGGTAAAATGTGATTAGTAGAAAGATTAGGGAATCAACAAAGGGCTTTATCAGCAGTGTAGAGCTGAATGTTGACACTGAATTAAGTTAACCAGTAGCACCCAGAGAACAAATAGATGCAGCAGGGAGGGGCAGTTAAGTTGTTGAGTGTCTATTGTATGCAACATTTGGGAATATAAACAGCACTATTAATTGCTCCTTACATTCTTCTTCCTTCTCACTTCCTTTCCCACTCTTTTTACTTCTTTTTTCTCCACCTTCTCTTATTGCATGACTCAAAGATATTTGACCCCAAGTAGTTGTCCCACATCTTTTGAATGTTACAAAATACTATGCAGAAGTAGGGAGATGATTATGTGAATAAATGTGGTATGTCTTGGAGAGGCAGAAACGTAGAGTGGTCACAACCCTGAGTCAAGAATCAGAACAAACCGAATTCATTCATTCATTCATTGTTTTATTTATTGAGCGCTTACTGTGTGCAGAGCACTGTAATAAGCGCTTGGGAAGTACAAGTTGGCAACACATAGAGACGGTCCCTACCCAACAACGGGCTCACAGTCTAGAAGGGGGAGACAGACAACAAAACAAAACATGTGAACAGGTGCCAAGTCATCAGAATAAATAGAAGTAAAGCTAGATGCACATCATTAACAAAATTAAATAAATAGAACAGTAAATGTGTACAAGTAAAATAAATAGAGGAACAAATCTGTACAGACATATATACAGGTGCTGTGGGAAGGGGAAGGAGGTAGGGCAGGGGGGATGGGGAGGGGGAGAGGAAGGAGGGGGCTCAGTGTGGGAAGGCCTCCTGGAGGAGGTGAGCTCTCAGTAGGGCTTTGAAGGGAGGAAGAGAGCTAGCTTGGCAGATGTGTGGAGGCATTCCAGGCCAGGGGGAGGACGAGGGCCGGGGGTCGATGGTGGGACAGGTGAGAACGAAGCACAGTGAGGAGGTTAGTGGCAGAGAAGCGGAGGGTACGGGCTGGGCTGGAGAAGGAAAGAAGGGAGGTGAGGTAGGAGGGGGTGAGGTGATGGACAGCCTTGAAGCCGAGAGTGAGGAGTTTTTGCCTGATGCATAGATTGACTGGTAGCCACTGGAGATTTTTGAGGAGGGGAGTAACATGCCCAGAGTGTTTCTGCACAAAGATGATCCGGACAGTGGTGTGAAGTATAGACTGAAGTGGGGAGAGACAGGAGGATGGGAGATCCAAATGTATTCAAGGCAATTGGAATAGCAAAGCTTCTTTATGAATATGAAATATGGGCCCTCCAAAGACTCCAAATTGAACTTCTGGAGAGGTTTCTTTAACTGTAACTCCTGGTGACAATAGGGGATCACAGACCAATGCAATCTCCCTTCTGCTCTGAAGCAACAACTGAAACAGAACTCCTTTGCTAGGCAGGTCAAGAGAAGAGACTGCTGGCAGGAAGAGACCCAGTGATGAGTCTCCATTTGAAAGCCAGAAATGCATTTAATAATATAATATAATGATGGCATTTATTAAGCACTTACTATGTGTAAAGCCCTGTTCTAAGTACTGGAGCACTGTTTAGACATGTGTGGAGAAGCCAAGGGTTGAGGCACAGAGGAGATTGCAGATTGAGTGTGTGAACGTTAGCGCTTAGTGACCTGCTGTCCTTAAAGCTGTCTTTTTTTTCACTTGGCTGCAACAAAACGTTTATCCTCAGAAACTGAACAGCCCAAAGGCAGATCAGATGCCAAGAGGACCTTTCTCTAGGCTAGAGTGCCAAGCCCTAGTGAGAATGGAGCTAGTTTGAAGATCACCTTTAGAACTGTTCTGTAACTTTTCCTCCGGCCTCTTTTGGCCCATGTGGCAGTGCCAAGCTCTTCATAAAAAATCATCTCGGGTATTCCTTTATTATGCACTCATTCCAGATGATCAGTACTCGCAGTTTGCTCTGATAGACATTACCATATAGCCTATTATCCCAGAAAATTGTACAGTCTCCCTTTTTGGGATGATCCCTTGCCACCCTGATTAGCTGGAATCTACCCCAGTGCTTAGTACAGTGCCTGACACATAGTAAATGCTAAACAAATAGCATTAAAAAAAATCTAAGCCTTGGATTGTGTTGATCAGGAAAAAAGTGATTGTCTCAGAACAGAGGCTTCTGCAAAGCATTAACACCAATAGGAAAAAAAGAAAAAAGCACAGAGACAACAAGTCACCAATGCAGCTTGTGTGGGCAGGGTCTGTCTCTCTTAATTATTCATTCATTCATTCAATCGTATTTATTGAGCACTTACTGTGTGCAGAGCACTGTCCTAAGCGCTTGGATAGTACAAGTCGGCAACATATAGAGACAGTTCCTACCCAACAGCGGGCTCACAGTCTAGAAGGGGGAGACAGACAACAAAACAAAACATGTAGACAGGTGTCAAAATCGTCAGAACAAATAGAATTAAAGCTATATGCACATCATTAACAAAATAAAAAGAATAGTAAATATGTACTAAACGTTTTCCAATGGCTGTTAACACTGTCCAAATATTTCCTAACATAGTGTTGTGATGACCCAGCCAAGAGGAAAAAATCTCAATTGTATTTTCAACACAGTCTTATAGATGTCTCTTAAATATCTGATGCAGAAAGAAATATTTGATACCACCAGCATCTGAATCTTCCTTGTCCCATAGCAGGGCATTGGAGAATTTCATTGTTTGGAGAAAGTTTTGTAGACAGATAACCTCTACCTAATCAATGAGTAACAAATATCCTATGAACTGTACATACCAGTGTACTTAATTGTACTTTCCAAGAACTTGGTACAGTGCTAGGTAAGTGCTCAATAAATGCCCCCATGGGACAACCTGATTACCTTGTAACCTCTCCAGCCCTTAGAACAGAGCTTGGCATATAGTAAGCACTTAATAAAATGCCATCATCATCATTATTATTATTATTATTATTAAATACGTTTGATTAATTGGGCAGTTCTAACATTCACTCAACATGGACAGGATGGTCAGTCACACGGTGGTTTTATCAGCCACACTTAGAACAAGGTGGCAGAAATGTTTACTAATTGGTAGCATCGTCATTTTCTAATCCTAAAGGCAGCAGGATGCAAAGCCAGTGTGTTAAATATAGTCTGTGTAGTCCCCTTAACCCAATGGAAAATGACAGGCAGGGATGAGGGACACATGTGACACTGCCAAAATTATAATTGATTCTTTCAGTCGATCAGTGATTTTCACTGAATGCTTACTGGGTGCAGAGCAATATGTTAAGCACATGGGAGAGTAGAATAGAATTGGTAGACATAATCCTTGCACCTCTAAATCAAACAGAAACCCCTCATAAAGCCGATGGTTTTAAAGCAGATCAGCTTTAATAATGATTATTATGGTTTTTGTTAAGCGCTTTCTAGGTGCCAAGCACTGTTCTATGCACAGGCATAGATACAAGGTAATCAGGTTGCCCCATGTGGGGCTCACAGTCTTAATCCCCATTTTACAGATGAGGGAATTGAGGCCCAGAGAAGTGAAGTGACTTGCCCAAGGTCACGGAGCAGACAAGTGGAGGAGCTGAGATTAGAACCCATGTCCTCTGACTCCCAAGCCCGGGCTCTTTCCACTAAGCCACGCTGCTTCTTTAAAGCACTCAATCATCTTGCCTGCTCCTGCCTCACCTTACTACTCTCCTACTACAACTCAGCCCACACAATTTTCTCATCTAATGCTAACCTTCTCATAGTGCCATGATCTCGTCTATCTCACTACTGACCTCTCACCCACGCCCTGTCTCTGGCCTGGAATGCTCTCCTTCCTCATAGCCGACAGGCAATTACTCTCATCACCTTCGAAGCGTTACTGAAGGTGCATCTCCAAAGCCCGGACTTCTGGCTCCCCACCCCATGCTCTTTCCACTGAGCCAACATTGTCCTCTAAATTATATTTTCCTTAAACTTTTCATGGTATGAAAGTTACCAGGATTCAGAAAAGGATTATTTATGTGAATCCAAAATGTTTTTTTCCCAGGCCAGAATGTGTGGCCTCCTTAGTCTTCAAAAGGAAGCCTTCACAGGCAAATTTTCTAATCCTTCTTAGTCTGTGCTAGTCTACTCTCATCTCAATCAAAAAGAAAAACATAAATGAATAACTGTGAACCCGCTTCCTAGACTGTGAGCCCGCTGTTGGGTAGGGACCGTCTCTATATGTTGCTAACTTGTACTTCCCAAGCACTTAGTACAGTGCTCTGCACACAGTAAGCGCTCAATAAATACGATTGAATGAATGAATGAATCTCCTCTGAGAGGGCTTCCCTAACTAAGCCCTCCTTTCCTTTTCCCCACTCCCTTCTGCATCCCCCTGATTTGTTCCTTTCATTCATGGTCCTTCCAGTTCCGCAGCACTTATGAATTGTGAGTCCTTCTTCTATGCTGGGAGCTCACTGTGGGCAGGGAATGTCACTGTTTATTGTTGTATTGTACTTTCCCAAGCTCTACTAAGAGCTAAGAGTGCTTAGCACACAGTAAGTGCTTAATAAATACAATCAAATGAATGAATGAATGAATCTGTCATTTTATTAATTTATATTAATGTCTGTTCCCACTCTAGACTGTAAGCTCGTTGTGGGCAGGGAATGTGTCTGTTATATTGTTGGTTGTAATACTATTACTACTACTATTAATTGTATTTGTTAAGTACATACTGTGTGGCAGGCACTGTACTAAACGCTGGGGTGGATAAAAGTAAATTGGGTGAGACATAATTCCTGCCCCATGTGGGGCTCACAGTTTCAATCCCCATTTTACAGATGAGGTAACTGAGGCACAGAGAAGTGACGTGATTCATCCAAGGTCAGACAGCAGACAAGTCGTGGAGCCAGGATTAGAACCCATGGGAAGCAGAGTGGCTCAGTGGAAAGAGCACGGGCTTTGGAGTCAGAGGTCATGGGTTCAAATCCTGGATCCACCAGTTGCCAGCTGTGTGATTTTGGGCAAGACACTTCACTTCTCTGTGCCTCAGTTACCTCATCTGTAAAATGGGGATTAAGGCTGTGAGTCCCACGTGGGACAACCTGATCACCTTGTTACCTCCCCAGCACTTAGAACAGTGCTTTGCACATAGTAAGTGCTTAATAAATGCCATTATTATTATTGTCATTATTATTATTATTATTATGGCCTCCTCACTCCCAAGCCTGTGCTCTATCCACTATACCATGCTAAAGATTTAGTACAGTGCTTAGTACAGTGCTCTGCACACAGTAAGTGCTCAAGAAATGCAGTTGACTGACTGACTTAAAATCAATTGTATTTGAGTGCTTATTACATGAATAAATCTGTAGTAAGTGCTAAGGGAGAGTAAACTATATAGAGTTGTAGACACATTTCATGAACACGGGAGCTTACAGTCTAGTGGGGGAGATAGACATTAATATAAAAAAGAATTACTGATGTATATATCTTTTCTAGCTCTTAATACAGTATCCTGAAAACAGTAAACACTCAGTAAATACAATTGAATGAATGAGTGTTACCTAGTGCTGTTGTTTAAGAATGTGATTATTTGAGTACATGAAAACTTCTACACCTGAAAGCACATTATGGGCAGGGAACAACTGTTAATTCTGGTAACTGCACTCACTCAAGTACTTATACAGTGCTCTGCATAAGTGCTCAATAAATACCACTGATTGGATGATCATTCATTTAATTGTATTTATTGAGCGCTTACTGTATGCAGAGCGCTGTACTAAGCACTTAATTGATTGATCCATTCACGCATTCTAACCATCTCAAAGCAATATATGTGGAAACAAACTGTCCTTGGTTATATTTTCTCCTTGTAGTCGTAGACTGTTTCCAATGGTTTTTACCCACACTCAGAATAGAAGACTTTCATTATATATTTTTTTTCTGACTCTATATGTCCTTACAGAGTTTTCATCATCTTGTGATCAGCCTCCAACTCTAAAATATTGGATTCTCAGCGTGTACTTAAATGCAGCTTAGTTTGTTTTTGAACTCACTAAATCATTTCTGTCACCAGCCTATCTGGAGTAATCTCTTAAAACAAAACCTCTCATTATACCATCCTGGCAGACATGTGTTTTGATTTTGATCTATCAAGGCCATTTCTGTCTTGCAGAGAGTGTAACCATTAACTCACCTCTGTGCGACCTGAAACCTACTGAAATTTTCTATCAGCCCCAGTCATTAAAGGAGTCCCCTGAGAATCAGGTATAAATATGACACGGAGTCTTTAGGCTTTTGTTGTTTCAGTGTTTCTTTGGGTTCTTTTCTCCCAGCTTCTTTTTCATTAGGCAAGATCGGGCTTTTCCTTCCAAACCCATTTTAAAGCAAAACAATGCATGCCTTCTCCATGCCCCGCAAACCCTTCTGAAGCAAACCTGAACTCAGAAACTGAAGGAGATCTTTAGCCACATTCCTCATGACCAAATTTACCCCACTTTGAAGCGCTAAGAGCCTCCCTGACATTTACCACCTTCCTGCCTGGCTTCTAGTTGTAATGGGGGAATTCACTCCTTTAGAAGCAACATCTCCTTAGCGACCAAGTTGTTGCTTTTTTCCTAAATACTTTGCTACCATGACAACATATTGTTCAAAGGGCCAGTTTATGTGGCCTGACTTTGGCAAGACTTCCATTGTCAGGGTCTAAAATCTTGGAATGAAGATTATGAGTTGGAAAATGTTCTCTTAGCTGGTGTAAGGGACATAGAGGAAAGGACTTTAATTCTAAGACAGAGCATTCACAGATTGTAACCAAGAAGATAATTTGGCAAAACCCATCTGGTATTTCACCTGTCTTCATCCTGGAACTCTCAATCAATCAATTGTATTTATTGAGAGCTTATGGTCTGCAGAGCACTGTACTGAGCCCTTGGGAGACTACAACACAAAAGTAAAACAGACACATTCCCTGCCCATAGTGAGCTTACGGTTTAGTGGGGGAGATGAACATTAATATAAATAAATTCTGGATACGTGCACAAGTGCTGTGGTGTTGGGCGGGGGATGAAAAGGGAGTAAATCAGGGTGATGCAGAGGGGACTGGGAAAAGAGGAAATGAGGGCTTAGTTAGGGAAGGCCTTGGTGAAAATGTGCTTTCAATAAGGCCTTTTATGTGTCCACATAAAAATTCATACTGCCCCACACATCAGGATTTAATCTATAAATCAAATGGTGTTCACTTGCTTAATCATATCTGGGAGCTCAATTTGTTGCTAGCAATATTAAGCCTGAATCTATTCCAGGAGAATAAATGCTTGGCACTTCAAAACACTGCATCAGGCCCTCTAGTTGTAAGCTTGTCTCTAAACTGTTAGCTCGTTGTGGGCAGAGAGTGTGTCTGTTATATTATACTCTCCCGAACACTTAGTACAATGCTGTGCACACAATAAGCGCTCAATAAATATGATTGACTGACTGAATGTCCTTGATTAGTGACTGAAGCAGGACTGGCCCCTGCCCCTAAGTTTTTTCGGGTTTTTAATGGTATTTTTTAAGCATTTATTATGTGCCTGCCACTGTACTAAGCAGCGGGCAAGATACAAGTTAATCAAGTTGGACCTGTTGTTGGGTAGGGACCAACTCTATATGTTGCCAACTTGTACTTCCCAAGCGCTTAGTATAGTGCTCTGCACACAGTAAGTGCTCAATAAATACGATTGAATGAATGACACAGTCTTTGTCCCTTACAGGGCTCACAGTCTTAATCCTCATTTTACAGATGAAGTAACTGAGGCTCAGAGAAACAGTCACACAGCGGACAAGTGGAGGAGCCAGAAATAGAACACAGACCCCTCTGATTCCCAGGCATATGCTGTAACTATTAGGCCTCACTGCTTCTCACGGGAAGCAGTGGTACAGTGAACACCCTGCAGCTAGCACACATGCATCCCGAACTGACCACAGTGGATTCATTATTTCATTCATTCAATCATATTTATTGAGCGCTTACCATGTACAAAGCACTGAACTAAGCACTTGGAAAGTACAATTCAGCAATAGAGACAATCCCTACCCCATAACGGGCTCACAGTCTAGAAGGGGGAGACAGACAATAAAACAAAACAAGTAGATAGACATTAATAGCACCGAAATAGGTAAATAGAATTATAGATATGTACACATCATTAATAAAATAAATAGACTAATAAATATGTACAAATATACACCAGTGCTGAGGGGCGGGGAAGGGGGGAGAGCAGAGGGAGGCAGTCGGGGTGATGGGGAGGGGAGGAGAAGCAGAGGAAAAGGGGGACGATTCAGTGAGAAACAATATGCATGATAGCCCAGCTCCCCAGGAAGAACACATGGGGAAAATGCATGACAGTAGCTGTTGGATAGTGAGCTGAAAGGAGGCTTACATTAGTGGGGAGAGCAATTCAAATGGCTTAAAGACATAGTAAAGCACAGTGTAAAACAATGCGCCTTAGCAGAAAGATCCCTGCAATGGACAGACCGGTCAAGAAGGCAGTAAGCAAGAGTGGAGATGTTCTTCCTGAGCAAAGAGGCTTAACAGCATTGGAAGCAAGAGTTAGGGTAAGAAAGACAGACCATATCTGGGGCAAATAGTTGGTCAAGAAGCAGTTTGGCCTTATGGAAAGAGCACGGGGCTGTGAATCAGAGGACCTGGGTTATAATCCAAGCTCTGGCAATTATCTGTAGTGTGATTTGGGCAAGTCACTTAACTTGTCTGTGCCTCGATTTCCTCATCTGTAAAATGAGGATTAAATCTTACGCCCTCCTACTTGGAAGTGAGGCTCTTGTGGACGGAGTCGGTGTCCTAACTGATTGTCTTGTATCTACTCCAGTGCTTACCCTCTCAGGACAGCACCTGGAGAGTTTCCAGTATGCTACCAGTCTCGGCTATGGGAGGGAGAGTCAAGCAGAGGCATTCCCATTCCATTCCTAGCTTGGGCAGGGCATAGTGAGTAGAAGACAGTCTGCTACAAATTCAAACTCACCTGTACTGCTCAGCAATGGCCTGGGAGAGAGTCGAGGGTGGAGACTCATGTTTACTTTGCAGAAGAAGGCAATGGTCAACCACTTTTACCGAGAAAACTCTATGGATACACTACCAGAAAGATTGTAGATGGAGATGGGGCATTCTGGAAGAGATGTGTCCACAGAGTCACTATGGGTCGGAAACGACTCGACAGCGTAAGGCTAAGTGGTACTTGGCACATAATAAGCACTTAAAAAATGCCACCCGTGTTTTATTATTATTATAATTATTATTGCTAACAATAGTAATAAACCCAACAGCACCATAAAGATCCATCTTTAGATGCCCACATTGTAGAAAGATGTCCACATTTTCAGCCACACACAAATGCACGTTTGCATTTGTGATTTCTCCTCTCATCTCCAGTTTGATATGTCTTCCCAACACTGGGAAATCTTCTGGCTGTCTCCACTGACAATTCAAGTTTAGTGTGTCTAAAATCTCTTTCCTCCTAAGTGTTCACTCTTCCTAACTTTCTTAACTTTGTAGCAGGCATACTATCATTTTTCCTGCAGAGTTGGTTTGCCACGTTGGAGCTATATGTGACACCTGTGATTCTTTCACCTCCTCCCTACCAGATCAAGTAGTTGATAGTTCTTCAGGGTAACCCTCAGTAACCTTTCCCAGATCCCTCCCATGCTTTTCCATTATTCCATCACAATACTGACTCTAGCCCTAATAGCCTTCTTGCATATTTCCCTATCTCCAGGCTCTTCTATATTCAGCCCATCCCTTATTCATCTTCCCCTCCTATCCTACTTGGGATGCAGCGTTGCCTAGTGGAAAGAGCACCAGCCTAGGAATCACAGGATGTGGGTCTTAATCCCAGCTCTGCCACTTTTTTGCCATGTGCCCTTGGGCAAGTCACTTAAGTCCTCTATGGTTCAGTTTCCCCATCTGAAAAGTGGAGATTAAATTCTGTACTCTCCAACTTTGAGGGTGAGCCCTATGTGGGACCATGTCTGACCTGATTATCTTGCATTTACCCTAGCGTTTGACACTTAGTACAGGGTTTGGCACTTAGTAAGCATATAATAAGTACCATGATTGATACTATTACTTTCAGGAACCCTACCCATGACCTAAAACTCAACTTCAAATGGAAGGGCCAAACTGCCCAAAATTCATTCCTGAAATCTAGTCAGCTCACATGCACTGAAGCATCTCACAGCAATTCAGCTCCCTGGGGGGTAGAGCAATTGAGTCGAAAGGATGATACCAAGATAATTACGCAGTGGTTACAGAATAAATCAGGAGGGCAGAAATAAACAATCTGAAAACGTTGGCAATCGTAGACTCAAATGAAATGTCCTGGCAGTGGATGATAGGGAGACTATTGCAGAAGAACAGAAGGAGAGAGACCAGCTTAGGAGAAAGCTATCATTAGATTGGTGGCTCATTTTCAACCAAAGCCTCGTGAAAATTGGGAGCTCAAAAGGTCAACTCGAAAACAGAGACTGAGCTTGGCTGGGACAATCTCGTTATCACAGAAGAAAAAGCAGTATATCCCCACATTCGACATTAAGGCCATACTTTGCATAGATAAGATCTCACCGTTAGTAATCTCATCTTCAAAAATGAAGGATACCTATAAAAACATATGATAGCTACTAAGAGAAAATAAATAACAGCATCTGCACTGGGTGTGTTACCCATATGCCTCAGGTCAAAACTGAAGAATCAAAGATAAAATTAAAGAGATCATTTTCCATTTTGATTAGCCTTTTATTCTAGAAGTAGGTGCATATGTGGTGTAAAGTAAAAATGCATTCATAGTAAGAAAATGGGGAGAGCTTTGCAGCCCATCAGACTGAAACACTTAACTACTCGATAGTACGTTCATTTCCTGTGCAACATTGTGACCTTAACTTGTTCTTCCTCTAAACAACTGTAGCAGCAGATTTAATGTAGTATGTAAAATAAATTAGAAATGGTTCATAAGAATGGTTTACTTTTGACATTTTCATGTTGGCACGAGTTTCCCAATTAAAAGGAGTTCTTAAAGCAGTACTAATTAGCAGATCTGGGCACCAAAGGTCTAGTTTCTGACAAAAAAAAAAGTTTCTTTCAAAAGACAGTGAAAATATTTTCTTTTACAAATGAAATAATGGCAAGATAAAATGAATTAATTATCACGGTCCTAATCCTTAGACTTAAAAAAATTAACTTCCAATGGTCATTCCATTAGATAGGACAAACATTCTCTCACTGATCCAGTACCTCAAATACATAAATATATGTATGTTTGGATGTCTGGATGTATGTTTGAATTGAAGGATGTGTGGATGGATAATTGGGTTGATGACTGGATGGAAGGCTGGGAATGGTTGGTTGGAATAGACCAATTGGATGGATGGATAGATATGCAATTTCCTAGAGATTATTGATCTTCCTTTCTCCTAAAGAGTTAAGTGCACTTCTAGGGCAAGTAACTGCCTGCCTTCTAGAATCTGTTTTTAGTGCAGAGACAAGTAAAAAAACTCTGAGACCACATTAGATAGTCTGATAACATGATTGTGAGCAATGCAAGTCAGTGTTGCCTAGAATAAATTAGCTTTAGGAAAGTAAGAATCTAAATATGAATTTAAACTAAAGCTGACAGCATTGGTATTATTCTTCTTCAGGTTGCCAGTACCTATTATGATCATTACTCACAATATCACTTTGACAGTGATGTATTGGTTTGCTGGAATGTGTGTATGCAGAAATCACACACAAACACACACATACACACACAGACACAGTTTAGAACTGAGATCTTATCTATATTTTTCAAGTCTCAATGATGCCTAGAGAGAGGGTTTTAAGTGTTTCTTTTTCTTTGTCTGAACCTCTGAGATGAGATCCTGCTTGTTTTTCAGTGTATTCTTAGTATATTGAGATTTCACCTATAGAATTACACTCTTCCCAACTGCAAGCTCCCAATGGGCTTACGTGTTTACCAACCCTGCTGTACTGTCTTTTCCCAAGAATTTAGTACCACTCTTTGCCTAAAGTAAAAGCTTGATAAATACCATTGATTGATTATACCGTGGGGTGCATTATTTGGGATAAGGTAGCCAAATTGGTCATTTATCATGCTGTTTATACTTTCACTTAAAAATGTGTGACATTTCCAATATCCCTTGATGATTATCATCCTCCATCTCTAGTATATTGTTCCTCCCACCTTTTGGATAAGAAACATTAGGTGTGAAAACGTAAACAGAATCTTAACCAAAAAGGCAGCCCAGAATATTGTCACTTTGTCACTTCATTGCTTTCCAACGGGACTTGGGCTGAGATGGTAGATCCTTGAAAAATAGCTATCTCCTTATGGATAGTAGAAAGGTAAATCCAAGAACTATCTAGGACTAAAGCAAGTTCAGTAATACTACTACTAATAATAATAAAAATAATAGTAATAAATATAATAATATTAATAATAATTGTTGCATTTGATAAGTGCTTCTTATGTGCCAGGTACCATTCTAAGCATTGAGGTGGATACAAGCATATAGGTTTGGACACAGTCCCTGTTCCACATAGTGCTCACAGTCTTAATCCCCATTTTACAGCTGAGGTCACTGAGGCACAGAGAAGATCACTGACTTGCCCAAGGTCTCACAGCAGACAAGTGGCGGAGCCAGGATTAAAACCCATGTCCTTCTGATGCCCAGGCTTTATCCACTAGGCCACCCCACTTCTACAATGAACAATCAAAGATCAACAATTAAAACTGAATTTTGTGACCTTGGTAAGACAGTTTACCAAATTCCACTGGGGGATACCGTAGCTTTCCATTTAGACTCTCTCTGGTCAACTCTACAGTCTATCCAAGTGTGGAAATAGCTAGAGAAATATTTTAATGGTCGATCAATAGTTTTAAATCCATCCTCAGTCGACCATCTGCCTGAGCCTTTAGAAGAACTGATGGCTAAGATTGCCATGGAAACCCCGTATGGAGCTGCGCAGATTCATCCGGCAGTACTAAGAAGCACAATTTCGGGGCAGTGCAAATGCTACTAATTCTAAGTTTGCATTTCTTCTCTTTAGAAGCACAAAAGCTAGCTGATTACTCACAGGTGTGTTTAACAGAGCTAGACCAATCTAATTTACGGTATGATTAGCGAGAAAATGTAAATGAATGACACCTCATTTTCTAAGAAGCTAATAATCATGTCTAATTTCCTTCAAATGCCCCCTCCTGTGTCTACAGACAGACATCGTATCACAGAATTAGTACTACTTCTTAACTTGCCCCCCAAAATATTCTAAGAGCAACTTTTTCTTCAACTTCTTTCTCAAAGGTGCATAATAAGGTCTCTGTTTGACCAATTAATGTTGTTGGAGGCTACAGAATTAATACCCTTCATTAAAAGTATGTGGAGGATTTCAGTGCCGCCAATAGAATGCCAACTTATAATGGCCAGGTGTATTCTGTCAAGTTTCAGTCACTTGAACTTCCAAATTCATTCATTCATTCATTCAATCATATTTATTGAGCGCTTACTGAAAATCATGCATACCTGCATAAAGTCAGAGCTGGCAAGCAAGGCTAATTAAGAACGATTGCTCACTCACTTTGCATCCAAAATAAAATGAAATAGCCTAAATATGACACTAATGAATGTGATAAAAAAAAAAAACCTGCAAGGAACAGATCTGATCTCCGATGTAAAAGACACAGAGATTATGCTTTTAATAGCCCAAATCTTCTTGACCTCTTAGCCAATCAATAACTAATACTTCAATTTGTTCCAGTCGGTACGCTATTGATTACTCTTGGCTTTTGAATATTCAACATGTATGTAATTACCTGAAACACAGCCAGGTTTCAATAGACTGTAAGTAGTGATCATGTCCATCAATTATACTGTACTCTCCTAAGTGCTTAGTACAGTGCTCTGGAAAAAGTAGAGAAACAGTGATGCCTAGTGATAAAGCATGGGCCTGGGAGCCAGAGGACCTAGGTTCTAACCCCAGCTCCACCTCTTATCTGCTGTGTGACCTTGGGCAAGTCACCTTACCTTCTCAGTGCCTCGGTTTCCTCAACTGCAAAACATGAGGAATCTAGACCTTTTCCCTCCAGCTAGACTGTGAGCTCCATGTGGAACAGGGACTGTATCCGGTCTTGTATCTACCCTAGCATTTAGAGCAGTGCTTGACACATAGTAAGTACTTAACAAATACCATAAAAGAAATACGGACTGTTGCCTGCCTTTGCCATCTGTCCTTGACTCTTCAGTGTAGTAACTACATTCATTTACCCAGGTGACCCGACAACTTCTCAACCCGTCAAAAATGTGTAAACATTCAGAAACAATCATCGAGAAATATTAAATCTGTTGATTTACACATTCTTTCTCTTTAATAGTTCCAGAATTTTAGCAATTCTTTAAAAAGTGTATTTCTAAATTCCTTGGCTTTGTTTTTTCTCTTCGAGGTTCATCTCCATGGTCTATTAGAAAGAGCCAGGGCAGTCAGGAAATCCAGTATCTGGCTTTGGTCTGCCTCCTGGTCAACTGGTAAAGCCTAAGCCTGGGATTCAGAAGGAGATGGGTTCTAATCCTGGCTCCGTCACTTGTCTGCTGTGAGACCTTGGGCAAGTCACTGATCTTCTCTGTGCCTCAGTGACCTCAACGGTAAAATGGGGATGAAGACTGTGAGCTCTATGTGGAACAGGATTGTGTCCAAACCAATATGCTTGTAGCTACCCCAGTTCATTCATTCATTCATTCAGTCGTATTTATTGAGCACTTACTGTGTTCAGAGCACTGTACTAAGCGCTTGGGAAGTACAAGTTGACAACATATAGAGACAGTCCCTACCTAACAGTGGGCTCACAGTCTAGAAGACTTAGAATGCTTAGAACGGTGCCTGGCACATAAGAAGCACTTACCAAATGCAACAATTATTATTAATATTATTATATTTATTACTATTATTATTATAACTGAGCTTGCTTTAGTCCTAGATAGTTCTTGGACTTACCTTTCTACTATCCATAAGGACTCTCCCTCCCATAGTCAAGATTGGGAGAGTACTGGAAACTCTCCAGGTGCAAACCTGAGAGGGGTCAAAGGGATTGCTGCTTAATAAAAGTAACAAAATCCTCTAATTCTGCATTGTTTTTCCTGTGAAAACTAACCTCATATTATACTCTCTCATTGTATTGCTGATTCTCGCTTCTCCCCTTCGGGCTACATGTATTTTTAGAACAGCCTTTGTAATGATCCAACTCCTTGGGCAGAATCCAAGAAATGCAAGCGAACATGAAAATAAAATTTCTTCTGAACCTTTAATGAGTTTTTGAAGCTTCAGAAAACTCTTAAAGATACAGCTCTACTTTTTATATACAATCCACAGGTCAGCACTTTTCTTGTTCAAATGAACAGTTCCTTTTTCATCCTCACCTCTCAACAGAAGCTGATCCTGTCACTTGTTTCCTCAGCTATGGTTATTGGTAGCACTGCAATTAGGGGAATCTTGCTGAGAAAGTGGCAAAATATCATTTAACTTTAATGGTCAATTCAAAAGGAGAGAAAAATACTAACCCCACATAATAGAGTTCATAAATGGTATTCTTAAACTACTGTGATTTAAGTATGAGTGGGGTATGGATTTCAACTGTACATTCAATTTCCTTTTGAAAATGTGCACTCCAGTTTGCTTTGAACTAGCTAATATTATGTGTGGTCCAGTGTAGACAGAAAAAGTATAATGCAAAATAATGTCTAATGATAATGAAGCCCACAGCCTCATTACCTATTCACTATTTAACTTTACATTCAGTGAGGAAGGTGGCACAGGAAAAGATGTCTTTGGGGATTTTCAATTTTTCTTTAAGATTGCAACAGCGTCTGATGACGGGTCTTTTGAGGACAATCACTCTCGTAGCCGAACACCATTAGAGTCCCTTAAAAATCAATTATTGTAATAACTAAACATTGACTTCTGTGGCATTCCTTGGCAAGAGGGGGCTTTAAGAGGATCTTCCAGATTTACCTAGGGGAAGTAAAATCCATTCATTCCAGAATACTAGAAATCCAGCCATCCACAATTAAGACCACTAATGGTGAATGGAAGAAATGTTTTCAGAGTGGGTTCAGTTAACCTCTAGTTAGTCAGAAAAATTTGTGTTACTGGATGCCTTCTGGGTGCACTTGGGATAGAAACTGATGGAAAATTCCTTCCATCCAGGAATTTACAGTCTAAATGTGGGGAAACAGAAAGACACACATTATCTATAGATAATAGGAGCAGGAAAATGAACAATACTATAACTGTCAATAGCAATGGTATTGAACAGAAATAGTGTAGTAAAATAGTTGTCTTACCAAAATAAGGATAAATTAGCCTGTTGAGATACATGAATGCTGAGCATTAGTTTATAAACTGAAGGACAAAGGACATAATATAAACCAGTACACCAAGGAGGAATGAATTTTGGAGTACCTCCTGGCTGAGGTGGGCTTTCAAGCGGGCCTCAGAGGAGGGGAAGGACAGGGTATGATGGCTTTGAAGGGAGAGGAAATTTCCAGTAGTGGGACATAAATGAGGCAAGAGAGTAGAGTACAAAGCACAGTGAGAAGGTTTGCTGGGAAGTAAGGCGTTTAAACTGGAGAATAAAAGAATGCAGGTATGTAAAAAATGAAGAGAGCTGGTTGAGAGCCTTCAAATTAGTGGTAAGGCCAATTTACAGGAACCGCAGTATCTGCTCCTTAGAACACATGCAGAGATTTTCTGTTCCATTGCTACTGTCCACATCTCTAGACTGTAAGTTCGTGGTGGGCAGGGAACTTGTCTACTGACCCTGCTCTATTGGACTCTCCCAAGCACTTACTACAATGCTCTACACACAGACACAGTAAGTGCTCAATAAATATGATTGCTTGACTGACCTGGACTTCCAGGGAAGACCCGATGCCTAATGCAGCAAGTATGTTGAGTATCTTACAGTTTTTACAAACCCAGCTTGAATCTATAAATATCTGTGCACTTAGGTGTCGGGGCTTATGTCTAGTAGAAAAGCATTTGAGAACTCTAGATGAATTTCGCCCTCCTTTCTAGTATAAATCCAATCTGGTCTTGCTGACCTATTTGTGGTCATAATGTTTAGTAGATTTACTACCGCACAAGCTACCCAGCAAGGGTGACAGCATGAATACAGAATCACCAGAGTGAGTTATGTTATTCAGTGACCTTAAATATTTAGAATGACATCCAATCAATATTTATTGAATAACATAACATTACTTTTCTAAGGATTTGGGGGATTCCAACAGAGTTACTAAATGCTGTCCCTGCCCTCCATCAATCAGTGGTATTAACTGAGCACTTACTGTGTGCAGAAAATTGTGCTCAGGTCTTGGTAGAGTACAGTTGTTGTGATAGGATTTGTTAAAGCGCTCACTATGTGTGAAGCAGTGTTCTAAACACTGTTGTGGATACCAGACGATCAGATTGGACACAATCCCTGCTCCGAACAGGGCTCACAAACTGAAGAGGGAGGACAGCAGGTACGGAATCCCCATCTGACTGATGAGGAAACTGCTGCACAGAGAAATCGAGTGATTTGCCCAAGGTCTCACAGCTGGCAAGCTGGAGAGTCAGGGATAGGACTCGCAGGCCTCCAATCTTTTCACTAGGCCGCTTTCCATAATACTATGGAGTTGTTAGACATGTTCCCTTGGGGCAGACAGATATTACAATAAGAAACAGATAGTGGGAGTTAGAAGAGTATAAGGAAATGTGCATAAGAGCAGTGGGGGTAGGGGTAGTATTAGAATTCATTCACTCGCTCATTCAATCATATTTATTGAGCACTTACTATGTGCAGAGTACTGTACTAAGCTCTTGGAAAGTACAATTCAGCAACAGAGACAATCCCTGCCCACAACAGGCTCACCGTCTTGAAGGCGGGAGACAGACATGAAAACAAGTAAACAGGCATCAATAACATCAATATAAATAAATAGAATTGTAGATATATAAATAGAATTATAGATATATAATTGAATTTTAGATATACTGCATAGTCCTTTAGAGTGCAAGCTCCTGTGGGCAGAGAACAGGTCTACCTACTCTGTTACACTGTACTCTCCCGAGTGCTTAGTACAGTGCACTATATACAGTAAGCACTCAATAAACATGATTGACTGACTGAAAGACCTTAAGTGCATATGTTCCCTCTTGACTGCAAGCTCACTTTGGGCAGGGAATGTGTCTGTTTATTGTTATACTGTACTCTTCCAAGCTCTTAGTATAGTGCTTTGCACATGGTAAGCGCTCAATAAATATGACTGAATGAATTGCCAATATAGAAGGGAGGGATAACAGGGTGGGAAGATGAGAGTTTAGTCAGGGAAGGCTTCTTGGAGGAGATATGATTTTAGTAGAGTTTTGAAGAGTGGCGGTCTGTCAGATATGAAGAGAAAGAAAGTTTCAGGGAGGAGGATTCATTCATTCAATCGTATTTATTGAGTGCTTACTGTGTGCAGAGCACTGTACTAAGTGCTTGGGAAGTACAAGTTGGCAACATAACGTGAGGGTGGTTGATGGTGACGGCAACAAGATTGAGTCACAATTGATTGGTGTCTTCGAAACAAAGTGACTGGGGCTGGGCTGGAGTGGGAGAGGAGCAAATATAGGGAGGAGGGAGAGAGCGGATGGAGTACCTTAAAGCCAGTAATGAGGAGTTTCTGCCTGATGTACAGATTTCTAGACTGTGAGCCCATTGTTGAGTAGGGACCGTCTCTATATGTTGCCAACCTGTACTTCTCAAGCGCTTAGTACAGCGCTCTGCACACAGTAAGTGCTCAATAAAGAAAAGGAGAAGCAGCGTGGCTCAGTGGAAAGAGCCCGGGCTTTGGAGTCAGAGGTTGTGGGTTCGAATTCTGCTCTGCCATATGTTTGCTGTGTGACCTTGGGCAAATCACTTAACTTCTCTGAGTCTCAGCTCCCTCATCTGTAAAATGGGGATGAAGACTGTGGGCCCCACATGCAACAACCTGATCACCTTGTATCCGCCCCCCCACCAGCACTTAGAACAGTGCTTTGCACATAGTAAACACTAAACAAATGCCATTATTATTACAATTATCATTAATATATACGATTGAATGAATGAATGAATGGGCAACCATTGGAGATTTTTAAGGAGTGGGGAGATGTGCACAGAACATTTTTTTTAGTTATTGAATGCCTTTGATATTCAGAATCTTATAATTTATGGTAATTGTGGCAAATGAGCTGGCTGCTGGGAGAGCCACTGTGATAGCTGAGGGTATTATTTCCGGGGTGTGTCATGTCCACCAGACAGTTGGGAATACAAACGGAGGCTCTTACAGATATCAAAGCAGGGAAATCATAAACAGTTAAGGTCTCTTGCCACCTGCAGAGACAGGATATTCCATGCATTAATTGACCAAACATTTTTAGGGGCCCTGCACCCAAATTCAGAAAATCACACTCATCATTCCTCTCTTTCTACCTGCCCGAAGGAATTAATAATGTTTAATTATTTTTCAGTCCTTCACACCCTTTTGTCTCTTAACCAGACTGTTCCTACTTTCAAAGGGCCAAAGCCATTTCCATCTTGACTTCCCCAGGTATACCACTACAAAAAACATTTCTGGAAAGAGTTCGGAATAAGCCTAAGGCAAATGAGGAAAAAAAAAAAAAGAGGAACAATCCTTATTCACTCCTTTTTTTAGGGTTCAAAAAATTTGTCATATTTTATTGTGATCGAAAAGAAACAGGCATGGACATTTGTAGATATTCAAAAATGCAGTATGTTTTAAAACAGTGTGTCATTCAAATGAGCAAAGAAGAATAACAGTATAATGTCTATCTAGATATATATATATATATATGAAATATGCATAATGTAAGTATTACATGTATTTTTAATAGGTTTAAAGTCACCATTTAAACTGAAAAATGTTAAGCCAATTTTAAATTACAAATGCTGTTTTTCAGAAATCTGGACTGCTTGGCAGGGGCAAAGAGGAGTAATTGTATATTTTCCATAAACTCTAAGGGAGGAAGAGGAGACCTTGGCAGGATTGTCATACAGACATCTTGAAAACACTCTCTGAAGCCCTGTAAGGGTAGTTGTCAAGAATCTGACATCATACTTAAGCCCTTCTATTCTTAGATTCAGATGTTAGGTCAAGGCTATTAGACAATCAAATTAGGGAATGGATAACCTTTCTGCTAGGGACTTTAAAGTAGAAGCCCTTTTGAATCGTTACATTAGCAAACCAAAGCACATGCAATTGAAAAGCATCATGGCCTAGTGGAAAGAGGCAACTGAGGCACAGAAAGTTAATCGACTTGACCAAGATCACACAGCAGACAAGTGGCAGAGCCGGAACTAGAACCCAGGTTCTTCTTCTCAGGTTCTGCAACTGGAGAAGCAGTGTGGCCTGGTGGAAAGAGCATGGGCCTAATAATAATGACGACGATGATGGTGTTTGTCAAGTGCTTATTAAGTGCCCAGCACTGTTCTAAGCCCTGGGGTAGATACAAGATAATCAGGTTGGACAAAGTCCCTGTCCCATATGGGGCTCACAGTCTCAAAACCCATTTTAAAGCTGAGATAACTGAGGCACAGAGAAGTTCATGACTCGCCAAAGCTCTCACAGCAGACAAATGGCGGGGCCGGGATTAGGCGGCTTGATTCAGCTCTATGCCAGAATGGGAAGGCCTCTTACTGTCCTCTGATCTTCCCACATCCACAATTTGGCAGCTCCCATTCAGGCTCTAGTTAGGTCGGAGAGACTCACCCTCCTTCAGAGAAGTCTGTCTTCCGTGCGTAATGTGTTTCTCAGCTATTTATAGATGCAGCACATCTTATCTATGCTCAATCAGCCATCTTGCTACAAAATTGTCAGAGGGTTTGCAGGAAGTTTCCAAGTTAAGAGAACAGAACTTCTACCCCTTATTCAGGCAGGTGAATTGGTCCTTCGCCTCCTGCAGCTGTCTTGTTTTGAGAAAATGTATAAATTGATCCACTCGGCAGGACAAATAAATGAGGTTATTCTGGCAAATCCGACAACAATGTGGGGAATGAGGTTATTCTGGCTTATCAAGAGCTTAGTACAGTGCTCTGCACACAGTAAGCGCTCAATAAATACGATTGATGATGATGACTACCAGGCCCGTGCCCCAACCCCAAGCAGCAGACAAATGGCAGCAAACCTTGTGACTCCCAGGCCCATGCCCCGTCCCTATGCAGCAGAATCCTTGTGACTACCTTTTAGACTGTGAGCCCACTGTTGGGTAGGGACTGTCTCTATATGTTGCCAACTTGTACTTCTCGAACGCATAGTACAGGGCTCTGTACACAGTAAGTGCTCAATAAATACCATTGATGATGATGACTACCAGGCCCGTGCCCCAACCCCATGCAGAAGACAAATGGCAGCAAACCTTGTGACTCCCATGCCCTGTCCCTATACAGCAGAAACCTTGTGACTACCTTTTAGACTGTGAGCCCACTGTTGGGTAGGGACTGTCTCTATATGTTGCCAGCTTATACTTGACGAGCACTTAGTACAGTGCTCTGCACACAGTAAATGCTCAATAAATACGATTGATGATGATGACTACCAGGCCAGTGCCCTAACACTATGCAGCAGACAAATGGCAGCAAAGCTTGTGACTACCAGGCCCATGCCCCGTCCCTATGCAGCAGAAGCCTTGTGACTACCTTTTAGACTGTAAGCCCACTGTTGGGTAGGGACTGTCTCTATATGTTGCCAACTTGTACTTCCCGAGCGCTTAGTGCAGCGCTATGCACACAGTAAGCGCTCAATAAATACGATTGAGGATGAGGACTACCAGGCCCGTGCCCTAACTCTATGCAGCAGACAAATGGCAGCAAACCTTGTGACTCCCAGGCCCATGCCCCGTCCCTATGCAGCAGAAACCTTGTGACTACCTTTTAGACTGTGAGCCCACTGTTGGGTAGGGACTGTCTCTATATGTTGCCAACTTGTACTTCCCGAGCGCTTAGCACAGTGCTCTGCACACAGTAAGCGCTCAATAAATACGATTGATGATGATGACTACCAGGCCCGTGCCCTAATCCTATGCAGCAGACAAATGGCAGCAGACCTTGTGACTCCCAGGCCCATGCCCCATCCCTACGCAGCAGAAACCTTGTGACTAACTTTTAGACAGTGAGCCCACTGTTGGGTAGGGACTGTCTCTATATGTTGCCAACTTGTACTTCCCAAGCGCTTAGTACAGTGCTCTGCACACAGTAAGCGCTCAATAAATACGATTGATGATGATGACTACCAGGCCCGTGCCCTAACCCCATGCAGCAGACAAACGGCAGAAAAGCTTCTGACTCCCAGGCCCATGCCCCATCCCTATGCAGCAGAAACCTTGTGACTACCTTTTAGACTGTGAGTTCACTGTTGGGTAGGGACTGTCTCTATATGTTGCCAACATGTACTTCCTGAGCGCTTAGTACAGTGCTCTGCTCACAGTAAGCGCTCAATAAATACGATTGATGATGATGACTACCAGGCCCGTGCCCGAACCCCACGCAGCAGACAAATGGCAGCAAACCTTGTGACTCCCTTGCCCATGCTCCGTCCCTATACAGCAGAAACCTTGTGATTACCTTTTAGACTGTGAGCCCACTGTTGGGTAGGGACTGTCTCTATATGTTGCCAGCTTGTACTTCCCGAGCGCTTAGTACAGTGCTCTGTACACAGTAAGCGCTCAATAAATACGATTGATGATGATGACTACCAGGCCCGTGCCCTAACCCCATGCAGCAGACAAATGGAAGCAAACCTTGTGACTCCCAGGCCCATGCCCCGTCCCTCTGCAGGAGAAACCTTGTGACTACCTTTTAGACTGTGAGCCCACTGTTGGGTAGGGACTGTCTCTATATGTTGCCAACTTGTACTTCCCGAACGCTTAGTACAGTGCTCTGCACACAGTAAGTGCTCAATAAATATGATTGATGATGATGACTACCAGGCCCATGCCCTAACCCCATGCAGCAGACAAATGGCAGCAAACCTTGTGACTCCCTGGCCCATGCCCCATCCCTATGCAGCAGAAACCTTGTGACTACCTTTTAGACTGTGAGGCCACTGTTGGGTAGAGACTGTCTCTATATGTAGCCAACTTGTACTTGCCGAGCGCTTAGTACAGTGCTCTGCACATAGTAAGCGCTCAATAAATACGATTGGTGATGATGACTACCAGGCCCGTGCCCCAACCCCATGCAGGAGACAAATGGCAGCAAACCTTGCGACTCCCAGGCCCATGCCCCGTCCCAATGCAGCAGAAACCTTGTGACTACCTTTTAGACTGTGAGCCCACTGTTGGGTAGGGACTGTCTCTATATGTTGCCAACTTGTACTTCCCAAGCGCTTAGTACAGTGCTCTGCACACAGTAAGCGCTCAATAAATACGATTGATGATGATGACTACCAGGCCCGTGCTCTAACCCCATGCAGCAAACAAATGGCAGCAAACCTTGTGACTACCAGGCCCATGACCCGTCCCTATGCAGCAGAAACCTTGTGACTACCTTTTAGACTGTGAGCCCACTGTTGGGTAGGGACTGCCTCTATATGTTGCCAACTTGTACTTCCCGAGCACTTAGTACAGTGCTCTGCACACAGTAAGCGCCCAATAAATACGATTGATGATGATGACTACCAGGCCCGTGCCCTAACCCCATGCAGCAGACAAATGGCAGCAAACCTTGTGACTCCCAGGCCCATGCCCCGTCCCTATGCAGCAGAAACCATGTGACTACATTTTAGACTGTGAGCCCACTGTTGGGTAGGGATTGTCTCTATATGATGACAAGTTGTACTTCCCGAGCGCTTAGTACAGTGCTCTGCACACAGTGGGCACTCAATAAATACGATTGATGATGATGACTACCAGGCCCGTGCCCCAACCCCATGCTGGAGACAAATGGCAGCAAACCTTGTGACTCCCAGGCCCATGCCCCGTCCCTATACAGCAGAAGCCTTGTGACTACCTTTTAGACTGTGAGCCCACTGTTGGGTAGGGACTGTCTCAATATGTTGCCAACTTGTACTTCCCGAGCGCTTAGTACAGTGCTCTGCACACAGTAAGCGCTCAATAAATATGATTGATGATGATGACTACCAGGCCCGTGCCCCAACCCCATGCAGGAGACAAATGGCAGCAAACCTTGTGACTCCCAGGCCCATGCCCCATCCCTATGCAGCAGAAACCTTGTGACTACCTTTTAGACTGTGAGCCCACTGTTGGGTACGGACTGTCTCTATATGTTGCCAGCTCGTTCTAGCCGAGCACTTAGTACAGTGCTTTGCACACAGTAAGTGCTCAATAAATACGATTGATGATGATGACTACCAGGCCCGTGCCCCAACCCCATGCAGGACACAAATGGCAGTAAGCCTTGTGACTCCCAGGCCCATGCCCCGTCTCTATGCAGCAGAAACCTTGTGACTACCTTTTAGACTGTGCGCCCACTGTTGGGTACGGACTGTCTCTATATGTTGCCAACTTGTACTTCCCGAGCGCTTAGTACAGTGCTCTGCACACAGTAAGCGCTCAATAAATACGATTGATGATGATGACTACCAGGCCCGTGCCCCAAACCCATGCAGGAGACAAATGGCAGCAAACCTTGTGACTCCCAGGCCCATGTCCCGTCCCTATGCAGCAGAAACCTTGTGACTACCTTTTAGACTGTGAGCCCACTGTTGGGTAGGGACTGTCTCTATATGTTGCCAACTTGTAATTCCCGAGAGCTTAGTACAATGCTGTGCACACAGTAAGCGCTCAATAAGTATGATTGATGATGATGACTACCAGGCCCGTGCCCCAACCCCATGCAGGACACAAATGGCAGCAAACCTTGTGATTCCCAGGCCCATGCCCCGTCCCTGTGCAGCAGAAACCTTGTGACTACCTTTTAGACTGTGAGCCCACAGTTGGGTAGGGACTGTCTCTATATGTTCCCAACTTGTACTTCCCGAGAGCTTATTACAGGGCTCTGCACACAGTAAGCGCTCAATAAATACGATTGATGATGTTGACTACCAGGCCCGTTCCCCAACCCCATGCAGGAGACAAATGGCAGTAAGCCTTGTGACTCCCAGGCCCATGCCCCGTCCCTATGCAGCAGAAACCTTGTGACTACCTTTTAGACTGTGAGCCCACTGTTGGGTAGGGACTGTCTCTATATGTTGCCAGCTTGTACTTGCCGAGCACTTAGTACAGGGCTTTGCACACAGTAAGTGCTCAATAAATACGATTGATGATGATGACTACCAGGCCCGTGCCCCAACCCTATGCAGCAGACAAGTGGCAGCAAAGCTTGTGACTCCCAGGCCCATGAATCGTCCCTATGCAGCAGAAGCCTTGTGACTACCTTTTAGACTGTGAGCCCACTGTTGGGTAGGGACTGTGTCTATATGTTGCCAACTTGTACTTCCCGAGCGCTTAGTACAGTGCTCTGCACACAGTAAGTGCTCAATAAATACAATTGATGATGATGACTACCAGGCCCTTGACCTAATCCCATGCAGGAGACAAATGGCAGCAAACCTTGTGACTCCCAGGCTCATGCCCTGTCCCTATGCAGCAGAAACCTTGTGACTACCTTTTAGACTGTGAGGCCACTGTTGGGTAGGGACTGTCTCTATATGATGCCAACTTGTACTTCCCGAGCGCTTAGTACAGTGCTCTGCACACAGTAAGTGCTCAATAAATACAATTGATGATGATGACTACCAGGCCCGTGCCCTAACCCCATGCAGCAGACAAATGGCGGCAAACCTTGTGACTCCCAGGCCCATGCCCCGTCCCTATGCAGCAGAAACCTTGTGACTAACTTTTAGACTGTGAGCCCACTGTTGGGTAGGGACTGTCTCTATATGTTGCCAACTTGTACTTGCCGAGCACTTAGTACAGGGCTTTGCACACAGTAAGTGCTCAATAAATACGATTGATGATGATGACTACCAGGCCCGTGCCCCAACCCTATGCAGCAGACAAGTGGCAGCAAAGCTTGTGACTCCCAGGCCCATGCCCCGTCCCTATGCAGCAGAAACCTTGTGACTACCTTTTAGACTGTGAGCCCACTGTTGGGTACGGACTGTCTCTATATGTTGCCAGCTCGTTCTAGCCGAGCACTTAGTACAGTGCTTTGCACACAGTAAGTGCTCAATAAATACGATTGATGATGATGACTACCAGGCCCGTACCCTAACCCTATGCAGCTGACAAGTGGCAGCAAAGCTTGTGACTACCAGGCCCATGCCCCATCCCTATGCAGCAGAAACCTCGTGACTACCTTTTAGACTGTGCGCCCACTGTTGGGTAGGGACTGTCTCTATATGTTGCCAACTTGTACTTCCCGAGCGCTTAGTACAGTGCTCTGCACACAGTAAGCGCTCAATAAATACGACTGATGATGATGACTACCAGGCCCGTGCCCCAACCCCATGCAGGAGACAAATGGCAGCAAACCTTGTGACTCCCAGGCCCATGCTCCGTCCCTATGCAGCAGAAACCTTGTGAAAACCTTTTAGACTGTGAGCCCACTGTTGGGTAGAGACTGTCTCTATATGTTGCCAACTTGTAATTCCCGAGTGCTTAGTACAATGCTGTGCACACAGTAAGCGCTCAATAGGTATGATTGATGGTGATGACTACCAGGCCCGTGCCCCAACCCCATGCAGGACACAAATGGCAGCAAACCTTGTGACTCCCAGGCCCATGCCCCGTCCCTATGCAGCAGAAACCTTGTGACTACCTTTTAGACTGTGAGCCCACTGTTGGGTAGGGACTGTCTCTATATGTTGCCAACTTGTACTTCCCGCGCCCTTAGTACAGTGCTCTGCACACAGTAAGCGCCCAATAAATACGATTGATGATGATGATGACAAATGATAGCAAACCTTGTGACTCCCAGGCCCATGCGCCGTCCCTATGCAGCAGAAGCCTTGTGACTACCTTTTAGACTGTGAGCCCACTGTTGGGTAGGGACTGTCTCAGTATGTTGCCAACTTGTACTTCCCGAGCGCTTAGTACAGTGCTCTGCACACAGTAAGCGCTCAATAAATACGATTGATGATGACGACTACCAGGCCCGTGCTCTAACCCCATGCAGCAGACAAATGGCAAAAAACCTTGTGACTCCCAGGCCCATGCCCCGTCCCTATACAGCAGAAACCTTGTGACTAACTTTTAGACTGTGAGCCCACTGTTGGGTAGTCACTGTCTCTATATGTTGCCAACTTGTACTTCCCGAGCGCTTAGTACAGGGTTCTGCACACAGTAAGCGCTCAATAAATACGATTGATGATGATGACTACCAGGCCCGTGCCCTAACCCTATGCTGCAGACAAATGGCAGCAAACCTTGTGACTCCCAGGCCCATGCCCCATCCCTATGCAGCAGAAACCTTGTGACTACCTTTTAGACTGTGAGCCCACTGTTGGGTAGGGACTGTCTCTATATGTTGCCAACTTGTACTTCCCGAGCACTTAGTGCAGTGCTCTGCACACAGTAAGCGCTCAATAAATACGATTGATGATAATAACTACCAGGCCCGTGCCCTAACCCTATGCAGCAGACAAATGGCAGCAAAGCTTGTGACTACCAGGCCCATGCCCCGTCCCTATGCAGCAGAAGTCTTGTGACTACCTTTTAGACTGTGAGCCCACTGTTGGGTATGGACTGTCTCTATATGTTGCCAACTTGTACTTCTCGAGCGCTTAGTACAGTGCTCTATACACAGTAAGCGCTCAATAAATACGATTGATAATGATGACTACCAGGCCCGTGCCCTAACCCTATGCAGCAGACAAATGGCAGCAAAGCTTGTGACTCCCAGGCCCATGCCCCGTCCCTATGCAGCAGAAACCTTGTGACTACCTTTTAGACTGTGAGCCCACTGTTGGGTAGGGACTGTCTCTATATGTTGCCAACTTGTACTTCCCAATCGCTTAGTACAGTGCTCTGCACACAGTAAGCGCTCAATAAATACGATTGATGATGACGACTACCAGGCCCGTGCTCTAACCCCATGCATCAGACAAATGGCAGCAAAGCTTGTAACTCCCAGGCCCATGCCCCGTCCCTATGCAGCAGAATCCTTGTGACTACCTTTTAGACTGTGAGCCCACTGTTGGGTAGTCACTGTCTCTATATGTTGCCAACTTGTACTTCCCGAGCGCTTAGTACAGGGCTCTGCACACAGTAAGCGCTCAATAAATACAATTGATGATGATGACTACCAGGCCCGTGCCCTAACTCTATGCTGCAGACAAATGGCAGCAAACCTTGTGACTCCCAGGCCCATGCCCCATCCCTATGCAGCAGAAACCTTGTGACTACCTTTTAGACTGTGAGCCCACTGTTGGGTAGGGACTGTCTCTATATGTTGCCAACTTGTACTTCCCGAGCACTTAGTGCAGTGCTCTGCACACAGTAAGCGCTCAATAAATACGATTGATGATAATAACTACCAGGCCCGTGCCCTAACCCTATGCAGCAGACAAATGGCAGCAAAGCTTGTGACTACCAGGCCCATGCCCCGTCCCTATGCAGCAGAAGTCTTGTGACTACCTTTTAGACTGTGAGCCCACTGTTGGGTAGGGACTGTCTCTATATGTTGCCAACTTGTACTTCTCGAGCACTTAGTACAGTGCTCTGTACACAGTAAGCGCTCAATAAATACGATTGATAATGATGACTACCAGGCCCATGCCCTAACCCTGTGCAGCAGACAAATGGCAGCAAAGCTTGTGACTCCCAGGCCCATGCCCCGTCCCTATGCAGCAGAAACCTTGTGACTACCTTTTAGACTGTGAGCCCACTGTTGGGTAGGGACTGTCTCTATATGTTGCCCACTTGTACTTCCCAATCGCTCAGTACAGTGCTCTGCACACAGTAAGCGCTCAATAAATACGATTGATGATGACGACTACCAGGCCCGTGCTCTAACCCCATGCAGCAGACAAATGGCAGCAAAGCTTGCGACTCCCAGGCCCATGCCCCGTCCCAATGCAGCAGAAACCTTGTGACTACCTTTTAGACTGTGAGGCCACTGTTGGGTAGAGACTGTCTCTATATGTAGCCAACTTGTACTTGCCGAGCGCTTAGTACAGTGCTCTGCACATAGTAAGCGCTCAATAAATACGATTGGTGATGATGACTACCAGGCCCGTGCCCCAACCCCATGCAGGAGACAAATGGCAGCAAACCTTGCGACTCCCAGGCCCATGCCCCGTCCCAATGCAGCAGAAACCTTGTGACTACCTTTTAGACTGTGAGCCCACTGTTGGGTAGTCACTGTCTCTATATGTTGCCAACTTGTACTTCCCGAGCGCTTAGTACAGGGCTCTGCACACAGTAAGCGCTCAATAAATACAATTGATGATGATGACTACCAGGCCCGTGCCCTAACTCTATGCTGCAGACAAATGGCAGCAAACCTTGTGACTCCCAGGCCCATGCCCCATCCCTATGCAGCAGAAACCTTGTGACTACCTTTTAGACTGTGAGCCCACTGTTGGGTAGGGACTGTCTCTATATGTTGCCAACTTGTACTTCCCGAGCACTTAGTGCAGTGCTCTGCACACAGTAAGCGCTCAATAAATACGATTGATGATAATAACTACCAGGCCCGTGCCCTAACCCTATGCAGCAGACAAATGGCAGCAAAGCTTGTGACTACCAGGCCCATGCCCCGTCCCTATGCAGCAGAAGTCTTGTGACTACCTTTTAGACTGTGAGCCCACTGTTGGGTAGGGACTGTCTCTATATGTTGCCAACTTGTACTTCTCGAGCACTTAGTACAGTGCTCTATACACAGTAAGCGCTCAATAAATACGATTGATAATGATGACTACCAGGCCCATGCCCTAACCCTATGCAGCAGACAAATGGCAGCAAAGCTTGTGACTCCCAGGCCCATGCCCCGTCCCTATGCAGCAGAAACCTTGTGACTACCTTTTAGACTGTGAGCCCACTGTTGGGTAGGGACTGTCTCTATATGTTGCCCACTTGTACTTCCCAATCGCTCAGTACAGTGCTCTGCACACAGTAAGCGCTCAATAAATACGATTGATGATGACGACTACCAGGCCCGTGCTCTAACCCCATGCAGCAGACAAATGGCAGCAAAGCTTGTAACTCCCAGGCCCATGCCCCGTCCCTATGCAGCAGAATCCTTGTGACTACCTTTTATACTGTGAGCCCACTGTTGGGTAGTCACTGTCTCTATATGTTGCCACCTTGTACTTCCCGAGCGTTTAGTACAGTGCTCTGCACACAGTAAGCGCTCAATAAATACGATTGATGATGATGACTACCAGGCCCGTGCCCTAACCCCATGCAGCAGACAAATGGCCGCAAATCTTGTGACTCCCAGGCCCATACCCCATCCCTATGCATCAGAAATCTTGTGACTACCTTTTAGACATAAGCCCACTGTTGGGTAGGTACTGTCTCTATATGTTGCCAACTTGTACTTCCCGAGCGGTTAGTACAGTGCTCTGCACACAGTAAGCACTCAATAAATATGATTGATGATGATGACTACCAGGCCCGTGCCCTAACCCCATGCAGCAGACAAATGGCAGCAAAGCTTGTAACTCCCAGGCCCATGCCCCGTCCCTATGCAGCAGAAACCTTGTGATTACCTTTTAGACTGTGAGCCCACTGTTGGGTAGGGACTGTCTCTATATGTTGCCAACTTGTACTTCCCGAACGCTTAGTGAAGTGCTATGCACACAGGAAGCACTCAATAAATATGATTGATGATGATGACTACCAGGCCCGTGCCCTAACCCCACGTAGCAGACAAATGGCAGCAAACCTTGTGACTCCCAGGCCCATGCTCCATCCCTATGCAGCAGAAACCTTGTGACTACCTTTTAGACTGTGAGCCCACTGTTGGGTAGGGACTGTCTCCATATGCTGCCAGCTTGTAAGTGCCGAGCACTTAGTACAGTGCTCTGAACACTGTAAGCGCTCAATAAATCCGATTGATGATGATGACTACGAGGCCCGTGCCCTAACCGTATGCAGCAGACAAATGGCAGCAAACCTTGTGACTCCCAGGCCCATGCCCCGTCCCTATGCAGCAGAAACCTTGTGACTACCTTTTAGACTGTGATCCCACTGTTGGGAAGGGACTGTCTCTATATGTTGCCAGCTTGTACTTGCTAAGCACTTAGTACAGTGCTCTGCACACAGTAAGCGCTCAATAAATACGATTGATGATGATGACTACCAGGCCCGTGCCCTAACCCTATGCAGCAGACAAATGGCAGTAAAGCTTGTGCCTACCAGGCCCATGCCCCGTCCCTATGCAGCAGAAACCTTGTGACTACCTTTTAGACTGTGAGCCCACTGTTGGGTACGGGCTGTCTCTATATGTTGCCAACTTGTACTTCCCGAGCGCTTAGTGCAGTGCTCTGAATACAGTAAGCGCTCAATAAATACGATTGATGATGACGACTACCAGGCCCGTGCCGTATCCCTATGCAACAGACAAATGGCAGCAAAGCTTGTGCCTACCAGGCCCATGCCCCGTCCCTATGCAGCAGAAGCCTTATGACTACCTTTTAGACTGTGAGCCCAGTGTTGGGTAGGGACTGTCTCTGTATGTAGCCAACTTGTACTTGCCGAGCGCTTAGTACAGTGCTCTGCGCACAGTAAGCGCCCAATAAATACGATTGATGATGATGACTATCAGGCCCGTGCCCCAAACCCTTGCAGGAGACAAATGGCAGCAAACCTTGTGACTCCCAGGCCCATGCCCCGTCCCTATGCAGCAGAAACCTTGTGACTACCTTTTAGACTGTGAGCCCACTGTTGGGTAGGGACTGTCTCTATATGTTGCCAACTTGTTCTTTCTGAGCGCTTAGTACAGTGCTCTGCACACAGTAAGCGCTCAATAAATATGATTGATGATGATGACTACCAGGCCCGTGCCCTAACCCTGTGCAGCAGACAAATGGCAACAAACCTTGTGACTCCCAGGCCCGTGCCCCGTCCCTATGCAGCAGAAACCTTGTGACTACCCTTTAGACTGTGAGCCCACTGTTTTATAGGGACTGTCTCTATGTGTTGCCAACTTAAACTTCCCGAGTGCTTAGTACAGGGCTCTGCACACAGTATGCGCTCAATAAGTATGATTGATGATGATGACTACCAGGCCCGTGCCCTAACCTGATGTAGCAGACAAATGGCAGCAAACCTTGTGACTCCCAGGCCCATGCCCCATCCCTATACAGCAGAAACCTTGTGACTACCTTTTAGACTGTGAGCCCACTGTTGGGTAGGGACTGTCTCTATATGTTGCCAACTTGTACTTCCCGAGAGCTTAGTACAGTGCTCTGCACACAGTAAGCGCTCAATAAATACGATTGATGATGATGACTACCAGGCCCGTGCCCTAACCCTATGCAGCAGACAAATGGCAGCAAACATTGTGACTCTCAGGCCCATGCCCCGTCCCTATGCAGCAGAAACCTTGTGACTACCTTTTAGACTGTGAGCCCACTGTTGGGTAGGGACTGTCTCTATATGTTGCCAACTTGTACTTCCCGAGCGCTTAGTGCAGTGCTCTGCACACAGTAAGCGCTCAATAAATACGATTGATGATGATGACTAGCAGGCCCGTGCCCTAACCCTATGCAGCAGACAAATGGCAGCAAAGCTTGTGACTCCCAGGCCCATGCCCCGTCCCTATGCAGCAGAAACCTTGTGACTAACTTTTAGACTGTGAGCCCACTGTTGGGTAGGGACTGTCTCTATATGTTGCCAACATGTACTTCCTGTGCGCTTAGTACAGTGCTCTGCACACAGTAAGTGCTCAATAAATACGATTGATGATGATGACTACTAGGCCCGTGCCCTAACCCCATGCAGCAGACAAATGGCAACAAACCTTGTGACTCCCAGGCCCATGCCCCGTCCCTATGCAGCAGAAACCTTGTGACTACCTTTTAGACTGTGAGCCCACTGTTGAGTAGGGACTGTCTCTATATGTTGCCAACTTGTACTTCCCGAGCGCTGAGTACAGTGCTCTGCACACAGTAAGTGCTCAATAAATACGATTGATGATGATGATGATGTGACACCAATGTAGGGTTACAAGAGTTTACGCTTCTATCTGACTGCCAGGGACTTCTGTTCATGGTTTAAATGTTTTCTGGGGGCAGCTGTTGCCTTGGCGCTGCCTAGGAAAAAGCAATATTGTGTTTCTCGGGAAAAAATCACCAAATTTGGAGATTCTAGAAACATTCATTTCCATCTCATTCGATGAGAAAATGATGACACTTTGAGTTTGATGTTGTTACTGAATCAACTCTTAAAGCAAGACAGGAGCACTACAAAGTTTCCCCGGTACACAGAAAATTCTCACGTCTCTGTCCTGCAACTCTGCAATTGCAATTGCAGTGGTTTAGTGCTGAAACTAAGATAACACTTATATTTGGAGTTGTGGCATTTAGCCGTTGGGACATCCACCACTCCATGGTTCTATGGCAAAACAGTATCGTATAGTGGAAAGAGTACGGGCCTGGGTTCTTATCCCAGCTATGTAACATGTCTGCTGTGTGATCTTGAGTGAGTTAATCTTTCCTATTCCTCAGTTCTTTCATGCAAAAAATGTGGATTCAGTACCTGGTCTCCTTCCTACTTAGAACTGTGAGCTCCTTGTAGTATCTGATCATTGTATCCACCTCAGCACTCAGTACAGTGCTTGACACTTTACAAATATCCAAATTATTATTATTAATATGTTTATCATCATCATCATCATCATGCATTATTCTATGACTAGGAGTTTTTTACCTCCAGTTGGCTTCCAGTTCCACAATTTAGACACTGGTTACAAAGCCTCTTTGACCCTGTGGGCTGCTGGTTATGTCGAGAAGCAGGTTGGCTTAGTGGAAAGAACATGGGCATAGGAATCAGAGGTCATGGGTTCTAATACCGACTCCACCATTCGTCGGCTCTGTGACCTTGGGCAAGTCACTGTGACTCAGTTCCCTCATCTGTAAAATGGGGACTAAGACTATGAGCCCCATGTGGGACAACCTGATTACTTCATATCTACCCCAGTGCTCAGAACAGTGCTTGGCACATACTGAGTGCTTAACAAATACCATCATTATTATTGGCAAACGAACCTTGCTTTGGGACCAAAGATTACTAGGGTTTTCTATTGTGTCAACCATAATCTGCTTTAGCTGGGAGGTATCTCTTCCTTTCCCACAGAACCTGGATGTGTGGGGGATAACATTGTCTCCCCTTCTAGACTGTAAGCTCCTTATAGGCAGGGAACATGTCTACCAACTTAGTTACTTTGGACTCTCCCAAGTATTTAGTATGGTACTTTCCACACAGTAAGTGCTCAATAAATACGACTGATTGAATATCTTTTTAATTGATCTTAATCAATGTCTTCCTTGTCCAGAGATCTGCATCTCTAAACTGTAAAAGCTCAATGTGAGCAGGGAATCTGCCAACTCTGTTATATTGTACTCTCCCAAGCTCTTACTACAATATTCTGCACATAGTAAGTGCTCACTTAATACCATTGATGATGAAACAATATCTTCTCTCTACTCTTCCTTCTCTCAACTTCACTCATTCTGTGTAATCAAATTAGGGATGAATCAAATTTGGGGTAACATCTCCTTTACTTCCTTATTAACATCTCCTTTACTTCCTTATCCATAGAAGGTCCTTTACACCTACTATAGGGGGGACAGTCACGGCAAAGAAGGTATAAGAAAAAAAGTACAATTTACAGTGCTTCAGAAAAGATGGCATTTGTACATTGCATTTTGGGCATAAAGGCATTGGGTTTTTCCATGTTTGTTCTAAAAAGAAAAGTAATTTTCAAAAACTACTTGTCCTGGAATGAGAAAAAAATATTGAGCTGAAAAGTCTTTAAAGAATAAATTCCCAGAAAAAAAAATCCTTGATGATAACCACAAACAGGGTAGAAGTCCTTTAGAGAACATTGATAATAAAATTATGCCATTATTTATTTAATGATGGGGAAAGAGAGCAAATCTTTCTGAGAATCATAAACATCATCATCACCAGTATTTACTGAACACCTCCTAATGAAAACAAATTAATCACATTTAGACAGCTTTAATTTATGCCTATCAACTAATCTGAATTTAAAGTGTATTAATTTGTAACGTTAAAGAGGAAGCAATAGAGGAGGATATGTTCTGTTATTAATTTGATTCCTTAATTATCTTCTGGTATTACTCAGGATTTAACTTTACAAATAAAGTAAAATTATACATCATAATAGTTAAGGATGAGACATCTAACACCCTAACAAATTCCTTTACATCCCTAACTTTCCTCGCCTAACTCAGTATGTCCATGAATCTATCCAAATCGTTTGTGACTTTCACTTATTTTTACCCTGCAAGACTTTGTGTGGTAATGAGTTTCATATTTACTATATGTTAAGCATTTTATTTTTGTTTGTATTGTTCCTACCACGCAATAATGCTCCTCCCTTTACCTTGCACTGTGGGATTTATCAAATAACATCTTGTATTCGCACTTGGGTCTGCCCTTCATGATTTTGTAACCTTTAACCATAGTATTGGTTTTTGGTCTTTGTCTTCGGTGACTGAATGATTCTAATATGTTTAGCATCTCTTCATATGGCAGAATCTCCATCCCTCTGATTATCTTAAGTTGGCCTTCTCTGGACTTTCTTCAGCTCTTTGGACTTTCCTAATTTTAGGTGACCGGTTTGGTGTACAGTAATCAAGTCGTCGGCTTGCAGTGTCTTCTATAATGAGACTTAGCCCAGCCTAGTAGAGTGCAAATGAGTCTGGGAGTCAGAGCACCTAGGTTTTAATCCCAGCCGTGCCACACACTTGCTGTGTGACCTTGGACAAGTCACTTAACTTCTCTGTGCCTCAGTTCCCTGCTGGATAAAATGTGGATTCCATACCTGTTCTCCTTCCCTCTTATTCTGTGAGCCCTATGTGGGACCTTATTATCTTGTATCTATCCCAGAGCTTAGCACAGTGCTTGCTAAATAGTAAGTGCCTAAAAAATGCAATGATTATTATAATGTCCATCTATACCTTCCATTTTGTTTTCTATTCCCGTCCTCCTGATTTGTAGCATGTTTCCACCAAAGAAACATAAAGATACTTTCCTAGAAATCATCTCCTAGCTTCATTAGAATTTTCATTGAATTTTCTAGCTTCATTAGAGTCAGAGTTGTCATGTGTGAAGTAGCATGGCCTAGTGGATAGAGCTTGGGCCTGAGAGTCAGAGAACCTGGATTCTAATCCCAGCTCCACCATTTTTCTGCTGTGGGATTTGGGCAAGTCACTCAACTTCCCTGTGCCTCAGTTTCCTCATCTGTAAAATGTGGATTGAATCCTACACCCTCCAATTTAAACTATGAGCCCTCCGTGAGACAGAAACTGTAACCAACCTGATTCTCTTGTATCTATTCCAGCACTTTATACAGTGTCTGGCACATAGTTCTTATCAAGTACAATTAAAAGAAGGGAAGGTGGAAGAGGAGCTTGGGTATGAAACTGAGAAGGTTTTTATCATGTCAGTAAAAAACAAGACTTGATAGCCTTCCATATGTCTATCTGAAAATAACAGTTTGGACAGAATATGCCCCATTGGATTAAAGTATAATAATATTAAGAATAATAATTCTGGTACGTATTTAGTGCTTACTATGTGCCAAGCACTATTCTAAGCCCTGGGATACATAAAAGTTAATCAGCTGGGACACAGTCCCTGTCCCACATGGGGCTCACAGTTTCAATCCCCATTTTACAGGTGAGGTAACTGGGGCACAGGGAATTTAAGTGACTTGCCCAAGGTCACACAGCGGACGTGAGTCAGAGCTGAGATTTGAATCCAGGTCCTTCTGACTCCCAGGACTGTGCCCTATTCATTAAGCCACGCTGCTATGAGGAAGTTTTTATGGAAGGAGAGATGGAACAGAACACTACAACAACACAAAGGCATGGACAAAGACACAAAATCGAAACAAAATCAGTCGGCTTCTGTGGCTAGAGGAGAAGAATCTCAGGCTCCTCATGACTCAGAACGCAGACTCACAAACACAGCGGCCACCGATGCAGCCTTTCTAGGCTCTGTGGAGGTTGTGACTCCTTTTCCTTCTCCAACCCAGGTGATGGAAGGTGAGCCAGGATGGAAAACAAGGAGAAGAGTCAGGGATAGAGTGTGGAGGTCAGCTGGAGGACGGCACGGGGAAGACAGCAGGTTTCTAGTGAGAAGCAGCATGGCCTAGTGGATAGAGCACAGACCTGGGCATCTGAAAGACCTGGGTTCTAATCCCAGCTCTGCCACCTGCCTGCTGTGTGACCTTGGGCTAGTCATTTCACGTCTCTGTGCCTCAATTACCTCATCTGTAAAATGGGGATTAAGACTTCTTACTACAGTGTCTGGCACGTAGACAGTGCTTAGCAAATGCCATGAAAAGACTAATTCTTCTGCCCCACTTTCATATTTTTAGGGTTTGAACCACTTGAGGATCAAGGACCATGCCTAATCTGCAACTAGGTAGGCTTTCCCTAGCACAGTGCTCTGCGCAGAGTACGCGCTACTGCTACTCTGCTTTGGAGAATGTGGTGTTAGTGAAGTGACTGAATGGAGTGTGTCAAAAAATGAGTTGGTAGAGAGTTTAGGTGAGGGAAGTTGGTGTTTTCTGAAGTAGAAAAGAAACCCAAGCATTTGTGAAGGAAGAGAAGAAAGAACCTTCCGAGGCTACAAAGTTGAAAATGACATTAACTCAGGGAGGAGTCTAGGATCTAGGACCAAGTGTTTTTAAGAGATGAACTGGGATACGATAAGAATTGCAGATAGAAGTGGAAGACATAAAGGCAATTGGAAAGGAGGAGAAAAATGGGGAGGAAGAAGTAGAATTGTGTAAAGAGGAAGGAGGAATTTGGAAAATTCCATGCCTGTTGTCATCTATTTTTAAAAATGGCATTTGTTAATGATGATAACGATGATGATATTTGTTAAGCATGTACTATGTGCAAAGTACGGTTCTAGGTGCTGGGGGAATGCAAGATGATCAGGTTGTCCCATTTGGGGCTCACAATCTTAATCCCCATTTTCCAGATGAGGTAACTGAGGCCCAGAGAAGTTAAGTGACTTGCCCAGAGTCACACAGTCGCTGTGGTGGAGCCGGAATTAGAATCCATGACCTCTGATTCCCAACCCCGTGCTCTTTCCACTGAGCCACGCTGCTTCTCTAATTTGTTAAACTCTTTCTAGCACTGTATCAAGCACTGTTGTAGATACAAAAGAGTCAGCTGGACATAGTCTCTGCCTTACATGGAGCTCACAGTCTTAATCCCCATTCTACAGAGGAGAGAATTGAGATACAAAGAAGTGAAATGACTTGCGCAAGGTCACACAGCGGGTAAAGAGCAGAGCTGGGATTAGAACCTAGGTCCTCTGTCTCCGAGGCCTGTGCTCTTTCCACTAGGAAACATTGCTTCTATTTTATCAACAAAGTTTGTGGCAAGGTCATCAGGGAGCAGAGGGACTGTGGTTTGGCAGCTTCAGGAAAGAGTTAAAGACATTAATTAGTGTAGGATCTGAGCATAGGAGTCAATGAGGGAATTACTGGATAATTGCCAAACAGAAAAAAGAGACTAGGTTGTAAGCCCAATCAATCAAGCAAGCAATCAGTCACTGGTCTTTATTGAGCACTTACTGTGTGCTAAGCACTATGCTAAACAACTACAACTGCAGTTCAGCACTTCTGCACCACTTGAACACTTGTGAATGCAGAACCCCCTGTAGCATTTATTAAAATTATAATCGTAATCATCATCCTCATAATTGTGGTATTTGTTAAGGGTTTACTAAGTGCCAAGCAAGCACTGTACTAAACACTAGGGTTAATGCAAGATAACCAGGTCTCACATGGGACTTACAGTCTAAGTAGGAGGGAGAACAGGTATTGAATCCCCATTTTGTAGACGAGGGAACTGAGGCCCAGAGAAGCGAAATGACTTGCCCAAGATCCCACACAGCAAGCAAGTGGCAGACCTGGGATTAGAACCCAGAACCTCAGACTCCAAGGCCCATGCACTCTTCACTAGACAGCACTGCTTCCCTTAGATACTTATCTTACATACCTTATAATAATTATAATATTTGTGGTATTTGTTAAGCGCCTACTATGTGCCAAGCACTGTTCTAAGCGCTGGTCACTTGTAACCACTCCCACCTGTACATTAACGCTTTTTTTTCTTTCCTCCTCTCCATAATTCATTTTACTGTCTGTCACCCCATTAATTGCAAGCCCCTCAAGGGCAGGAATCATGTGTATCGCACTCTCCCAAGTTCTTAGTACAGAGCTCTACACAGAGCATGTGTTTCATTAATACTGTTGGCGGATTGTTTATGGTACAGTTACAAAAAAATCATGTGGAAAAGATGCCCATGAATTGACTTGTTTCCAATAAAGAATCCTTTTAGCTGCTCATGAGTAAATGAATGAGAAATCATTATTTCTAATCATTATCGAAAGGAGAATTCTCATTTTCATTCTTTAAAATCCAATCCTGTATTTTAAAGGATCACTAGTAGCATTGTCAAGTTTCATTTTTACAGGAATAGGTTTTTCAGAATTCCTTTCCGTACCCACCATTTAATTAGATTCAGTGACCCAATCATGTCATTGTTGAATAAGTTGCAGGAAATCAAGCTGTGTCTTGCCACTTTCTCATTGAAGATCGAAGTCATAATCCACCTGAATATGGGGTGGAAGCATTTGAGCGTTAGCTCTCCTACTTTCAGAGAGCTGGAATATTTTTAGGCCGTATGCAAGTAATTCCTTCACAGAAAAATGGAATACGGGTAAGAGAACATTATGTTCTACTGGGGTATTTAGTCTTTGAAATGTTTTCAACAGGAATCACTAAAATTACATTAAATCCTGCCAAGATTAAAATGCTGAAAAGTCATTCAGCGCTTAGAACAGCGCTTTGCACAGAGTAAGCACTTAATAAATGCCATTATTATTATTCAGTTTGGGGCCGTTTTGATAATAGCTGGTGAAGCGGTTCTAGAATATCAGCATTTCACTTTAAGCAAGGGGATGAACTAGGAGAAGAAATTGAGTGGGTGGAGCATTGGGGGAAGAACAAGGAGAGGAAATGTAAAGATGGAACGAGGGAGAGAAAGAAGCAGGAAGTGAGGAATGAAGTAGGAAAAGCTGAAGGGGAGAGGAAAAGAGGAGGACAGGAGGAAAGAGTAATAATAGGAGAAAATAGGGTAGAGAGGTAGAGAAGAAGAGGATGAGGAGGAGTGAAAGAAAGGGAATGAGTGGAGAGGGAAGCCTAGAGCAGTGTTCTGCCCGTAGTAAATTTTCTTTTCTTCATTTGTGTTATCGTATTTGTTAAGCCCTTATTATGTGCACAGTCCTGTGATAAGCTCTCAGGTCGATATAGGCTGATCAGGTTGGACACAGTCCATAACCCACCTGGGGCTCACAGTCTTAATCTCCATTTTACAGATGAGGAAATTGAAGCATGGAGAAGTGAAGAGACTTGCCCAAGATCACACAGCAGACAAGTGGCAGAGCCGGGATTAGAACTCAGACCCTTCTGACTCCCAGGTTTGTGCTTTGTCCACTAGACCACGCTGCTTGTACCTTGTAATGCTGATTTCCTTGTATCTACCCCAATGATTTAAACAGGGCTTGCCACATAGTAAGCACTTAACAAATACCATAATGATTATTATTATTGTTATTATATATCCCTGTTGTACTAATGATTTGTCCAGCCTGTTTGCATTATATTTACATTAGTGCTTTGAACAGTGCTTGGCACATAGTAAGTGCTTAAAAATTGCCATAATAAATACCATAATAATAATAATTAATAATAATAATGAGCTGATTGGAATTTGGAGTCTTGTTATTTGTAATCTAATCCTGCCATTTGCTATTGATGATGGTTCATGGATGACTTTGATGAAACTGTTCCAGAATCTGAGGTAGGTCTTTGACTCCCCATCACCAGGTAGACTGGGTTTTCTTTACCAGCCTTGGAGTCATCGGATTTGGTATGGAATTGGATACCCCATCGCCGTCATTCTGGGTCCTTCTTATTCTGTTTTCTCTCTCCATACTTTTCTGCTTTAATGGCAGAATATGGTACCTGCTTCGATTTTTATGTTGCTGGTGAAAACCTTTGGGTCTGTGTGGGCTTTCTCAAGTGGGGGCTTATCATCTTCACATTATCTTTGCCTCCTCCTTCTTTAAAAACACTTATATTCAGTCTGTCACCAAATCCTGTTTGTTCCTTCTCCACAACATCTCCAAGACCTGCCCCTTTCCCTTCATCCAAATGGCCACCCCACTGGTCTAGGCACTGAAAATATCTTCATGGATGCTTCCAATCCCAGATGACTTCTCCTTCTCTCTCCTAAATTCTTATCCCTCTTTCTGCCCTCTGCCACCCACAATTTCTCAACTCTGCACCAACTATTAAGAGCTTGTCATCCCTCTTATCTCCGCCACTTCCCTCTCCACACCAGATGGTCATATATACACATTCTCTGGGAGCCTACCTCATCCCACTCCTGCCCCAACTGCATCATGGGCTCAGCTCCTGTCATGAACTATGCAGCACATATCTATACATCAAGATCAAAGCTGCTGCCCATTGTTCTAATAATAATAATAATCATAATAATAATGGCATTTATTAAGTGCTTATTATGTGGCACGCACTCTTCTAAGCACTGGGGTAGATACAAAGTAATCAGATTAGACAGAGTCTCTGTTCCACAAAGAGCTCACAGTCTTGATCTCCATTTTGCAGATGAGGTAACTGAAGCACAGAGTTTAAATTCATTCATTCGTATTTATTGAGCACTTACTGTGTGCAGAGCACTGTACTAAGCGCTTGGGAAGTACAATGACCAGCCCAAAGTCACACAGCAGACACGTGGTGGGGCTGGGTTTAGAACTCAGGTCCTTCTGACTCCCAGGACTGTGCTCTACCCACTAGGCCACGCTGCTTCCCCTCCCTCTTGTTCTTTCTCCCTGAGAACAGTGCAAACCCACCAGAAACCTTGTGCCTTCTTCCCTCAACATCGACATCCTCATCTGTCAGACCACCACTCTGCCTGCCCCGATTCCCACCCCTGCTGTCCCCCATGTCACGGAGGAACCTACGTCCCAACCTGTCTGGAACCACTATAGTAGGGCAGAGAAAAGCAGCTGCTGCCTGGAAATGCCTCCACAAAACCACTGGGAGACTGTGTGGCTACCATTGTAGCAGTCACTGTGACCGTGGTTGTGACCACGGATTCTGAGCTGAGTGAGCTTGAAATTCTTCACCCTTAGCTATAGCACCCTACTCATGTTTGTTTTTGTCTTTTTATTATCTTCAACCACAATAAAATTATTAGTGAGTTGTTTCATATATCCTTATATGTCTGTCACCAGCCTCCTCCCCCCCCCTTTTCATTTTAGATTTTGAGTCCCCCCAGGGACAGGGACTGTTTCTAATTCCTATCTGTGTATTCTTTCCCAGCTCTTAGTACATTGTTCTGCATACTAAGGGCTTAAAGAATACCATTACTATGCTCCCTCTCTTCTTCCCTGAATTACAGTCCTTCATCTCCTTCCTGTCCGGGTGTTGGTGATCCTGTTTTGCTTTCCGTTTGGGTTTACTTTTTTCTTCTCATCTTGTTCTCTTACCATTATTATGATTATAGGGAAGCCTATGGACTGTTGGGGTGCTGAGGGAATGGCAGGAATGAAAGAATAGATTTGGGAGTGTCACGAATGTGGTATGGTTAAAAAGTTATCCTTTGAGAACTGTGAGCTATCTGAAGAATAATGGGAAACAGAATAGATTCCTCAGAAAAGGAGAGTTGGAGGAAATCCTGGAAGCTGATAGTGAGGAGTTTTTTCTCTCTGAAGAAAGATGGGAGAAGTCAGAGGGCAAGAGCATTTTGAAGTTTGGGAAGGTATCCACTAAGCCCTTAAATGGGCTAAATTGGAGGTAGGGTTGGTCCTGACGGATGACTGGCAACTGAATCGGTGAAATTCCATCTTCTGTCTGGTAAAGCAGTTCTTACATGACCTTCCTCGAATCATTTTCCATGTTGGAAGGCTCCAACTCCCTTCAGCTTGGGGCTAATTGGAGCAAGGCTATTTTCATCATATTGTAAGTGCATGATGGGCAGAAAACGTGTCAACCAGCTCTCTTGTATTGCATACTCCCAAGTGCTTAGTACAGTGTCCTGCACAGAGTAAGTGCTCAACCAATACCACTGTTGATTATTGTATTTGACAATTTCCTGCCAGTAGCAGTTTGTTTTTGGAAGGGCATGAGCATTTTCAGAATCCTAAGATGTCTTTTAGTTTCCTGATTTTTGTAGCTTACTGAAATGCGTACCATGGACATCTTAAATATCCTTAAAACCAGGCAGGGTAAAATTATTAACTTCTTACTGGAAGGGAGGTGCGGTGAATAATTCAGATGCCCCATGTTCAGAAACCTTCATCAATTCTAAACGTAATCGGTTAATTAATTTTTAAACATCAATCTTACTAGTCAAAGGTAAGAGGAGATTTGAGAAATGCCTTATATATCAGTGCATTGGTGTCGCAGAACAGTTTTGACAGCAAGCAGTGAGAAATTGAACTATATTTCTACAGATAAAGGGAATGTGTTTTTGATTTATTTAATGTATAATCTCTTTCACCACCTCCACATTTTTATTATTTTATTCATACTTTGGTCTCATCCATCTGCTGATAGCTCAGCATCACACATTAAAAATAGATGTGATTGTAAGACTCTATAATGTTCACCTAGGGCATTTGTCATTTTTATATCACCTAGGAAAAACATAACACATTTTTGAAGGGGTTTTGATAACGTTCCTCTTCTGCTCCTAAACCAAATCCAACCCCATGTTAGTTTTACTAGCACATTACCACAAATTCTTTTCTTAGTAGATGCAGTTTCTACATAAATTATTTCTTTTTTAATCATGTGTTTATGGAAAAGTGGCAGGTTTCTTTAAACAGACTAATTAATTGATATTTTCATTCTCGTCACTATTGAAATTAAAGTAAAAAACACATGTGCATAGTACAGTGAGACAAGCAAATTAACCTCATTAAGACATCTTGGGCAATTTCAAATAGGACCAAATTGTACAGGTCTTCATTAGGTTCCTAATGGCTAATCAAGTGTGATCAGGAATATTGCTACTGCTTGCAGTGAATGGTTTGTAAACAGCCCCGCTTAGTAAATTAAAAAAGATTTAATTCTCTTTGCCTTGAAAAGGAACTAGGATACTCAGTAATTTAAGAAAATGTGTCACTCACTGACAAGGTCAAGTTGGGAGCAGTTTAGACAACATTTATGTGGCTATGCGAAGTGAAAACTTCAGGATTACGATCTATAATGAATATACTAGATCTTGTGTATCGCAAAGCTATAAATAAAGCACAATTCTGCACTGATTCGTTAGCCAATCACAGGTTGCCTGTTGCGTGAAAGTGCTATCATCTCTCAGAAATGGCTAAATTCAGAGCCAGATTTTGGAGGATTAACATTCATACCAGGAGCGGTGGCAGAGATGAATTCGACTGGTTTCTCCCAGGATCCTTTTTTAAGGAGCCCCAGTGACGATGTAGCTGCAAACCCCTATTACTGTGAGCCCCGTTCAGGACAGGGACTGTGTCCAACAGGATTTGATGGTATCCATCCCAACGCTTAGTACAGTGCCTGGCACAGAGAACACTGAACTAAGTGCTTTCACTCAATGTGTCAATCCGTGGTATTTATTGAGCTCCTATTGTCTGCAGAGCACTATACTAAGTGTTTTCACTCAATTATCACTCCATCAGTGGTATTTATTGAGCTCCTTTTGTATGCAGAGCACCATACTAAGTGGTGTACTTGTACTTCCCAAGCGCTTAGTACAGTGCTCTGCACATAGTAAGCGCTCAATAAATACGATTGATTGATTAAATACGATTGATTGATTGATTGATACTAAGTGCTTTCACTCAATTATCACTCCATCAGTGGTATTTATTGAGCTCCTTTTGTATGCAAAGCACTGTACTAAGTGCTTGAAAGAGTACAGTACAATTAGTAGAGGAAGATACAACCTAATGGGGGAGATAGACACTAAGCTAAATTACATATAGGAAGAAGTTATAAAGTATAAAGAAAAGGGACAGGGTTAATTTTTAGGAATCTTCCAGGAGAAAACCCATGATTTATCCCTGAAATACCCTGTCACCAATGCATTGTCTTTAATAATAATAATGATGATGATGGCATTTGTTAAGCACTTACTACGTGCAAAGCACTGTTCTAAGCGCTGAGGAGGTTACAAGGTGATCAAGTTGTCCCATGGGGGGGGGCTCACAGTCTTAATCTCCCATTTTACAGATGAGGTAACTGAGGCCCAGAGAGGTCAAGTGACTTGCCCAAGGTCACACAGCTGACAATTGGTTGAGTCGGGATTTGAACCCACGACTTCTGACTCCAAAGCCACGCTGCTTTACATTTAAGCGAGGGAATCTATGGGGCTTCAGTCAGATTGGAGAGGACGTGATACTCCCAGGAAAAGTTTGGCCATTTTTCCCTCCCATTTATTCTCTGTAATATGTGATCCCCACATAAAATTGTGTCCTTGTCCTGCTTTGAACACAAAACCCTCTGGGTTGACTTTCGCCAGCTTTAGCGTGGTAGTAATGATAATGATGATAATAATAATTTGTGGTATTTGTTTAGCCCTTGTCTTGTTTTGTCTTATGCTGCCGAGTCATCTCTGATTCTTAGCAACTCCATGGTTACAACTCTCCCAGAGCGCCCCACCTCCATCTGCATTCTCTTTGATAGGGTATCCAGTACAGTATTTTTGGTAAAAATGCAGAAGTGGTTTACAACTGCCTTCTTCGGCACAGTAAACTTGAATCTCCACCCTCAACTCTCTCATGCTGTTTCTACTAGAACAGTGCTTTGCACATAGTAAGTGCTTAATAAATGCCATTATTATTATTATTATTACCCAGCATGGGTGAGTTTGGACTTGTAGCAGGTTGCCTTCCACTCTCTAGCCACTTCCCAAGTTAGGAACAGAATGGGTAGGCCTCTGCTTGACTCTCCGTCCCATAGCCAAGACTGGTAGAGGACGGGAAACTCTTCAGGTGTGATCCTGAGAAGGGGTTAATAATAATAATAATAATAATAATAATAATAATGATAGCATTTATTAAGCGCTTACTATGTGCAAAACACTGTTCTAAGCACTGGGGAGATTACAAGGTGATCAGGTTGTCCCACGGGGGGCCCAGCTGTGTGACTTTGGGCAAGTCACTTCACTTCCCAGGGCCTCAGTTCCTTCATCTGTAAAATGTCAGTCTGATTACCACTCTTGTCTGTGAGCTCTTTGTAGAAAAGGACCATATCCACCTACTGCACTGTATCCTCAAAAGATTTCAGCACAGTGCTGTGCACACAGTAAGGGCTCATTAAATAACACTGATTAGTCTGTTAGCTTTGGTTCCCATTTTACTGAAAACACCTGTCCATCAGCCTTTCATCTTGGACCACATTGAATGTAACAACATTGTTTAAGATGGCAAGATTAATCTAATAAATCAGACAAGACAAACCTTGAATAGTTTCAAATGATCGAACGTTGTCAAAGTGGTTTTGCCAGGGCCTGAAGAAAGGACTTTTAATGGAGGTGCTCTCAGAAGGAATCAGCATGCCACAGTACAATTAAAAAACAATGTTTTGGAAAGTTGAATGGCAGTTCTGTTCTTCTGGCTTTAACACTAGTGAAGATACTGCCACTGAAACTTGCATTTACAATAGGCAGTGACTCAATTTTCTTTTGCTTGTGACCATATATTATCAACATGTGATGTATGTATCTCCTTTCCTCTCCCTCCTCTACCCTAGGAAAAAACAAAGTCAATCCTCTTAAATGCCTGGGGAATGAACAATGTATAAGAAATTCAAAGCAAAGGGCTATTTCTCATAAGCTGCTTGCCATCATTTTCCAGTATCAACTCTATAGACCGAAACATCCCAAAACCACTTCATAATAAGAGGGGATTAAAAAAAAAGGTTCTGTTAGCCACAGTGCAAATATTAATCAGTGTAAAATATAGAACTCTATCACTAGAATAGGTTTCAAATACAACAGGCATAGCTGCTTAGAAAGACAGTCTTAATAAATGATAGTGGCAGAGGGAGGCAATGTAATAAGCATGCAGTGCATATCTAATGTGTTTTATGAGGAAAACCAGCTGCTCCCTCACAATTTTTGAGGCTAACTATACAAGTCAAAACTGTACCTTAATTTTTGAGCCAATCCCGGCTACCTATTTGAGGATCAACCTAACAAGTAATGAGACCCAGGCTGCCTGCTGTAATGACGAGCTGGGAATCTATACTCTCAGAGTGCTATGTGGGGGGCGGAACAATCACTAAAACATTTATGGACTGCACAATGTTAAGTGAGGTTGACCGACACTCTGCAGAAGATGAAAAAATGCTGCTATTTAGTCAAATATTCATTTTTAAATACTGGTGCAATTTCACCTACCTAAAATGGAAAGTTAAAATTCAACTTTAAATGCAAAGAATCCGTGAACTCCAATGAAGTCCAAATAATTAAAATACGCTGAACACAAAATTAGATGATCATGGTCCTCTCAGGAAGCCTCAACTAAAATCAACATTTATTCTGTCATATTTATGGAGTGCTTACTGTATGCAGAGTATTGCACTAAGCATTTGAGAGAGTACTATATAACAATAGACACATTCCCTACCCACCATGAACTTACAGTCTATAAGGGAGACAGACATTAATATAAATGAATAACTTAGAGATATTTACATAAGTGTTGAGGAGTTGAGAGAGGGGGATGAATAAAGGCAGCAAAGTCAGGGAGACCATCAAACACATATCCTGTAGGAAAAAACGTATACTGTGATGTTGTTCATCAGAAAATAATAATAATTGTGAAATTTATTAAGCATTTCCAATATGGCTAGCACTGTGCTAAGCATTCAGATTAATACAAGATAAATCAAGTGGGCTACAATCTCTGTCCCACATGGCACTCAAAGTCTAAAGGAAGTTTTTGCAATTCTGGTGAGAACCTACCTAGATGTCAGCATGGAATAGATTCTTTTTTTGGTTAAAATAGATAATGTAGGGTTTGTCTTTAAATTTAGATATGAGGTGAGCCCCCCAAATCTGCCTTATTAATGACTGTTTATGATCCCATGAATAACAAGAAGGAAGAGATTTTGCAAAGCCACTGATGGGCTGTAGCTGAGACAGGTGATTCCTGGTCTGTGGAGGGTGGAGCATGGAGGGAGGTGAGGTTTTCTCTCCCTATTCTACCCTGGGATCAATCAATCAGTTCCATGTAGGGCCACAGTTGCCACGGCTAAGGCAGAAAAAAGGTGCTCGTTTTGAATTGCATGGGGACACCTGGAGACAGTACGGAGGCATGCTGAGATGTAGAGAGAAGCAAGCATTGGAGCAGCAGAAGAGCAGCACTTGGAAGCAGAAAGAAGAAGCATTGGCAGAATAGGCTTCTTTGACCACGGACTAGTATTGGACCCTTGGATGGTGGAGTGAGTGAGTGTGTGTATGTGCCACTCCCTTGCATGTTGGTAAAACTAAGTAAAAAACTTTTCACAGTAACCTTGGTGATCCAGTGCTTAGAACAGTGCTTCACACATAGTAAGCACTTAATAAATGCCACCATTATTATCATTATTATCAGAGGTGTGGTTTGACTTCCACTACGTGTCACTGAGGCTTCCCCGGTCCAGGAAGGTCCTGGTTGGTATGAACCAGGACTCGCAACAGGATAAAAAATGAGTTTAAGTTAAAAAAAATCAAACACTTTAGATATTATTTTTTCTTGCTTTTATTTGTTTTTATGCTCCTCAGCAAAATAATAGATTTGGAGAAAACTACGAGGAGCTTACAGTCTAGAAGAAGAGACAGACATTTAAATGAATAACAGGGGAAACAGCAGAGAGTGTGGATGCATACATAAGAATCCCCCTAGGCTGGAAGTTGTAGGAAGGGAACCTGTCTACCATCTCTGTTACACATTGTACTCTCCGAAGCACTTAGTACAGCACTTTGCCCACAGCCTTGTCTTGTCTTATGCTGTTAAGTCATCTCCGTCCCATGGGCACAACTCTCTTAGAATACCCCACTTTCATCTGTGTCCGTTCTGGTAGTGTATCCGTGGAGTTTTCTTCATAAAAGTGGTCGACCACTGCCGCCTTCTTGGCAGTAAGCATGAGTCTCCACCTTTTAGTCTCTCCCATGCCACTGTTGCCCAGCACAGGTAAGTTTTGGCTTGTAGCAGGCTGCCTGCCACTGCCTAAGCTAATAATGGAATGGTTATGCCTCTTCTTTCCTCTCCCTCCAGTACCGAGACTGGTAGAGTACTGGAAACTCTCCAGGTGTGATCCTGAGAGGGGGCAGCACACAGTACCTGCTGAATAAATAACATTTATTGTCAAGGGTTGTGGGGCTGAGGATAAGGGGAAGATCAAGTGCTTAAAGGGTACAGATCCAGGTGTATAGGTGACATATAGGTGAAGGTGGGTAAGGGAAATGAGAGTTCAGTCAGGGAAGGCCTCTTGGTGGCAATGTGATTTTTAGGTGAGCCTTGAAGGTGGGGAGAGCAGTGGTCTGTCACATATGGAGAGAGAGGGACTTCCAGGTCAGTGAAGGGATAGATGAAGTTTAGGTTCGGTGAGAAGTTTGGTGCTAGAGGAATGACATGTATGGGCTGGACTGGACTCCTCCAGGAGGCCTTCCCAGACTGAGCCCCCTCCTTCCTCTCCCCACAGCACGTGTATATATGTATACATGTTTGTACATATTTATTACTCTATTTATTTTACTTGTACATATTTATTCTATTTATTTTATTTGGTTTATAGGTTTTGTTTTGTTGTCTGTCTCCCCCTTCTAGACTGTGAGCCCACTGTTGGGTAGGGACCATCTCTAAATGTTGCAAACCTGTACTTCTCAAGTGCTTAGTACAGTGCTCTGCACACCGTAAGCGCTCAATAAATACTATTGAATGAATGAATGAATGAATGACTGTAATAGGACATAAGTGAGGTTGCATAGAAGGGGGTGAGCTGACTGAACGATTTAAAGTTTATGATAATGAATTTCTGTTTGATGGGGAGGTGGATGACCAATGATTGGAGCTTTTGGAGGCATGATGAGGTATGGATTGAACTGTTTTTCAGAAAAATGATCTGGGCAGCAGAGTTAAAGTATGAACTGGAGAGGGGAGAGAGGAGGCAGGGAGGCCAGTGAGGAAGCTGAAACGGTAGTCAAGGTGGAAATTGATAATTGCTTGGCTTGGCCTGGTTGCAGTTTGGATGAAGAGGAAGGGCAGATTCTATAGATGATACAGAAAGCAGGTGTGGGAATGGGTTTTGCCAGGGGGATAGCAAAGCAGACTTGCTGAAGAAAGCCTGAGGTGACTAGTGAGTCTGTGTGAGCTTTGATGCCAATAGTGACGAGTTTTTGCTTCATGTGAAGCTTGATAGGCAACCACTGGAGATTTTTGAGGAGGGGGGTGACAGGTCCAGAGCATTCGTTTTGAAACTTTAAGTACTAAGTAGTAAAAAGACCAGACCTATCTGGTCTGTAGAAATCAGTCTATCAACCATATTTATTGAGAGTTACCTGTGTTCAGAGCATGGTTCTAAGCACTTACTAAGTACATAGTAGCAAGAAGCAGTGTGGCTCAGTGGAAAGAGCCCAGGCTTTGGAGTCAGAGGTCATGGGTTCGAATCCTAGCTCTGCCAAGTGTCAGCTGTGTGACTTTGGGCAAGTCACTTAACTTCTCTGTGCCTCAGTTACCTCATCTGTACAATGGGAATTAAGACTGTGAGCCCCACATGGGACAACCTGATCACCTTGTAACCTTCCCAGCACTTAGAACAGTGCTTTGCACATAGTAAGCACTTAATAAATGCCATTATTATTATTATTATTATTATTATCATTATTATTAAGAAGCAGCCTGGCTTAGTGGAAAGAGCACGGGCTTGGGAGCCAGAGGATGTGGGTTCTAATTCCGATTCCATCAGTTGTGTGACCTTGGGCAAGCCACTTAACTTCTATGTGTCTGTAACCTTAACTGTGAAATGGGGATTAAGATTAGGACAACCTGATTACCTTGTATCTACCCCAATGCTTAGAACAGGGTTTGGCACATAGTAAGTGCTTGGCACTTAGAACAGGGTTTAGCACATAGTAAGAGCTTAACAAATACTATTATTAGTATTATAGCAGAGTTCATAGGCATAGCTTCTGCCCACAAGGAATTCACAGTGTAGAGAGGAGTTTATAATCTAGAAAATCTATTCCAATAAAATCGAGATTTAGTAAAAATGCTATTGATTGCCTTAAAAGTGGAGATTTTGCCACCAGATCAGCCCAGGTTTGCTAATCAATAGCTGATAATTTGCACAGTTTCTCAGGCCTGGAGTCTTCCTGACTGGACTGAGCTTCATTTCTCATTTTCAACCAAAGACTCCACCACCATCATCCTCTTTTCACTCTTAAACATTATCAATAGGTGGAAAATAAAATCATTAAATACAATGCTTGAAATTATAGAAATTATAGAATCCATTCTAAGCAAACACTTATAATTAAGGTCCCTTCCCTTGAAAATTGTCATCTCAGAAAATCTATGATTTAGAGCTCTCAATTAAATATCCATTCAATTGTAATACTGTATTATGTGGAATGCAGCACTCTGTGTCTGTCAGATAATACAGCTAATTGGTCTGGTCTTTTTAATACTTAGTACTTAAAGTTTCAAAAAGTTTAGGACATTTAAGTTCTTTTTTAATGAAATTTTATAGAGCATTGGGGAAGGATATAGAAGGTTGATTTTCATTCATTCAATCGTATTTATTGAGCACTTACTCTGTGCAGAGCACTGTACTAAGCGCTTGGGAAGTACAAGTCGGCAACATATACTGACTATCTCTACCCAACAATGGGCTCACAGTCTAGAAGGGGGAGACAGACAACAAAACAAAACATGTAGACAGGTGTCAAAACTGTCAGAATAAATAGAATAGGTTGGTATGTTGGAGAAACACCTATTTCTGTTCTAAATTAAGCTTGGCCTAAAGAATAATAATCACTAACCTTAAAAATTACTGACTTCTTGGCTTAACCTTCTTTCCATTTGTCTTTGACTAGATAAATTAATTATGCACATCTTCATCTGTGACACAATCTATGAAGGTCTCTTTTGCCAGATATAGCAAATGTATAATTCATTACGGGCAGGGAATGTGTCTGCCAAATCTGTTATGCTGTCGCAAGTGCTTAATACAGTGCCCTGCACATTGTAAGCATTCAATAATTACCGTTTACTCTTTCCAAAACACTGGTATTTGAGAGGATGCATTCTTGGCTGTTTTTGCTCACATTGAATTATGATCTCTGACTCAGTTCGCATGGATCTCTTAGGAGTTTACGTTTAATGGTGCTCATATTTGTCCCATGGCTGTATTTTTATATCTTCCTCTATATTTTTGCAATGTCATTTATGTAAACCCAAACATTTGTTCTTTAATCTAGGTAGACTAGGTCTGTCAGCATAATCTATTCTGGAAAGGAAATTTTGCCAGATGATGTCATAATTTATCCTAATTTCTCAGAGACTTTTTTTTAACCTCTGTGCATCGCACTCACACCAAGTGAACCTTATTGTTTAATCTGAGAAAGCCTCATTCTCCTCTCAGATGCTTTAAACTTTCAAGAGCTTTGTGGGAGAACAAAAGAGAAGAGAATGCTTCCAGACCCTCCACTGGAGCGTGAGACCCCTCAGGAATGGGAAGGCCTATATATCCCCAGGATAGTTACATACTGAGGCCTGTTTCATACCATCTAGTGTGTCTGCAGGGATGGTGCCCCATAATAATAATAATAATAATAATAGTATTTGTTAAGCACTTACTATGTGCAAAGCACTGTTCTAAGCACTGGGGAGGTTACAAGGTGATCAGTTTGTCCCACGGGGGGCTCACAGTTTTAATCCCCATTTTACAGATGGGGTAACTGAGGCACAGAGAAGTTAAGTGACTTGCCTAGAGTCACACAGCTGACAGTTGGCAGAGCCGGGATTTGAACCCATGATCTCTGACTTCAAAGCCCGGGTTCTTTCCACTGAGCAACGCTGCTTCTCCCCTCTCTCACCAGCATTTTTTCAGTGTGCTTTAGAGAAGACATTCATTCAGATCTGTGACCTTTGAACATTTGATATTCTCCCCACCCTCAACCCCACAACACTTATGTACATATCTTTAAATTATATATCATAAATTACTTATGTATTCAAATAAATGTCTGTCTTCCCCTTAAGAGTGTAAGCTGCTGTGGGCTGGGAGTGAGCCTGCTAATTCTGTTGTATTGTACTTTCCCAAGTGCTTAGAGAGCGCTCTGCACAGAGTAAGTGCTGCACAAATGCCACTGATTGATTGATTGATTTAGTATTGAGTGGCTGTGAGACTAAAATGACCTGTTAGCTTATTGTGGGTGGGGAATGTGTTTGTTATATTGTACTCTCCCAATTGCTTAGTACAGTGCTCTGTACACAGTAAGGGCTCAAGAAATACAATTGAATGACTGATCCTTTTCCTGTAAAGCCACAGAAAGTCTATTCAAATGAGCTAAAATTCATGGTGTCCTTAATACTTGTAAGGCGATAGGGATAGCCGTAATTATTAATATTACTACTAATTATAATTGTGGCATTTGTTGAGAATTTACTATGTGCCATGCATTGTTCAGTCATTCAATCGTATTTATTGAGTGCTTACTGTGTACAGAGCACTGTACTAAGTGCTTAGCTTCCTATTGTTCTAGGTGCTGGGGTAGATACAAGGTAATCAAGTTGGACATAGTCCCTGTCCCACATGGGGCTCACAGTCTTAATCTCCATTTTGCAAATGAGGAAACTGAGGCCCAGAGCACTGAAGTGATTTGCCCAAGGTCACACAGCTAGCAATTAGCAATGAGGATTTGAACCCAGGTCCCTTTAGAATGGGTTCTAGTCCTTCATGCACTCGTTCAATCGTATTTATTGAGCACTTAGTACTGCAGAGCACTGTACTAAGCACTTGGGAGAGTACAACACAACAATAACAGATACATTCCTTATCCATCACAAGCTTACAGTATAGAGGGGGAGACAAATATTAATACACATAAATAAATTACAGGTTTGGACATGTGCTGTGGGGTTGGGAGGGGGGAAGAACCAAGGGAGCAAGTCAGGGTGACACAAAAGAGAGTGAGAGAAGAGGAAAGGAGGGCTTAGTCAGGGAAGGCCTCTTGGAGGAAATGGGCCTTCAGTAATGCTTTGAAGGTGGAGAGATTAATTGTCTGTCAGATTTGAGGAGTTTGAGGAGGGACTGTGTTCCAGGCCAGAGGGAGGATGTGGGAGAGGCGTTGGTGGCGAGATAGATGAAATTCAGATACAGTAAGAAGGTTAGCATTAGGGGAGTGAAGTGTGGGGGCTGGATTGTAGTAGGAGAGTGGTGAAGTGAGGTAGGAGGGGGCAAGGGGATTGGCTTTAAAACCAATGGTGAGGAATTTTTGTTTGACCCAGAGGTGGATAGGCAACCACTGGACTTTCTTGAGGAATGGGGAAGCATGTCCTGAATGTTTTTGTAGGAAAATGATCCTATCAGCAGAGCAAAAAATGGACTGTAGTGGAGAGAGACAGGGGGCTGGGAGGTCAGCAAGGAGGCCGATGCAGTAACCCAGGCAGGATAGGATGAGTAATTGTATTAACATGGCTGCAGTTTGGACAGAAAGGAAAGGGAGGATTTTAGCGATGTGAAAGTGGGACAGATAGGATTTAGTGATGGATTGAATGTGTGGGTTGAATTTCATTCATTCAATCATATTTATTAAGCGGTTACTGTGTGCAGAGCACTGTACTAAGCACTTGAGAAGTACAAGTCGGCAATACAGAGGAGGAGTAATAGTAGTAGTAATAGCAATAGTATTTATTGAGCAACTACTGTGTGTAGAGCTCTGTATTAAGCACTAGGGGAAAAATACACTAGTGAGAGTTAGACATGATCCCTGGCCCTCCAGGGGCTCACAATCGTAGAATAAAACACCTTGGATTTTTTTTTTTTTGCATAAACCATATTACTCCTTGTCCCTCCTATACACTGACTCTGCAGGTCTTGAAAAGTTTAGGTAATAGTACTTAAAGTCTGGAGATTATTTTGCATGAGGCAAATTTCTCCTTTTTCCACCTCAAATATTCTCTTTGGAGGCCTGGATGATCTCAGGTAGAGAAATGGAGTCAAGGATAATGCCAAGGTTACAGGCTTGTGAGGGAGAAAGGATGGTGGTGTGGTATAGAGTGATGGAAAAGTCATGGGGAAGACAAAGTTTGGATAGAAGATAAGGAGTTCTGTTTTGGACATGTTAAGCTTGAGGTGATGGGAAGACATCCAAATAGAGAGGTCTTGAAGGCAGCAGAAGTTGTGAGACTGCAGAGAGGGAGGGAGATCAGGGCTGGAGATGTAGATTTGGGTATCATCTGCATAGAGGTTGTAGTTGAAGCCATGGGAGAAAATGAGATCTCCAAGTTCTCTTTGATTCAACCCACTTATTCAATCTGTCTCTGAACCTTCTCTGTTCTACCTTTACAACATCCCTAAAATCTGCCCTTTCCTCTTCAACCAAATTGCCAGTATGCTTCTCCAAGTATCTAGCATATCCCACCTTGGCAACTGCTTCAGCCTCCTCGCTGACCTCCCTGCCTCCATCTCTTCCCACACCAGTCCTTACTTCACTCTGTTGCTCAGATCATTTTTCTTAATATACATTCAGTTCACATCTTCCCACTCCTCCAAAGCCTCCAGTGGTTGCCCGTCTACCTTCAGAGCAAATAGAAACTCTGAACCACCACTATTAAAGAACTCAGTTCTCCCGCTCCTATCTGACCTCACTGATTTCCCGCTACAACCGAGCCTGCGTGATTTGCTTCTCCAAAGCCAACCTACTCACTGTACTTCAGTCTCATCTATCGCAGCACTGACGCCTTGTCCACATCCACCTTCTAGCTTGGAGCTGTCCCCTCCTACATATATGACAGACCACATTCTCCCCCGCCTTTTGACAGTCCATCATTCCTTTGCAGCTAGGCCTCTGAACCTTATCAATCTGCAAACTCAAGGCACATCTTAACCATTGATAAACAACTCTTCCTGCCCTCCTGGGGCCATTCTACTGCCTCCAGGCCTGCTAAGTGCTTTTGTTGTAAGGCCTCAAAAGTGTTACTATAACAATAATAACGACTGTAGTATTTGTTAAGTGCTCAGTATTTGTTAAGAACTAAGCGTGGGAGTGGATACAAGCAAATCGGGTTGGATGCAGTCCCTGTCCCATGTGGGGCTCAGTCTCCATCCCCATTTTACAGATGAGGGAACTGAGGCACAGAGAAGTAAAGTAATTTGTCCAAGATCACAGAGCAGACAAGTGGCAGAGTTGAGATTAGAACCCATGACCTTCCGACTCTCAGGCCTGTGCTTTATCCAGTATGCCATCTTGTTTCTCTACAATGCCATCTGGTCAATACTCAAGCACAACACCCCATATTTCTATGCTTAACCCTATATTTTCCTCCTGGAGCACAAAGTTCTTGCAGTAGGCTGACACCTACATAGTCATCTCTACTCTAAGCAGTGTGGCTTAGTGGAAAGAGCACAGGCTTGGAAGTCAGGGGTCACTTGTCAGCTGTGTGACTTTGGGTAAGTCACTTAATGTCTCTGTGCCTCAGTTCCCTCATCTGTAAAATGGGGATTAATCAATCAATCGTATTTATTGAGCGCTTACTATGTGCAGAGCACTGTACTAAGCGATTAAGTCTGTGAGTCCTATGTGGGACAACCTGATAACTTTGTATCTAGCCCAGTGCTTAGAACAGTGCTTGGCATGTAGCATTTAACAAATGTAATTATTATTATTATTATTCAGGCAGGACTTGATCCCAGTAGGGCACAGTTAACATTACTGGTGGGCAGGGCAAACCGGACATTAGAGGCCATCTTTTTTTCCTGACTCTTAGACCCCACCCCCACCCCAGATCATTATTCACTATGGAAAAATGTCCCAGGAAACTCTCTATCAATTGGAGTAGCTCAGATGGGAAACAACGTTGAAAATCAGGGTCCCGGGTGAATGGAAGTCAGATATGTATTTCTGAAGGTGAAGGGAAAGTTAGCAATCGACTTAACGTCTCTGTGCCTCAGTTCCCTCATCTGTAAAATGGGTCTTAAGACTGTGAGTCCTATGTGGGGCAACCTGATAACTTTGTATCTAGCCCAGTGCTTAGAACAGTACTTGGCACATAGTAAGCATTTAACAAATATTATTATTATTATTATTATACAGGCGGGACTTGATCCCAGTAGGGCACAGTTAACATTACTAGTGGGCAGGGCAAACCAGACATTAGAGGCCATCTTTTTTTCCTGACTCTTAAACTGCCCCCCGCCCCCCCCACCCCCCACAGATCAATATTCACTATGGAAAAATGTCCCGGGAAACTCTCTATCAATTGGAATAGCTCAGATGGGAAACAACGTTGAAAATCAGGGTCCCGGGTGAATGGAAGTCAGATACGTATGTCTGAAGGTGAAGGGAAAGTTAGCAGTCGACTTAATGTCTCTGTGCCTCAGTTCCCTCATCTGTAAAATGGGTCTTAAGACTGTGAGTCCTACGTGGGACAACCTGATAACTTTGTATCTAGCCCAGTGCTTAGAACAGTGCTTGGCACATAGTAAACATTTAACAAATATTATTATTATTATTATTATTATTCAGGCAGGACTTGATCCCAGTAGGGCACAGTTAACATTACTGGTGGGCAGGGCAAACCAGACATTAGAGGCCATCTTTTTTCCTGACTCTTAGACCCCCCTACCTGCCCCAGATCATTATTCACTATGGAAAAATGTCCCGGGAAACTCTATCAACTGGAGTAGCTCAGATGGGAAACAACGTTGAAAATCAGGGTCCCGGGTGAATGGAAGTCAGATACGTATTTTTTGAAGGTGAAGGGAAAGTTAGCAATAGACTCTGCGGAGCTGAAAGGTGGAAACTCGAGAAAGCATAATTAAAATTCAGAGTTAGAGGATTTCAGACCTCCCTGCTGATATGAAAGTCAAGATATGAAGGGAGGTCTGCCATTTTCCCCAGTGAGATTCTGGGAGGAAAATTTGATCTGTCTGTTGACTGAGAAAAGGCTCTTAGATCCCATTTTCTCAGCTTATGTTTGAACAAGGTCAGGAGACTGGAAATATGATCTACCTCGTAAGACTGTCTTAAAAAAGCTTTCAACCCTAACTGTGTCTCTTTTCCTTAATCCACATCGCATCAGAACATTGACTGAGGGGGTCCAAGATGGGTTTTGTATTAGCAAAATCACAACATCAATTTTTTCTATTGTCAGAATTTCCGCAAAAATACAACTCATCTTCTGTTCTCTTGGTACCCAATGATTATCTTCCTTTCTTCCCTCCTGCCATCAAAGGATGAACAAGTGTTTAAACATGAGAGCTTTATTACATGGAAATCTTAGCAACAAATGCTCAAATATACCCATAGTTTCATTAAATGCGTGTATATATAAATTAATATTTTCGGTCTCAGATCTTTAGAAAGCTTTGACTCGTACCTGTTTAAATCATAATCAAGTGGTTTCTAGATGGTAAGGAGCATTATATTGAGAGCTTAATATCATTACTTAAACATGGTGTTTACTCTATACAACAGGGCATAAAATTGGCCAGCTTACATGTCTTCAGATTTCAGAAATATCATCAAACTGAGCTTTTCAGGAAGCTTGAATAATTCATATATGTCCAAAAGAGAATCAGGCCCTACAGGCTTCAGGTAATCAGCCCTCAGAAGAGGGTAATATATACATTTTTTTTCAATCTTGTCATTCCAAAATCCAGTTCACCAACTCTGCCCTTTCATGAGCTTCAGCCCTGTTAGTAAAAAAAGTCTAATCTCAGAAGGCCCCATGGGCACTTTGTGGACCGCTGGATTTAACTGGGCTTGTTAATTTGTATGATGCTTCTTTTCAGAAGGATCTGGGGGCCCCAGAGGAAAAGCCCATGACACTTGCCTTTTGTGTGGTCTGGGGAACAGTGTAGGTGTGGGGAAGGAGAGAAGAAAGATGAAAAAGGCAATAAAACGATTGAAGTTGTTTTTTTCATTGTTTCTTTAAAGCACGTCCTGTTCCTAATTTCCCCATTCCAGCTTGGTGGAGCAGTTTTTTGACAATATATTGCTTTCGCTCATTCTCCTCACAGGTCCCACCCTGTGACAGGGTACTGAGACTAGCATCTCTTTGCCGCTGGTGCTCTCACTGTGTTCCAGGACCTTATTGTCACTGAGCCTCTGTTGCTGATCTAGAAATTCATGTGTGCACTGAAATTCATTGACACAGTTCATTGACAAAATCCTCCCTGAATGCTCTGTGCCTTGTTAGTTTTGAAAGGAGCGGTGGGCTCCTACATTCCAGTCTCCTCAGATGAAGCACGGTTTTCCCAATTGGGAGACGTCAATCAATCAATCGAACATATTTAATGAGCACTTACTGTGAACGGAGCACTCTGCTAAGTGCTTGGGGGAGTGCAATATTAGCCCAGCGGGGATGGCATCGGAGCCAGTGGTCTTTGAAAGCAGAGGTTGACTAAATGGGTCACTTCTAATCCCCAAAGACTATCTACCACGCTGTCTACAGGGTCAGAAAGAGTGTGTCTCCACTGAACAAGTCTGTGTTCCACCCAGACCTTTGGAAGTTGTTCTCAGTGAGCACTTCCCCATCCCAGGCTATAACAACAAGACTTCCAGGAACCAACCACTGGGCTGGTTCACACCCAGCACCAATCAAGGCAATAACTTGGCAGACTCACAGTGCCGATTCTGTTTCCATGGTGACAGCATTCAGCAGTGAGAAAAGGAAGCGGGAACACAGTAGGGTACTATCCAAATGGATAGCGGAGGCTTTGACAAATCCCCAAAGAGGATGAAGATTTTCATGTACAAATACTTTTTATTTGCTAGGTACTTTTTTCTCATAAATCAAACGCTTTCTTATACATCATTTGTTTCATCATGACAACAGCTGAGGAGGTAGGGAAACCCATCATTGGTATCCCCATTTACAGGTTAGGAAACTGAGGAACAGAGGTGAAGTGATGAGCTCAGAGTGGCAGAGCTGGGACTAGACTCTAAGCCTTCTCTCCCCTCTGCCAAGCTGACAGTCCATTCATGGGGTGCTGATCTTTAGACCTCAAGAATAGATATTGTCTGGTGTTTTTAGCTCACCCACAAGTTGATTCATAAGCCACATCCCTAGCCTGCACTGTCCTTCTGCAAATTCTTCTTTAACTCTCTTAAATGTAGTTCATCTGACCAGTTCTCCCATCTTCACAGCCATCTCCTGCTTCCTTCCCTTCAGCGTGTTCATTTCTATTCTCCTTTCCCCAGTGCTGCTGGGCACTGAGGCCTTCTTGGGCATATTTCTTCATGACTTAGAGAGCACCCTTTGACTTGCCCAACAAGGTCGTCACCCCCAGTGCCACCACATCCATCCCTGTAGACCCTGATAGCTTTTTTCCTTCACTATATCAAAATGGAAGTGACTTGGGTTGCTTTCACAAGCTTATGATTAAGGTAGCAAACTGTGACATGAGCCTAGATGCCACTATGCAAATATGCAGTGTAGAGAAGTAGCGTGGCTGTAGAGAAGCAGTGTGGCTGTAGAGAAGCAGCGTGGCTCAGTGGAAAGAGCATGGATTTCAGAGCCAGAGGTCAGGGGTTCAATCCTGGCACTGCCAATTGTTAGCTGTGTGACTTTGGGCAAATCACTTAACTTCTCTGAGCCTAAGTTTTCTCATCTGTAAAATGGGGATTAATGTGAGCCCCCCATGGGACAACCTGAGCACCTTGTAACCTCCCCAGTGCTTAGAACAGTGCTTGGTGTCAGCCCCGGAGGAGGTGAGGCGGGTTGGGTGGGGTGGGGGCGTAGTAAGTGCTTAATAAATACCGCCATTATTATTATTATTACACTCTTTGACCTGTTGCTCTCAACATCTGCAAGGGCATTCACTGACTGTTTTTTGTTTGTTTGTTTTTTTAATGGCATTTGTTAAGCACTTACTATGTGCAAAACACTGTTCTAAGCACTGGGGAGGTTACAAGGTGATCAGGTTGTCCCACAGGGGGCTCACAGGCTTCATCTCCATTGTATAGATGAGGGAACTGATGCACAGAGAAGTTAAGTGACTTGCCCAAAGTCACACAGCTGACAATTGGCAGAGCCGGTATTCAAACCCATGACCTCTGACTCCAAAGCCCGTGCTCTTTCGACTGAGCCATGCTGCTTCTCAGCGTGATTGTTCCTGATATTTCCCATAGCCTGTTCAAATGTATGTGGTGATACTTTGCCTGACTGATTTCCTACTGCCGTCCAGTCCACAGACTTTGCTCTCCTAGTGCTGGCTTCCTCACTGTGCCTTCATGTCTTCTCTCTTGCGGTTCCCTTTCCCATATCCTCCCACTGGCCTGGAACTTCCTCCCCTCACATATATGTCAGACCCCCACTCCCCTGATCTTCAAAGTCTATAAAAGTCACATCTCCTCCAAGAGGCCTTCCCAGACTAAGACTTCTTTTCTCCAACTCCCTCTCCCTTCCATGTTCCCTGTGAACTTGGATCCGTGCACTTTGAGCACCTCAAATTCACCCCACCCACCCACATGTACATATGGGTAATTGATTCATTTATTTATTCATTCCTTCATTCCATCACATCTATTGAGTGCCTACAGTATGCAGAGCACTGTACTAAACACTTGAAATGTACAATTAAGCAGTAAGAAGAGACAATCCCAGCCCACAACAGACTTACAGTCTTCACTCTGCTGCTCGGATCATCTTTGTGCAGAAACACTCTGGGCATGTTAATCCCCTCCTCAAAAATCTCCAGTGGCTGCCTGTCAACCTACGCATCAAGCAAAAACCCCTCACTCTTGGCTTCAAGGCTGTCCATCACCTTTCCCCCTCCAACCTCACCTCCCTTCTCTCCTTCTTCAGCCCAGCCCACAACCTCCGCTCCTCTACCGCTAACCACCTCACTGTACCTCGTTCTCACCTGTCCCGCCGTCGACCCCCAGCCCACATCCTCCCCCTGGCCTGGAATGCCCTCCCTCCACACATCCGCCAAGCTAGCTCTCTTCCTCTCTTCAAAGCCCTACTGAGAGCTCACCTCCTCCAGGAGGCCCTCCTGGACTGAGCCCCCCTTTTCCTCTCCTCCTCCCCATCCCCCCCACCCAACCTCCTGCCCCTCCCCACAGCACTTGTGTATATATATATTTGTATAGATTTATTACTCTATTTTACTTGTACATATTTACTATTCTATTTATTTTGTTAATGATGTGCATATAACTTTAATTCTATTTGTTCTGATGATTTTGATACCTGTCTGCATATTTTGTTTTGTTGTCTGTCTCCCCCTTCTAGACTCTGAGCCTGTTGTTGGGTAGGAACCGTCTCTATATGTTGCCAACTTGTACTTCCCAAGTCCTTAGTATAGTGCTCTGCACACAGTAAGCACTCAATAAATGCGATTGAATGAATAGAGGGGGGCAGACGGACATCAAAACAGTAAACAGGAATCAATAGCATGAATATAAATAAATAGAATTATAGATATATGCACATCAAAACAAGTATTAATGTCTGTCTCACTCTAGACTGTAAAATTATTGTGGGTGGGGAACATGTCTACCGACTCTGTTATATTGTACTCTCCCAAATGTTTAGCACAATGATCTGCACGTTTTTTTTAGGGCATGTGTTAGATGCTTATTATATACCAGGCAGTGTACTAAGCACTGGGGTAGGTACAAGCCAATAAGGTTGGACGTAGTCCATGTCTCACATGGAGCTCATAGTTTTTAGCTTCATTTTAGAGATGTGGTAACTGAGGCCCAGAGAAGTTAAATGACTTGCTTAAAGTCACATAGCAGGCAAATGGTAGAACCAGGATTAGAAACCAGGTCCTTCTGACTCCCATTCCCATGCTGTACCCACTAGGCCATGCTGACCATAATAATAATAATAATGATAGCATTTATTAAGTGCTTACTATGAGAAAAGCACTGTTCTAAGCACTGGGGAGGTTACAAGGTGATCAGGTTGTCCCACGGGGGCCTCACAGTCTTCATCCCCATTTTGCAGATGAGGTAACAGGCACAGAGAAGTTAAGTGACTTGCCCAAAGTCACACAGCTGGCAATTGGAGGAGCCGGGATTCAAACCCATGAAGTGCATTAAAAAAATGCCACTGATTGATTGAAATTTTTTTGTCCCTTTCTCTTTCATCTTTGAAATATTTCTCAAGCTTTTACCGTCTAATTGGATGAAAGGACCAGTTACCTTAGAAAGGGGTTCCACAGCCAGCTAGACAGCCCTCTCCATCAAACCACCCACAGTGGACCCCAAGCTCATAGCTCCCCCCTGCCCCTGACCCCAGCTGCTGCTTTGTTGAGCACTTACTCTGTGGCAGGCACTGTACTAAGCACTGGTGTGGTTGCAAGCAAATTGGGTTGGACAAAGTCCCTGTCCCACTTAGGACTCGGAGTCTCAATCCCCACTTTACAGATGAGGTAACTGAGGCCCCGAGAAGTGAAGTGACTTTTCCAAGATCACACAGCACTTGTTGTGGCAGAGTCAGGATTCGAACCCATAACCTTCTGGCTCTCAGGCCTTAGTTCTATCCACTATATGATGTTGCTTTGGAGCCAATCATTCATTCATTAATAAAAATAATGATGGTATTTGTTAAGCACTTACTATGTACTAAGCGCTTAGTACAGTGCTCTGCACACAGTAAGCGCTCAATAAATGCGATTGATTGATGGCAAAGCACTGTTCTAAGCACTGGGGAGGTTACCACGTGGTCAGGTTGTCCCACGGGGGCTCACAGTTTTAATCCCCATTTTACAGATGAGGTAACTGAGGCACAGAGAAGTTAAGTGACTTTCCGATGGTCACACAGCTGACAGGTCGCAGAGCTGGGATTTGAACCCAAGACCTCTGACTCCAAAGCCCGTGCTCTTTCCACTGGGCCACGCTGCTTCTCAATTCATGTTTATTGAGTGCTTACTGTGTACTAAGTGCTTGGGAGAGTACAATGCAACACTCAACAGACATATTCCCTGCCCACAAGGAGCGTACAGTCTAAAGGGGGGCAAGACAGGCAGTAATATTAATAAATAAATTACAGAGACATACAGAAGTGCTGTGGGACGGGAAGGGGGGAAGAACTCTTGCATGATGGCTAACATCTCCATGACGGCTACCAAGGTTATTAGCCCAGGTTCAGTAGTTTGTCACCCTAACTCATATCAGCTAGATTGGCATTATCAGAACTAGTAGAATTTGTCACCTTACAAGAAGTATTTTTACGAGGATCATTTGATTAATCAATCAATAACATTCATTTGGACACTTTGTACCAAGTACAATGCCAAGCACTTGAATAATCCATCATATTTATTGAATGCTTACTGTGTGCAAAACTAAGCACCTTCCCTTACTGAACTTTCAATCTAGCAGGGGAGGCAGACATTAAAAATTCCTATGTAATTCAATGTCCCAAAATGAGCTTGTCAGAATTCATAGTTTGACAGATGTTCACCAGTAAAAGGTAGTTTGGTAGTAACACGTATAGCTGGGGATATTTAGAAACCCAACTTACAGGAAATCGATCAATCAATTAATCATATTTATTGTGTTCAGAGCACTGTTCTAAGCACTTGGGAGAGTACAATACAACACAGTTGATAGATACATTCCTCGCCACAACGAGCTCACAGTCTAGAGGGGGAGACAGACAATAATATAAATAAATTATGGATATGTACGTAAGTGCTGCGGGGCTGAAGGAGGGGTGAATAAAGGGAGTAAATCAGGGTGATGCAGAAGGGAGTGGGAGAACAGGAAATGAGGGCTCAATCAGAGAAGGCCTCTTGGAGGAGTTGTGCCTTCAATAAGGATTTGAAGTCGGGGAGAGCAACTATCATAATAATAATGATGATGGCATTTGTTAAGCACTTACTATGTGCAAAGTACTGTTCTAAGCGCTGGGGAGGTTACAAGGTGATCAGGTTGTCCCACGGGGGCTCACAGTTTTAATCCCCGTTTTACAGATGAGGTAACTGAGGCCCAGATAAGTGAAATGACTTGCCCAAAGTCACACAGCTGACAGTTGGCGGAGCCGGGATTTGAACCTATGACCTCCGACTCCAAAGCTCGTCCTCTTTCCACTGAGCCACGCAGCTTCTCCAAGAGGATGTTCCAGGCCAGGGCAAGAGTTCAGAGGTGAGATAGATAAAATTGAGGTATAGTGAGTAGCTTAGCATTGGAGGAGTGAAGTGTGTGAAGTGTAAAACAAAGGTCAATATATTTTTTATGAGTTATGTCATGTCTTTGCAAAGATCTCTTAAGCTGTTCTATCCCCAAACCAGAGTTGTTTCCAATTAATACTAATAAACTACTGTAGTTCTAACACTGCATAACATTTTGTCTATATCATGATCTTAATTGTAATGCCTTTGGAATTTTAAAAATGATAAGAGTTTTGGTCTTGTTAAGGGAGGAAGTAGGGGGACTCAAGGGAAAATTAAAAATGCTTCTTTCATTCACTGGGAAAGAATTTTCCCCTTTCACTAAAGGGGAAAAGGTGAAGTCTCATTCAACTCTTTTAAAATAAAGAACGTGACTCCTTTCTACCTTCCCAAATATTTTGGAAGCAGTGTCCTTGACTGATGAAAAAGGTAGGGTCTCATTTAACACTTTTAGAAATAATAAACCAGACTATTTCCTACCCTCCCCAAATTTGGAAACTGTCATCAACTTGTGATTCTGTGCCATGGAAAACGATTCCCGAATTCTGCCCTATTTTTGGCAAATACTTAAAAAAAACAAATTTATTTCTCCATTCAAATATACTTGAAGATTTAAAGTGAAAAAGTCATGTTTAAAATGAATCTCTTGGGAGTAAAATAATTGAAATCATTATCTGCTTTTGATTGGGGTTTGAAATGTGTCTGTAGGCTTTTTCTATATTAAGGTTCATTAATCGGTTAAGGGCTACTACCATTTGGAATCTTATTCAATTTGCAAAGGTGAGAAGCAACTTGTCCTAGTGGAAAGAGCACAGGCCTCAATTCAGAGGCCCTGGGTTCTAATCCTCACTCTGACACTTCCCTTCTGTGTGACCTTAGGCAAGCCACTTACCTTCTCTGTGCCTCAGTTACCTCATCTGTAAAATTGGGATTAAGACCATGAGCCCCATATGGAAGTTATACTGTATTCAACCTGATTATTATCTACTCCAGTTTTCAGTACAGTGTCCGGCACAGAGCAAATACATAACAATTACCATTTTAAAAAAAAGATATTTTTCAAGATTCTTTAGATTACATTAGGTCTTTAGATGAATTTAGAACAGACTAGTAGAAGCCTGGCCATTGCTTTGTTGAAGATTGCTATTTGTTGCTCTAACAACACGGAATACATTCCTAGGAATTGAACTGAGCGAAATGTGACTTTGACATATGGACTTAAGGACACATTTAGAACTACATGTAGATTTCAGTTTATTTTTATGAAATGATTTGTAAATGGAAAGCATAGAGCTTGGAAACAGTGCCCTTTATCATGCAGTGCTCCTATAAAGAATATATATGAATAGATTGGGAAATCAGGTAATGGAGGTTCTTCTTTGTAAACAGCATTTACATTTTTGAGACTGAAAAACAACCCATGTTAAAATGTGCGGCTTGAGAAGGTGAAAAATTGTGAATATACTTTCTTGTTTATGAATAATTCAAAATCATTTTCAAAGTCCAAGGATAGATTATGCCACTGGGTAGCATTTAGATTTTGCTTAATCAATTCGTAGGATGTGTAAGTGCTTACCCTGTGCAGAGCACTCTGACAGGCACTAGGGAGGAAGCAATACGGTAGAGTTGAGACTTAATGATTGCTAATCAGCCCAATACCATTCAGTGTCAAGTTGCCAGGCACGGTCATTATGTGACTGTAGTAAACTCCAGGAATATAAAGTTATATTTCCACATACAGCCCTCCGAGTGCTGTTATTTGCAGAGAGGCTGCCTAACGATACATTTTGAGTACTACAGTGCCATGATGTTGTCATTTACGATGAGACAGTAGCTTATTTGTCAAAAAGGTTGTTTGTTAACTTTGATTATGTTTGTATATCTACAGCAAGATCCAGATCTAGGCAGTGGGAGGGCAGCAAGCAAAGTAATCCATTTGTCTTTATTTTAGCTTTACTTCTTTGACCGGCAAGAGACTCCTTCCACTGGCTTGTTACAAGAAAGGGGTCTTTGAAGAAACCATGATCCTCTAAATACCCCACAAATTTCCCTCTTTTCTTTTTCATGCCAGCATAATTTGCACCTAGCCTTATCACACCCAACACTTCTGGCCTCCAGTATTCTATTCAACAGGATTTATTTTCAGAACAAATAAGCTTAGAGATAGCTCAAGCAAACAAACTGAGGATTAGATCCCCTGCTTGCTTATAGGTTTGGGAATGAATGCATTGAGGTGCTTTTCCAGTTTTCTTCACTTTGATTACAAAGTTTACTTCCTCAACATTCGGGGGTAAGGTGACACTTTATCCCAAGTTCTCGGCTTAAAATGGACTCGTCTTTGGTGTTGGAAAGTATATTTGAGAATGAACTACAGGGTTCTTGCCATCTTTGTAAGGTTCTCTCATTTTCTGCGATGGAAGTGATGATATCTGAATTCTTCAACAGTGTCCTAGGGATGGATAGGATACATAGAGATTCTGAAGGTTTAAGTAAAAGTCTTTAACTCATTGTCAATCAGCATATCTTTGGCCCTCATTATTATTGTTATGGTATTTGTTGAGCACGTACTATGAGCTGAGCACTGTTCCAAGCTCTAGGATAGATTCAAGGTCATCAGGTTGTCCCACATGGGGCTCACAGTCTTAATGCTCATTTTCCAGATGAGGTCACTGAGGCACAGAGAAGTGAAGTGACTTGACCAAGGTCTAACAACAGACAAGTGGCAGAGTCAAGATTAGAATCCAAGACCTCTGACTCCCATTTGCCACTAAGTCATGCTGCTTTTTCAGTTCCAGCTTCTCCCTCTTCAGCTTAAGGATCCTCCAGATGGTGTCCTGTGTTTGTTTTCTAGATCTGAATATCCTGTTGCAGCAGTTTGTAAGCCCTTGGTTTGTATTTTATTTTATTTTTTACTGCCAGGAAAGTTATGACGTTTGTGGGGCTGAATTTCCTGCTTTGCGGCAAGTAGGCTTTAAAACTCTGTCTTTCTTGTCAAATCGCACGTCTCTGAGAAATGTTTGACATTTTTCTTGTTCATTCATTCGTTTAATTGTATTTATTGAGCACTTACTGTGTGCAGAGCACTGTACTAAGTGATTGCAAAGAACAATTCAGCAACAGAGACAATTCCTGCCCAACAACCGGCTCATAGTCTAGAAGGGGGGAGACAGGCAAGGAGACAAGGAGTAGCTAGAGCTCCTTGCTTCAGTACTGTCTCTAGGATACTGTCAAACAGTAGTTTGAAGATAGATGACTTTCTTATCAAGGTACTTCATTCTAGACTGTAAACTCCTTGTGGGAAGGGAAAATGCCTACCACCTCTTTTGTATTATAATCGCCCAAGGGCTTAGTTAGTGCTCTGCACACAGTAAGCACTCAATAAGTACAATTGATGGATTGATTACATACAGCACTCTAATTAATGATTTGGGTGCCACTCTTCATAATAATAATAAGAATAATGGTATTTGTTAAGCATTTACTATATGTCAGGTACTGTACTAAGCACTGGGGTGGAGAAGCAGCTTGGTCTATTGGAGAGAGCACAGGCCTAAGAATCAGAAGGTCTTGGGTTCTAATTTCAGTTATGGCACTTGTCTGCTGTGTGACCTAGAGTAAGTCACTTCTCTGTGCCTCAGTTACCTCATTTGTTGAAAGGGGATTTTTTTTTAATGGCATTTATTAAGCGCTTACTATGTGCAAAACACTGTTCTAAGCACTGGGGGGGATACAAGGTCATCAGGTTGTCCCACGTGGGGCTCACAGTATTCATCATCATTTTATAGATGAGGTAACTGAGGCCCAGATAAGTGAAGTGACCTGCCCAAAGTCACACAGCTGACAAGTGGCGGAGCCGGGATTTGAACCCATGACCTCTGACTCCAAAGCCTGGGCTCTTTCCACTGAGCCACACTGCTTCTCTGAGACTAAGAGACTATAGTCTTCTTCTGCTTCTTCTTTGAGACTATGAGCCCCACATGGGACAGGGACTGTGTCTAAACTGATTTTCTTTTATCCACTCCAGCACTTACTACAGTGCCTGGCACTTAACAGATACCACAGTTATTAATTATTATTTATAAGCAAATCGAGCTGGACACAGTCTCTGTCCCATGTGGGGCTCAAAACCACAATCCCCATTTTACAGATGAGGTAACTGAGGCATAGAGAAGTGAAGTGACTTGCCCCAGGTCAGACAGCAGACAAGTGGTGAATCCAGAATTAGAACCCATGACCTTCTGACTCCCAAGCCTGTGTCTACTGGGCCATATTGCTTCTCTACCATGGTTGTGTCTACTGGGAGAGACTGTCTCTCTTATCTACTCAAATGCTTATAACGCTGCTTAGCACAAAGTACTTAAATGCAATTATTAACCATTATTGGTGAAATTTGAGAATGAAATCAGTCTCCTTTTACTTAAATTTCATTCATTCATTCAATCATATTTATTGAGTGCTTACTGTGTGTGGAGCACTGTACTAAGTGCTTGGGAAGTACAAGTTGGCAACATATAGAGGCGGTCCCGACCCAACAGCGGGTTCACAGTCTAGAAGGGGGAGACAGACAACAAAACAAAACATATTAACAAAATAAAATAAATAGAATAAATATGTACAAGTAAAATAAATAAATAAATAGAACAATAAATATGTACAAACATATATACACATGCACATGTATACAGGTGCTGCGGGGAAGGGGATGGGGAGGGGGAGGAGGGGGAGAGGAAGCAGGGGGCTCAGTCTTAAATGCAATTATTAACCATTATCAGTGAAATTTGAAAATGAAATCAGTCTTCTTTTACTTAAATGCAATTATTAACCATTATTAGTCAAATTTGAGAACGAAATCAGTCTCCTTTTATAGATGTTATTCTCATCACAGTACAAGTCCATGGGGCGGGACATGGGAGTGGAGTAGATAACAGCAGTTTACCCAAGAATCTGCTGTCTGGGGAACTGGAAATGGAAAGGAGGCCTGAGGAAATGATTTCAGGATATAGAAAAGCAAAACCTGAGACAAAGCAGCAACCCAGCTCAAAGCCGAGAGTCAATTGCTACAGGGAGATCCACGGGGTGCACTGCTATAAGGAAAGGAACAGCTCTGCTGGAGCAGAAACTCTGGGAGAAACAAGGATGCAGAGGTTTAAACAGCAACAGAAGCTTTAAGGAATAAACATGATGACACAACATTGGTTATCTTTAGTTTGTGTACATTGAAGTTGGGGATGTGGGCTCTGCAGTGACCTTTTCTGTCCCACACCTTTGGAGATGTCTTCTAATGTGTAGGACAGAGGACACATACACACAAACATATGCTTGCTTTTAGCAGGGAAAATGTCTGATATTCTGTTACACTGAACTCTCCCAAGCGCTTAGTATAGAACAGTGCTAAGCACATAGTAAGCACTTAAAATACCATAATTATCATTATTATTATTATAGTGCTCCACATATAGTAAGGGCTCAGTAAATATGATTGACAGACACACTTCCCAGACTGAGCACCCTAATTCCTCTCCCCCTTCTCCCCCTCCCCATCCCCCTGCCTTACCTCCTTCCCCTCCCCACAGCACAAGTATATATGTTTGTACGTATTTATTACTCCATTTATTTATTTTATTTGTACATATTTATTCTATTTATTTTATTTTGTTGATATGTTTTGTTTTGTTGTCTGTCTCCCCCTGCTAGACTGTGAGCTCGCTGTTGGGTAGGGACCGTCTCTATATGTTGCCAACTTGTACTTCCCAAGCGCTTAGTACAGTGCTCTGCACACAGTAAGTGCTCAATAAATGATTGAATGAATGCACTCACTACACACACATACGCTCAAACACATACCCATAAAATTCTGGCAAAAATATGACCCAAACCAGATCATTAATAATTTTTTATTCATGTAATTAATCACCCCATAAATCTTTAAATTTAAAAATAAATTCAAATTTGGATATAGTTCCATGAGTTGTGATTTTCTGAAACCTAAATATAAGACTGTTCAATTTTATGTGGTTTCCTCGCAATTTTCATTCACTCTAGCATGCGTTTTACCTTCTTTCACGTGGTTCTTCTTCCATATGTATTTAGCTAGTGTAGAAAAGAAAGATACAAAACAATATATTTTCTCCACTTTTCATGAGAATGTTTGAGTATTTTGAATTACTGCCCGATACCAGCTTATCTTGTATCTTTTTCTTACTAAAAATAGACTTAAGGGATTCAGAAATAGGACTGCAGAGAATGGTGCGCAGGAAACTAATCTTCAAGTCAGCAGAAACTGGCCAAATAGCAGTCTCTGTGGTGGAATATTTGCCCACTGCTCTAGTAAACTCTTCCATGCTTCGGATGAACCCGGCATTCAAAGATAAACTGTTATTTGAGCGAGAGAAATTACATCGATTATGAACAAACACGCCCTACCAAGCTGCAGTGAGTAGATAAATCCACAGTGCAAAGGAATAAAATCATTTTAGAGGAACTTTTGCATGTTCTGTAGATCATTATTTTTACCCAAGTTGATGTCATCAATTTTGTTTCATTTCATTCATCCGAGTACTTATTGAGTGCTTATTGTACTAAGCACTTGGAAAGTACAGTTTGGCAACAGATAGAAACAATCCCCACCCAACAACGGGCTCACAGTCTAGAAGTGGGGGAGACAGACAACAAAAGCAAACCAGAAGACAGGCATCAAAGAGTCTTGCTACAGAGGAAAAAAATGCTAGTCCATCAGAGCAAACAGTGTAATTTGTTTGCATTGTCAAGGTGGTTGTGTCTCTTCGGTGGGAAGATTGTCACTATATTTGAAAACCTGGCATGCTATCAACTGGCTGCATCGTCAGTTTTATGATTACTGCTGTGTTGGGAAGTTGATTTAATATAAGGTAATAGAAAGGGATTCCTAGTGAGCTGAAACTTTACCACTGAAATTTACTCGGCTTCTCCGTGCTGGGCAACAGGGCTCAGCTGGTATGATGCTGGCAGAGTGCTTACGGATGCCACTGAAACTCTGTCTTCCAAGATGACCTAGTAAATCTGGAGTTGAATGAAAACTGAGGTGCTTTTTAGATGCTTAACATCTGTCAATCACTCTTTCGGGGGCTGGAGTAGAACCAAGGATATCAGGTTAAGCCCAGTCGCCGTCCTAAATGAGATCCAAAGTTTAAGTAGGTGGGAGGGCAGAACTGAATCCCCATTTTACAGATGAAGAGTCGGAGGTTGAGAGGCTAAATAATAATGATTGTGATATCTGAAGACAATTATTTTGCGCTGAGCACTGGGGTAGATAAAAAGTAATCAGATTCCGTGAGGAGCTCACAATCTAAGCAGGAGGGGGAATGGGTATTTAACCCCCATTTTGCAGATGAGAGAACTGAGGCTCAGAGAAGTTAAAGGAATTGCCCAAGGTCACACAGCAGCCAAGTGGCACAGCTGGGATTAGAAGCCAGGTCCTCTGATTCCCAGGACTGTGCTCTTTCCACTTGGCCAAGTTTCAGATTTGAATCAAATAGGCTTGGAATGAAAGTCTTTATACTAAATAACTGGATCAACCAATGCAGTATAGATTAGTAGTGTAGAAATTCCCCCAATTAGTTGACACAACTGCTAAGTTTTGTTTGGCCCTTTTAAGCACATAGCCCTTTACCATACATTGTTATTATTATTATTATTATTATTATTATTATTGTACTTGTTAAGCGCTTACTATATGCCACCTCTCAGGGTCACACCGGGAGAGTTTCCAGTATGCTACCAGTCTCAACTATAATAATAATAATAATGATGATGATGGCATTTATTAAGCACTTACTTTGTGCAAAGCACTGTTCTAAGTGCTGGGGAGGTTACAAGGTGATCAGGTTGTCACACGGGGGGCTCACAGTTTTAATCCTCATTTTACAGATGAGGTAACTGAGGCCCAGAGAAGCTAAGTGACTTGCCCAAAGTCACACAGCTGACAAGTGGCCGAGCCGGGATTTGAACCCACAACCTCTGACTCCAAAGCCCGGGCTCTTTCCCCCGAGCCACGCTGCTTCTCTAACTATGGGAGGAAGAGTCAAGCAGAGGCATATCCATTCCATTCTTAGCTTTGGGCAGTGGCTAGTGAGTGGAAGGCAATCTGCTACAAGTCAAAACTCACCTGTGCTGGACAGCAGACACATGGGAAAGAGTTGAGGGTGGATACTCAGGTTTACTGCACTGAACGAGTGGTAAACAGCATCCAGATTTTTACCAAGAGAACTCTATGCATACACTACCAGAATGATTGCAGGTGGAGGTGGGGTTTTCTGGGGGAGATATCATCATCATCATCAATCGTATTATGTCCATGGCGTTGCTATGGGTCAGACACAACTGGACAGCATAAGACAACAACTATATACCAAGCACTGTTCCAAGCTCTGGGGTGGATACAAGGTTATCTGGTTGTCCCACGCAGGACTTAATCCCCATTTTACAGATGATGTAACTGAGACACAGAGAAGTTAAGTGACTTGCCCAAGGTCATAGCATAGCCAGGATTAGAACCCACGTCCTCTGATACCCGAGCTCTTGCCACTAGGCCATGCTGCTTCTTACATTCCCGATCATTCATTTTCTCAAAATCTTGGAAATAGTATGGCGTGCCAATTTACATTCCAACAGGATGTGCTGACTACTATTCATTCACTCATTCAATCGTATTTATTGAGCGCTTACTGTGTGCAGAGCACTGTACTAAGCGCTTGGGAAGTACAAGTTGACAACATATAGAGATGGTTCCTACCCAACAGTGGGCTCACAGTCTAGTCTACTAAAAACCTGCAAGACAGAGAAGTAACCCACTTACAAGGTGATCAGGTTGTCCCATGGGGGGCTCACAGTTTTAATCCCCATTTTACAGATGAGGTAACTGAGGCACAGAGAAGTTGTAACTTGGTCAAAGTCACAGAGGTGACAGTTGGCGGAGCCAGGATTTGAACCCATGACCTCTGACTCCAAAGCCCATGCTCTTTCCACTGAGCCATGCTGCTTCTCTATCACTATCAACAGTATCTTCATTATCAACACCTTATTCACTTCCTCCTGCATGTAACTCCCTTCTCCTTCATAATATTATTATTATTATTATCATATTGAACACTTACTATCTGCCAAATAACTTATCTGACTGGGTTAGATACACGTTAATCAGGTCAGTCACAGGTCCTGCCCTACGTGGTGCACACAGACTAAGGAGGAGGGAGAACAGGCATTGAATCCCCATTTTACAGATGAGAAAACTGACACAGGGTATAAGGATATGTATGTATATGTTATGGGGCTCAGGGTGGGGTGAGTAGCAAAGTTTAAAGAGTACAGACGTGGGTGCATAGATGAAGCAGAAGGGAAGGTGAATAAGGAGGAACTACTTACTCTAGGCTTTAAAGCATTCCATCTCTTTGCCCCTTCCTAATTTACCTCCCTGATTTCCAAGTACAGCTCAGTCCACACACTTTGCTTCTTTAGTCTCAGCCTGCTAAATGTGCCTCAGTATTAACTGTCTTGCCAAAGACAATATCCTGCCTCCAGTTTGGAATGCCCTCTCTCTTCATATCTGACAGACGATCACTTTCCTCACCTTCAAAGCCTAATGGAAGGCACGCCTCCTCCATGAGGCCTTCCCTGACTAAGCTCTCACGTCCTCTTCTCCTTCTCCCTCTACCTCACCTTGCATTTGGATGATCTTTTTGTTATCTTTTTCTTGCCTCCCTCAGCTCCACAGCACTTATGTACATGTCCATAATATATTAATTTGAATTAATCCCCCTCTAGACTGTAAGCTCATTGTGGGCAGGGAAAGTACCTACCAACTCTGCTACATTGTACTCCCCCAAGTGCTTAGTACAGTGCTATATACCCAGTAAGCGCTTGATAAATGTGATTGATCTGTGCAAATCCAGCCTCTTCCCTCTGTAGTCAACCCGTCAACCAATCAATGGTATTTATTGGGCAATGTCTGGGGATCATTTTTCTGAAACATGGATCTGCTCATGACTACCCTTTCTTCAACTGTCAATCAATCAGTGGTATTGAGTGTTTAGTATTGGCAGATCACGGTACTGTTTGGGTAAGTACCAAAATTATCCAGCAATTACCCATTTCCCCTCTGCATCAGTCAGAATCTGCTGACCATTGGCCTTAGAACCTTTGACCATCTCTCCTCACTTCTCATCCTCACTCTTCTCTCCCTGCCTCTGAACCCATGAGCCTCCCTCATTTAAAGTCGACCTGGTTCACTCTGCCTTCTCATCTCTGTTGCTTTTGAGTTCTTGTTCATGTGCTTCCTCCTGCCTGGAACTTTCTTGTATTTCACATCCAACAGAACACTTCTTTCCCCAACTTCAAAGCCCTTCTAAAATTATATCACCTCCAGGAGATAATCCCTGATCTCAACTCTCATCCTATTTCTCTCTCTAGTGCCATTTCTGTCACCTTTTAGGTGAGTGAGTTCTCACCCGCTATGCACTTGACAGTTAGAGTTCATGCTGCTTCCCTCTTGAAATTTATTTTAGTTTCTGCTTCCACTGCTACACTGTAAGCTCCTTGAGGGCAGGGACTTCAATCAATCAATCAATCAATCGTATTTATTGAGCACTTACTGTGTGCAGAGCACTGTACTAAGCACTTGGGAAGTACAAGTTGGCAACATATAGAGACAGTCCCTACCCAACAGTGGGCTCACAGTCTAAAAGGGGGAGAGGGACTTGTTTCTGATCTGATTATCTGGTATCTACCCCACAGCTTTTAGTACAGTGCTTGGCACAAATGAAGCACTTAACCAATAGCACAGTTGTTAGGGATAATATCTACCACCTCTATTGCACTCTCTCAAATCATTAGTAAGAGTAATAATAATGATGGCATTTGTTAAGTGCTTACTATGTGCAAAGCACTGTTCTAGGCGCTGGGGAGGATACGAGGTGATCAGGTTGTCCCACGTAGGGCTCACAGTCTTAATCCCCATTTTACAGATGAGGTAACTGAGGCACAGAGAAGTTAAGTGTTAAGAACAGTACAATGCTCTGTACAGAGTAAGTGCTCAATAAATACCCTTAATTGATGGAATGTTTGACAGTGGACCTCTGGAACTGCAAAGAGATGAACGGACATATTTTACCATAACAATAATAATAATAATGATGGTATTTGTTAAGTGCTTACTATGTGCAAAGCACTGTTCAAAGTGCTGGGGTTGATACAAAGTAATCAGATTGTCCCACGTGGGGCTTAATCCTCATTTTACAGCTGAGGTAATTGAGGTACAGAGAAGTTAAGTGACTTGCCCAAAATCACACAGCTGGTAATTGGTGGAGCCGGGATTAGAACCCATGACCTCTGACTCCCAAGCCTATGCTCTTTCCACAAAGCCATGCTGCTGCTCTTAGAGCCACTACCATCTTCTCTGCTTAAACTTCACTACACCCAGTTTAACTGAAAGATTGCTTCCTGGTTTAACTGAAAATTTCAATCCCAATCCCATGAACTATCTATAAGCCTCAGTTAGTATACACTTATGAACATGCACACTAGAAGTCATGCATAAACTTCACTTACTAGCAGCAAAGAGTTTCCTAAGGAGCAAAGAGCAGAATATAAGATATATATCAGGTCATATTAAAAATGGGTTTGGAGACACAAAATCTCCAGCAGTTGAGTATTATCTCATTTTCTTCATCTTTCCTTAATTCTGACAGTGGTCTCATTGGCTCTGAGTGAAAGGAAGCCCACTTCTGTCCTTGCCAAATAAATGATTCCATTAACTCCATCCGATCACCGCTTCTCAGGAGGAATGTTAAAGCATATGGCATCTCTATGAGGACATTACTGTGAAGAGAATTTTCCATCAGAAAAGTGAATCCTATCTTGTCCTCAGAGAACAGAAGAGAAAGATTGAAGAACATTTCAGATGTGACACAGCTGGAATCATCTTTAGGGACATGAATGATAATGAAAAAAGTGATTTTACTAAATCTATTGCTGGTAAATCTTACAAGGCAAAGCTGCATTTTTTTTTTCCAGGAGCTGCTTGGCTGTAGAACATTACAGTCATCACACTCCAGTGATTCTTAAAACAGTCACCAACAGAGGGATGGACTTTAACAAGAAAAACTTGTTTTCCACTCCCAAAACAACATTGGAGAGCAAAGATTTTCTCATATTGCTTGCTGGAATTTTTGTAATTGTAGTCTTCCCTGTAGGGAACATTAATCACTCAGTAAATGGTATTCATTGATAATAATAGTAATTGTGGTATTTAAGTGCTTACTATGTGGCAGACACCGTACTAAGCGCTAGGGTAGATACAAGTAAGTTGGGTTGGACATAGTCCCTGTCCCATGTGAGGTTCACAATCTCAATCCCCATTTTGCAGATGAGGGAACTGAGGCCCAGAGAAGTTAAATGACTTTCCCGAGGTAATATAGCAGACGAGGGGTGGAGCTGGGATTAGAACTCATGACCTGCTGACTCCCAAGCTTGTGTTCAGGGCATTGTGCTAAGCACTTGGGAGAGGGCAATAAGTTTGGCAGACCTGATCCCTCTCCATAAGGAGTTTATAATCTAGTAGGGAAACACCTACTGGTGATATATGGATCACCCTCTCCAATTTAGATGTCTAACAGTTTTCTTTATAAAACAATAAGGAAATGAAGAAAAGAGAAAACACATTGCATTTCAGGACTTAAATTGTGTCAGTGACTGCCCGCAGTCAATATTATGCCGAGACAAAAACATCATTTGGTAAGCACATAGGTGGCTTAGTACTTCTATATTTGAATGGCACGCAGAGGGATAAGATCGTTGCCTGCTAGCGCTTTGATATGCCTGACTTCCTGTCCTACGAGAGAAGGGTTCAAGAGAGGTGACTCGTAGACCAGTGTCTTTATTGGAAAAAATCCAAACAACAAAATTTTCTCAGAAGAATTTCATTCACCAAGGGAGTAGTAGATTAGCAAATCATAATCCTACCTTGCCGGAGGCCATTCCAGGCTGGTCAGAGGGTGGAGGGGTGGTCTCAGACAGTAAGTGGCCCCCACAGACTTCAGAGTTTGCATGATGAGGAAATCCTATCCTGACACTAAGTGGCCCTCCTCCGATGGCTTCCTCCAGACAGGTTCTGATTGGAAAGCAAATGTGCCCATTGAGTGCTTGCTATTCCTAGGCTGGATCTGATGGATGGAAAAATCAATCAATCGTATTTATTGAGTGCTTACTGTGTGCAGAGCACTGTACTAAGCGCTTGGCAAGTACAAGTTGGCAACATATAGAGACGGTCCCTACCCAACAGTGGGCTCACAGTCTAGAAAATCTGCCTATTGAGTCCTCTGGGCCAGTAACCAATCCCCTTTCATTCTGGATTTAGGAAGGTGGGTATGGAGGCAACTCAGTCAGTCAAGTAATTGTATTTATTGAGTGATTACTCTGAGCAAAGCATTGTACTAAGTGCTTGGGAGAGCACAATAAAACAACAGACACATTCTCTGCCCACAGTGAGCTTACAGTCTACTGTATCTTGCTTCTCATGGCAGCAGGCAGCCATGTTTCCCAGAACATTTAATTTCCATATGTATGTATATATATTTATATATATATACATATATATTTCAGATGCACTGGAGTCATTTCCAATTCATAGTACCATTATGGACTATGGACATATTTTCTCCAGAACATTCTACCTTCTGCTATTTTCTGTAACCCTGCTAATGGATCTTCCATTATTGTTATTATGGGTTTTATGCATCTAGCTGCTGGTCTACCTCTTCCACATTAAAAACCCTGGGAAAATGGATCTCAGAGACTGTGGGAGGTGGGGGAGATGTGAGAAGAGGTGAACAGACTCGTATGGAAGATTGAGTCTGAGTCAAGCCACCCTCCATCAGGACCTAGTGTCCCAGTTCCAGAAAAATTGAGGGTAAATGGGTTGTTGTATTCGTTAAGCTCTTACTGTGTATCAAACACTGTACTAAGTGCTAGGGTAGATACAAGATATTTAGGTCAGACACAGTCTCTGTCCTTCATGGGGCTCACTGTCTAAGCAAAAGGAGTAGGATTTAATCCCCATTTTACAGATCAGGAAACTGAGGCACAGAGAATTTAAGTGACTTACCCAAGGTCACACTGCAGACCGATATTAGAGATGGGATTATGACCCAGGTCCTTTAACTCCCAGACCCCAGGTCTATTCACTAGGCCACGGTGAAGGAGAGAAAGTGAGAGGGGCCATCCTAGAGGAAACTTCCTGGTGGTTTTCCCTCAAATTCCCAAGAAACTCCCATGGGTTTCTTCTCTGCTGGCAGCAGGATCGGGGAAGATGGGGGGAAGTGATCAATCAGAACTCAGGCTCCGAACTCCTGGAAAATTGAAAATAAATGGCTGCAACAGAGAGGACTCGCCACACTTCTTCTTCGCTAGAAATGCTGAAACTGAGCCATAGTAAACATGAGAAAGGAAATAATTGCTTTGTGAAGCCACCTCTAAAACCATCAGTCTTGGAGAATTTGCCAATCATGATGATCTCTGTTCATAAAGTCGGATTAGGTTCACGGTACTCTTCAGAATACTGCTAAGAAGCTTGGAATGAACAAAGGTCTGCATTTTGCTATAATACAGGGTGCAAATGGTATTTAGTCCTCAGTGGTATTTATTGAGCACTTACTCTGTGCAGAGCATTGTGCTAAGTGCTTCGGAGAGGCAGGATATGAGTAGGCATGGGCTCTACCCTCAAGGAGCTTCCACTCTAGTTGGGGAAGATGGGCAAAATAAATTCCAGTTAGTGAATTTGCTGAAATTGCTGTGGTACTGGGGATAGGTGAGTAATTAGGTGCCTAGGTTGTAAGGACTCAAGTGCATAGATGTCACAGAAGGTAGGGAGATTTAAGTGAGAAGATGAGAAATGTCAGGAAAATCTTCTAGGAGAGATGTGAGTTTAATAGGATTTTGATATGAAGGAGGAGAGAACAGGAGGAATCTGCATCCTCCTCTAAGCATCCTTTTTGCTGCTTTTTAAATGGTATTTGTTAAGCTTTTACTACACACCAGGCACTGTACTAAGTGCTGGGCTAGATATAAGATAATAATAATAATAATGATGGCATTTGTTAAGCACTTACTATGTGAAAAACACTGTTCAAAGCACCGGGGAGGGGAAACAAGGTAATGAGATTGTCCCATGGGCTCACAGTCTTAATCCTCATTTTACAGATGAGGTAACTGAGGCTCAGAGAAGTTAAGTGACTTACCCAAGTTCACACAGCAGACATGTGGCAGACCTGGGATTCGAACCTATGGTCTCTGACTCCAAAGCCCGGGCTCTTTCCACTGAGCCACGCTGCTTCTCCATAAGTCAGATAGGTCAGACACAGTCCCTGCCCCCCATAGGGCTCGCAGTACAAATCCCCATTTTACAGATGAGGTATATGAGGCACGGAGAAGTGAAATGACTTGCTCAAGATAACACAGCAGGCACTTGGAGCTGTCTTAGAACCCAGGTCCTCTGTCTCCCAAGCCTGTGCTCGATCCACTAGTCCATGCTGCTTCAGGAGACTTTGCTCCATTTCATTTAATAAAAAAAGAAGAAGGAATAGAAGACCTCAGGTTTGTGAAAGCACCCAAATATGTACATACTTTTTCACTCCTCAGTGGTTTGGGTGTTAATATTTGAATTTTTTAATGTTAGACTGTGGACTATCACTAGGAGAAAATCCCAGTAATGGAAAGATCCCGGACTTATGAGTCAGGAGACCTGAGTTCTAATCCCAGCCCCACCATATGCCTGCTATGTGATCCTGGGCAACTCACTTTACTTTGCTGCACCTCAGTTTCCTCATCTGTAAAATGGTGCCGAGATACCTGTTCTTCCATCCTCTTTGACTGTGAGCCCTTTGTGGATTAGGGACGTATACTATACCCACTTCAAAGCTTAGAACAGTGTTTGTCACATACTAAGTACTTAAAACAGTACCCCAGTGATCATGTGCCTGTACGCTGATTACTGCACCCACAGGCTTAGAAAGAGATAGCATTGTAAGAAAAAGTTCCCAAGGATAAATTAACCCAAGTATAGTGTTTTTAGTTCATTACTGTCCTGGTAGGTAGAAATAATGCCTGTAAAATACACAAAAATTCACAGACACACAACTTAACCTGAACAAATACACAGACATATTTAAAGTGAATCTTTGATAAGGAAATGGAAATTCACCCTGCTCCAAATAAAGGATTCACCATGGAAAACTAAATCAGGGAAATGACATTCTTTTTGTTTCATTGCAAGTAAATGTTACTGATGGTCTGAATGGCATTCCAATACAATTACTGAATAATGCAACAATTGTTGGCATTTTCTGTTCAAACCTTACAAAGCATGCCTCCAAACTAAAATGTATAACATATTCTTTTGGTGCTAAGCCCAAGGGCAAGAGAACAAAGTCTGTTTTGAGCATATCAAGACAGAACACAGCAGGATCACCACAGGAAATGCTACAAAGCACATTTCATTGGAAGCAATGAACTTTAATAGGAATTTCATTTTCCACATGAACGTACACCGTGTGATCATCTTTAGTCTGTTTATTCATCATATGGAACTCCAAATATAGAATATGAGGGTGATCTGAACATTAAAATCTATGTTCTTTTAGCTTAAGAAAAATCCATTTGAACCTTGTAGGTTTTAGTTTTAAAAGAATAGGGAAACACCTCTAAGTTCATTCTATTTCACGAGGCATTTGAAATAAATGATGGACTATATAATTGAAAGAATGCACTGAATAATAGTCATTTGGACTGAAATAGTGGAGCCACGACCCAGTATAAGAGATGATTCTTGAAATGGCACAGGGAGTCGACAGTGAAACATGGTTCCAGATAAAGATTCGTGGTGGGCGATGCAGACTGTGAGATTGTCACTCTTTATTGTTGTATCATATTTTCCCAAGTGCTTAGTACAGTGCTCTGCACACAGAAAGCGCTCAATAAATATGATTGAATGAATGAACACATCCCCAGGATCCTCAGGCCAACCAAATCAAGGTGAGTAAACTCAACCCTAGCCTGTGAGCCATCTGCATTTCCTCTATTTTCTTGCCCAGGTTGAGAAAGTAGTTTCTGCCCACAAGCTACTGAAAGCCAGGTGATTCTGCCCAGTCACAGACTTTAGAGGGGGCTTCTCTCACATCTCCTTAGGGAGAAGGGGTCACGTTGACTTTTTCCACCAAAGTACAACTGTAGGATTTCTGCCAAATGGATAGTTTGCCATCTTTATGGATTAATTCTCAATTTGGCCACACAACTAAACATCAACTAAAGCTACAGCAGCTGGGCTATACACTCACCCAAGCCTCCAAAATAGAAACTAAAAGTCATGGCATTTGTAAAGTGTTCACTACATGCCAAGGATCATACGAAACACTGGGGTAGATTCAAGACAAGCAGTTTGGGTGGGAGGGTGAGTAGATAATGAACTCCTATTTTACTTATGAAGAAACTGAGGCACAGTGAAGTTATGTGATTTGCCCAAGGTCATGTAGCAGATTATGTGGAGGAGCTGGGATTAGAATGGAGGTCCGTGCTCTTTCCACTAAATCATGCTGCTTCTTCTCCATTCAAGTCCAGGGTCACCTGTCCCTCTTCATCTTGCCCCCCACCATCCCCTCCCTGAGCTCCAGTCCGACAGGAAGAACAGAAGCAGCAGCAGTCTGCCACCTTGTCAAACGTATGGGCAGGACACAACTGTCGCTGTAAATGAAACTGTCCAGCTCTGAGGCATAAGCCAGAAACTCGGCTCTTCCAGCCACAGTATCCTGGGGCTTTTACTTAATTTTGCACTTAGTTTGATCTCTGTGGATGTTGTTTTTGTGTTCTTCATGTTTAATCTTTCTTCCGGTCACTGCCTCCAAGTCTTCCCCCTTCATTCTGAGAATGTAAGCCCCGTGAGGCCAGGCACTTGTCTCATTTCCACCTGGGTATTCTTTCCCAGCATTTTGTACTGGGCGTTGCACACAGTAGGTGCTTAATAAATGCTATTACTTCTCCTCCTTCCCCTGGAAGTCAGAATCCTTTCTCTGCCCCCATTCCCCATTATCCTTAACTGATTTTGGCATTCACTCAATCAATCAATCATATTTATTGAGTTTTTTCTGTGTGCAGAGCACTGTACTAAGTGCCTGGGAGAGTAAAATATAACAGAGTTTATAGGTTTTCTGCCCACAGTGGGCTTACAGTCTAGAGGTGATGACAGACATTAATATAGATAAATCAATTATGGATAGGCATCTTTTAGACTGTGAGCCCACTGTTGGGTAGGAACTGTCTCTATGTGTTGCCAATTTGCATTTCCCAAGCTCTTAGTACAGTGCTCTGCACATAGTAAGCGCTCAATAAATATGATTGATGATGGATCGGTATATAAGTGCCGTGGGGTTGAGGGAGAGGAGAATAAAGGACATAAATTCAAGTGCAGAAGGGAGTATGCAGAATCTGATTGATTTTAGTATTCAGGGAAAACCTCTTGGAGGAGATGTGCTGGAAGAGGAGGAGTTGGTCTTGAAGGTGGGGAGAGTGATCTTTTGCTGAATATGAAGAATGAGGGCATTTCAGGCCAGAGGCAAGATTTGGGTGAGAGGTTGGTGGTGAGAAAGATGAGATGGAGGTATGGTGAGTAGGATGGCATTAGAGGAGCAAACTGTGTGGGCTGAATTATAGTAGGAAATCAGGCGGTAAGGTAGGAGGGGGCATGGGGATTGAATGCTTTGAAGCCAAGAGTAAGGAGTTTCTGTTTGATGTGGAGGTTGATGGGCAATCGCCGGAACTTTTGTGAAAATATGGCCTGGGCGTCAGAGTGAAGTGTTGACTGGAATGAGGAGAGACAGGAGGCAGGGAGGTCAGCAAGGAGGCTGATACAGTAATCAAGGAGTGGTAGGATAAATGGTTGGATTAACATGGTAGCAGTTTGGATGGAGAGGAAAGGGCAGATTTGAGCAATGTGGTGAAGGTTGAAATGACAGCATTTGGTGCCAGATTAAATACATGGGTTGAAAGAGAAAGACTGAATGGGTTGAATGAGAAAGATGATAATGCCAAGATTGGAGGCTTGTGACACAGGGGGGATGGTCATGTTGTCTACAGAGATGGGAAATTCAGTGGGAGGATAGGGTTTGGCTGGGAAGATAAGGAGTTCTGTCTTGAAAATGTTAGGTTTGAGGGGCCAATGATCCATCCAGGTAGAGGTGTGCTGGAGACAGGAAGAAATGTGAGACTACAGAGGAGAGAAATCCGGGCTGGAGATGGAGATTTGCAACCATGCTTCCTTCCCATCTCTTCCTAAAATTCTGAGTCCAGTGAAATGAAACAGTTGCATGCTGGGAACTAAGCTGAAGAAGCCTCCGTCGTGACAGTTTGGGTCAAGAGCAGATGAAACCCATCAGCTCATCCCCTCGTTGCTCTATTTCCCAAAATGTTCCATGCTGCCATTTTGAAAGACTACACTGCAAGTAGCCTATCTCCCCTCTAAGTGGTTGTCAGTCTGACCAGGCAGGGGAATCCGTCAAAAGGAATCCAAGGAACACTTTTTTCCAGAATGCTCCTACCTCTAGAGTTGCACAGTGACTTTCCTCCTTACTGTCCCAGGGGGAGATACAACATTATCAGGTTGTCACAGGTGGGGCTCACAGTCTTAATCCACATTTTACAGATGAAGTAACTGAGGCACAAAGGAGTTGTGACTTGCCCAAAGTCACACAGTTGACAAGAGGTGGAGCCAGGATTAGAACCCATGACCTTGGACTCCCAAGCCCGGGCTTTTTCCACTAAGCCAAGCCTGGGAGTCAGAGGGCCTGGTTTCTAATCCTGGCTCTGCCACCTTTCTGCTGTGTGACCTTGGACAAGTCACTTCTCTCATCCATAAAATGGGGATTAAGACTGTGAGCCCCTTGTCTGACAGGAACTGTGTCCAACCCAATTTGCTCATATCCACCCCAGCACTTAACACAGCGCCTGGCACATAGTAAGCACTTAACAAGTACCACAAATATTATCATTATTATTATTTCATACAATCATATTTATTGAATGCTTACTGTGTGCAGAGTTTGGGAAAGTACCATAGTTACCCATTAAAAAAAAATGTCCAAAGAATAGATCTAGAATAGATGGTTGGAGGTGATTATTCATTCAATTCATTCAATCGTATTTATTGAGCACTTACTGTGTGCAGAGCACTGTACTGTGCTTGATTATGTTGAAGCAGTGTGGCTTAGTGGTAAGAGCACAGTCTTGGGAGTCAGCGGATCTGGGTTCTAATCCCACCTCCACCACTTGTCTGCTGTGTGACCTTGGGCAAGCCACTTCACCTCTCTGTGCCTCAGTTCCCTCATCTGTAAAATGGGGATTAATATTGTGAGTCCCATTTGGGACAACCTGATTACCTTGTATCTACCCCAGCGCTTAGTACAGTGTTTAGCACATAGTAAGCACTTAGCAAATGCCATCATTATTATTAGACCAAATGGGAGGCGAGAGGAGGGCCCAGGAAAAGGTGGTGGCCAAACCAGGAGGGGCTACTTGCTCAGAGAATTTGTAAAAGTGGAGATCCTAAAGGCAAACCACATTTCCTCTGGTCTGGGAGGAATAGGCCTAAGTAATCTGAAGCCTTCCTCTGAATACAGTGGGTATCAATCAACCAATCATATTTATTGAGCACTTACTATGTGCAAAGCACTGTCCTAAGCACTTGGGAGAGCACAACACAAGAATTTTACAGTCACGTTCTCAGCCTACAGTGAGACCACTTTGGAGGAATTACTGCTTTGAGATCATATGATGGTGATGGTGTAATTCTGCTGGGCCCCTTGGGGTTTTCCAGGAAAAGATTTAAACTTGGTAAGCACCCTTTGGTTTTATTAGGATTTATATACTACAAGGCTGGGAGAAGAATTTTGTGCAGTATTCAACCCCCTAACTGATCTGTGCTGCTTTGCCTTCCTCCCATAATCAATGCATAAAAGTTATGTTTTAGAACGCAGAATGCGTAAGCAGAAATTATTCATGAGCAAACTCCTTGCCAATGTGTTTTCAGGGGGCCTTTAACTGACAAGTGTCACAAAACAAATGATGAGGTTTTCCCCTGAACAGTTTATCTTGTTACAAGGAATGAAGTATGGATAAGAAAGGAGTCTGAGAAAGTTAGCTCACCAGACTGTACAAGCAAACTTGCAAAGGGGAAAATCTCAGGTCCATGTACTATGTAGACTGAGTTCGAGTTCCTCGACCCTCACCGTACCTCGTTCTCGCCTGTCCCGCCATCGACCCCCAGCCCACGTCATCCCCCGGGCCTGGAATGCCCTCCCTCTGCCCATCTGCCAAGCTAGCTCTCTTCCTCCCTTCAAGGCCCTACTGAGAGCTCACTTCCTCCAGGAGGCCTTCCCAGACTGAGCCCCTTCCTTACTCTCCCCATCATCCCCCTCTCCATCCCCCCCATCTTACCTCCTTCCCTTCCCCACAGCACCTGTATATATGTATATATGGTTGTACATATTTATTACTCTATTTATTTATTTATTTATTTTACTTGTACATATCTATCCTATTTATTTTATTTTGTTAGTATGTTTGGTTTTGTTGTCTGTCTCCCCCTTTTAGACTGTGAGCCCACTATTGGGTAGGGACTGTCTCTATATGTTGCCAATTTGTACTTCCCAAGCGCTTAGTACAGTGCTCTGCACATAGTAAGCGCTCAATAAATACGATTGATTGATTGATTGATTATTTTGACAGAGAAACAGTGTGGCTCAGTGGAAAGAGCCCGGGCTTGGGAGTCAGAGGTCATGGGTTCTAATCCCAGCTGTCAGCTGTGTGATTTTGGGGAAGTCACTTAACTTCTCTGTGTCTCAGTTACCTCATCTATAAAATGAGGATTAAGACTGTGAGCCCCATGTGGGACAACCTGATCACCTTGTATCCCCTCCAGTGCTTAGAGCAGTGCTTCACACATAGTAAGCCCTTAACAAATACCAATATTATTATAATTATTATTATGTTGATTACTATTAAGAATCATGTATAAATGCACATGTAATTTAACTCTTATAGGGTGAAGGGAGATGCAATTCTTTTGGTATGAGTATTTGTAAGTGCTTAACAAATACCATTATTATTATTGTTAAGTGCTTACTATGTGCTAGTCACTGTACTAAGCCCTGGCTTAGATATGAGCAAATTGGTTTGGACACAGTCCCTGTCCTTCAAAGGGCTCACAGTCTTAATCCCCATTTTACAGATGAGGTAACTGAGGCACAGAGAAGTAATTTGCCCAAGGCCACACAGCAGACAAGTAGCAGAGTCAGGATTAGAACCCATGACCTTCTCACTCCCAGGCCCGGGTTCTATCCAAGAGTACTAAAATGTGCAGTTTCTCCTAGGAAATAATGCACAATCTATTAATGAATTTGCCAAAGTTAACAAAAAAGCACACATTAATAAACTATCAGTCAAAGTGTTGACTGAGTGCTTACTCTGTGCAGAATATTTTCGTACTTGGGAGAGTACAATAGAGTTAGAAAATATTATCTCTGTCCTATAGACCTCAGTGTGGGCAGGGAACATACCTACCAACTCTGTTGCATTGTACTCTCCCAAGTTCTTAGTACAATGCTCTGCGAACAGTCAGTGCTCAATAACTACTATTGATGTATTGATTTATTAATTTCATTGATTTTACGGTGTTAAGTGCTTACTATGAGTCAGGCACTGTATTAAGTGCTGGAGTGCATGAAACCTAATCAGATTGGACATATTCATTCATTCATTCATTCAATCATATTTATTGAGTGCTTACTGTGTGCAGAGCACTGTACTAAGCGCTTGGGAAGTACAAGTCGACAACGTATAGAGACGGTTCCTACCTAACAATGGGCTCACAGTCTAGAACATATTGGGCTGACGGCCTTAATCCCCATTTTACAGATGGGATAACTGAGGCAGAGAGAAATTAAATGACTTTTCCAAGGTCACACAGCATACTAGTGGCTAAACTGGGATGAGAACCCAGTTCCTGTAACTCCCAGGCCTATGCTCTTCCCACTAGGTCATGCTTCATAATAATAATAGTAGTAATAATAATAATAATAATGATACCATTTATTAAGCGCTTACTGTGTGCAAAGCACTGTTCTAGGCACTGGGGAGGTTACAAGGTGATCAGGTTGTCCCACGGGGGACTCACAGTCTTCATCCCCATTTTACAGATGAGGGAACTGAGGCCCAGAGAAGTGAAGTGACTTGCCCAAAGTCACACTGCTAGCAATTGGCAGAGCCGGGATTTGATCCCATGACCTCGGACTCCAAAGCCCATGCTCTTTCCACTGAGCCATGCTGCTTCTCACACTACTCTAGGCTATTCCACTTGCTGCTGTGTGACCCTGGGCAAGACACTTAACTTCTCTGGGCCTCGGTTTCCTCAATGGTGAAATGGGGATTCCCTTCTGTTTGGACTGTGAGCCCCAGGTGAGACAAGAAGTGCATCCAATTTGAATAACTTGTATCTATCCCAGGACTTAGAGCAATGCTTGACCCATAGTAAACCCTTAACAGAAAACATTAATATTAATCAAGTTCTCAAATGATGAGGATGTGTTGATGTGGCTGTGCTGGGAGCTGTAGGTTAGGGAGATAAGTAATTCATTAGGGGAGGCCTCTTGAAGGAGACGTTATTTCAAAAGGTTTTGAAGATGGGGAGTGCAGTGGTCTGCCAGATGGGAAGAGGGAAGGATTACCAGTTTGAAGGGAGCTCATGAGGGGGAGTTTGGTATCAAGAGGGATAAAAATAAGGCAGATGAGAACAATGAAGCTGGAGTATAGTGGGGAGAAGGGCAAGGCTAGGTGGAGAGAAAGATGATTAAATGCCTTATAGATAATGATCAAGATTTCCAGCTTGATGCAAAGAGGAACGAACAACTTTTGGAAGTTTTTGAGAACTATCAATCAATCAATCAATCAATCGTATTTATTGAGCGCTTACTATGTGCAGAGCACTGTACTAAGCGCTTGGGAAGTACAAATTGGCATCACATAGAGACAGTCCCTACCCAACAGTGGGCTCACAGTCTAAAAGGGGGAGACAGAGAACAGAACCAAACATACCAACAAAATAAAATAAGTAGGATAGAAATGTACAAGTAAAATAAATAAATAAATAGATAAATAGAGTAATAAATATGTACAACCATATATACATATATACAGGTGCTGTGGGGAAGGGAAGGAGGTAAGACGGGAGGATGGAGAGGGGGACGAGGGGGAGAGGAAAGAAGGGGCTCAGTCTGGGAAGGCCTCCTGGAGGAGGTGAGCTCTCAGCAGGGCCTTGAAGGGAGGAAGAGAGCTAGCTTGGCGGATGGGCAGAGGGAGGGCATTCCAGGCCCGGGGGATGACGTGGGCCGGGGGTCGATGGCGGGACAGGCGAGAGCGAGGTACAGTGAGGAGATTAGTGGTGGAGGAGCGGAGGGTGCGGGCTGGGCAGTAGAAGGAGAGAAGGGAGGTGAGGTAGGAGGGGGCGAGGTGATGGAGAGCCTTGAAGCCCAGGGTGAGGAGTTTCTGCTTGATGCGCAGATTGATCGGTAGCCATTGGAGGTTTTTGAGGAGGGGAGTAATATGTCCAGAGCGTTTCTGGACAAAGATAATCCGGGCAGCAGCATGAAGTATGGATTGAAGTGGAGAGAGACACGAGGATGGGAGATCAGAGAGAAGGCTAGTGCAGTAGTCCAGACGGGATAGGATGAGAGCTTGAATTAGCAGGGTAGCGGTTTGGATGGAGAGGAAAGGGCGGATCTTGGCAATGTTGCGGAGCTGAGACCGGCAGGTTTTGGTGACGGCTTGGATGTGAGGGGTGAATGAGAGAGCGGAGTCGAGGATGACACCAAGGTTGCGGGCTTGTGAGACGGGAAGGATGGTAGTGCCGTCAACAGAGATGGGAAAGTCAGGGAGAGGACAAGGTTTGGGAGGGAAGACAAGGAGCTCAGTCTTCGACATGTTGAGCTTTAGGTGGCGGGCGGACATCCAGATGGAGATGTCCTGAAGGCAGGAGGAGATGCGAGCCTGGAGGGAGGGGGAGAGAGCAGGGGCAGAGATGTAGATCTGGGTGTCATCAGCGTAGAGATGATAGTTGAAGCCGTGGGAGCGAATGAGGTCACCAAGGGAGTGAGTGTATATTGAGAACAGAAGGGGACCAAGCACTGAACCTTGGGGAACCCCCACAGTAAGAGGATGGGAGGGGGAGGAGGAGCCTGCAAAAGAGACTGAGAAAGAACGACCGGAGAGATAAGAGGAGAACCAGGAGAGGACGGAGTCTGTGAAGCCAAGGTCAGATAACGTGTGGAGGAGAAGGGGGTGGTCCACAGTGTCAAAGGCAGCTGAGAGGTCGAGGAGGATTAGGACAGAGTATGAGCCGTTGGATTTGGCAAGCAGGAGGTCATTGGTGACCTTTGAGAGCGCAGTTTCCGTGGAATGAAGGGGACGGAAGCCAGACTGGAGGGGGTCGAGGAGAGAGTTGTTGTTGAGGAATTCTAGGCAGCACGTGTAGACAACTCGTTCAAGGAGTTTGGAAAGGAATGGTAGGAGGGATATGGGACGATAACTAGAAGGTGAGGTGGGGTCAAGAGAGGGTTTTTTTAGGATGGGAGAGACATGGGCATGTTTGAAGGCAGAGGGGAAGGAACCAGTGGAGAGTGAGCGGTTGAAGATGGAAGTTAAGGAGGGGAGAAGGGATGGAGCGAGAGATTTCATAAGATGAGAGGGAATGGGGTCAGAAGCACAGGTGGCCGGAGTAGCACTTGAGAGGAGGGAGGAGAGTTCCTCTGAGGATACCGCTGGGAAGGATGGGAGAGTAGCAGAGAGTGTTGAGAGCCGGGGGGTTGGAGAAAGGGGGGAAGAGACTTTGGGAAGGTCGGACCTGATGGATTGAATTTTGTTAATGAAGTAGGAGGCCAGATCGTTGGGGGTGAGGTAAGGAGGAGGGGGAGGAACCGGGGGCCTGAGAAGGGAGTTGAATGTACGGAAGAGCTGGCGGGGGTGATGGGCATGGGTGTCAATAAGGGAGGAGAAATAGTTTTGTCTGGCAGAAGAGAGGGCTGAGTTAACTAAGGAGGTAAAAGATATCAATGTCTTAGAAAAAGGATCCAGACAGCAGAGTGAACTACGGACTGAAGGCAAGGAAATCTGCAATAAGTCTGGTGCAGTAATCCAGTCAGGATATGACAAGTTCTTGGACTAGCATGGTGGGTTTACCTTCTTACCTTTTCTGATCTAAAGGAAGAGAAAAAAATCAGCCCCTATATCATCACTCCGGACTGTATCATCTATATCATCACCTTCTAGACTGTGAGCCCATTGTTGGGTAGGGACCGTCTCTATATGTTGCCGATTTGTACTTCCCAAGCGCTGCACACAGTAAGCGCTCAATAAATATGATTGAATAAATGAATAGAGGCTTGAATGGAGAGGAAAGGGGTGGATTAGGAAGCGTTTTGAATGAAGTATTGTCAACATATAGTAATTCCCTGAATATGGGATTAAAAGAGGGAGAGTGAAGTCAAGGATAATGCTAAGATTGTAGGCTTGAAAAGGTAGGGTAGTGGTATTTTCAACTGTAATTAAAAAGTTAGAAGAAGGAGAGGATTTGGAAAAGAAGAAAGAATTCAGTTTTGAACACATCAAACTTGAGTTACCAGAAGAACATTTGGGACAAACAATGCTACTGCATGGTACTTTCCCAAAGGTTAGTAAAATGCTCTGCACACAGTAAGTGCTCAATAAATACTACTGATGGTAGGGGTGATTTAAGATTGCAGGTCAGGGCTGGGGGAGGTAGATTTGGGAGTCATCCAAGTTGAAGCTGTGAGAGCAGCTGGAGTGACGTTAGACTTAAAATAGAAAGGAAACCAGAACTGAGCTTAGTGCCAAGGTCAGGTTAACAGAGTTTCATCCCGGGGCCTTGGGAACACAGGGGGCTTCAGCTGACCCAGAAAAGTCTACCTCCTCTGACTTTACCAATATAACTTAAAATGAGGTGGTTGTTTGCCAAGAGGTTGCCACAATGCAGTTTATGCCAAAGTGTCCGATTACTTTTCAAACCCTAATTGGTAAAAAATGAAAATGTGGAAAATATTTTCTAAACCAAGTTCTTACTGCAATCATTAGCAATTTCAGATTATGAATGAATATGTCAGACAAACAATTTGGGGGTGGCACAAAGGTACATTTTAATTTCTCAGATAGTCCTCAGAGCAAGCAGGAAACTTTCATGAACAGACCAGAAGATATTTCTCTCTCTACTGAAAACTGATCAATCAATAATCAATCAGTCATATTTATTGAGCGCTTACTGTGTGCAAAGCACTGTACTAAGTGCTTGGGAAGTACAAGTTGGCAACATATAGAGACAGTCCCTACCCAACAGTGGGCTCACAGTCTAAAAGGGGGAGACCGAGAACAAAACCAAACATACTAACAAAATAAAATTCTGCAACAGCATCCTCTAATGGAAAGAGCACAGGCCTGGGAATCAGAGGACCTGGGTTCTGATCCCAGCTTTACCACTTGGCTGCTGTGTGACCTTAGGTAAGTCATCTAACTTCTCTGGGCCTAAGTTTCTTCATCTGTAAAATGGGAACTCAATACCTATTCTCCTTTCCCCTCTTAGGCTGTTAGCCCTGTGTGGGATAGAGACTGTGTCCAATCTGATTTTCTTGTATCTTCCCCAGGGTTCAGTACAGTGCTTGGTAGGTATTATTATTATTAGTAGTAGTAGCAGTAGTAGTAGTTAAGTGGATAGAGCACAGGCATGGGAATCCTAATTCTGGCTCCACTACTTGCCTGCTGTGTGACCTTGGGCAAGTCACTTCACTTCTCTGTATCTCCGTTGTCTCATCTGTAAAATGGGGATTGAGACTGTGAGCCCCCCATGGGACAGGGACTGTGTCCAACTTGATTTGCTTCTATCCAACCCAGTGCTTAGTACGGTGCCTGGTACGTAGTAAGCACTTAACAAATACCTTCATCATTACTAGTAGTCGTAGTGGTATTAATAATAATAATGGCATTTGTTAAGCACTTACTATGTGCAAAGCACTGTTCTAAGCGCTGGGGAGGTTATAAGGTGATCAGGTTGCCCCACGGGGAACTCACAGTCTTAATCCCCATTTTACAGATGAGGGAACTGAGGCCCAGAGAAGTTAAGTGACTTACCCAAAGTCACACAGCTGACAATTGGTGGAGCCGGGATTTGAACCCATGACCTCTGACTCCAAAGCCCATGCTCTTACCACTGAGCCACGCTAGTAGTAGTAGTACTATTAATAAAAGCAAGCACTCAATAAATACGATTGAATGAATGAATGAATGAAAGGGAGACATTGAACATTTGGAGACTGTTCTAAGACTGAGGGCCACTGAGTCAATGAAGAAAGTTTAAAAGGATTGGCGTTAATTTACTTTCAGAAGGTGGAGATGACCTATAGCACTATCCCCAAAATGAAAGTATCTAACCAGGGGTTCTCCACCTTACTGTGATCCAAATAACAGGAAGGAGACTAAACCTCTAGCTGAAGTTTAAAGCTGATAAAAGATCTCTCCAAAAGTGTTGGCTAGCAGGAGCATTTGAAACATTTTCTTTCCTCCAAGGCTTCACAATTTCCTAGCTGGCCCAAAATCAGTTAACAGGGAAAAAGACCCCGGGAAGTCTAAAGTGATCTCAATAGAAGGTTTTATTTTGAAGTCACACTTAGGTTAAAGTATCACGAATGGAATAAACCTACAGGACTTGCAGGTCTAAAATGGCACTCTTCACCTGCGTTTTAAGGAGCAGAACAATGTCTCTCTTTTCTTGGCTCTATTTTCTGCTGCAACAAAGTTAACTCCTTGTCCTAGCAGAGATCTGTGGCTCAGCCAGGATTGGTGCCCCAAGCTGCCTCTTTATGACAAATACTCCTACCAAAAGAATCGCATCTCCCTTCACCCTATGAGTTAAATTATATGTGCATTTATACATGATTCTTAATAGTAATCAACATAATAATAATTATAATAATATTGGTATTTATTAAGGGCTTACTATGTGTGAAGCACTGCTCTAAGCACTGGAGGGGATACAAGGTGATCAGGTTGTCCCACATGGGGCTCACAGTCAATCCCCATTTTACAGATGAGGTAACTGAGACACAGAGAAGTTAAGTGACTTGCCAAAAATCACACAGCTGACAGCTGGGATTAGAACCCATGACCTCTGACTCCCAAGCCCGGGCTCTTTCCACTGAGCCACACTGCTTCTCTATCAAAATAATGGTCGAGGAACTCAGTCTACATAGTACATGGACCTGAGATCTTCCCCTTTGCAAGTTTGCTTGTACAGTCTGGTGAGCTAACTTTCTCAGACTCCTTTCTTATCCATACTTCATTCCTTGTAACAAGATAAACTGTTTAGGGGAAAACCTCATCATTTGTTTTATGACACTTGTCAGTTAAAGGCCCCCTGAAAACACATTGGCAAGGAGTTTGCCCATGAATAATTTCTGTTTACGCATTCTGCGTTCTAAAACATAACTTTTATGCATTGATTATGGGTTTTTTTTCTACTATTTCACCAGATGGTAAAGGAAACTTGGGAGGATCTTAAAGACCCTCTCATCGTGAAAGAGTCTATGACCCATCGAAATATCACAAAGTCTCAGATGAAATATAGACGACATTTGAAGACAGACACATTTGAACAGTCTGCCGGAAGAAGAATTTTGGATGAATAGGTCATTGAGATGACCGAGATTTTTATGATACAGTCTTGGACCCAATGGGTTTCTCTCCCTGGAATGAGAGTTCAGCAGTTATCTGAGCCTCACTTTTGAATGATTATGAGAATGATTACGGTAAAGCTGTTTCTACGTTTAATTAAGCATGAAGTTTGCTCTGTTAAGTAAGCGATGGCTAGAGAGAGAAGTGATTTAAAACTGATGGCTTGTGTGTATAGCAAAGCCACAATCTTAATTAACCACATTAACTGAGGTTTGATGATTCCGGTTGTTTGCAGTCCCCAATCTTAATTAACCACAATAATAGATACTTGATGTTTCTTGTTATTTTCAATGTAAATGATTATATATATACCAGAGCTGTGCAGTGCCCTAATAGTTTTGCCAGTGTTTTTTTCTTAATTTCCAATGGGTGAGTGATTTCACCCATTTTAAGCATTTTAAGACTTGGTTCTTATTAACTACTTGCAAATATTGTTATTTTTGTTTCTCTGAGGCACTCTCCAGAGAGAAGTTGAAGAGCCTTTCACGGATTAGTATTCCGAGATTTTCCATAATGCCTTCCAGTGCTACTGAATGGAAATAAAAAAACACTAGGCAGTTGGTTTTGCCATTAATCCTCTTGAAATACAATAACGAAAATAAGGACTTCACATATTTTGACTTCGGGCCTACAACACTACTACTTATCCTGATAAATGTAAAAATGGTTGTGACAGGGAACAGGTGGTAGCATGGGGGCAACTTGCATGATCTCGCTAGGGTTTCCTTTTTTATAGAGAGTACCAGCCGGAGAGGACAATAACAAGCAAAGCAGAGAAGTTGTTTAAAATGCTGAAATGGAAACTCCAAAAGAGATACCATTTTACATCCATTAATAGGTTTTCTGTTGACAGCAGCTAATACATTTGAAAAGTAGCCAAGGAAGGAACACAAATCCCTAATCTTTATACTGTCATGCTATTCCTCGGGAGATTTCAGGCTTCAGGGTTTGAAACCTCTTGTCTGTTCTTTCAACAATGAATACTAATGATGCATTTATATTATTCAAACCAAGGTGTGTAAAATGAGAGCAAATTGTGAGTGCAGAATAGCATCAGGACATTATATCAAACTGTAGTATTAGAAATATTTAAAAGCATGACCGTTTGGGAGAGAAAACTTGCTCTTGCGGTGTGATCGAATAAAGATGTAATAGTGATGATTTTGAAAGTGAGTATAGAAAGATAGACTCAGAGAACTGGAAGGGATTTCAAGAGGTCAATTTGTCCAACACCGGCCCCAGATGGATGAGAGATAAACCCATCCAGGGCAGTCAATATCACTTCTTTCCTTAAGCATCTCCAAGGATGGAGGGAAGCAGCGTGGCTTAAGGAAGCAGAATGTCATAATGGAATGAGCAGCGGCTGAGGCGTCTGATGACCTGGGTTCTAATTCTGGCTCTGCCACATATCTGCTGTGTGACCCTGGGCAAATCACTTAACTTCTCTGGGCCTCAGTTCCCTCATCTGCAAAGTAACAATACCTGTGCTCCCTCCTACTTCAGCCAGTTTTATTTATGAAGCACTTCTTGGTTGTAGAACACTGTACTAACTGCCTGGGAGAGTGCAATATAATGGACACCTCCCCTGCCCATGGTGAGCTTACAGTCTAGAGGGGGAAGACAGACGTTAATATAAATAAATAAATTACAGATACATACACAAATGCTGTGGGGCTGGGAGGGGGGATGAATAAAGGGAGCAGGTCAGGGTGATGTAGAAGGGAGTGGGAGAAGGGGGAAAGGGGGGCTTAGTCTGGGAAGGCCTCTTGGAGGAGATGGACTTGAAGAGGCTGAGAGAAGTTATCTGTCAGATACAAAGAGGAAGGGTGTTCCAGGGCAGAGAAGGATGTGGGAGAGAGGTCAGTGGTGAGATAGATGACATCAAAGTAGACCATGAGTCCCATGTCAGACCAGATTATCTTGCATATAATAATTGTAACTATGGTTCTTGTTAAGCACTTACTGTGTGCCAAGCACTGTTCTAAGCACTGGGGAAAATACAAATAAATCAGGACAGACACAGTCCCTGTCCCACATGGGGCTCGCAGTCTCAATCCACATTTTACAGATGAGGTAACTAAGGCACAGAGAAGTGAAGTGACTTGCCCTAGGTCCCACAGCAGACAAGTGGCAGAGCTGCGATTAGAACCCATGACCTCCTGACTCCGAGGCCCAAGCTCTATCCATTATGCCCCAGCTCTTAGTACAATGTTTAGCACATAGTAAATGCTTAACAATTATTATTATTATTACACCCTCCCTTGGTTGTCCCTGTCAGCTCCATGACACTCTCCCAGCTTTAGTTTAATTCTCTTTCTCTTATTTGATTATTAGTGAGCACACAGACCAATCAATATCCTCTCCATAAAATGTGATCATAATAATAATAATGTTGGTATTTGTTAAGCGCTTACTATGTGCACTGCACTGTTCTAAGCGCTGGATCTGTCCATCTATCTGAAGACCATAATTTAGCCTTTTTTTTCTCTAAGCCACCTTAGTAACTCTTTTAGTTTCTCCACATGGGACCTCTTTTCCAACTCTTTGATCAGTGTTTTCATTTTTTCTTAGAACTGTGTTTGGTGAATAGTACGCACTTAACACGCGCCATTATACTATTATTATTATTATTATTATTATTATTATTATTGTCATCATCGTCATCATTTTGATTATTATATTAAGCACATCAAGCCAACTGAGCATTGATTTTATAGCAGTATGCTCAATCTACCTTTCCTAACTTGTCATTACATTGCAAAACAATGGATTGCAAGTCCCTTGTGCGTATCTCTCTTGTACTTTCCCAGTGCTTAGTTCAGTGCTGTGCACACAGTAAGCTCTCAATAAATAACAATGATTGACTGATTGATTAGTAGATAGGTACCATGTAGAACAGAAGCGAAAGTCCTCTAGATATTTTGTTCTACCACCTTCCATGAACCCTTTCTGGGTCACACTTGGAGAGTTTCCAATATTCTACTAGTCTCAGCTACAGGAGGGAGGGTCAAGCAGAGGCCTACCCATTCCAGTCCTAGTTTGGGCAGTGGCTAACGAGTGGAAGGCAATCTGCTATAACTAAAAACACACTTGTGCTGGGCAGCAGCGGCATGGGAGAGTCGAGGGTGGAGACTCGTGTTTACTGCGTGGAAGGGCAGTGGTAAGCCGCTTATGGATTTTTGCCAAGAAAGCTCTGTGGATACGCTACCAGAATGATTGCAGATGGAGCTGGGGTGTTGTGGGAGAGATGTGCCCACAGAAATGACTTCACAGCATAAGACAAGACCTTCTGTGATGTTAATGATAGGCTAACCAATCTGGAATTTGCCAGGTCTTCCTCTTGCTCTTGGTTAAGGATGCTTCTACTGCTGATAGAAATGGTCCTGCATTCCACAAGACCTCAAAAATTATGTTTAGAAACGCTACAGTAGAATTGACTAATGCTTCCTGTAGCTTCTTATTTATGTGCACAGAGCCCGCTGAATTTATTTTGTCCAGTTTTATTGTTTAGCTCCCCTTTATCTCTTTCTTCCCCTATTCTTGTTTGGCTTTCCACCCTTATATAGCAAATGTTCACTTCTGATCTTTAATGAAAAGATTGAAAACATTGAGAATCTCTGCCTATTCACAGTATCTATTAACAACTTCCCCTCTCTTGATTCTTTTCCCTACGGTTGAAGAATGTCATTCTCTTTCTTATTTAGTGCTAGTTACATCTTCTTCCAAATTCCATTTTTCTAATCATGTTTCTGTGGAAGTTTTCTGAGCTTTTAATGAGCTGGCCTCACTTCCACTTTCAGGAGCTTCTCCATGTCCTTCAATCCCTGGAGGATTTCTTGTTTTAGACAACTTGGCACCCTGGTACCCTTCTTTGGCACTGGAGAGTGATCAGTAAATGGGAGATGAAATGAACAAAGCTGAAGTAGCAGTGCCGAGAAAATGTGAACTTTAATTAAGATAAAAACAGGCAAACTTCAAGGAAGCTTGAAAACACTCAAAAATATCGTATTAGAGGCTCAGGTAAAGTGTGTGCCACAGAACCACAAAACCATCCCCAAACAAAATCCTGCATGGTTACCTGACAAATAAGAGTTCATTAGAGGAAATGACCCCCAAAATTAATTCATGACCTAATTAATGAATTGATTGGTTAATCTGATAATAAACTCTAAGATTATTAGCTATGCAGAGAAATGATTAATCAATACCATTATTGTAACAATCAATTAATCACTAGTATTCAGTGAACATTTACTGTGTGCAGAGCACTACACTAAGCATTTAGGAGAGTAATAATAATAATGATGGCATTTTTTAAGCACTTACTATGTGCAAAGCACTGTTCTAAGCGCTGGGGAGGATACACGGTGATCAGGTTGTCCCACGGGAGGCTCACAGTCTTAATCCCCATTTTACAGATGAGGAAACTGAGGCACAGAGAAGTTAAGTGACTTGCCCAGGGTCACACAGCTGACAATTGGCAGAGCTGGAATTCGAACCCATGACCTCTGACTCCAAAGCCCGGGCTCTTTCCACTGGGCCACACTGCTTCCCAATACAATATTGTACAATAAAATTGAGTTGGTAGATGTGATTTTTGCCTGCAAGGATCTTACAATCTAGTGGGAGAGACAGACATTAAAGTAAATTAAAGGTAGGGGAAAGCTGCAGAGTAAAAGGAATCCTCAAACCCCTCATTCCTCCTTGATGTTCTTCTTAGCACAATGCTTAGTTCAGTGCTCTGCACACAGTGCTCAGTAAATACCAGTGACTGATTAACTGTTTGAGGAGGGCTCATATTTCTGTTCCTCATTCCCCGTGTCTCAGCAAGCATGCCCCAGATTCAGAAAGCTGAGCCTCGTAGATAGGAAAATTCTCAAATTTCCAGATGACAATATGCTTTTTGCAGCACTCTTAGGTCTTGGCTGTGGGAAGATATCATAGAGTGTACTAGGTAGAGAGGAAAATAGCATATAAACTTCAACTGGAGCAAATGTAAGGTAATGGAACAGGAAAATTCACCCACCCTACGACTATGTGATTATAGGTTCTGAAATATCAGTGGCGCTTCATAAAGTGACCTTGGGCACTTCATGATTTCAAGGGTTTGCAGACCTTTTTGACTACTGTAGGACATGAGATTTGAAGGAACTGTCAACGAAGGCCAGAAAAATGCTCAGGTCACAAAGACTTATCGAAAACACAATAAAAGGTAATGTTCTTCATTCTATCATCACTGCATAGGACAGGAAATTAGCTAGGCCAAAAATGAGTCAATTTCAAAGGCACCTTGCAAAGTATGCTCTAGCTAAGAATAAAATATTATTTCATTCATTCAATCGTATTTATTGAGCACTTACTGTGTTCATAGCACTCTACTAAGCGCTTGGGAAAGTACAATACAGTAATAAAGATTCTGAGAAGCCCTGTGGCCTAGTAAAAAGACCACAGGTCTGGGAGACAGAGGACCTCAGTTTTAATTCCAGCTCTGCCACTTGTCAGCTGTGTGACCTTGGGTAAGTCACTTAACATCTCTGTGTCTCTGTTCCTGCATTTGCAAAATGGGGATTCAATACCTGTTCTCCCTCTTACTTAGACTATAAGCTCCATATGGGACCTGATTATCTTGTAGCCACCCCAGCACTTAATACGGTATGTCTTACATAATAAGTGCTAGCTATATATCACAATTATTATCATTATTCTGAAAATATGTCAGTCAAGTATCTCCAGGATGCTATCCGATGAAGGTGGAGTAAAGTTTATTATCAGGATCTATCTGAGAGGCTCTATATGTATTAGTTTATCATAATATGATAATGAAGTTAGAGAAATTCCCTCAGTCAAATGTTTTTCTGTAGCTGACAGGAGCTAGTTCAAATGGGGATAACAATTTTGACTGGTTTAGTAAACTAGATGCGAACAAATCAGAACAATTCCACCCAGGAATTGTGATAGAACTCTGAAAAGTGGGTATGGGTGTCAGACGGACCTGTGTTCTAGTCCCGGCTCAGCCCCCTCTCTGCTGTGTGACCTTGGGCAAGTCATTTCATTACTCTGTTCCTCAGTATACCTCAGCTGTGAAATGAGGATTAAGACTGCGAGCCCCATGTGGGATATGGACTGTGTCCAAGCTGATTACCTTGTATCTAACGAAGAGATATCCAATTCCCTCCAAGCCTGAGAGGGATTGGGAGTGGGGAGATCTGCCTCTATTCAGAGATGTTGACTTTTATTTTGGTGTGTGGACATGTTTGTTGTTTACGGTTTCTGGCATTGTTTCTTTTTTGCCTCCTTATCCTGCAATATTGATAAAGTTTCTGCTCAAAAAAGAGCCGTAGTTTACATATCAGCATGGCTCAGTGGAAAAAGCACAGGCTTCGGAGTCAGAGGTCATGGGTTCAAATCCCTGCTCTGCCAATTGTCTGCTGTGTGATTTGGGGCAAGTCACTTAACTTCTCTGTGCCTCAGTTCCCTCATCTGTAAAATGGGGATTAAGACTGTGAGCCTCTGTGGGATAACCTTCTAGACTGTGAGCCCACTGTTGGGTAGGGACCATCTCTATGTGTTGCCAACTTGTACTTCCCAAGTGCTTAGTACAGTGCTTTACACACAGTAAGCACTCAATAAATACGATTGATTGATCACCTTGTAACCTCCCCAGCACTTAGAACAGTGCTTTGCACATAGTAAGCGCTTAATAAATGCCATTATTATTATTATATGCAGTATACCTGGCTCCTCTATCTGACTCCCTGATTTAATTTAGGAGGCAGCCTTGTAGTGGAGGCCTTGTTTGAACATGTCCTTGAAATATTTCCAATTGCCTTCTTCTGCCCGCCACCAGAGCAGTGTTTTGGCAGTGAATACAGCTTTATTGCTAGGAGACCAACTTGATTCCAGGCCTTTTTTGCTGTTTATGATCCCACCCTGTCATCTAATGTCATGCCCTGCTCCTAAGAGACATTGATGGAGATAGTCAAGGAGTCGGTGTGGGGCTTGCGGAGAGTCCAGACTATCACCGGAGGGAAAACCAGAAAAAATGCCTTGCTGGAATCCCCATGGTGTCACACATACCATGATGAGCATACCGCCCAGTGATTAGAACAGTGCTAGGCACGTAGTAAGCACTTAACAAATGCCATCATTATTATCATTATTATCATCTTACCGTGATGACATCATAGGCCAGTCAAGACTCAGGTGCCCAAGTCCCTCATCCATGCCTCCTTGCTGGCCTTCACCTTTGAGAAGGGGCTAGAATCTTCCTGAAAGGGGTGATGCTGTTTCAACCGACTCCTGCCTCCAAATGGAGCTGTCCTCCCCCGGACTTTTCCCACCACCATCCTTACTCTCCGGCAAGCTGGTAACCTTGGCGTTATCCTCAACTCCTCTCTTTCATTCAACCTAAATATTCACTCCGTCCCTAAATCCTGTCAGTTCCACCTTCATGACATCGTTGAAATCCGCCCTTTCCTCTCCATCCAAACTGCTACCACGTTAATAAAATCACTCATCCTATCTTGCCTGGATTACTGTATCAGCCTCCTTGTTTATCTTCCAGCCTCCTGTCTCTCTCCCCTCCAATCCATACATCGTTCTGCTATCTGGATCATTTTTCTACAGAAACATCAAGGACATGTTTCCCCACTCCGAAACTCCAGTGGTTGGTCATCCACCTTCACATCAAACAAAAATTTCTCACCATTGGCTTTAAAGCACTCAGTCACCTTGCCCCCTCCCACCTCACCTCGCTACTCTCCTACTACAAGCCAGGCCACACACTTTGCTCCTCTAATGCTACCCTGCTCACTGTGCATCTATCTCATCTATCTCGCCACCGACCCCTCTCCCACATTCTGCCTCTGTCCTGGAAAGCCCTCTCTCCTCAAATCTGACAGACAATGACTCTCCCCACCTTCAAAGCCTTACTGAAGGCCCATCTCCTCCAAGAGGCCTTCCCTGACCAAGCCCCCCTTTCTTCTCCCACTCCCTTCTGCATCACCCTGATTTGCTCCCTTTATTCATCCCCCCCTCCGCACCCCACAGCATTTATGTACATATCTGTAATTTATTTATATTAATGTCTGTCTCCCACCTCTAGATCATAAGCTCATTGTGGGAAGGAAAGGTGTCTGTGTATTGTTGTGCCGTACTCTCTCAAGCGCTTAGTGCAGTACTCTGCACACAGTGAGTGCTCAATAAATACTACTGAATGAATAGTGGGTTCAGATTCCTCTTCCTGGAAATGGCATTAGGGAACATCTTTGGTCCTGCTCTGCTCCTCACATTCTCCACAGTGGGAAAACTCTGGTCCGAATTGAACCAAGATCCAGGTAAAGTGCAGGACATGCCGTTCTGGGGAGTGAAACAAATGTCTCTCAAGATTGCTTTGAACTGTAACACCTAAAAGAGACTACAAAGCTTCACAAGAAACAGCTATTGACCTTAAACAGGATCCAAACATGAAAAGAAGACTATCCTTGTGTTCATACTAATTGAGGGTTTTTTCAGCTTTCCATTTAGCTATACCTAATTAACTCTACACAGCTGAAGTTAAGATAAGTTGGCTTAATGACTTTGCTGCTGCAGTATTAACAGCTAAGCATTAATGAGCTCAAATCTCTGGAATTTTTTTAGGGCTTACGATTTATTCTTTAGGGAATTTTACAGGATAAAGGTGTTTAGAAATGCACAGGAAACACAACTAACTCATACTTTCAGACACCTCTTACCCTATACTGATGTGTGTGGCTGTGTGTATGCCTTTTAAAGCATGGGAGAATAATTGGAATATATAGTACATATTTTGGATAGTATCATAAGCTACATATACATAATCATCATTTGACTATTTTGTCTGATCTATAGTTCATGTGACTTTCCAAATTCATGTTCTTATTCCATTTCTGCACCATTAATTTTGAAGATAGCCTAAACTGTTAATGTTCATTAGGGGAAATATGCACACACTTTATTAGAAACCTCTGAGCTCCACTACTTACTTTAAACCACTCATTTTGTGCTGCTTCTGCTAAACACATTCTGTAGTAGTTTCCTTGCCTGCTACTTAGAGATCAAATGTCTTTCTGTTTACATATCACCCTGGGTATCTCTCTCTCTTTCACCATCTCTCAGTGTGTCTGTCTCTACTCATTGTCCCATTGTCTCCAAGTCTATCTCTGAAGCTTGTCTCTAAGTCTCTCAGTCGATCAGTCAAAAGTGTCTATTTAACCTTTTTTTGTGTGCTGATCACCATACTAAATACTTGGGAAAGTACAATACAACAGAGAAGCAGCATTGCCTAGCAGATAGAGCACAGGCCTATGGGTCAGAAGGTCATGGGTTCTAATCCCACTTGTCCACCGTGTGACCTTGGGTATGTCACTTCACTTCTCTGCGCCTCAGTTACATCATCTGTAAAATGGGGATGAAGCAGTGAGTACCATGTGGGACAGGAATAATGTCCAACCTGATTAAATTGTATCTACCCTAGCTCTTAATAGAGTGCCTGCCATATAGTAAGTGCTTAACAAATACCGTGAAAAAAAAATTGAGTTGACATCTTTGATCATTTCTAGTTTGTTGTCTGACCCTCCGTGCCTGTCTCTGCCTCTGTTTCTATCAGCTTACTTCTGTGTCTTTTGGTTTCTACCTCTCGATATGACTTTTTTTGTCTGCCTGTGACTCCCCTAACTAAAATAATAAAGGCTGTGGTATTTGTTAAGCATTTACTATGTGCCAGGCACTGTATTAAGAGCTGGGGTGGATACAAGCAAATGAGGTTGGATGCTGTCCCTGTCCCATATGGGACTCATAGTCTCAATCCCCATTATACAGCTGAGGCAACTGAGGCACAGAGAAGTGAAGCGACTTGCTCAAACTCACACAGCAGACAAGTGGCGGACGGAGGATTAGAACCCATGGCCTACTGATTCCCAGGCCTGTGTTTTATCTACTACACCATGCTACTTCTCACTAACTCTCTCTGTCTCTGGCTGGCCCTCTCAGGCCCTGTTACACCATGCCTGCATACACCCCAGTGCTTAGTACAGTGTCTGGCACACAGTAAGAGCTTAACAAATGCCATTATTATTATTATTACTACTCCCTAGAAAGCAATGCTTTTAACAAGGCTATTAAATGCGAAAAGATGATGCTTTGTAACTCTGACATCTATCTCCCTGCTTTCCCAAATAAAAAACAACTGAGAATAAGTTTATGCTCTGTCTCCCTCTCTCCTTTTTATCCCTCTCTCCTTTTACCTTTTATTTCTCCCTTTTTGTCTCTCTTTCCTCCTTTTCCTTATCTTGTCTCTTTAAATTGTTAATTATTTTACTGTTTCACATTTGCACCTCCACAATGAAGTGAGCTATTTTAATGTAGATTTTATTTCTATTCATGGCTACTTCTACACCAACTACTGAAAACTTTATTTTGTTTGGTTCTTCTGGACATGAAGGTATAGACAGGATCAGTCAAGATTTCTAGATTCCACATCATCACTTGGATGATTTGAGTCTAAATGCCCTATTTCCAAAGTGTTACTACAAGCACCATGGCTTAGTGGGAAGAGCCTGGGCTTGGGAGTCAGAGGTTATGGGTTCTAATCCTGACTCTACCACTTATCAGCTGAGTGACTTTGGGTAAGTCCCTTCATTTCTCTGTGCTTCAATTCCCTCATCTGTAAAATGGGGATTAAGTCTGTGAGCCCCACGTGCGACAACCTGATTAATAATAATAATAATAATAATAATAATGATGGCATTTGTTAAGTGCTTACTATGTGCAAACCACTGTTCTAAGCGCTGGGGGGGATACAAGGTGATCAGGTTGTCCCATGTGGGGCTCACATTCATAATCCCCATTTTATAGATGAGGTAACTGAGGCTCAGAGAAGTTAAGTGTCTTGCCCAACGTCACACAGCAGACATGTGGCAGAGTTGGGATTCCCTAGTATCTTCCCCAGTACTTAGAACAGTGCTTGATACATAGTAAGCACTTAAATACCATTATTATTATTATCATTATTATTATTAATTGTGGTATTTTCACAGTACTCCCTACCATTGGTAAAACCGTCAGGCTATCTAGCCCAAGAAAGTGTGTCTACTTGCTGTCAAAAACATATCTAGCTGAATAAGGAGCTGGCTGTGTTTCTGAAAAGTGTCCAATTCTGTCTTTAAATTGCAGGTTTCCGTGAGCATTTACTGAAGCCAAAATGAGGGGGTGGAAGATTTCTTCATCTATGTCAAACTCGCTCTGGTGAGGAGGTATTTAGTGATTGCACATTTTTGGATTCATTGATTTCTGGTTGAAATCAATTCATCAATGGACTTCATTGAGTTTTTACTCTTTGCAGAACACTTCAGAGAATGCAACGGAGTTGATAGACACGGTTCCTGCTCACAGTGAGTGTTTCAGTATCCAGCATTCTGTCAGAATGGAGTCTCAACTTTAGAGGGTGCTTCCTTTGCAAAGACTGGTTCTATAGTTTACCTTTAATTCATTTTAAACATTAACTTAAAGGGCTAGAGTGATTCCATGACAGATGGAATACAGTAACTGCTAAAAGTAGCAGTGATGTCTGTCTTCACCTCCTAGGCTGATTCCGATAATGGCTTTGTTTCAACCTCGCTGCTCAGTTCTTTCCGGTAGCAAAATGTAGCCATCCTTGATGATTTAAGAGCTCCCTGCCTGCTGGTTTCATTTCTTGAGAGAAGAATCACACTCCAGAAAAAACGCTCCCACAGGTTGAAGGATAAAGGTGATGAGAACATTTGTTTTTTTCATATTTACATTTTCTTTTCTATTAATGAAATATGTCTTTGCTGTTCCAGACAAGAATTAACTTTCCTTCGAAATGCTAGATGAGTGCTCCATTTTCAGGCACATAAATATCTTTCTGATTTCCAAAGTTGGACCTGTCAGGAATTCAGTAGTAACAGAGACATTGCTTTTTCTCTTGATTTTTTTCACCCAAACACATTGAGCTCAAGTACCATGTTTTTTCATTAGCCCACTGATGGTTTGGGGATCTGCTCAATGCTCATTGCTACATAGACATCGGAAAGGTTATGCTATATCAGCCTGCTGACACATTGACAGACACGGCCCCGACTCAAACAATTTTTTTTAATCAACAGCTTATTTGTTATTCAGCCAGAGTGAGCATGCTGGCCACTGTTGGAAGACAGACCGTTCATTATAGCTTATCTGAGAATTGCTGCTCCGCACGTGTGATATAGATCACTGGAAGCAGTTGTTAGAAGGTTGGAGATTTCTGGTTGAATCCGGATCCGGAATTCCTCAGAGTAATTTTCCTTTTGAGGGACAGTTTCATCTTCATTTTGTATCACTTTATAGCTACCTGTTTCTCTGCTCAGCTGCTGGGATCTGGAGTCAAGACAATCAAGTTGAATGCATTATAAATGAGAGACGAGAAACAGAATGCACTCGGACACTATCTTGTTTGAGGATGGTGGGGTGACTCTGGGGGAGTTACGGGAAGAAATGAGGCCAGGTAGCTCATTCCTTTCCATTCATCGAGGAGCAGGGTAGCCTAGTGGATAGAGCACAGACCCAGGAGTCAGGAGACCTGAATTCTAATTCCAACTCTGACACTTGTTTGTGGTGTGACCTTGTACATATCACTTAACTTCTCAGTGCCTTTATTTCCTCATCAGTCAAATGCGCATTCCATACCTGTTGTCCTTCCCAACAAGACCATGAAGCCCATGTGGGATGAAGATTTGACTATAAGCTCGCTGTGAGCAGGGAACGTGTCTACCAACTAAGTCTACCAAGGGCTTAGGACAGTGCTCTGCACACAGAAAGCGGTCCATAAATACCTGAGGATGATGAGGGCCAAACTCATCCTGCTCTGGAAAAACCACAAATCCTGACATGGCAAGTCCTCTCCCTGGGATTACTTGCCCATTTGCAACTCCTCTATAGACCTTTTCTCTCAGGCATCATCTTTCCCCTCATAAGATCAAAGGGTATGGAAGGGCAGGGATTTGGAGAGTAATGTTCAGTATGGAGAAGTTTAAATAGCATCTTTTCCTCTTTGTTAGACTTTCCTTTCTCTGGCACTCTTGGTTAATTGTGTTTTCTCTGTAGCTGACCGTTGTCCCAACGTAAGCATTAAGGAGTGGTTTCTTACCGCAAAATGATTATCCGCAAATGAATTAGTGGTGACGCATGTCAGATCTATAGAATTTCCATCACCAACACCTTTTCCATTCCCGCTGTTCAATGCAAGATGGATGATGAGGAGGAGGATGGCATTCGTTAAGCACTTACTTTGTGTCAAGCACTGTTCTAAGCGCTGGGGAGGTACAGTTCATCAGGTTGAACACAGGCTCTTTCCCACATGGGGCTCACAGTCTTAATCCCCATTTTACAGATTTGGTAATAGAGGTACAGAGAAGTGAAGTAACTTGCCTAGGGTCACACAGCAGACAAGTGGCAGAGCCGGGATTAGAGGGCACATTCTTCTCACTCCCAGGCCTGTGCTCTGTAACACCAGGGCAACTCTTGTGGAACAACTCTGGTTTCTATCATTTGAGTTGTTCAGGGCTAAAAGCCTCCAGTCCTCGTCCCATGCTGGGAGGTGTTCAGAAGGTTTGAGTAGCCACCGGTCAGCTGTGTGACTTTGGGCAAGTCACTTAACTTCTCTGGGCCTCAGTTCCCTCATCTGGAAAATGGGGATTAAGACTGTGAGCCCCCGGGGGACAACCTGATCACCTTGTAACTTCCCCAGCGCTTAGAACAGCGCTTTGCATATAGTAAGTGCTTAATAAATGCCATCATTATTATTATTAGTAGTACCCCCCCAGGTCATGCAGGGAGTTGAAACAACACGGCCTAATGGCACAAGCATGGACCTGGGGATCAGAGGAGCTCGGCTGTAATTCTGGCTTTGCCACATGTATGCTGTGTGACCTTGGGCAAGTCACGTCACCTCCCTGTGCCCCAGTTACCTTGTTTGTAAAATGAGGATTAAATCTTACTCCTTCCTCAGTCCCTGTCCCACATGGGGCTCACAGTCTAAGTAGGAAGGAGTAAGATTCAATCCCTATTATACAAATAAGGTAAAACTCACCATTGGCTTCAAAGCACTCAGTCACCTTGCCCCCTCCTACCTCACAGTGAACAGACACATTCCTTGCCCACAATGAGTCTAGAGATGGGGACAGACATTAATATAATAGAATCAATTACAGGTACGGACATAAGTGTTGTGGGCCGGAAGGGGGATGAATACAGGGAGCAAGACAGGGCGATGCAGAAGGGAGTGGGAGAAGAGGAAAGGAGGGCTTAGTCAGGAAAGGCCTCTTGGAGGAGATGGGCCTTCGGTAAGGCTTTCAAGGAGGGAAGAGTCATTGTCTGTCGGATTTGAGGAGGGAGGGCATTCCAGGCCAGAGACAGAGCCTGGGTGAGGATTTGGCAACAAGGTGTAGGGACAGTGAGAAGGTTAGCATTAGAAGAGCAAAGCGTGTGGGCTGGGTTAGAGCAGGAGAGGAGTGAGGTGAGGGAGGAGGGGGCAAGGTGATTGAGTGCTTTAAAGCATTGGTAAGAGGTTTCTGTTGATGTGGAGGTGGATGGGTAACCACTGGTGTTTCTTGAGGAGTGGAGAAATATGTACTGAACGTTTTTCATTGTTCATGTGTCTGACTCCCCACCTGACACACCTCTAGTCATAGATAGTGAGCCCCTCAAGGGTCAGCTTCCAATATCTAATTCCCACCTTCCCTATTCTTCCCCAACACTTAGTTCCGTGTTCTGCACATAGTAAACCACAAATAAATACTATTAGCACTACTATTCTCTGTGAAATGAGTTTGAGATACCTGTTCTCACCTCTCAGCTGTTAACCCCATGTGTGGATCAGGTGCTGTTTGATCGCTTTGCACAGTGCTTTGACGTATAAGAAATGTCTGTCAGCTATCCTAAAATTAACTAAACTTCAAACAGAAGGTGCACGGGACAACTGTAGATGTGTCCCAAACAGGTATTAAACTTGATTTTAAATCAGTTCATTCATTCAATCATATTTATTGAGCACTTACTGTATGCAGAGGACTGTACTAAGCGCTTGGGAAGTGCAAGTTGGCAACATATAGAGACAGTCCCTACCCAACAACGGGCTCACAGTCTAGAAGTTACACCTATATCAGTAGTATAGGTGTAACATATGCCACGTTAATAGCAAATGGCAAGACAGACTCCCAAATAATGAAATGCTGTCCCTCTAGACTGTAAGCTTATTATGGAAAGGGAACATATCTACTAACTCTGTTGTACTGTACTCTCCCAAGCACTTAATACAGTGCTCTGCACATAGTAAGTGCTCAGTAAACACGACTGATTAACTGATTGATTGGAACCAGTCAGTTGTCAAGCATCAGACAATGCTCATGTAACATATTCCCACTCCAGACAATTACAGCCGTGATCATACCTGCAGCAATATTTAAAATTCTTGCCTGTGACTCTGATTGAGGAAGTCAAATCATGAGGACTTTTTGCAGGCTTGCTTTCTGAATAAAATATTGTAACGCACCTAACAAAGACCTGTTGGTCAGAGTGATATTTCCACAACCAAATCTGTACCTTTCAGCATTTCTATTTCAAAACTGTCCTGGCTTTATTTGAAGAGGCTAAACCTGAGGTTCTTATTCTCAGGGCATACTGAAGATGGGCCAGGGTGTCTCAAGACTGACTTCAGTTCTTCAAACTGCAGGGAACCGGAAAGCCCGCACTCTGTCCTTAATTTTACAAAATTGGATTTTGCTCACATTTTTTATTGTACTTGTTAAGCTCTTACTATGTGCCAAACATCGTTCTAAGCTCTGGGGGAGATGCAGTTTAATTAGGTCAGATACAGCCCCTGCCCTGCAAGAGGTTCATAATAATAAGCAGAATGGAAGGCAGGTATTTAATCCCCATTTTGCAGTTGAGGAAAGGTTAAGTGACTTTCCCAGGGTCACACAGCAAGCTTTTGACAGAGTCAGGATTAGAATCCAGGTACTTCTGCCCAGGCCTGTGCTCTTATACTAAGCTGTGCTGCTTTCTCACTTGCTTTATTGAGCTGTTGTGTGGAGTGGCTTAACTGAACTTTTAATCAACACGTCCACCTACATGCTCAGGTAACATGTAGTTATTCCTTCTGATACGCAGTAAATATTGGACTGATGTGGTGTGCTGTATCTTAGAGATGTGACATTATGGCGGTCTTTGGCTAAATACCATATCTGGGAATAAATCCGTCAACCATTTGTTATGGACCGATTATCACAGTGTTATCTGAATTGGGCTGCGCAACTGTTTTTGCAGCTTATTTCAGCAAATGTCCTTAGGTGATAATTACATTTGAGTTTCTTTCCTTCAGTTGTTGACTAAATAGTTTAATTAAACAACTTTGATGAAAATGTGTATTCTAATAATGAAGTAGAAGAGTTTCCATTGCACATCAGCAATGAACTGTTATTAGCAAAAAAAGGGGGACTAGCCCGTATCTATTGATCCTCTGAGGGTTTCTACATATCTAAGACTGATTCAAAGCCACAAGCCATTTACTGCCACCATGGTAGCTCTAAGGAACCAGCCATTCCACTGATAAGGCCAGCACTTGAATAATTAGCACTCAGATTTTCTTTCCTATGATCCTACAGAAGAAACGTTTTTTCTAGGAAGTTCAAAAATCTTCATGAAATGTAAATATTTGATCTCGGAAAGATAATCTGCATCAGCCTCTACACTGGCTTCCTTTCCTCCAGCCTCTCTCCTTTCCCATCCATTCTTCATTCAACTGCTCGGATTGTTTTTGGTTTCTTTTCTGAAATATCAGTCTGCATCTGTTTCTCCACTCCTCTAAAACCTTCAGTGGTGGTCCATTCATCTCCACATCAAGCTGTCGGCTTTAAGTCTTTCCAGGAGCTTTCAACTTTTTCTCCATCTACTCTCTTCTCCTACTCTACCCCAGTTCCCTCTCCTCATTCATCTTCTCCCAGTACCTTGTTTTCAACCCCCGACTTATGAACCCTTACCAATTACCTGTCAGGAACTCTCTCCTCATTGTAATCAGGCACACCTCAGCTCTTCACATCTTCAAAGGCCTTCTAATATGCTACCTTCTCCAGGAAGAGTTCTCCAATTACATTTTTTCCCCCCAGGTTCCAAGCTCTCCACTATCCTATCAACATTTTTACCCCACCTCAGGACTTTTACAATCACACCCTCTCCTAGCTCTTTAGGTAATAGTATTAATAATGAAAAGAATAATAATAGGTGTTAAGCACTATGTGTCAAGTCCTGGGGTGGATACAAGATGATCAGGTTGGACACAGCCTCCATCCCCCAGGGGCTCACAGTCCACACGGGAGGGTGTAGGATTGAATCTCCATTTTACAGATGAGGAAACTGAGGCAGCGAGAAGTTAAGTGATTTGCCCAGGGTTGAACAGGAGACCAGTGGAGGAGCTGGAATTAAAACACAGATCCTCTGACTCCCCAGGCCTGAGTTCTTTCCGCTAGGCCACACCCACTTCCCATATCAGTACATTATCAGTTTACAGTTTAGAGAAGCAGCAAGGCTCAGTGGAAAGAGCCTGGGCTTTGGCGTCAGAGGTCATGGGTTCAAATCTCGGCTCCACCGCTTGTCAGCTGTGTAATTTTGGGCAAATCACTACACTTCCCTTTGCCTCAGTTACCTCATCTGTAAAATGGGGATTAAGACTGTGAGCCCCATGTGGGACAACCTGATCACCTTGTAAGCTCCCCAGTGCTTAGAACAGTGTTTTGCACATAGTAAACACTTAATAAATGCCATCATCATTATTATTATTGTTACTCAGCTCTTCAAGCAAATCTTCTTCCTAGTGGTAAAGTCATTTGTGTTTTCCTCCTTCCTTAGATTGTAACCTCCTTTTGTTCAGAGATTATGTCCTCTAGTTCTATGATGACCTCCCATGATGGAGTCCTTCATAATCCTAATAATAACAATATCTTAAAATGATAGCTTTGCTTGTACCACCACATCACTTAGCACAGTGCCTGACACATAGTGCTAAACAAATAACATAATAATTATTTATATATATTTAAATTATTTACTATAAATTATTTATTCATACTAATGTCTGCCTCCCCCTCAGGACTGCAAACTCATTATGGGCAAGCTCTAGTATGATACTCTCCCAAGCATTAGAACAGTGCTCTGCACATAAGTGCTCAATAAATATAATTAATTGGTTGAATAGTAATAATTGGGGCATTTGTTAGGCACTTACTATGTTCCAGGCACCGTACTAAGCCCTAGGTGGGTACAGGCAAATCTGGTTGGACACAGTCCCTGACCCACATGGGGCTCACAGTCTTCATCCCTATTTTACAGAAGAGGTAACTGAGGCACAGAGAAGTGACTTGCCTAAAGTCTCACAGCAGACCTGGGGCAGAGCCAAGATTAGAACCCAGGTCCTTCTGACTATCAGGGATCTAGGCCAAGATGCTTCAGGAGTAGATGATTCTCAAACCCGAGACGTTGGGATTGAGAACATAGCCTAAGGAATTGAGGATAGTGATGGAGGTTTGAACTGCCCCACTGCTATTCTCTCATTTTCGCCAGCTGAGAAGCAGCATGGTGTAGCCGGATAGAGCACAGGCCTGGGAATCAGAAGGTCATGGGTTCTAATCCTGACTCTGCCACTTGTCTGCTATGTGCTTGGGTAAGTCACATCACTTTTCTGGGCCTCAGTTTCCTCATCTGTAAAATGTAAAATGAGACCATGAGCCCCACCTGGGACAGGGACTGTGGCCAACTCAATTTGCTCATATCCAGTGCTTAGTACAGTGCCTGGCACATAAGTACTTAACAAATAGCACAAATATTATCATTAGTGGTCTGAAGTTCTCAGGGTTCCTCACACAGGATAGCCTCCTTGCACTTAGCTGAACTAGACATTTAACCACAGCAATTGCCAAAGTCAACGCTTAACCGGTATCACGGTTGGAAAGAATATCAAAAACCTTAGCCTTTATCCCTGTAGTTTCAATGTTGTGAATGTAAAGCTTATTGCCTGGTTACAAAAGCCATTCACCAGGTGCTTAGCCACACGGATGCCCTAAGCTAAAAGAGTAGAATGGTCTATAAGTTGAAATAACCCAAAGTTAGTTCACCATAGTCTCCTTTCCCCCAGTTCTAGCTTTAAAGAAGGAAAACAACCCCACCATATGGGAATATTTTTCTAGTAGGGTCTCGGCCAGGAAAGAAGAGATCAGGAAACAGGGGAGAAGCCAGAGAGGACCAAAAGCAGAACAGAACTTCAGACTTCCCCTGGGAATCATCCCTGAGGAGAGCTCAGCTCTGTTCTGAGAGCTGGGGAACTTTATTATTTTCTGTAGGGAAGGCAAACTCCTCCTAGAATGTCCCAGTGACTTCTTGGAGAAGTAAGCAAACTAGTCGCTCTGCTACCTGCAGTGGTTTTTGTTTGCTTGTTTTGGGTCTTTCCTTATCAGCATTCCTCTTGCCAACTTGCAACCAGCCCCATCTGGAGAATCTTTATAGCATACCACTTTGGCTGCCATCAATTTGTCTAGTCTTGTAGAGGTAGAATTAGAACCCAGGTCAATACCAATGAGTCATCAACACTCCTTCACTGACTGGTTTATTGATTCCACTCTTGATCCTGGGATTACTCAATGTAGAATTCCTCTTCTAGGTATATGTGACCAAGGGTAAGGTCATTAGATCATTTTCAGGTTCTTGGCTGGCAGCTTCAAATAAAATTTGACCTTTGGGTAATGACAGCAGCTGTTGCCTGTAGGTTCTAAGGCTGGCTGTGATCTTTATTCCCAGTACTCTTCATTTCCCCATCGCATTCTTTTCCTTCCAACTAAGCCATAGAGCTCCTGACTGATCTCTCTGTCTTTCTCTCTCTCTTTAGCTCTGTGGCTTCCTGTTGCTGTTCCAAACTACTGATGTTGATGCTCAATGCTTCTGTGTAATCTTGAAACCTTTCTCCTACTTTCCCCACAGAAATCTGGCCTCTTTTGATTTGTCTAACAACACCTGCTCTGACATCCTGGCAAGCAGCGTGGCTCAGTGGAAAATCAATCAATCAATCAATCGTATTTATTGAATGCTTACTGTGTGCACAGCACTGTACTAAGCACTTGGGAAGTACAAGTTGGCAACATATAGAGACAGTCCCTACCCAACAGTGGGCTCACAGTCTAAAAGAGCCTGGGCTTTGGAGTCAGAGGTCATGGGTTCAAATCCCAGCTCTGCCACTTGTCAGCTGTGTGACTTTGGGCAAGTCACTTCATTTCTCTCTACCTCAGTTCCCTCATCTGTAAAATGGGGGTGAAGACTGTGAGCCTCCCGTGGGACAACCTGATCACCTTGTATCCACCCCAGTGCTTAGAAAAGTGCTTTGCACATAGTAAGTGCTTAATAAATGCCATTATTATTATTATTATTATTATTATTACCGTCCATTTTCTTCACGTGGATGGCCCTGGCAAGCTGAGTTGGAAAGAAACCAACTGCGGTAGTTGAGAGTGAGCCAAAAGCTGACTGGAGCAATAAGAGAAAACAGGGACTCGTATGATCTCAGCAGATTAGGTGCACAATATCTTCAAACCCTTACGGTTTGCGAGAAGTTTTACAACTCACTAATAATGTCCAAATGCAGTTCCTAAAATACACCCTGCTTCGGTGGAAATAATTTTATTTGGGGCGGTTGTTATATGAGGTTTCAGGATACACATTTCCTCTGTGGGAGGAAATAAAATAAATCTTTTTCAGGGGAGAAGTGGGATTAGAGAAGCAGCATGGTTTAGTGGATAGAGCACAGACCTTGGAGTCAGAAAGTCATGGGTTCTAATCCCTGCTCCACCACTTGTCAGCTGTGCGACCTTGGGCAATTCACTTCGCTTCTCCGGGCCTCAGTTCCCTCATCTGTAAAATGGGGGTTAAGTCTCTGAGCTCCACGTGGGACAGGGACTGTGTCCAACTCAATTTGCTTGTAACCACCCCAGCACTTAGTTCAGTGCCTGGCATATACTAAATGCTTAACAAATACAATTATTATAAAGAATAAAAAAAGAGTATGTCCATCTGTCATTTGTTGAGGCTTGGTGTGTGAAGAGCAACGTGCTAAGCACTATGGAGAGTACAATACAACAATAAACAGACACATTTCCTACCCACAATGACCTTACAGTCTAGAGAAGCAACGTGGCTCAGTGGAAAGAGCACGGGCTTGGGAGTCAGAGGTCGTGGGTTCAAATCCGGACTCTGCCACTTGTCAGCTGTGTGATTTCGGGCAAGTCACTTCACTTCTCTGTGCCTCAGTTACCTCATCTGAAAAATGGGGATGAAGGCTGTGAGCCCCCCGTGGGACAACCTGATCACCCTGTATCCTCTCCAGCGCTTAGAACAGTGCTTTGCACATAGTAAGCACTTAACAAATGCCATCATTATTATTATTAGAGAAAGAATGACAAGTTGGAGCAGAGGCTGAGAGCCTTTGTGACTGGGAGAATGCAAAAGAATAAAGAGGAAGGTTCTTAGGGGCACTTAACTATCTAAGCTGCAAGGCTTGTCCCCTGAGGTCAACCCCAGAGACTTGAGCCCTCAATTCTGAAAACCCAGAAGATCACTGACTCCCAAGAGGCTTGTCGTGAGAGATAAGGCCCTGTAGTGAGTGATTAAAGCCCTTTGGTGAGTGATAAGGCCTGTGGTGAGAGATAAAGCCCTGTGATGAGTGATAAGGACTTGTGGGGCCCTCTTTCTGAACGATGGTAGTCCTAGAAAGAAAGTAAATTACATTCTTGCACCAGGGAACTTCATAAATGTAGTCCTTTCTTTTTTTTTTTTCAGTGGTATTTGTTAAGTGCTTACTATGTGCAAGCCACTGCTCTAAGCCCTGTGGTAGGTATGAGATACACAGGTTGGACACAGTTCATGTCCCACATGGGGCTCACAATCTTAATCCCGGATTTACAGATGAGGAAACTGAAGCACAGAGAAGTGAAGTGACTTGACCAAGATCATACACCAGACAAATGGCCGAGCTGGAATTAGAATGCAGCTCCTTCTGACTTCCAGGAAGGTGCTCTATCCACTAATCCATGCTGCTTATCTCATAATAATAATTGTGGTATTTGCTAAGTGCTTACTATGTGCCAAGCACTCTATTAAGCTCTGGAGTGGTTACAAGTAAATCAGGTTGGATGCGGTCCCTGCCCCACGTGGGTCTCACAGTCTCAATCCCCATTTTATAGATGAGGTAACTGAGGCACAGAGAAGTGAAGTGACTCATCCAAGGTCACACAGTGGACAAGTGGCGGAGATAGGATATAAACCCATGACTCCTTCTGACTCTGTGCTCTATCCACTCTGCTATACTGCTTGTCATGAAGACAGGAGGGTGGTTAGACAACCCCAAATGCTCACTGTGGACAGGGAGTGTGTCTAATTATTGTTGTGTTGTACTTTCCCAAGCACTTAGTACAGTGCTCTGCCCACAGTAAACGCTCAATAAATACAATCGAATGAAGGAGTGACTGACTGTGGGCAATACAGGTCTTGGCCAGGAGGATACTGTGCAATGTGAATATTCCTTTCACCTATACTGTTGTGCATAAAACTGACACAGTTTATAAAAAGGTGCTATTTACCCCTTGCTATTGACACTCACCGTGGGCAGGCAGGCGTTCCTGGGCATTTTCTGCAGTTGCCCCATGCAGCACCCAGGTTTCCCTGCACTATTTGGGGCGTGAATATTCCTTCCCTATTAAAATGCCTCATTAGCACTTGCTGGCTTGAATAAACGCCCGATTAGCACTTACTGGCACAGGGTGGTTCATCTGTGTCGCTAGAATCATTGTTCTCTCCCTGTCTGGTGAACGTGTTTTGTTTCCACCAAAATAGGAGCTAAAAAGTCAGAGGGAATTATCAACATAATAATAATAATAATGGTATTTGTTAAGCACTTACTATGTGCAAAGCACTGTTCTAAGCTCTGGGGAGGTTACAAGGTGATCAGGTTGTCCCACAGGGGCTCACAGTTTTAATCCCCGTTTTACAGATGAGGGAACTGAGGCCAGAGAAGTTAAGTGACTCACCCAAAGTCACACAGCTGACAGTTGGCAGAGCTGGGATTTGAACCCATGACCTCTGACTCCAAAGCCCGTGCTCTTTCCACTGAGCTTAATAGTAGTAGCCCAGGACTGGGACAGGGAATGTGTCCAACCTGATCACCTCATATTTATCCCAGTGCTTCGAACAGTGCCAGGCACTCAGTAAATACTTAACAAAAAAATTAGGGGAGACCTGGGTTCTAATCCCGGCTCTGCCACTTGCCTGCTGTGTGACATCGGGCAAGTCACTTCACTTCTCCATGCCTCAGTTTCCTCATCTGTAAAATCAGGATTTAATTACCTGTTCTCTCTCCCCTTTAGAGGGTGAGCCTCATATGGGACAGAGACTGTGTCTGACCTGATTGTCTTGAATCTACCCCAGTGCTTAGTGCAGTGCTGGGCACATAGTAAGCTCTTAACAAATACAACTATCATTATTATTATCGTTGGGGTGAAACAAATGGATTGCTAACCAAATGGGCAGCATGGCCTTAATTACGTTCCAAAAACCAACAAGGACATCATCACCACGGAGCTCAAAGGGCTGACCCTTGGATGGTGGAAATCAGTGATGCTCAAGTAGCAGAAAGAAAAGTCCCCCTCCGCTCCCTGGACCCTTAGTTAAGGAGACAAAATGCTTAATACAGTGCTCTGCACACAGTAAATGCTCAATAAGTATGATTGAATGAATGAGATTCTTTAAGTACAGAGGTCATGTTAGCAGAAATTCATTCATTCTTTCATTCAATCATGCTTGTTGAGCGCTTACTGTGTGCAAAGCATTGTCCTAAACTCTTGGTAGAGCAATGACAAACTGACACATTCCCTGTCCACAATGAGATCACAGTGTAGAGGGGGAGACGGACATTAATCTATATAAATAAATGAATAAAGAAATTACAGATCTATACGTACGTGGTTTGCGGATGGGAAGGAGAATGACTATAGGTAGCAAGTCAGGGCGATGCAGAAATGACTTGTGAAGTGTTCAAAGAGCAGCACGGAATCTATGCAGAGGGTGGCAGGAAATGTGACATCGTGACCACTCCCTCTATATGTTACCCTTGTCCAGGAACACCCCAAAATATTCAGGCGTAGTTCGCAGTATGCAGTAATACCCCGGACACCCAAGAAGCAATGTAGGAAATGGGGAGACCTTCCTTTGAAGCAGCATGGCATAGTGGGTAGAGCACGGGCCCAAGAGTCCTGGCCCCTCCATTTGTCTGTTGTGTGGCTTTGGCCAAGTCACTTCTTTCTCTGAGCCTCGGTTCCTTCATCTGTAAAATGGGGAATAAGACTGTGAGTCCTACGCGGCACAGGGGCTGTGTCCAACCCGATTTGCTTGTATCCACCCCAGAGCTTAGTACAGTGCTTGGCACATAGTAAGTGCTTAACAAATACCATTATTATTCTTGTTGTTATTATTATTTGGGGATGGAACTGAGGAGGAGTATAGGATGTTGTAGTAGCATTTGATGTGCAAGAAGCAGCTCTGTGGAAAGAGCACGGGCTTGGGAGCCAGAGGTCATGGGTTCTAATCCTGACTCTGCCACTTGTCAGCTGTGTGACTTTGGGCAAGTCACTTAATTTCTCTGTGCCTCAGTTACCGCATCTGTAAAATGGGGATTAAGACTGTAAGCCCCCCATGGGACAACCTGATCACCTTGTATCCCTCCCCAGCGCTTAGAATAGTGCTTTGCTCAAAGTAAGCACTTAACAAATGCCATCATTATTATGTATGCCCAGTTAGGACTGGCTGTACTCTAAACCCAACTATCTCCAGGGAAGGTCATTGCTTCACACCCCTTGACTGTCACCTTGCTCTTTGGATAACTATGCTGGAATACTGGGACAGGCTGGTTATAGTTTGGGGAAGTGTTCTTTTACAGGGCATACAGGACGTTGTCAACAGAGGGTGGTTTTTGGCAACTCAACTGTCTAATTCTTTCCTAATTAATGCAGCCTTAGCAGTATTCTGACAAGTTAGCAAGATTTTATTTTCAATTCTATGCTCTCACAAAAGGTTTTTGGCAAAAAGAAGCTTCAGTCGTCTTTGAGCATATTGTCAACCTGCAGCGACCTTGAAAAATGTTAAAGTTTTTGTTTATGTCGTGCTATTTTTACTTCTGTTTCCCATCCTTCCTTTCCCAGTGGTAAACATCTTGAGGACAATATTCTCATTTTCTACCTTTTTTGGCAATTTCCCAAATGATTTAAGAATATTTTTGTGCAATCTCTGAGGAAGGAAATACTGCAGAAGGTTAATAACCTCATTATTAACTCTACTGTTTCTGACCCCTCACTCACAATCTTCCCCCAAGAAAGCCCCCTAGACTTCAGCTTTTCCCATCTTCAAAGACTTCCTAAAATCCCACTCCTTCCATCAAGACTTCCCCAATTAATACACAACACCCTATCCTTGTCAACCCATATAAAGTTGTCCATTACATGGAGGAGAATGAAGAACAGCAAGGTAGAGCATTTTATGCATATTTCATATGAAGTAACAACTGTCTTTCATATCTAGAGGTGACATTACTGATTGGGAACTCCTACCTCGATAAATCAAATGTGGCTAAAAATATCTACATGGTTAACATAAGGCCTGCATTGTTTCCAAAGAAGATGAGATTCATTCATTCATTCAGTTATATTTCCTCTGGTGAAGAGCACTGTACTAAGCGCTTGGGAGAGTACAATCCTGGTTGAGCTTGGGCATGTTTCCCGCAGCAGATATAGTTCTGTTTTTGAATCTACCTCATTTCATCCCCATCTTCACCAAGTCCTTTCTCTCAGAGATGGCTCTTCATTTGATTTTTCTGCTCATCGGGTTGATCTGTCTAAATCAGCTGGGCCATATTGCTTGAGGCTACATCTGGTACATCTTTAAGGTATTTCACTTGCCCCCTGGGCTTCAGTATGTCCTTCCCAGGTTCCCAGAAAACAGCTGTTTGGGTTTCATTCTGTTATCCCATCACTTCACACGTTCCACCTTCCAGAGCTGTATTATGAGCAGTGACACAGTCCTGGTAAGCTGTCTGTGATTTACGATCTAGTGATGCGTAATCTCCCCTCTCAGGCTCACACCTGGAGAGTTTCCAGTACTCTACCAGTCTCGACTACAGGAGGGAGAGTCAAGCAGAGGCCTACCCATTCCATTCCTAACTTGGGCAGTGGTTAGCAAGTGGAAGGCGATCTGCTACAAGTCCAAACTCACCCATGCTGGGCAGCAGTGGCAGAGGAGAGAATCAAGGGTGGAGACTTGAATTTACTGTACAGAAGGCAGCAGTGGTAAGACACTTCCATATTGTTACCAAGAAACCTCTCTGGATACGCTACCAGAATGATTGCAGATGGAGAGCGGGGTGTTCTGGGAGAGAGGTGTTAGTGGTGTCGCTACGGGTCGGAATTGACTCCACGACTTAAGAAAAGACAAGATAGGTAATCTTATCTTGCCATGTGATGTTGAGTTTGACTGATGGGTGACACTGCTAAAAGGGATCCCGGGGATGGAAGTATTCTCAGTATATATTCAGGACGTACAGTCATATATAGTTATTCTTATACACATATATCCGACAGTCAGCTTCAACTACTAGCTCTCCAAAGTCTTCTTCCCCACTGCTTTCCAACATGTCTATGCCACTCCTTTGTTCTTTTCCCCTTCCAGCCCAACAACACTTATGTCCATATCTGCAATCTGTTTATTTATATTAATGTCTGTCTCCCCCTCCTCTAAACAGTAAGCTCATTGCGGAACAGTGATTGGGTCAAGCCTGAGAAACTTGTATCCACCCCAGTACCTAGAACAGTGCTTGACAAATAGTAAGCTCTTAACAAATTCCATAAAAAGGCACTGAAATAACCTAGTTTGAGATGAAGTAAGGAACCACAGTTTCAAACTGTGAGTTTGATTTTTAATTGCTGTCATTCTTCAAAGGCTCTTTAGCCGAAGTCACAACTACTACAAAAATGTCTCAGCTCTACCTTGTCTGCTTATTCAGGCTTCCAGAATTCATCATGCATTTATCAGCACAAATTCAATTATTTAACAGTAATTTAAAAAGTGAACTCTCTATCTTCAGTCTGTTCCACTTCTCCATCTCATCGCCCTCCTTAACCCTCACATTGTATGTCTTTAAGTCATCTTTGATGCCCCTCTTCCCACAGGAAGTCAATTACCAAATCTTGTACGTGCTCAGAAATAGTTCACTGATCTGCCATTACCTCTCCATGCTGACAGCTATTGCTCCGTCCAGATGACCAGAATCTCATCTCTGAATTAACAATAATAACAATCATGGTATTTGTTAAGCGCTTACTATGAGCGAAGCACTGTGAAAGATACAAAGTAACCAGGTTGCCCCACGTGGGGCTCGCAGTGTTAATCCAATTTTACAGATGAGGTAACCAAGGCACAGAGAAGTGAAGTGACTTGCCCAAAGTCAAACAGCTGACAAGTGGCAGAGTCAGGATTAAAACCCATGCCCTCTGACTCTCCAGCCTGTGCTCTTTCCAGTAAGCCATGCTGCTTCTACTTCAAAAACTAAGCTGACAGACTCCTAGACATAGTCTTCCCTACCAGTCCTGCCTACACTGAGGTAAGAATCCTCAAATGGCTTTCTGTGACTATGATCATAATAACCAGAACCATAATAATAATGGTATTTGTTAAGAGCTTTCTATGTGCCAGGCACTGAATTAAGCACTGAGGTCGATACAAGATAATTGGGTTGGACACAGCCCCAGTCCCACCTAGGTCTTAATCTTAATCCCCATTTTACAGATGAGGCAACCGAGGCACAGAGAAGTAAAGCATTGCCTGTGGTCATACACAAGTGGCGGAGCTGGGATTAAAACCCATGACGCTTTGACTCTCAGGCTCGCTCTCTATCCACTAGGCAAGTCTGCTTATCAAATCATTCATTCCAACAGTCCCTGGAGCAGCTGAAGTTGCAGGATAATAATAATAATAATGATAGTATTTATTAAGCACTTACTGTGTGCAAAGCACTGTTCTAAGCACTGGAGATGTTACAAGGTGATCAGGTTGTCCCACGGGGGGCTCACAGTCTTTATCTCCATTTTACGGATGAGGTAACAGGCTCAGAGAAGTGAAGTGACTTGCCCAAAGTCACACAGCTGGGATTTGAACCCATGACCTCGGCCTCCAAAGCCCAGGCTCTTTCCACTGAGCCACGCTGCTTCTCTTTTCACTCCCCTGAAACCTACAGTGGTACCTCTCAGCATTAAAAATTGTGTTTGTTGTTAAGTGGCCACTATTTGCCAAGCATTGTCCTAAGTACTGGCTTGGATTCAAGGTCAGTGTTGTTCATTCCCATCAAAGCAGAGCTCCCGGCCAAAAATATGAAACCTTGGCTTAGCATCACTTATCACCCATCCAAGTGGTTCTCATTGATTTACTGTCTCATCCTCTCCACCCATCTTTCTGGGCCTCGAACTCAACTCTTGTGCCTCTCAGCTGTTGTATAATTTTCACTCATTTTCATCTAATTGCCGTTCTCCATGCTTGGAAAGGCAAAACATCTTTCGTCCTTCCTTGCTTTTCCACACATGACCACACTGGTCCAGGAAGTGTCCACAGAGCTCCCCCGGTCTGGGGTCACCCCTGCCTTTGACCGCTGCTGGATTTGATCTTTGGTCCTACATCACCCAGTTACAGGGATCGATTGACCGATGACATTCTCAAGAACCATGACCTCTGATTTGTTCCTGCAGATAGGAGCTGATTGGCTTGGACCATCGGCTAATTTTCCGATACAGATAGGTGCTGCTTGGATCTAATCTCTCTCCCTCTCTGCAGTCTCACATTTACTCCTGCCTTCAGGACATCTCTACTTGGATGTCCTATGTTGCCAACTTGTACTTCCCAAGCGCTTAGTACAGTGCTCTGCACACAGTAAGCGCTCAATAAATACAATTGAATGAATGAATGAATGAATGTCCTCCTGCCACCTCAAGCTTAGCATGCCCAAAAAGGAACTCCTGATCCCATTATCTTAACTCCTCATTCAACCCACATATTCAATCCTTCGCTAAATCCTGTCATTTCTATCTTCACAACATCTCTAAAATCTGCCCTTTCCTTTCCATCCAAACTGCTACCATGATAATTCAATCACCAATCATATCTTGCCGTGATTACTGTATCAGCCTCTGTGCTGACCTCCCAGTCTCCTGTCTCTCCCCATTCCACTCCATACTTCACTCTGTTGCCCAGATCATTTTTCTACAAAATCGTTCAGGACGTTTCCCCACTCCTCAAGAAACTCCAGGGGTTGCCCATCTACCTTCTCATCAAAAACACAACAACAAACAAACCAAAAAAACTCCTCATCATTGGTTTTAAAGCATTAAATCACCTTGCCCCTTCTAATCTTACCTCACCACTCTCCTACTTCAACGCAGCCAGCACACTTCACTTGTCTAATGCCAACCTTTTCGCTCTACCTAGATCTCATCTATTTCCCCACCGACCCCTCAACCACGTCCCACCTCTGGCCTGGAATTCCCTTCCTCCTCAAACCTGACTCTTCCCACCTTCAAACTCTTCCTTAAGGCCCATCTCCTCCAAGAGGCCTTCCCCGACTAAGCCCTCCTTCCCTCTTCTCCCACTCCCTTTGGAGTCACCCAGACTTGCTCCCTTAATTCATCCCCCCTCCCAGCCCTATAACACTCACATACATATCTGTAATTTATTTATGTAAATTAATGTCTGTCTCCTTGCCTCTTGACTATAAGCTCCTTGTGGGCAGGAATTACGTCTATTTATTGTTATATTGTACTCTCCCAAGGACTTAGTATGGTAGTTCCAAATAATTACAACATTGCCACCCTTACATCAACCTCCCTCAGCTTCAGAGGAGATTTTAAGTGCTACCATGGGCCTCCCCTTTCTAGACTATGAGCCCGTTGTTGTGTAGGGACCATCTCTATATGTTGCCGACCTGTACTTCCCAAGCGCTTAGTACAGTGCTCTGCACACGGTAAGCGCTCAATAAATATGATTGAATGAATGGCCTTCCAGAGGTCATGAGCAAGGAAGATGATCTACAATGCCCTGGTAGTCTTGCCCAGTCCTGTGACTCAAGAGAGCCCATATCAGTTGATCAATAATAGCAGAGAGGTTACCTCCTGTGCTTCACAATTAATGCCCAAGCACATTTCCTACATCTGCAGAAAGCTCATAGTTAATGAACTTTCCTTCCCTTCATTGTCATTTTGCTTTGTAAAAACTCTCCAGTGTCTCTGCCACAATAAAAACACACAACTGATTAATTCAAAGAAAGAACAATAAAGGCTCTATTTACAAAGTTTGGAGACTCCGCATAGTAATTACCACAAGTATCATTCAAATGCCTTATAGGGCTCTGTGGTGCTAATGAACTTAATTAAGAAGAGTGATCAGATCTACAGATTACACAACTTGATTATGCGATGTGGAATTATCAGATGGCTGACTTCTCTACAATAGGTTACAATAGATTATTTTTCAATGCTTTTCATCTTTAGAAGTTTCCTTTATCATAAAATCCTGTAGCCAACTATTATAAATGAAAGTTAAGGGTAAAGAGGGGTAATTAATTACAACACTCCCTTCTGACTCCTGAGGAAGTATAATAGATGCATATTGTGGGCTTTGTTGCAGTAGAGGGGAGAATAAAAGGGGTTTTTTTTTGTTTCTCTTTTCCAAAGCTTAATCAGATAATAAAATTTTATTTGAGGAGAAAGTAAGTCCTCAGAGATTTTGTTCTAATGAAATACTGTTTGTTGTTCTAATGAAATAATGCTGTTGTTGTTGTTGATAGTAGTCTGAAATTAGTATTTATTGTTCACATACTCCATGCAGATCCCCTACACTGCACAACACGTTGTGGGATTAAAAGTAGGGAATTCCTGTTTGATGCAGAGAACCAAGTAGCCATTGGAGGTTTCTGAGTTGGAGTTTCAGAGGATTTAATTCCCATTTTACGATGAAGTAGTTGAGGCACAGATAAGTTAAGGTACTCGCCCAAAGTCACACAGCAGGGAAGTGGAAGAACCGGCATTAGAATCCAGGTCCTTTGGGTCCCAAACCTGTGTTCTTTTCACTAGGCTTTGCTGCTTCTTTAGGGTCATCCATTTGGAGGTGGTTCTGGAGGCAGAACGAAATGTGAAATTGTATGTCAAGTGAGAGCCTGAAATTGATTTGGGGGTAATAATAATAATGACGGTACTTATTAAGCGCTTACTATGTTGCAAAGCACTGTTAGCGCTTAATAAATATCATCATTATTATTATTACCCCCCAAATCAATTTCAGGCTCTCACTTGCCATACAGGGTAGTCATCCACATAGAGAACGATTTGCTCAAGGTCACACAGACAGTAAGTGACAGAGGCAGGATTAGAACCCAGGTCTCCAGACTCCCAAGCCCTTCCTTACCCTTTCTGAGTCGCTTCCTTAAGTGGGATATTTAAATGCTTACAATGTGCCAAGCGCTAAACTAAGCATAGCTAGATATGACATATGCAGATCAGAAACATGAAGCTCTCCACTTAAGAAGGGAGGAGAACGGGAATTTTATCCCCATTTTAAAAGGATCTCACGAGCCATCCATTGAATCCAGTCAACCCTTCCGTGTCATCACAACCTGAAAAATCTCTCCAAAAATCATCAGAGCTTTGTCACAGAAACAGAGTGAAAGAGCTTGCTTTCTCTTTTGATATTTCCTTTCTTTACAGGAAGCAAAAAAAAAAAAAATCTGAGGGACAAAAATGTGAAAACAGAAACAAGACAAAAATAAAAAAATTCACATCTCAAGGAGAAAAATGGAAAAATGTAAGGGGAAATTTTGGCTCTCAGGAGGTTCTTTTCATTGGGCTTGCCTAGAACTGATACAAGTGTTCTGTGATAATAAAGTTCGACAATAATGGTGCAACTCTGATGAAGTTCAGTGCGGAATTTCTGTTTTCAAGAATGACCTGCCGATACTTTGCTTTTTACATGAATAATTCAAGACTGGAGCCATAGTGTCAGATCATAGTTCTAGCTAAAAAAAGAAGACCAGGAAGAGGCCCTGACCATCTCAGTGTTGGCCAAGCTCTCCATCTCCTCTACTGACAAGATACGAGGAAGGAAGTTGCCCCGGAGATTGTGCATTCGGCACCTAGTCTTTGAGGTGGGAATGACAAGGAGGTTTATGGCATCGATGGTCAGACTGAGGTAGAAGTGTAAGGAGAACTGGCTTCGGATTGTAAAGAAACTTGGGTCACAGTGTCAGAGAGGGTAATGGCATGGCTTCTCAAAAAAATGACATTGGGACTGCTGCTCAAATAGATGGTGTTGGTAATGCCCCTCACAACAATGGTGAGGAAAAGGATATGTGTCCTTCTGTCCCTCTTTAGGATGGGAGCCACAGAGTGAACATGCCAGTTGGAGGATCTATAAGCAATGGTCTTGTCCATGCTCCACTGACCGTAGCGACAGACTCCGCCTTTCTCTTTTAATTCTATCTGCACATCCGTCTGCAACCTTTTGAGCATTGGATATTCACCCGCAGCCCCACAGCACTTATGTACTTATGTTGGATTTAAATATTATAAATTACTTACCTAGTCACATTAATACCTGTCTCCCCCTCTAGACTGTGAGCTCGTTATGTGTATGGAGCATATGGGCACTGCTGTGCATGAACTAAGCTCTCAATACGTACTACTGATCGATTGCTTGATTAATTTCACCCCAGACACACACACACACATACACAAACATCTAGCCTTTACCATGTCAGCTTTGGAACTGGAAGGGACAGTGGCACTCAGAGAGGAATCAATCTCAGCCAGTGACCTCTCTACATTAATCCCTATTTTACAGATGATGTAACTGAGGCAGAGAGAAGTTAAGTGACTTGTCCAAGGTCACACAGCAGACAGGTGGAGTAGTCAGGATTAGAACTAGCATCCTCTGACTCTCAAGCCCATGCTTTTTCCACTAAGCCACGCTGCGTCCCTATTTTACCCACCTTTGGTTTGGTCTATTTGGCCCATTATTCACTGGGTGAATTGCATTTGGAATTATTTTAGGTTTTGTTATTGTTGACTGGGTTTACTTTTGTCTGTTGTATTTGCATTTCATTCTGCTGTTTCTTAGCATTGAGCCATTGTAGCCCCCTTTTCTGTTCGATTCTTTCATTTTGCTTGCACTCTGATCATGTATTAATTCATTCCATGTTTTCTGCAAGGGATTGTTTTGGCAAAGAGAAATAACTCCTATCCTTCTCCTTAATCCCCTTGCTGGAGGCCTGGATCACTGGACCCCTCTTAAGAGCCAAGTAAAATGCTTGTGTCGGGAAGTAGAAGCAGTGTGGCCTAGTGGAAAGTACTGGGCTGGGAGTCAGAGGATCTGGGTTCTAATCCGGATCCACCACTTGCCTTCTGTGTGACCTTGGGGAAGTCATGTCTCCGTGCTTCAGTTTTCTCATCTGTAAAATAGGGATTAAATGCCTGTTCTCTTTTGTACTTAGTCCCCATGTAGGACAGTGCTTATGTCTAAGCCGATTAGCTTGTATCTATCCCAGGGGTTAGTACAGTGGTTAGCACATGGTAAACGCTTAACAAATTCCACAGTTATTTTGTTGGGCCGAACTTGGTGATCCCGGAGAGATCTCTCGAGAAACAGCATGGTCTTGAAGTCAATCACGAGACTGGAATGTTTGTTGCTTATCCATTTAAGGTCCCTATTGTAAAGTTGGCTTAATAAAGTTATGTGGGGGCCATAGGTCGGGCTATTTCATCGCTGTGACCATGTGCATGGGTAAATTTATTTTATTTGGTTTATATGTTTTGTTTTGTTGTCTATCTCCCACTTCTAGACTCTGAGCCCACTGTTGGGTAGGGACCATCTCTATATGTTGCAAACTTGTACTTCCCAAGTGCTTAGTACAGTGCTCTGCACACAGTAAGTGCTCAATAAATACAACTGAATGAATGAACGAGTAAATGGAAATGTGACCTTTGGCTAACACAAGGTGGGGAGTGTTAGCAGGATCACAGGCCTGGCAGAAGGACAAATCCGTTCATAGCCATTTAGAACAGTTCAGGGAAGAGTCTATCCCTTCCACCTAAAAGGGAAAGCTCTATCAAACATGGGAGCACGGGCAGGTCCTCCTGAAGGAAGAGTGAAAGGAAGTCAGATAGCTGAAGCTTTCTGTTTCATGTCCGCTCCTTCCTATACTCCCCAGACCAAACAAAAGAAGATTTTCTGTGGTAATAATTTTCTTTCTACTTGAGCTAAACCTGGGGTAGAAAGGAAGTTTTGGTCAAATTAACAATCATTATCCTAATTTGGGAACTATTTTAGACTAAAACCAATTTCCCAGATTCATGAAGTTACATTGCCCCAAAACATAGCCTCTACACTGTAAGCTTGTTGTAGGCAACAGGGTCTACCAACTCTGTTGAACTGTATTTTCCCAGTGCTCAATACAGTCTTCTGCACACAGTAAGTGCCCCCAACCAAAAATTAATTTATATACATGATGCCTGACTTCCGCTAATCTATCCTCACTTCAGCCCTTACAGTCTTGAACCTCAGCTGGTTGAAATATGACTTGCAAACCTCAACTCGAAGATTTTCTTTTGTGATTTTTTTTTCAAAGGGGTGTTACTACATTAACTAAACCCATTATCTTGTTTGGGAAGCTGGTTCTGAGATGACTGGGACTAATCATGTCAGTAGCAGGGAGTTTAGATGAAAAGACAGCTCTTCACTGTGTTTTTTTTCTGGGCGTGGTTCATAGGAGGATTTGCTGAAACTGTTCTGGAAGCTGGATGCCTTAGTGGTAATAATGATAATTGTGGTATTGGTAAAGCACGTACTATGTGCCAAGCATGCTATTAAGTGTTGGGGACGATATAAGGTCAGACTCAATCTCTATCCCACATGGGGCTCACAGTATAGGGAGAGGGAGAACAGTTATCTTACCCCCCCACCATTTAACAGATGAGGAAACTGAGGAACTGAAAACTTGAGTGAGTTACCCAAGGTCATACAGCAGACAAGGGGCAGAGGTGGCATTAATCATTTAATCGTATTTACTGATCACTTACTGTGTGTAGAACACTGTACTAAATGCTTGGGAGAGTACAAGACAATAAACAGACACATTCCGTGCCCACAACAAGCTTGCAGTTTAGGGGGAAAATGAAGTCACCTGAAAGGGAATCGAACCCAAGACAGGGCTGTGAGAGAGCCGAACCCTAACCACTAGACCACCAGGAAGACCAGGGATTAGAACCCAGGTCTCCCGTCTCCCAGGCTCATGGTAATTCCATCCAGCCACACTGCTTCTTCTCCGGGTCTCCAAACCATAAAGGAAGTTGGACAGCACAGTGGATCTTTCACTTGATATGAAGTCTTCTTCCCTGTTGTCCCTGAATTATGACTGTCATTCTGGTGAAAGCCACATTGGCCTTTTTCATTCTGTTTTTTATCTGAGCAATAATAGATGATGCCCCCTCTATGCAACAGAAGTAGGTGACAGTTTTAAATCCTGTGTTACTAGAGAGAGACTTTTAGTTGTAGAGTTTCTTGGGAGTGACTGATACATGCGTTCCATTTTGCCCAGATGTATTGACAATCCTCGGCTCTGAGATGAACCTACAAAATGAGATCTAACTGTCTCCTTATGTTCAGGTCTCTAGTCCACAGTCATCTGCATAAAACCGTCCTTGAGTGACGAAAATCAGAGTATGCCCACTCTCCTTTATAACCACCATCCCAGTTTTTGTGATAAGCCAAATAAAAAGCATGCCTTAAATAAAGAATATGAACCAAAAGACTAGAAATTAGAAGCTGTGTATGGAAGGCTTTGAAGTTCCTACAGTATGGTCCCTGAAAAAAACTTTAATTACCAGAAGAATGCTATCTCAAACATAAACATACATTTTAAAATGGAACAGGGCATCATTCTTCAGTGCAACATTGGTGTGCTTTTTCTTCAGAGAACAGCATTGTCAATGCTAATTAATGATCTATTTTTAGCGTCAAAAGCTTATTGAGGGAATAGCACAAGTTAGCATAGTACAGTACACATGTAATGCTCCTGAAGTAGTTTTTTCAAGTTATTTTTAGGCGAACAAAAATATTTGAGAGGGATTCTGTTACACGCCAATGTAACAGAAGCAGAGAAAAATACATTTTCATTGCATTATGGGTTTGAAAGCACAGATGAAATAGAATCTACAAAGATGCTGCATGACCAATGGGGAATGAGGCAGGGGAGAGGGAGACAGGAAGGATCATAAGGAATGGAGATTTTTAAGGAACTTTTTTTACAGTCCTAAATCCCACCCAGACAATGGGAAGATGAGCCTCATTGACTAAGGTGTGACAACTGACAGATTGGTCATTATGACAGGCTACAAGTGAGACGTCCAGCAACATCAGTGGCCTAGTAAGAATGTGTTCAGAGAATTAAGGGAGAAAGCATCCCCTGGTTGTCAAATCCAAGTGAATTTAAACAGGGGGACAAAGGTAAGTGGACTTAGGTGACGACATCCTCCTCTCCACCGAGCACATTTGTTTGGAACAAAAAACAGTCTCAGAATTTTCCTGGAAAGGGTTGGGAAGTTTAAGGGATGCCAGAGGAATGGGCTGGTATTACAAGCCTACTGGGTAAGGGAACGAGAATCCTATTCGGATATAGGATGACTGGCCGAGTCAGCAGAAACAGTCGAAGAACAGGGTCTAAGAGTGTTTTCATTTCATTTATTATTATATTTATTAAGCACTTACTATATGACAAGTGATGAGGTAGGTAAAAGATCATTGGATCAGACACAATCCCCTCCCTTTCAGGCCCTTCCATCCCTCATGGGGCTCACAGAGAGAGGAACACAGGTATTTCTACAGAAGAGGGAAGTGGGGCAAAGAGACGGTAAGTGACCTGCTAATATCATCCATTGGGCTAGTGCCTCAGTTCCCTCATCTGTAAAATGGGGATTAAAACTGTGAGCCCCACGTGGGACAGCCCATTCACCTTGTAACCTCCCCAGCACTTAGAACAGTGCTTTGCACATAGTAAGCACTTAATAAATGCCATTATTATTATTATTATTATTATTAGTGGAGTGGGCACTAGAACCTAATTAGACTGTAGGCCCCATGTGAGACAGGGACTGCATCTGACCTGATTAAATTGTATCTACCTCACCGCTTAGTTCAATGCTTGGCATAAGTACTTAAGACTAATAATATTAATAGTAATAATAATAACCAAATCTCCTGCCTCAGTACTATGCTTTTCCAACTATTAGTAATGCAAGTAGTAATGGCATTTATTAAACACGTACTGTGTGCCAAGCACTGTACAAAGCATATGGGAGAGTACAATAAACAGAGTTGGTAGTCACTTTCCCTGCCCACAGAGAGCTTCTGATCTAGAGGGGAGCTCTTTCTGGGTGCCAAGGATTGTGCATGGAAAGATACAATAAAAGCATATGATGAAATTTCTATTTTGGGAGGATTTACAGTTTAATGGGGAACACATGCTACGATGCTACAGTAAGAGATAAGGTGCAGACAAAAATGATAAATATGAATAAGTGCAATGAGTGCAATTGAGTAAATAGCAAATAATTGAGCAAGTCATTTACTGGTTAACCCAACAAGTAGTGATGAATTGCTCTTAACTGAGTACGCCACCATGCCTACGCATTGAGTCTAAACAAGGAAATTCAGACTTTCCTTGAAGGTTCCAGCATCCAGTTCCAGCAGGGAAACCTAACCAGAAAAAAACAAAAAAACAAAAAAAGGTTAAGACACAATAAATGAGTTCACACAAAAGCCAAAATGGTCAACACTTGGGCTTTTATTCAGATCCACGAGACATGCTAATCATGCTGATAAATAGAAGGAAAGAGACTAGTCTCCTTTCCACCAACTTTAAACCGGAATTTTAAGGTCATTGAGTACAATTTAATTTTTACTGAAAGTAGTATCTGAGAAGAAGTGTTAGAAGGTTTTTTATTATTATTATTTCACCTTGAAAGCCATCCGAGTGATTAATTGCACAGACAGAAAGGATTTCAACATTCACCTAGTCATGTTTCTCACTGCAGCACTCCTCTGGAAACAGTCCATCCAGTTTCCTACCTGATCATCGTGAAATGTTCCAAGAGAAAAATTCTCCTTCCTCCCTTGATACCATGCTCCAGTGATGCACAACTTTTATAGTCTGTTCATTCTTCCTCAATCCATTCCTCAATCATTAAGGAGTATTTACTGAGAGATGTAGTTTCAGGCGTTTGGGAGAATATAATCTGGTAAATATAATCCCATGGAGAGGCAGTGTGGTCACTTCTAGACTGTGAGCCCACTGTTGGGTAGGGGCCGTCTCTATATGTGGCCAACTTGTACTTCCCAAGCGCCTAGTACAGTGCCCTGCACACAGTAAGCGCTCCATAAATATGATTGAATGAATGAATGAATAATGGAAAGAGACTGTGAATCAGAGGACCTGGATTCTGATCCCAGCTCCATCAATAATAATAATAATAATAATAATAAGAAGAATAATGGTATGTGTTAAGTGCTTACTACGTGCCAAGCACTGTTCTAAGCACTGGGGTAGATGCAAGGTAATCAGGTTGTCCCGTGTGGGGCTCACAGACTTAATCCCCATTTTACAGATGAGGGAACTAAGGCACAGAGTAGTGAAGTGACTTACCCAAAGTCACACAGCTGATAAGTGGCAGAGCCAGGAAAGAGCCACAACCTCTGACTCCCAAACCCAGGCTCTTTCCACTAAGCCACGTTATTTCTCTTGCTTGTTGTGTGACCCTGGGCAAATCACTTAATTTCTCTGTGCCTCAGTTACCTCATCTATAAACTGGAGATTAAGACTGAAATCGCTTTGTAGAATAGGGACTGTATCCAACTCGATTATCTTTTATTTATGCCGGTGTTTAGCAAGATGCTTGGTTCATAATAAGTGCTTAACAAGTAACATAAAAATAAAAAAAAACATTGATCAGGATTTCTGACCTCATGGCACTTGTGGCCTAAAGTAGATTACAGTCTAATGGTGACCCTGAATCCTTTCTGCTACCATTGAGCTCTAGTCTTCACTTACAAAAAAATGAAATTCCTACCCTTGGAGAAGAAAGTGACATATGAAATGTGTTTCCTCAGATAGGTGTGCAGGCAGAAATTATCAGTCAGCTCTAGAGGGATTTTAGAAATTCACAGACAAGTAATCCATCCTGGCTCATTTCAGGGAATTTGAGAATTTAATGGGGAAAGTTGAATACTCAGGCAGTCTATTAACTGAGCACAAGGTAGATGACCATCACATAATTCCCCCAAAATTTCCATACCAATGTCCGAAGAAGATAATTCTGCGCTGCATGGACCAGGTTTCTGACTCAACAATGATATAGGAGGCCTTCCTAGACTGAGCACCTTCCTTCCTCTCCCCCTCGTCCCCCTCTCCATCACCCCCATCTTACCGCCTTCCTTTCCCCACAGCACCTGTATATATGTATATATGTTTGTACATATTTATTACTCTATTTCTTTATTTATCTTACTTGTACATATCTATTCTATTTATTTTATTTTGTTAATATGTTTGGTTTTGTTCTCTGTCTCCCCCTTCTAGACTGTAAGCCCACTGTTGGGTAGGGACTGTCTCTATATGTTGCTAACTTGTACTTCCCAAGTGCTTAGTAAGCACACAGTAAGCCCTCAATAAATATGATTGATTGATTGATTGATATTGCTTATACATGTATGTATGTTCTTATTTCCTGTAGTTTTGGCTCCAGTGTTCATGGACAAAAATTGCCCTCCATCACTGGATGTATTTCATTACTCTTTGAGAACTCACCTACATGGAACTATCACTTTGATTTTTGTTGCTTTTATCTTCATTATACAGGATTTTTTTTCTGGCTGTGCCTAAACTTAGTAGTGTAGCAAATTGCCTAGTATGATAATTATTGTCATGCCAAGCTCTCTATTCTCAGAATGCTGGCAGGAACTTTTCCTTTTATTTGTCACTTACAACTTGCTATTTTAGTTCTAACCAGCATGTGGCCTTAACACAACAACAAAGTTAAGAAAAATACATTTCATCCCTTTTCATTTTACGAGGAATATTTGGCACATATTTCTTTGTAGAATTATCTCATAGGATAATTCCAGGAAAGAAACATGTGTCTTGATTATGGAGATGAAACTCTATGTTTTATAAGTTTTGTTAGTAGTGCTTATTATTTGCCAAGCACTGTTCTAAGCCCTGGGGTAAGATATAAGATAATCAGGTTGAATGAAGTCTGATCCCACAGTCTTAATCCCCATTTTACAGATGAGGTAACTGAGGCCCAAATACATTAAGTGATTTGCTCAAGGTCATGACACAGCAGACAAGTGTGGATATGGGATTAGAACCCAGGTCCTTCTGACTCACAGGCTTATGCTCTATTCACTAGGCCATGCTGCTTCTCAGTTATTGTTATGGAATATTTGATTCAAGGTATGCTTATTTTTTTCAATTTGCCATTTATTTTCATAAAATCGATTACTTTTTTTCCCATATTTTCTTAAAATCATGGGTAGTCCTGAAATAACAACAGTGGCCCCAGGGAGCAACTCTTTTGGAATCATCTGTATCTCACATCCCTACATCGGACTTTCTTTCAATGAGACAGAGAACAAAACCAAACATAGTAACAAAATGGTATGACATGATATGAAATGATATGATATGACAATAAACAGACACATTCCCTGCCCACAACGAGCTTACTGTCTAGAGGGAGAAGTACAGAGCATGTGCTGTAGAGAATAACTCTGGTGCTATGCTTAGGGCTGAACCAACATCAGTTTGTGAATGATCCCCGGCAGCTGAGGGGATTGTGCTCTGACATGTCGAGGAAAGTCATGCTTGTGGCGAGGTCTTAGGGGATCCGCCACAAAAGTCATCTCTTCTCCAACACTGCAGACTGCGCAATGCACACTGCACAGAGAAGTTAAGTGACTTGCCCAAACCATGCTGTTTCAAAAAGTTATACAAATCCTTACTCTGTCCATTAGACTTTTGCAAGCTGCTCAATTGTTCTGGTGAAAGTTATCTGACAGAGGATTATTAAAAAAATTAACAAAATGTACCAAGACTATAAGCGGGAATAGAAAATCCAATGACTTAGAAGTTCAGACAGTGCTAATAGAGTGAACTGATTCAGGGGTTGTACATTTATTTCATTATATTCACTGATTTACTGATTCATCCATTACTTAGATTACTGTTCATTGTTCCAAGGAAAGCAATATAGCATTATAAATCAACCTAAAGCTTGTGGGGGAAAAAGGGGCCTATTTGTGGTACTGTTTAATCTCCTCACTGTGCCTCGTTCTAGCCTGTCCCGCCGTCGACCCCCAGCCCACGTCATCCCCCGGGCCTGGAATGCCCTCCCTCTGCCCCTCCGCCAAGCTAGCTCTCTTCCTCCCTTCAAGGCCCTGCTGAGAGCTCACCTCCTCCAGGAGGCCTTCCCAGACTGAGCCCCTTCCTTCCTCTCCCCCTCGTCCCCCTCTCCATCCCCCCATCTTACCTCCTTCCCTTCCCCACAGCACCTGTATATATGTATACATGGTTGTACATATTTATTACTCTATTTATTTATTTATTTATTTATTTATTTTACTTGTACATTTCTATCCTATTTATTTTATTTTGTTGGTATGTTTGGTTCTGTTCTCTGTCTCCCCCTTTTAGACTGTGAGCCCACTGTTGGGTAGGGACTGTCTCTATGTGTTGCCAATTTGTACTTCCCAAGCGCTTAGTACAGTGCTCTGCACATAGTAAGTGCTCAATAAATACGATTGATTGATTGATTGATTTTAAAATCAACCAATACCCTCTTAATATTTCTTGAAGTAACTGTCTGGAATGAAAGTCTGTCCTGCTCACCAGGGCACAAATACAATGGAATTTAGTTCTTCCACGGTGCATTTTTTTCTCTATGAATTTCCCTGTTCTCATTCCTTTTTAGATTTTGAGCAGGGACTGTATCCAACTGATTAATTTGCCTCTATCATCATCATCATCATCATAATCATTGTTATTGATCGAACACTTTACTGTGTACTCCATTTGAGTACAGTAAAAATATTCCAGCACTTGAAAGCAATGCTTGACATGTAGTAAGTGCTTAACAATTATTATTTTCATCATCATTTGTACCATTTTATTATCAGTTTTGGATAGATCATTGTTAGAGAACTAGAGTAGAGTCTTCTCATAAAAACCCTGCATCGAACTGGACAGAAAATGACTAGTTTTGGAAGAATTGGTTGCGCTTATGCGCATGTCATTGGACAAAGCTCATGCTCTTAGTACTTTCTACTACGCTTGGCACATTCATTCATTAATTCAAATGTACTTATTGAGCCCTTACTGTGTGCATAGTAATTACTCAATAAATATCATTGATTCATTGATTCCTTTGGCCCTGTGACTGTGCTACAGAGTACATCTGGTAGAAATATAGGCACCAGCCCAACCTCTGCTACTTCAAATTTATTTTTATTCAATAATAACAATAATGATAACAACTGTGCTGGTTATAAAGTGATTACTGTGAACCAAGGACCATGCTACGGTAGAAACAAGATCATCAGATCAAACAATGGTTCATGTCCCTTTGGAGGCTCAAAATCTAAGTGGGAGGTAGAACAGGTATTTAATCCCCACTTTACAGACAAAGAAACTGAGGCCCAAAGGAGTGAATTGATCAAATTCATACAATAGGTAAGTGGTCATGTTGGGCTTAGAACATAGATCGCCTAATTCATTCATTCAATCGTATTTATTGAGCGCTTACTGTGTGCAGAACACTGTACTATGTGTTTGGAAAGTACAATTCAGCAATCAAGGGAGGCAATCTCTGCCCCCACCGGGCTTACAGTCTAGAAGGGGGGAGACAGACATCAAAACAAGTAAACGGGCATCAATATAAATAAATGGAATTACAGATATATACACATCAAACCAAGTATACAGGTAGCAATATAAATAAATAGAATTAGAGATATATACATAAGTGCTGTGGGGTGAGGTGAGGGGGGACTAATTCCCAGTTCTAGGCTCTTTACACTAGTCCACACTGCTTCTTCGCCATAATGCTGCCCTTTCATTGCTAAGCAACAGACTACACAGTTGTAGACTTTAAGCTTCTTGTGAGCAGGGAACGTGTCTGACAACTCTCTTACATTGTACCCTCCCCTACACTTGGAACAGTGCTCTGCACACAGTAAGTGCTCAATAAATAGCATTAACTGGTTGATTGGAAGGCTGTGGTGGAGCCTGCTGTAGTATTCCCTGTGGTTGCAGTTGTGGTTGGGGACACTCTGAGCCACAGGGACCCTAAATAATCATAATAATGATGGCATTTATTAAGCACTTACTATGTGCAAAGCACTGTTCTAAGCACTGGGGAGATTACAAGGTGATCAGGTTGTCCCACGGGGGGCTCACAGTCTTAATCCCCATTTTACAGATGAGGAAACTGAGGCTCAGATAAGTTAAGTGACTTGCCCAAAGTCACACAGCTGGCAATTGGCAGAGCCGGGATTTGAAACCATGACCTCTGACTCCAAAGCCCATGCTCTTTTCACTGAGCCATGCTATTGCTTCTCTAGCCACAGTGCCCTACAGATTTTTTTTGTCTTTACGTTGCCTTAGTATTTTGTATCCTCTCTCTTTATGTATATCATCAATCTCATTCATTCAATCGTATTTACTGAGCTCTTACTGTGTGCAGAGAACTGTACTAAGTTCTTGGAAAATACAATTCAGCAACAAAGACAGACAATCCCTGCCCTCAGCAAGCTCACAGTCTAGAAGGGGGAGACAGATATCAAAACAAGTAACAGGCATCAATAGAGATATATATAATAATAATAATAATAATAATGGTATTTATTAAGCACTTACTATGTGCAGAGCACTGTTCTAAGCACTGGGGGGATACAAGGTGATCAGGTTGTCCCACGGGGGGCTCACAGGCTTAATACCCATTATACAGATGAGGTAACTAAGGCAGAGCGAAGTTAAGTGACTTGCCCAAAGTCACACAGCTGACAATTGGTGGAGCCACGATTTGAACCCATGACCTCTGACTCCAAAGCCCGGGCTCTTTCCACTGAGCCACACTGCTTCTCTAATAATAACGGCATTTGTTAAGCGCTTACTATGTGCAAAGCACTGTTCTACACATGAGAACAAGTAAAACTGGCATTAATATAAATAAATAAAATGATAGATATGTACATATAAGCACAAGTGCTATAGGGAGGGGGGTAAAGAAAAGGGAGGGTTAGGTGAGGGTGAGGGGTTGCTGAGGAAAAGGGGAGCTTAGTCTGGGAAGGCTTTCTGGAGGAGGTGTGCCTTCAGTAGGACTTTGAAGGGGGAAGTGTGATTTGCAGATTTGAAGAAGGAGGGCATTGCAAGCCAGAGGATGAGGGCCAGGGGTCGACGGTGGGACAGGCGAGAACGAGGCACAGTGAGGTTGCACCAGAGGAGCGGAGTGCGCTGGCTGGGATGTAGACGGAGAGAAGGGAGTCACATGTACCTTAATTCTCAATACTGGCTAAATTTATTCTCCCTCCTCACTGCTTCCCCATGCACTGAGTCCCATTTCTCATACATTAAAGTGCTCTTCCAGCCCCTCCCCAACAGCACGTACATCCTTATCCTTATACTCAGTTACTTCTCTTAACTATAATTTGTTTCATATCTGTCACCCCTTATTGGACTGTAAGCCCTTTTGGGACAGCAATCAGGTTTACCAACTATGCTGCACTCTCCTAAGTGTTAATACAGTGTTCTACATACAGTAAGCACTCAAAATATACCATCGATTGATCAGTGGATCATCCCAGTTCCCCCAGGTAATCAGACACCTAGTAAACCGAAATCCTTAGGAGAGTCGTGCTTTAATTTCACATATCTATTCACCGTAACTTTAACTACGTTACAAGACCTTCTGAATCTCAGGCAGAGTGAAACGAATTAAACACGGGTACTGGATTCATTAGCATTTAATGAATAACAAATTATCTAGCCTAGGCTCCTAATCTGAACTTGACTTCCTCCTGAGTTTTTCATTTCTATTATCTGCTTTCACACAAATTAAAGTACTATACAAACACTATTAGTTGTGGCAGTGATAGCTGTTCCAAATAACGGGAAAAGGGCTTTGCACAATGAATTATAGATTGTTTTCTTCTCCTACCAGCAAGGATCAAATACATCAGTTTGGTCGCCTTAGTCTCCAGATAACATTCCTTGCCAGCTAGCAAGGAAAGCCAATCACAAGTTTAAAATTTCTGAGAGTGAATTAAGTTGTTCATCGTCTCATGAATAACCCATTTTCTGAAGTCTTGAGAAGCAGTGTGGCCTAGTGGACAGAACACGGGTCTGGGAGTCCTAAGGAACAGGGTTCTAATCCTGCTCTGCCACTAATATGCAGTGTGACCTTGGGCAAGTCACTTAACTTCTCTGTTCCTCAGTTACCTCATCTGCAAAATGGGGATTAAGACTGAGAGCCCTATAGAGGACAGGGGCTGTGTCCAACCTCATTAACTTGTATATATCCCAGCACTTAGTACAGTGCCTGGCACATAGTAGGCATTTAAAAAACACCATAAAAAATAAAAACATTTCAGGGGATGCCCAATATCACAGCTCTGTTAGATTCTCAGAGGTCACCACCTGATTGACACCCCACAGAATCCTTACCCACTAAGCACATTCCCTACTCTTCACTGCCAAAGCCTTTATTCCACCTCACTCACAGATCAACAAATTCATTTCCTCAGATATTTCTACTTCTCCAGTTAGGAAACCAATTACTGAGGGATTTTATGTGTGGCGGACATTACCCTCAACCCTGCTCATTGGCCATAAATGGTGTTTAGGACACCTAAGGTTGGAGAAATGGAATGGCACATATACTATTCAGGGCCCAATCTCCCCTGTTTCCTTCTGTCTTTCAATCCATTCTTTCTACATTCCCCTCTCCATGTTCCTCCTTTATCCCTGCCTTTACCTCAATCTCCCTCCTCTCCTCCTGCACGAGAGACAATAGTGTCCTCCTTATCCCCGTACATATTTCCTTGAGGAACATTGGAAAATGGGTTAGGAGCGAGAACAAGCCCCTCTTCACACCCAAGATGGGGTTTGACAGACTCATCTGAGGTTTTATCAAGGTCAAAGCAAGGTTGAACTAAGGCAGCTCAGTCTCTGTATTTCTGTTAGCCACAAGCCCTGCCTGCCTAACCTGATGGAAAAATCCATGGAATAAGCGGGAAAGCAGAACCCACACCCAGAATGATCGTTATCCAAGGATGGCCTTTGGCTTCTCTGGGCTTTTCCTCTTTCTTGAAAATAATACGAATAATAATAATGATAAAAATATTTGTTAAGCACTTAATGTATATCAAGCACTGTACTAAGCGACAGGAGGAGATACAAGATAATCAGATGGGACTCAGTCCCTCTCCCCTACCGGAAACCCAGTCTAAGCAGGAGGGAGAGCCGGTATTTAACTCCATTTTACAGGCGAAGAAGCTGAGGCACAGAGAATTGAAGTGTCTTGCCCAAGGTCACACAGCCTGCAAGTGGTAGAGCTGGAATTAGAACCAGGCTCTCTGGCATGGGATTCACAATTTAAGTGGGAGGGAGAACAGATATTTATGGTTAAACAGTTATGGGGGGTGGTTTTCAGTTCTCTTTCCTAGTCCCTGCCAGGGCCACTTTGGAGGAGACAAAACCATCTTAGGAAATGAGCCTCGGAAAGTCTTGGGGTTGGAGAGAGTAGGGGTTATGGGGAGAGAGGACATCCATGTACATTCTGAGCTCACAGAGAAATGTTGGACCTTTATAGAGTGTAAGTGATAGAATAGAAATAAATCTCTATCTTACAGTCCCTATGGATAGGGAGTGGTCTTTCAGCTGGTCTTCAGGGAGAAATGACAGAGAAGCAGCGTTGATCAGTGGAAAGAACACAGGATTTGGAGTCAGAGAGCATAGGTTCAAATTCCGGCTTGGCCACTTGTCAGCTGTGTGACTTTGGGCAAATCGCTTAACTTCTCTGTGCCTCAGTTACCTCATCTGTCAAATGGGGATTAAGACTGTGAGCCCCATGTGGGACAACCTGATCACCTTGTAACCTCCCCAGTGCTTAGAACAATGCTTTGCATGCAGTAAGCACTTAATAAATGTCATTATTATTATTATTATTATTATTATCAAGTGGTAAGTCAACATTTGCCTGAGAAATTCCCAGTAGCAGTGATAGCATTTATTAAGTGCTTAGTGTTTGCAGGGCACTATACTAAACACTTGGGAAAGAACTATACCTGGAGGCCCTGTTTTGAGGTTAAGAATCCCCATTAATTCCCACCTGGGTCTTCTTTTCCAGCACTTAGTATAGTGCTCTGCAGACACTGAGCACTTAATAAATGCCATCACTGCAACTAGGAATTTACAGGGACAACAGTTTTATCGGCATCCTAAAAATGAGGTTGTTAAAAACACAAAAGTGTCTGTGAGCTCCCTTCCATTCAATGCCTCATGGATGCCATTAATTTTCTGGGGAACTCACAGGTGATGTTAATGGAAGTAAACTGAAATCTGGAGGGGCCTTCTGTAACAGGCCTAGATCTCAAGGCTGTAAAAGGCAATTCCAGCTTATCGATCTTCAGTTCTGCATAAAAATTCATGCTGCATTATCACCAAACCATTTTTCCCCCCAAAGCCACGCTTGCCTTATTGAATCTGATTTCTACTTCCTTATCTGGTTAGCATGCTAACAAGATAGAAACACCTGGAGATAGCATTAGTATGGAAATCTTTGACCGAGCATAGTAATTTTTCAGGTTGACTATTATATGATTTTGGTTTTGTTCCGTCTTATTGTGAGTCTCTATTGGCATGCAAAGTCTGGACAATGCTTTTTCATCTTCTACAAGTTTTTTGTATTTTTTTTGGCAGGGGGAATGCCTCCAAACGACTGTCTCCAGGATTCGTCAATTCCTCAAAGACTGCTTCCAAGAACTTGAAGATTCTTATAGTTGGAGGTATGGGATTGGATACAATTGGATTTGTACATAATTCGATGTGTACCTATATTCCTCTTAGACCGAATTTCAGGACCACCATTCTGAATAGTTTTAGGGAAATCTTATGCTTACGGGTAATTTTTTACTTGTTTATTTATGAAATTTTTAAGCACTTACCGTATGTCAAATGCTGTTCTATATGCTAGAGCAGGTAGAGGTTAATTAGGTTTGATACAGTCCTTGTCCCTCATGGGATTCACAGAATTAGTAGGAGGGAGAACAGGTACTTAAATCCTCATTTTACAGTTGAGGAAACTGAGGCACAAAAAAGTTAGGTGCCTTGCCCAAGGTAACCCCACAAACAATTGGCAGAGCCAGACTTAGAACCCAGGTCCTCTTACTTTCAGGCCTATGCTCTTCCCACTGTGCCGTACTCCTTCCCATCAAATCCTGAAATAAATTTAGGAGTTGTTATCTAGAAACTGAGAATTCATTTGTTGGGTCGGCAGCAAAAAACTGACCTTCTCAAATGGTGGAACAAGAGACTGAAGGTTGATTGGCATTTATTCTGCTGACTCTGCTCTGTCTCTAATATCGTGTGAGATTAATGGAATTGTTGGCTATGAACAAAGAATACTTAGGTGGGTAACAGAAAGAGAATTCTCAGATGAAGGGGATTTTGAAATCCTTTCCAAGCTATGTTGTATTTGGCATTGGTACTGTCCACCAAACTAGATAAATAGGGATGGTAATGTCAAAAGGCATTCTTGGGGGAATTATCCTGCTGGATGTGTTAAATTAAACAATCAGTCTGTCAGTAATATTTATCGAGAGCCTATAGAGTGCAGAGCACTTTACTAGACACTTTGAAGAGTGCAAAAGAATGAAATAAATATGACATCTACACCCCCTTACAATCTAGTTAGGGAGAAAGACACTAAAATAAAGCAGTCCCAGGACAGATTGCTGTTCTTCTCAGTAAAGCTACCTCTGAGTTTTGAAATCTGACTTGTGTATTTGAATTTTCTACTCTGAAAGGGCTTTGATTTCACAGTTGGAGAGAACAATAGAATCAACACTTTGGTGTATGAACATATTGAGTGACTAGGCTTTTTTTTTCCTTGTAATATCTCATTTTCTTTTCTACTTTAAGGATGAACAGGAACAGATGTGAGGCAGTGATGAGGCAGCTTTAGTTCTGCAAGGAGAATAGCTTAGGGGATCTTTAACTCAGTCAGCAAGTATTGTGATGTTATTGAGACTGCAAAATCCCCAAGCCTAGGAACACGGTTGGAGGTTTAGAGGCCACTGGTGTTTTTGAGGTTTGCTCCTCTGGTATACATTCGCAACACATTGAAGGAAACGGGGAAGTGAAGGTGGTTACGGAAACAGTCGGAAAATAAGAATCTAAGAATCTGGGCGGGGTAGGTGAGAAGCACCAAATAAAACTGAAATAATCAAGATACTAGGGTGCATCATGAATCACAAAGCTCAAAATCCAACAGGGGGAGGTGGCTAGGTTCAGCAAAGGCCTCTGGAAGCCATTGCTCCCAGATCATTCAGAATCCAGTCACAACCAAAGTTCCCCAGTGTTAGAAACCTTAAGAAGACTGCCTACTGCTACTCTTTAAGTCACTCGTGGTTCCCGCAGCTAAAATCAGATTGAGAGCAAAGCCCCAGGATGGGGACTGCAGGGAAAGGCTAGGGTTACTGGGGTCCTATGAGGATGTAGGCCCAGAATCCTCAGTTCTCATTGCTTCATATCCATGATGGCGTTGTTTAAATCTGTATCCTCTTTTGATGTCCTGTATCTAATCAGAGAATACCAAGCAACCAAGTATTTATTTCCGTGTCATTATCAATGTTTAATAAAGCCACAGAGCCTGTGGCCATGTACACTTTCATTTTTAATTTGAAGATCATTAGCTTCTGATTCTATTTTTTTAAATTATTTTAACCTTTGTGGTTCGTTCTTTTTTGTAGATGTTGAATTATTTATATGGCTTCCTTCTGGGTCTTTTGCAATACATATTTTCTAAATATTTTTATATTTACATCAATTAGGTCTACTATGAGCTCATGTTCAGAAATGGAATATGAGAATTGCCATCTTTGGAAGAATAAAGTCTATAGAGAACTGGGTTTAGGGAAAATTGGTATTTTCTTGTTTTCCAGGAATACTGAATATCTGGCCAAGGAAGTAAAAAAAAAAAAAAAAAAAAAAACACCTTAGAAGAAAATATCTGCTAATGCACTATTCAAAATGAGAGACTCATTTTTGGAGATGCTGAGAATTTGTTTTAGATATTTTTATTCCTTCCAAGACTGACTTTTTCAGCTGCAATGACTCCCTGACATGCTATTCCTAAGAATCCACATTACTGGAACAGTTTCAAAATATGGTTCAAATTTGAAAATATGAATTCTTGGTATCCTGAAAGCATCTGTTCATTTTTAAACAATTCCACAAAATATAGCACACTGGGTTAGAGATGACCCCCACATAGAGATGGTCAGCAACATAGATTTAAAAGTGTACACGTTAGGTTTATATTAAATACAATATTTTTTTTCTTATTACTTGGCAATCAATCATTGCTGTATATTGGATGCTTACTGTTCATTGAGCATTGTACTAACCTCTTTGGAATTTCAATACAGTAGAGTGGAAGATTTGATTCCTGCCCACCAAGAGCATATAGTTTAGTAGGCTCAAAGAAAGTTTGTTCCTAAATTTGTGAGGGCTTCTAAACCTAAGGAACTTTATGAATTCCTTTTTTTTTTTTGTGGGGGAGGGGGCACAGGTATCAGCATGGACCATCTTATCCTGGGAAAAGTTAAACCAGTGCTATTTCTAAATGAACGGTGTTTTCATTTTTTATTTTTATTTTTACCTGTACTCGAGGCTGAATGTGATTCTGCACTACATGTAAAATCTGACAAAAAATGCCCAAGACTTTGCAGTATCCCTCAACAATTTAAAGGACAGAACCTTCATCTTTTTAAGCAAGGAATACTAGTTATGTTTATCTCTAGAATTCCTAATTACCATAACTGAATTCTTGCCTTCATGCTTTGTGTGCTTCAGATGTCGCATTTTTAATACAAAAACTTGATTAAAGATACAATTCAGTGGTAGACCAAATGCATTTAAATGGAATAATATTTGAATAATCATCAAATATTTCAGAATATTAATGCATTTAACTTCAAAGAGAAGGACCTGAAAATAATATTTTATCATTGCGAACTCAAGATGTTACTAGATCCATATACAGAAATGATTCCTTTAAAATTACTGTTTGATCACTCTGTTCCCATTTTATGCCATCTTGGAGAGCTACTCTAAAGAACTTAATAACTAGAATTAAGAAGGAGATTGACAGATTTATATTAGACTTACTTAGTTTGAGACACAAGGATCACCTTGCTAAAGTACCTAGAATGAGAAGTAAAAGGAGCCCTCTGCCATTCCAGAGGTCCAAAAGGAACAAAGGAGATGTGAAGTCTGATCAGAATCTCAACAGAAACTGCCTAAAATCCCTTCAAGAGTTCTAAAATTCTCATTAAACATGTCTGCCAGCAAAAAAAGTCTTTCAATTAGAGGTACGATTGAAAAAAATCCGAGGCAGAGATTCAAATGGAAAATACACACCATAAGGAGAGAAGCTCTCCTGATTCTTGAATTAAGAAAACATGACCACCCTGTTGCTCAGCTCAAAACTCAGAGCAAAACAGTTCACTGCTCCTATTCAGGGGGTCTGGGAAGAGTGAAGGGAGACAGGGATTCATTACCCCAGAGAACTCCTAGGACTCTAACTGCTCTGAAATGTTGTGAATCAGCCTCTTTGCCCCCTGGGAAATGTAATTTTCCCCTTTTCTTTGCTACAATTCCCTTACCACCTCCAACAAGATCACTTTTTGGATGTTATGAAATCACGCAGCATATACCAACCATCCTCCCAAAGCCTTATATAATTATAGTGGATGTGACAACTGCTCTGTCTAACCACTTTACTATTTCCCTGCTTTCAATTAGTCAATCAGTCAATGAGCAGATTTTTGGAGCATTTTCTCTGTGCAGAGCACTGTACAACCACTTGGAAGAATACAGTACAAAAGAGTTCAGAGACACATTCCCTGACTACAGGAATTTACAGTCTAGAGGAGGAGCTTAGTGTTAAAGAGTGGAATTTGTATTTCCTGTCATCCAAGCACAGGTCCCATGATGGAGTATTTGTATGTGCCATCACTTTGTCAGAATAATTTATGGTGTCTTAACAAAGGTTCATCTCTGTTGGAGTTGGAAATCTGTTGAAAAAATTTTTCGTTTCATCCAGTTCTATAACAGTCTATTTTCTGACCTTGAAACTATGGGCTAGAGAAGTAATCAGGAAAATTATTATATAAGCATCCTGGGAAGCAGTTTGAGATTCAAATAGATATTGTTTCAACTCATTTTGAATCTTGGGCATGTCTACCGTAACTTCCAATTACCACCTTCCCTAAAATAGCTTTCTCAATCCCACAAAAAAAGAGGAGAAATTGAATTATTTTAAATCTGGTAAAAAAAAATTACCTGCAACATTTTTTTTCCACTTACTATTTTTAGAAATATTGAACTAAAATTCCACCTTAGGAATGTTAGGCTTGAATATAACCATAAGATTATTTAGAAGAAAATCCATCCTTTTCCAAGTTTTGTCTCTACGTCAGTTTCAAATGTGAGCTTAATCAGATTGGCAATTCATGAGTCTTCTGAACTGTAAACTCTCTGGATGACTGAAAATACTTTGTGTGACTGAAATAATAATAGCATTTATTAAGCACTTATTATGTATCAAGCTCCGTTCCAAGCATGGGGCTAGATATAAGATAATCAGGTTGGGCATGTAACCTGTCCCAAAGAGGGCTCACAGTTTTAATCCCCATTTTATATCTGAGGTAACTGAGGCATGGAGAAGTTAAGTGACTTGCCCAAGGTCACACAGCAAGCGAGTGGCAGAGCTGGGATTACAAACCAGGTCCTCTGATTCCCAGGCCCGTGCTTCTTTTCACTAGACCACACTGTCCTATACGTTCCACTAAAACAGCTAGGATAGAGGTGCTTTACCACTCCCATTTCTTTGTACCTTTATAACCTCACTGCTGTTACATTTAAGAAATTACCGGAATAATAAGGTTCAAAGAATAAGTTGAAGCACAAAGAACATTCTTTTATAAAGTGTACTCATTTACACTGAATAAAGAAGAATGATAAATTACATCCCCCGCAGAGTATTAAAACGCCAAATTGCACTCATGATTTTGAGGTGTTTTATTTTATATTTTTTCTCTAATTGTTTCAAAATCTATGTATCCTTCTATCCTTGTAATTGTCAGCCTAAAACCAGCCCACTCTGGGAGACAGGAAGAGATTCATTTACTTCTGAACGCCTTTCCCAAAGGGAAAACTCACAGCATAAAGTGTCAATCAGTTACCTGATGGCATCATTTATTAAAGCCAATCGCAGGGAGGATTTAGGAAAAGAAGGTGGGAACTAACTAGTTTGGTAACTTTTCTATAGAATGGTAAGGGGTATCCAAGTCCTGTATGTAAATATATATGTATATATTATTTGTAAATATTTTTTCTGCCTGTTTTCCACATTATAATGTAAATTCTTTGTGGGCAGGGAATATGCCATTTCGTTGTTTTGCATTTCCCAAGTGGTTATGCAGGGTATGATATCTTGTGGCTGGTCAATGGATACTTTTAATAATAATAATGATGGCATTTGTTAAGCGCTTGCTTTGTGCAAAGCAGTGTTCTAAGCACCGGGGAGGATACAAGGTGATCAGGTTGTCCCACATGGGGCTCACAGTCTAAATCCCCATTTTACAGATGAGGTAACTGAGGCAGAGAGAAGTTAAGTGACTTGCCCAAAGTCACACAGCTGACAAGTGGCGGAGCCGGGATTTGAACCCATAACCTCTGACTCCCAAGCCCCTGCTCTTTCCACTGAGCCACAATTCTTCTCTACTGTAATGAGAAGCAGTACTGCGTGTTGGAAAGAACTCATGCCTGGGAATCAAAGGACCTGAGTTCTAATCCCTGCTCCATCTCTTGCCTGTTTTGTGACCTTGGACAAGTCACGTACCTTCCTCCCTCACGTGCCACCCTCCCTCACTTGTAAAATATTTATTCTCCCTTCAACTTTCACTTTAAGTCCCATGGGGGACAAGAACTGTGTATGACCTGATTAGCTTGTATCTACTACAGTGCTTGGCACACAGTAAATACTAAACATATAATCATTATTTGTTATTATTATTATTTTTATAATGAAATTTTGCAAAAGCTAAACCACCTCTCTTGACAACCTCTTGTTGAGAGGGACCTAATTAAAATCCAGCTAGGATTGCCAACATTTGGAGTCTGAGTGAGAATTGTGTCTGCCAGGGACATGATCCTATTGGCCAGAGTGGGAAAAATGGAGAAAGAAATTCCTCTGAGCCCTGAGCAGCCATCTCTCTGGAAACAGGAATGGCTAGCTGAATATCTCATTATGCCCTTGCTGCCTGATGGGGTAATTTAGAAAGCCACAGGTTGGGCCAGTAAAGTCAGGGGTGAAACTTTCATGATGCTCTCTCTAGGGAGTCTCTAAAAATGATTATTTACCACTATAGAAAAAAATATATACAAGGTTATAATATTTATTAATAAGAACTGTGTTTTTAAGCACTTATTATGTTTCAAGGACTTTTCTAAGTGCTGGGGTAAAATACAAGATAATCAGGTTGAACCCATCCCCGTACCACAGGGGGACCACAATCTAAGAGGGAGGAGGGGAATTTTTGTTTGCTTTTTTATGGTATTTGTTAAGTGCTTATTATGTGCCAGGCACGGTGCTAAATGCTGGGTTAGAAGCAAGTTTGGATACAGTACCTGTCTCTAATGGAGTTCACAATTTTAATCCCCATTTTACAGATGAGGGAACTGAGACACAGAGAAGTTAAGTGACTCACCCAAGGTCACACAGCAGATAAGTGTTGGAGCCAGGATTAGAACCCAGGTCCTTCCAACTTCCAGGTCCGTGATCTACCCACTAGGCAACACTGCTTCAAATGGGCACTGAATCCCCACTTTACAGATGAGGAAAATGGGACAAAGAAACATGGTCACCCGAAAGACAAGCGGTAGAGGTAGGATTAGAACTCAAGTCCTCTGACTCCCATTAGGAAAAGAGCACGGGCACGAGCCTGAGCCAGGGGGAAGAACTTGAGTTCTAATCCTGGCTCCACCACTTGTCTGCCGTGTGACCTTCGGAGAGGTACTTAACTTCTCTGTACCTCGCTTTCTTCATCTGTAGTTTGGGGATTAAGACTGTGAGCCCTGTGTGGGACAGGGACCGTGTCCACCTTATTATCTTATATCTGTCCCAGGGCAATGTCTGGCACATAATAAGCACTTAACAAGCACTAGGATTGTTATTATTATTAGGCCACACTGCTTCTCTTTGTTACCTGGACCCTGGCCTTTCCTCTGAAAATCCAATCTAATTATTATTGCTTCAGAGATTATTTTGGCTAGAAAAATGGCAAGAGCGTCCCCAAATTGTCAGAGGGTCCCCAAATTGTCAGAGTCCCATCATGATAAAACTCTTACCATAGCAACTTTAAGGAATGAGTTACTTCAGTCTCTCAAGATTTGTTCATGAAACGGCAGACAGAAAAAGGGAATTTCCAAGCATATTCCAGAGGCATAATAAAAAACTGGGAACTCGGAACATACAGGAGGCTGGAAGATCCAGTCAGGAGTGGATTCCTCTAACACTTTCCTTCATTCAATCATATTTATTGAGTGCTTACTGTGTGCAGAGCACTATACTAAGCTTTTGGGAGAGTAAAATATAACAGTGAGCAGAAACTTTCCTGCCCACAATGAGCTTACAGTCTAGAGGGGGAGATGTCCAAATAGAGATGTCTTGAAGGCAGAAGGAAATGCGAGACTGTAGAGAGGGAGAGAGATCAAGGCTGGAGATGTAGATTTGGGTATCATCTGATGATGATGATGATCTGCATAGAGGTGGTAGTTAAAGTCATGGGAACAAATGAGTTCTCCAAGGGAGTGGGTGTAGATGGAGAATAGAAGGGGACCTGGAACAGAACCTTGAGGGACCCCCACAGTCGGGAGGTGGGAGGCAGAGGAGGAGTTCATGGAAGAATGAGTGGCCAGGGAGAGATGAGGAGAATCAGGAGAAGACAGTGTCAATGAAGCCGAAGTTGTGTAATGGTATAGGAGAAGCGAGTGGTAGACACTGTCGAAGACAGCTGAGAGATCAGGAGGATTAGGATGAAACAGAGGCCGTTGGATTTGGCAAGAAGGAGATCATTGGTGACCGAGGGGATGGTTTCTGTGGAGTGAAGGGGATGGAACCCAGATTGGAGAGGGTCAAGGAGAGAATTAGAGGAGAGGTATTTGAGGCAGTGGGTGTAAACAGCTTGCTCAAGGAGTTTGGAGGGGAATGGTAGGTGGGAGATGGGGTAATAACTGGAGGGAGCTATGGGGTCAGATGAGGATTATTTTGTGATAGGAGAGACATGGGCATGTTTGAAAGCAGTGAGGATGAAGCCATTGGAGAACAAACAGTTGAAGATGGCTGTTAGGTTAGGAAGAAGGGAGGGGGGCAAGTGTTATAAGATACAAAGGAATGGGGTCAGATGTGCACGTGGAGGGTGTGGATTTTGAGAGGAGATCTCTACAGGAGATCTGCCGGGAAAGATGGGAGAGTTGAAGAAGGGACAAGAGGGGAGAGTGGTTGGGGAGGGGCAGCTGAGATTTTAGGAAGCTTGTGTCAATTTTCTCAATAAAGCAGGGGGCCAGGTCAATGCAGGGAAGGGATGGGGGAGGCTGGGCATTAGGGGGTTTGAGGAGGGAGTTAAATGTCTGGAACAACTGGCGAGGGTGATGGGCATGACTGTCAATAGCACATCACAGAATGTATGTTTTATTCACATCTTGTGTTCCCCAAAAGAAATCTCTGACGGGAAATTGGATTCTGTTTAAATAACACATTTTACCTAAATGTAATCGTCAGCTTCGAGCTTAGTTCCCCTCTTCTCTGTTTTAAGTTACAATTCATTCAGCTCCTTTGGGATCCCTCTCCCCTGAATCCTGCCACAGTTAATCACTGAGCTGGTCACTTCTCCTGTAATTGCTTTTGAATTTCTACTGTGCTTATTTATGTTGTTAATCCAGTGGAGAAGTCTATTTTCCAATAACTGAAGATCTGCCGGACACTCCATTTCTGAAAATGAGGTTAATGCTTTACCAGACAGTTTGGTAATGCTGTCCACATGGGAATAAAACTCCTTTCACTGCACAGAAGCAGAGTGGAATGATGTGCGGTCATGCTGCCTGCCAATTATGCACTGACCCTCCCCAGCTTCCTGGAAAGGGCCAAACCAGGCAGGAGCTAGCCCAAACACTCCTCGGAAGAGCCAGTGTCCACTCCGACATCCTGAGGCTTGGGTTGGTAGCCCAGACTTCTGCTCAGCAACTAGGACCCGGCCCTCCCCAGCCCCCAAATGGGGTGACTTTGATGTCTGGCCAGAAAGGAGAAGGAGCCAGAACTTCATCCTGCCCCTCGAAAAACCTTCCAACCAAAGCCGGCTTCTCCTTGGGCCACTCCCTGCTGTCTGGCTGTGGACCATGGAGCAGGACTCCAAATGATGCCATTCCACATGCCTCCTCAACACTTCCAAATCCCCTATCCCTCTAACACAGGAAGCCCCCTTGCCTTTCTCTGCCTGAGGGACAGGGACCGTGTCTAATTCCCACCTGTAACCCTTCCTAGTGATTTATTCAGTGCTCTGCACAAAGTTCAACCTCCTATTTAGACTGTGAGCCCCAAGGGAGATGAGGACTGTGCCCAACCTGATTAACTTGTATCTACCCCAGTGTTTAGGACAGTGTTTGACACATAGTAAGTGCTTAACAAATACCTCAACAATAATAATAATAATCTAAATAATAGGAATGCTATTATTACCACTTTCACTTGGGAAAAAGGTACTCCATAAGCTTCTGAAGCATAAAGAATGAGGAAGGGTTTTGGATTTCTCACACCGTCATTAATACAAATTCTGAGCCCAAATTTCTGAGAGCCCGAAGTTAGTCCCTGAAGGCAATGACGTACTTTGGGAAGAACACTGATGCTCAAAGGACATTTATTCCCCTACAGAAACATCTTTCCACTGTTCCTGAGAGTGAGAGGTCTTCCAAGGCCCAAGGCCACCTACTCTCTAAGTCAGTGTTCACATTTTCAATTCAGTCGTATTTACTGAGTGCTTACTGCATGCAGAACACTGTACAAAGTGCTTTAACAATAAACAGACACATTCCCTATTTCCTCCTTGATCCTCGCAGATCATTTTTCTTAAAAAAACCAAGCAAAAAACATTCGGTCTCTGTCTCCTCACTCCTAACGAACCTCCGCATCATACTCCTTACCACTGGCATTAAAGCACTCAATCAGCTCGCCCCCTCCTTGGGTAAATTGTGGCTATCTACTCTTGGATGACTGTGATGATGATTATGATGAATTGCCGATAATAGTAATAATTGTGGTATTTGTTAAGCTCTCACTATGTGCCAAACCCTGTTCTAAGCACTGGGGTAGATATAAGGTAATCCAGTTGGACACAGTCCCTGTCCCATATGGGGATCCCAGTTTTAAGCCTCATTTTACAGATGAGGTAACTGAGGCACAGAGAAGTGAGGTGACTTGTCCAAGTTTACACAGCAGACATGTGATGGAGCCAGAATTAGAACCCACATCCTCTGAATCCCAGGCCCAAGCTCTTTCTACTAGACTATGCTGCTTCCCAAGGTGACGATGAAAGTGATGATAATGGATCTTTGCTCCTCTCCGTTAGCTGGGGATCATTGGCCTAGAGTCAGGTGTGTGGTTGCCATGCAAACCTGCATCCAGTAAACCACATTGATCTGGTCCTCTCAGCAAATTGGTTCATTCTGGGATGACCATGTTGGGATGTTGAGTTGGGCTGTGGCTTTTGTGGGTTCTCTTTCAGGTGCCAGGTTGGGGGCATCTTGTGAGCAGTATGGTTGGCAATGATACTTTTAAACATACAAATGATACATTGATAATGGTAAATTATGGATGGAGAATGATGTAAATGATGGAGAAGCAGCATGGCTTAACGGAAAGAGGGAGTTTCAGGCCTTATTTTGGGCAAGGGGTCGGCAGGGGGTTAGATGGGATCGAGGTACTGAGAATAGGCAGGTGTTAGAAGAGTGGAGTGTGTGGATTGGGTTGCAGCAGGGAATCAGTAAGATCAGGTTGGAGGGAGAGAGCTGACTGAGTGAGAATCAACATCCTTGAAACTCTGCCCCAGTACTTTTTGCAGAAGTTCATAAAATAGGAAAAATAATAACGATAAAAGGGATCAACGTATACTAAATAAATTGAACATTCACTTGCGGGCTTTATATAGGCAGAGAGGCAGAGAGGCAGCGTGGCTCAGTGGAAAGAGCCTGGGCTTGGGAGTCAGAGGTCATGTGTTCTAATCTCATTTCTACCATTTCTCCGCTGTGTGACTTTGGGCAAGTCACTCAAGTTCTCTGTGCCTCAGTTACCTCATCTGTAAAATGAGGATTAAGGCTGAGACTCCCAACTGGGACAACCTGATTACCTGGTACCTATACCAGTGCTTAGAACAGTGCTTGGCACATAGTAAGCGCTGAACAAATATCATCATTGATTTTATTTTTAAATACACCCATGAACACAATTGCTGAGGATAAGATTAAAGCCCATGAGCCTAAGGGTGAGAAGCAGTGTGGCTTAGTGGCTAGAACATGGGCCTGAGAGTTAGAAGGTCCTGGGTTCTAATCCTGGCTCCACCACATGCTTGCTGTGTGACCTTAGACAACTCACTTAAATTCTCTGGGCCTCAGTTACCTCTTCTATAAAATGGGGATTAAGGGTGTGAGCCCCATGTAGGACAGGAACTGTGTCCAACCTCATTAACTTGTAGTTAGAAAAGTGCTTGGCACATAGTAAGTGCTTAAAAAATACCATAATTATTAAAGGTGGGTGTCAATCTAATGAGACACTTTCCATATACTACTACTACTAATAATAATAATAATGGCATTTATTAAGTTCTTACTATGTGCAAAGCACTGTTCTAAGCACTGGGGAGGTTACAAGATGATCAGGTTGTCCCACGGGGGGCTCACAGTCTTAATCCCCATTTTACAGGCGAGGTAACTGAGGCACAGAGAAGTTGTGACTTGCCCAAAGTCACACAGCTGACAATTGGCAGAGCTGGGATTTGAACCCATGACCTCTGACTCCAAAGCCTGGGCTCTTTCCACTGAGCCACGCTGCCACTCTCAGCAGTCCCAACTAAACCCATAGCTCATACTGTTTCCCCATCTGGAAATTCCTCTAAATCAATCACTCAGTCAATCAGTGACATTTATTTTACTCAATGCTTGGGAGAGTACAGTACAGTAGAGTTGGTAGCCATGTTCCCTCACCAAGAGGTCAAAAAACAGCTGACACAGAATGGCTCTCCCCCATCCTGAAAACCCTCCTGAAATCCCATCTCTTCCAGCTATTCGTGCCTAAGTCCTTTTCAACACCTGTGTTTTGGTAGGGATGGTGCTTAGGATTCTTTGCTTCTTCCTCATGTGTGAACTGTTACTCCCGATGCAGTGGAAGTATCATTACAACTCTTCGATGTTACAATGGGGTTCTTAGCTGTCTCTGCTTTATGCCCCATCAACAGTTCAATAATTTCCCCGATTTGGGAATTATGCGGAGGACACTTTACATTCTCATCAGCACCAAATTTATTTTAAGGATCAGCCAAAAGCACAAAATGAAGTGGATTAACAACATAACCTTAAGTTGGGTTTCTCTGTGGAAAGCCACTTTTTTGGGAAGTCGCATAATGATTGATCAAAATGTGGCAAATGAAGCCATTTAAGGCTGGATAAGTATTTCCCTAATCAGAGCAACAGGAGAGTAAGTGCACTTCTATACATAACATGACAGTTTCTTTACTCTGGTTACTGCCAAACGTATCCTGTTCATGGAAGACTGCAAAAAGTATGAAAATAATGCTGGAAACTTATCATTTGTTATTATATTTCAAATGTCACAGGCCATTTATTCAATTGTTCTTAACTCTATCTTTTTAACTCATGATGTTTTCCTCAGAGTGGGCACCCTTGAGATTTATCCAATGTGTTGTGCGAACAGTCACAGACAATTTCACTTCTTAGAACATATTAGTGGATGCTGTTGTTATAAAAGATCCAAATTAAATTCCCCACAGGGATTTTTAACTGCCATATTAGGAAGTACAAAGTGGATTTTTTTCTAGCAATGGGGACTCCCATAATGACTACTGAATATCATTTTGATTATGACAGATGTTGCAAAGACAAAGGAAGAATTTGCAATGAGCCTGTGGGTGTTTTCATCTTAATTTCATCACTTATGTGTTGGAAATATATTCCATAGTGAAATGGAAAGAACTTCTATTCATTACAATTATCTGTTTTGCTTGTTGTTGTGTATTTCTTCCTCACAGCATACTTAGAGCCCATTCTGTTCCCTGCTGTCTTGATTGAGCTACATAACTGGCAGTAGTAAGAGCGAAAAACGTTAAAACATTCACTTGAATTTGAGGGTCCAGTAGGTCGAAAGTGAGCTTAACCCATTCTTTTTAACTTATTACCAGCTCGATGCTGATATTTCCTCAGAGAAATGTCTGTAATTTGAGGGAAAAACAGAAAGGGCTACCATTATACTTTACATTTCTCTTAAGATGTTTTGTTTTGCCACCCAATCACCCTCAAGTGGTAACCGAGTTTCAGGAAGATCTTTTGTCAAGCTTGACAAGATGAGAACAAGCATGGTCTAATGGAAACAGCACGGCCTGGGGGACTTGAGTTCTAAACCCAGCTCTGCCAATTGCCCGCTAGTTGACCTGGCGTATACAATTTAACTTTTCCATGCCTCAGTTTCCTCATATGTAAAATAGGGATGAAATACCTATTTTCCCTCCCTTTAGACTGTGAGCCTCAGGTCTGACAGGGACTGTGTCCGATCTGATCATTTTGTATCTACTGCAGCGCTTAGACTGTGCTAACTCCCTCTAGGCTATAAGCTCATCGTGGGTAGGGAATGTGTCCATTAATTGTTATTAAAAAGCTCTTAGTTCAGTGATCTGCACACAGTAAGTGCTCCATAACTATGATTGATTGACTGGCCTGGCATAGAGTAAACACTTAACAAATATCATAATTATTATTATCAACCAATCAATGGTATTCATTGAGTGTTTCCTGTACATCATCATCAATCATATTTATTGAGCGCTTACTGTGTGCAGAGCACTGTACTGTACAGAGCACTATACTAGGTGCTTGGCAGAGTACAATACAATAGAGTTGGCAGACATCTTCCCTGCCCATTAAAAGTGCACAGACTAGAAGGCGGAGACAGACATTAAAATAAATTAGGGCTATGTACATAAGTGCTGTAGGGCTGAGGATGGAGCGAAAATCAAGAGTTTCAAGGGTACAGATCCTTATTGTCCCACCCAATCCCTATCCTTCTCTGAAACAGCATGGTGTAGTCGATGAAATTCTAATCCCGGCTCTACCACTTGTCAGCTGTGTGGCCTTGGGTAAGTCACTTAACTTCTCTGGGCCTCAGTCCCCTCATCTGTAAAATGGGGATTGAGACTGAGAGCCCCACCTGGGACAGGGACTGTATACAACCCCATTTGCTTGAATCCATCCCCAGCACTTAGTACAATGCCTGGCACATTAGTACACTCTTAATTAATACCACAATTATTATTATTATTATTTTTATTATTGACAGCACCACCATCATTCCTATCTCACAAGGGCATGACCTTGTCATTATCCTCGACTCATCTCTCTCTTTCAACCCACAAATTTAGTCTATCTCCAGTCCTCTTGATTCAACCTTCATAATACTGCCAAAATCCAGCCTTTCCTCTCCATCCAAACTGTTTCTACTCTGATCGAAGCATTCAGCATATCTCGCCTTAACTACTGCTTCAGGCTCCTTGCTGATCTCCCAGCCTCCTGTCTCTCCTCACTCCAGTCCATGCTTCACTCTGCTGTCTGGATCATTCTTCTACAAAAATCCTCAGTCCATGTTGCCCCACTCCTCAAGAACCTCCAGTGGTTACCCAACTACTTCTGCATCAAATAGAAACTCTTTACCATTGGCTTTAATGCTCTCAATCAACTTTCCTTCCTCATCTTACCTCACTGACTTCCTACTACAAGCCAGCACGTTCCCTCTCCCTTCTGCTGCTTTCGCACTTGGATTTATACCCTTTATTCGCCTACCCTCTGCCTCACAGCATTAATGTAAAGAGCCTTAATTTATTTTAATATTTTCCTCTAGACTGTATGTTCTTTGTCAACCAACTCTACTGAATTGTGCTCTCCCAAGTGCTTAGTGCAGTGCTCTGTACAGGAAACACTCAATGCATACTACTGATTGGTTGATAATAATAGCTTAAATGTTATTAATAACAGTCGATCACATAAAGCATCCATCCTGTTGGCCACTCCTGAGTCAACAGGGAAAAGCCAATCGGAGGAAGGATCTAGGGAAAGGGACATGGGTGAACAAATAGAAAGTGAAGAGAAGGCACATTTTGAAAAAGAAAATGAATCAGTCAGTGGCATTTATTGAGCACTTACTATGTGCAGAGCACTGTTCTATGTGCTTGGGAGAGTAAAAGAGAATAAGGAGATATATGCCCTGCCCATAATGAAAATACAGTCTAGAGGATCACGTGTTCAGGAAAGACCTGGACTCCCTCTCCCTAACTCCAAACTCCCCTGTAAAATCTGAGGAAAGACCCCAGGCCTAAGAAACTGAAAGTCCTCTAAATTCTAAGCTTCTTGTGGGCAAGGAACGTTTCTACCAACTCTGTTATATTGTGCTCTCCCAAGCTCTTATTGCGTATCCTGCAATGAAAAGTGCTCGATACCTATCGTGGATTGATCGATCGATTGATTGAAAGTTCTCGAGGAAACTGAAAGCTGCAGAGGAAGGCTTCCTGGAAGGTCTTTAGGAGAAATGAAGAAAGGACAGGAGCCCTGGAGTAGAAATCAATTAGCAGTCAATCAATCAGTGGTATACATCGAGTGCTTGTTATGTACTATGAGAAGCAGCGTGGCTCAGTGGAAAAAGCACAGGCTTGGGAGTCAGAGGTCATGAGTTCTAATGCAGGCTCCGCCACTTATCAGCTGTATGACCTTGGGCAAGTCACTTCATTTCTCTGGGCCTCAGTTACCTCATCTGTAAAATAGGGATGAAGACTGTGAGCCCCAGGGGGCACAACCTGAGCATCTTGTATACCCCCCAGCGCTTAGAACAGTGCTTCGCACATAGTAAGCACTTAACAAATGCCATTATTATGATTATCATTCACTTCTCTGTGCTTCAGCTACCTCATCCGTAAAATGGGGCTTAAGATTGTAAGCCCAACATGGGACAACCTGATTACCTTGTATCTACCCCAGCGCTTAGTACTGTGCTCGGCACGTAGTAAGTACTTAACACATACCAACATTATTATTTTTATTATTACTAATTGCTTGGGAGAGAACAATGCAATGGAGTTAGTAGACATGATCTCTACCTTCAAGGTGATTACAATCCAACGAGGGAGATGGACGTTAAAAGAAACTACAGATAGAGCAGGTGGCAAAGAATAATCGATCAGTGGTATTTACTGAGCACTTAGAGTGCAGAGCACTGTACAAAGCACTTTGTTGTTGGCGGATGCCGTCGAGTCCTGTCCTATCCAAAGTGATGCCATAGACACATCTCTCCCAGAACGCCCCACTTCCATCTGCAATCATTCTGGTAGCGTATCCTTAGAGTTTTCTTGGTAAAAATCCAGAAATGAATTACCACTGCCTCCTTCCATGCAGTAAATGAGTCTCCACCCTCGACTCTCTCCCAGGCCACTGCTGCCCAGCATGGGTTAATTTGGACTTGTAGCTGATTGCCTGACACTCACTAGCCACTACCCTAGCTAGGAATGGAATGGGTTGGCCTCTGCTTGACTCTCCCTCCCATAGTCGTGACTAGTAGAAGGCTGGAAACTCTCCAGGTCCGACCCTGAGGAGGGACAAAGCACTTTAGAGTGTACAATAATAATAATAATGGTGGTATTTGTTAAGTGCTTACTATGTGCAAAGCACTGTTCTAAGCGCTGAGGGGGGTACAAGGTGATCAGGCTGTCCCACTTGAGGCTCACAGTCTTAACCCCCATTTTACAGATGAGGCAACTGAGGCCCAGAGAAGTTAAGTGGCTTGCCCGAGATCACACAGCTGACAAGTGGCGGAGCTGGGATTAGAACCCATGACCTCTGACTCCCAAGACCACGCTTTTTCCACTGAGCCACACTACAGAGGTATGTACCTAAGTGCTGTGTGGCTGAGGGTGAGGTGAATGGTCAGAGAACACGTCTGTCTATTGTTATATTGTATTCTTTCAAGTGCCTAGTTCAGTGCTCTCACACAGTAAGCGCTCAATAGGTACCATCGACTGACTGACTAAGTTAATGGGTATAGATCTGAGAACATAGCCTAGGAGAAAGGGAGGGCGAATAGGGTGGGGAGATGAGAGATTAGTCAGAGAAGGCTTCATGCAAGTGATATAATTTTCACAGGGCTTTGAAAATGGGGACATCATTTGTGTTAGATAAGAGATAACTTTCCCTTTATTATTAGTTCAGACATGACTGTTGGCTAATATTTCCAACAAATTTTCTGAAAACTCCTAAATCGCTTCTCCTTCCACGACTCACTGCTCCCGGGAAAAAGAAACAGTGGAAATAATGGAAAGAGTGAAGTGCTCTTTATTAATAAAGATTAATTCCCAGGGCTCATAAAGTCGTTTCAAAAATTGATGCTGTTAACAAGGGGAATTTGGGGAGAGCCCAGATATGAGAACGGTCTTCTCGTAAAGCCTATTTACTTAATTCTTGCAGTCAACAGTGAAAGTTCGGGTTTTCCCAAGAGTGCTGTGCCTCGTGGCTTCCTACAGACACACAGCATGGTAAAGCCCCTAGCAGATTGGTTTTTGATCTGTTCCTGCTCCTTCCTGCTGTCGCTACTTTCTCTAGCACCTGTGGGAAAAAGCTCTCCAGATGTTACCATGCCAACTCGCTGCCTCAAGCCAATAAGCTGAGATAGCGGTGGGGAAGGTGGAACCTTCCTCTCGAACTCAACTAAAGGACGGTTTTCGCCAGTTTGATTTTGATCCAATAGATGTGAGGTTAAAATAAGTCCAGGGGCTGATGCAGAGAAAAGTTAGGTTCTTTGATTTCATATTGCACTTTTATTTCAGAGACTTCAAAGCACTTCCTGATATGCCTAGTTCTGCCACAGCACTAGAACATTATTAGGGGACTAGGGAGTGTTTGTCTGACAAACGAGTACCGCAGTGTTGGAAGAAGCAGCTTGAACGCAGGTGTATATATAAGTGCATGCGTGTGTTTGGGTGGCATCAGAAACTGAGTGTACTTAATAATAAATAATAATAATAATGGCATTTATTAAGTGCTTACTATGTGCAAAGCACTGTTCTAAGCACTGGGGAGGTTACAAGGTGATCAGGTTGTCCCAAGGGGCTCACAGTCTTAATCCCCATTTTACAGATAAGGTAACTGAGACCCAGAGAAGTGACTTGCCCAAAGTCACACAGGGAGCGCTCAACAAATATGAATGAATGAATGAATGAACACAGCTGACAAGTGGCGGAGCTGGGATTTGAACCCCTGACCTCTGACTCCAAAGCCCGTGCTCTTTCCATTGAGCCATGCTACTTCAGCCTAGCTTTTCCGTAATCAACCAATCAGTGGCATTTATTGAGCACTTAAAGTATGCAGAGCACTTTACCATGCCATTGGGCGAGTACAACGTAACAGGCCTGGGAGTTAGAGGTCATGGGTTCTAATCCCAGCTCCATCGCTTGCCTGTTGTGTGACCTTGGGCCAGCCACTTAACTTTTCTGTGCCTCAGTTTTCTCATCGGTATAATGGGGATTTGATGCATGGCTCAGTGGAAAGAGCCTGGGCTTTGGAGTTAGATGTCATGGGTTCAAATCCTGGCTCTGCCAATTGTCAGCTGTGTGACTTTGGGCAAGTCACTTCACTTCTCTGTTCCTCATTTACCTCATCTGTAAAATGGGGATTTAAACTGTGAGCCCCCCGTGGGACAACCTGATCACCTTGTAACCTCCCCAGCACTAACTATGCTTTGCACATAGTAAGCGCTTAATAAATGCCATTATTATTATTATTATTCTCTGTGCTTCAGTTACCTCATCTGTAAAATGGGGGTTAAGACTATGAGCCCCCTGTAGGGCAACCTGACCACCTTGTAACCTCTCCAGTACTCACTATGCTTTGCACATAGTAAGCGCTTAATAAATGTCATTATTATTATTATTATTATTATTATTATTATTATTATTATTATTATGAGTCAGAGGTCATGGGTTCTAATCCCTGCTCCACCACTTGTCTGCTGCATGACCTTGGGCAAGTCACTTAACTTCTCTGTGCCTCAGTTACCTTATCTGCAAAATGGGGATTAAGACTGTGAGCCCCACGTGGGACAACCTGATTACCTTGGATCTACCCCAGCGCTTAGAACACTACTTGGCACATAGTAAACACTTAATGAATACCATTATTATTATTACTTATCTACATGAGGACAGAGACTATGTCTGACTGACTTAGAGGAATTGTAGGAGGTAGGTGGGGAGATAACTGGATGAAGCCATGGGCTCAAGGTAGGATTTTTTTAGGATAGGGGTTACCCTCTCCATCCAACCTCTAACAGTACTTGGCACATAGTAAGCGCTTAATAAATACCATCATTATCATCATTCCATAGGTTTGTCTCCAGTGGCTACCAATCATTCTGTGCATCAGGCAGAAACTCCTCACCCTGGGCTTCAAGGCTGTCCATCACCTCGCCCCCTCCTACCTCACCTCCCTTCTCTCCTTCTCCAGCCCAGTCCGCACCCTCCGCTCCTCTGCCGCTAATCACCTCACCATGCCTCGTTCTCGCCTGTCCCGCCATCGACCCCCGGCCCACGTCATCCTCCAGGCCTGGAATGCCCTCCCTCTGCCCATTCGCCAAGCTAGCTCTCTTCCTCCCTTCAAGGCCCTACTGAGAGCTCACCTCCTCCAGGAGGCCTTCCCACACTTAGCCCCCTCCTTCCTCTTCCCCTCCTCCCCCCCCATCCCCCCATCTTACCTCCTTCCCTTCCCCACAGCACCTGTATATATGTATATATGTTTGTACATATTTATTACTCCATTTATTTATTTTACTTGTACATATCTATTCTATTTATTTTATTTTGTTAATATGCTTGGTTTTGTTCTCTGTCTCCCCCTCTAGACTGTGAGCACACTGTTGAGTAGGGACTGTCTCTATATGTTGCCAACTTGTACTTCCCAAGTGCTTAGTACAGTGCTCTGCACACAGTAAGTGCTCAATAAATATGATGGATTGATTGATTGATTGTCCCATTCTAGGCCAAATCCTCATACCATTTTGAGAGGTAGCCCTATTAGGTTTTTCGGGATTTGACTAGCCATACTCGGTGTCTATTTTTGATATTCTGGATGAAATAAATAGTAGAAAGACCACGGGCCTGGGAGTCAGAGGATCTAATCCTGATCCTGCCACTTGCATGCTGTGAAATCACTTAACTTCTCTGTGCCTCAGTTTCCTCACCTGCAAAATGGGGATTAAATACCTGCTTTTCCTCCTACTGCAGCTGTGAGCCTCACAAGGGACTATGTGCTATCAGATCATCTTGCATCTATCCTGGCATTTAGTACAGTGCTTAACACGGAAAGTGCTTAACAAATCCCAGGATGATAATGATCATAATTCATTCATTCATTCATTCAATCGTATTTATTGAGCGCTTACTGTGTGCAGAGCACTGTACTAATTGCTTGGGAGGTACAAGTTGGCAACATATAGAGATGGTCCCTACCCAACAACGGGCTCACAGTCTAGAAGACTGTGATTAATATTTATTGTTTCTTTCTCCCTCCCACTACCACAGGCACAAGGTTATAGATGTCCGGATACTAAGCACGCACATACTCAGAATTCTGGCCATTAAAACCTAGAAAAATTCATGCTGGGATATTGGAAAACAAAGGAGAAACAGAGAGATTTTCTATTCTCTCCATCAAAGAACATAAAGAAAGTACAAACACAACAGTAATTAAAAAATAATTTAGAAGGCCCAGAAACTCAGCCCTGGGAAAACCGTTGATAGGATTCTAGGTTAAATGGCCACAATTCAGGCCACAGCAGTTTCACCCTGGAACAATTAAAGAAGGGGATTATAAATATTAATTTTAGAGGTTAATAGAATTTATCATCACCTATTCAAGCAACGTGGCCTAATGGAAAGATCCCAGGTCTGTGAGTCAGAGGACCTGGGCTCTAATCCCAACTCCGACAATTTTTTTTTTTAAATGGTATTTGTTCAGCACTTACTGTGTGTCAAGCACTGTTCTGAGAGCTGGGTAGATAAAAATTAATCAGGGCGCATAGAGTCCTTGTCCCTCAAGGGCTCACCCTCTAAGTAGGAGGGAGAACAGGTATTAAATTCCCATTCTGAAGTTGACAAAATTGAGACACGGAGAAGTTGAGTGGCTAGCCCAAGGTCATACAGCAGGCAAGTGGCAGAGCCTGAATTAGAATCCAAGTCCTCCGTCTTCCAGGCCCATGCTTTATCCACCAGGCCATGCTGCTTCTCTCCTTGGCCTGCAATGTGACCTCAGACAAGTCACTGAACTTCTCTGTACCTCAGTTTCCTTATCTGTAAAATGGGGATTAAATCCTTCTCCCTCCTACCTAGAATGTGAACTCCTAATGGGACAGGGACTGTGTGCAATTTGATATTCTCCTATCTACTGCTGCACTTAAAACAGTATTTGGCACATAGTCAACATTTAACACCTACAATAATTATTATCATTATTACTCTAGAACTTGCCAATTTCACACTGAGGTTCTTGGTCTAACTTCCGAGGAGTATGATTATATGGAAATAGCCAACCCACTATTAATAATGATAATAATAATAATAATAATAATAATAATAATAACGATGAAATTTATTAAGTGCTTACTATGTGCAAAGCACTGTTCTAAGCAATGGGGAAGTTGCATTCATTCATTCATTCAGTTGTATTTATTGGGCACTTACTGTGTGCAGAGCACTGTACTAAGCGCTTGGGAAGTACAAGTCGGTGACATCTGTACCCAACAACGGGCTCACAGTCAAGAAGCGGGAGACAGACAACAAAACAAAACATGTAGACAGGTGTCAAAACCGTCAGAACAAATAGAATTAAAGCTATATGCACATCATTAACAAAATAAATAGAATAGTAAATAGGTACAAGTAAAATAAATAGAGTAATAAATCTGTACAAATATATATAAGTGCTGTGGGGAGGGGAAGGAGGTAGGGCAGGGGGGATGGGGAGAGCATTATTTACTCCCAGTGCTTAGCGCGTAGTATTTTAAAAATCATTATTATTACTATTACTATCATTATTTTTGCAAGCACCTGACTACAAGGTGATCAGGTTGTTCCACGGGGGGCTCACAGTCTTAATCCTCATTTTACAGATGAGGTAACTGAGGCACAGAGAAGTTAAGTGACTTGCCCAAAGTCACACATCTGACAATTGGCAGAGGTGGGATTTGAACCCATGACCTCTGACTCTAAAGCCTGTGCTCTTTCCACTGAGCCACGCTGCTTCTCTATTACATTGAATACAAACCTATTTTTACACTTACAGCAATTTCCATATTGATTTTTGAATTACACGATTATTTGGCCTTTTCCCCGGGAGAGAAGATTTAGTTTTATCTTTGTACTGTCCCTTTGTCACAGTGCCAAAGAGTGGGGCGCTCAAATCTATTTCGTCCTGTTTGTTCTTCGTTGAACATCTCAGAGATATTATGCATTTGTTTGTATTTTATTATTGGATTTATGCTTTGAACACTACTTTGAGGTATTTATGCAACTGCTTTATAGCTGCATCAGTAAACCTGTCATGTTTCTAACCTTTTCCTCAGATGATGGTGAAGAAAATAAATTAAATTGAAAAACTAGGAAAGTAGGGAGAGTTTGAGTTTGGCTTTGAAATCAGCAAATTTATAAAGGAATCTCAGAGAACTGTTTGAACACTACCCTGGAAGGAGTAGAAGTAATATAATAGGAGAGTGATAAAACCCGTTTAGCAATCACAGTTCACTGTCAGTGGTTTCTTTTTTCCAGTAAGAAGGACAATATATGATCCGAAAGCCTTTCTCATTATTCCAGGAGAAGAGAGAGGAAAGTTTTTACCTTTTGGTGATTATGGTCATTGTGGCCATAGCTGATCGCATAAACTAAATGTGTCTACCAGCCTACTTAATGTGATTGAAATTTGCCAAGATTACTGAGTGGTGTTAGAAGAGTCAATATGCTACAAAGAGGAAATTGGAAACTCAGAAGTAGCGGCTTTAGTGCACTGTAATTTGCGGTTAAAGGAGTTGAACAGGCAGGGAGAGGAGTAGCTTCAAAGATGTCTAAGATGGGGGAGGAAGGATCAGGAGGCAGTGTAAGAGCCTGGGAATTAGAAGGACCTGTGTTCTAATCTTGACCCCGTCACTTGTCTGCTGTGTGACCTTAGGCAAGTCACTTAACTTCTCTGTGCCTCGATGACCCAATTGGGGATGAAGTCTGTGAGCCCTTTGCTTGACAGAGACTGTGTCCACCCTGATTAACTTGTATCTATCCCAGCGCTTAGTATAGTACCTGACGCATAGTAAGCGCTTAACAAATACCGTTAAAAAAAAAAGGACAGTAAATTGCTGGACATTGTCAGAACTTAGCCAGTGCCACAATTATCATAACAGGAGATTTGAGGAGGAGGAAGACCTCAGTCAGGAATGAGAGGAAGTAAGGTAAGGTAACAGAACATTTTAAATATGAAAGTAAAATGAGGACTGTTTGAGTTGATCCCATTTTCAGGAGAAAAGTATTTTCAATCAATCAATCAATCGTATTTATTGAGCGCTTCCTGTGTGCAGAACATTGTACTAAGCGCTTGGGAAGTACAAGTTGGCAACATATAGAGACAGTCCCTACCCAACTACTGAAGGAAGCGCTCCTTTTTTTCCCCACTCTTTCTCCTCCTGGGCACCACCCCCCGCAAAAAACAAACAAACAAACAAAAACCTATTTTAGGTTGAACAGGAAAAATGACCTCTCCCCTATTCAGTAGTGTTGAATTTAGATGATTGCTTGATAGACTGACACTGAATTGATCATTTTGAAGCAGCAAGGTCATGAGTTCTAATCCCAGCTCCATTACTTGTCTGTGTGGCCTTGGGTAAGTCACTTGACTTCTCTGTGCCTCAGTTACCTCATCTGTAAAATGGGGATTAAGGCTTTGAGCCCTCTGTGGGACAGGGACTGTGTCCACTCAATTTGCTTGTATTCACCCAAGCACTTAGTACAGTACAGAGAAGCAGCATGGCTCAGTGGAAAGAGCATGGGCTTTGGAGTCAGAGATCATGGGTTCGAATCCCGACTCCACCACATGTCTGCTGTGTGACCTTGGGCAAGTCACTTAACTTCTCTGAGCCTAAGTTACCTCATCTGTAAAATGGGGATTAAAACTGTGAGCCTCACGTAGGACAACCTGATCACCTTGTAACCTCCCCAGCGCTTAGAACAGTGCTTTGCACATAGTAAGTGCTTAATAAATGCCATTATTATTATTATTACAGTGCCTGGCAAGTAGTAAGTGCTGAACAAATACCATAATTATTACTTTCCTTCTCTCCTGTTCAGTTACCTCATCTGTAAAATGGGTATTAGGACTGTGAGCTCCATGTGGGACAGGGACTGAGTCCAACCTGATTAGCTTGTACCTACCCCAGTACTTAGAACAGTGCTTGACACAAAGTAAGTGCTTAACAAATACCATCGTAATTATAATTATTATTATTGTTGTTGTTATTAAGGCAATTTACCTAGGCAAGTTACTTCTGGCAAGTAACAACAGATGCCCGGGAGGGTGTCCTGGGCAAATCAGGAGAGGACTAGCAGTTTGAGCATTGAGCAAAGCACTAAACGGAACTCTACCACTAACATCCTAGCCCTTCTTCTGCTAGGACAAATATTTACCTAATTAGAGCCCCATAAACTCAAGCAAATGCCTCTTCTTTTGCAAAACTTCAGCTGATCTTGAGCATTAGCCTTGGACTAATTGAAGTCAGTCAATCAATGGTATAGTCCTCAATCAGTTCAGAAAGAGCCAGGCATGGCAAATAGCTTCTGCAACTCTGTAACTCTTTAGGTCAATGAATTAGCTAAAAATCTTTCCAGGCCACACCCTCATGAAGATAGTGATTAGCATTCCATCGCATTTATTGAGCACTTAATGTACTAAGCACTTGGGAGAATACAATATAACAATAAAAGGACAGGTTCCCAGCCCACACAAGCCTACAGCCTACAGGGGAAAACAGACATTAAATAAACAAATGACAGATAGGTACATAAGGGCTGTGGGTCTGAGAGGGGAATAAAGGGAGCAAGTCAGGGCGAAGCAGAAGGGAGTGGGAGAGGAAGAAAAGAGGGCTTAGTCAGGGAAGGCCTCTTGGAGGAGATGGGCCTTAAATAAGTCTTCGAGTAATTGTCGGATTTGAGAGGGAGGGCAGGATGTGGTGAGGTAGCATTGACACATCACCAAAGCTAATATGCAAACCAAACATTTACAAAACAATCATTAACAAGAGGGGAAAAACCCTAAACTGAACTCTACCACTAACATCCTAGCCCTTCTTCGGCTAGGACAAATATTTACCTAATTAGAGCCCCATAAACTCAAGCAAATGCCTCTTCTTTTGCAAAACTTCAGCTGATCTTGAGCGCAGAGAATGAGAGGACTGTCTGCATATCACAACTTTTTATCTCACTAACAATGGGTTTGGTTCATGTTTGGACTGTAATCAACTTGATATTCACTGAGTAGTTATGCTGACAACTGGCCATTCAGGATTTCATTCTTGACTATTTCTTATAGTGTCTTTTTCAGCTATTTTTTTGCAACTCATCTGAAGGTGAGGAGGTCTTTACTGGTTTGTCCCTTTCTATAAATATATGCACATGTATGAATTCATGCTCTGCCCACAGTAAGCACTCAATAAATACGATTGAATGAATGAATGAATACACTTGGATCCCTGACCTTTGGGCATTTGCTATTCACTCTGCCCTTAGCCCCACAGTGCGTATGTGCATATCTATAAATTCTATATTATAAACAATTTATTTATATTAATATTTGTCTTCCCCTCTAGACAGAAAGCTCATTGTGGGCAGGGAACATGTCTACAAAGTCTGTTTTACTGTCCCCTAAAAAGCACCTAGTGAAGTGCTCTGCAAACGGAACTCAATAAGTGCCATCGATCGATTGATTGGTAAATTGATATCAAACTTTGTTACACAGTTTATAGGGGGATTTGCAATGAGAGTGTTTGTTCAAACAGTGATGACATCCTGATTTTGACAAAATACCCTCTTTGTTTACTTGTCCTTATGTTCTACCATATGTCATTGCTTGAAATGATATTGAGTAATGTGTCTGTCATATTGGCAGGGTTGTTACTTTAATAGAAGGAACAGATGCTGACTGGCGGTCCTAAATTAAAAAAGGAGTTTTTTAATTTTTGAGTTATAAATTGCTTTATAAACATAGTCACTGTCATGAACTAAATTTATAGGCCACTGACATTTGAAGTGTGTGTTTTGCAACATTTCATCCAGTTCCTAGGTATGACGCTCAGGGGAAAAATGATGGTCACATTAAAGTTCCCGAGAACTCTATGTTTTGATTATCTCCATTGTCAACAGTATGAAGTGGTTGTCACTCTAGAATGAGCACTGCACTTTTCACTTTGGAGACTTACAAAAGATCTTTACATAAGCGCTGTTACTGAGAAATAAATGATATGAGAGGAATAAGAAGAAGGCCCACCAAAATAATGACAATGAAATTTAGATTAAAAGGTGTAAATGAAGAGCATGAACTTAACTTAAAACTTTAAAGACAGAGAAGAATGCAAGGACAGCTGGAGTGCTTAGTACAATGCTCAATCACTTAATGCAGTCTTCTACACAGAGTAATAAAGGTAATATTTATTTGTAATAAGTATTTATTAAGCACTTGCTATGTTCCAGGCACTGTACTAAGTGCTGTGGTGGATATACCCGTTGTTGGGAAGGGATTGTCTCTATTTGTTGCCGAATTGTACTTTCCAAGTGCTTAGTACAGTGCTCTGCACACGGTAAGCACTCAATAAATACAACTGACTGAATGAATACAAGCAAATTGTGTTGGACACAGTTCCCATCTCACATGATTGTGTCCCACACACTACGCCACTAGATCCCATTGATGGATTGATCGGTTGAGTCAGATAACATGACCAGGCTGTAGGTGGTATAGCTAGGAGGAGTTTCCTTCAGAAGGTGGATTTATATTGAACTTTGAAAGAGGGAAGGTTTACTCATAACACAGAGAAACAGGGTGACATAGTCGATAGCGCATGGAAGTCAAAAGGACCTGAGTTCTAACCCTGGCTCTCCCACTGGTCTGGTCTGTTACCTTGGACACGTCACTTAACTTCCCTGCACCTCAGTTACTTCATCAGTCAAATAAGGATTAATAGGCAGCAATGTGGCCCAGTGGTTAGAACACAGGCCTGAGAGTCAGAAGGTACTGGGTTCCAATCCTGACACCACCACCTGCCTGCCGTGTGATCTGGGGCAAGTCACTTAATGACTCTGTGCCTCAGTTACCTCATCTGTAAATCACAGATGAAGACTGTGAGCCCAATATGGGACAGGGACTTGTGTCCAACCCAGTTACCAGAAGGATTCGGGTTAGAAACTTGCAAACAGTGGAAAGCCATGGGATTCCCCAGTACTTCAGGACAACTGGCGTTTCCCTGAGGTTTTTGTTTTGTTTTACTTTGCTTTGTTTTTAATGGCATTTGTTCATTCATTCATTCAATCGTATTTATTGAGGGCTTACTGTGTGCAGAGCACTGTACTAAGCGCTTGGGAAGTCCAAGTTGATAAGTGTTTACTATGTACCAAGCACTGTTCTATGCACTGGGGTAGATACAAATTAATCATGTTGGACACAACCCATTTCCCACATGGAGCTCACAATTCTAATCTCCACTTTACAGACAAGGTAACTGAGGCACAGAGAGATTAAGTGATTTTCCCTAGGTCACAGAGCAGACATGTGGCAAAGCCGGGGTTAGAACCGGGCTCATCTAACTCCCAGGCCTGTGCTTTCTCCATTAGGCCTCTCTGCCTCTCAACCATGTGGTGGTTCTTGAAGATTGTGATTATTGTGGCAGCAATGTATGTGGATATGTATTTGGGTGCAAATAACCTGATTTGCTTGTGTCCATCCCAGCACTTAGAACAGTGCCTGATACATAGTAAGTGCTAAACAGATATCATAATTATTATTTTCATTATTATTATACCAAGACCCAGAGGGACTGGGACTGTTTCTTATTGCAAAACGTGTATTCTTTCCCAGTAGTTAGTACGGTGCTCTTTGCATACAGTAAGAGCTTAATAAATATTATTACTACACAAACTATACTCTCAGAATTGCTGGCATGAAAAGATTCTCATTGAGATATTAGAAATGATAGTAATGGTAGCATTTGTTGAACACAAATCACTGTATTAAGTGCTGGGGTAGATACAAGTTAATCAGATTGGATACAATCTCTGTGCCATGAGGGACTCACATCTAACTGTGGGGGAGAACAGGTAAAATGGTACACTGTGCTTAGTAGAGTGTTTTGCACAAAATAAGCCCTTGATCAATATGATTCATTCATTCAGTCATATTTACTGAGCGTTTACTGTATGCAGAGCCCTGTACTAAGTGCTTAGAAAGTACAATTTGGCAACAGAGACAATCACTACCCAAGGGGCTCACAGTCTAGAAGCGGGGAGACAGACAACAAAACAAAACAAGTAGACAGGCATCAGTAGCATCAAAATAAATAGAATTATAGATATATACACATCATTAATAAAAATGAAAAATGAAACCAGTAGAGATGATATATTAGTTCCATAAAAACTGAAGCCTATTTCTGACTTTGTCTCCCGATATCCAATAGCAACCCCTCAGCTGATTACTGCCTGTGGCAGTATCTAGCTTTATTTTTATTTATTCTGGTGACTTGACACCTGTCCACATGTTCTGTTTTGTTGTCTGTCTCCCCCTTCTAGACTATGAGCCTGTTGTTGGGTAGGGACTGTCTCTATATGTTGATGACTTGCACTTCCCAAGCGCTTAGTACAGTGCTCTGCACACAGTAAGCGCTCAGTAAATATGATTGAATAAATGAATGTGGCTCATCTGGTCCGGGGACTGTGTCCGACCAGATTAGCTTAGTACAGCTCTTGGTACGTAGTGAATGCTCAATTGGTGCACAGTAAGTGCTCAATAAACACAACTGATCAATTGCTTGATTGATTAATCAATCAATCAATCATATTTATTGAGCACTTACTGTGTGCAAAGCACTGTACTAAGCGCTTGGGAAGTACAACTTGGCAACATATAGAGACAGTCCCTACCCAACAGTGGGCTCACAGTCTAAAAGTCAAGAAAAGTCACAGTCACAGTCACAGTCAAGAAAAGATTATAGATCCAAGTGCATAGATGACACAGAAGGGAAAATGAATGGGAAAAATGAAGGTTTAAATCAGGGAAGACTTCATGGAGGACGGGTGCTTTCAGTAAGGCTTTGAGGGTGGGGAGAATAATGATCTGTTGGATGTGAAGGGGGAAGGTTATGTGGGCCAGAGGAAAGATGTAGGAAATAATAGTAATAATGATAATAATAATAATAATGGTATTTGTTAAGCGCTTACTATGAGCAAAGCACTGTTCTAAGTGCTGGGGAGGATACAAGGTGATCAGGTTGTCCCACGTGGGGCTCACAGTCTTATTCCCCATTTTACAGATGAGGTACCTGAGACCCAGAAAAGTTAAGTGACTTACCACAAGTCTCACAGCTGACAATTGGCAGAGCCGGGATTTGAACCCATGACCTCTGACTCCCAACCCCGGGCTCTTTCCACTGAGCCACGCTGCTTCTCTAAGCAAGGAAAAGAGTCAGTGGTAAGGTAGATGAGATCGGATGTTGAGGAGTTTCTGTCTGATGTGAAACTGGATGGGCAACCACTACAGGTTTGTGAGGAGGGCAGAGACATGAGCTGAACTTTTTTTTTAGAAAGGGTTATGAACTTGGGAAACAGGGGAAATGGTGGTGCTGTCTACAGTGATGCAAACATCAAGAAAAGATTTGGGTGAGAAGATGAGGCGTTCACTCTGGAACACGTTAAATTTGAGGTGTCAGCGGGACAGCGTGGCTCAGTGGAAAGAGCACGGGCTTTGGAGTCAGAGGGCATGGGTTCAAAACTCGGCTCCGGCACATGTCTGCTGTGTGACCTTGGGCAAGTCACTTAACTTCTCTGAGCCTCAGTTACCTCATCTGTAAAATGGGGATTAAGACTGTGAGCCCCACGTGAGACAACCTGATCACCTTGTATGCCCCCCAGCGCTTAGAACAGTGCTTTGAACATAGTAAGCACTTAACAAATGCCATCACTATTATTATCCAAGTAGTGATGGCCTGAAGGCAGAAGGAAATGCCAGAGTCACTTGCAGAGTGAGCAGAATCATTAGCATCCCCAAATTGAACAGCCAATGGCAGAAAAAGATAGCCAATAATGAGATCATGGAATACAGTGAGCTCTCCATCATTAAAACAATGATGTAAGCAATATTCAATATTTTCAAAAGTCCCACAGTAGCAACAGTCCTCTGCTAGGAGAGATATTTCAGGACAACAGAAAACTCAAGCAGCTAGGATGAACTTCATCAACATCATCATCAATCGTACTTATTGAGCGCTTACTGTGTGCAGAGCACTGTACTAAGCGCTTGGGAAGTACAAGTTGGCAACATATAGAGACAGTCCCTACCCAACAGTGGGCTCACAGTCTAAAAGGGGGAGACAGAAAACAAAACCAAACATGCTAACAAAATAAAATAAATAGAATAGATATGCTCAAGTAAAATAAATAAATAAATAGAGTAACAAATATGTACAAACATATATACATATAAACAGGCATGGTTACAGCACGGGCCTCGTAGTTGGAAGGTCATGGGTTCTAATCCTGGCTCAGCCACTTGTCGGCTGTGTGACCTTGGGCAAGCCACTTCACTTCTAAATGCCTCAGTTACCTCATCTGCAAAATGGGGATTGAGACCATGAGCCCCACATGGGACAGGGACTGTGTCCAACACAAATTGCTGTAACCACCCCAGGCTTAATACAGTGCTGGCACGTAGTAAGTGCTTAACAAATAGCATTATTATTATTATCATTATTATTATTATCATTATGAACTGAAAGAAGCCACACACAGCTGGGATCACACAAGGAATATTTTAAGGACACTGAGAAACCCAGTTTCAAGCAGTGTGACCTAATGGTGGACCACTACATCAGACAAACCAGGCCAGTTGGCAGGAATTATGAGAGGCCGTCTCTCTCCTGCAACAAAGGCATAGCAAAGACTCGGGAAGCCCATAGGCAGATTTGAAAATAGAACTATCCTTACATATTAACAGTATGAAAGGGAACAGCATGGCCCAGTGGATAGAGCCTGGGCTGAGTGTCTCAAGATTGAGGTTCTAGTCTCACCTCCCCACATTATCTGCTGGGGAACCTTGGGCATGTCATTGAGTTTCTCTGTGCCTCAGTTTCCTCATCTGTAAAACAGGGATTAAAGGTCGCCTCTCCATCTCACATTAACACTGTGAGGCCCATTTAAGGCAGGAAGTGTGTGTGATATTTACCGAACTGTGTCTGATATTCACCCCACCCTCAGCCCCTTAGCACTTATTTACCTATCTATATTTCATTTTAATGTCTGTCTCCCTCTTTAGACTGTAAGCCCCTTGTGGGCAGGACACAGGTCTACCCAACTCTATTAAATTGTACTCTCCAGAGCACTTAGCATTGCACACGGTGAGTCCTCAATGAATGTGGTTGATCGATTAATCTGACTGTATTTACCCCAGTACTTGGCAACTTGTAAGCGCTCAACAAACACCACAGTTGTTGTCATGATTAGTCACGCATCAGTCATTTTAGACACTTCCACTCACATAGGAAGAATCTCACTCTCTGAAGAAATATTTTCAAGGCAGAAAATACTGTTTTATTTTCCTTTAAAAATGAAAGAAAATGATTTCAACACTACCGCACTAAAAGATATTTTATGGAAAAGTGCTGTCTGCAGTAGCCAAAAGTCCCACACCTAAAGTTATGGTTTCTGCATTTCACCCGATAAATGTAGCTCTAAATATATCATGGGGATCAGTGATATTTATTTTGGTCACTGCCATTTCAGCAAGCTATAAAAATGAGTTAAATTCTTTGTTGTGTATTTTTAAAATAGATGGCGGTCGCCTCTTTTGATTTGTTCTTTATTATTTTGCCAAACAAAAGGACTGAAGATATGGTTACTCAGATCTTGTTGAAAAGAAAAAGGGCTTCTAGTCACTCGAGTTGGAATAATAATTAACCCTCAAACGATTTGTAGGTTCAGCCACTTAGGAAGACTTCAGAGTGTCGTGGGAATTGTAGGGAAAAGGTCTGATGAGAACAAATGCCTCAATTTAGCCTCTCTGGGGAATAAAAATGCATACTCCAGGGTCACAGGAGTAACTGCGTAGGGTTGCAGAGGCTGAGTGACCCCCAGACAATACTAGGGTGCAGGGGTACGAATGTTCAAAGTGCGTCTGGCATCTCGTCTCGTCCTTTGCTTTTGAGTTGTCTCCGACCCATAGCGACACCCCGGACACATCTCTCCCAGAACGCCCGGCTCTCCATCTGCGATCGTTCTGGTAATGAATCCATAGAGTTTTCTTGGTACAAATATGGAAGTGGTTTATCGCCGCCTCCTTCCGCACAGTAAGCTTGAGCCTCCACCCTCGACTCGCTCTTAGGCCGCTGCTGCCCAACACGGGTGAGTTTTGACTTGTAGCAGATTGCCTTCCACTTGCTAGCCACTGCCCAAGCTAGGAATGGAATGGAATGGACAGGTCTCGCTTCACTCGCCCTCTCATAGTCGAGACTGTTAGAGGACTGGAAAGTCTCCAGGCGCAACCCTGAAAGGGAGGTCTGGTGTCTAGGAGAAGTAAAATATTAAAATATTAGGCAGGTTGAGGATAGACAGAATGACATAGGCACCCCTGTGATCATTTAGAAAAAGCACCCTATTTGTTAAGCAACCAAAGGACTGTAGATAAGGTGTGCTTGCCAATGGATGCCAAATCTGCAATCTTTCACCAAATCTTCTGTTTCCCAGACTGCCAACCTTTATGATAGCTGGAGATCCAGAACAGCTGGGTTGGGCCCCACGATGTTATGCAAAAGTATTCATTCATTCATATTTATTGAGTGCTTACTGTGTGCAGAGCACTGTACTAAGCGCTTGGGAAGTACAAGTTGGCAACATCTAGAGACGGTCCCTACCCAACAGTGGGCTCACAGTCTAGAAGGGGGAGACAGAGAACGAAACAAAACATATGAACAAAATAAAAAAAATAGAATAAATATGTACAAATAAAATAAATAAATAAATAGAGTAATAAATATGTACAAACATATATACATATATACAGGTGCTGTGGGAGGGGAAGGAGGTAAGGCGGCGGGATGGGGAGGGAGGGGGAATGGGGAAGGAGGCCAGGGGGTTGGGGAGGGGTATGGCGGGGTTCTCGTCCACTTGTCTGCTGTGTGACTTGGGCGGGTCACTTACTTTTTCTGTGCCTCAGTTACCTCATCTGTGAAATGGAGGTTAATACTGGGAATCCCACATGGGGTATGGACTGTGTCCAACCTGATAAGCTTGTATCTCTCCCAGAGGTCAGTACAGTGGCCGGCACTTAGTAAGCACTTAAAAATACCATTACTAAAAACACTTCTAGAGGGCTCTTGTTTGTATATTGTAATGGGTTTTCTCAGACCCTCTCCCCTTTAAAACTCTGTAATACTGTGTCCCTCCCATGAGCCGAGAAGCCAAAACGAAGTGTATCTTCATGGAAAGAGCCCAGGCCAGGGTGTCAAAAGACCAGACTTCCAATCCCAGTACTGTGACCTTGGACAAGTAACTTAACTTCTCAGAGCCTCAGTTCCTCGTATTTAAAATAGGGATAAATTACTTTTCCTCCATCCTACTTAGACTAGAGAAGCAGCATGGCTCAGTGGAAAGAGCACAGGCTTGGGAGGCAGAGGTCATGGGTTCAAATTCCAGCTCTGCCACTTGTCAGCTGTGTGACTCTGGGCAAGTCACTTAACTTCTCTGGGCCTCACTTCCCTCATCTGTAAATTGGGGATTGAAACTGTGAGCCCCAAGTGGGACAACCTGATCACCTTGTAACTTTCCCAGTGCTTAGAACAGTGCTTTGTACATAGTAAACACTTAACAGATGCCGTTACTATTATTTTTATTATGAGCCACATGTGGGACAGGAACTGTGTCTGAGGATTAATTTAGATCTGCCCCAGGGTTTAGAGTAGTGCTTGTCTTGTGTTATGTTTTCGAGTCATCTCAGACTCATAGAGACACCGTGGACACATCTCTCCCAGAATGTCCCGCTCTCCATCTGTGATCATTCTGGTAGCGGATCCAAAGAGATTTGTTGGTAAAAATCCAGAAGTGGTTTACCATTGCTTTCTTCCATGCAGTAAACTTGAGTCTCCACCCTTAACTTCCTCCCAGGCTGCTGCTGCCCAGTGCAAGGGAGTTTTGACTTGTAGCAAATTGCCTTCCACTTGCTAGCCATTTCCCAAGTTAGGAATGGAATGGGTAGGCCTCTGCTTGACTCTCCCTCTCCTAGCCGAGAGTGGTAGAATACTGGAAACTCTCCAAGTGCGATCCTGAGAGGGGAGAGTAGTGCTTAGCATATAATAAATGTTTCACAAATACCATTAGAAAAGCCCTTGTTCTTTTCAAATTTAAGCACATGGCACTCTGATTAGAACATAACCTGTTTTATAATTAATGCTTATATGACAGTACTGGTCACAGAAACGTCCTGAAACAGAAATTCTACTATTATCATCTAGCCCTAGTTTTCAGACCGCTCCTACTACTACACTTTCAAAAAAATCAACTTTCTCCAAATGAGCCCTTTGTGTGTTCACACTCTTTGGACTCTCTCTCATTCAACCCAAATATTCAATCTGTCCCTAAATCCTGTCAAGTTCAACCTTCACAAAATCACTAAAATCTGCCCTTTCCTCTCCATCCAAACTGCTACCATGCTAAACCAAGCAATTATCCTACCCTGCTTTGATTATTGCATCAGCCTCATAGCTGACCTCCCTGCCTCCTGTCTCTCCCCACTTCAATCCATACTTCACTCTGCTGCCTGATCATTTTTCTACAAGAACATTCAGTTCATGTTTTCCCACTACTCAGAAAACTCTAGCGGTTGCCCATCCATCTTCTCATCAAATAGAAACACCTCACTATTGACTTCAAAGCACTAAATCACCTTGTTCCTTCATACGTCACCTCACTATTCTCCTACTATTCATTCATTCATTCAATCTTATTTATTGAACACTTACTGTGTGCAGAGCACTGTACTAAGAGCAAAACCCAGCCCGCACACTTTGCTCCTCCAATGCCAAGCAATTGCATCTTGATCTTGCCTATCTTACTATCAACCTCTTGCCCACATCCTTCCTCTAGTCTGGAACGCTTTCCTTATTCATAACTGACAGATGATCACTCTACCCACCTTCAAAGCCATTATTAAACGCACATCTTCATGAAGAGTTCTTCCCAATTAAGCCATCATTTCCTCTTCTCTTTCTCCCTCTGCATCACCTTTGCACTTGGATTTGCATCCTTTAATCACCCCTCCCTCAGCTCTGTGGCACTTATGTACATATCCATAGTTTGTGTGTATCAATATCTGTTTCCCCCTTTAGACTGTAAGCTCAATGGGAGCAGGATACATGTCTACTATCTCTATGTTGTACTCTCCCAGGAGCTTAGCACAGTTCTCTGCACACAATAACCCCTCAATAAATACAATTGATTTTTTTTATTAGGCTGTCCGTCCCTACCTCTTGCAGCATCACTGGTCACAATTTGATTGTTGCCTTAATGCAAAGATGTAAGGAGAAATCCGACAAGCCAATAGCCAAATTATTTCTCTCTCTCTCCTGCTTTCTCCCTACTCTTTTCACCCCCTTTCTCCTCCCAGATGGTAAGCTCGTTGTGGGTTGGGAATGTGTCCATTTACTGTTGTATCTTATGCCCCCAGAACCTTAGTGCAGTGCTCTGCACATAGTAAATGCTCAATAATTACTAATAATTGGAAGTGATGGCTCCAGTGGACTGATACCATCCCCCATTGACTTGGAGGAAGGACAGGCAGCCAAAGTGCTCCCATCCTACTCCGAAGGTGGATCCAAGATAATAAATAATAATAATGGCATTTATTAAATGCTTATTATGTGCAAAGCACTCTCCTCCTCACTGCTTACTCCTGAGACTGAGTACTTCTCATCCTCCTCACTGGATACTCTTGCCCCCTACCCTGGGACTCATGGGGGCACCTGTCCCCTTCACCAATAGGAAAATCTCTCTCCATCTACTCCAATGTGTTCCTTGAAGGGCAGCAGGTGAGAACAGATCCCTGTCAATCAATCAATCAGTCACATGCCTTGCACGCTTACTACTGTGAGCAGAGCACTGCATTAAGCTCATGGGAGGGTACAATACAATAAATAGAGTATACACTGAATGGAACAGAAAATGGACTAAATACAGGTAGGAGACTCAACCCCAGGGCACAGTTGGCATTGCAGCCCCAGAGTGAGGCCCTGTGACCTTGCATAAGTCACTTACTGCTCAGTGCCTCAGTTCCTCATTTTAAAAATAGGAATAAAATACTAATCCTCCATCCTACTTAGACTTTGATGATGATGGTATTTGTTAAGTGCTTACTATGTGCCAAGCACTGTTCTAAGCACTGGGGTAGATGCAAGGTAATCAGATTGTCCCACATGGGGCTCACAGTCTTATTCCCCATTTTACTGGTTAGGTAACTAAGGCACAGAGAGTTAAGTGATTTGCCCAAAGTCATATAGCTGATAAGTGGTGGAGCCAGGATTAGAACCCACAACCTCTGACTCCCAAGCCCAGGCTCTTTCCACCAGGCCATGATAAACCTTCTTGAACCTGTGAACTACATGGACAGTGGGGAGAGGAAGAGTTTCCCCACAGGGCCTTGTCACAGAGCAAAAGATTAGCCTGTGAACCCGTTGTTGGGTAGAGACCGTCTCTATATGTTGCAGACTTGTACTTCCCAAGTGCTTAGTACAGTGCTCTACACAAAGTAAGTGCTCAATAAATATGATTGAATGAATGAATTATCCCCCATCCCCAAGATAACTTCAGACCAAGAACCTTCCAAATGAATCTGTACAATAGAAGTGAGGCATAATCTTAAGTACCCTCTTAACTTTCTCTCCTTCTCTCACCCTGCTTCCCCTCAATAATAACGATAATAATAATGATAATATAACCTTGTTTAGGCAGGGAATACGGCTGATAATTCTCTTATACTGTACTCTCTCAAACGCTTAGTACAGTGTTCTGCACATAGTAAGCACTCTCTCTATATATATGTTTCAAGTACTGTACCAAGTGATCAAGTCTCAAAGGATCTCACAGTCTAAGTGGAAGGGAGCACAGATATCGAATCCTCATTTTGCAGGTGAGGGAACTGAGGCACAGAGAAATGAAGTGACTTGCCCAAGGTCACAAAACAGACAAGTGACGGAGCCAGGATTAGAACCCAGGTCCTCTGACCCCTAGGGCCTTGTTCTTTCCACTAGGCCTTGCTGCTCTGCTTCCCTTCCTTCTCCCTTTTTGTCTTTCCGCCCCACTATTTATTTCTCTTATCTGCTTCATTTCCCATGCCTCTTTATTTCCCTCTCCTCTCCCCTTATTTTTATTCCCATTTTACTGTCTTTAAATCACTACCCCCCACAAGCCTCACCCTCTTAATGCTCCTTCCCAAATTTGTTCCCAGGCTCAAAATAAAAAACGAGAAGCCCTGTAAATTTTCTCCTTCTCCATCTCTTCTTCCCCCTCATTCTCCTACTACATTTTTCTCTATCTCCCTCCCTCCCAGCCACATCTCTCTCTATTTTCCTTTATCTAAATTTTACTCTCCTTTAGAATTCACATGAAAGGAGTTTGTGTTCAATAATAATAATAACCATCATCAGCATCGATAGTATTTATTGAGTACTTACTGTGAATGGAGCACTTGGGAAAAAATGGTACCAAGGGCTTGGGAGAATATGATGCTAGAATCCCTTGCCCACAGTGAGCTTACAAGCCAGATAATAATAATAACAATAATAATAATAAAAGTGACATTTGTCAAAGGCTTACTATGTGCCAAGGATTGTGTGAAGTCCTTGGCACGTAGTAAGCCATTAACAAATGCCACAATTATTATCATTATTATTATTAACATTAGTATTAATGTTTTAAGCAGACAAGTTTCTGCAAAAAGCCAGAGATGGAACTTGGGTTATGGAAATATGCAGGAGTTTGTGCTTTCTCTGATAACCTTCTTGATATTCATCAACAGAATATTTTCTGCTACCAAAGTGCTTCGACTCTGCAAATCTTCCACCTGTGATAAATCACTGATCACCAACTGAGATTTTCCACTGACTTTAGGTCTCAGCTCATTTCTTTATTTAAGTTACAGTGATTCACGAAAATGACCTTATATTTTCTTGCGTGCTTGTCTAGGCATGAAATGTATTCACCAGAAACTTTATTTGTAAATGTCCACGAAACTGTGGAAATGAAATTAACATTGGTAATGCCATTTTATCTCTAACTGGACAATATGGTCCTGTTACCTTTGAAGGGCATTACCTCTCAAACATTCTGCTTGACCTGAGAGTTTCTTTGTTAAGATGATCTGATTCTGAGCAGCAATGAAGACCGAGCATCTTCTCCAGTTCATTAAATAGCATTTCAGTGCCAAATTCTATGGAAAAGATGGTGGTGAGAGAGAAACCAGGAGATGGGAGGACATGGGAATCTTCACTTCTAATCTGGAAAGATGAAGACATGAAGAAGAGGGAGGCTGTCCAGTTTTAAATTAGGGAACAGGTGCATTCTGAAAACGCGTTTACTGAATCATCTTCATTAACACTCATAGTTATTTCTATAACAATAGAGTTTGAGTCACAAGAGCAGTAAGCAAAATTCAGCTTCCCTTGGAGATCTTGAGAAAGTTATTTAACCCTCTAGGGCCCCCAGTTCCCTTAACTGAAAAATGGGGATAAAATAGTTTATAAGCTTCATGTAGGACAGGGCCAGGGATTATCATTCAATCAGTCCAGATTATTGAGCACCCTGGCAAAAACAGTACATCCCAAAAGCTTGGAAAAAGTACAATAGAACTGTGTACATCATCCCTGGCCTCAAAGAGTTTAGAGTCTAGTAAGGGAGACAGAGTGTAATAATAATAATTGTGGTATATTTTTAAGCTCTTACTAGGTGCCTGGCACTAAGCACTGGATACAGACAAACCTGGTTGGACACTGTCCCTGTCCCATATGGGGCCCACAGTCTTAATCCCATTTTACAGTTGAGGTAACTGAGGCACAGAGAAGTGAAGTGACTTGCCCAAGGTCACACAGAAGAGAAGTGGAGGAACTGGAATTTGAACCCAGGTCCTTCTGACTCCCCTACCTTTGCTCTATCCACTAGGAAACATTGCTTAATTAATATATGGGTAGAATGAAGAAGGAAAATCAATCCATTGTATTTATTGAGTGCTTACTGTGTGCAGAGCACTGTACTAAGCGCTTAGGAAGTACAAGTTGGCAACATGTAGAGACGGTCCCTACCCAACAGTAAAAAGATGATATATGTGTGGTCTCTTGGATAGATCCCAGGCCTGAGAGTCAGAGGGATCTGGGTTCTAATCCTGACTTTGCCACATGTCTGCTGTATGACCGTGAGCGTCACTTTACTTCTCTGTGCCTCAGTTTCCTCTTCTGTAAAATGGGGATTCAGGCTCATTAGGGAGAGGGTCTGTGTTCAACCTGCCGATCTTGTATCTACCCCAGTGCTGAGTATAGTACCGGGGAACATAGTACATGCTTAACAGTGATGATGATGATGATTGTTGTGTGTGTGTGTGTGTGAGTTAGTGCTTAAGTGATAGGGCCTGTGATATATCTAGAAAAATGCTTCAGGAAATTGTGAATATTAAGTGCTTAGGTGGCACAGAAATTTTGAACAGGCAGTAAGGTCGACATAAATGGAGATTAGAAAGGGGAAAGGCCTGCTGCAGAAGGTATGATTTCAGAGAGGCTGTGGAAATGGAGAGAGAGCTTTGGTCTGATCAATTTGAAAGGAAAAAACATCCAAGGCAGGGATTGGGAGCTAATAAAAGGTCAGTGGTCCGAGAGATGAGACGTTAAGCTAGATGGATTAGCTTGAAAGGAATGAAAAGAGAAGCAGCATTTCCTAGTGGATAGAGCACGAGCCTGCGAGTCAGGAGGACATGGGTTCTAGTACTGGCTCTGCCACTTGTCTGCTGCGTGATCTTGGGCAAGTCGCTTCACTTCTCCATGCCTCAGTTACCTCTTCTGTAAAATGGGGATTAAGACTGTGAGCCCCATATGGGACGGGGACTGTATTCAACCTGATTAACTTGTATCGACTCCAGAGTTCGGAATAGTGTTTGGCACGTAGTAAGTGCATACACCATATACACACGCAAAAAAAAAAAAATGAAGAGCATGAGCTGGAATGTTGTAGGAGAAGAGAGTGGATAAGTAACAGGGAGAAAGCTGATTGATTGTCATCTTAAAAGGAGTTTCTGCTTGATGCAGAGAAGAATGGATTTCCAGTTGAGGAAGAAAGCGGATCGATTGTCTTATCTTAAAAAGGAGTTTCTGCTTGATGTAGAGAAGAATGGATATCCAGCTGAGGTTTGTTTTGGGGTATTTTTTAATGGAGAGATATGCATTAAACAGTGCTCTGCACATAGTAAGCGCTCAATAAATACGATTGATTGATTAAACAGTGTTTTAGTAAAATGATCTGGCAGTCTAATGGCAAAAGAGTAGGTATCCGGGCCAGTGTAGTGATCGACTGGATAGAGAGGAAGGGATAGATCCTGGAAATAATGTGGAAAAATCCTACAGGAAAAAGAGGGAGAAGTCAGGTTTATGGAGGGGTTATGTGATGGAAAACATGGTGGTGGTGTCAAGTGGAATAGGAATGTTCAATAAATACCATGGAATCAACCAGTCAGCAGTATTTATTGTGTGTTTACTGAATGCACAGCACCGTACTAAGCACTTGGGAAAGCATAATGTGGCATAGTTCATTGACGAGTCCCTGTCTCTTATAGTTTACAGAGGAGAGTGGAGTTTTGTTTAATTGGCCTGTGAGAAAGATAAATTCACCTTTTTTTAAGCTACTCTCAATCTTTCTATCAAAGGGATGATCACCTAACCAAGAGATTTGTCTCGTTCTGTTTAATATCGTCGGCTATGCTAAAGACAACGGAAAACTGGAAGAAACTGTGATCGCAACTGCAGTTGGTTTGAAAGATGTTTAGTCTTAATTTGACTGGAAAACTTTGGGCTTTTTATCCACTTATAAAGATTTCACAAAATATCAACACAGTTGTACACTGAGGGGAATTCATCATAAAATAATAAAAATATGAAACAATAAAATCGAATACCTAGGCATATGGTCCAATTAACACTCAACCCTCCTCCAGGTACATATTTGTAGTTACCATACTGAAAAACAGCATAAGAAAATTGATCATATTGAGTAGGGACTGTCTCTATCTGTTGCCGAATTGTACTTTCCAAGAGCTTAGTATAGTGCTCTGCACACAGTAAGCACTCAATAAATGTGATTGAATGAATGAATGATTACTGTATTGAAAGGAAAGTGAATAATAGAAATGATGAAAAATAAAAGACAACTGTGATGTTTTCTTCAAGGAAATAGCTGACATATGAAAAACCTATTACAGGCTCTTTTGCCATGAATTTCTCAGTTATTCTGGGTAAAGTCTGCCTTTGATGTCCCTGAAAGTTAAATGCTATTTAACCGTTTATCTTTTAACCTCATTCAAACTCTATTCGCTCTTTATGAAAACCTGTGACCTATTTGTTGCCAGAGAAGAAAAGAAAGCTTCCTGAAATAGAGACTTCATTGTCAGATGCAAATTGTGTTTAGGATTTTGACTGCATTTCCATTGAAATGAAGTTATTTCATTTGAAATGCAAATAGCTGTTACCTATTGCATTAGGTGAGGAAAGGCTTTGGGAGGAACAAAATGAGGTTCATTTTGGAAATATTAAGCCTGGGGTTTAGGTTGGACAGTCATGTAAAAATGGCCTGGAGACAGGAGCAGATGTGCGATGACAGGAAAGAAGAGGGATGAGGAATAGGTAGATAAAGGAATCATTTCCTTAGAAGTAGTAGCTGAAATAGCTGAAGCCATTGGAGGTGCTTTGACATTATCCATGACTCCTCTCTTTCTCAGTCCCCATATTTATCATTCACTAAATCCTGTGAGTTCTTCCTTCATAATATCTCCAGTATCTTCCCCTTCTTCTAATAATAGTAACAATAATTGTGGTGTGTGTGAAGCACTTACTATATACCAGGCAGTGTACTAAACTCTGGGTTAGATACGATCACGTTGGACACAGTCCTTGTCACATATTCATTCAATCGTTCAATCGTATTTATTGAGTGCTTACTGTGTGCAGAGCACTGTACTAAGCGCTTGGGAAGTACAAGTTGGCAACATATAGAAATGGTCCCTACCCAACAGCGGGCTCACAGTCTAGAAGGGGGAGACAGACAACAAAACAAAACATATTAACAAAATAAAATACATAGAATAAATATGTACAAGTAAAATAAATAATTAGAGTAATAAATATGTACAAACATATATACATATATACAGATGCTGTGGGGAGGGGAAGGCGGTAAGGCGGGGGGATGGGGAAGGGGAGGAGTGGGAGAGGAAGGAGGGGGCTCAGTCTGGGGCACATATGGGGCTCACAGTCTCAATTTCCATTTTATAGATGAGGCAACTGAGGCTCAGAGAAGTGAAATGACTTGTCCAAGGTCACACTGCAGGGAGGTGGCGGAGCCAGAATTGGAAGCTGCAACCTTCTGATTCTGAGGTCTGTGCTCTACTCACTGAACCACATTGCCACCAAGCTGATCCAGTTGTACTTTGGCATCAGATTTCCTGCACACATCCCTACCTCCTATCTCTCCCTTCTACAGTCTACAGTTTTCTCTGCTTCCTAAATCATTTAATCAAAACATTTTTTGTGTACGTCTCCCTGCTAATAATAGTCACTATGGTATTTATTGGTTAAGTACATCGCCAAGCACAATGCTGACAGTTCATTCATTCAATCGTATTTCATTCAATCCAATTTGTTGAGTGCTTACTGTGGGCAGAGCACTGTTTTAAGTTCTTTGGTGAGTACAATGTAACAATAAATGGATACATTTCCTGCTCACAACGAGCTTACAGTCTACAGGGGGAGACTGACATTAATTGAGGGGGAGATAGACATTAATAGATGGAGAGACAGACATTAATAACCGCTGTGGTAGATACAAGATAATCAGGTTGACAAAGTTCCAGTCCTACAAGAGGCTCACAGTCTACCGAGTAGGGAGCCCAAGTATTTCATCTCCATCTTATTAATGTGGAAACTGAAGCGTGGAGAGATTGAGTGACTTGTCCAAAACCACCTGTCAGGCAAGTGGCTAGATTGGAATTAGTTACAGATCTTTCCAGCCCTGTGCTCTTTCCAAATATAGGAGTAGTGATAGGATTCATTAAGTGCTAGACTGAGTGCCAAGCATGGTTTGAAGCTCCAGGGGAGTATTCACAGATGGGATTTAGGATGGGATAGTCTAAGAGTATAAGCTAGAGCCGGTGAGCCTGTAATTGAGTAGGAATTGTCTCTATTGCGGAATTGAACTTTCCAAGCGCTTAGTACAGTGCTCTGCACACAGTCAGCACTCAATAAATCTGATTAAATGAATGAACAAGGGACTGGACAACACTTATGTATATACCCATATATAATAACTCATTTATGTCACTGTAAATATGCCCCTCTAGACTCTGAGCCCGTCACAACCTGCTTTAGTAGTGACTGTTTGTGATACAGTGAACAATGAAAAGGAAGAGATTGGTGAAGGGACGGATATGTCCTACTTGAGGACAGGTGGTCACCAGCCTGTGGGGGTGGAGCATGGAGGGAGGTAAGGCCTTTGCTCCTTGCTCTACCCGGTAACGGGCCTGGACTGCCAAGTGATGCCTAATGCCGGTAAAAGGCTGTCGCTTTGAATCACAAGCAAGCCTACAGGAAGGAAGCAGCACTCAAAAAGGGGAAGAAGCAGAGGAAGAAGCAGGAGTTGCAGAGGAAAAGGAGGAGAAGGACTCAAACGGTAGAAGCGCTCAAACAGGAGCAGCAGAAGGCAGCAGCAGTCGGAAGCAGAGAGGAAGCAGTTAGTATGTTTGGTTTTGTTCTCTGTCTTTCCCTTTTAGACTGTGAGCCCACTGTTGGGTAGGGACTGTCTCTATATGTTGCCAAATTGTACTTCCCAAGCGCTTAGTACAGTGCTCTGCACACAGTAAGCGCTCAATAAATACGATTGATGATGATGATGATGGTGTGCAGAGCAGGCTTGAAGTGGTCAACGGTCCGCGTCGCCAGGGACTTCTCCCAACCTTCTTCAGGGGGAATGGACAGATCGGGCTCCTCTGACCAGCAGATTGGTACTGGACCCTTGGTGGAGTTGAGTGAGTGAGAGTGTGTATGTCACTCCCTTGCACGTTGGTAAATTGAGGTGAAAAACTTTCCACGGTACCGTTGGTGATGTGGTTTGACTCTCTATGTGTCACCGACGCTCCTCGGGTCCAGGAAAGTCCCGGTTGGTATGAACTGCGACAGGGGCTCGTGACAGTTATGGGCCGGAAACACATCTGCTAATTCTTTGTATTATACTTTCCCAAGAGCTTGATGTAGTGCTCTGCTCATAGTAGGAGCTCACAAGCACTTAATACTGTGCTCTGCACACAGTAAGCGCTCAATAAATATGATTGAATGAATAAACACCACTGATTGACTGGAGATAGAAACATCAGGAATGATGAAATGTTATGACACAGAAGAAGCAGCGTGGCCTGGTGGAAAGAGCATATGCCTGGGAGTCAGAGGACCTGGGTTCGAATGCCGCTTTTGTCACTTGTCTGTTATGTGGCCTTGGGCAAATCAATTAATTTCTCTGTGCCTCAGTTACCTCATCTGCCACATGGGGATTCAATATCTGGCAGTTTTATGTGATACAGTGACTGTGTCCAACCCAGTTATCATGTGCCTCATAGAGTAGTGGATAGAGGAAGAGCCTGGGAATCATAAGGTCATGGGTTCTAATCCTGTCTCTGCCACTTCCCTGCTGTCTGACCCTGGGCAAGTCACTTTACTTCTCTGTGCCTCAGTTACCTCACCTGTAAAATGGGAATTAAGACTCTGTGACAAACACCGTTCTAAGCACTGGGGTCGTTACAAGGTAATCAGGTTGGATACAGTCCCTGGGCTACAGGGAAGCAGCGTGGCTCAGTGGAAAGAGCACGGGCTTGGGAGACAGAGGTCATGGATTCTAATCCCGGCTCCGCCACATTCTGCTGTGTGACCTTGGGCAAGTCACTTAACTTCTCTGAGCCTGTTACCTCATCTGTAAAATGGGGATTAAGACTGTGAGTCCTACGTGGGACAACCTGATCATCCCCAGCACTTAGAACAGTGCTTTGCACGTAGTAAGCACTTAACAAATGCCATTATTATTATTATTATTATTATTATTATCATTATTACATGGGGCTCACACTCTTAATTCCCATTTTACAGATGAGGGATCAGAGGCACAGAGAAGTAAAGTGATTTGCCCAAAGTCACACAGCAGACAAGTGAAAGGGTCGGGATTAAAACCCACATCTTCTGACTGAGTGTTTTACATGAGATGCAGAATAGCAGCACAGCAAATGGAACTGTTTGGACCTAGAATATATAAGGACTCACTCAATATATAAGGACTTCTTAAATTCCCTTAGTGCTCTCCCTGTCCCTAGGTGGTTAAAGATAACTAGCCTGGCACATATTAAGCACTATGTAGGGAATCCTCCCTTCTCTCATGAAAGGAGCATAAGAGACTTGCCCTGGGAATTTCAGGCTTTTGCAATTCCTGACAGAACTCATGTTTCAGCTGTTCATTTTCTTCATTTCTGGGGCGCATCTGTAATGCTATCGGAGATTTCCTTTTCAGGTTGATTTTTATTTTACACCATAACGATGACAAAATTGGCTGGAAACTGAAAGTCATCCTGTCTTCCCACCTGCACATTTATAAAATAATTGCCTAAGGCCTGAACTTCACAAAACCCTCCCACAGTGAAGCAGGAGAGGTTAATAGAGCCCATAGTAAATACTCAAACCTTTCAACCTAGGAAGGAAATACATTTATATTAATCTTTAGTTTCTGTTGATAGCAGGGCTCAGCCAATTTATTTATTTAAATTTGTATTGATAGACTGCAGGGACCTTTAACCTGTTAATGGTGTCCTGGCTAGCAACTGTTTCCTAATGTATAATTTAAAGTCTCGATGACTTCTTCTATAGCCTCCTCCTTACCAAGCCAAGGAGTTGGAATTTATGTGCATCTGGTTGAGTCTTTCACCACTTTAAAATGCTATTTATCAGCCCGGGGAACTATATCCACCCGACCCAAATCCTGAATGTCAATGAAGATGAATATCTGAAGCACAAATAGATTACATATCTATAATTATAATTCCACTTATTTTTTAACAATGATATGGCTCTATCTATACTTCTATTTATTTATAATGATGCTACTGTTGCCTGTTTACTTGTTTTGATGTCTGTCTCCCCCGTTGTAGACTGTGAGCCCGTGGTGGACAGGGATTGTCTCTGTTGCTGAATTGTACTTTCTAAGCGCTTAGTACAGTGCTCTGCACACAGTAAGTGCTCCATAAATAAGATTGAATGAATTAGATTCTCAGAAGGAAAAAAGGAGGGAATTGGGGAACAGTTAATGTCACTTAGAAAACCTAGTGATTCTAAACCATGGAAAACTGCAGGACTGTTGAAGGGAAGCCAAGGAATCCCTCACTAGCTCTGAGAGAGAGAGATGTGGTAGAAGCTGAGGACCTATTTGCTTTCTTCCAGATGTCCCATATTTAGTACCTTCCTAACATTCCTCTGGTGAACCAGATGTGCTAAATTAGGAGATAAGGGAAGTGGTCTGTTGTTGCCTTAAATCCAAGGGAATGGGCAGGGAATGTGTCTGTTATATTGTAACATTGTACTATCCTTGCACACAGTAAGCACTCGATAAAAAAGACTGTTGTCTAGCGTCTGTGAAGGTCCTTGGTGGCAGGGAACATGTTTGTCTTATGCTGTCGAGTCATTTCTGAACCGTAGTGACTCAGTGGGCACATCTCCCCCAGAACCCCCACCTCCACCTACAATCATTCCGGTAGTGCATCCATAGAGTTTTCTTGGTAAAAAAAAATATGAAAGTGGTTTACCATTGCCGCTTTCTGTGCAGCAAACTTGTGTCTCCACTTTTGACTCTCTCCCATGCCGCTACTGCTCAGCTCAGGGGATTTTTGATTTGTAGCAGATTGCCTTTTACTGGTCAAGCTAGGAATAGAATGGGTAGGCCTCTACTTCACTCTCCTTCCCATAGACGAGACTGGTAGAGTACTGGAAACTCTCCAGGTGCCATCCTGAGGGGGTAGGGAACACGTTTACCAACTTGGTTACATTGTACTCTCCCAAGCACTTCATACAGTGCTCTGCACACAAAAAGTACTCAATAAAATACCATCATTTGATTGACTGATTAGACTAACTTTAGTCAACCAAGACACAATTTTGGTCCGTTAGGCCTGAGAGGATCTACTCATTCATTCATTCAATATATTGAGCATTCACTATGTGTAAAGCACTGTACTAAGCACTTGGGGGAGTACAATATAACAAACAGACACATTTCTTGCCCACAATGAGCTGTGTAGAGACAGCTGTCAAATCAATGAACATTTATTTACTACTAATAATAATTATGGTATTTAAGTGCTTACTATGTGCCAAGCACTGTTCTAAGCACTGGGGCAAATACAAGGTAATCAGGTTGTCCCATGTGGGGCTCACGGTCTCAATCCCTATTTTACAGATGAGGTAACTGAGGCACAAAGAAGTTAAGTGACTTGTCCAAGGTCACACAGCAGACGCGTATCAGAAATGGGATTAGGACCAAGACCTCAGACTCCCAAGCCCGTGCTCTTGCCACTAGGCCATGCTGCTCCTCTTGTACATGTGGTAATAGGGGAAAAAAAGAAAAAGAGGAAACTGTGTGCAGTTACAGAAAAAGTTCCATTATTTGGTGTGCTGGAGAAATGGGAGGCCTGTTTTGGTAAAAATCATTTGAAGAATCTGGGCTGTCCAGGGATTCACCCCCCAGGAAAGGCTTTGCATAAGGCTAGTGAGAGCTAGAAATTACAAATAAAGTCCCCGTAATAGCCTGTGAGCAGGATACAGCATTTAAGGTCAACCAATCCATAACACTTTTTGAGAGCTTATCCTAGAGCACTGTTCTAAGGGAAGCAGCGTCGCTCAGTGGGAAGAGCCTGGGCTTGGGAGGCAGAGGTCATGGGTTCTAATTCAGCCTCTGCCACTTGTCAGCTTTGTGACCTTGGGCAAGTCACTTCACTTTTCTGGGCCTCAGTTCCCTCATCTGTAAAATGGGGTTGAAGACTGTGCGCCCTGCGTGGGACAACCTGATTACCTTGTATCCACCCCAGTGCTTAGAACAGTACTTGGCACATAGTAAGCGCTTAACAAATACCAACATTATTATTCTTGCCCACAATTAGAGAAGCAGCATGGCTCAGTGGAAAGAGCACAGGCTTTGGAGTCAGAGGTCATGGGTTCAAATCCCAGCTCAGCCACTTGTCAGCTGTGTGACTTTGGGCAAGTCACTTAACTTCTCTGGGCCTCAGTTACCTCATCTGTAAAATGGGGATTAAGACTGTGAGCCCCACATGGGACAATTTGATCACCTTGCAACTTCTCCAGTGCTTAGAACAGTGCTTTTCACATAGTAAGCACTTAATAAATGCCATTATTATTATAAGCACTTAGGAAGGTACAGTTGACTTAGGAGTTATGATTCCTGACTTCCAGAAATTCACAATCTAGTGGGAGAAGCACATATTAAAATGAATTACAGGTGGAGGGAATGACCAAATATAAACATATGTATATACATGCTTCAGGGAGAGGGGTTAGAGTTTGTACCTTATATGCTTATTGGATAAGGATCAACAGCAGAGGAGATGCCATATGGAGGGAAAAAGTGTGGGGAGATGAGAAATGAGGGCAGCCTTCCTAGACTCAATCAATTAATGGTATTTATTGAGCGCTTACTATGTGCAGAGCACTGTACTAAGGGCTTGGGGAAAGTACATCAGCTGATACATTAGACGGGAATTAGCTGATACGTTCTTTGCTCCTAGTGAGCTTACAGTCTAGAAGAAATGTGATTTTTACTGCAGTCCTCTGCACAGAGGAATATCAATCAATCAATTGTATTTATTGCATATTTACTATGCGCAGAGCACTCAACTAAGCAATTGGGAGAGTATCATTCAACAGACTTAGCAAACAAGTTCCAGGCCCATCGTGAGCTTACAGTCCAGAGGAAGATATCAGGTAATTATTGGGAATGCACCTTAGCAATTCACCAGCATTGAAAATGTTGTCAGTGGGAGAGCTGTTGTCAGTCAATTCTGCAGAACTCTTCACCTCTCTTTCCAGCAGTAATACATCTCTGAATTTCTCGTTGCCGTTACTAAACTGTAGATTTTTAACTGCATTTGTCCGGTTATCGTTTCTCAGTGGACCTGTCCTCCTCCCCAGTTTACACTAGAAACCTCCTGTGGGTCACCCCTGGGCCTCCATCAGTCCATGGTATTGAGCATTTACTGTGTGCAGAGTTCTCTACTAAGTGCTTGGGAAAATCTGATATAATAGAGTTGGAAGACACGGTCCCTGCCCACACTGAGCTTGCAATCTACAGGGGGAGACAGGAATTGAAACAAATCACAGAAAGAGAAAATAGTAGAGTATAAGGAAGTATGTGCCCCAAAGTCCTGTGGGTTTGGGGTGAAAATGCTTAAGGGGTACACAGGCAGGTGCAGAGTTGGTACAGAGTGGTGGACGAGGAGAGGAAATAAAGGTGTTTTCAGGGAAGGCCTCTTGGAGGAGAGATGATTTTAGGAGGATTTTAAAGGTGGGAGAGAGCTGGATCTTCAGATACGAAGGGGGAGGGAGTTTCAGGCCTTATTTTGGGCAAGGGGTCGGCAGGGGGTTACATGGGATCCAGGTACTGAGAATAGGCAGTTAGAAGAGTGGAGTGTATGGATTGGGTTGCAGTAGGGAATCAGTAAGGTCAGGTTGGAGGGAGAGAGCTGACTGAGTGAGAATCAACCTCCTTAAAACTCTGCCCCAGTACTTTTTGCAGAAGTTCATAAAATAGGAAAAATAATAACGATAACAGGGATCAACATAGACTAATAAATTGAACATTCACTTGTGGGCAGTATATAGACAGAGGGGCAGAGAGGCAGCATGGCTCAGTGGAAAGAGCCCGGGCTTGGGAATCAGAGGTTGTGGGTTCTAATCCCAGCTCTGCCACTTGTCAGCTGTGTGACTTTGGGCAAGTCACTTAACTTCTCTGTGCCTCAGTTCCCTCATCTGTAAAATGGGGATTAAAACTGTGAACCCCACGTGGGACAACCTTGATTACCTTGTATCTGCCCCCCCCCCCCCCAGCGCTTAGAACAGCATAGTAAGCGCTTAACAAATATCAAGCTTATTATTATTATTATTATTATTATATAGCATTTCAATAAAATATATCTCACTAAAATGTTCAGATCACTTTTGGTGATCAGTTTTTGCATTAGAATAATACTAATAATTGTGGTATTCGTTAGCGCTTACTATGTGCCAGGCACTGTTCTACATGCTGGGGTAGATATAAGCCAATCAGTCTGGACACAGTCCGTCCCACATGGGGCTCACACTATTAACCCCTATTTTTCCAGATAAGAACTGAAGTCCAGAGAAGTTAAGTGACTTATCCAAGGTCACACAGCAGACAAATGGCAGAGCCGGACTAGAACCCAGGACCTTCTGACTTCCAAGCCCATGCTCTATCCACTAGGTCATGCTGTTTTTCATACAGTCGATCAAAATGGTGTTGTCTAATAAACTGGGAATGGGTGGCCCACAGGGTGGGCAAGGAGCAGAACAATACATGAATCCAGTGCTTAGAAGAGTGCTTGGTACATAGTAAGCACTTAACAAATACCATAATTATTATTATTATTATTATTATTTTTAAATCCAAGCAGTACTAGCTGTGACCACATCTCAGCAGCCCTTCCTGGACCCAATTTCCAGGTTTGCTTCCTTTTTTTGTGTGTTTTTTGTATGGTATTCATTAAATGCTTACAACGTACCAGAACTGTTCTAAGCGCTTGGGAGAGTACAATACAGCAGAATTGGCAGACATGATCCCTGCCAAGTAGCTTACAGTCTAGAAGAGATGTGATGTTAGTAACAGTCTTCTGTACAGAGGAAGCTCAATTAATCCATCAGTGGCATTTATTGAGCACTTATGATGTACAGAGCACTGCACTAAGCGCTCGGAGTGTACTATACAACAGAATTAGCAGACGTGTTCTTTCCATTGTTCATAACTTGTGGATGGATCAAAAGAATCTGGAACTGTCCTACAAACCTTAGATTTTTTTAAATGTGCAAATTTGATTTATAAATCTTCTCCATATTCTGAAGTTTGCTTGGGAAGAATGGAGATGATGAAATGAAAGAAGGTAGTGATAAAGTGTTTCGTTTGACAAATCTATCTGAAAATAAATAATGTTTTGTGGTCACTTATCAGTCAGCCTGAATACTATTTCATTTTGGAACTGTCACAGCCAATGGCACCTGACTAAAATAGATTTTCGGGAGCTGATGTTGCTCTAATGTGTGGAGCTTTTTACTTTGCTATAAATCCAGGGATTATTTGACTGCAGATTATTTTTTCATTGGAATGAGCTTCTCCTCTTCTTTCCCAGGACAGCTGTAATTCCCCTCCTTGGTTTTTTACCCATTCAGGTTTTATGTCACACAACCCATCCACTGTAATTCTAGAATTCCTTCGAGTTAAAGGGTTGACCAGACTAATAGACAAATATCCCACTAATGTGGGCTACAAAGGCACTCTCCCTTAGAAATAAATGGGTTTCCCAGGAGAGTGTTTATAAAGAGACATGCAGTGCATCTCTAGATAACAATATTACAACAATATAATTTCTGTGTGGGATCACTTCTAATGTGAACACTCCAATCCTGTCACTGAATGAAGATACGTGGCAGATGTATCTATTCGTAATCGACTTATTCTCCTTGGTGCTTAGTACTGGGCTTTGCATGTAATAGGCAGTCAGTGAGTAGCTTTGCCTTATTAATCAATTGATGAATGCATGTGTATATATAAATATATATACATAGATATATATCTAGAGAGAGAGAGAGAAAGAGAGAGAGAGAGAGAGAGATAAAGAAGCAACATGGTCTAAAGCACAGGCCTGGAAGTTAGAAGGTCATGGATCCTAATTGCGGCTCTGTCACTTGTCTGCTGTATGTGTGTCCTTGGCAAGTCACTTCACTTCTCAGTGCTTCAGTTACCTCATCTTTAAAATGGAGATTAAGACTGTGAGCCCTGTGTAGAACGCAGACTATGTCCAACCCAATTTGCTTGTATTCCCCATGCCCCCAGAGCTTAGTACAGTGTCTAGAACATAGGGACCCTCTCAGGATCACAACTGGAGAGTTTCCAGTAGTCTACCAGTCTCGGCTAAGGGAGGGAGAGTCAAGCAAAAGCATACCCATTCCATTCCTAGATTGGGAGTGGAAGGCAATCTACTGCAAGTCAAAACTCACCTGTGCTGGACAGCAGCGGCGTGGGAGAGAGTCAATGGTGGAGACTCAATTTTACTGCATGGTAGAAGGCATGGTAAATGACTTCTGTATTATTACCAAGAAAACTCTATGGATACGCTACCAGAATGATTGCAGATGGAGGGGGGGTATTCTGGGAGAGATATGTCCCTAGAGTTGCTATGGGTTGGAGATGATGAGGCAGACATTAATATAAATAAATAATTTATATTATGTGATTTACAGATGCTTCCATAAGCGATGTGGGTGAACATTCAAGATGGAGAAGTGTGGGGGCCCAGGACGTATATACATAAAGAGAACGGTCTGGGATTCAGAAAGTCATGGGTTTTAATCCCAGTTCCGTCACTGATCTGCTTTGTGACCTTGGGCAAGTTACTTCACTTTTTTGTGCCTCAGTTGCCTCATCTGAAAAATGGGGTTGAAGAGTGTGAGCCCTGTGGGGGACAGGGACTGTTTCCAACCTGATTAACTTGTATCTACCCCAGTGCTTCCTACAGTGCCTGGCCCATAGTAAGTGCTTAACAAAACATTTTAAAAAAAAAAGGATGTGGGGGCCTTCTTCATTCAGTTCTCCATTTTGTCGACTATCACCATACTGAGGGTGAGTGTGCTGTCTGAATAACTGATCTCTGTCACAGCTTTTAGTCCCACATCTCCAATATGAGAAGCAGCGTAGCTCAGTGGAAAGAGCCTGGGCTTTAGAGTCAGAGGTCATGGGTTCAAATCTTGGCTCTGCCAATTGTCAGCTGTGTCACTTTGGGCAAGTCACTTAACTTCTCTGTGCCTCAGTTACCTCATCTGTAAAATGGTGATTAAGACTATGAGCCCCCTGTAGGGTAACCTGATCACCTTGTAACTTCCCGAGTGCTTAGTACAGTGCTTTGCACATAGTAAGCACTTAATAAATGACATCATTATTATATGAATTTATGACTGGTTGTTCCCTCTCCAATACAGGCTGATACATCAGCTCTCTTCTGTTCAGACTTTTCACAATCCTGGCTGATATAATGAAATAGTCCATGTACATTGCATATCCACCTTATTGGCTATGTGCCTCAAGGGTGCAGACATCTGCATACAGTAATAAGTAAATGAGTCTGTATTTTATAAAAAAAAATTACCACAAGATCGAAGGGAATGATCTAGAGCCTTATAGGCAGGGAACAAGTAGGCCAAGTCTGTTGTTTTGTTCTTTCCCTAATGCTTAGGACAGAACTCAGCACACAGAAAACACAATTAGTAAAATGTGTCTGTTTATTGTTATATTGTACTTTCCCAAGCAATTAGTACAATGTTTTGCATGTGGTAAGCTGTCAATAAATACAACTGAGTGAATGAACAAGCGCTCAGTATATATGATTGACTGAGATAATACAAGACCAGCTAAAAGAGAAGGGGAATAACGTTAAATTATCATCTGTCATCATCATCAACATCAGTGGTTTTTCCTGAGTGCTGAGAAGCAGTGTGGCTCAGTGGAAAGAGTGCGGGCTTTGGAGTCAGAGGTCATGGGTTTAAATCCCGGCTCCGCCAGCTGTCAGCTGTGTGACTTTGGGCAAGTCACTTAACTTCTCTGGGCCTCAGTTACCTCATCTGCAAATGGGAATTAAGACTGTGAGCCCCCAGTGGGACAACCTGATCAGCTTGTAATCTCCCCAGTGCTTAGAACAATGCTTTGCACATAGTAAGTGCTTAATAAATATTATTATTATTATTATTATTGTTGTTATTATTATTATTATTATTATTATTATTACTACTACTGTGTGCAGAACACCATACCAAGCACTTGAGAGAGTGCAGTACAACAGAGTTGGTAGACTCGTTCCCTGTCCATAACGAGCTTACAGTCTAGAAGGGGAGGCAGACATTAATATAAATAAATAATTTATAATATATGATTTAGAGATGCATACATAAGTGCTGGGGGTGAATATTGAAGGTGGAGAAGTGTGAAGAGTGGGGCTCCAGATTTCTCCAATTAGCAGTGACCAAATGGAAAGAGCACGGGCCTGAGAGACAGATGGACCTCGGAGTCATGGGACCTGGGTCCTAATCCTGACCCCATCACTTGCCTGTTGTGTGATCTTGAACAAGTCACTTCTCAAGGAGCAAAGTGCGCAAGTTGGGATGTAGAAGGGAGCAAGTTGATCAAGTGTTTTAAAGCCGATGGTAAAGAGTTTCTGTTTGACACAGAAGTGGATGGGGAGTCAGTGGAGATTCTTGAGGAGTGGAGAAATACAGACTGAATTTTTTTTTTAGGAAAATGATCCGGGCAGCAGAGTGAAGTATGGAATGAAGTGAGGAAAGACAGGAGGCTGGGAAGGTCAGCCAGGAGGCTGATGCAGTAATCAAGGTGGAATAGGATAAGTGCTTGGACCAACAGGAGAGCTATTTGGAGAGAGAGGAAATGGCAGATTTTAGGGATGTGAAGAGTGAACCACAGAATTTGGTGACAGGTTGAATATGTCTGTTGAACAAGAGATCAGTTGAGGGTAACACCAAGGTTATGGGTTTGTGAGACAGGGAGGATGGTAGTGCCATCTTCAGTAACTGGAAAGTCAGGGGGAGGAAAATGTTTCCCTCTGCTCCTCTCTAAGGTAGAGGCAGCAGGCTTGGCGTGCCGTGCCATGATACACGGGACCAATGTTAAGAGGGGTGAGGAAAACACTAGCACTGGTATTGAGATGTCCGGGATACATCATGGCCCTGATTCTCAGCTGCTACCATGACATGCCCCAGCTCATGATTTCTCTGGCATCAGACTTTGCCACTCTCTCTACCTTCAAAGCCCTCCTAAAATCCCATCTCCTCCAAGAGGCCTTCCCTGACTAATCCCATGTTTTCCTTACTGACCCTCCCTTCTGTGTGCCCTTTTGCAATTGGATCTGTGCCCCTTAAATTCTTAATAACAATAATAACAGTATTTATGCTATTCGTAAAGTGCTTATTATGTTCCAGGCACTGTACTTAGAGCTGGGTACAGTACTAAGCTCTGGATAATAATCCCTTGGTTTGCTATAACACATTTATTACCAAAGCACTCTCACATTAGTTCATTTCAACCCTCACAACAACCCTGTGAGGTAGGGAGACAGGGCAGGTATTATTATCCCTGTTTTACAGATGGGGAAACGGTGGCACAGAAAAGTTAAAGAACTTGCCCATGGTCACATGGCAGGCTAACAGCACTGCTCGGACTTGAATCTGGATCCTCCGGCTATTGGACTGCCATCTCGCCGCTTTGCCACACCGCTTCCCCTGGTACCTTGATATTCATTCATTCAATTGTATTTATTGAGCGCTTAATGTGTGCAGAGCACTGTACTAAGCGCTTGGGAAGCACAAGTTGGCAACATATAGAGACGGTCCCTACCCAACAGTCTAGAAGATATCTTGATATCCAACCCTCCCTCAGTCCCACAGCACTTACGCACATATCCTTCTACTCTGCCATTTCCCTTATCTGTAATAAATGCTGCTGATAGATGGATTGATTAAGTTAACCCCTCCTGGGAGAAGGGATTTGAAGGCAGGGGAGAAAGCCAGGCATTGCACTCCCAGGAGCGGTAGCAGTGTTTACAAGCCTTCATGTCTCTTTGCTCCCATCCCAGTCCGCCCCTCACTGCATGTATGTAATGTCTGTCTCTCCATCCAGACTCCAAGCTCTTTGTGGGCAGAGAATGTGTTAGTTATATTGTTATAGTGTATGCTCCCAAACACTTAGTAGAGTGCTCTGCACACAGTAAGCACCCAATAAATACGATTGACTGACTGACCAACTGATCTAGTTGAAGGTATGTTTAACCTTTCTGCCTGCAAAACAGGGATGCTTTCTCTGCCAATAAGAACTAAATTGACTGAGATTAATAACTAGTTGGTCATCGGTTTTCTTTGTGCTATCTATTAAATTCTTTTCCAATTTCTGCTGATGGAACTTTTCACTTGGATATGAAAACATCGCACTTGACCTAAAACGTTTCTGGGGGATGTGTTTTTAAATTAGCTCAAAAGGTGAAATGAACAAAGGGTTATGGGTCATCAGAGGGTATGACAATGTGACTCTGGAGAACAAAAAAAAATTCAGGATTTACTTGGCTTTTAATGAACTCTAAACTAGAAATCACTTGGGAATGTGGCCAACGCTTTAATTAGAAAGTTCTGCCTCACTTGGAGAAAACCTCACTGCTACCTATTGAAAATATATTCTTGAGAATATTAAAAGCATTGTCTAATACTGATTATCTTCAAAGTATCAGCTGAGGCCAAAGCTATGGAGTCCACCTCAAAACCAAGAACATCTATGTCTCGTTAAAGATATCATCTTGCCACCTCTGAAAAGTGAAGACATTTTGGAGGGATGATAGTTTCATATCCTCCTCAACACCATCTATTATTGAAAAGAAGATCCTTCAAAACATAGAAGCCTTCCTATATGCAAAGACATGGCATTTAGAGAGAGAGAGAGAGAGAGAGAGAGAATGAATTAATGAATTAATGAATGTCAGCCTGGGGAGGTGGGAATGAGGTTGAGGGTTTCACCTGGAGGAGAAGAGGAGGAGAAAGAGGGAGGGGAGGAAGAGGAGGTGGAGAAAGAGAAAAAGAAGTAGGAGAAGGAAGAAGAAGAGGTAGGAGGAAGATGAAGAGGAGTTTGCTTTTTACAGGACTAAAGTAGGGAGATATGGGACTTACAAGTGTGGAAGGAGCCCAGGGTGACATGTAAGCAAGAAGTTGGTGGGCACATAAACCAGAGGGGAAATGGGAACTATGTTGATGTGAGCTACTGTGGAAGGGAGTGGGGAGGCTGTTCAGCTTTCATTGCTGCCAGTTTGCCCAGGGCATCCTCCTTTGGGATGGAGAATTGGAACCCCTAGCCGAGGGGGGCTGGGCAGGTGGGGGTGGCGGGAGAGGTGGAATATTCACACCTAGACCACCCTGAATGCACCCCCTCAATCTAGTCAGATCCTGGAAGCCAAGTAAGGCTGGACCTGGGAATGCCAGGGTCTGGGGGCTTTCGGGTCCCACCTTTGGCTTCCAACACAAGGCACTGCCTAAGGGACCTTCAACTTTCCACTCCAGCTACAACCACAGTTGGGCACGGCGGCTGAGGCAGGGCAATGAGACGAACAGAAATAGGCAGGGCACAAAATTGAACAGTTCATCAGGCCCTGGGCACTGACATCTAAGGTTCTGAGCACCAGAACCTCTTAAGGCTGGCAAAAGATGGTCCCAGAAACCACCTAATTGATTCACTGATTCCCTGCCACCTGGGAACAAGTAGGGGATAAAGACTTTCCAGTGGTTAGGATGCCTTTCCAGTGTTTGCACTAGGGAGAGATTGGAATGGGAAGTTTTAGGCTCCTGTGTGTCTCTCCCTTCTCCACGTTCCTGTTCTACTCTCTCACCACCCCACTAAACCTCCCACTCCCAAATCACTGCTTTTCACTTCACTCTTCCCACTTGCATCCCCTCTCAAACAAATCAACTGATGGTATTCATTAAGCACTGACTCTCTGCAGAGCACTGGATTGAGCACTTGGGAGAGTACGATAGCTTTAATAGATTCTAGTAGAGGAGTCCTCTAGACTGTAAGCTCGTTTTGGGCAGGAAATGTGTCTGTTTATTGCTCTACTCTCCCAAGTGCTTAGTCCAGTGCTTTACATACAGTAAACGCTCAATAAGTACGATTGAGTAGGAATAGTGGGTAGAGAAGTGTGGTCTAGAGGGAAGAGTAGGGGCTTGGGATCAGAGGATCTTGGTTCTAATCCTGACTCTGCCAGTGACCTGCTGTATGACCTGGGGCAAGTCACTTCACTTTTCTATGCTTCAGTTTCTTCATATGTAAAATGGGAATTCAATGCTTGTTATCCCTCCTACTTAGACTCTGTAACAGCAGCTGTGTCCACTCTGGTGAACCTGTATCCACCCCAGGGCTTAGAACAGTGTTTGACAAATAGTAAGTGCTTAACAAATACTATAACAATAATAGTCCTTACAGCAAGGAGTTTACAACCTAGTGGGGTAGACAGGCATTAAAGGAAATTACAGGTAAATGGAAACGGAAGATAATATGTATGGTGTGTGTAGGGATTGTGAGTCTCCAACCCTTAGGTGATGAGAAAAGGTTAAATTGCCAATAGTGGAGAAAATGGGGTGGGAAGATGAAAGATTAGGTTAGGAAATTCTCCTGAAGGAGATGTAATTCAGAGGTTTTGAAGATGGAGAGTAGTGGTTTGTCAGAGATGAAGAAGGAGAGAGTTCCAGGGAGGAGGGAGAAGCAGCATGGCTCAGTGGAAAGAGCATGGGCTTGGGAGTCAGGGGTCATGGGTTCTAATCCTGCCTCTGCCATTTTCTGTGTGACTGGGCAAGTCATTTAATTTCTCTGTGCCTCAGTTACCTCATCTATAAAGTGGGGATTAAGACTGTGAGCCCCACGTGGGGCAACCTGATTACCTTGTATCTACCTCAGTGTTTGGAACAGTGTTTGGTACATAGTAAGCACTTAAATACCATCATCATTATTATTATTAGGAAGAAGAATTGCCTAGTGGATAGAGCACAGGCCAGGGACTCAGAAAGTCAGGGGTTTTAACCCCACCTCTTCCACTTGTCTGCTTTGTAACCTTGGGCATATCACTTCACATCTCTATGCCTGTTACCTCATCTGTAAAATGGGGATTTAAATTGTGAGTCCCAGATAAAACATGGACAGTGTCTAGCCTGATTACCTTATATCTTCCCCAGTGCTTAATACAGTGCCTTGCACATAGTAAGTGCTTGACAAATACCACAACTGTTACTATTAATAGCATGGGCAAGAGTCACCATTACAACTGTTCCCGCTATGGTCTGTGTTCTAACCTCGCTAAATCCTGTCTACCAATTACCATCTTCTCATTTGCACTTTACCCACACTCCCTCTCTCAAAAATTCAGCCCTCACCCCTCATGGTGATTGATGCCACCTTTTCCAGACAGGGACTGGGTTCATCTGAGACCGGAGGGGTTGATCTACTCCTCACTAATTCTCCTGTCCTTCATTCCTAAAATCCTCATTTCTCCCTTTCCATCCAAGCCAACTCCCCTGTCCTTCCTGTCTCAATCCACCAATTCCAAGCATTGGATCCAATGCTAGATCCCCATAGGCTACTTCATCTGTGCCTGCCTTCATGCAGCTGGTGGGAATCCAGACATTGAAGGCAACCTCTGCCTTTCAAATTCAGTCTATCCTGCAATAATTCAACTCTTTCTTCCACTCACTAATGCTTTTATTTCCTTCCCCACTGAACACCCACCCATACACCATTTCCAAACCTTTAATTTTCTCCTGAAGTTCTTTGTGCCCATAGAGGCATGCCTTGATAACCTGCCTTTGGATCTGTGACTTTCAAGCATTGAGTATACACCGCATCCTCAGCCCCACAGCACTTGGGTACATATCTATGAATTCTATACTATGAATTATTTATTAACGTTAACACCTGTCTCCACCTCTAAATGCTAAACTCATAGTGGGCAAGGAATGGGTCTACCGACTCTGTTGTACTCTTCCAATCACTTAGTATGGTTCTCTGCACACAGTAAGCACTCAATAAATATGATTGAATGAATCAAAGGGATGATGTGTTTGTGTTGGGGGAGGATGGATGGAGGAGGCTGACAATGGAGCCAGGCCCTGTTACTAGTGTCTGTGTGCAAAGGGGGTGGCAGTTCTGGGCTGCTGGAGCTGGTTTGACAATGGGTTGGGAGGAAAGAGAGAAAGAGAGGGAGAGAAAGAAAGAGAAAAGGAAAAAGAGAAGAGGGTAGCAATCCTGGGCTGCTGGAGTTGTTCCAACAGTGGAGCCAGGCTTCAGTCCTAGCTGGGGGCTGGGAAGCACTGGACGTGGGCACAGAAGCATCAAAGCCCTGTGGAGGTGCTCCACAGCCACAGGGGTTCAGACCCTCGGGATGGGCTTCTGCCCAGAACCAACAAGGGAAGGTGAGAGGGTGGCATCAGCTCCATGGTGGAAGCAGCCCTGAGACGCTTCATGGCAGCTGATGCCTGGTGCATGAGGCTCTATGGCATCAGGGGGTGGCAAGATGGTGGATGGAAAGACTGGCATCACTGTTCGCCCCATGGTGGAAACAACCAAGGCTCATCTCTCTCCCCTGAAGCCAACCCAGAGGAAGGCAAAAGACCATCAGGATTAAGTGCCCAAAGAATGTTTGCTTTTGTAGCCTGTTCATTTTACCCAAGGGATGCTCAATTCATTCATTCATGCATTCAATCATATTTATTGAGCTCTTACTGTGTGCAGAGCACTCTACTGAACATTTGGAAAATACAATTCAGTAATAAAGAGAGACAATCCTTGCTCACAGTGGGCTTATGGTCTAGAAGGGAGGAGATGGACATCAAAACAAGTCAATAGGCCTTAATAGTATCGATATAAATAAATAGAATTATAGATATATGCACATCAAAACAAGTCACTGGGCATTAATATAAATCAAATTGTAGATAAGTACATATATACTCAAGTGCTGTGGGACGGGGTGATGGGGATGGAGGGGGAGCTGAGGAAAAGGGGGGGCTTAGCCTGGGAAGGCCTCATGGAGGTGGTGAGCCTTCAGTAGGACTCTGAACGGGGGGGAAGTGTGATTGTTTGGCAGATTTGAGGAGGGAGGCCAATAAACCCTGAGCCCAGACTGATCGCTCCCCTCATATGTTTGGAATTTGCCATTAGTACAAGGCAAAACAGATGTGTCTCCTTAGAGGTGATGAAGAGCATCTTAAAGGCAAGAAGAAGTCATTTGAATAATGTGCTCACAGTGATCCTGGTTACCGTATGCTCTGTGATCATTGCATTGTAATGACTAATAGGATGACTACCAGCAAAATAAATACAAAAAATGCAATTAATTTTGTTGTATTCATTTTATAGCTCATTATGTTTTAAATGATTTGCCTGAAAAATTAGCAAAAACCCATCTTCAAATTCCCCAAAAGAAAAAAGTCATTTAAATAAAACTATTGATTTTCATTTCTGAGTTATATATGTATTTTATATATATCATGACTTGTTGGAAAACTAAAAACAATGCTGTGTTGCTATGACTGGAAATTTATGCAATTTATTTACTCCACTGGATAATCAAGTGTATTTCCATAATGCTACGGCATCATTTTGAGAAATATTCCTAAACAAAAGGCATTGTTCTGAGGGCTGCTGATTGTTCTACATTAGTTAGCCATCATTATTTTAACAAAAAGGGTGAATGACAATTCTGTCAATTTGCTTTCTCTTTTAACATCAGCACACATTCATCCATCAAATTAAAAGATTTCCCATAGAAATAACTCCTCATTACTTTTCTCACACTGGGGTTATGAATACCTCTTGAGGGAAAAAGTCCGCAAAGCAAGCTACTCTTCCTGTCCATCTACCTTATAGTCTTCAATTAAACAAATCTTCTGAGGGTTGAAATATCAATGCAGCGAGAAATTAGAAGTAAGAAGAAAAGATGTTCCATTTCAGGGAGTATTTCCCTTTGAAATAAAGAATACTCACAGTTGAAAATGAATTTCTGAGAGACCACTGACCATTGAAAAACCACAGTTGAAAACTAATCTATCAATCAATCATATTTATTGACTGCTTACTGTGTGCAGAGCATTAACGAAGCATTTGGGAATATACAACACAACAGAATAGATAATGTTCCTTGAAGCAACATAGTTTAGTAGATAGAACGTGAGCCAGGAAGTTAGAAGGACCTGGGTTCCAACTCTGGCTCTGCCACTTATCTGCTGTGTGACCTTGGGCAAGTCATGTCTTAACTTCTCTTTGCCTCAGTTTCCTCATCTGTAAAATGGGGATTAAGGCTGTGAGCCCAATGTGGGACTGGGACTGGGTCCAACCTGCTTAAAACAGTGCTTGGCACATAGTAAGCACTTAAAGTATCATAATTGCATATAATAATAATGATCTTATAGTATAGTGGGGAAAGGAAATAAGGAGATAGAGAAAAATAGAAAAAAGGAAAGAAGGGGCAGAAAGAGAAAGAATAGAGAGAGAAAAGAAAAGGAAAGAGAAAGAATAGCAAGAGATAAAAGGAAAGGAGGAGAGAGAAAGAATTAATCAGAGAAAGAAAAGAGAAAAAGAAGGAAAGAGGAGAAAGAAGGTAAGAGAAAAAAGAGAGAAAGAAAAGAGAGAAAGGAAAGGAGAGAGAGAGAGAGAGAGAATGAAGGAAAGAGAAAGGAAAGGAAGAAAGAAGAAAAAGAAAAGAAAGAGAGAAGGAGGGAAAGTCAAAAAGGGAGGAAGGGAGGGAGGGATGAACTTCTCTTTTTCCAAACTGGGCTCCAAGAAGGGATCTATTCCCTTATGAACATTTTGCTATTGAGCTTTCCCCCATCCCCACAGGACTTAGGTCCTTAATGTCTGTCTCTCCATTTTGTAAACTCCCTGTATGCAGGGATAGTGTCCTCCTATCCTTTTGTGTTGTAGTTTCCCAAGTGCTGAGTACAATACTCTGAACACATTAGGCACTCAATGAATACCACTGATTGAATAAAAATATCAAGTCATTTTGGCATAGGGATTTTTGACCATGCCAGGGGGGGATGAAAAATCACTTGTTATCTCATTGCACACAGATTAAATCTTGGCTTTATGGACTTTAGTTTGGAAGCAGCCCCCTCTTCCTGGATTTCTTAGCCCAGTCATGCATTCGATCCCAAGTTTCCTGGACATTCCCCTAAAGAGGAGACTTGGGAGCTTGTGGGAGGAGAGATTTCTTCCCCCTCCATATTTCTCCTCCCCTGACCATTCTCCTTCAGGACCACACCAGACGTCTTTGCTCTGCAGGATTGGGAGTTAGTTCTGCAGCAAGAGCAGCAGCATTAAGCGCTGGGGAGCCCGGAGGAGCAGAGAAACTGCAAGGAGGAGATGGAGTAGAAGAGGGAAGGGAGAAGCAGGTTCGGAGTATGGAAAGATGGCAACGGACCAGAGGTTGTCTCAGGGGCATCTCCATTTCCCCTTCGTCCAAAACCATTGCTTACTGCCTGCTTTCCCCCTCTGGAGTCAAGAAAGGGATTGGCAGGTTGCATTCATTCATTCCATCATATTTATTGAGAATTCACCATGTGCAGAAGACTGTACTAAGCTCTTGGGAAAGTACAATTCAACAATAAACAGACACATTCCCTGCCCACAGTGAGTCTGCAGTCTAGCATTGAGGAGCTTACAACCTCGAGGGGGAAGATTTCAGTGCAGAGGAGGGACAGTCTAGAGGAGAGACTGTGGAAAATCAGGGACCACCTGGAATTTGGGGACCCCCAAACTCCTCCTGCTTTGACCAGAAATAGTTTGACCAAAAAACTCCAGGGATTCTGAAACCAATGAAAGTTGATCCTCTGATGAGTAACTTCACTGGTCCAAGGAATTCAGTCAATGATATCAACTGAGCTGGATCTGAGGTTACTAACCTGAATCGCAAATGAGGAAATATGATACTTTGCCCATTGATTTTTTTCACCTTTGGATGAAGAAAGAAGGAAAAGGAGGAACAGGAGAAAGGGAAGGAGAAACTTTGAAAAGAACATATTTGGGAAGTATCTAAACATGTAAAAGCCAAGAGAAATAATATTATTCATAGTAACAGCACCATTTATGAATGCCAGGGAGGGATGGAAATTCTCTTCTAACAAATGCTGCCATTAGAATTCAATAATGAATGCATTTTTAATAAGACAATGATCTCAGCTTTAAAGGTGATTTGTCATTCTTTATCACACTTGGAATCTAGGATAATTAACCAACTCTAATGATGTGCAAAAAGTAAGAGTTATTAGTTCAGATCCTTTGCAAAGTTTGCATGGGTAGTCATATGCTGTCTCTTTTGTTTTGATCATTTTTTCTTATAATACAGGATATTTAAAAGCATTGTTAACATTTTGCAATGTTGTAAAGCTGTCAATTAGCAAAGGGCAAATAAAGCAGCCACATGTGTATATAGCAACAGTTCTTCCACTCGTCAGGAATAGCTACTGCTAAGGAACTTTTCTCCTACGATATGGCTATGGCTACTTATGACTAGTTTAAGATAATGCAAAATATGACTTCTTGGTTCTGCAAAGCTATACATAATGGAAAAGGGGAAATTATGAGGGTATAACATTCAGAAATACCCACTCTGTATTTGTTGCAATAATTGTAGCTCTAGTCTTCAAAGCTCCATCCAGGAAGTGATTTACAAATCTGGAGAATCAAAGGACGTGTTTTTATAATAATAATTGTCATATTTATTTAGCCAGGCACTTTGGGGGAATAAAGCAATTTGGGTTGGACACGGTCCATATCCGCCATGGGGATCACAGTCTTAATCCCCATTTTACAGATGAGATGACTGAGGCCCAGAGAAGTGATGTGACGTCCCCAGGGTTACACGGCAGCAAGTGGCTGAGCTTGGATTAGAATCCATGACCTTCTGACTCCTAGGCTCATGCTCTATTCACTGGGCCATGCTGCTTCTCTTTTAAAATAATAACAATGACATTTGCTTAGCACTTACAGTGAGGTATCAGAACACAGCAGGTGACAGTGAATTGATTGTTTTATGTGTCTTATGGTATTTGTTAAACTTAAACACTGTGTGATCTTTGCTCGATGTCACATACAGAAGAAAGGCAGGGGGGGTACTTGATGTCTGTGGATGGTGTAAGAGCATTTGACAATCATCAGCAGATCCAAGTTCTGGCAACTAAGAAGACATTTCGGCGGCCTGAAAAGTTTATCAAGATGCTAAAATTAATCCGAAATAATACTGGAATTGACATCAGAATTGAGGTGGTTTTATTTTCTCCTTCCTCATTACCATTGGACAATAAAGGTGTAGATTAAGTCCAGACTTGCTCAGAGAAGGTTATACAGTGATGTTTGAGGACACACAAGAAATAAAAATATGAGAACATTAAAAACATGGTGACGGAATCAGATCAATGGACCAGTCAATATTCTGTCTCTCACAGGCACTAGATTACTTGGAGAAACCATGTGATAGTTTCCCTCCTTGACATTCGCTTTCCTGGTAAGTGGTGAATCCTAAATTTTCCTTCTCTATGCCTAGCTTTGCCTCTAATTATTTGGTATGGTTCCTCATCCATGAATGTATCCAAATTTCTCTTGAGCCTATTGATATTTTTAGCCTGTTCATATACCACTGTGTGAAGAAATGCTTTGTTCTGTTCAGTTTGAATGTATAACCCAGCTTCAGTAAGTTTCTTCTCAGCCAGTGTGAGATTTTAATGAACAAGAATACCTTGTTCATCCTGTCTCCAACATTTGTGGTACTGTAAACTTCTATGATGTCCCCCTGTAAACCCTAGCCTTTTCATTCAGTCCTCAAATAGAAAGTTCTCCTACCCTTAAACACTTTAGTTTGCATTATCTGTACTTTTTCCTCATAATAATAATAATAATTATTATGGTATTTTTCAAGCTTTCTGTTGCAGGTTGGGATGGACACAGGTTGGACAGAGTCTCTGCCCCATGTGGGGCTCCTAATCTTAATCCTCATTTTACAGATGAGGCACAGAGAAGTTAAGTGACTTGCCCATGATCACATAGCAAAGAGGGGGCAGAAGCAGAATTAGAACCCAGGTCCTTCTGGGAGTCATCCCAGGCCCGTGCCCTATCCTCTAGGCAATGCTGCTTCTCATATCATGGGAAGAATCTGTTCATTTCTTCTCCAACCACCTGGCTACAACCCTGGTCCAAGGATGTGCCATTTTTCAACCAACATTGGCTTTCTCACTGGTCTCCTTGGCTCCAGGTTCTCCTCCCTTCGATCCATACTTCACTCCACTGTCAGAATCATTTTTCTAAATAAACACCCAACATGCATCTCCCAATTCCCCCAAATCTCTAATTTTGTTAGTTCCACTCTGCATCGTATAGAAACGCTTGCTCATTGGCTTTAAGGTACTCAATAAAGTCTCTCCCTCCTACGTCTCCCCTCTTCTGCCACTATATCTCAGATCAAACTTGTTTCTCTCAATCACCTACTAAATGCTCCTTTTCAAATCTTTCCACCTACAAGCAATTCTATTGATCACAGGTGAGGGAAACAACCCCCTCTCAGGATGGCACCTGAAGAGCTTCCAGTCCTCTACCAATCTTGGCTACAGGAGGGAGAGTCAAGAGGAGACAGACTCATCCCATTCCTAGCTTGGCCAGTGGCTAGTGAGTGGAAGGCCATCTGTTACAGGTCAAAATTCACCTGTGCTAGGCAGCAGCAACATGGGAGAGAGGCAAGGGCACAGACTCAAGTTTACCGTGCAGAATAAAGCAAGGGTAAACCACTTCCAGATATTTTCCAAGAAAACTCTACTAGAATGACTGCAGATGGAGGTGAAACATTCTGGGAGAGATGTGCCCAGTGAGTCGCTATGGTTCAGAGACAACTCAACAGTGTAAGTAAGACAAGACACGAAGGAAGCGGACAGAATATAAGGGGATGAATATGAAGAGAGAATGGCTGGGTGCAGACACCGCCGTGACCGTCTTTGGTGTCCAGGAACCGGAAGAGAAGCCCACCAACCAGGTGAGTCATACATTGCTTTGGCTTTCCTAGTGAAGTAGCCGCTGCTTTTCTGTCATCTCGGGTCTTGTTTCCTCTGGGAGTGCTCTGTGTCGGGAGGAGGCAGCTGACAGAGGGCTGCATCAATTCAGAGTCAGTGGGTTCGATGCCCCTGGGAATTCCCTGAGAATGATACTCAGTAGGACTTCTAGACTGTGAGTCCACTCTTCTAGACTGTGAGCCCACTGTTGGGTAGGGGCCGTCTCTATATGTTGCCAACTTGTACTTCCCAAGTGCTTAGTACAGTGCTCTGCACACAGTAAGTGCTCAATAAATACGATTGAATGAATGAATGAATTTAGGGACTGACTGAATGTGCAGATTGAAAGAGGAAAAAAGAGTAGGCTTGTGAGAAAGAGGGGATGGTGGTGTTACCTACAGCGATGGGGTAGGCAGGGAGAGAAGAGACTTTGAAGGGAAGATGAGAAGGTTGGGTTGGGATATTTGAGTTTTTGGTGATTGTGGGGCAGGCAAAGAAGAGAAGAGGAAATGTGAAATTACAAAGGGAAGTGGTAAGGGCTGGAGATACAAATTTGGGAGTCATCCATGTACTTTACCTTTTTGCACATACTGATTTATATTCCCTATTCATTCATTCAATCGTATTGAGCGCTTACTATGTGCAGAGCACTGTAATAAACGTTTGGGAAGTACAAGTTGGCAACATATAGAGATAGTCCCTACCCAACAAGGGGCTCACAGTCTAGAAGGACTATCATCTGCATTTTCAAATTTCCATCTTCCAGTTAATTGCAAATTATTTTAGGGTTTGTCTCCTCTCCTAGATTCTCATCTCCTTGAGAGCAGTTACCCTTTATACTATTTCTGTTGTAATCTTTCCCAAGCACTACGGTGTTTTGATATTCAGTAGGTGCTTAATAAATCCTGTTTGATTGTTGACTTCCAATTACCTCTTTTAATGTTCCTAAATGTAGTAAGCCCCCAGCAAAATGTTCTGCACATAGTCAGCTTGAGGTAAATGCCTATGAAGATATTTTTTAAAATATGGCACATGGCAGCTGAAGCAACAGACAGAATTCTTCCCAAAATCCCAAACATTGGACCAACAAAGGCATTAAAAAAACCTGAAACAAGAAACACTGGAATCAATGTTATGAACAGACTAGACTGAAAAGCTAATGTTTTGTATCTCGTTCTCCCCTAATTGCTTTGCGAGAAAAGCAACAATTTCATTTTGGAAGTATGATTTTAATAAACTGCCTTGAAAAAACTGAAATCTAACATTTTACTTCTAGTTGTTTCCTGGTGATTAAGTTCATCCGCAAGCGATGCTTTTACTAATCACCAAGGTTACCGGTGATGGAAAATGTTCCAACTGAGGCTATTCAAAATTAGAAGAGAAGCATGGCATATGTTTTCAGTAGCCAGGCCCTGGAGGAGACAGTGAGACAATATTTGAGGTGATGCTCCATTAAGAATTGGAAGCAGAGGGTCCAGAGGGTGTATGGAACATTTGCTCCATAACTGTCTGCTATTTCTGGCTTCACATTCCTCCCTGCCTTCAGAAACTGATTTTCTCCCTATATCTTTTGTGATTGAGAGAATATCGTAAATATCATGTTATATAAAGAGCCCAGACTTATCCTTCTCCTTTGTTCTCTTCCTAGTAATAATAATTGTGGCATTCGTTAAGGCTTCCGTGGCAATCACAGTACTAAGCAGTGGATAGGTACAAGATAAGCAGCAAGCAGACATTCATCTTCCTCTCTCTTCCTTCTCTCTTTTTTAAATTTTTTAATATATTTAAGTGCTTATGTGCCAGGCACTGTAAAAAAAAAATGCTGGAGAAGATACAAGCCAGTCAGATTGGACACAGTCCCTGTCCCAAATGGGGCTCACAGTCTTAATCCCCATTTTACAGATGAGGGACCTGAGGCCCAGAGAAGTGAAGTGAATTGTCCAAGGTCACAAAGCAGACAAGTGGGAAGCAATATGACCTAATGGATAGAGCATGGACCTGGGTATCAGAAGGACCTGACTTCTAATCCCAGCTCTGCCACTTATAATAATAACAGTAATTATGGTATTTGTTAAGCAGTTACTATGTCCCAAGCACTGTTCTAAGTGCTGGGGTAGATGCAAGGTAATCAGGTTGTCCCACGTGGGGCTCACAGTCTTAGTCCCCATTTTACAGATGAAGGTAACTGAGGCATAGAGAAGTGAAGTGGCTTTCCCAAGGTCACACAGCAGACAAGTGGTGGGATTAAAACCCATATCCTCTGACTCCCAAATCTGTGCTCTTTCCCCTACACCATGTAGCTTCTGGCCTTGGGCAAGACACTTCACTTCTCTGTGCCCCAGTTACCTCATCTGTAAAATGGGGATTGAGACTGTGAGCCACCCATGGAACAGGGACTATGTCCAACCTGATTGGCTTGAATCCACACCAGCATTTAATACAGTGCCTGGCACATAGTAATGGCTTATAAAAAGTGACTTGCTGAGATCACAGAGTTTAGCCGTGGTTGGGTTAGGACAAGAATTCAGTTGGGACAAAAACCTAGAACATAATAAGTGCTTAGTACAGTGTTTTGCGCACTGTAAGTGCTCAATAAATGTGACTGAATTTAGTTCTCTAGGCAACCAGTCCCATGCTCTTTCCATAGGAATTCAAAATGTCAAACGTTTGGGAAAAAGGAAATTAGAAACTTTAGAGCAATGAAAAGAAATCTATTGTGAAAAACTTGAATTGTTAAATGAACTAACTCAACATTACAGTACGGGTTCCACTATCACCATTTTCAAGAAGAAAGTGGGAAAGTTGACCTGACGCAATCAATCAGTGGGAATGACTGAGAGCTTACTACGAACTAAGAAGTTTACTAAATACTTGGGAGAGTACAATATGCTAGAGTCTAGTCTGCTCACAAGAAGGTTGCAGTCTAGAGGGAGAGATAGACATTAAAATAAATTATACATGGGGAAAATGGCAGTGTGAAAGGATATGTAGAAGCAGTGTGGCTTAGTGGAAAGAGCACAGGCTTGGGAGTTAGAGGATGTGGGTTCTAAATCCACCACTTGTCTGTTGTGTGACCTTGGGCAAGCCATTTCACTTCTCTGTGCCTCAGTTACCTCATCAGTAAAACGGGGATTAAGACTGTGAGCCCCATGTGGGACAACCTGATTACCTTGCATCCCTCTCAGTGCTTAGAACAGTGCTTGGCATACAGTAAGCGCCTAGCAAATACCATTATTATTATAAAAATCTCACCAAACCTGGAGGACAGATTCATTCATTCATTCAATCGTATTTATTGAGCGCTTACTGTGTGCAGAGCACTGTACTAAGCCCTTGGGAAGTACAAGTTGGCAACATATAGAGACGGTCCCTACCCAACAGTGGGCTCACAGTCTAGAAGGGGGAGACAGAGAACAAAGCAAAACATATTAACAAAATAAAATAAATAGAATAAATATGTACAAGTAAAATAGAGTAATAAATACATACAAACATATATACATATATACAGGTGCTGTGGGGAAGGGAAGGAGGTAAGGCGGGGGGGATGGAGAGGAGGAGGAGCGGGAGAGGAAGGAGGGGGCTCAGTCTGGGGTAGATATGATGGTGGTATTTAAGTGTTTACTATGTGCCAGGCACTGTACTAAGCACTGGAGTGGATACAAGCAAGTTGAGTTGGACACAGTCCCTGTCCCATGTGGGGCTCAGAGTCTCGACTCCCATTTTATAGATGAGAAAAGTGAAGCGACTTGCCCAACATCACACAGTAGACAAGTTGTGGAGTAGAGATTAGAACCCATGACCATGCTGCTTTTATGGGCAGAGATGGCCTTGGATGGGGGAGATTTAATTTAAGTGCTTAGTTCCGTGCTCTGTTCACAGCAACCACTCAATAAATATTGCAGATTGACCAAGTGATATTATAAATACATTTCTTGCATATATATTTATGAAAGTGTTTATAAGTATAAACACCTGTTCAACAATTTAAGTGCTTAGTTCAGTACTCTGCACACAGCACCCACTCAATAAATATTGCAGATTGACCAATTGATATTATAAATACATTTCTTGCATATATATTTATGAAAGTGTTTATAAGTATAAACACCTGTTCAACAATTTAAGTGCTTAGTTCAGTGCTCTGCACACAGCAACCACTCAATAAATATTGCAGATTGACCAATTGATATTATAAATACATTTCTTGCATATATATTTATGAAAGTTTTTTTAAGTATAGACACCTGTTCAGCAATGGACACTGTCAGATGCTGAAAAGTTGGAATAGTGTCAAAATGCGGTGCTGAGAGCTAATCGTGACCTAGGGACTTCCAAACTCTCTTTAGTGATTCAAGTTGAGTATTGAATAACTTAGTGTACAACCCCACCCAAAGGGGAATCCTGGAAGGAGTTACTTGATCACATCATGGTAACCCTCTCCGAGCCTGGTGCTAAGCTAATGAAAACAGTGTGAGGTGGAATAAGAAGCAGTGTGGCTCAGTGAAAAAAGCATGGGTTTTGGAATCCAAGGTCATGGGTTCAAATCCAGGCTCTGCCACTTGTCAGCTGTGTGACTTTGGGCATCTCTCTCCATCCCCCTCATCTTACCTCCTTCCCTTCCCCACAGCACCTGTATATATGTTTGTACATATTTATTACTCTATTTTACTTGTACATATCTATTCTATTTATTTTATTTTGTTAGGATGTTTGGTTTTGTTCTCTGTCTCCCCCTTTTAGACTGTGAGCCCACTGTTAGGTAGGGACTGTCTCTATATGTTGCCAACTTGTACTTCCCAAGTGCTTAGTACAGTGCTCTGCACAGAGTAAGTGCTCAATAAATACGATTGATTGATTCTCTGTGCCTCAGTTACCTCATGGGTAAAATGGGGATTAAGACTGTGAGCCCCACATAGGACAACCTGATCACCTTGTAACCTCCTCAGCACTTAGAACAATTGCTTTGCACATAGTAAGTGCTTAATAAATGCCACTATTATTATTAGAAGCCATCAAACCCAGGACACTATGGGGAAGCCCCAATTAAGTCTAGGTCAGTGAAAACCATACTACCAGCAAGGTGAAACTTGAGGATAAGGAAAGCATCGCTGTATCTGTCAGCATAACCACGGGTAATGCAGCATGGACGCCATGCCAAGTCCACAGAAAATATACTTAAATAGTAACGTTCACATTCCTGATCAACTGAGATAATCAAATGGCATCAAACAGAAACTCCTTACCAAGCACCCCCTCCTGCCTCACCTCACTACTCTCCTACACCAATCCAGCCCACCCACTTTGCTCCTCTAATGCTAATCTTCTCACTGTACCTCGATCCCATCCATCTCACCTCCAACCGCTCATCCACAACCTACATCTGGCCTGAAATGCCCTCCCTCCTTATATTTGGAAAATTACTCTTCCCCCGCTTCAAAGCCTTACTGAAGGCACATCTCCTCCAAGAGGCCTTCCCTGATTAAGACCTCCTTTCCTCTTCTCCCACTCCCTTCTGCGTCATCTTGACTTGCTCCCTTTATTCATCCCCTCTCTCCCAGCTTCACAGCACTTTCAAACATATCTGTAATTTTTTGTATTTATATTGTTGTCTGTTTCTCCCTCTAGGCTTTAAACTCACTATGGGCAGGGAATGTCTCTCTGTTGAGAGCAATCTAATAATAATAATAATGATGGCATTTATTAAGTGCTTACTATGTGCAAAGCACTGTTCTAAGTGCTGGGGAGTTTACAAGGTGATCAGGTTGTCCCACGTGGGGCTCACAGTCTTGATCCCCATTATACAGATGAGGTAACTGAGGCACAGAGAAGTGAAGTGACTTGCCCAAAGTCACACAGCTGACAAGTGGAGGAGCCGGGATTTGAACCCATGACCTCTGACTCCGAAGTCCGTGCTTTTTCCACTGAGCCACGCTGCTTCTAGAAGCAGCAGGAGGGCTTAGTGGAAAGAGCACAGGCTTGGAAGTCAGAAGACCTGGGTTCTAGTGAAGACTCTGCCACTTGTCTGCTGTGTGACCTTGGGCAAGTCATTTTACTTCTCCATGCCTCAGTTCCCTCATCTGTAAAATGGAGGTTAAGACTGTGAGCCCCACCTGGGACAGGGACTGTAAGCAACCTTATTACCTTATTAATGTCAAATGTCTCTCTGTATTCTCCCAAGCACTTAGTACAGTGCTTTGCACACAGTAAACACTCAAAAAATACAATTGACCGACTGAACTGAGGTGTTTGCTTGACTGTGCTACCAAAACTTCAAATTACTGTCATGAAATACGCTTCTTAATTTAAAAGTAACCAGAGACCAGGCCGAAAAATGCCAAGTTTTTAATTCACACTGAAGATTAATATTCAGGATTTCTCCATGTAAATTCAAACGTTTGCCCTTCGGGCATCAGGGCAGTGTAAGCACAGAAAAACAATGAAATCTATTACCACAGAAAAGGGACAGATTTTTTTCCGAAAGAAAAACTTGCATCAAAATGGTTCAGAGTGCATAATAAGTGAAACAACATGATAACAGCATGCTAGTAACGTCCCTCGTGTTCATTTCAAAGCGAAGAATCCAATTATTGATTGCGTGAGGGAGAAGTGGGGGCTGTTCGATTTGGTTCCTGTCAAATTGAGCAAATTCAGAGAATGATAGGGTGTCATAATTACACTTTGCAAGTATTGAGGATCGAGGACTGTATTGATGCTGTAATTTTGCCTTAGAAACTTTCCTTTCAAACCAAAAGCTAAAGGAAAATAAAATTTAAAAACATGGGTAGATATTAGCTCTCATTCCATTCTGGCCGGCGAATTATTATTTTTTTCTTTCAGTCTCAAGGGTAATTTAGTAGGTAATAGCAAAATCTTTGTGTCTCGCAGTAAAAGAAGTAGAAAATAAAAGAAAATAGGAGGTGTGCAGTGGGGGAATAACTTCAAAGGACATTGTCAGTCCACATCTATTTCTTTGAGCTATCATATGGGAGTGCTAATTACCCTGCAGCATTTCTTGTCCTAGGTTGGTTTGTGTGTCAATCATTCATTCAACCTTATTTATTGAGCGCTTACTGTGTGCATAACACTGTACTAAGCGCTTGGGAGAGTACAATATAATGATAAACACACACATCATTATTCTCCTGCAATTTTTTCTTTGTTGTTCATCTTTATACCCCAGACCCAGCCTAAATCTACGTTGAGATTCCTTCCATCCACCTCCTCCAGAAACCTAATAAGAATAATTATGGTACTTGTTAAGTGCTTACTATGTGTTAAGCACTTTTCTAAGCGCTGGGGTAGATACAAGTTAATCAAGTTGGACATAGCCCCTGACGCCCATGGGACTCACAATCTTAATCCTCATTTTACAGATAAGGGAACTGAGGGCCAGAGAAGTGAAGTGACTTTTCCAAGGTCACACAACAGATAAATGGTGGAGCATTAGGAAGCTGCCCTCTTTTAGGAGGTTGGATGCTGGGGGTCACTCCAGAGAAAGAGCCCTGGCTTTGGAGTCAGAGGTCATGGGTTCAAATCCCGGCTCTGCCAATTGTCAGCTGTGTGACTTTAGGCAAGTCGTCAAACTTCTCTGTGCCTCAGTTACCTCATCTGGAAAATGGGGATTAAGACTGTGAGCCCCCCGTGGGACAACCTGATCACCTTGTAACCTCCCCAGTGCTTAGAACAGTGTTTTGCACATAATAATAATGATAATAATAATTGCATTTTTTAAGTGCTTAATACATATTACATAATATATACTACATAAGTACATAGTAAGTGCTTCATAAATGCCATCATCATTATTACTATTATTACTGGCAGCTGCTACCCATCAAGACTAGATTCTGGAATCTATGGCATACCTGGATCAGGGGAAGGGCTAGAAGCCATGGTGACTCTCAACCCTTGACTGAAATCTCACGGGCCCACTCCGTAGGCTTTGGAAGTTCCAGACATCCATCCGCAAAGCTATAATGACTGAATTTCAAGTGCCATCTGATGCAGAGTGAGAAGCAGTGTGGGAAGCCCTCTTAGTGGATAAAACACAGGCCTAAGAGTCAGAGGACTTGGGTTCTGCCACTTGTCTGCTGTGCGACCTCGGGTAAATGTATAATTATTTATTATGACATGGAGAAAAAGTGAGATTACTCAGGAAATATCTCCTGGAGGAGGTGAGTTTTCAGAAGGATTCTGTAGATGGGGAGGTCTATAGTCTGGCGGAGCTCCAGGACAGGAGTTGAAGCCGGAGGTTGGAATGTCAGGAAAGCGGAGCAGTGAGGAAGTAATGTTTGGAGGATGAAAGAGTGAGAGTTGGAGTGTAATGGAAGAGACCGAGTTGAGTGTCTTAAATACAAATGTCAGTGTTTCAGGTGAGGTGGAGAGTAAAAGGCAGCCATTGGAGATTTTGGAGCAGAGGGGAGCTGGGTGAAAAGTTACACTTCAGAAAAATAAATTGGATAACAGAGCGGGGAGAGACTGGAGGCAGGGAGATCAGTGAATTCTGTCTATATTGGAGAGGAGATGCATTTTGGACCAGCCTGGTGGCTTTTAAAATAATGATAATTATAGTAGTATTTATGGTATTTGTTAAGCACTTACTATACAGTGTACTAAGAGTTGGGATGGGTACAAGATAATTTGGTCAGATACAGTTCCTGTTCCTCATGGGGTTCGCAGTCAAAGTAGGAAGGAGAACTGGTATTGAGTCCCCATTTTACAGATGAGGAAACTGAGGTACAGAGAAATTAAGTGATTTGCCCAAGGAAATACCACAGACTCTTTTGAAGACGAGGCAAATCCAGGAAATGTGGAGGAAAACTGGCAGGATTTAGTCGCTAAGTGTGGGAGTTGCAAGAGAACTCATTGTGGGCAGGGAATGTTTCTGTTGTATCGTTATATAGTGCTCTCAGAGGTACTCAGAACAGCGCTCTGCACAAAGTAAGTGCTCCAAAAATATGATTGAGAGAGAGAAGTCAAGGAGCACACCAAGGTTATGGACCAACAGCTGTTCCAGCCTGCAATTCTGAATTTCTTTCATTCATTCAATTGTATTTATTGAGCACTTACTGTGTGCAGAGTACTGTGCAAAGTGCTTGGAAAGTATAATTTAGCAATAGAGAGACAATCCCTGCCCATAATAGGCTTACAGTCCAGAAGATGTGAATATGATCAGAATATATGAACGTGAATCTGAATGTGTATGGTGAGCTCAACAGAGGGCTTCAAAATGGAACTTATTTAAATCTAGATCAGAGAAAAATGTCAACTCTAAGCCTGTTTAATGCAATACCTGTTAATAAAACCTTCTGGCAAAGAATACTGGATGACTGACAGATTTGTGGATTAGAGGTGACCGGCACCAACTGGAAACTGTACAACCTAGGCCCCGAGAGACAAAATACCTAAAATACATTTGTAATTTCATCAAGACAATTTATTTAACCAGAATAAAAGACACTAATGTTAAATTTCATTCGTGGTAAAATCACTGAACTGAAATCAGGGGAATTCATTCCATGAAATTGCAGGTTTTTTTCTTGGTTAAGGAGAGTTAGTATTTTCAAACAGGAATTTATTACTTTTATGCGACTGGTTGCTTTCAAGTGTAGATTCTATTTCTGTGGGACTTGGATAAAACTTCCAATGTATAGTTTGGATTCTGACAGTTGTAAGAATTAAATTCAAATCCGTCCCTTTGATTTCACTTTAAAAAATATTTGAAATAAATTTTGATGTGTCACTGCCTGCTAAACCAGGACCAATTGAGGGGAATTCTACAGTCTTCCATAAAAAAGATCTGGCATAACAAATATGGCAGAAACAAATTTTATCCTCTCTATATGTTTTCAAATTTGAATAAAAATGAATTGTTTATCCCATTCATCACCGAAGAGTACAGACATTCAGGAACATTGAATTCCACATTTGGCACCTGAATTCTACATGTGGCATAATATTTGGAAAATATCTGACAACTAGAGTCATCAGAAAACCTTATAAAGCCAACTCTGCCTGCCTAACTGTCTAAACCTCAGCTGAAAGTTTTAATCATTAATTTACTTATCCCATGAAGATTTCATTTATTGAATTTAGCAAAACCTCAATTCTCTATCTCCTGTATCAAAGAGTATCAGTTCCGTCGGGTGTAAATTCTCTAGCCAGGTTCTAAAAAGGGATGCTGATTTAAGACAGACTTGTAAAACATTTAATAAAACCTAGCTTCAGCCTTCAGAAATCTTTTGGTTTCTTGAATTTCAACTAAGCGGTCCCTGAAACAGCCACACTTCCCTGCACTTGCCTTGCTCTGATGCTTACACAATTTTCCTAGTTCCGTGGTCCAGTTGTGTGGAGAATAACTGTAATTTTTAAAGTACCATTCTTGTTCTGTCTTTTTGTTTCTTGTTCTGCACTTCCTGATTTTCACCAAACGAAAGTGGGAAAGGTCCCCCACCCTTCCACCTACATTAAGCTACGTACTAAGTGTTCATCTGACATGCAATCAAACAATCAATAGTCTTTATTGAGTGCTTATTGCATGCAGATCACTGTTCTAAATGCTTGGGAGAGTAATAATAATGATGGTATTTGTTAAGCGCTTACTATGTGTCCAGCATTGTACTAAGCACTGAGGTAGATACAAGCAAATCAAGTTGGACACAGTCCCTGTTCCATGTGAGGCTCACAATCTCAATCCCCATTTTACAGATGAGGTAACTGAGGCACAGAGAAGTGACTTACCCAGGGTCACACAGCAGACAAATGGCAGAGGCGGGATTAGAACTCATGGCCTTCTTTCTCCCGGGCACGTGCTCTATCCACTAGTCCATGCTGCTTCTCTACAATACAATAGAGTTGATATACATGTCCCCTGTCTACAAAGAGCTTACAGGCTTGAGGGGGAGGCAGGTATTAATATAAAAGAATAAATTACTGATATGTATATAAGTGCTGTGGGGGTGAGGGTGGGGTGACTATCAAATTCTTCCCCAATTCCCTCCTACAATTCCTCTCCAAATAGAGATGTCTTGAAGGCAGGAGGCAGTATGAGACTGCAGAGAGGGAGAGAGACCAGTGCTGGAAATCTAGATTTGGGTGTCATCAGCTTGGAGGTTGGAGTTGAAGCTGTGTGAGTGAATGAGTTCTCTCAGGAGTGGGTGAAGATGGAGAATAGAGGCAATGCAGAACTGAATCTTGAGGGATCCCCACAGTTAGGGAATGGGAGGCAGAGGAAGAGCCTGTGAAAGAGACTGAGAATGAGTGGTCAGAGACATAGGAGGAGAACCAGGAGGGGACAGTGTCAGTGAAGCTAAGGTTGGTTAATGTTTCCAGGAAAAGGGGGTGGTCGATAGGCAGCTGAGAGTTCAAAGAGGTTTAGGATGGAGTAGAAGCCATTGGATTTGGTAAGAAGGAAATCACTGGTGACCTATGAGGAGGAGGCTTATGTGGAGTGAAGGAGATGGAAGCCATATTGGCGGGGGTCAAGGAGACAATAGGAGAAGAAGAATTTGAGCCAGCGGTTTTAGAAAATTAGCTCAAGGAGTTTGGAAAGGAATGGTAGGAGGGGGATGAGGCGATAACTGGAGGGAGCCATGGGGTCAAGGGAGGGGCTTTTTTGCAGGATAGGGGAGATGTGGGCATGTTTGAAAGCAGTGGGAAAGAAGACATTGGAGAGTGAATAGTTGAAGTTGATAGAAGGAGGAAGAAAGTTGGGACAAGTGTTTTGACGAGGTGCGAAGGAATGGGTTCGGATGCAAAGGTGGAAAGGGTGGACTTCGAGGGAAGGCAGGAGATTTTCTTTGGAGTTACTGCTGGGAAAGATGGGAGAGTTGAAGAAGATGAAGGAGAGAGGAGGGACTGGAGAGGGGCAGGGGAGATTTTCAGGAGAGCATGTTTAATAGTGTCAGTTTCCTTGATGAAGTAGGTGGCCAGGTCCCTGGGGGCAAGGGATGGGAGGGTGGAGGGACAGGGGATTTAAGGAGGGTGTTAGACATGTGGAACGATTGTTTTGAGCGGTGGGCGTGAATGTCAATAATGATGGAGAAATAATTTTTCCGGGCAGAGTTAAAGCACGCAAGGATAAACTTTAAGTGGAGCATTTCAGCCTGATATCCAGATTTCCACCAGCAATGCTCCGCGGCATGCAAAGGATTGAAGGAGGTGGATTGTAGAAGTGATTCAGAGCTATGGGTTAGTCTTCCATGTGTTGAAGAAAAGGTGGAGTAAGTGTTTGTCAAGAAACACCTCCAGGCTTTGTAGGGCTTATTGGGAATGCTTCAGAGCCACGTTTTTCCATTTTTCATGACTGACGTCTGTTGTGACTCGATCGATAGTTGGAACGAGTAACCATCTTTTGGCATATTGGAAGGTTTTATGTTTTAAATCAATCGAGCAATAGTACTGACAGAGTGCTTACGGTGTGCCAAGTACACTAAGTGCTCTATAGAGTAGAATGGAATTGGCAGATGTGATCCCTGCCCTCAAGGACTTATAATCTAGTGGAAGAGACAGACATCAAAATCATTTATAGATGCAAGGAAGCAATACAGAATAAAGATATGTGTTTCGTGTATGTACGTATATACACATTGTCATACTGTGAAGTGCTGAAATGGGAATTGTGGGGATATAGAATGAGAAGATTAGAAATCAGTTAGGGAGAGTCTTCTGGGGAAGATGGGGTTTCTGAAGGGCTTGGATGAAAGGGAGAGTAGTGGTCTGTTAGATGAGAAGAGCTAGAGAGTTCCAGGCAGGGAGGAGGCGTGAGGCATGGTCACCTTGTTAGCTAATGAGGAACAAAGAGTGTGAGCTGAGATGTAGTGAGAGAAGAGAGGCTAGATGGGAGGGAAGAGAAGATTGAAAGACTTAAAGTGGATGGTTAGTGATTTCTACTTGATATGAAGAAAAATGGGCAACCATTGGATATTTTTAAGGTTAGATGAGATGTGGGCAGAACAGTGCCTTAGAACAACCTGTACTTCCCAACCGCTTAGTACAGTGCTCTGCACACAGTGAGCTCTCAATCAATACGAATGAATGAATGAATAAAGAACAAATTTGGCAGCAATGAAATATGGTCCTTTAACATGTGAGGATGGTCAGTGATTCTTAAATCTAATAAAATGTAGTTAAGGGGAGATTGATTACTAGATTGGAATCCCCTCAAACATCATGGAGAAAAAGTCTTTAAACACTTGGATATTTGGGGTATTTTCACTCTCCAAAATGATATTTCAATCTTAAATGCAGTTCAGTAACAATTTGTTCTTCATTCTTGCCACAGAACATTAGAACTTTATGATTTTTTAAAATACTGCGGATTAACAATTAAGGAAAAAATAATTCAGTCAAACCCATTTTAAGCTTTTGGTAGCCCATAACCATCTTAAAAAGAGATCATTCATGTATGGATACTTACTACTTAAAAAGTAGATAGGATTCCCCAGACATCAACCAATTAATATGAATTAATAAATAAATTAGGGATATGTACAAATGTTCTGAGGCTTGGGGGGATATCAAATGCCTAAAGGGTATAGATCTCTTGGAGGAAATGTGATTTTAATAAGGTTTTAATAAGGGGAGAGTGATGGTGTGGCATATGTGGAGTGGGAGGGAGTCCCAGGTCAAAGGCAGGATGTAGCCCAGGGGTCGGTGGCAAGCTAAATGAGATAAAGACACATTGAGCTACTTGGCACTGAGAAAGATGAAACCAAAATCACCCGCTATGATGCACACAAACAGAATTTTTCATTCAATCATTCATTTAATTGTATTTATTGAGCCACTTACTGTGTGCAGAACACTGTACTAATCCCTTGGAAGAGTACAATTCAGCAATAAACAGACGCATTCCCTGCCCACAGTGAGCTTACATTTTACAGGCGGAGAGACAGACATCAATACAAATAATAGAATTAAAGACGTAAATAAGTGTTGTGGGGCAGGGAGGGAGAAGGAGTGACAGGAACAGAAATGAAAGTGATGAATAGGATTTCTTTTGCCTTGAGTTTGATATTTTTATTTAGCACTGACCAGTTGTGTGAGAAACCTCATGGATCACTCCCTGCTGATTTATCATCTCACTGTAATTTCATTGTCTGTTGAGTCATTGTCTCTTCGTTTGGTCTCAGATTGCCCACCTCTTATTGATAAATGGCAATAATTGTATTTAAGCGTTTTGCCCTTTCGCAGAAAAATGTCACCAGATAGCAGGACAATTATTCTTAGGTAGAATTTCAGCAAAATACTTTTGGGGCATTTTCTGCATCTTCCAGTAACCTTTCAAAAATGCTCTAGGCAGTCTTTGTATTTACAGAATTGTGTTTTAATTGATATTACTCATTTGATGAGTCACTGAACAGATAAAGAAGCTTATAAAGCTTCAAAAAGTTCAGCAAAATAGCAAACCAACACAAAGACAGTTTCTTGAATTAGCCCAGGCTGTTTCACAAGCTACACTTTGTTTTTAGGTTCCCATTCAAGCATTTTATTATTGATAAAGCCTATAGTGTTTAGAACAAAGTGAAAATGAGCCCAAATCCTAATTTCAAAGTAAACCTGGTTGTAAAATGTAAACATTTTTAAAATTGCTTTTTTATTCCAAATCAGAAGCATTTAAATGCCAGGGGAAAGGTGATTTTCCTGTCAATTGCCTGCCTTAGGGAAACAATGAAACTTGGAAATTATTTTAAATGGGCTTTCATGGCAGAAAAGGTTGCATATTGACTTATGTTCTCAAACTGGGAGCAATGAAAAACTCTTTTTTTATCATTTCATCTAGTTCAATTCCTTTCCTTTGGGAAAGAAAGTAGTTCTAAGCAGGCATGCTTAGTTCAGGCTCAACTCTGGAATTAGGAATCGATAAACTGGACACCAAACTCTGCTTGTTCAGCAGCACAAATGTACAAGAATAACGAGGTAGTAGAAAATGGAGTTAAGAAGTTCATTGTGGACACTGAGACTCAGTGATTACTCTGAGAGGTACAGTTTGGGGTCAGAATTCACCCCAAACTGGAGGTTTATGAGACAATTGTAGAATCCATCTTCTTTATGGTTGAGAGCTCTGAACCAACTTTGCATCCGTTTACATTTGACTTTTAAAACAATTCTCTCATATGGCACTTATGCACAATAATTGTTATGGTGAGAGTCAGAAGGTCATGGGTTCTAATCCCGGCTCCACCACTTGACTGCTGTGGGGCCTTGTGCAAGTCACTTCACTTCTCTCTGCCTCAGTTCCTCATCTGTAAAATAATAATAATAATAATGATGGCATTTGTTAAGCACTTACTATTTGCAAAGTACTATTCTAAGTGCTGGGGGTGGGGCATACAAGGTGATCAGGCTGTCCCACGTGTGGCTCACAGTCTTCATCCCCATTTCACAGTGGAGGTAACTGAGGTACAGAGAAGTTAAGTGACTTGGCCAAGGTCACACAGCTGACAATTGGTGGAGTTGGGATTTGAACCCATGACCTCTGACTCCCAAGCCCGGGCTCTTTCAGTGCTTTGCACATAGTAAGCGCTTAATAAATGCCATCATTATTATTATTATTGAGCCACGCTGCTTCTCTGTGGTGATTGAGACAATGGTGAATAAGTCCTTGGCCCCATGTGGGAGAGAGACTGGGTCCAACCCAATTTCCTTATATCCACTCCAATGCTTAGTACCATATCTGGCATAGTACTTGCTTAACAAATGCACTTATTATTATCATTATTGTTATTATTAAGATCACAAAACAACCAAAACAGATTCAAAGCAGTGCTCATCTCAAGAGCATTGGTCTGGACACACGAGGTGAATGAAAGACAACAACACTAACCAAAGAATTGTTCTTTGAAATGTTGGGATAGGGTCGTCATATAACTGATAGACCAGAAAAGCACATTTAAAAACAGCGAGGAAAAACATCAAATGATGTGGCGTATCAATAAACAGCTAGCAGCTGCGGGGCTCTTGGAAGATGAATGCATCAGGAAGGAGAGTGTAAACTGGGCCATTATGGGAAGCAAATTCAATTGTATTTATTGAATGCTTAGAGCATGCAGAGTTATGTACTAAGCGCTTGGGGAGTAAAATTCGGCAACAGATAGAGATAATCCCTACCTAACAATGGTCTCACAGTCTAGAAGGGGGAGAATGCAACAGTGTAGCAAAGGGACAATCTATACATGCTCATGATCAGGAATTGTCAGCCCTGTATCACTTTTAACACGCACCTCTACACATGGATAAAATCCCACCTTCTTAGCACTATCATAGAACCTGTAGTACAACATACTTTTGCAAAAACACCTCAGAATGCATTCCCCTGCAGTTTTTTGAAAATTCAGGTTCCAAAACTGAGTGAGGTTTAGTGCCCGCAGGAATGCACTCATCCTGTGAGAAGCAGCATGGCGTAGTGGAGAGAACACAGGACTGGGAGGAAGAAGGTTGTGGGTTCTAATCCCGGCTCTGCCACTTGTCTGCTGTGTGACCTTGGGTCAGTCACTTCTCTGCACCTCAGTTCCCTCATCTGGTAAACGGGGATTGAGAGTCTGAGCCCCATGTGGCACAGGGACCGACTCTGACCTGAATTGCTCGTCTTCACCCCAATGCTTAGTACAGTGCCTGGCACATAATAAGTGCTTAACAAATACCATAATTATGATTATTATCCTGTGATGCAAAAAGTGGCACATGCCAGTTTCTGACAACAGCCACCCGTGGACAAAGTAGCCTTATGTGGGTCTCTACACGACAGCTCACAAAAGCCACAATCCTACAGCCTCAGTGGAGTTACCACACACAATTTAGGGAAGCAGTGTGGCCTAGTGGAAAGAACGTGGACCTGGGTATCAGAGGACCTGGGTTCTAATCCCAGCTCTGCCACTTATCTGCTGGGTGATCTTGTGCAAATTGTTTTATTTATCTGTACCTTAGTTCCCTCATCTGCAGAAGAGGGATGCAATACCTGTTCTCCCTCCTACTCAGACTGTGAACCCCCTATGGGACCTGATCATCTTGTATTTACCCCAGTACTTAGTACTTTGCTTTGCACAGCGTATTTAATTAAAACACAATTACTATTATCTTCATTATGGAGGGGTGGGCGATACATTGAAGGATCATAGGTAGGAGAAGCAGCGTGGCTCAGTGGAAAGAGCCCGGACTTAGGAGTCAGAGGTCGTGGGTTCTAATCCCAGCTCCTCCACTGCTGTGTGACCTTGGGCAAGTCCCTTAACTTCTCTGTGCCTCAGTTACCGCACCTGTAAAATGGGGATTAAGATTGTGAGCCCCATGTGGGACAACCTGATTACCTTGGATCTCCCCCAGTGCTTAGAACAGTGCTTGGCACATAGTAATCAGTTAACAAATACCAACATCCTCTTTAAGGATTCAAGGGGAAAGGGCGAATGTCAAAGTGATATCACTAGATATGATCCCAATCAACAGATATGATCCCAGCCCTACATGCTATTGTGGAAGGAAGAGATAATAATAATGATGATGGCATTTATTAAGCACTTACTATGTGTAAAGCACTATTCTAAGCGCTGGGGAAGTTACGAGGAGATCAGGTTGTCCCACGGGGGGCTCACAGTCTTTATGCCCATTTTACAGATGAGGGAACTGAGGCACAGAGAAGTGAAGTGACTTGCCCCAAGTCACACAGCTGACAATTGGCAGAGCTGGGATTCAAACCCATGACCCCTGACTCCAAAGCCCGTGCTCTTTCCACTGAGCCACGCAGAATCCAAGTGTTTGAATTATGCAGAAGTCCTGGGAGACCTGAATATCTCGTATCTACCCCAGCATTTAGTAGAGTGCTAAACACATAGAGAAGCAGCGTGGCTCAGTGGAAAGAGCCCGGGCTTTGGAGTCAGAGGTCATGGGTTCGAATCCCGGCTCCGCCACATGTCTGCTGTGTGACCTTGGGTAAGTCACTTGACTTCTCTGAGCCTGTTACCTCATCTGTAAAATGGGGATTAAGACTGTGAGCCCCACGTGGGACAACCTGATCACTTTGTATCCCCCCCAGCACTTAGAACAGTGCTTTGCACATAGTAAATGCTTAACAAATGCCAACATTATTATAATCAGGATTTTAATACCACAGTTTTTATCATTGTTATTATAGGGTCCAGAGAGTTACATTTTATTGGATACAAGAGCATTTGGCAACCCACTCTGGCATGTGAGATGATGAAACCCTTCCAGAGGAGCGGCGCTTATAATGTAACTAATGCCCTCTGGACTGTAAGCTCAGTAGGGGCAGGGAATTTGTCTACCAACTCTGTTATTTTAGCCGAAGCATTTAGTGCAGTGCTGTGCACACAGTGAGTGCTCGGTACATACCACCAATTGATTGAATGATTTTACCCCCTCTGGAGTCTCTTGCTTCTCTCTGGTTCTGTCAGAGGCCAGGGAGGAGAGGACAGGGTTATTGAGTGCTTTAAAGTCGCTGATAAGGACTTTCTGTCTCCATTCTGAGTCATCTACGCACTGGGATCTGGAAACTTTGGGCATTTGACATTCACCCCACCCTCAACTCCACAGCATATGTGTACATAACTACAAATTATACCTTCTAACTTATTGATTCATAGCAATATAATAATGGTGATGATGATGGCATTTAAGTGCTTACTATGTGCAAAGCACTGTTCTAAGCACTGGGGAGGTTACAAGGTGATCAGGTTGTCCCACGGGGGGGGGCTCACACTCTTCTTCCTCATTTTACAGATGAAGTAACTGAGGCACAGAGAAGTTAAGTGATTTGTCCAAAGTCACATAGCTGACAACTGGCAGAGCTGGGATTTGAACCCATGACCTCTGACTCCAAACCCCAGGCTCTTTCCACTGAGCCACGCTGCTTCTCTAATATCTGCCTTCCCCTTTAGACTGAAAACTCCTTTGGGGCAGGGAATGTGTCTAGCTACTCTTAATACCGTACTCTCCCAAGCGCTTGGTACTGCATTTATTTTATTTGTGCATATTTATTCTATTTATTTTATTTTGTTAATATGGTTTGTTTTGTTCTCTGTCTCCCCCTTCTAGACTGTGAGCCCACTGTTGGGTAGAGACCGTCTCTAGATGTTGCCAACTTGTACTTCCCAAGCACTTAGTACAGTGCTCTGCACACAGTAAGCGCTCAATAAATATGATTGAATGAATGCTCTGCACAAGGTCAGTGCTCAGCCACGGGAAATTCCTGTCTCCAACATCTCTGGCTGACGCCTGAGGCAAGTCTGGGAGAAAGTCTTCTGGTTCCTATTTCTCCCCATTTCCCTGCACGTTAATGTGGCATCATTAGTGGAGTCTTACTGCATTGAAGGTGCTGACAGGCTAATTGCTATCATTGTCCACAGGAGTCGAATAACAAGCTGCAACAGCAGTTGCTAAAGTAATCCCTTTTCTTTTCCAGTTCAGCTACAGGGGCTGCAGCATTAATGCTGATGATAATTTGCACAGAGTTACAGCATGTGTTATAGACACACAGAGGTGTACTGTATTAATTTATCAAGCAACGGTATTTGTTGTGTGCTTTATCTGAGCAGAGGGCTGCATTAAGCACTTAGAGTACGTTATTGTACATTAGGCAGTAAACATGATCCCTGTTCACAAGGACCTTATTCAGTCAATCATATTTATTGATTGCTTATTGCGTGCAGGGCATTGTATGAAGTCCTTGGGAGAGTACAATGCAACAATAAACAAACATATTCCCTGCCCATGCTGAGCTTACAGTCTATTATTATATAATTATATTATTATGGAATTAATTATATCATTTTTATGGAATTTGTTAAGCTCTTACTATGCGCCAGGCACTGTGGTGGATTCAAACAAATTGGGTTGGATTTAGTCCCTGTCCCATGTGAGGCTCACAGTCTTGATCCCCATTTAACGGATGAGGTAACTGAGGCACAGAGAAGTGAAGTGACCTCCCCAAGCTCACACAGTAAACAAGTGGCAGAGTTGGGATTAGAACCCATGACCTTCTGACTCCCGGGCCCATGCTCTATCCACTATGCTATGCTGCTTCTCACACAGGCTTTGGAGTCAGAGGTCATGAGTTCAAATCCTGGATCTGCCACTTGTCAGCTGTGTGACTTTGGACAAGTCACTTAACTTCTCTGTGCCTCAGTTACCTCATCTGTAAAATGGGGATTAAGACTGTGAGCCCCACGTGGGACAACCTGTTCACCTTGTAACCTCCCCAGCGCTTGGAACAGTGCTTTGCACATAGTAAGCACTTAACAAATACCATTATTATTATTATTATTATGGTATTTAAGTGCCGACTATGTACCAGCCACTGTACTAAGTGCTGGGGTGGATACAAGAATATCAAGTTGGACACAGTCCCTGTCCCATGTGGGGCTCAGTCTCAATCCCCATTTTACAGATGAGGTAACTGAGGCCCGGAGAAGTCACTCTTTATTACGGTATTGTACTTTCTTAATCATTTAGTACAGTGCTCTGCACACAGTAAGTGCTCAATAAATACAATTGAATGAATGAATGAACTTGGCCAAGGTCACACAGCAGAAAAATGGTGGAGCCAGGAATAGAACCCAGGTCCTTCTGAATCCCAGCTCCGCCACTTGACTGCTGTGTGGCCTTGGGCAAATCACTTCATTTATCTGGGCCTCAGTTGCCTCATCTGTAAAATGGGGATAAAGACTGTGAACCCCAGGTGGGACGGGGATTGTGACCAACCTGATCAGCTTGTATTTACCCCAGTGCTTGCCACGTAGTAAGCACTTAACAAATGCCTTGATCGTGATCATCATCATCATCTATGCTGAACAGAATGGGTCTTAAGAATGGAAGGCAAAGAGCCAGTATAAGAGACAGAGAAGGAATAGCCAGAGAACTGAAAAGAAAATGTGGAAGGATCTGTCTGCCAAACTAAAGTCAGATATTGTTTCCAGAAGAAGAGAGTGTCAGAGGCAGCCAAGAGGTAGAAGAAGATTAGGATAAAACAGACCTTGGAAGGAGCCTTCTCAGTGGAGTCAAAGGGGTGAAAATGGAACTGCAGAGGGTCACAGAGAAGCTGCAGTGGAAGCAGTAAATCTAGGCAACCTACTGGAGAAATTTGGACAGGTATGGCGGGGAGGGAAACAAGATGCTCACTGGATGTTACAGTGCGATGAGGAATATATCTGGGTTTCACTGTCACAAACAGGTGATTCTGACACCAGAGTATAGGATGTGTCAGCTTGAGAAATCCGCCCTGGTGCACACTGATTCCAAGAAGCAGTGCCAGAAATAATAATAATAATAATAACAATTATAGTATTTGTTAAGTGCTTATTATGTGCCAGGCACTGTACTAACAGCTGGGGTGAATAGAGGCAAATCAAGTTGGACACAGGCCCTGTCCCACATAGGGCTCACGATCTCAATCCCCATTTTACAGATGAGCTAAATGAGGCCCAGAGAAGTGAAGTAACTTGTTCAAGGTCACACAGCAGACAAGTGGCAGAGTGGGAATTAGAATCCAGGCCCTTCTCCCAGGTCCATGCTCTATCCTTCCCAGACTTAACCCTCTCCTTCCTCTTCACCTCCTCCCCCTCCCCACCCCCCCAGCCCTACCTCCCCCTCCCCACAGTCCCTGTATATATGTTTGTACAGATTTATTACTCTGTTTATTTTACTTGTGCATATTTGCTATTCTATTTATTTTATTTTGTTAATATGTGTTGTTTTGTTGTCTGTCTCCCCTTTCTAGACTGTGAGCCCGCCATTGGGTAGGGACCCTCTCTATATGTTACCAACTTATACTTCCCAAGCACTTAGTACAGTGTTCTGCACACAGTAAGCGCTCAATAAATACAAGTGAATGAATGGATCCACTATGCCATGCTGCTTCTCGGCTTCTCAAAAACAACTGAAAGTGTTCCAAGTGACACGTTACATAGGCAAAGCAGTGGACATGTTTACAAGCTCCTAGTAAGGAAAGTTCTCTGCTCGTCCATTGTATTTTTCTGCCTCAGACAGCGTCATCTTCGATACCAAGCAGTAATAAACTTGCACGGGCACACACAAACACCACCCTTTCATGGTTTAAGATTGCCTTTTCGGTCATGTGTAATCTAGCTCTTGCAAATTTAGAGTTAGAACGAGTTTGGGATTGAAAGAAAACGTATCAGGCTGGGCTTAGAATAAATCAGGCTTAGGGCTAAACAAATTTTAATTAAAATTGAATAGGCCTTACATCCTTGATAGTGAACTTTTTCAGGGTCACACATACCTTATTATAGTTATGATGTGAGGATATATGTGGGAAGGCCTGATAAGGCTTTTCAGGCTGATAGGATTAGGGTATATTTTATTCTGTATGAAGTGTTGAACTATAGACAGGCTAATATGCTTGTCTGCTTGAATTTATTGTAGCAGACATTGGTGAAAGGATTCAGCTCTATGTTGCCAATGCCACGTTTTTTGTATTTGGGTTTAGAGCGGGGTGAGAGTCTCCTGAAAGAAAGGGGGCAAGCAGGGCACAGAGAGAAGGAAAAAGAAGAAATATAGGGAAAGGGGAAAAAGGGAATGATATTTTTTGCCTCCATATCTTCTTAGTGTGGTTAAATTGTGCCCTCTACCAGCTTTGGTGGAAAAAAAATTTCCTTTAGCTTAATCTGAGTTTTGCCATATCACTCTACTGTTCAGATGACTTTTCTTAAGAGTCATTCTGCTCATGTCTACCCACTCCTCAAAATCTTCCGTGGTTGTTCTCTCATCACTGGCTACCCTTGCTCCTCTTGCATTACAGCACAGAACACCAAGCTCTCTAACACCAAGCTCTTCACAGGATCTAGATATCTTCTCTCTCATCGTCGACAACTTGTCCTTGCTCTCCTTCCTTCCTTCCTGAAACTGCCTCATCCTGGATATCTGATGGACCACCACTCTACCCATCTTCAAAACCCTACTAAAAGCCTATCTCCTCCGGGAAGTCTTCCCTGATTAACTCTCTTTTTCTGACCCCACTCACCCTCCGTTCTGTGTCAACTATGCTCTTGTCTCTGTACTTCTTAAGCACTCTGATACTCCACCCCTACCACCACAGAACTTTTGGGCACATCCTTGTATTCTGTTGATTCTCCTTTGTAATCTATTTTAATGTCTGTCTCCCCCAGTATATTGTAAGCTTCTTGAGGACAGAGATCATCCCTGCTTACTCAGCATAGTGTATTCTCCCAACTGTTTAAAGGAGTGATCTACATACAGTGAGGGCTCAATAAATGCCACTGATTTAGTGATTGAATGATTGATTAACATTATGGGACTTGGGCAAGGATTATGTGTTTCTTTCCATAGCTCCAGGATTTGATAAATGTCAACATTTTCAACAAATAGTCTCCACTATTTCCAGACTAAAGATTTTGTTATCTTTTCAGGACATTCTCACACACAAGTTTCTCTGTTCCCCTGGATAATTTTGTCTGCCCTTCATCTATCACAAGTTCAGGTTTCCTCGGGTGCAGCAATTCAAGATGAAGGCAGCAATCTGGCTGCAGGGTTTCATATAAAGAGCAGCAGAACTATTCTTTGGGTTTTGTTACCTCTAAGCCCTCCTGCTAAGGCCCAGGATTGCTGCATTACCATGGTGTCTTTAGTTTGTTTTTGATGGTATTCATTAAGCGCTTGCTAGGCGCCAGGCACTGAATGAAGCGCTGGGGCACATAGAATCAGTCAATCAATCAATAGTATTTATTGAGCACTTAGTATGTGCAGAGCACTGTACTAAGCACTTGGGAAGTGCAAGTTGGCAACATAGAGACAGTCCCTACCCAACAGCGGGCTCACAGTCTAGAAGGGAGAAGCAGCGTGGCTCCATGGAAAGAGCCCGGGCTTTGGAGTCAGAAGTCATGGGTTCAAATCCCAGCTCCGCCAATTGTCAGCTGTGTGACTTTGGGCAAGTCACTTCACTTCTCTGTGCCTCAGTTACCTCATCTGTAAAATGGTGATTAAGACTGTGAGCCCCACGTGGGACAACCTGATCACCCTCTATTCCCCCAGCGCTTAGAACAGTGCTTGGCACATAGTAAGTGCTTAACAAATACCATTATTATTATTATTATAGAAGTTAATCAGGTTGGACACAGTCCTGGTCTCACATTACCAGGCACAACATTCCTCCTGGAGACCACTACATAAGGGACAAGTAGGTGGTGGTATTTACTTGTACATATCTATTCTATGTATTTTATTTTGTTAATGTGTTTTGTGTTGTTCTCTGTCACCCCCTTCTAGACTGTGAGCCCACTGTTGGGTAGGGACCGTCTCTATGTGTTGCCAACTTCTACTTCCCAAGCGCTTAGTACAGTGCTCTGCACACAGTAAGCACTCAATAAATACGATTGATTGATAATGACAATCTGGGGGCAATTATTAGCATGCAGGTGGGCTAACAGAGAAGATGTATGGGACAGCTGGAGGAGGGGGCTTTAAACCAATGGAGCCAGGACCTAATGGAGACTAGGAAACTAGGCATTGAGATTAAGAGGAGCTGAAACCATATGTTGAGAAGGAGCAGGAGAATAGGTGGGACAAGTAGTTATACTGATGTCTCTCTCCCTTTCTAGACCGTAAGCTCTTGGTGGGTAGGGAATGTGCCCTTTTATTATATCGTGCAGCGTGGCTCAGTGAAAAGAGCCCGGGCTTTGGAGTCAGAGGTCGGGGGTTCAAATCCCAGCTCCGCCAGTAGTCAGCTGTGTGACTTTGGGCAAGTCAGTTCACTTCTCTGTGCCTCAGTTACCTCATCTGTAAAATAGGGATTAAGACTGTGACCCCCCCCCCCGCCGTGGGACAACCTGATCACCTTGTAACCTCCCCAGCGCTTAGAACAGTGCTTTGCACATAGTAAGCGTTTAGTAAATGCCATCATTATTATTATTGTTACTCTCCCAAGTGCTTCGTAATGATAATAATAATGGTATTCATTAAGCGCTTATTATGTGCCGATCACTGTTCTAAACATACAGTGCTCTACACACAGTAAGAGCTCAATAAATATGATTGAATGAATGAATAAATCTGTGTTTTTTGCGGCTCTCTGGTTGCACTGTCTCATTCTTGGTTTGGTCATTATCCTGGGGTGATGGGCAGGTTCTTTCCCTCTTTTAGGGGCTTCCTTATAGAAACCCCTGTATGTTACTGATAGGAAGTGGTTGTTGTATGGCCTAGTGAATACAGCACAGGTCTGAGAGTCAGAAGGACCCGGCTTCTAATCCCGGGTCTGTTGTGTGATTTTGGGGAAATGACTTCACTTTTCTGTACCTCAGTTTCTTCCCCTGGAAAATGTGAGATTGTGAGCCCCATGTGGGACAGGGACTGTACCCAACCTGATTACCTTGTATCCACCCCAGCTCTCAGTTCAGTGTTTGACACATAGTAAGCGCAGAACAAATACCACAATTATTATTAACACAGGGGCCCAGCTGGCAGCTCCCGCAACATCCTGCCAGGCCCAATGTGAAGAGAGAGTGGGAGTAACTGAAAAGCCAATGCCAGAGCCACCACCATCTAGGACATTGGGCATGTGAGATGGCCATTTTGAGAAGGTCTATTTAGGGTGCCATCTTCATAATGACCCAAGAAGCCACCCTACTGGTAAAGCCAGTATGGTAAGAGAAGCAGCGTGGCTCATTGGAAAGAGCACGGGCTTTGGAGTCAGAGGTCATGGGTTCAAATCCCAGCTCTGCCAATTGTCAGCAAGTCACTTAACTTCTCTGGGCCTCAGTTACCTCATCTGTAAAATGGGGATTAAGACTGTGAGCCCCAAGTGGGACAACCTGATCACCTTGTATCCTCCCCAGCGCTTAGAACAGTGCTTTGCACATAGTAAGCGCTTAACAAATGCCATTAAAAAAAAAGCCAAGTGGGCACCTAGGGGCCCCTCATTCAGTCGATCATATTTATTGAGCATTTACTGGATGCAGGGCAATGTACTAAATGCTTGGAGGAGTACAACACAATATAACAGACACTTTTCTTGCCCACAGTAAGCTTTTAGTCTAGGGTCCCCGGAGATTGAGGCCCGGAGCAGCAGCATGGCCGTGGAATGAGCATATAGACTGAGAGTCAGAAGGACCTGGTTTCTAATCGCAGTTCTGCCACTTGTCTGCTGTGTGATCTTGGGCAAGTCCCTCCACTTTTCTGGGCCTCAGTTCCCTCATCTGTAAAATGGGGATTAAGACTGTGAGCCCCACGTAGGACAGGGGCTGTATCTACCCCAGAACTTAGAACAGTGCTTGACACATAGTAAGTGCTTTAACAACTACCATCATCATCACTTCCCTCAGGGAGGGACCTTGGAGTAACTCTCCTGTCTTTCTTCTGCCCCTCATAAGTGTGGCATCACGCCCTCATGTTAGAAAAGTAAGAAAAAAAATCTACATGCTAGAAACTGAATTACACTTATTAATTTAAGTGTAGATACAATTTTAATCATAAATAGAGGAAAAAATGGCCTTTCAGTCACATAAAAACATACATTTCCTTTGTTTTGTTCAATGATGTTGAAAAATAGATTTTTAAATGGTCTTACATTAAGGGAATCTCAATCGTTAACTCACTCTCATGATTCAGTTGAAACTTTCTGGCAAACAGAATCACCTTTTCAGTATTCATTTCCAGAACTTATATGATTTATTTCCTGGCATCTAGTGGGAACATTGGAGGGTCTTATCATGCACAATGATTTTTACTGAGGAGTGTTTTTTAAAAAAGGTTTTACCAAGCAATATTAAACACACTTTAAGCTGTAAGTACAGTAATGGATTTTATTGCCATACACTTAGTTTTGGCATTTCATCTTAAACTCAAACTCAAAACAGGTTTTTTCATCTAAGTACACAATAGCATTTGTTCAAAGCATTGCTGGGAAAAGTGTGATCTGAAGAGATGCCACTGATTGGTTTTATGATAAACAGAAAATTTTTCATCCTCTCCATTTTATGAGACACAGAAGCAGAAGAATTTGAGTTTGTGGATTCCAAAGCCTGTAGAAACATAACCATTAGATTAGAGAAAAAACCAGGTCATAAACATTTATTCCATTTTGATTTGTCCATCTTTTTCTTGCTCAAGAGGTGTTTTTATTTGCTCACTGCATTTCCATATTTGAGAGAGTCTTTTAAGGCTGCATCCTATAATATTTCTTACCAAAAATCTGCTTTCTCTTTCTGGTAAATAAAAACCTAAATCCATGTTCTATGCACAGACAGAAAATGTTACTTGCCTAGTAAGTAAACTGCTTCTCCACTTTGGAAACCTTCCATTTGTTCTGAGACCAAAGACCCAATACAGAAGCGCTGTTATTGAGATTTCCGATATCATCAGTAGGGTTGCCTGGGGAGGGTGACCCTTTCTCTTAGTGTTCCATAACTCTAGAACAAAGGGTGTGTGTGCCAACAAAGTGACATTCTAGTAATTAGATTTGGATGATCTCACTCCCAAACTGTTAGGCAGTGATGCTATTGGAAATGGACTCCATGTAACAGCTGAGATATACCAAGGGCTATTCGCTCTACTCTCAACACCTTACACTACAGAGCTGTGAAAAATCTTGGGCCGAAGAGAAAACCTGAGTCATAATTCTAAGAAATGGGAATTCCAATGAACTCGTGAAAACATAAAGAGTCCACATGGGCCTATTCTTCTGTAGTGTCTTCTGAAATAAAAAAAAATATGGAAATTGGAAAAAACCACACAGTGGGAAATAAAACAGAAGAAACGGAATCTAAATCAATATCTCAATCACACAACAGAAGTTGTAGCTGCTAAACTCTCCCCTATCTTAATAATAATAACTGCGGTATTTGTTAAAGTGCTTACTATGTTCCCGGCACTGTACTAAGCACTGGGGTGGATATAAGCAAATCAGGTTGGACAGAATCCCTGTCCCACAGAGGGCGTACAGTCTTAATCTCCATTTTACAAATGAGGTAACTTGAACAGAGAAGTGAAGTGACTTGCCCAAGGTCACACGAAAGACAACTGGTGGATCCTGGATTAGAACCCATGTCTTTCTGAGTCCCAGGTCCGTTCTCTATCCACTAAGCCAAGCCACCCAAATACGACATGAAAATCTCTTTTTATGGCCTTAAGCTGTCGAGTCATCTCTGACCCGTAGCGAATCCATAGCCACATCTCTCCCAGAATGCCCTACCTCCATTTGCAATCATTTCGGTAGGGTATCAATTGAGTTTTCTTGGTAAAAATCCTGGGGTTGTTTACCGTTGCCGCCTTCCATACAGCAAACTTGAGTCTCCGCCCTCAACTCTCTCCCACGCCTCTGCTGCCCAGCATGGGTGAGTTTTGACTTGCAACAGAGATTGCCTTCCATTTGCTAGCCACTGGCCAATGTAATGGATAGGCCTCTGCTTGACTCTTCCTCCCATAGCCGAATCTGGTAGACTACTGGAAACTCTCCAGGTGACATCCTGAGAAGAGCTCAGTTAATTGGGCTGGACAAAATTCCTTTCCCACATGGAGCTCATAGACTAAGTTGGAAGGAGAATCAAGGTTGAATCCCCATTTTGCAGATGAGGGAACAGAGGCCCAAAGAAGTGACTTACCCAAGAAGACAAGTAGCTAGTGGTTAGCCTGGGAGACTGAAGGGCCTGGGTTCTGACTCTGGCTCCACCACTTCATTACTCTGAACCTCCCTAACCTCATCTGTAAAATGGGGATTAGGACTGTGAGCCCCTTGTATGACAGAGACCACGTCCAACCTGATTATCTTATATCTGTATCAGCACTTAATACATTGCCTGGCATAGTAAGCACTTAAACACCATAAAAAAAGTGGCAGAGTTGAGATTAGAACCCAGGTCCTTTGAATCCCAGGCCCTGGGTTCTCTCCACTAGATTATGCAGCTGTATCTAGTTGAGATGTGACTTCAAAGCAGGATCAAATCTCTTCCGAGAGGCCTTCCCTGACCAAGCTCTTATTTCCTCTACTCCCTCTCCCTTCTGTGTCATCTTTGCACTTGGACCACTAAGTACCACTGATTACAATGCATACTTGTCTGCTGTGTGACCCTGGGCAAGTCATTTAACTTCTCTGGGCCTCAGTTCCCGCATCTGCATAAATGTCCACTGGACCATTAGTGCCTTAAGCAGTTTTGTAGATCAAATCAGTAAATCAATCCTAATTATTGAGAGTTACTGTGTACAGAGCACTGTAAAGCACTTGGGAGAGTACAATACAATTTGTAGACACACTCCCTGATCACAACCCTTGTATCCTCCCCAGCGCTTAGAACAGTGCTTTGCACAAAGTAAGTGCTTAACAAAGGCCATCATTTATTTTACAGCTCACTTAGCAGAATCGCACCCTTGATGGCCTTTCTGGCCATGTCTCAAAGGGAGAACTGAGAAGCTTTTTCCACACATTTTCATGTTCACTTTCACGATTGCACAAACTCGTTATTGACCACTGACATATATGAGCTACCAAAAATAAAATACAAAGACAAGAATATTAAGTTGAAGAGTACCAAGGAAACAGAATTTCAAGTTGTAGAATTGCTTTTGATGCCATTTCGCTGGACAGGGATGCTTTGTAATTGATTTGGAAACTGTTAATCATCAAGTATCTGTCACTTAAGCTCCATTTCTTCAAGTTAATTATTAATAAAGGATGCGAGATGGTACATTGCTATAATGATGCTGATTATATTACAATAATAATAATAATGTCGTGACATGTATTTATCAGTATGACTACCTCAGCTACAAAAGCTAATTAAATTGTCATTGCATTTCAGTAAAAGTCAGATTAACCATAAATATTTCAAGAAAGAAAAAGTTTTCACAGGAGAAAAGAGGACAGCATTAGTGACGTATATTAACAAAATTTTCAACTCTTTTCCAGTTGAAAAGTAGATGAGTGAATATCCACAAAAAGACCAACGGGCACCAAATTGCTGGTTGATTCCTGGGGTAAAAAAACGAGAAGAGCCTGGAATCCGTGTAACAGTGAAGCAGAATATATCAAGGCTAAATTCACCAAAGTGAAATGAAAGCAATGTATGCTTTTGTTCATGTTAAAAGCAGCATGGCCTAGGGGAAAGAGCACAAGGGCTTGAGAGTCAGAAGACCTGGGTTGTAAACACCGCTCAGTCAATTGCTTGCTCTGTGACCCTGGTCAATCAATCAATCAATCAATCAATCGTATTTATTGAGCGCTTACTATGTGCAGAGCACTGTACTAAGCGCTTGGGAAGTACAAATTGGCAACACATAGAGACAGTCCCTACCCAACAGTGGGCTCACAGTCTAAAAGGGGGAGACAGAGATCAGAACCAAACATACCAACAAAATAAAATAAATAGGATAGAAATGTACAAGTAAAATAAATAAATAAATAAATAAATAGAGTAATACATATGTACAACCATATATACATATATGCAGGTGCTGTGGGGAAGGGAAGGAGGTAAGATGGGGGGATGGAGAGGGGGACAAGGGGGAGAGGAAGGAAGGGGCTCAGTCTGGGAAGGCCTCCTGGAGGGGGTGAGCTCTCAGCAGGGCCTTGAAGGGAGGAAGAGAGCTAGCTTGGCGGAGGGGCAGAGGGAGGGCATTCCAGGCCCGGGGGATGACGTGGGCCGGGGGTCGACGGCGGGACAGGCGAGAACGAGGTACAGTGAGGAGATTAGCGGTGGAGGAGCGGAGGTTGCGGGCTGGGCTGGAGAAGGGAGGTGAGGTAGGAGGGGGTGAGGTGATGGAGAGCCTTGAAGCCCAGGGTGAGGAGTTTCTGCCTGATGCGCAGATTGATTGGTAGCCACTGGAGATTTTTGAGGAGGGGAGTAATATGCCCAGAGCGTTTCTGGACAAAGATAATCTGGTCAGCAGCATGAAGTATGGATTGAAGTGGAGAGAGACACGAGGATGGGAGATCAGAGAGAAGGCTGGTGCAGTAGTCCAGACGGGATAGGATGAGAGCTTGAATGAGCAGGGTAGCAGTTTGGATGGAGAGGAAAGGGCGGATCTTGGCAATGTTGCGGAGCTGAGACCGGCAGGTTTTGGTGACGGCTTGGATGTGAGGGGTGAATGAGAGAGCGGAGTCGAGGATGACACCAAGGTTGCGGGCTTGTGAGACGGGAAGGATGGTAGTGCTGTCAACAGAGATGGGAAAGTCAGGGAGAGGACAAGGTTTGGGAGGGAAGACAAGGTCAAGTCACTTCCCTTCCCTATGCCTCAGTTTTCACAACTGTACAAGGGGGATTAAATACCTCCTCTCCCTCCTATTCCAACCGTGAGACAGGGATCACTTCCAACCAGGTTGGCTTGTATTTACCCCAAAGCTTTAGAATAGTGCTTGGCGCATAGTAAGTGCTTAGTTACCTCATCTGTAAAATGGGGACTAAGACTGTGAGCCCCACTACCCACTACCCACTACCCCAGCGCTTAGAACTGTGCTTGGCACATAGTAAGCACTTAACAAATACCATCATTATTGAGAAGCAGTGTGGCTCAGTGGAAAGAGCCCGGGCTTGGGAGTCAGAGGTCATGGGTTCTAATCCCAGCTCCGCCACTTGTCAGCTGTGTGACTTTGGGCAAGTCACTTAACTTCTCTGTGCCTGTTACCCCATCTGTAAAATGGGGATTGACTGTTATGTTGCCCACGAGGGGCAACATGATCATCTTGTATTCTCCCAGTGCTTAGAACAGTGCTTTGCACATAGTAAGCACTTAACAAATGCCATCATTTATTTTTTCTTTTTAACAAATCAATCAGTGGTATTTGTAAGAAGTAGCATAGCTCAGTGGATAGAACAAGGGCTTGGGAGTCAGAAGGAACTGGGTTCTAATTCCAGCTCCACCACTTGGTTGCTGTGTGACCTTGGACAAGTCACTTAACTTCTCTGTGCCTCGGTGACCTCATCTGATGAATGGGGATTTAGGAGTGTGAGCCCCAGGTGGGACAGGGACTGTGTCCAACCTGATTTGCTTGGATCCAGCTCAGCACTTAGTACAGTGTCTGGCACACAGGAAGCACTTAACAAATACTACCACAGTTATTATTATTATTATGATTATGATTATTAATATTATTATTTGTCATCAGAGGCCAGGGCTAAGGCAATCCAGATCCTGAATCCTTACCCTGGCAGCCCCCATCCATTTCTGATGGGGAGGACCAGATAGCCCCCCAAACTGTGGGGGTGACATTAAAGCATCCATGACCACCCCCCTAATCAGAATAATATCCAGTCATTCACTTGCTTCAGGGAAATCAATCAATCGATGGTATTTATTTATCTTTAAAATGGGGATTAAGACTGTGAGCCCCTAGTGGGACAATCTGATTACCTTGTATCTCCCCCAGTGTTTAGAACAGTGCTTGGCAAATAGAAAGTGCTTAACAAATACCATAATAATAATAACTATTATTATTATTATTCTTGAGCACTTACTGTGTGCAGAGCACTGTATAAGCATTTGGGAGAGTACAATATAACATTATAACAGAGCTGGTAGACACGTTCCCTGCCCATGAGAGAAAGTGAAACAGTGGAATCCTCAGGACTCAATTTAGTGCTTGCCCTCTGCTGTGTGACCTTGGGCAAGTCGCTTCTCTGTGCCTCAGATTCCTCATCTGTGAAATAGGGGTTCAAAAACTGTTCTTCCACAGCAGACAAGTGGCAAAGTCAGGATTAGAACCCAGGTCCTCTGACTCCCGGGCCCTTGCTCTTTCCTCTAGGCCACACTGCTTCCCAAGGCAATGGGCGAGGAGGACAAAACTTTTCCGTGCCAAATCCAGAAGCTGCAGTTCCCTTTTTACGAGTGGAAGGGGAATTTGGGTGTGTCAACAGCAATTGCCGTGAGGTTTCCCATCAGCCTGACTGTACTCTGGATTTCAGTCCCTGGTACACTTACCTAGAGTGGAAAGAGAAATCTCTTCACCTGGAGAAGAACCTAATGTTAGACAATGAAATCAATCAATCAATCAATCAATCAATCGTATTTATTGAGCATTTACTATGTGCAGAGCACTGTACTAAGCGCTTGGGAAGTACAAATTGGCATCACATAGAGACAGTCCCTACCCAACAGTGGGCTCACAGTCTAAAAGGGGGAGACAGAGAACAGAACCAAACATACCAACAAAATAAAATAAGTAGGATAGAAATGTACAAGTAAAATAAATAAATAAATAAATAAATAAATAGAGTAATAAATATGTACAACCATATATACATATATACAGGTGCTGTGGGGAAGGGAAGGAGGTAAGACGGGGGGATGGAGAGGGGGACGAGGGGGAGAGGAAAGAAGGGGCTCAGTCTGGGAAGGCCTCCTGGAGGAGGTGAGCTCTCAGCAGGGCCTTGAAGGGAGGAAGAGAGCTAGCTTGGCGGATGGGCAGAGGGAGGGCATTCCAGGCCCGGGGGATGATGTGGGCCGGGGGTCGATGGCGGGACAGGCGAGAGCGAGGTACAGTGAGGAGATTAGTGGTGGAGGAGCGGAGGGTGCGGGCTGGGCAGTAGAAGGAGAGAAGGGAGGTGAGGTAGGAGGGGGCGAGGTGATGGACAGCCTTGAAGCCCAGGGTGAGGAGTTTCTGCCTGATGCGCAGATTGATCGGTAGCCATTGGAGGTTTTTGAGGAGGGGAGTAATATGTCCAGAGCGTTTCTGGACAAAGATAATCCGGGCAGCAGCATGAAGTCTGGATTGAAGTGGAGAGAGACACGAGGATGGGAGATCAGAGAGAAGGCTAGTGCAGTAGTCCAGACGGGATAGGATGAGAGCTTGAATTAGCAGGGTAGCAGTTTGGATGGAGAGGAAATCTAAATCCCCCACCCTCTGTTTGTGTAGTGATTACTAGTGTTTGCAGGCTTTGTCTTTGGGTAGAGAACAAACACAAAGGCTAACATTTCTTGAAGGCCCATCTCCTCCAAGAGGCCTTCCCAGACTAAGCCCCGCTTTTCCTCATTTTCCACTCCCTCCCGCATCACCCTGACTTGTTCCCTTTGCTCTTCCCCCACCTCCCAGCCCCACAGCATTTATGTATCTAACTATAATTATATTTATTTGTATTGGTGTCTGTCTCCCCCATCTACACGGTAAGCTCAATGTGGGCAGGGAATGTGACTGTTCATTGTTGTACAGTACTTTCCCAAGCATTTAGTACAGTGCTCTGCACACAGTAAGTGCTTAAAAAATACGATTTTGAATTTGAAATTAATCAATAAGAGATATTCATTTAGCCCTTACTCTATGTAGAGCACTGCACTAAATGCTTTGAATAATTCAGTAGAGCAAGTAAGCACGATCCCTGCTTTAAAAGGTCTTACAGTTCAGTGGGAGAGACAGGAATTTTAAAAAAATGAAGCAAGGGGACAACAGAGTATAAAGCATTGTACATAAATATTGTGGCGGTGGTGGGAGATTGGGATGAGGAACTCAGTGTGTAGGAGCTGGAATTCAAGCACATAAATGATATAGGACTGCACCTGGAGACTTTCCGGTACTCCACCAGTATTGGCTATGAGATGAAGAGTCAAGCAGAGGCCTACCCATTCCATTCCTGGCTTGGACAGTGGCTAGTAAGTGAAAGGCAATTGGCTACAAGTCAAAACTCACCTGTGCTGAGCAACAGTGGAATGGGAGAGAGTTGAGGGCGGAGACTCTAATTTGTTTCCAGAAACAGGTAATGGTAAACCATTTCCGGATTTTTATGAAGAAAACGCTATCGACACTCTACCAGAAGTATTGCAGATGGAGGTGGGGCATTATGGGAAGTACCGTGGCTCAGTGGAAAGAGCACGGGCTTTGGAGTCAGAGGTCATGGGTTCAAATCCCGGCTCCTCCAACTGTCAGCTGTGTGACTTTGGGCAAGTCACTTAACTTCTCTGGGCCTCAGTTACCTCATCTGTAAAATGGGGATTAAGACTGTGAGCCCCGCGTGGGAAAACCTGATCACCTTGTAATCTTCCCAGCGCTTAGAACAGTGCTTTGCACATAAGTGCTTAATAAATGCCATTATTATTATTATTATTATTATTATTATGGGAGAGATGTCAGAGACAACTTGACAGCATAAGACAAGGAGGAAAATCCAGTGAAGAGGTGAGAGAATAGTCTGAGGAGACTTCATATTAATTTTTTTATGGTATTTGTAAGTGTTAACTATGGGCCAGGCACATAATCAGGAGAAAAGGCAAGGACAATGATACTATTAATGATAATTGTGGTATTTGTTTAACACATTGCATGCGAGGCACTGTACTAAGCTCTGGGGTAGATACTAATTAATCAGGTTAGAATCAGTTCATGTCCCACATGGGGCTCACGGTCTTAATCCTCATTTTACAGTTGCAGGAACTTAGTCATAGAGAAGTAAAGTGACTGTCCCAAGGTCACACAGTGGACAAGTGCTGGAGTCAGGATTAGAACTCTGGCCCTTCTGACTCCCAGGAACCTGACTCCTGGAGACCTTGTTTTTGTAAGACTTTGAAGATGGGGAGAGCCACTAGATATTAAGGCAGAAGGAGTTCTAAGCAGGAGGAAGCATATGTTCAAGAGGTCGACTGTAAAAGAGAAGAGAGAGCAAGGCTCAGTTAAGTAGGCAGGTACAAGAGGAGTCATGTGTGGAGTGAGTTGTAGTGGGGGAGGAGAATACTGAATGAGTGCAGAGATGGATGAGAAGGAGGTTTTTGAGCACTGGAAAGGCATGAGTGAGAAACAGCGTGGCCTGGATAGCAGAAGGACCTGGATTCTAATCCTGGCTTCACCATTCACCTGCTGTCTGATCTTGAGCAAGTCACTTCACTTCTCTGGGCCTCATTTCCCTCAACCGGAAAATGGGGATTAAGACTGTGAGCCCCATGTAGAACGGAGACTGCATCCAACCTGATTTACTTGTATCCACTCCAGTGTTCAGTACAGTGCCTGGCACATGGTAAGGGCTACCAATACCACAATTATTATTACATCCTCAGAATGATGGCTTAGAAATGTAACAGCAACAGAGCGAAGTATGGACTAGAGAGAGAAGAGCAAAAATAGGAAAGAGAACACATCATGTAAGAAAATGTTCTAAATGAACTATTGGAATTTTCTATCCACCCATAGATAAGCAAAATGATTCAGAAGGCCTCAGCCCCTGCCCATCCCCATCAATATTCTTTTGTTGATAGCTGTAGTGACTTTTTTAAAAATGTGATTCTTCTATAAATGGCCACCTTTTCCAAAATACTGGGAATTGAACCTCTGGGAAAACATCCTGCTATTTGGAATCGTTGGAAGACCAATTACCCTTCCTCTTTCAGATCATTAAAAAAAACCTCTATAACAAAGCTGGTTTTAGCACGCATACCAGGTGTGCACAATTTAGACATTTCCACATTCTAAAAAATGGCCATTTATCCATTTTCTTTGTTTCCTTTTAGCCTGCTTTCTGTCCATCACAGACTCTTCCTCCAATTTCCTGACTACCCTGGGGTTTTTTTTCTGTTTTTTATTTTTTTTAAAAGCCTTTGGTGTGGAATCCTGTTTAAAGAGCATGGCAAAAAATCTAAACCTAATAAATCTACTGCTTCCTCTCTATCCTCATACCCACTGACCCCTTGAAAGAACTCCAGCTGATTAGCGAAGCACAATTTCTCCTCCCAGAAAACATCCAGTCTTTTCCAAGTAGGAATGGTTTGCTAAGTGCTCACTGATCCTGAACTTAATCATTCATGCTTCCACTTTTTCAAGGTTTAGAACTATGACAACCTAAGCCAAGATTCCCAGAAATGTTTTTTATGGATGGGAGTTACACTGGCGTGGCCTAACACAGGCCTTGCTTGTATCCACTAAATCAGACCCCCTTGTTCACAGTTCTAAATCTGAGTTCCTTTAGAACCCTCCATAGATGCCCATTTGGTCACAGGGCTTTGTTTCCAACTAGGCCTTCAAATTGCTCTAAAATAACCTGTGCGGTTGCCACAACTTGGTCCAATTCCACTGAGCTGTCTGCTTAAAAAAAATCCGTTTGGATGTGGAACCTCCTCATCATAACTTCCTCAGTAGAGTCAGAACTAAAGAATTCATTGATTCCTTTGATTACCTTCCCCCTTGATCTCTGAGTGCACCGTTTATGCTGGGATGATTAAGTGGCCGCATGGACTCCCTAACGGGCTTCTGGCTTTTGATAGTGAAAATCTTTTATTGGGTCCATTATCTGCTCTTCCTGGGTGCTCTTCCAATTCTATTTTGACCCTCTAATTTCCTGCTTGCGCGACCTCCCTTGTTTGAGCTTTAAAATTCCTCTCGCTCAAGTAAGCTTTCCAATTTCTTAAAGGATGACCTTTTCCCCTCTTTTGGCCACTTTTACTTTACCAGATACCTAAGCAGGATTTCTCTTTGATTGACCCCATTTTTCATTCCATACACACCCATTTGCCCTCGCCCTTTAATAAAGGTAATTTTGAACATCCTCTTTTCCTCCTGTAATGACTCCTCTTGGCTTTATCCTAAGGATCACAATTTACAATAGTTTCTATTTTCAATATGTGTCACGTCCTTGCATGTGACTGTTTGTTCAGTTCTCTCTCCGGCAAGATGGTTAAATTCAGGTTGTGCTTATTATTTATTGCAGGATGGGAAGCAACATGGCATAGGTAGAAGGACCTGGGTTCTAATTTTGGCTCTGCCACTTGTCTTCTGTGTGACCTTGGGCATGTCACTTCACTCGTTTGGGCCTCTGTTACCTCGTCTGTAAAATGGGGATTGAGAGTGTGAGCCCCGTGTGGGACAGGGACTGTGTCCAACCTGATTCATTTGTGTCTACCCCATTGCTTAGTACAGTGCTTGGCACATAGGACTTGGTAAATTCCACAATTTATTATTGTTACTATTATTATTCACCTCAGAGTTGCCATTACGGTCAAAGTGGCATTTTATGAAAATTAGTAGATCAAGGTAAATGGCAGCATGGCAGAGAAGCAGCTAGTCTAGTGGATAGTGAATAGGCCTGGAAGTAAGAAGATGCTGAGTTCTAATCCTACTTCTGCCACTTATCTGCTCTGTGACCTTAGGCAAGTCACTTAACTTTTCTGTGCCTCAGACACCTCATCTGTAAAACGGGACTGTGAGCCCCGTTTTGGACATTGCCTGGGTCTGAACTGATCAGCTTGTAGCTAACCTAGTGCTTAGTACAGCGCCTGGCACATAGCAAGTGCCTAATAAACACCATTAGAAAAAGTGGCAGAAGGTAAGAAGTTTTTGTTTAATGTCGAGATGGATGGGCAACCACTGGAGGTTCTTGAGGAGAGGGGAACCATGGACTGAAAGTTTCTGTAGAAAAATGATCCTAAAAAATGAGTGAAGTGTGGACTGCAGTTGGGAGAGAGAGGAGGTAGGGAGGTCGGCAAGGAGGCTGGTACAATAATCAAGGTGGGATAGAAAAAATGCTTGTATTAATGTGGTAGCAGTTTGGATGGAGAGAAAAGGGCAGATTTTAGACATGGTGTGAAGGTTGAACTGATAGGCTTTAGTATTAATCATTGAATATGTGGGTTGAATGAGAGATATGAGTCAAGGATAATGCCAAAGTTAGGGGCTTGTGAGGCAGAAAGCATGGTGGTGCTGTCTACAGTGATGAGAAAGTCTGGATGGACAGGCTTTGGATGGGAAGATAATGAGACCTGTTTTGGACATGTTAAGCCTGAAGTGACTGCAGGACATCCAAGTAGAAATGTCTTGAGGCAGGAAGAAATGCAAAATTTGAGAGAGGGAGAGAGATCAAGGCTGGAGATTTGGGTATCATTCACATACAGGTGGTAGTTGAAGCCATCAGAGTGAATGAGCTCTCCAGGGAGGGAGTGTAGATGGAGAATAGAAGATGACTCAGAAGGGGCCAACACAGTTAAAGGGGCAGACACAGAGGGAGGTGCGTGCGAAAGAAACTGAGAATAAGTGGCATGGTATCTGGGGCAGCGTGGCCTAGTGAAAAGAGCCCAAGGCTTGGGAGACAGAGAATCTGGGTTCTAATCCCGACTCTGTCACTTATCTGCGGTGTGACCTTGAGTAAGTCACTTCACTTCTCTGTGCCTCAATTGCCTCATCTGTAAAATGGCGAATAAGTCTGTGAGCCCTTGGTGGGACGGGGACTGTGTCCAACCTGATTACCTTGTAACTACCCCAGAGTTTAGAACAGTGCCTGACATTTAGTAAGGACTTAACAAATACCACAATTTTCATTATTGTTATTATTGTTAGAGCCTTCATTTAAAATTGCACTTCAAATTCCTCTCCTCACTCTTCATATGCACTTCTTCCTTGTTATTGGAGTTTTTCTGTTCCTCTGGACCTCAAATTCATTCCAATCCTCTGCCACCTTCGCACTCCAGACTTCTGGCATGCCTGTGATGGAGTGGGGATATAGTCCTTAAAACTATGGCTGTCTCATGAATGGGTTTATCATGGGACTCAGCTCTGTACTTGCATGTTACAACATCTGGAAAAATAATGTGAAATCTCTTGAGGTGCCATACACTTCTGCATTAAGCATGAAACACTAATTTTGTTTCATCTGTGTTTAATCCAAAGCATAGCATTGCAACAGTAACTAAATTAGTTGTAGTATGAATCTTTGCAGGAGGCTGCAAAGGTAGAAGCTTGCTCTACCCAGTGTTTTTCAACTAACACCCTTCTTTTGCCTTTTTGCCTCTTAAGTAGAATACCTTAATAATTGTAGTATTAACAGTGTGCCAAGCACTGTATTAAGTGCTGGGATAGAGATAAAATAATTGGGTCCCACATGAGGCTCATAGTGTAATTAGGAGGAAGAATAGGTTTTGAGTCCCCATTGTGCAGATGAGGGCACAGAGAAGTTACATGACTTGCCCAAGGTCACACAACAGACAAATGGTAGAGGGAGAATTAGAAGCCAGGCCACATTGCTTCTTTTTAGCAGGCCAACTCCTGAACACCTTTCCACACCTTTGAATGAGCCATGAATTCCCCAAAAGGCTGCTCTTCTCAGCTGCGCTATCATATGGCTTTTAATCAACCAATTAGTGATATTTATTGACCATTTGTGTACAGGGCACTGTATTAAGTGCCTGGGAAAATACAATAGAATAGAAAGGCATGAGCCATACCCTCAAGAACCTTACAATCTAATCTATTTTTCTTTTGATTTCTGTCCTTTGCTATTTAAGGTCTTTTTTGGTTCTCATTATTTGATTTTTACATGTAAGTAAGTTTGGCACGTCACTTAACTAATCTGTGTCAGCTATAAAATGGGGATTTAGACTATGAATTCCATGTGATTAGATAGATATGAATCCCATGGAAGCAGCGTGGCTCAGTGGACAGAGCCCAGGCTTTGGAGTCAGAGGTCATCGGTTCAAATCCCGCCTCTGCCACTTGTCAGCTATGTGACTTTGGGCAGGTCACTTAACTTCTCTGTGCCTCATTTCCCTCATCTGTAAAATGGGGATTAAGACTGTGAGCCCCATGTGGGACAACCCGATCACCCTGTAAACTCCCCAGCGCTTAGAACAGTGGTTTGCACATAGTAAGCGCTTAATAAATGCTATTATTATTATTATTATTAGGGACAGGGACTGTGTCCAACTTTATCTGCTTGTATCCACCTCAGGGCTTAGAACGGTGCCTGGCACATAAGTACTTAAAAAATGCCACAATTATTATTATTATTAAAACTAGACCATAGTGGTTCTTTGGCCTTTGGATGTTCACTGAGCACCTCATAGAGAAAGGCTGCCTTCATCAAATATAAAAATTAATCTGAGGAAGAAAGTGATTCTCTCCCAGTCAATTTGAGAGAGTTACAGTCTTGCCCTGTATACGTTCACCATTTCAGTGATGACCTCCAAGTTGTACAGTGCTTGTAGGTTGCTGACAACCATTCCTGTACATGTGGGAGGAATGCATCACAGTCCATGTAGCCTCTGGAAGCAGGCAAACAGCTGAGACTGACGGAGCATTATTCGGGAAGGAGTGGGGTTGGAGTTCCGTAATTGTGGTATTAGCTACCAATTATTTACTATGGGCCAGGCACCTCCCTAAGTATTGGTGTGGAACCAAGCAAATTGGGTTGGACACAGTCCCTGTCCCACAAGAGGCTCACAGTCTCACTCCCCATATTACAGATGAGGTAACTGAGGCACAGAGAAGTTAAGTGACCTGCCCAAAGTTTGTAACTCCTTGTTCTCCTTACCTGCTGACCTCCTCTAGACTGTAAGCTTGTGTGGGCAAGGAATGTGTCTGTTATATTGTTACACTTTACTCTCCCAAGTGCTCAGCTCAGTGCTCTGCACACAGTAAGCGCTCAATAAATATGACTGACTGACTGCTGCCCAGCAGACTCTCCCCTAACTCCAAAATGGTGGTATCACAGACCCTCTGATTTACCCAATTAAGCAATCAGTGGTATTTATCGAGCACTTACTGTGTGTAGAGCACTGTACTAAGTGCTTGGGAGAGTACAAAAGAAATGATTAGGGCACACCTCGAGAGTCTCCCAATAAATGTATAATTGGGATCCAGGGAAAAAGGTCTTGGTTTTTTGGTGCTGATATTTTGTGAGCTCACAGAGAACAATATAAAAATGAACATAATTAATGACTGTAAGTCGCATAATGGACTTTTAACATTTCTAAAAACTTTTTCATATGGTGTTAATTGGATATCTCCAGGACAGTGACCCCGAAGACTGTGGGATTCCTTATTGGCAGCAATTTGGCAGCACATTAAACTCTCAAAATCAGAGCATAGCAACAGTTTTTTGAGGGTGGGACCAGTTCTGGATTGAGAAGCAGCACAGGCCTGGCGGAAAGAGCACAGGTTTGAGTCAGAAGACCCGGCTTCTAATTCCAGCTCCACCACCTTCCTGCTGGGTGACCTTGGGCAGGTCACTTAACCTCTCTGTACCACAGTTCCTTCATCTGCAAAATGGGGATTCAATACCCATCTTTCCTCCTACTTAGACTTAAGTACTGATTATCTTCTATCTACCCAAACATTTGGTACAGTGCTTGACACAAAGCAAGGGCTTAACAAATACCACAATTATTAATTATTATTATTTTCACCTTATATGTCTGTCTCCAGGACTCTTTCCCACTTTATTCTTCTACTGTAAGCCTCTTGAAAGCCAGATACCTTGTCTAATTATCAACCACATACTCATTCCCAGTGTTTAGTGCAATGCTTTGCATCTGATAGGTAAATGCTTAATAAATACTTTTGTCACCACTATTACATTGAATTTTCTCCATCAGGATATTCTTCAGCAATTTTACAAATTCACCTGCTTTCCTTAATTCCCAAATCTTTTAGCATTTTACAATCATTCATTGGATTGTCAAGATGTCAAACTGTAAGGGCTATTTTTCCAAACTGTTTGTATCGTGGGCTGGCTGTAACCTAGGGTCTGCCCCTACACAGTTGTGGGCCGGGAAAGTATCTGTTTATTGTTTTATTGTATTCTCTCAAGCACTTAGTACAGTGCTCGGCACAGGGTAAGTGCTCAGTAAATATGATTTAATGAATGAATAACTGCAAGAAAGAATAAAATTAATGTGATATGGCCCCACCTGTCACAAAAAAAGAAGAAATCATTAATGCTGGCAGACAAAAGTAACTCTCTTTCTTTGTCATAATGCCAGAATCTACTGTTTCATGTTTCCTCTCACAGTACTTCAACAAAGCATTTCTGTCTGTAACTGTCTCCATTATTCATGTAGCATTTTACATCTGACACATTATGATTTCTTGTACTGACAGTGCTACATAAATGCAACGTGTTTCTGATAGAAACCACTCTCTTAAATGCCTATACCCAGGTTTTCTACCATGAGCTGGTAAAAGTATGCCTTAGATGGAGTTCGTATTAAATTTGCAAGAAAAATATATTCTGTGTATTCCACAAAGCTGCATCTTATCCATTCATTCACATTTGATTCTCTGCCAAAGAACTCGCTTTTATTCCATTCGGGGCTTGATAATATTCTTGGTTGAGACAGTTTTAATACCATTGGTATTTTTAGAAACTTACCAGTTCAATGGAAACCTCTAGGATAGAAAGCCTCATTTGTCATACTTTTTGATTATTTCCCAAAGGTCTGGTAAAGTAGCTCAGGAAACACTGGAGGATTATGATGATGCTGATGCTGATGATGATCGTAGAAATGGTGCAGTGCTGCCTAGTGGGTACAGCACAGGCCTGGGAATCATAAAGACCTGGGTTCTAATTCCAGCTCTGCCACTTCTCTGCTGCATGACCCTGGGCAAGTAATTTCACTTCTCTGTATCTGTTTCATTACATATAATTAATTACTGATTAATGAGATTAATTAATGGGGATTAAGACTATAAGTCTCATGTGGGACATGGACTGTGTTCAACCCGATCAGTTTGTATCTACCCCAAAGCATAGTACAGTGCATGGCACATAGTAAGCGCTAAACAAATGCTATAAAAAAGGGTGATGATGGAGAAGGAAGAGGAAAAGGAAAATCAATCCATCTGTGTATTGATTATGTGCTTACTGTGTGCAGAGCATTGTACTAAGTGCCTGAAGGAAGAGGAGAAGGAGCAGACCTTATTGCATATCTGGATGGGAAGGCCCCTCTTTCAGATTTGTAGGCAAACACTATAAGATGTTCAGTTCCAGTCCCAAGGAAGATAATTTTCTATCTGAAGAGTTGACCTAGTGGATAGAATATGGGCCTGGGACTCAGAAGGACATGGGTTCTAATCCCACTCCTCCGCTGTGTGATTTCCCCGAGTCTCAGTCATCGCATCTGTAAAATGGGGAGTAAGACTGTTATCATTATTATCATTACTATTATTATTATCATTCACTACAAGTCCTGCAGACCGCAGCAGCTCCAAAACTTGACTTTTCCTCTTCTCTCCTAAAACCACTCCTCCTCCTAATCTCCCCCATGTATACAACATTGTCATCCTCCCTGTTCCAGAAGCCTGCCACCTTGGCGTCATTCTCGACGACTCACTTTAAACTCTCACACACAACTGCCAAATCCAGCCAACCAATCAATCACTGGCATTTATTGAGAACTATGTGCAGAGCGATTGGGAGAGTGGAATACAATAGAATTACCTATCCACATTCTACAACATTTTTCTGAATTAGCCGGTTTTTCTCCACCAAAACAGCTTCTGCCCTGGTCCAAGCTCTCGTCAGACGCCGGTTATACTACTGAATGATCAGAGAGCTGCTTTCATAATCCAGACACCAGGCAGATATTGGCCACTTCAAATTCACTTTGCTTGCTTGCCCTGTCTTGCTTACCATTTCCTCTCCTTCAAATCCCTTCATGACCCTCAACAATCTAGCTTCTGCCTCTTCCAATTTAGCAGTTGAGTGAACACGGGAGCTTGAAAGATAGTAAGGCATCAAGAAAGACACCAAGGTTACAGATTTCTGCTCTGGAGAGAGAACTCTCCCAAGTCACCAAGAGCCTCCTCCTTTCAAAAGAGGGTAGCGTCTACTAGAGTAGAGACTCTACTCTCTTCTAATCCTCCACAATCTCTCAGATGCCCTTGACAGTATGGACAATTCTGTTCTCTGGGAAATGCTATTTGACTTTCTTTTTATCAACAGAGTTCTATCCTAATCTTTCTCCTATCACTCTGACCACTCTTTCTCAGCCTTTTTCATTGGCTTTTCCTCACCAGTCATTCCCTAACTGTAGGTGGCCCTTAAGGCTCTATTTTGGGTACCTTTCTCTTCACAATTTCCACGTACTCTTTTGGGGAGCTCATCAGTTTCCATGGTTTCATCCACCACTTCTAAGCAGATGACTCCCAAATCTACAACCTTAATCTTGGCACTTCATCTCCTTGGCACTTTTCTCTTGTCTCCAAGGTATTTCCACATGAGTGTCCCACTGGTACCTTAAATTTGATACGTCTAAAAGGGAAATCCTCATCTTCCCTTTCAAATCTGCTCCAACCAATCTTCCCTTCACAGCTAAAAGCATTAGCATCATCCCTAACTCCGAAGCCTACCACCTTAGTATTTTCTTTAATTCATCTCTCGTTTTCTGTTAAAATCCAGAACAATCAATCGATGTTTTTGGCTGTTAGTGTGGATCTGTGGTCAAAGCACCTTTCAAAAATAAAATTCAAAGAGGGCTATCAAGCTTTTGCTAAGTCAATGTGACATTGCAAATCGATATCCCAAACAGGAGATTGTTCCTATAGCATAGTAGGGATTGAAGCAGGTTCTTAAAAATCAGCTCATTTGAAGACCTACAGAAAGAATTTCTTTTAGAAATTGTGTTTATTTTATTGGATTTCAGATTGATTTTATTCGAAGTATCAGTTTTCTTCATGGCTAGATTAGTTCAATTGGACTAGAGATGGCTGAATGTTAGTCTCCTGTAACAATTAAATGGTTGTGATGGACAGAGTGCTAGATATGCTTCAGTAGTTTGGAGAAAAAGCTGTTGGCATTTAAATAGATACAGCCTGAGGCCACAGAAGCATCCATATCCATTTGTAGAGAACTTTCTTCAACACCATTTCTTCATGGGGAAAACAAAATATGAAAATGCATTTCTTAAGTATTTGTATTTTCATATATCATATATTCAGAAGAGATTTCTCCTCATTTTCAAGAATGAAAACATAATCTAAGGCATAGAAAAGAGCACCCTTTTATTGGAAGATTACAGTTCGTATTCAGATTTAATAATAATTATGGTGTTAAGCACTTACTATGTGCCAAACATTGTTGTCTCTTAATGAGTAATGAAATATTATATATGACTGCCTTATGAACTGAAAAAGAAACCACTGATTGTGAAATTTACCTAAGGAAGTTTGTGTGTGACTCCACACACAAAGATTGTCCCTTGTTTTGTGGTTTGCTTGTGGCTGGCAGAATTTGGCACTGTTTATACTTTAAATCCTTGTTCAAAATCTTTCGCCCCAAAGTGTTGTTAATTCCTTTATTGCCGGCTTGTGGAAATTGACTCCCAGTTTTCAACTGGATTACAGAAGATTCTAAGGCTTTAGACCATGTCCACTTTCTCTCCTTCCTTTCTATTTCCCAATTTCCATTCCTCCTATAACAACTGCTGGAGACAACCTTCTGCTATTCTTTCTCCTTATGTATCCTGGAGTTTTGTCATGGGGATCAAAGTTTCAGGGTTAGGAGTCTGACTTCATTGTTGGTGATTTTCTCTGCAGGCTGATGTGAAGCACAGTCTGTAAGTGGCACTGATTAGTCACCTGTGCAATTTACAATGACTTGCTGTGGCATTCTTGGTGTGCCCCCCCGCCCAACAACCCAATCCTTTTCCCAGCTGAGAGAACCTCAAAGGACCTGATTGATTCTGCAAAGCTCTTAAGAGCATTTGTATGCCTGCAGTGATCAATCAGTCAATCCACCAATCATATTTATTGAGTGCTAACTGTACGCAGAGCACTGCATTAAGTGCCTGGGAAACAGACACATTCCCTGCCCAGAGTGAGCTTACGATAATTCTTGAATAACAGTCCATTGGACTTTAGACATTGCTCAAAATCTGTTGAGGTGGAGAAGTAGCCCAGAGGTTAGAGCTGGAGCTTGGATTAGGGCAGTAGTTCTATCGGTGGAGCGAAAAAGGAAAATCCGGGAGATGCGTTGAAAGATAGGTAGAGATTCTGTCTTGAAGAGATATCTCTAGAATGCAAGCTCATTGTGAGCAGGGAACATGTCTGTTATATTGTACTCTCACAAGCACTTACTGCAGTGCTCTGCACCCAATAAGCGCTCAATAAATACCATTGATGATGATTATTGTCTCCTTCTAGCAGATCTGGGTTCATCAGGTGAGCTATAAACTGACCAAATGTGACAATCAATTTCTGCCTTACAGATGAGCTTAACTCCACCTGATCAACACTACATTCTGATCAATATATAAGAACCAATAATCAATTAACAGCTATCACCCTCGTTCCAAGTCTAGTCATATCATGGCTAGGGTAGATTCTTACGAATCTGTTCTCTCCACCCGTTTCTCTTCTCTTGGCATTCATTTTTGCTCCTCCGAAGCCGACCTTCTTTCTACTTGCACCTCTCTCTCACCTCGCCCACGCTGTTCCCCCAGCCTGGATCTTCCTCCTTCGCCTAACTGACAGATCACAGAATTCCACACATTCAATGCTCTCACCCTTCCTACCACCTGCAAAAAGTCTTCCCCACCAGTTCCCAGCCCTGCAAGTTGCACACACCCACTATCCATCTCCAGCTGTCAAACACTTGTTTATACCCATTCTGTTCATTTTTGTATGCATCCAGTTCAATTGGACAACCGATTCTTAATTTTAATTACTCCTGTTAATGCCTCTGCTAGGAAAAATCTATCCCCCATGGCCTGAAAACTCCCATAACGTTCCTTTCTGTGCCACAAAAGCCTGGGCCTCATGGTTGATAGAACAATAAGTTTAACGGCTACTTTCTCCCCTTACTTTGGGTGTATGCTGAAGGAAACCACTTCACGTTAACCAGGTGGTGGGGGGATTTTGCTGTGATGTTCTCTTTCCCCTTTACTCTGGGTGGACCACAGAGGTAGCCACTCAACCTGGCCAAGAGCCAATTAGACTCGATATGGATTGGATGATTTGGGATCCTCCTTTAGTATAGCGAAGCAGAGAAGCAGCATGGCATAGCAGATAGGGCCCGGGCTTCAGAGTCAGAAGGTCATGAATTCTAATCCTGGCTCCACCACTTGTCATCTATGTGACTTTGGGCCTCAGATGGGGATTGAGACTGTGAGCCCCACAAGGGACAGGGACTGTGTCCAACCTGATTTGCTTGTATCTACCCTAGTGCTTAGTACAGTGCCTGGCACATGATAAGTGCTTAACAAATGCCATAATTATTATTAGAGAAGCGGCGTGGCTCAGTGGAAAGATCACGGGCTTGGGAGTCAGAGGTCATGGGTTGGAATCCCGGCTCCGCCACTTGTCAGCTGTGTGACCTTGGGCAAGTCACTTACCTCATCTGTAAAATGGGGATTAAGACTGTGAGCCCCACGTGGGACAACCTGATCACCTTGTATCCCCCCCCAGCACTTAGAACAGTTCTTTGCACATCATAAGTGCTTAACAAATGCCATCAATATTAAAGAGAAGCCGGGTGGCTCAGTAGAAAGGGCATGGGCTTTTGAGTCAGAGGTCATGGATTCAAATGCCGGCTCCACCATTTGTCAGCTGTGTGACTTTGGGCAAGTCACTTAACTTCTCTGTGCCTCACTTACTCCATATGTAAAATGGGGATTAAGACTGTGAGCCCCACATGGGATAACCTGATCACCTTGTAACCTCCCCAGTGCCTAGAACAGTGCTCTGCACATAGTAAGTGCTTAATAAATGCCACCATTATTATTATTATCATTATTATTACTGTATGGATGAGTATCTTTGCCTGTCACACCAGAGACTGGGGTTTGATTCTTCAATGGGAAGAGTGACTCTGGGAAGCCTCGTGACTTAGTGGCCAGAGCATGGGTTTGGGAGTCAGAAGGCATGGGTTCTAATGTCGGCTCTGCCATTTTTATGCTGTGTGATGGGCAAGTCACTTAACTTCTCTGTGCCTTAGTTACCCATCTATCAAATGGTGATTGACTGTGAGCCTCATGTAGGATGGGGGACTGTGTCCAACCTGATTACCTTACATCTACCCTAGAGTTTAGAACAGTGCTTGGCACATAGTAAGTGCTTAAAAATACTAGTAGTAGTAGTATGTGCTCCTAACCCTCAGTCCATCCCTTCCATAATAGGTTTGTGTCCCAGATTTTTCAGAGAAATTTCCCACTTTTCCCAAAGAAGCTGAAGGTGGAGAGGCAGGAAGTTTCCTGGAGGGAGGAGTGTTTGTTGATTCTTGTGTTGTGGGGTTCTGTATCTTGTCATAGCAGCTGATCTTTCACCTGCATTACAAACCTGGCCTTGCCACTCACACACAGCTATTATATCATGTCTGCAACCTTGGCTCCTCATCTGACCTTCCACTATACATTTTATCTATGTTCCCCGAGTTTATTTATTTATTTTACTTGTACATATCTATTCTACTTATTTTATTTTGTTAATACGCTTTGTTTTGTTCTCTGTCTCCCCCTTCTAGACTGTGAGCTCACTGTTGGGTAGGGACTGTCTCTATATGTTGCCAACTTGTACTTCCCAAGCGCTTAGGACAGTGCTCTGCACACAGTAAGCACTCAATAAATATGATTGATTGATTGATTTCACCTTATATTCTCCTCTGTGACCTGGCCTTCTGCCTTACACCCTCTAGCTCTTACTGGGATCACCCAGAACTCAGCACCTAGAGTCACCCCAGTTTTGGCTGAGGTCATGTTACCTCCAGTAACAGACTGGAGACCGCAGTCTGTCTGCCTGCTCAACTAGAGGGCAAGCTCATTCATTCATATTTATTGAGCACTTACAATAGATCACTGATCTAAGCACTTGGGAGAGTACAGTATAACAAGAAACTGACACATTCCCTGCTCCTATGGTTAAGTCACTGTGTCCAACTCGATTACCTCATATCCACCCCAGCGCTTAGTATAGTGCCTGGCACATAGTAAGTGCTTAACAAATAGTAGCAGGAAAAGGAAAAGGAACTTCATGATTGTTGGGAGGCAGGAGCAGGAAACCATCTAATATGGCATCTTGGGGAAGTAGACACTCGATAGCAGAATTCAGTAACAACATTCTACTGTTTGTGTGTCAATATATACTTTCATCTTTTCCTCTCATCAGAGTGTAAGTTGCTTGTGGAGCATGACTTGTTTCTTGCTTTTGTTGTACTATCCAAAGTGCTTAGTAGTGTGCATTGCAGTTTACTGTCACTCAATAAAAACTAGACTGTGAGTTCATTGTGGGCAGGGATTGTCACTATTTATTTCCCAAGCGCTTAGTACAGTGCTCTGCACACAGTAAGTGTTTAATAAATATAATTGAATGAATAAATGAATCATGACATCTGCAATAAGGGACTACAAATGATTTAAATTGACTGATTCTCATTCCTGTTTATGGTGACATAACCATGAGGATGTTTTTAGTAGCAACAGATTCCTTAAACAAACAACTCCTAACTCTAAATGTTTTCTCAAAGCTAAAATTTTAAAATCTGAATATTTTCAAAAAATAACGAAGATCATTTGGCTTAACAAATGAACCTCAATTGAAATACAAAGGGGTATCATTTGAAGGGTATTTGGTTGAACTACAGTATTTTAATTTCTTAATGATAGCTTTAAATGAATATTCCCTAGAGATTGTTTTCAAAGGATTTATACATTATTTATGTCACAGCCTATGTGAGGTGAATAGCAGTTCAAGATACCAGTGCATGTCTGGAGATTCTTTTCTAGTTGGGCAATTCAGCATTACAGGCATAGGGTATTCCTTTCCACATCCTTTGCAATTAACTATGTCAGCTATTGGACAGCAGCTGTATAACATGAAACCTGATGTCAGGAAGGACATGTTTTTGAAGCAATAGAGGACCTCCTACTCCACATCCCACTTCTGACCTGGAAAACATCCTTCTTCAAATCCCACAGACAACGACTCTCCCCCACTTCAAAGCCTAATTAAAGGCACATCTCCAAGAGGTCTTCCCAGACTGATCCCCCTTTCCTCTTCTCCCATTCCCTTCTGTGTCACCCTGTCTTTCTCCCTTGGCTCTTCCCCCACTCCCAGCCACACAGCACTTTTGTACATATCTGTAATTTATTATTTGCATTCATGCTTGTCTCCTTCCCTCTTAGACCATAGCTCACTGTGGACAGGTAATGTGTCTGTTTATTGTTGTATTGTACTCTCCCAAGCGCTTAGTACAGTGCTCTGCAAATGGAAAAGAACTCAATAAATAGGATGAATGAATGAATGAATGAACAAAGTTTTCTGGTTGCTGAGGGATTTCTACCCCCACATTTTCACTTTTCCCTCTCCTCCGCTCTCACGTTACTGAGTGGAAAAGTGAATGTAGGGAAAATTGTGACATTGGCTTGATACTCTGATTTTTAGCATAGTAATATGATTCTCAGATGCTAGGGCTGAGGTTACGTGTCCAGAGTTTTAGTTAAGCTGTATTTGCAAATATGCAATCGTATCAGCATTGTATTTGGTTTGGTGAGAATTCCCCAAACTAAGGTTAAAAACCGAATGTCTCCATGAGAAGAACAAACTTTATAAGGGGATGACTCATTAGCCATTCTTGCAGCTGGATTCATTGTTTTGGCCCAGAAATACAGTACTTGGGGTATTATGGGGCATTAGCTTAGACTCACAACTATGGGAGGGAGAGTCGAGTAGAGGCATACCCATTCCAGTCCTGGTTTGGGTAGTGGCTAGCAAATGGAGGGCAATCTGCTATAAGTCAAAATTCTGTGCTGGGCAGCAGTGGGATGGGAGCGAGTTGAGAGCGGAGACTCAAGTTGACTGTGCTGAAGGAGGCAGTGGTAAACCACTTCTGTATTTTTACCAGGAAAACTCTCTGGATCCACTACCAGAACGATTGCAGATGGAGAGTGGGGCATTCTGAGAGAGATGTGTCCATGGCATCGCTCTGGGTCAGAGATGACTCGACGTCAAAAGACAAGACAAGCTTAGAGTCTGGAAGCCATTCATTGAATCATATTTATTGAGCACTTACTGTGTGCAGAGCAGTGTACTAAGTGCTTGGAAGAGTACAGTATAACACTCAACTGTTCCAATCCCTACCCACAGTGATCTTACAGTCCAGAGAGGACTCGTCTACAGCCATTCAGTCAATGATGTGAGCTAAGACACAAACTGATGCAACTGGATTTACATAGAGTTTTGACATCTTCATTGTTCCCTATTAAGTGAATATGCCATTGTAAAGGGGAAAAACAAGCAACATGCAATGTTAAAATGGTAAACTTAAACCCAGCGAAGATTCCAAACCAAAGATCGGGGATCACTGTTATCTTCGTGTTTATAGAACAGTGAGACTATTGCTGGTGTGTATTAGGTAAAAAAAAAAATACCACTTTTTGCCTAGAGGAAGTTGGAGGAAGAAGAAAAGGACATAGCTCCTGGTCTAACAAATGTTGTTAATGAAGTTGGAGTTAATATAATAATAATGATATTTATCAGGATCAAGGTGTGAGGATGCAAAAATTTTGGCTCCATTATTACTGTCTGCATCTTTTCTGACAGGCAATGCATTATCTACTATTTTTTTAAAGCAAAGCATTAATTTATTTCTTTATTTAGAGGATTGCATTTCCAAATGAACATGTCCCAATTCTTCATAACTCCTCCCTCTCTTTCAAGTCCCTGACTGTTGCCAAATCCTGTCACCTCCTTTTCTACAACATTTCTAGAATCCAGCCCTTCCATTCCATCCATATGATGACCATATTCTAGCTTGACTACTGCATCAGAGCCGCAAGCGGTCTAGTGAGAAGCAGTGTGGCCTAGTGGATAAAGCCAGGGCCTGGGCATCAGAAAGACCTGGGTTCTAATCCCAGCTCCGACACTTATCTGTTGTGTGAACTTGGACAAGTCACTTCACATCTCTGGGCCTCAGTTACCTTATCTGTAAAACAGGGATTAAGACTGTGAGCCCCATGTGGAACATGGGACTGTGTCCAACTCGATTTGCTTGTATCCACCCCAGGCTTGGTACAGTGCCAGACACATAGTAAGCACTTAACAAATACCACAACAATTATTATTATTAATATTCATCAATGCCTCCAGTCCATCCCTAGTCTATCCCTCACAAATCATTTCTTCACTCTTCTACCCAAACCTTTTTTTTCTAAAATGTCCTCTGTCCTCATCTCCCAACTCTTCTAAAACCTCTAACTGTTGCTCATTTCTCTCTGCATCAAGGAGAAACTCTTAAACTTTGGCTCCAAAGCATTCCATCAGCTCATTCCCTCCCACTTATCCACTCTCTTGTTCCATAGGCCCCAACTTGCACACTTCATCTCATTAAAACCAATCTACTCCCTCATTCTCAAATCTTCCTCCATTGACCTCTTCCTCATGTCCAGCCTTCAATCAATCAATCGATCAATCAGTGGTATTTATTAAGCACTTACTATGTGCAGACCATTGTGCTAAGTGCTTGAGAAAGTACAGGGTAACAAAGTTGATAGATACATTCCCTGTCTACGATGATCTTACAGTCTAAAAAGGGAGACAGACACTTATATGAATAAATAAACTACGGATATGTACATAAGTGCTGTGGGGCTGTGGGAGGGGTGAAAAAAAGGAGGCAAGTCCAAGTACAAAGGCGATGCAGTAGGATTAAAGGAAATGAGGGCTTTGCCTAGGAAGGTCTTGTGGGTGAGATGTGCTTGGAAAATGGGGAGAATGATTGGCTGTCTGATAGAAAGACAGCCTTCTGCATGGAGCCTTCTCTCTTGCCCTTCAAGTCTGAGCTGACTCTTTCCATCTCCAGAGTCCTTTTGTATACTCTCCTGGATAGATTCATAACAACAGCATCCATCAATTTATCTAAGCAGGCCTTCAGAATTGAAAGGTGTGTCTCATGACCGCAATGTATAAGTAAGACAGGATTACACTGTTTCGCACTGTGCTTGTCAAACAATATAATCTAAAATCAATTAAATTAAATTAAAGTAGTCACTGTACTAATAGCGGAAGTCAGGAGAAAGCAGTAAAGCATTAGCTCTGTGTTTTAGAGCCAAATTATGTTGGTGAAATCTAACTAAAGGCTCAGCGATCTGTTTTGTTTTGCAGTCTTTTCTGGAAAAGGGATTTAAATGGGAAACATAAAGCAATGGCATCATGATAGGATTAGAATTCAAGTTGACCTTGTTAAATTGGAAAAGCCATCCAAAGTCAAGAGAACAGAGCATATTAAGAACCTCTACCGCGAAGTTCATTTGCAGAAGAATAAACTGTGCAAACAGAAAGCAGGGACTGACTAGCATTATTTGAGTGAGGTAGAGAAATATCTAACCTCCTAGTTCACAGCGTATCCACAGGTGTAGCAACACAACTATCAGTCTTCTAGAAGAAGAAGCCAACTGCAAGGGGTTTCACGAGAACATTCTTGGAGCCCTCTCAATTTGAGATTGCTATCAAAATAAGGATTTTGACATATATGACTCTGCTCACCCCATCACAGCACCTTAATCAGCAATGTAGGGCTAGTGTAGAAAAATAGGCATGGGATGCAGACATGTTAAAAGTTGAGTGTATTTGTAACCATGAGGCAATCTTTCCACTGGGATGAGAGTTCCCCTAAGATTTTTTTTTTGACCTCACAATTAATGAAGAACATGAGAATGGTTCTTAAAAGAGCAGTTGATATTTTACATTCAGAGAATGAAACCTATAAGGAAAATAGAAAGGAAGGGAAAATGTTCCCTTGCGGAAGAGAAGGTGATACAAACATGAGGAAGCAAAGAACATTATATTGAAGATGATGAAGAAGGAATGACTAAGTTGATAGAACCTTTGAGAAGGTTATAATGATGAATTTTATTCTAGTATGATTGCCACATGCCCATATAACTTTAGTCTGGACATTTTGGTGAATCCTGGGGTCCAATAAAGTTCAACGTGTCTTGCAGCAAGAGACCTATTTCACTTGATATTTTGTCCTGTGACTTCAGAGATCAATTAATAAATGGCATATCCTGAGTGCTTACTATGTACAGAGCACCATACTGACAACTTGGGAGAGTATAATACAACAGAATTGACAGACGCGTTCCCAGACCATAACAAGGTTACAGTCTAGAGAGAAAGAGACAGACATTGATGGGAATAAATCAGTAACTTACGTAATTTAAAGATATGTACAGAAGTGCTGTGGGTTTGGAGATGGGGTTTAGTACAGTGCTCTACACACAGTAAGTGCTCAGTAAGCGTGGCTTGGTGGAAAGAGCACGGGCTTTGGAGTCAGAGGTCATGGGTTCAAATTCTGGCTCAGCCAATTGTCAGCTATGTGACTTTGGGCAAGTCACTTAACTTCTCTGTGCCTCAGTTACCTCATCTGTAAAAAAAAAAAATGGGGATTAAGACTGTTAACCCCCCATGGGACAACCTGATCACCTTGTAACCTCCCCAGTGCTTAGAACAGTGCTTTGCATGTAGTAAGCTCTTAATAAATGCCATCATTATAATTATTATTATTATTATTGATTGAAGCCAAAAGGTAGAAAACTAATGGAAATATTCTGCTCTGATCATTCATTCAGTTGCATTTATTGAGTGCTTACTGTGCACTAAGCACTTGGAAAGTACAATTAAGCAATTAAGAGACAATCCTTGCCCACAATGGGCTTACAGTATAGAAGGGGGGCAGACAGACTTCAAAACAAGTAAACAGGCATTAATATAAATAGAATTATAGATATGTACAGATATGCACAAGTGCTGTGGGGTGGGGAGGTGGGGTAGAGCAAAGAGAAGAAGTCAGGGTGATGCAGAGGGGACAGGGAGCTGAGGAAATGGGGCGCTTAGTTTGGGAAGGCCTCTTGGAGGAGGTGATCCTTCAGTAAGGCTTTGAAAGGGGGGGGGGGGGTGATTGGTGGATTTTGAGGAGGGAGGGTGTTCCAGGCCAGAGGTAGAATGTCAATCATTTTTATTGAGTGCTTACTGTGTGCAGAGCCCTGTACTAGACACTTGGGAGAGTACAATATAACAGATACATCAGGACATTTTTGTGGCCATGTCTAAATCATGCTAATCACAAGGAGTGGTATAAGATTGAAGGAACTTAAGGAAAGGAGAATTTAACACATTTATCATTTTGAATATTTTACAAATTTGGTTTTTTTAAACGGCATTTATTAAGCGCTTACTATGTGCATAGCACTGTTTTTCACAACCAAAGCCACATTAATAGCCCCTGCATTTATCCCTTCTAGGAAAAACACAAAAGCCATTGACTCAACGAAGTGTCCAGTTTCATTAGACTGTGAGTCCGTTGTTGGGTAGGGATTGCCTCTATTTGTTGCCGAATTGTACTTTCCAAGCGCTTAATATACTGCTCTGCATACAGTAAGTGCTCAATAAATACAATTGAATGAATGAATGAATGAGAGATGGCTACCGTTCCTTGTTAGATGCGGAGCAGATCACCTCGAAAATAGCTGTAATTCATTTCTTTATATCAATGTCTGTCTCCTCCACTCTAGACTGTTTGCTCATTATGGGCAGGGAATGTATATGTTTATTGCTATATTGTACTCTCCCAATTGCTTAGTACAGTGCTCTGCACACAGTAAATGCTAAATAAATATGATTGAATGAATGAATGAAAAGACAGTTCACCCCAAGTCAGTCTCCTTCATCCCCAGGATCTCCTGGGAGGCTTTACTATTATGTATAGTATTATATACCTATATTATGTATAATATTTTAACATTATGCATAATATTATAATGTTATGTATAATATTATCAGAGCAGCAGCGCGGTTCAGTGGAAAGAGCCCAGGCTTTGGAGTCAGAGGTCATGGGTTCAAATCCCGGCTCCACCAACTGTCAGCTGTGTGACTTTGGGCAAGTCACTTAACTTCTCTGTGCCTCAGTTACCTCATCTGTAAAATGGGGATGAAGACTGTGAGCCCCCCATGGGACAACCTGATCACCTTGTAACCTCCCCAGTGCTTGGAACAGTGTTTTGCACATAGTAAGTGCTTAATAAATGCCATTAAAAATATTATTAATATATTACATACTAAAAGTTGTACTTGCACATGCCATATAGTAATACAATAACATTTATACATTAAATATAGTATATATAATATATAATTTATATGCTGGTAATAGTGATGTGGACCTTGAAGAAGAGGAAATTTGCATAGACAAGAAGGGATCACAGAGAAAACAGCAAAACAGGGGAAGGTTCTATGGGATCAAATGGGAAAGGATTGTGATTTCAAAAATTTGCTTTTGACATCTTTGAATGGAGTTGTCACTGCTAGGTGGAAAAATTAACATCTTATTAAAATAACAGTTAAGGATGTTGATTGCTTTAAGAGAGCTTGAAAACTTGTAAATCTGAAGAGATGGTAATTGGCTTTGGAATAGGTTACATAGTATACCCTAGGGAGAAGGCATATCAGGAAAACACAAATGATCAAAAATAGACTTTTTGTCTTTCACAGGAGCAGAGAAAGAAACCGAATATTTTCCATGCATAGGTTTGGCTAAAGTTTAGTCTAATATATGAAAATATATTTTTTGTCCTTTCCAGAGTAATAACAATAATAGCAATATTCATGATTGTTAAGAACTTAATATATTCATTCAATTGTATTTACTAAGTGCTTACTGTGTGCAGAGCAATGTACTAGGGAAGTGCTGTACTCAGTGCTGGGAGAGATACAGGATGATCCAGTAGATACAGACCCTATACCAAAAGGGGTTCACAGATTGAGGGAGATTAGGTATTTACCATTTTACGGATGAGGAAACCGAGGCACAGCAAAGTTAAGTGATAAGGCCAAGTTAAGATTAACAATAAAACTTAAAGTTCATGTGCTCTTTAAATTCTTTCCTGAGAGACAGGGGCTTTATATTGTAGTTAATAGGCTATTTTCAAATGAAAATTAATTTGGCAGGACTCACTGAGGTGTGGAATTCAGAGAACATGGTCTGTATTGAAAGTAATGAATTCCTTTGACAAAGAAATAATTTCCATTGCACAGAAATCCTGGCATAAGAGGCGGGAAAGGGAAGAAAAAAAAACAGTTTAGGTGGCTTTTTGAAAAGGGGACAGTTGTGTTCATTCCAAACAGTCAGATGATTTCTCCTTTTATACTAGAAATAACAAAGGCTGACATTCTGAAGTTTGTTACCTAAAAGTTGCCTACAATTGCTTGCTAAATTGGCTCTGATTCAGAGTCAGAGGGCTTATTCTCACCTAAACTTTGAGTCCAAACAGCTGGATGGCAATGGGAGCAAAAGCTTTAACCTAGATGGACTTGGAGCTCCATAATAATGATGGCATTTGTTAAGCACTTACTATGTTCAAAGCACTGTTCTAAGCGCTGGGGAGGATACAAGGCAATCAGATTGTCCCATGTGGGGCTCATAGTCTTAATCCCCATTTTACAGATGAAGGAACTGAGGCCCAGAGAAGTTAAGTGACTTGTCCAAAGTCACACAGCTGACAAGTGGTGGAGCCGAGATTTGAACCCATGACCTCTGACTCCAAAGCCTGGGTTCTTTCCATTGAGTCATGCTGCTTCTCTAGTAAGATTCCAGAAAATTCCCCATAGGCTACTTTACAGCTCCTTCACTTCCAACCCTTACTCCTGTGTCCTAATGGCTAGAGCACAGGTGTGGGAGCCAGAAGGACCTGGGTTCTCATCCTGTCTCCACCACTTATCTGTTGTCTGACCTTGGGCAAGTCACTTCACTTCTCTGTGCCTCAGTTACCTCATCTGGAAATGGGGATGAAGACTGTGAGCCCCATGTGGGACAGTGACTGTGTTCAGCTTCATTTGCTTGTACCCATCCTATTGCTTAGTACAGTAGCTAGCACATAGTAAGTGCTTAACAGATATTATTATTACATTATGCTTATTATTTTTACCATCCCTGTCCCCTGGAGCTGCTACCTCACACAGAGAATGCCATGCCTAAGGCTATTCCTTCATTCCTTCATTCAATTATAATTACTGGGTGCTTACTTTGTGCAGGGCAGTGTACTATGTACTTGAGAAAGGACAATACAGCAGTAAACAGACATATTCCTTGCCCACAAAGAGCTTACAGTCTATTGGGTTCAAAGACCTGCCCCACTACCTTTTCATAATAGCATAAGTGTGATTAACATCAGCCAAAGCACGGAGATTTGTCCTGACCACACTATGGAGACTACCAGCAACCCAGGAGAAATCCCTAGACTCTTTGTGGGTAGGGATTGTGTTTATCAACTCTGTTGAATTGTACTTTCCAAAGTGCTTAGTACATTGCTCTGTAAGAGCTCAATAAATAGCACTGGTTGATTGATAGCAGCAAGAGAGGAAGGAGGAGAAGGTTGGACTGGATCATTTGTAGTGGGAGACTGAAGAGTTTCATATAGAAAGTCAATCATATTTATTGAGTGCTTACTGTGTGCAGAGCACTGTACTAAGCATTTGGGAGAGTATATGACAATCTAACAGACACATTCCCTGCCCACAACAAGCTTACAGTTTAGAGGGGGAGGTTGATATTAATATAAATAAATTGCAGATAGGTAAATAAGCGCTGTGGAGGTGGGGGGGGGGATGAATAAAGGGAGCAAGTCAGGGTTATGCTGAAGAGAGTGGGAGAAGGGGAAAGGAGGGCTTAGGGAAGGTCTGTTGGAGATGTGTCTTCATTAAGTCGGGAAGAGTAAATTCCTGTTGGATATGAGGCAGAAGGACATTCTGAGCCAGAGGCAGGACATAGATGAGAGGTTGGCAGAGCTATAGATGAGACTGAGGTATGGTGAGTAGGTTTGCATTAGGGGAGTATAGTTGGTGGGCTGGGTTATAGCAGGAGAGTAGCAAGGTGAGGTAGAAGGGGGCAAGGTGATTGAGTGCTTTAAAGCTGATGGTGAGGACCTTCTGTTTGAGAAGGTGGATAGGCAACCACTGGAGGTTCTTGAAGAACAGTGACATGTCCAAAACTTTTTTGTAAAAAAATGTTCCAGGTAGCAGAATGCAGTATGGCCTGGAGTGGGAAGAGACAGGAGGCAGGGAAGCCAGTAAGGAGGCTGATAGAGTAATCAAGGCAGGATAGGATAAGTGCTTGGATTAGCGTGGTAGCAGTTTTGAGGGTGATGAAAGGGCAGATTTTAGGGATATTAGGATGTTAGCAATCAGGAAAGAGCCTTGAAGTCCATTTGCAAAGGTTAGCTAGAAGGAGGCATCAACAAAACTCCCACGCCAACCCCCCCAAACCTCCCAGTAAACCTCCTATGGAATGACAGTAGATTCTGAAAAATTCTGAAATGATCTGTTAAATTTCCAATTCTCAGAGCTTGAGAAATTGTTATCCAGGGATAAAAATTAGAGAAGCCTTGAATTTCTCACTTTTGTAAATGTCTTCCAAAAAAGATACGGAATGGGGCTGTTGGGAAATTAAATCAGGATAAAGACCGGTGAATTGAAACAGCATAGGAAAATATCAAAATTACTGCACAATCATTTCTGATGGCAACCGGACATCCAAAATAGATCAGAGTGTCACACCTCCATTCTTTCAGAGACCACTGCAGTTACTGGCTTTTGTGAAGTTGTCTCTGACTAACAAAATATCGAGAGGTGAGGTTTAAACTAAACGAAAATGTATCCAGATCACATTTAAAACCACTGCCAGAGGGTGTATCTGGTCTAGAAGGGTCTACGGTGTCTGATCATAACCAACCTCCTAAAGTGAAGGCAGGTCTTTCAAAAAGGAGTATGCATTTTATCCAAAACTATAACCCAGCCCCAAGCCACTGGTGGTTCTCCTAAAGAACAAGCACTTTTCCATAGTGTGTGTTTAGAACATTTTAAAGACGGAGGCAGCTGCAGATTTCTCACAGACATGACACATTCTAAGAATAAATATATATGGATTGAAGGGTGGAAACAGTTCAGTCTCACTCTCAGGGACATGAATGTAATATAATGAAAACTTCTGAAAGGGACACCTCTGAACTATTTCATAACCAGGAGCCCATGAAGATAGAAAAAGTCAAGAGAAAAAGAACATTTATAGAAGGTGTAATTGATGCCTTAGTCAGTTGATTGTAGATTAAATCTCCCCTTTAGAGAATTTTCCAAGAAAGAAGCCCCAAGGATCCCAAATCCTGCATCCTTTTCTACCCCTTTCCCCACACCCTGAACTCACCCTTCTGTCCCCCTAGACCTCTAAACTCCCTTCTATTCTAAATCTATTTTGGGATGTCATAGTATGATGGGCCTTGATGCTTCTCCACTGATGCTGCTACAGATTTCATGGTCGCCTCTTCCACCATAACCCTTCTTCTCCCAGATTGGAAAGGTGGGGGGCAAGGTGGAAATAGGGTGAATGGAGGGAGAGCAGTAGATTAGCAGGAGAAAGGAGTGGAGGTGGGATTCTTCTCCCATCACTATACCTACATCGGCCTTCCCGAGTCCTCATGGCAGCAGTAGTGGAGGGGAAGGGAGAAAAGAAAGAGAAGGAGGAGGAGGGCAAGCAGGAGGAGGGGGTGGAAGAAAAGCAGGAAAAAGAGGGAGAAGAGTTTGAGGAGGGGAAGAGAAGAGGAAGAAAAGCAAGAAGAGGAGGAGGAAGAGGTGGATTGAGAGATAATAATAATGATGATGATTGCATTTATTAAGCACTTACTATGTGCAAAGCACTGTTCAGGTTACAAGATGATCAGGTTGTCCCACAGGGGGCTCACAGTCTTCATCCCCATTTTACAGATGAGGGAACTGAGGCCCTGAGAAGTTGTGACTTGCCGAAAGTCACACAGCTGACAATTGGGGAGCCAGGATTTGAACCCATGACCTCTGACTCCAAAGCCCTAGCTCTTTCCGCTGCTTCTCGTGAAGGAGAAGGAGGAAGAAGAGCAGTAAGAGAAGGATAAAGAGGATGCGGTCAGGAAGAGGAGGAGGAGGAAGAAAAACAGGAAGAGGAAGAAAATGAGGAGGTGGAAGGAGAAGTGGAAGAAAAGGAGGAGGAGGAGGTGGAAGGGGAAGAAGTGGAAGAAAAATGGGAAGAGGAGGAAAATGAGGGGGAAGAAGTGGAAGAGGAAGATGAAGAAAAGAAGGAGGAGGTGGAGGAGGAGAAGGTAAGGGATGAGGAGGGGAGAAAAAAGGAGCAGGGAGAGAAGGAGAAGGTGAAGGAAAACAGCAGGGGAAAGCCTCAGACTTTGATGTCCTCTTCTGTCAGCAGGACCACCTGCTCTTCCCCTTCTGGCCCCAGTCCCCAAACTTTGTGAGCTCTGGGAGGGCTGGGTTGTGTAGGTGGCCGAAGTGGGATCTGCAGTGGCCGAAGGAATTTTTATGTTTGATCTGGGGACAGGGAAGTGGAAGTCACATGAGTGGCTTTGGAGTCAAGGGGTAGCATTAATCAATGAATCAATAGCATTTATTGAGCTCTTACTGGAAGCTGAGCATTGTACTACATGCTTGGAAAACTACAGTGCAATAGAGTTGGCCGACAGGATCCCTGCCCATAAGAAGCTTACAGTCTACACAGGGAGACAGATATCAAAATAAATTATAGCTAGTGAACAGAGTATAAGGGTAGGAATGTAAGTGTCATAGGGCTAGGGTGAGTACTTAAAAGTCCTGAAGTACTGAATCCTTAAGGGGTACAGAGCAGAATGCATAGACAGTGCAGAGGGGAGAGAGGGAAGAGGAAATGAGGGCTTAGTCAGGGAAGGTCTCTTGGAGGAGATGGGATTTTAGGAGGGTTTTACAAGTGGAGAGAGGTGGTCTGTTGGATACAAAGGGGTAGTGAGTTCCAGGCTAGACGCAGGATATGGGGCAAGGGTTGTTGGCGGGATAGATGAGATAGAGGTATAGAGAATAGGTTGGAACTGTAGAGGAGCAAAGTCATGGGTTGGGTTATAGTCAGAGATTAATGAGGTAAGGTAGAGATAGAGAGCTGTTTGACACACACACACACATGATAAACACTTACGTGTGTATATGTGCACTCAGATGACTAATATATTTGCTGATGTTCACATATATGGAGAGAAAAGGCAGCTATGCCTTTACGTAAAATAGAGGTTCCCAACTGCCCAGTCCCGGCTCCACCACTTGTCCACTGTGTGACCTTGGGCAAGTCACTTCACTTCTCTGTGCCTCAGTTACCTCAATGGTAGAATGAGGATTGAGACTTTGAGCTCCACAGAGGGCAGGGACTGTGTTCAACCCAGGGAATGGGCCCTGTTTATTGTGATTTTTGAACTCTCCTGAGCACTGAGTACAGTGCCGGGCACATAATAATAATAATTTATGATTCAATCGTATTTATTGAGCACTTACTGTGTTCAGAGTACTGTACTAAGCACTTGTGTTGCTATTTATTTTACTTGTACAGATTTACTATTCTATTTACTGTACTAAGTGCTTATGATGGTATTTATTTTACTTGTACTATTTATTTATTTTATTTTGTTAATATGTTTTGTTTTGTTCTCTGTCTCCCCCTTCTAGACTGTGAGCCCGCTGTTGGGTAAGGACCATCTCTATATGTTGCCAACTTGTACTTCCCAAGCGCTTAGTACAGTGCTCTGCACACAGTAAGTGCTCAATAAATATGATTGAATGAATGAATGAATGAACCCAATTTGCTTGTATCCATCCCAGAGCTTAGTACAGTGCCCGGCACATAGGAAATGCTTAACAAATACCATGTTTATCATTAGTCCAGTGTTCTGCATATTATGTATGTACTTTTGTGATTATGTGTGAGAATACCTATGTTTGAAAGAAGGTTTGAACATAGTAGGTGCTTAATAAATGCTACTGATGATAAATGTGAGGAAAGGGAAATTTTCTACTGTATTTCCTTCCTCTGCGTGCTTGGTTTTAGTGGTTAGTCATTCTTAATCTAGCGAATTAAAGTTAAGGCGCAATTTACCATGTGCAATTCACTGAACCCCTTAAGAATTCCCATTTGACCTACTTGGAAAACTATGGAAAGGAAACCTGAGTATTGGGACCAATTTATAAGGATTTGAGCAATTGAAGGAATCAAGAAGAGCCATTTCATGTGGAAGAGCCCAGAATTTTCAGTGTAATTTCTCCCAGATGGGCTGGCTATGACTGAATAGAGCAGCTAGATTGCTTAACCTGGACCAGAAGTCATTCACTTCTCATCATTGTGGCCACCACTTAAATGTCAAAAACTCTTATATTAGGCATCCCAGATCTGGTCCCTCAGAGAAAGAGTGATCCTCCCATTATGCTCAGGATATTATATAGAGGTTCCACAGTGTTCTAATTTAGCTTTACTGTATTAAGAAAGTTGTTATTCTCCAGTTAAGTAATTGCTTTCAGAAGCAACTACCTTGTCAACTTGCCATCTGGGAGAATCAATCTTGTATTCTCCTCAGTTAGTGCTACATGGCTGGACTGCACAACTTTTATTGAAAATCAAGATACTGCGGTGTCATCTGAAGTTTGCGTGTCCTCCTTTTCCCTCGTATTTACCCCAGCATTTAGCACATAGTAAGTAGGTAAAAAAGGTCAAAATTACTTACTGCCAAGTGACGGCAGATGGAGGAAAATGTAAATTTAAAGTCCTATAGTATTAGGAATTTCTCTGAGTGCTACGGGACCTAAATGGAGCATTTATCAATCACAGACTTAGCGTAAACCATTCTGGATATGAAAACCAAAGTAATTGAAATGTGAAGAGGCATTTGGGGATTGGTGCACAATAGGTTGGTAATTTAGAGAAGCAGCGTGTCTCAGTGGAAAGAGCCTGGGCTTTTGAGTCAGAGGTCATGGGTTCGAATCCCAGCTCTGTCAATTGTCAGCTGTGCGATTCTGGGCAAGTCACTTAACTTCTCTGGGCCTCAGTTCCCTCAACTGTAAAATGGGGATTAAGACTGTGAGCCCCACAAGGGACAACCTAATCTACTTTTAACCTCCCCAGCGCTTACAACAGTACTTTGCACATAGTAAGCAATTAATAAATGCCATCATTATTATTATTATTTAGTAAGGACTGTCTTCATTTCAAGATATCTAAATCCCTTTTTATAAAATTGTTCATTACAGTTGAAAAAAATTAAAGTTCGACTCCCCTTATCTGAACCACATCTCTGGCCTAACTAGGGTACCTTATTCAACAGTGTTCAGATGGGAACCTTACAGTGAAAAGTATTTGGAACTGCTACATATTTTGCTACATATTTCCCATTCCCTTTCCAATGTAATATTCCAATAACTGCACAAGCTGTATCAGGTGGAAACTGTAGACTGTAGAAAACATACGTTGACTTGCAAAGAATTTCTGAGGAAGGCATTAAGTACCTGCAAAAGTGATGACTAAAGCCATGAATATATTAGTCAGCTTTGTCTACTGGATTCATCATAAGAACAGATGAGGAAACACTTTTTCAAGTCTTGATTGCCTTGAAGAGACAGAATATGTTGTAGGAAAATGAGTGCGCTTCATTAACTTTTTAGAAAATTTTCAGGCTATTATTGCAGTAGTAGATGAGGTGGAAATAGCAGACATTTCCTAATTACGGCATTCATGGACATGAACACTGTGGTTGAGGTTGCAAGACAACTTTCATTATTAACCTCCCTTCCAGTTGTTTGCAAATTCCTGAACATTTCTCCCTTTGGGCTGAAGTTTAATGTGTTTCGTCTTTCTCTGATTTTTCTTTTTAAGTTTTAAAGAAAATTGTTTCCGTACCTCAGTAACTACAATGTACTTCAGTTTCCCAGAGAGAGACATCTATTTTTCACACTTATTCACACACGTATCTGAGTTTAGAAAACAGAAATATGACAGAAACCAGAAATTGAAAAGGTTTGGGAATAACTAAATCAGAACAAAGGTAAAGTTGGGCAACTCAATCTTGCATTTCCAGATGTCTCCAGATATCTCTATTTCACTACAAAATCTGTTGTGTTGTATTCTCCCAAGCACTTTGTACAGTGCTATGCAATCAGTCAGTCAATCAGTTGTGTAATGAGTGCTATACTTGGGAGGGTACAATACAACAGAGTTGGTAGATATTTTCCCTGCCCAAAAAGTGTTTATAATCTAGAGGGGGAGTCAGATATTAATATAAATAAATAAATGTACATAAGTGCTGTGGATTGAATGAAGAGTCCAATCCAAGTGCAAGGATGATGCAGAAGGGAGTGGGAGAAGTGAACATGAAGACCTAGCCGGGGAAGACCCCTTGGACACAGTAAGTGCTCACAAAATTTCATTGATTTAGTAATTTAGTGCCCCTAGGGCAACTCAAATTCAACCTGGTCAAATCTAATCTCCCCATTTTCCATGCTAAATGAATCACTGGTCTTGATTAAGTACTTACTGCGTGCAGTGCTCTGCACAAAGCACTTGGAAGAATATAATGCAACAGAGTTGAGGGCAGGGCACTTTCAGTCTAGAAGGGGAGAGAGACATTAATATAAAAAATATTACACATATGTAAATTCAAAACCCAATTCTCCTTTCAACTTTCCCATCCCTGTCAATATTACAGTAGTAGTAGTTATAATAATAATAATAATAATAATGAAATTTATTAAGCACTTACTATGTGCAAAGGACTGCTCTAAGCACTGGGGAGGTTACAAGGTGATCAGATTGTCCCACGGGGGGCTCACAGTCTTAATCCCCATTTTACAGATGAGGTAACTGAGGCCCAGAGAGGTTAAGTGACTTGCCCAAAGTCACACAGCTGATAAATGACAGAGCCGGGATTTGAACCCATGACCTCTGACTCTAAGTAGCAATTGTGGCTTTAGTTAAGTGCTTACTATGTTCATTCATTCAATAGTATTTCTTGAGCACTTACTGTGTGCAGAGCATTGTACTAAGCATTTGGGAGAGTATGATACAATGATAAACTGATACATTCCCTTTCTACAATGATCTCACAGTCTAGCTCGTCCCCTTGTCCCCCTCTCAATCCCCCCCATCTTACCTCCTTCTCTTCCCACAGCACCTGTATATATGCATATATGTTTGTACATATTTACTACTCTATTTATTCATTTTACTTGTACATATCTATTCTATTTATTTTATTTTGTTAGTATGTTTGGTTTTGTTCTCTGTCTCCCCCTTTTAGACTGTGAGCCCACTGTTGGGTAGGGACTGTCTCAATATGTTGCCAACTTGTACTTCCCAAGCGCTTAGTACAGTGCTCTGCACACAGTAAGCGCTCAATAAATACGATTGATTGATTGATTGAGTAGACGCAGGGAGACAGACATCCATAGAAATAAATGTTACAGATATGTACATAGCTGCTGTGGGGCTGGAAGGGGGGAAGAATCAAGGGAGCAAGTCAGGGCAACTCAGAAGGGAGTGAGAGAAGAGGAAAAAAAGGGCTTAATCTGGGAAAACCTCTTTGAGGAGACGTGCCTCCAATAAGCTTTGAAGTGGGGGAGAGGAACTCTCTGTTGGATTTGAAGAAGGAGGGCGTACCAGGCCAGAGGCAGGATGTGGGCGAGGGGTCAGCGGTGACACAGGCAAGATCGAGGCACAGTGAGAAGATCAACATTAGAAAAGGGAAGTGTGTAGGCTGGGTTGTAGAAGAAGAGTAGTGAGATGAGGAAGGTGGGAGCAAGATGGTGGACTGCTTTAAAGCCAATGGTAAGGAGGGTTTTTTTGATGTGGAGGTGGATGGACAACCACTGGAGGTTTTTTTGAGGAGTGGGGTGACATTTCCTGAACGTTTGGACAGGAGTGGGGAGAAAAAGGAGGCTTGGAGTTCAGCAAGAAGGCTGATGTAGTAATCCAGGTGGCATAGGATGAGTGATTTTATTAACGCCGTAGCAGTTTGGATGGAGAGGAAAGGGCGGATTTTAGCAATGTTCTGAAGGTGGGACCTGTCTCACAAACCTGTCACCTTGGCAGTATTCTTGACTCATCTCTCTCATTCAACCCACGTATTCAATCTGTCACCAAATGATGTCGGCTCAGCCTTCACAACTTTGCTAAAATCCACCCCTTCCACTCCATTAAAACTAGGGAAGCAGCGTGGCTCAGTGGAAAGAGCCCGGGCTTTGGAGTCAGAGGTCATCGGTTCAAATCCCGGCTCTGCCAATTGTCAGCTGTGTGACCTTGGGCAAGTCACTTAACTTCTCTGGGCCTCAGTTCCCTCATCTGTAAAATGGGGATTAAGACTGTGAGCACCCTGTGGGACAACCTGATCACCTTGTATCCTCCCCAGTGCCTAGAACAGTGCTTTGCACATAGTAAGCGCTCAACAAATGCCATTATTATTATTATTATTATATTACTACTATGTTAATCCAGGTATTATCCTATCCTATCCCACCTTGATTACACTATCAGCCTCATTGTTGATCTCCTAGCCTCCTGTCTCTCCCCACTCCAGTCTATACTTCACTCTGCTATCCAGATCATTTTTTCTACAAAAAACTTCAGGACGTGTCACCCTGCTCCTCAAAGAGCTCTAGTGGTTGCCCATCTACCTCTGCATCAAGCAAAAACTCCTCACAATTGGCTTTAAAGCAGTCTACCACCTTGCCCCCTCCTACCTCACCTTGCTGCTCTCTTACTACAACCCAGCCTGCACACTTCATTCCTTAAATGCTAAGGGGCTCACTGTACCTCCACCTTGCCTAACTTTCCACCGGCTCATCCTGGTTCAGCCGCTTAGTGCTGCGTGACCTTGGGCGACTCATTTAACTTCTCTGTGACTCAGTTCCCTCATCTGCAAAACGGGGATTCAATATCTGTTCTCCCTCCTACTTAGTCTGTGATCCCTATATGGGACTTGATAATCTTGTGTCTACCCCAGGGCTTAGTTCAGTGCTTGGCACGTAAGTGCTTGCCGAATACCATAATCATTATTATTATAAACACAGGCATAATGTGTTTATGGTAGTGTCCATTTCCCCATCTAGATTGTAAAATTCATTATGGGCAGGGAAAACGTCTACCAACTCTGTTGTATTGTACTCACTCAAACGCTTAGTATAGTGCTCTACATAAAGTAAGCGCTCAATTAACACGATTGACTGGCTGAATGACTCCATGCTGCCCAAGGGGCTTAATTATTATTTAATCACTGTGGCATTTAAGTGCTTACTATGTGCCAAGCACTGTACTAAGTGCTGGGGAGAGACAAGATAATCAGATAATGAGAAGGAGCATGACTCAGTGGAAAGAGCATGGGCTTGGGAGTCAGAGGTCATGGGTTCGAATCCCACTCTGCCAATTGTCAGCTGTGTGACTTTGGGCAAGTCACTTAACTTCTCTGTGCCTCAGTTACCTCATCTGTAAAATGGTGATTAAGATTGTGAGCCCCATGTGGGACAACCTGATCAACTTACATCCTCCTCAGCACTTAATACAGTGCTTTGCACATAATAAGCGCTTAACAAATGCTATCATTATTATTATTATTATTATTAGATCGGATTTAAGCCCTGTTCCACATGTGGCTCACAGTTTAATTTGGAGGAAGAACAGTATTGAATCCCCATTTGACAGATGAGGAAACTGAGGCATAAAGAAGCTCTATGGTCACACAAAGTCAAGTGGCAGAGCCAAGTTCTTTTTACTAGGCCACACCACTTTGTACAACATCAAAAGAGAAAATAGTCAAATAAGCATGTAGTAATCTGATATCCGGACAGGAATAACTGCTGCACTTTTCTAGAATTGAAACGTTTAGACCTCATTGAATTGTACTCCCTCAAACGCTCAGTACAGTACTCTGCACTCCATAAGCGCTCAATAAATACAACTGAATGAATGAATTCCCCCAATTCTTATTTCCTCACAGATCCACTCTGAGACTCAAGTGCCTCAGTTCCTCCTCATTTCTATTCCATTTCCTTCAGGTTACTTAGGATAGTCCAAAGTCGTATTTAATCAGGTATATTTGTAAAACTAGATTCCTTACCCATGTAACCCATTGTGCTGTAACTAATCCTATCACCAAATCATTATACTCATCTGAGATTGTCATGGGCTTTTACCCTAATGCATTTCATCAGATACTCCTTCTTTGTCCTTGTTACCATATGGACCTCACTAGAGGCGCCCTGTTTAATGGGCTCCAAAAGGCTGAACTCTCCCCTTTAATTAGCTCTTAACAACAACAAATGTAATCACATTAACCATCGCTTCCCAAGTGTGCCACTAAATATCAATCGGGGTGTTATTTTTAATTAAACAACCTCATGCTCCTCTCACCTAACTCTCATTTTCCTTCCCTCCAATGATAGGTTCAATTATGAACTCAGAAGCAGAGATAAAGAGTCATAAATGTAGACATCTTTCCTCCTGGCCAATAAATGATCATTATTAAAAACCATATCCCCCTTCAAAGCCAATGGATTACTCATATGAACCATGTTGTAAAACTTGAGGTGCCAAATGAAAATTGAGAATGTGAAATTGGATAATATTTTGGCCTTTATATATATATATAATGGCGTTTGTTAAGCGCTTACTATGTGCAGAGCACTGTTCTAAGCGCTGGGGGGGATACAAGGTGATCAAGTTGTCCCAAAGTGGGGCTCACAGTCTTAATCCCCATTTTACAAATGAGGGAACTGATGCTCAGAGAAGTGAAGTGACTTGCCCAAGGTCACACAGCAGACATGTGGTGGAGGTGGACTTCGAACCCATGACCTCCGACTCTGAAGCCTGTGCTCTTTCCACTGAGCCATGCTGCTTCTTTGTGTCTACGTGGTTTAGTCCGTTGAGTGCCGTTGAGTGCCTCGAAGTGAGAAAATGTAGCTTATTTATCATTCATTGATATTTCTTTATCAGCATTTACATTGCCAGTGCTTAAAGTTCCCAGTGCTGCACCTTGCCCATTTAGAACATACATGATTTAGTATTCAAATATTAAAATTTTTAATAAAATAATTTTTCTGCCCAAAGTCCCCAGGATATGTAACCCATCTATAGACTAGTGTGTACTTATATGATTAAGAAAACTAGTTATAGCTTAAAATTTTATTTCAGTCTACTTATTTTCATTATCTATTCAGTTATATAGTATAGTAGCAGGGCCTTCTACCTATCGAAGATGCAACTTTGCAAAGTACAAAAAATATGTGCAGACATGTAGCCTGTGGGGAGTGAGCCCACTTTTTAGACTGTGAGCCCACTGTTGGGTAGGGACTGTCTCTATATGTTGCCAACTTGTACTTCCCAAGCGCTTAGTACAGTGCTCTGCACACAGTAAGTGCTCAATAAATACGTTTGATTGACTGAGTGAGGGGGGCACCCCCAAATCCCAAGGCACTGGGGAAAACAGTGCTAAGATCAGTCCCAATAGGGCAGGGGGGTCAGAGGTGTCCTGGATCCATGAGTTGTTGAGGTGCTGGACCATGGGGCTGAGGGGAACAGCATGACTCCTCAGTGTCAGGGTGTGTAAGCGGGAGATATATGTTTGTACATATTTGTTACTCTATTTATTCATTTATTTTACTTGTACATATCTATTCTATTTATTTTATTTTGTTAGTATGTTTGGTTTTGTTCTCTGTCTCCCCCTTTTAGACTGTGAGCCCACTGTTGGGTAGGGACTGTCTCTATATGTTGCCAACTTGTACTTCCCAAGCGCTTAGTACAGTGCTCAGCACACAGTAAGCGCTCAATAAATACAATTGATGATGATGATGATGATGATAACAGCTGGTCCTGAGCTGCCAGAGCCGGTCAGACAGCGGAGCCAGGCCCCAGGATTGGCAGAGGATGGGCAGCCAGACACAGAGACACCTGCTGAACGCCCCAGAGGTGTCCCAAAGTGGCAGCAGCCTCAGGCTCCTGGCAGGTGCCACAGGTGAGAGAGGATGATGAGGAGAGGGGCAGTGTCAGCAGGCAAGACCTCCCTCTGTGTGCTGCAGGGCCACCTTGGATCACACAGGCATAACCGTGGCTTGAATCCCCCTCCCCACACCTCACAGCTCAACCCGGCACTGCCAATTATTACTCTATTTATTTATTTTATTTGTACACATTTATTCTATTTATTTTATTCTGTTCATATGTTTGGTTTTGTTCTCTGTCTCCCCCTTCTAGACTGTGAGCCCACTGTTGGGTATGGATCGTCTCTGTAAGTTCCCAACTTGTACTTCCCAAGTGCTTAGTACAGTGCTCTGCACATAGTAAGCGCTCAATAAATACGATTGAATGAATGAATGAATTGTCAGCCGTGTGACTTTGGGCAAATTACTTCACTTTTCTGGACCTCAGTTCCCTCATCTGTAAAATGGGGATGAAGACTGTGAGCCCCACGTGGGACAACCTGATCACCTTGTATCCCCCCAGCGATTAGAACAGTGTTATGCACATAGTAAGCGCTTAACAAATACCATAATAAGCAAAAAACAAAATGCGTTTTGGAGCCATAGATGGGAAGGAGCAGGAGGGGGAAACAGCCCTGTCTGCAGAGGCGCTTTGTGTGGATCTCCTTGTTAGGAAAAGCCCAAGTCACAGTCTAATGGGAAGGGAGAGCAGGCATTTCATCCCCATTTTATAGATGAGGAAACTGAGGCCCAGAGACATTTAGTAAGGTCCCCATGGCTGCTGAGCAGACAAGCAGCTGACCAAGATTAGAACCATGATCCTCTGACTCTGAGAAACAGTGTGGCAGAGTGGCAAGAGCACACAGCCTGGGAGGCAAATGATCATGGTTCAAATCCCAGATCTGCTGTCTTGCCTTGTCTGCTGTGTGACCTTGGACAAGTCACTTCACTTCTCTGGGCCTCAGTCACCTCATCTGTAAAATGGGAATTGAGACTGTGAGCCGTATGTGGGACAGGGACTGTGTCCAACCCGATGTGCTTGTATCCACCCCAGTGCTTAGTACAGTGTCTGGCACATTAATAGTAAGCGCCTAACAAATACCCTAATTACTGTTATTATTATCATTATTATTATTTCCTCTAGGTTTCACTGCTTCCTGGTTGAACTAGGGGAATTCAGAATAGTGCTAGCTGCTTAAAGAGCTGAAGAAAATGACTTCAGGTCCATTCAGAAGGTTAAAAACAAACGATTACCACCAAACAACGGAATCCTTTTCTCATCAGAACGATGAGTCTGTGCTCCAATCTGGAAAGAATTCACACAGACGCGGAGTGCATCCTCCAACACGGCCCAGTGGAAAGAGCACAGGCTTGGGAGTCAGAGGATCGGGGTTCCGATTCAGACTCCACTACTTGTCTGCTGTGTGACCTTGGGCTAGTCACTTCGCTTCACTGGGCCTCAGTTACCTCATCAGTAAAATGGGGATGAAGACTATGAGTCCTATGTGGGACAAGGACTGTGTCTGATCTGATTATCTTGTATCTATCACAGCGCTTAGTACAGTGCCTGGCACATAGTAAGTGTTTAACAAATACCATTACCTGATTTCTGGGGGCCCAACCAAACAATAGAGAGGCTATCCCCAAACCCTCTGTGCTTACCATCTCTTTGTCCACTAATAATAACAAAAATGATAATGGCATTTGTTAAGCACTTACTATGTGTGAAGCACTGTTCTAAGCACTGGGGAGGATACAAGGTGATCAGGTTGTCAGACGTGGGGCTCACAGTCTTCATCCCCATTTTACAGATGAGGTAACTGAGGCACAGAGAAGTGAAGTGACTTGTCCAAAGTCACGCAGCTGACAAGTGGCGGAACTGGCATTTGAACCCATGACCTCTGACTCCCAAGGCTGTGCTCTTTCCACTGAGCCACGCTGCTTTTCCAACTACAACTATAACCTACCAGCCAATCAATCAGTGATATTTATTGAGTGCTTACTTTGCGCAGAGCACTATATTAAGCACTTGAGAAAGTAGGATAAAGTTGCGATTACCAAAGGATGGTGAAACTGCTTAGGTGAGATTAGCCTCTGCAGCTTTCTAAGCTCAATTTAGCATAATAAGTATTGGAATATACTAATTTAGTATAAAATGGGTTCCTGGGAGACCTGGAGTTATCTGATGTAGGCATAGAAATACCAGTTGGGGTATACTGTGTGTAGAGCTCAGAAATTTTAACTCCTAATAATGCATCCTTTCTGGATTTCTCCAGCCATGGTAATGGCTATTGTCTTTCTGCAATATTGTCTGTAATATGCTTTATATTTACTGTTTCCAATTGGACTCATTCGTTTGCAGTTAATGATTATGAATAGAAGAAAAGCACTCTATTCCGTACAATAATTATTGAGCTAAAGGGGTGATTAATGTAACATTTCCTCTGCATTGCTCGGTTCACAATATGTTCATTCATCATGATAATAAATAGGGGGAATGTATTTAGGGAATAGAAGTGAGAAGAATTATAGAGGCTGGTATAAACACCTTTCTACTTTATTAAACCGAGAAACCGGCCGAGCTAACTTTTCAATTACAGGATTAAAATTAATAGAGACCGAAGGATTTTAAAAAGGGAAAATCTCTAGGGGATGAGAACTCTCAAGTGCCGCAGTTCAAAAATGTATTGTTGTTTTTTTCTAGTTACAGATTTTTGTTTTCCATATCAAAGTACCCTGAGCCAGAGATATTCAATCATTCAAGTTCCCCTGCTCAAATTGCAGACTGAAAAACTATGCATCAATCCTCCCTGACAATAAATTGTAATTATTTTCCTCTCCACCTTAAGTCAGATATTGGTTTAAACAGTAGAAGCCTTATTTTACAGCTTTTAGATAGAATATAAGCTTACCCGTAGAATCTTTCAATCGCTGGGGAGACTGGGATGGTTTGTAACTAAGGACTCATCTGGAGGAGTGAGATTCTCACCTATGAGACTCAGTAATTCAATTGTCTTGATGCTGTTGCCCTGGCTAATTGACATTATTGCTTGTTTTGTTGTAGTTCATTGTCATTCAAGGAATGTGTCTACCAGCTGTTACATTATATGGTACTCTCCCAAGCGCTTAGTATTCATTCATTCAATCGTATTTACTGAGCACTTACTGTGTACTAAGCACTTGGAAAGTACAGTTCGGCAACAGATAGAGACAATCCCTACCCAACAACAGGCTCACAGTCTAGAAGGGTGATGGCATTTGCCATTTGCTAAGCGCTTACTATGTGCCAAGCACTGTTCTAAACACTCAGGTTGTTCCACGTGGGACTCACAGTCTTAATCCCCATTTTACAGATGAAGGAACTGAGGCAGAGAGGAAGTGAAGTGACTTGTCCAAGGTCACACAGCAGACAAGTGGCGGAGCCGGGATTAGAACCCACGTCCTCTTGACTCCCAAGCCTGTGCTCTTACCACAAAGCCACACTGCTCTGAACACAGTAAGTGATCAATAAATATAGTTGCTTGGCTTCATCTGTCTGTGAAGATAGATCTTTTAGACTGTGAGCCCACTGTTGGGTAGGGACTGTCTCCTGTACTTCCCAAGCGCTTAGTACAGTGCTCTGCACACAGTAAGCGCTCCATAAGTATGATTGATGATGGTGATCTGTCTGCCCCTCCCTAAGAGTTCTTCGTGGGGCAGAAACTGCAGCTATTCTCCTGTGCTTGAGTCTACCCGGAGGAGGAGGGAAGTGTGCTGATGGTATTAGCTGTAATAAACTACGATTTTGACTGCAAGCCCCATGTCGCTCAGGAAACGGGCTCCACCTTATTACTCTAGCGCTTAGTACAATGCTTGGCATTTAGCTTGGCCTAGAAGATAGAGCCCCCTCTCAGGATGGCACCTGGAGAGTTTCCAGTCTGTGAGCCCACTGTTGAGTAGGGACCGTCTCTATATGTTGCCAACTTGTACTTCCCAAGCGTTTAGTACAGTGCTCTGCACACAGTAAGCACTCAATAAATACGATTGATTGATTCCAGTCCTCTACCAGTCTCGGCTACAGGAGGGAAAGTCAAGCAGAGGCCTACCCATTCCTTTCTTAGCTTAGTAGCTAGTGAGTGAAAGGCAATCTGCTACAAGTCAAAGCTCACCCTCGCTGGGAGAGAATCGAGGGCGGAGACTCAAGTTTACTGTGAGGAAGGAGGCAATGGGAGACCGCTCCTGTATTTTTACCAAGAAAACGCTACGGATCCACTACCGGAATGATCGCAGATGGAAAGTGTGGCGTTCTGGGACAGATGTGCCCACGGAGTCGCTATGGGTTGGAGACAACTCGGCAGCATAAGACAAGTGGATAGAGCAGGGGGCTGGGGGTCAGAAGTTCCTGGGTCCTAATCCTGGCTCCACCGCTTGTCTTGGGAAAGTCACTTCACTTCTCTGGGCCTCAGTTCCCACATCTGTAAAATGGGGATTATAACTGTGAGCCCCTTGTAGGACAGGGACCGTAACCAACCTAATTAGCTTGCATTTACCCCAGCACTTAGAACAGTGCTCAACACATAGCAAGCGCTTAACACATATCATCATTATTATTATTATTGTTATATAGTAAGTACCTAATATCAAAATTAGTATTAGTGGTAATAGTTGTAAAGGAATTTATTAAGAACCAGTGAATCCACTGGACACTCAGGGCCATATTAACTGAAGCTGGGTCCTTGGAGTGGGATAATGCTGATAATAATTACCATATTTGTTAAGCACTTATTATACACCCAGCACTGTTCTAAGCACTGGGGTAGATACATTGCAATCAGGTTGTTCCACGTGGGACTCACAGTTTTAATCCCCATTTTGCAGATGAGGTAACTGAGGCACAGAGAAGTTAAGTGACTCGCCCAAGGTCACACAGCAGACTAGTGGCAGAGCTGGGATTAGAACCCACATTCTCTGACTCCCAAGCCCGTCCTCTTTCTGCTAAGTTGACCGTACCATCACCAGCCACGGTGCAGTGTGGCTCAGTGGAAAGAGCAAGGGCTGGGGAGCCAGAGGTCATGGGTTTGAATCCCAGCTCCACCACTTGTCAGCTGTGCGACCTTGGGCAAGTCACTTCACTTCTCTCTGTCTCAGTTACCACATCTGTAAAATAGGGATTGACTGTGAGCCCCCTGTGGGACAACCTGATCACCTTGTAACCTCCCCAGTGCTTAGAACAGTGCTTTGCATATAGTAAGCACTTAATAAATGCCATTATTATTATTATTATTATTATTCTCTGGGCCTCAGTTCCCTCATCTGGAAAAGGGGGATGAAGACTGTGAGCCCCACGTGGGACAACCTGATTACCTTGTATCTACCCCAGCACTTAGAACAGTGCTTGGCACATAGTAAGCACTTTAAAAATACCATCATCATCATTATTATTATTATTATTAACAGAGTTGGTAGACGTGTTCCCTGCCCAGAGAGAGCAGTCTTCTCTCTCCAAATCAGTTGGTCATATTTATTGAGAATTTATCATTCTCCACATTTTATGCCCTCCTCAAATCCCACCTCTTCCCCCAAAGCCTTCTCCCAGTTATTCCCGGCACCCCACTAGTCCAAACCTACCAGGAATCCCTAGACATGTTTATTCTCATTCCGAGCACTCTTGTATCTCCATCATTCGATTGTCAATTTAGTGACTTACTCTAATTACTCTCTTTCTAAGTAGTGTCATGTCTGTCTCCCTGAATGCAGAGCAATGTGACCTAATGGAAGGAGCAGCACAGGTCTGGGGATCAGAGGTTGTGGGCTCTACTCTGGGCTCCACCACTTGTCTGCTCTGTGACCTTGGGCAAGTCACTTAACCTATGTGTTCTCAGTTTCCTCATCTGTAAAATGGGGATTAAACCCCACTCCCTCCTACTTAGTCTGTAGAAACAAGGATTGTGTCGAACCAGTTCATCTTGTATCTAGAACGGTATTTGGCATATAGTAAGTTCTTAATCAATCAATCAATCAGTCATATTTATTGAGTGCTTACTGTGTGCAGAGCACTGTACTAAGCGCTTGGGAAGTACAAGTTGGCAACATATAGAGACGGTCCCTACCCAACAGTGAGCTCACAGTCTAGAAGGGATAAATGCCATAATCATTATCATTATTATCCTCTCCTCCCATAAAGAGGGTGTGTCCCTTCTCCGTTTTGTGCTTCCCAAGTGCTTAGTACAGTGCACTGCACCCATAGAGCACAGGCCCCGGAGTCAGAAGGTCATGGGTTCTAATCCCGGCTCCATCGCCTGTCTGCTGTGCGGCCTTGGGCAAGTCAACTCACTTCTCTGTGCCTTACTTCCCTCATCTGTAAAATGGGGATTAAGACTGTGAACCCTATGTGGGACGGGGCCTGTGTCCCAACCCAATTTGCTCATACCCACCCCAGTGCTTAGTACACTGCCTAGCACCCAGTAAGCACTTAACAAATGATATGATTATCGTTACTGCTCCTACTACCATTTCATCCCAGCACATTAACGAGTTAACACTCAGAAATCAAAAAGAAAGCCAGGCCCACGGCTGCAAGTGCAAATTGGCAGACAGAATCCCTGGGCCACTTTATAAAAGTCCAAAATCGGGTTGAACTTCTCCAATTCAGCCTCAACAAGGAATCCCGCTGTCGGTTACCCCAAAATCTAATCATGCAGCTCAGTGGCCTGCATCCGCACCTCATGATCAGACTGCTTTGGCTCCGGGGGAAGTCGCCGCTGTTAACTGCATCCGAAGGCGACAGTCGGAGAAAGAACATTCCCTGTTTCATTTTCAAATAGCTCGATGGTCGCTTACTAATAACAGGTATTACAAGACAAATGATTTTTGAGTTCCTACAGTTTCCTTTTAGGAATAATCATTGGTAATCCATTGTATTTAAGATTGAAGTTTTATCCCCTGTTTTAATTCATATTAAGTTTTGTAAGCATTACTAGTCTGACCGCCAATGCTTAGCTGGATTAATTTTCTGTATCCTCTGGCCAAAGGCAATGAATCCCTTCATGGAACCCATTTTGTAGGTTTTTGAGGCCTTGAACAAAAGCAAAACTATTCAGGATATTGAGCATTCTGTTGCTCTTTGGTTACCATTTCCCAAAGAGTTCCTGAGCTTACTTTACTAGCACTGTCCCGCCTCCAACAATCGATTCAGAAACAGAAAGTGCTTCACATTGTGCATGCTAGCTGAACCACAGGTAAATCCAACAGCTTACTGTTCCGATTTTCCTCCATTTTTATGGTATTTGTTAATAATAATAATGATGACATTTATTAAGAGCTTACTATGTGCAAAATACTGTTCTAAGTGCTGGGGAGGTTTCAAGGTGATCAGGTTGTCCCACGGGGGGCTCACAGTCTTAATCCCCATTTTACAGATGAGGGAACTGAGGCACAGAGAAGTTGTCACACAGCTGACAATTGGCGGAGCCGACATTTGAACCCATGACCTCTGACTCTAAAGCCCGTGCTCTTTCCACTGAGCCACGCTGCTTCACTAAGTGTTAAGTGTTTGCTATATGCCAAGCACTGTACTAAACTCTAGGGTAGTTACAAGCTAATCAGATTAGACACAATCCCTGTCCTACATGGGGTTCACAGACGTTATCTCCATTTTAAAGATGAGGTAACTGAGGGCACAGAGAAGTGAAGTGACTTGCCTCAGGTCATACCAGCAGGCGAGCGTCGGTACCAGAATTAGAACCCATGACCTTCTGATTCCCAGGTTACTGTGTTGTAATGAGGTAATGGAGTAGGTGTTCCCAGCAGACTGCCCTTTGGATGATAGCCATGATGACCACACATAATGAGCGATCATGTCGTTAGTTCTTAGTTAAGAGAAGCAGCTTGGCTCAGTGGAAAGAGCAAGGGCTTTGGAGTCAGAGGTCATGGGTTCTAATCCCGACTCCGCCACATGTCTGCTGCGGGACATTGGGCAAGTCACTTAACTTCTCTCCCCAGCACTTAGAACAGTTCTTTGCATGTAGTAAGCACTTAATAAATGCCATTATTATTCTTATTATTATTCTCTGAGCCTCAGTTACCTCATCTGTAAAAGGGGGATTAAGACTGTGAGCCCCACGTGGGACAACCTGATCACCTTGTATCCCCCCAGTGCTTAGAACAGTGCTTTGCACATAGTAAGCGCTTAACAAATGCCATCATTATTATTATTTCTCCCAGCCCTGCATTCTCTCTCTGACAGTCTGTCTAGACTGTAAGCACGTTGTGGGCGGGGATCGTCTCTCTTTATGGCTGGATTGTACTTTCCAAGTGCTTTGTACAGTGCTCTGCACACTGTAAGTGCTCGATCAATACGACTGAATGAATGACAGGGGAAAAAAGGGTGAGACCAGAGAAAGATGAAGATAATAATAATAATGATGATGGTTTATTGATGATGGCAATAATGATAATTAATGATATTAATAATGATGGCATCTTCCTGGGCTTCCTGGTGGCAGAGCAGTGGCCAAAAGGTAAGTTGGGTGTGGAGCAAGCAGTCCACCAGGCAAATCACCGTCCAAACTACCCTGAGAAGGGGCAGCAAGCTAGGTCCCTGCTTTGGGGCGGAGATGAGGACTAGGATGAGAGATGCATCCTGTTAGATCCCTGCTCTATCAACGCCACCAACACTACCAGTTTTTTAACCAGAGGAAGAGAAGCCGCATAGCCCAGTGGTTAGACCATGGGCCTGAGAGTCAGAAGGACCTGGGTTCTAATCCCCCTCTACCCCTTCCCTGCTGTATGACCTTGGGAAAGTCAAGTCACTCCCCTGTGTCTCAGGTACCTCATCTGTAAAATGGGGAAAAAGACCGTCAGCCCCAAGTGGGACACGGGCATGGACTGTGTCCAACCTAGCTTGTGTCTACCCCAGTGTTTAGTATAGTGCCTGGCATGTAGGAAGTGCTGAACAAATACCATGAAAAAGTATTTTCTATCAACAACAACATGGCAATGAATCTATGTAGTAGTTGTTTGAATTAGAAGCGGTCACCAGTGATGTAAAATTTACCTATGAATCCACCATCCCCTTCCCTTGTCTCTTCACCAAACTATTTGTGCCACAACCAATAAAGTGGATCCCTGGAGGCTGTCAGTCAGTCGATCATATTTATTGAGTACTTAATCTGTGCAGAGCACTGTACTAAGCTCTTGGGAGAGGAGAGTATAGCACTGTAAGAGACACACTCCCTGCCGAAAACTAGGTTACAAGCAATGTGTGGTTGCTTTTTTCTGCAAAATTTAGAAGCTGGGGAATGTTGTGCTGTGGGCTGGGAGATTTGAAGGGATCTGGAGCCTGATATCTCCTCTGCCACTCTTCCAAAGGATGTGCCACCTCCTTGATTTGGTTTTCTAGTTTCTTGTTTTTCACTGTGTCATTGACCAGTGTGTTGCCTCGATAACAGAATCGTTTGGCGCAATGTGGCTCTGTGTTGCCAATATGAATTCTGGGTCGTGTGTATGGCTTCTTTTAGACTGTCAGCCCACTGTTGGGTAGGGACTGTCTCCATATGTTGCCAACTTGTACTTCCCAAGAGCTTAATACAGTGCTCTGCACACAGTAAGCGCTCAATAAATACGATTGATTGATTGATTGATTCACTGGAGCAGGCCGTTGCATCACCTCAGTTTTCTTGAGACTTGTCATCAGCCTGCAATGCCCCTCTGATTCAGAGAAGAAGTTTGTACGTTTTTTAGACTGTTGCTTGACCCTTAAGAGGTCAACCAAAGTTGGGTAGTTTGGATATTTCCAGAACTCATCTCTGGAGATGACAGTCATTCTGCCATGGGGAAGGATGCCTTAAGCAGAATGAAGTGAAGGGAAAAAAAATTCAGGTAAAGGTACTTAGCTCAAGTTGACTGCCTTAGGTAAGCCTTTGCTAATTGAATTTAGTAACAGTTCAAACACTATTGTGCAGAATGCGCCACTGTTTCATAAGTCACTCTGTTACCTCATTGTTATGACTGTCAGCATTTTTCGCGGGAGCGTGTGGGATTTGACTTTTCATCCTTCTTTACTGTCAGAATATAGTTCCTAGATGTGCCAATATAATGTACATGAATATCGGTCACTGAACTGTGGAAATCTTGTTGTTCGAGAGGGCTCTCAGGAAAAAATTCAACTAATTAAATTGCATTTTTATTGTAGAGCTGGTATTCTTAAAACCCAGGGGCTGCTTTGTTGCAAAACCCTGGGTTAAGGAAAAACTTGCCCTGGGGTCACCATGGAGTCTGCTGATAAGCCCCAATGAGTAAAAGGCATTTCTTCTGATTCCACCATATCCTGTATGCAAACAAGTTCAGATTCCCTAATTCATTCATAATAATAATAATGATGGCATTTGTTAAGCACTTACTATGAACAAAGCACTGTTCTAAGCACTGGGGAGGATACAAGGTGATCAGGTTGACCCACGTGGGGCTCACAGTCTTAATCCCATTTTCCAGACGAGGTAACTGACGCACAGAGAAGTTGAGACTTGACCAAAGTCACACAGCTGACAAGCGGCAGAACCCATGACTCCCAAGCCCCGGCTCTTTCCACTGAGCCATGCTGCTTCTCATTCCTTCATGGCTTCATTCATTCAGTCTTATTTATTGAGAGCTTACTTGTGTGCACAGCACTGTACTATGTGCTTGGAAAGTACAATTCAGCAATAAAGGGAGACCATCCCTGCCCACAGAGGGGTTACAATCTAGAAGGGGGGCTACAGACATCAAAACAAATAAACAGGCATCACTATAAATAAATAGAATTATAGATACGTACAAATATGCACAGGTGCTGTGCGGTGTTGTGGGGAGAGCAAAGGGGATAAGTCAGGGCAACGCAGAGGGGAGAGGGAGCTGGGAAAAGGGGAGCTTATTCTGGGAAGGCCTCTTGGAGGAGGTGAGCCTTCAGTAGGGTTTGGAAGGGAGGAAGTGTGATAGTTTGGCGGATTTGTGGAGAGAGGGCATTCCAGGCCAGAGGTAGGATGTGGGCTTTTAGACTGTGAGCCCACTTTTAGACTGTGATCCCACTGTTGGGTAGGGACTGTCTCTATATGTTGCCAATTTGTACTTCCCAAGTGCTTAGTACAGTGCTCTGCACATAGTAAGCGCTCAATAAATACGATTGATGATTATGTGGGCCAGGGGTTGACGGCGGGATAGGAAAGAAAGAGGCACAGTGAGAAGATAAGCACTAGAAGAGCACAGCGTGCGGGCTGAGATGTAGAAGGAGAGAAGAGAGGTGGGGTAAGAAGGGACAAAGTGATGAAGAGCTTTGAAGCCAATAGTGAGGAGTTTTTGTTTGCCTGATCACATTCCAACCAAAATATATAGTGCAAACATCTGATTGGTTGGAATTCTGTGCAGGCCTAGCTTTGGCTAAAAAAATTTTTCCCATATGGATTTACAGATGAACATATAGCCGTCCTTTGTGTTGATGCTGACAGTGAAAATCTAGCCACACTTAAGAGACCAAGCAGTCCAATTCTGAACCAAAATCCTCTTCTACTCTGTGTTCCCAGAAGGATAGATACTTCTTGGGTGACTCTTAAACCTAATAATAATTATGGTACTTGTTAAGTGCTTTTTATGTGCCAAGGACTGTTGGGGTAGATGCAAATTAATCAGGTTGGACACAGTCCCTGTCCCACATGGGATCACCCTCTTAATCCCCATTTTTTACAGAAGTGTAAAATAATCCTTATTTTACAGATGAGATTACTGAGTCACAGAGAAGTTAAGTGACTTTCCCAAGGTCACACAGCAGATAAGTGGTGGAGCCGGGATTAGAAGCCAGGACCTTATATCTCCCAGACCTGTGCTCTTTCCACAACACCCTGCTGCTGGTTCATTCAGAATTCATATCTGTTTTCATGCCTTCCTCTTGGTATCCCACCAGGATATCACAGATGCTGAGATGGCCTTGTAATTTAACTGGTGATTAAAATTGTTAATAAACTCAAAGGGAAATTATAAAGATAGGTGTACCTCTATAGTCGTATATAGTATACATAGTGTGTGTGTATGTATGTGTGCATTACATAGACTACAATTATGTTCATTTCTAATTTTTCTGTGGGTTTATATATGATATTACTGATGATGAGGTGAATGTGAGCTGAAGAAATAAACATTGCAGTACAGCAAGGGGAAAAGTTTCCCTCCAGATGATGCAGGAGCCAGAGAACGTTGTTTCAGTCTTTCACCCCGGTCTTCTATAGAATAGGGACTACATTCCCACATAATCCCACAGAAGGAAAAGAAAACTCAGTTTGCATGCTCACCCCACACACCGACAATGCTCACAAATCTTGTCATGGAATCATACTGTGCCCTGTCAGAGGAATGTTCCCTCCTGTACCACCCAAAGCCCCTAATGGATATAAGGGCTACTAACAAATGATGCATCCCCTGCCCACAGCGGACTGTCCCCTAGTCCACTCACACCTGATTTCCATAACCCCTTAGCCCCCATACCTGTTTTTCTCCCCCAAACCCCAGTGAGACCAACGGCCTCAATAAAAAGTACTTCTTAAGTAATTCTTAAGCACTTAATATGTGCCAAGCACTGTTGGAGGCACTTGGTTAGATACAAACAAATCAGGTTGGACACGATCCCTGTCCCACGTGGGGCTCAAACTCTTAATCCCCTTTTACAGATGAGGTAACTGAGGCCCAGAGAAGTGAAGCGACTTGCTCAAGGTCACCCAGCAGATGTGGCGGCGTCAGGGTTAGAACCCAGGTCTCCTGACTCCCTTGCCCGTGGTTTATCCACTAAGCCACAGTGCATCCCCCCAGCGGGAGGGAGCACCCACGCCTGACTTGCCCGGGGCCCAACTTCCAATGTTTAGCCAGGATCCAGCCCAGGCCTGGCGGGACAGACGGAAGACCCGCTTTCCCAGACTGAGCCCCCCTTTTTCCTCTCCTCCTCCTCCCTTCCCCACAGCACTTGTGTATATTCGTACATATTTATTACTCTATTAATTTTATTAATGATGTGTATGTAGCTATAATTCTCTTAATTCTGATGGTTTTGACACTTACTTGTTTTGTTTTGTTGTCTGTCTCCCCCTTCTAGACTGTGAGCCCATCGTTGTATAGGGACTGTCTCTATATGTTGCTGATTTGTATTTCCCAAGCACTTAGTACAGTGCTATGCACACAGTAAGCGCTCAATAAATACGATTGAATGAATGAATGACCCAGCTTTCCTGCAGGAAGAACCATTTATTTTCAACAGGCCCAGGGAGGAGAATGAAGTTGGACGCTGTGCTCCGGTGAGAACTGGCTGATTCCCCAGGAGCACAGGAAGGCCTCTGGTTGAATGGTCATCTTCGTGCAGTGTTTAGGGGGTCCTGGGCCTAGTCGACCCGGGGCCCAGGAAGACGTCTTGAGGATGATGTGTGAGGACCTAGAGGGTGAACCCCACAGATTAGTATGGTAGAGAAAGGAGTGAGACTCTCAGGAAAGGGCGGTTTGTTTTTCCAGGATGCTGAGCTCCACTTGCGTGGCTGCTTTGAGCCCATTGTCACCCAAGCCTTGGGGCTCATGTTGGACTGCTGGCCTTTGCTGTAAGAACTGAGCCACATCTTCAGCTTGGCTGAAAACAAAACTTGAGGTGACGACTGGTTGCTCTTGCTGGCCCTCGCCGGGCCCAAGGTGGAAGAAACGGGGCCCCAGGATTTGGCTGGTCCTGGGACCTTTGCTGCCAGGGCAGAGACAGAGGCCCTGCTGTGGGCTTCTCTGGTGTCCTTCTTCCCTCTCGGTCTAAGTGTGATGACTCCCAAGTGGCCTGCAGACCTGGGAGGGCAGAGGGATGAGTTGATCGGGCGGGAACATGGTCCATCGTTCTTCGGTCCCGGGGCCCGCATGGTTTGGCTCTGAGGTCTGGCTCAGTTCTGTGCTTCCTGGGAGTGGTGGCACTTTCTGCTGCCCATTGGAGCCTGGTGGCATTCAGCAGTGGGGAAGACGTGGTCCTTCTCAGTTTTCTCCCCCTTCACCCAGTCGGCCACACCTCAGTCAGGATGGTCTCCAGTAGGGGTAAGCTCGTGGCCTGGTCTCATGGCCAGCCCGATCAACCCTACTGGGGACACCGTGATAGGCCCAGTTAGGTAATGTATGAGAGAAAGCCCAGAAAGAAAAGCCACGTGCTTTCTCTTCAAGATGGTTTCCAGGGCCTTAACTGATTCTTTGGACAAGTCACCAGGCTTGATTTTTCCCTGGTGTTCCCATGGCCCAGACTTCAAACTGACCTCCAGAAAGGACTCCACCCTCCTGTCACACCATGTAACTGACTTCTGTGGCTTCTGGTGTCTTTGTTTCAGGGACCCTGGAGTGGGGGAAAGTGGGATGGCTGGGGCCGGATGTCGGGGGCTGGAGAGAGCTGGGGGACCCAGTGAGGAAGGAGGGGTTGGTGGGGATGCGAGGTTGGTATTGTCCCTCCCGCTGTGCCCCACGGAGGGGATTTCCCCAGCTCTAGACTGATGGCACTTTGCAACCGTGTGGTCCTCTATTGTCCACTTATGACTTTTCAGCCTGGGGGAGTAATCGAGTCTAAGAACCTTAGATACGCCATCCGAGACTTCCGGCATACTGTGGCCTGGGTCCTTGATGTGGCCCGGGTCCTCGATCAGTGAGGACCCCGTGGGGCTGGACACTCCATGGCTGAAACCTCTCCTCAGGAGAATCATGTTGTACGTCTTCTTGGTGGGCATCCTGCCCTCCCACCTGGAGCATGCGGCTCTCTGGGTATCCCTGCTTCTGGGATGATGCCGTCAATCCCTCGGCTTCACTCTGCCAGGGAGAGGGACTGATGGAAGCAGTTGGAATTTTCAGACCCAGGGGGCCGTGGCTGCTGGGGCTGAGGAGAGGGGGCTGGCAGTAGGTCATGGTCCCCCTAGTCTGAGTCTGTAACTTGGCAGATTTTGGCTCCGTTTCCTCATGGGCTTCCTCTTCGCGACCCGCCGTTCGTCCGTGGCCGGAGCGCTTTAAGCTCGGCTCCCTCAGACGTTGATCCTTCTCCTCCAGCTGTCGAGTTGGAGGCCCTTTGCCTCGAGGGAGAATCGGGTCTCTTAAGCTGGAGGAAATTTTTGTCAATGAGGAGGATGTAAGTGGCCATGATCTGCTCTTCCGGGGAGGTTGAGTTCCTGACTCCGCGCCTCGGGAGAAAGTCGTTCCGGGCCAAAACATCTCCTCCCTGCTGGTAAACAGCAGTGAGGGTATGGAGCAGGAAGCTCTGTCCCCGAAGACACATCCTGGACCTTCTCTCTGAGGCGCTGGCAGGCCGTATAATCTGATTTCTCAGAACCTGTGTCCCTGTAGTGCCTGCAAAAGAATATCCACTCTTTCCAGCTGAGGGGAAGCAGATTCCCATAACTGACAGACCCGGCCCTCATGCCTTGGAGCTTCAGCAGCTGGATCTCAGGCTGCTTCTCTTTTCTAGAAGGAAACCCATGCCCCATGACCCTCAGACCTAGATAGGGACTACTGCTGACAGAATACACACTGGGATTTGACCCCAGCTGGTGTGATGGACATTGGAGGCCAGAGCCAAGAGCATTAAGAAATACGTTCAGTTCTGAACAACAAAGGGGTGGAGGTTGTTGCCTGCTGGAAAACAGCAGAAGGAGGGAATTTGACAGGGCCAGAAACTGGACCATCGCAGAAAGGAAATTTCCTTCTCCAGGCACCTTTCAGGACAACATAAATCAATCTTCGAGCTGAGGACAGGGGCTGCGGGATAAAGTTCTGTGCTGGGAGTCAACAGGCCTTCCTCTAAACCTGGCTCCTCCATTTGCCTACTATGTGAACGCAGAGAAGGCACTTCCCTTCTCTCTGCCTCAGTTTCCTCATCTGTAAAGTGGGGATTAAATACATGTTCTCTCTCTTCATTATACTGTAAGCCCCATGTGGGACAGGGACTGTGTTTGATCTTGTTGACTTACATCTACCTCAGCACGATACTTGGTACATGGTACAAGCCTATTATTATTATCATTTTTACAATGAATAATAATTAATATTTTATTCCTATCAAATCAGCATCAAGGCATTTCACAAGGTGATCCCTCTTGCCTAGCAATGCTATTGATCTTGAGAGCTCTTTTGGGATAATCTGCCAGCCATCCACAGTCTCAGTGTCAATGAACTGAGGGAACCCCTATATCAGTAATGAGAAAGGACATATGCAGACCTGGTGCAGGGGTGGGGGGGACACAAACACTCCCCTGCCCACCCCCCACCCCCCCAACCCCCCGCACTCCCCCCCCCCCCCAAGAGAGTCCTGTGCCCTGGGCAACCGTTGGCTCTCCAACTGTGCCCAACTGTCACAGCACATGTGCCCGCCCACAGGGTCTGCACTCTTCCCCCATCCGGTCATTCCCCCCACAATATACCACCCGTCACACCAACGCCCGCACTTCCCTGCACCCTGGACGACTCTTCCCTGGGTCCTTCTCTTCCATTTGTATTTCCCAAGTGCTTAGTACAGTGCTCTCCATACAGTAAGCTCTCAATAAATACAATTGAATGAATGAATGAATCATGGGCCATCACAGAGTCTAGGCCGGGGGCACAGAAAGGGGGAAAAGAAAATGACTAAATCACCTTTTCAGGAGACACAGAACCTCTTCTAGCTCCCTGTTCAATTTTTGCCACAGCCTCTGAACTAGAAACCAAGAGAATGGGTTACTTGGGGTTCCTGGGAATGGGTGGGTTTTGCCCTTTCCTGCTATCTGGAGCCAGACTGTGCACCAGGGGCTCTACTTCTCTACCCTTCAAGCCCTGCCAGGCCAGGCATGAGCAAGGATTAGACGATAGCCCCTTGAGAGTAGTTGCCCCCTCCCTCGTGTGTGTTTTAGGCAGGGGCAGGGAATGGGAAGCAGTATGGCTTAGTGAAAAAATCATTGGCTTTGGAGTCAGAGGTCGTGGGTTCTAGTCCCAGCTCTGCCACTTGTTAGGTGGGTGACATTGGGCAAGCTGCTTAACTTCTCTGTGCCTCAGTTCCCTCATCTGTAAAATGGGGATTAAGACTGTGAGCCCCATATGGGACAACCTGATTCCCTTATACCTACTCCAATGCTTAGAACAGTGTTTGGCACATAGTAAGCGCTTAACAAATGCCATCATTTTAATTATTATTGGGGGGTTGTGGAGGGGGCAGCTCAAGGAGTTGTACAACAAGGAGGAAAGGGAGGACAGTAACTTTACCTGATGGTCTGGCATTGATGTTAACAGGGCTTCGGGATGGACGCTGATCTCTCTGTTAGGCAAGAAGACAAAAATCCTTAATTTTCTCTTTTTCCCTTCCCCCTCCCAGCCCTTGTTGGCCGTGCCTGTGAATTTTGTCCCCTAAAAGGAGATCTTCCCTTCACTCAAAGTGGGTCTTGGCTCATGGTTCTGTTCCTGAAGACTTGCGGGTAGGCTAGAGGGGAGTTCTAGAGTGACAGCAGAGTGAGATTGGAGGAGGAAGAGCCCACCAGGCGTGCGTCCAGAGAGCCTGGCTCAGCTCAGGCAACAACAAAGGCCCCATGATCCATGAGGCCTCAGAGGCCTGGTCAGGGTTTGTTCAAGAAGCCGGGGCAACCATCCTCACTTGGGGCTCTTGGTAGCTCCTGCACAGTGGACGGAGGACAGGGAGGTGAAAGGGCAAGAAAAAGGATCAGGAGGAAGCGGGAAGCAGTGGGGCCGAGTGGAGAAAGCACAGGCCTGGAAGCCAGAAGACTCGTTCTAGTATAGGTCTGCCACTTGCCCGCTGTGTGATCTTGGGCAAATCACTTAACTTCCTCCTACAAGTTGTGAGCCCCCTCCATAGATGGTAAAGTTTTGCGGACAGGGCACGTGTTTATCAATTCTGTTGTACTGTACTCTCCCAAGTATTTAGTACAGCACTCTGCATAGAGTACACACTCCATAAGTACCACTGATGATGATGGTTCCCTGTGCCTCAGTTTCCTCAGCTTCTAAGTGTGGATTCAATACATGTTCTCCCTCCTACTTGGCCCGTGACCAACCTGATTAATGTCTATCTACCTCAGTGTTTAGGACAGTGCTCGACACACAGTGCACGCTTAACAGATATCATAAAACAAGTTAAAAACAACAACAAAAAACAGTGGTCTGGGAGAACTGACAGTTTTCCAAGCCCCTAAAACCCATGGGGTTCGGTCAATCTGGGGTCCCTCCCAGGATGTTCAATTTGTCCTCCTCCCAAAGCTTGAGGCGGCCCCACCAGATCTGCCAGATTAGCAGCCCGAAGAATATGAGGGTGAATCCCTCGTCAGGGAGGGGCCTTCAGTGGAGGATGGAATGGACTGGGAACAGGAGGGCTTCCAGGATGACCCACATCCTCCTTCCTGGCCCTGCCTGATCCCCTGTCTGGGCCTGGGCGGAGCCACTTGCCTCACCTAGCTGGGAACCAAGCCCCCAGAGCACTGTCACAAAGACAGTTGAGTCATAGAGGGAAGGGAAAGGGAGGGTGGTTGGGGCGGCTCATTAGGCTGGCCGGGAAGGAGGGGAGATGGGGCGGAGGAAGTGATTCTAGGTGGGATGGGGGAAGAGAGCGTAAGTGGGGAGGAGGTGGAGTGGAGCTTCAGTAGGGGAGGATGACTCCTGTGAGGGGGCTTGGTTCCTGGAGGTGGGGGAGGGCAGTTCTAGAGGGAGAAACAAAGTGGGAGTGACACAAAGTGGGAGTGACTCCTGTGGGCAGGGCAGATAGTTCCCGTATGGGAAGCTGGTTCTGGAGGGAACAGGTGTTGACTCTCAGGGGGATGGATGGATGGGTAGTACTTCTCAGAGAGGGTGGCTCCTGAGGTGATTGGGTCGGATAAGACTGATGGTGGGTGGTGGAGACTGTCCCGCTCTGAGTGGTTGTGTCACCCGATGAGCGGAAGAGAAAAAAGGGGATTAAGACTGTGAGCCCCATATGGGACAACCTGATTCCCTTATACCTACTCCAGTGCTTAGAACAATGTTTGGCACATAGTAAGCGCTTAACAAATGCCATCATTACAATTATTATTGGGGGGATGTGGAGGGGGCAGCTCAAGGAGTTGTACAACAAGGAGGAAAGGGAGGACAGTAATTTAGCGGAAAGCCCACCGGGCCTGGACTCAGTGGATCCAGGGTCAAATCCCAGTTCTGCCACTTGTCTGTTACATAAATGAAGGAAAGCATCCAAATTTCCCTTTGCCTCAGTTTCCTCATCTATAAAATTAGGATTAAGTACCCGTCCTCCCTCCCCCTTAGCCTGTAACCCCATCCCCCCACCCCGTGGGACTGGAAATGTGTCCAACATGATCGTTTTATGCCTGCACCAGCAGATGCTATACTGCTTGGCTCATATCCAGCTGGATCTGTCTGTCTCCCCCTCTAGACTGTAAACTTATTATGGGCAGGGAACATGTCTGCTAACTCTGTTGTGTTGTACGCTGCCAAACACTTAGTATAGTGCTTTGCACATAGTAAGCTCTCAATAAATACAGTAGATGATAATGATGACTTAATACATTGCTCTGCCCATTGGTTGATTTTAGAAGAATCAAAAACCTGTAAAAGAAAAAAAAAAAAAACCTGGCCCAAATTTTATCTCTAACCCAAGCCCCAGATCATGTAGTCTACCTCCCGTATTAATTCCTTCCCCACAGTTCTTCCATTTAAACCACTGAAGTTCTCACAACAAATTAGTCCCCTTACAATAGGGAAAATTAGTGTCCCCAATCTTAGTTAGATAATGAGAATTCGAAGTGAAATGCTAAAATGTGGCACAGTTTGGGAATATGCTAGAACAAATAGAGAATCATTGAATGGGCATAAAACACTTTGATTTCGCAGAGCAGGGGATGCTGTTACAAAGAAATAGTACTCTAAAAACAGGACCCAGCTGTTAATTAAGAGTAATATGGGATTTGACAGCAGAAAACAACTACTCAGTGGAAATAAAAAATGCAAATTCTGAGTGTGCCAGGCAGAAAAACACTCCCTGAATAAATGCATTCTGCTGAACGTCTTACATGCATTTGACAATTGAACCTCAGGGTTGACTCAGCCCCCATTAGAAGACATTATGAGGTTTCCCCATGAGGTTTGCAGAGGCATTATGAAAAACATACTAATGAAGATGCTTTCAGATATCAGAGAGGAAAACAACCCGCTGAAGGAAAATAAGAGCAATAAGGAAATAAACCGTGACTCTGAGAAAAGAACTTTAGATTCTGACATTCTCAAACTTGGGTAAGAAGAGTAAAGCACACAAAGCCTGGAGTTAAATCAGGGAATGCATTACCTCATTGATCTACCAAGTGTCTTTGACCACCAGTTCCACGGGCCTAATGCTTGGGAGAGGGAGGAGGAAGCCGGAAAGATCACCACATGGAGACCCTCCCTGAGTCATGTGTGGAGATTTAGCCCAGGCTGTCTGAGAGAAGGATTGAGGAGGAAGTAGAGAGCAGCAGGTAGTTTCTATGAGCGCCTGGGGGAAGAGTGACCTAGTAAATGGAGCACGCGTGTGGGAGTCAGGAGGCCCTGGATTCTAAACCTTTCTCTGTGGTGTGACCTTGGTCAAGTCACTTAACTTCTGTGTGCCTCAGTTATCTCATCTGTAAAATGGGGATTAAGACTGGAAGCCCCATGAGGGCCATTGATCGTGTCCAACCTGATTAGCTTTTGTCTACCCCAGCACTTAGAACAGTGCCTGGGACATCGCGCTTAACAAATACCATTGAAAATATGTATATATATATATATATATCTTTCTCCCTGAGGCTCAGGCTCCAGCATCCTTTTATAGCAGCAAGTGCTATGTTGTACTCCCCCAAGCACTTAGTACAGTACTCTGCAAACTGTAACCACTCAATAAATTCATTTATTCATATCTACGGAACACTTACTGTGTGCAGAACACTGAACTAAGTACTTGGAAAGTACAATTCAGCAACAAAAAGAGACAATCCCTGCCTCCAGTGAGCTCACAGTCTAGAAGTGGGTAGACAGACATCAAATCAAGTATGCAGGCATCAACAGCATCAATATAAATACAACTGATTAATTGGTAGTTGGATAAGAAGATTCTTGTCCATCTGAATGAGAGAGGAGAGCTGTGTACCTAGTCTTTCAGCTTGTTGTGGGCTTGTTGTGTCTGATTCTAGACCATCTTGGATGCGAAAGGAGGAGAACTGTGTGCCTGGGAGAACACAAGGGAATTCGAGATGGTAACCTCAATGTGGGCAGGGAATGTGTCTCTCAACTCTTTTTTCTCATACTCTCCCCAGCACTTAGTATAATGCTCTGCACACAGACTGAGAGCTCGTGCTGGGAGCTTGGATAGACATAGGGCCCAGGGAGGGAAGAAGCAGCGTGGCTTAGAGAAGAAGCAGTGTGGCCTAGTGGATAGTGGAAAGAGCACGGGTTTTGGAGTCAGAGGTCATGGGTTCAAATCCCGGCTCTGCTAATTGTCAGCTGTGTGACTTTGGGCAAGTCACTTCACTTCTCTGTGCCTCAGTTACCTCATCTGTAAAATGGGGATTAAGACTGTGAGCCCCCCGTGGGACAACCTGATCACCTTGTAGCCTCCCCAGCGCTTAGAGCAGTGCTTTGCACATAGTAAGCACTTAATAAATGCCATTATTATTATTATTAGTGGATAGAGCACAGACTTGGGAGTCAGAGAACGTGGGCTCTAATCCCGGCTCCACCATGTGGCTTCTGTGTGACCTTGAGCAAGTCACTTCAATTCTCTGTGCCTCGGTTACCTCATCTGGAAAATGGGGATTAAGACTGTGAGACAACCTGATTACCTTGTATCTGTTCCAGTGCTTAGAACAGTGCTTGGCACATAGTAAGCACTTAACAAATACCATAATTGTTATTATTTATCGGAGATGATACGGGTGAGGGTTATGATCCCAGCGGGTTTGGGTCCAGAGGTAGGACTCCGGAAGAGTGAAGCTCCTGCCCTGAGCTTAGCAGGGAAGGACACTGAGAAACTTTGCATTCATTCGATCATATGTATTGAGCGCTTACTGTGTGCAGAGCATCCAGAGAACTTGGAGAGAAGCAGCGTTGCCTGGTGGATATAGCACGGGGCTGGGAATCAGAAAGACTTGAGTTCTGATCCCGGCTCTGTCACGTGTCTGCTGTGTGACCTTGGGCAAGTCAATAAACTTCTCTGGGTCTCAATTATCTCATCTTTAAAATGGGGATGTGGCCCTTGTGGCTCACCTGAGTGATTTGTATCTACCCCAGGTTTTAGAACAGTGCTTGGCGCACATAGTAAGTGCTTAACAAGTGCCATTATTATTATTATTAGGGTGAGAGTATAATCTGGGTTGCTCCAAAAGGAGAAGCAGAAGGACCAGAGGATCATGAATCCCAGGATTCCCATAGGAAACACTACAAAGGGTCCTAGGAGGAAAAGTAGTAGATCTGGGAAAGGCAGTTTAGACTGGATTTTCTTTTATTGCTGTCAAATTACGGAACTAGAACTTTATTGAGATCTCAGATCTTGGTGTCTGTCGGCAGTTGAGCTGGGGGAAAACTCCTGGGGCCAGGGAGACCTGAGAAGCAGCATGGCCTAGGGGGTAGAGCATGGTCCTGAAAGTCAGAAGGACCTGGGTTCTAATCCCAGCTCTACCGCTTTTCCACTGTGTGGCCTAGAACAAGTAACTTCACTTCTCTGGGCCTCAGTTCCCTCATCTGTAAAATGGAGATTAAGGCTGTGGGTACCATGTGAGACAATAGTCTATGTTCAACTTGAGTAACTTTTAACTACCCTAGTGCTTAGTACAGAGCCGGGCACATAGTAAACACTTAACAAATACTGTTAAATGATAACAACAATGGACCTGGGAAGTCGCAGAAAGGGGAGGGAGTAGTTTTCTCCATGAGCTTCTAGTAGCCAGCCTCTGAGGGGGCTGGTAGGCTACTTGCCATTAATCCCTTCACCTTCACGGAGATTGGCTTCAGCCATAGAGTGGTCAGAACAATAGGGATATAGGGTCTTGGGGAGCAATAAACAAACCTGCGTTAGAAGAATAAAAGAACTGGAGGGCTTTAGATCCAGCAGAGGTTAACTGGGATCCAGGGGCTCCTAAAATAACTCTGGGGACCCTTTCAGTTTAGGGATTTAGGGCTGAGAACCCCCAATAACATCTCAACATCACTCTACAATCAATTCATCAATAATATTTATTGGTACCTAGACTATAGCTCTAGACCATAAGCTCACTGTGGGCAGGGAATGTGTCTGTTATAGCATTGTTATAATTTCCCTAGCACTTTATACAGTGCCCTGAACATAGTAAGCGCTCAATAAATATGATTGACTGATACAATGTTCTGCACACAGTAAGCGCTCAATAAATACGATTGAATGAATTAATTGGCACCTAGTATATTCAGAGTAACTTCACCAAAGTGCTTGGGAGGTGAATACCTGATGCTTGTCACAAGGAGACTGTAATCTAGAGGAGGACACAGATGTACAAATAATTACTTACAAACAGGAGGAAGCAGTGCTCAAATTGTACGGCATATGAACCGATATGTACAAAAATGCAATAAGAGGTTGCGAGTGAGCTCGAAAGGGCTGAGATGTTACAAACAGGTTAGGAGTGTAGGGAAACTGGGGCGAAGAAAATTTGAAAGGGAGAAGTCTCCTGGAGCTGACAGGATGTCAGAGGGGCTTTGAAGATGGGAGCGTTGTGATGTGACGGATTTAAACGGGGAAAGTGTTCCAGGCAAGACTAAAGACGTGAATCAGTTATTGGAGATGGGAGAGAAGGGAACAAGGTACAACGAGTAGTAGGTTAAGTTGAAAAGAACAAAGTGTGAGCTGGGGTGTAATGGGTGAAAAGAGTGGATGAGTAAGAGGGAACAAGTCAAAGAAGTGCCCTATAGCTGATGTTAAAAGTTTTTGTGTCAAGTTTTTTGAAGGATGGAGAAAAGTGTTTCCAACAATGTTTAGAAAGATGATCCAAACAACCAAGAGTACTGTAGACCAGAAAGAGTAGATACAGAGAACAGTAAGGAGACACAAAAACCAAATAGATACAGTAGACAAGTTTCTTGGAGGAGAGGAAAGGGTGAATCTGGGAAATATTGTGGAGGAAAAAAAAGATAGAATTTAGCAACAGACTGAATGTGATAGTTGAAAGAGGAATCAAAGGTAATTCCAAGGGTGAGCATTTTAGAAACTGTGGAGATTATGTTGTCAACCGTGATGGGAAAGTTGAGTGGAGGTACGGATTTAGGAGGATGAATGAAGAGTTCGGTTTTGAATCAATGGTATTTACTGAGCACTTACTGTGTGCAGAACACTGAACTAAGCATTTGGGAGAGTACAATATAATAGTGCTTGTGGAGCTCTGCCTACAAAGGGCTTACAGGCTAAAATGGGAGACAGACATTAAAATAAACTACCAGTAGAGAGAGTGTAGGGATATGTACTTAAGTGTTGTGGGGTGAATATCAAGTTCTCAAGGGTACAGATCCAAGATCCAAGCCCACAACCTTGATGTCATCCTCGACTCTGCTCTCTCATTCACCCCTCACATCCAATCCGTCACCAAAACCTGCCAGTCTCACCTCCGCAACATCACCAAGATCTGCCCTTTCCTCTCCATCTAAACCGCTACCCTGCTGGTTCAATTTCTCATCCTATCCTGAGTGGATTACTGCATCAGATTCCTCTCTGATCTCCCATCCTCCTGCCTCTCCCCACTTCAGTCTATACTTTATGCCACTGCCCAGATCATCTTTGTGCAGAAATGCTCTGGGCATGTTACTCCCCTCCTCAAAAATCTCCAGTGGCTACCAGTCAACCTATGCATCAGGCAAACACTCCTCACAGCTTCAAGGCTGTCCATCACCTCGCCCCCTCCTAACTCACCTCCCTTCTTTCCTTCTCCAGCTCAGCCCGCACCCTCTGCTCCTCTGCTGCTAGCCTCCTCACTGTGCCTCATTCTCGCCTGTCCCGCTGTCGGCCCCTGTCCCACGTCCTCCCCTGGGCCTGGAATGCCCTCCCTCTGCCCATTCGCCAAGCTAGCTCTCTTCCTCCCTTTAAGGCCCTACTGAGAGCTCACCTCCTCCAGGAGGCCTTCCCAGACTGAGCCCCTTCCTTCCTCTCCCCCTCGTCCCCCTCTCCATCCCCCCATCTTACCTCCTTCCCTTCCCCACAACACCTGTATATATGTATATATGTTTGTACATATTTATTACTCTATTTATTTATTTTACTTGTACATATCTATTCTATTTATTTTATTTTGTTAGTATGTCTGGTTTTGTTCTCTGTCTCCCTCTTTTAGACTGTGAGCCCACTGTTGGGTAGGGACTGTTTCTATGTGTTGCTGATTTGTACTTCCCAAGCACTTGGTACAGTGCTCTGCACATAGTGAGCGCTCAATAAATACGATTGTGATTGATGATGATGGTGAGGAGTTTGTGTTTGATGCAGAGGTGGATGGGCAACCACTGGAGGTTTTTGAGGAGTGGGGAGTAAAGAACTGATTATTTTTTTTTAGAAAAATGATCCGGGAAGTAAGAATGAAGTATGAACTGGAGTGGGGAGAACACAGTGAGTTTGAGGTTCTGGCTGGGACATCCACTTGGAGATGTCTTGCAGGAAAGAGCAAAACTGCAGATGGGGAGGGTGGTCAGAGCCAGCCAGATGGATTTGGGATGGGAGTGGACGGGCTCCAAGTAGGAGCAGATATAAAGTCTGAAGAGTAGGAGACCCCAGAAGAAAACCCTGATGGACACCCACCTGTCAGAGCAGAAGAGGGGAAGAAGAGGACTAATAAAAGGAATTGAGAAAGAGCAGCCAGAGAAGCAGAAGGAAAATCAGGAGAAAACTGTGTTTCCAGGAAGAAAGTGTCATCCATAGCTATAAAGGCAGCTTAGATGACCAGGAGCATTAGGACAAGAAAGAGATCACTGGCAACTGTACAAAATGTGATCTCGAGTGAAGTGAAAGGGGAAGAAAACAGATTGTATGTAGTGGAACAAGACAGGAGGAACAGGCAGCATGGCCTAGTGGATTAATCACAGGCCTGGGGCATTGAAAAATTGAAGTCATTTTTATCCCTCAGAAGATTCATAATTTCTTCAAGTGAAATGATTATTTTTTCTTGGTTTTCACCTTGACAAAAGTCATGGTAAATATGCTTCATTGAACTAGTCCCTGAATAAGATGTGGGAGATAAAAAAATAATTGCTTAAGACAGCAATTGAAAATAAAATCTTATCTGAGATGTAGCCCATGGTAGTGCTCAAGTCTTACCATTCAAATTCTAAGATTGACTATCAAGATTATTTTGAAAGGAATTTATTCAAATTGATAGATGGATTGACAACATCATCACAAATGAACCACAAAAACATCAATTGAATTATTTTAACAGATTTTTCATTTGAGTGAAAAGCTAAATTCATTCCAAGTACTAGAGATTACTGAGTAAACTGTGTTCCAATTTCAGAAATTGTCATCAGGTAGCCACTAAAATAGTAAACCTCATATTTAGCAGGAGCATAGTCCTGTGGATTTCTACATCCCATCAGTTCTGAAATTAAATTGAAAAAGCTCTTTTCCAGTAGCTAATGCCAGCACCCAAGAAGGAAAATCAATACTTACCGACTGCCAGCTGCTATACTTTTGGAGTAAGTGTTTGATAATGCATGCTTTTTCTCTTTTTCTGCCTAGAAATTGCCTGCAGCCGCCCCTCAAGTTACCTAAAGTTTCTCCAGATGAGCAGAACTTAGATTCACTGAGTTTTTTTTATCAAGACAGTCTGGAAATGATACACCTGTCATTTGTAAATACCGAGAGCTTCAAGTATCAGCGGAGAGACGTTAGCAAGGAGCCACCTCACTAAAATACCTAGAGCGAGACACTTTAAAAGTCTTTCACCAAACCGGGCATTCAAAATGTGTAAAAGAGATGTAGGATCTGAAAGGGAACTCCTTTGGAGAACCATAAAGCTCTGATTTCTATGTCTGCTAACAAGCATTATTTTTTTATTGGAGATACACTTGAAAAGGATGTGAGAAAGTAAATTAAATTAATGGTTTAAAATCACAATGATGTACACTTGAAAAACTCTAAAATGGACTATTAAGTATCATTTCCCTGAACCTCCCTTCCCTCAATTAGGGGAGATGAACTTTCTATTCACATAGACCCGCTCTGCAGGAGAATATGAGAACCTGTTCCCTTTACCAATACCAGGAAAGAGATCTCTTTATCTTTTTCCTCCTCAAACAAGGGAACTCAAAATGCTTAGCTTCACCCAGAGCAATCCCTTACTACTGTATTGCCAAAAAGTCATAGGTCAGCCCTTTTGCTTCCTGGGAAATGTAGCTTCTCCTTCCCTTCTCTGCAAGCCCTGTGTTAACTTTGAGCAGGACCTCATCGTGGAGGTTTTGACCACATGTGGCTCCTTCAAAACTGACCGTACCAACACAGTCTTGAGAGGACTTAAAGAAAAAATAATCAGGGAGCCAAGAGCCCACGTTTAACAAGCTGAGTTTCAGTGAAAGGGGGAATTCTAGCAGTGTTACATCTGTGGATTGCTATACATGAGGATGTAGTCCATTATTAATACAAGGTTTAGCGTTTTCGAAGTACAGGTAATATAATTCACAATCGAGGCTGAATTCTTCACAAGCATTTTCTAGTTCTTCTCAACAGCCTTGATTAACTCAATAGCAGTGAATGGTGTAATTTTCCCCTGAGCACATTATAGCCCCAAATGTCAAGTGCTGGGCTGTGACTCTCCCATGATAATTAGAGAGATCTCTTCCTCAATTTACTTCTCCTTCATTCCGATCCTTCATTCTAGTTCCTTATTCGGGCTGCCTCTTTGTGTAGTTAGGCCTCCCGAGGGACAAGGACCATGGCTAATTTCCACCTATGTATTCTCTCCAGGCATTTTAGTACAGTGCTCTGCACACAGCAAGCACTTGTTATATGCTATTCCTACTACTACTAGGGCTTTAGGCTAGACTCCTCTTCCCACAGAGGAAGAGGCAAGAGCTTTTCAGCATCTCAAAACTAACACTGGACAAGAACATACATCAATCAATGATCCATGGTATTTATTGAGGTATTGCAGCATGTACAGCACTGCATTAAGCCCTTGAAAGAGTACAGTACAATAAAATTGGTAGGCATGATCCCTCCCTACAAAGAGCTTACAGTCTAGCTGGGGAGATAACGTTCTGTGAAAGATAAAGTTGATTTGTTGATGTCTCTGTCTTTCATTTTACTCCTTCAGATTAGATGCCCTAAAAGGAAAAGCTATCCTCTAGCACAGGAAATCTGGTTCAGTCTGAACATCGATATTAACACGTGAACCACTTCTTGATAATAATAATAATGTGTTAACTGTGTACCAAGCACTGTACTATGCACTGGGGTAGCTACAAGATAGTCTTATAGTCCTGTAAACTCGTTGTGGGCAGGGTCTGAGTCTGTTTATTGCTATATTGAACTCTCCCAAGCACTTAGTACAGTACTTTGCACACAGTAAGTGCTCAAATGTAGAAATGAATGAGTGAATGAATCTACCAAACATCGAATTCTGACCCAAATCGCAATCAATCACTCAGGCTCCAAAGGAGGATTCCTTTCCCATCATTAAAATTAAAATATAATTTATAATTCCCTAGCCAGAAGGGATTTAATCCCATCCTTCAAGCAGTCAATCACAGAGCACTGTACTACGCACCTAGGAAAGCACAACATGATGGAGTTGGTAGTCACAATCTGCCCCACTGAAGCTCACTGACAGTGGGAAAGCTTTGGTAGTTCTGTGACTTACAAGTCAAGTTAAAAAATGAGCAAAGTGAATCTGCAGTCCATGCAGAAAGCTCTAGTGGTGTTTGGGGCTCCTTCTAGAGATGGCAGGTTTCCTGTTAAGATGAATAACAGTTTTCCTTAATTGGTCGCTCACTGAATCTTGCATTTCCTCCTGCCTTCAGTTCATCTCTCCCTGGTCGTCCCACGGACACCTCAAACTTAATATGTCCAAAACATCCTCCTACCCAAATCCTGTCCTTCTCCAGTCTTTCCCATTGCTGTAAACCCTACAATTCTCCCTATCTCACAAGCCTATAACCTTGGTATTATCCTCAATTTATCTCTCTCACTCAACCCATGTATTCAATCTGTTCCCTAATCCTGCTGATCCTGCCTTCACATCACTAAAATCCATCCTTTCCTCTCCATCCAAACTGCTACAACGCTGATCCAAGCACTTAGCATATCTCACCTTGACTATTACATCAGCCTCCTTGCTGACCTTTCTGCTTCCTGTTGCTTTCCACTCCGATCCCTACTTCATTCTATTACCCGGATCATTTTTCTAAAAATATTCAGTCCTCATCTCCCACTTCTCAAGAAACTCCAGTGTTGTCCACCCACTTCTGCATCAACCAAAAACTCCTTACAAGCAATCAATCAGATTGTTCCCTCTTACCTTACCTCACTGATTTCCACACACTTCACTACTGTAACAGCAACCTACTCACTGTACCTCGATCTCATTTACTCGCCATCAACCCCTCACCTGCATTCTTCCTCGGGCCTGGAACTCCCTCCCTTTCCAAATACACCAAACTAACACTCTCCCCAACTTCAACGCCTTACTGAAATCACATCTCCTCCAAGAAGCCTTCCCGACTAAATCCTCATTGTCCCTACACCCTCTAACTATGCATTCCTGTACCCTTAAGAACTGTTATTCACACCATCCTCTGTCCCACAAGCATTTGAGTACTAATTCATAGTTTATTTTAACATCTGTCTCCCCTTCTAGGCTGTAAGTTCCTTGTGAGCAGGGAATATGTCTATTAACTTTGTTGTATTGTGCTCTCCCAAGCTCTTAATACGGTGCTTCACCCTCAGTAGGGAACCAGTGAACACCACTGATTGTTTGACTGATTGACTGATAGATGCAGGGAAAGGAGGTTCCTGGGGAGGTGAGGGGGTTGTCTCTTGGGGAAATGGTTTTAATTTGGGGGAGACGGTTTTAATTTTGTTCCCCAAATAGTGGGCAAGATTATCAGGGACAAATGAGTGGAGGAAAATGTTGGATGATAAATTTTAAACAGGAGTTCAGAACTTGACAGAAACCTTGAGGCAGATTTGAGCAGGACTGATATACCTTGGTGGATTTTATTCTCTCTTTCCTATTTTTTCAACTCCAATTTATCCATCCTAATAAGAAGCACACTTACACAGCTGTTCTACCTGGTCGGTTGGTTATTTGTTACAAGTACTGACTCTTTAAAGATGTATTAGAATATTTCATAAAACTTTCATTTAGATATTTAAAATCTGAGAGATAAATGTACACTAATGGTCTGAGTACTTGTTTTAATGAAGCGGCACTGTGTTCTAAGATTCAATTACTTACTTTATTTCTACTTCAATATTACCGTCTATTAAGCAGCATTAGAAAGAATGATTGCAGCATATTTTATGGATGAGGCAATTAATAAGTACAAAAAATGTCTTGGTTTTCTGAAAAAACGACATTTCATATATTCTCTAGTGTCATCTAGAAGTCACCCCTACTTTAAACTGGCCAACTTAGGGGTGCATGGAGTTTAGAGAGTAAATATGCAATTTAAGCATACATACCACTTTAAAGTATATTTAAAATGTCATTTTCGTAATCGTCAGAATTACACAAATAAGTGAAATGATTCTCAAGATAGAAATTGCAATAATAAATAAAATTAGATTTCAGAATGATATAAGCAATAATAATAGTACTAATGATTGCGGTGCTTGTTAAGTGCTTACTATTTACCAGGCACTGTACTAAGCACTGGGGTGGATGCAAGCAAATCGGGTTGGACACAATCCCTACCCTACATGGGGCCTACATTCTTAATCTTTATTTTACAGATGAGGTAACCAAGGCACTGAGTAGTTAAGTGACTTGCCCAAGGTCACACATCAGAAAAGTAGCGGAGGCAGGATCCGAACCCACGACCTTCAGACTCTCAGGCCTGTACTCTATCCACTATGCCATGCTGCCTCCATTCATTTTGTGCTTCATGACAAAATCCATTTTTAACCTGTAAGCTTATGAAAAAGATTTAGGTATTCCATGAAATTTGCTATTATCCTAGTGCTTGAAATAACAAAGCAAAAAGCCTGAAATGGCATTTCACAGAAACAGCAACTGGCAGAAAATTGTTAATGGTATGAAGAACATGGTATGAGAAGCCGTGTGACTCAGTGGAAAGAGCCCGGGCTTTGGAGTCATGGGTTCAAATCCCAGCTCCGCCACTTGTCAGCTGTGTGACTTTGGTCAAGTCACTTCACTTCTCTGGGCCTCAGTTCCGTTATCTGGAAAATGGAGATTTAAACTGTGAGCACCCCTTGGGACAAACTGATCTCCTTGTAACCTCCCCAGCACTTGGAACAGTGCCTCGCACATAGTAAGCTCTTAACAATGCTTTGCACATAGTAAGCTCTTAACAAATACTATTATTATTATTATCATTATCATTATTATTATTTGGGAAGGATTTATTTTAAATGTACAGCACGTGTGGCTCAGTGGAAAGAGCATGGGCTTTGGAGTCAGAGATCATGGGTTCAAATCCTGGCTCTGCCAATTGTCAGCTGTGTGACTTTGGGCAAGTCACTTCACTTCTCTATGCCTCAGATACCTCATCTGTAAAATGGGGATTAAGACTGTGAGCCCCCGCCATGGGACAACCTGATCACCTTGTAACCTTCCCAGCACTTAGAACAGCGCTTTGCACATAGTAAGTGCTTAATAAATGCCATTATTATTATTATTATTATTATTATCTATTCTTAAGGTCACAGGATCACACAATTAAGGAGGAATCATTCTGATAAAGAAGTTAAGTATCCTGAGAAGCAGTATTAGTCAATCATTCAAACTTACTTATTGATTGCTTACTATTTTCAGAGCACTGTACTAAGTGCTTGGGAGAATACTACTTAACACCTGGACTGAATCAGGGCTTGGGAGCCAGAAGCCATGGGTTCTAATCTTGGCTCTGTCACTCGCCTGCTGTGTTTTTTCAGGCAAGTCACTTTGCTTCTCTGTGCCTCAATTTCCTCATCTCTAGATTGAGGATGTAATTACTGCTATCCCTCCTCCTTAGTCTGTGAGCCCCATATGGAACAGGGATTGAGTCCAACCTGATCACTTTTTATCTACCCCAGCTCTTAGTATGGTGCTTGACACATAGGGGATAATAAACACAAGTACTCTCTTCTCCCTTTCAAAGCTTTATTGAAGGTACATCTCTCCAGGAGGCCTTCCCTAACTAAGCCCCCACTTTTCTCTTCTCAGCATCACTTTGACTTGCTCCCTTTATTCATTCCCCTTCCCAGCCCCACAACATTTATTGTACATAATCTGTAATTTATTTGTTTATATTAATGCCTGTCTCCCCCTCTTTACTGTAAGCTCATCGTGGGTGGGGAATTTTTCTGTAATACTGCTATATTGTACACTCCCAAGTGCTTAGTACATTGCTCTGCATACAGTAACCACTCAATAAATGACTGACACTATTAAGCTGATGCATTTGGTCAAGGTCTAAGGAGATAAAAATTGTATAATTTAGAGACAAAGTGTGTAATTAAATTTGAAAGGCAAATTATTTTTGCAGTTCCATAGCAGCTTGCTGTATTTTATTTCTGGTTGCAACTTTTAAACTTCTCCAGATTAGCTCCTGAGTTTACATGACCTCCCTTGGCCTATTGCCCTAGACCGCTGTTGGATAGGGACCATCTCTATATGTTGCCAACTTATACTTCCCAAGTGCTTAATACAGTGCTCTGCACACAGTAAGCGCTAAATAAATACTATTGAATGAATGAATGAATGACTTAGCAAGGGTTTTTGCCTTAGGTATTGACATTTTAACAAATAATGAAGCCCAACTAAATGCCCTGGAAACTACAGGAAGACAAATGGAGGGATCTCAAGAACTCCACCAAGCAAGTCCCCAATTTAGTACGGCCACACCTCAGTGATTCTGCCATACCTATTCTAGCCAAATGTTTCAACTACTCAATTTCAAGATACCCTTCAAAGGATAAATTAGATGGTGAGTGGGAAAAACTATTCCCAAGAGAAGCTGGAATACGAATAGAAACGCAGAAGGGTCCTCAGTTTAATCTAATAAATTAAGATGCCTAAGTCACAGTGTGCTTTCATAATCCACGTAGTACATGGCAGGTGAAAATTGGACTCATTTCTGGACCTTGAGGAAATCAGAAATCTAAGAATAGAAGTGAGGTTGGGTCTGGCAGGAGACGCTGAAACAAAGACGAAATAGAAACTGTTGCTGACAACAACTTGTATATATTTGTACAGATCTGTTACTCTATTTTACTTGTACATATTTACTATCCTATTTATTTTGTTAATGATAAGCATATAGCTATAATTCTATTTAGTCTGACAGTTTTGACACCTGTCTACATGTTTTGTTTTGTTGTCTGTCTCCCCCTTCTAGACCGTCTCTATATGTTGCCGACTTGTACTTCCCAAGTGCTTATTACAGTGCTCTGCACACAGTAAGCATTCAATAAATACTATTGAATGAATGAATATTGTACAGGGAGAGAAAAAGAACCCTCCCCTCAAAAAAAAGAGGACCCCAACTATAGACCCACTATAATTTAATCAATCAGTAATATTTATTGAGTGTTCAGTACCCACAGAGCACTTTGCTAAATGCTTGGGAGAGCACAGTCCAAAAGAGATTCATTCATTCATTCATTCAATCAATCAATCGTATTTATTGAGCGCTTACTGTGTGCAGCGCGCTGTACTAAGCGCTTGGGAAGTACAAGTTGGCAACATATAGAGACAGTCCCTACACAACAGTGGGCTCACAGTCTAAAAGGGGGAGACAGAGAACAAAACCAAACATACTAACAAAATAAAATAAATAGAATAGATATGTACAAGTAAAATAAATAAATAAATAGAGTAATAAATATGTACAAACATATATACAACCTGATAACCTTGAATCCACACCAGCGCTTAGAACAGTGCTTGGCACATAGTAAGCGCTAAACAAATGCCATCAAACAAATGATCCCGATGGCCCCACGGTGATGTCGGGGATGGGGAAACTCACCTCTGTGACAGGGGAGGGGGAGGGGATGTTGGTAGAGTATTTATTGAGCACTTACTGTGTGCAGAGCACTGTATTAAGTGCTTGGGAAGTAAAGGTTGGGACATGTCTCCTGCCTACAATGAGCTTACAGTCTAGAGGGGGAGATAGACATTAATATAAATATATCTATCTATACATTATTATATTACATTAATGCAATATAATTAATTTATAATGTGTAATTTAAAGATATGTCCATACCTTTCCCATTGAAAGAACAAGATAACACGTCAAGAGGTCCAAAGCAATGCACTTAACCGGCTGGTCCCATACTGTGGGACCATTGGATTCGGGCCCTCAGAAGCAGTGGGGGGCAAAGGTCACTGCCCCCCAAACTCTACCAACATCCCCTCCCCTTCCCCTGCCAGAGAGGTGGGTTTTCCCACCCCATGACATCACTGTGGGGCCATCGGGAGCATTTTTTTGATGGCATTTGTTTAGCGCTTACTATGTGCCAAGCACTGTTCTAAGCGCTGGTGTGGATTCAAGGTGATCAGGTTGTCCCACGTGGGGCTCGCAGTCTTAATCCCCATTTTACAGATGAGGTAACTGAGGCACAGAGAAGTTAAGTGACTTGCCCAAAGTCACACAGCGGACAAGTGGCGGTGCCGGGATTAGAACCTTTGACTCCCAAGCCCGGGCTCTTGCCGCTGAGCCACGCTTCTCCTAGGTTTTCTGAGGGTGTCTGCATATTTTGGGGTGTTCCCTGCTTGCTGTGTGTGCAGTCTTTCTAAGCAGTCTTGGCCAATTCAGCTGTGCTTGGCGAACGCCCCCCAAATCTCATTTCCCATAACAGGGGTTGACCTTCCTAATGCTCTGTGATTGCTGCTTTAGAACGTTTCCCGACATTCCTTTTTTTCCCAAAGTTGATGCTCTTTGTGGAGATGATGGGAGAATTATAATTATAATAACTGTGGTATTTGTATAGTGCTTACTATGTGACATGCACCGTACCAAAAACTGGGGTAGATACAAGAGAAGCATCAAGGAGTAGTGATAGAGCACAGGGCTGGGAGACAGAAGGTCATGGGTTCTAATCCCGGCTCCGCCACTTGTCTGCTGTGTGACCTTGGGCCAGTCACTTCACTTAGCTTCTCAGTTCCCTCATCTGTAAAATGGGGATTGAGACGGTGAGCTCCACATGGGACAGGGGCTGTTTCCAACTCATTTGCTTGTAACCACCCCAGTGTTTAGTACCGTGCCTGGCACATAGTAAGCGCTTAACAAATTCCACAATCATCATTATTATTATTACTATTACAAGCTAATCGAATAGGACGCAGTCCCTGTCCCACATACGGTTCACAGTGAAGCAGCGCGGCTCAGTAGAAAGAGCTAGAGCTTTGGAGTCTGAAGTCATGGGTTCAAATCCCGGCTCCGCCACTTGTCAGCTGTGTGACTTTGGGCAAGTTACTTCACTTCTCTGTGCCTCAGTTACCGCATCTGTAAAATGGGAATTAAGACTGTGAGCCCCCCGTGGGACAACCTGGTCACCTTGTAACCTCCCCAGTGCTTAGAACAGTGCTTTGCACATAGTAAGCACTTAATAAATGCCATCATTATTATTATTATTACTACAGCCTTAATCCCTATTTTCCAGATGAGATAACTAAGGCACGGAGAAGTGAAGTGACTTACCCATCATCACCGAGCAAACAAGTGGTGGAGGCGGGATTAGAACCCAAGTCCTTAAGATTCGCAGGCCCGTGCTCTTTCCACTAGGCTACACTGCTTCATATCCTTGTTCAGGTCAATTGATTTCTGAGGAAATCACTTCCTGCTTCTCTACTGCTGTCAGTAGTGGACCTGCTGTGATCACCACATTTCCTATATTTCATTTACTCTTGTCCCACTGCCCGAAACTGCCCCACATCTTGCGTTTCTCAACCCTCACATGAATCAGCCATCCAGCGATCAAAGCAATATTGAAGATGAGATTCGGAATCCATCGGATCAGGGTCGTCCTTCAAGCCATCCCCACCGCTCATTCCCCGGCACTTTATCGAGGCCACACCAAAGCTGGCTCTCTGGGACCCAAAGGTGGCTCAGTAAGGGATGGCGGGGGTTATCGGTGGTGTTGGTGGGTGAGTGTGACTTGTTAGCTTTGGGGAATCTCATCCCTATGAGGCACTTCGGGAAAGGAAGCTGAGCATTAATCATGGAGGAAGAACCGTGTTCAGAGTTTGGGAAAGTCGATGGCAAGAATTTAGGACAGTTGAATAGGGTGAATTCCTCTCGGGGGTAGAGGAATGGTAGAACGAAGACAGTCACTACCCTTTCAAGATGGTAGGAAGAACTCATTCGTGCACCGATTTTGAAGGAGTCTTTCCAAGTTTTTATTTTAAACATCTCTGTGGGGCAATGTGGTAGATCAGCCGTGCTCTGCGCAGAGTAATTGCTCAATAAATTTGATAGATCGATTGATTAAATACCATATAGCAGTCAGTCTGTGGTGGGAGTTGAGCGATTTCAAGATAGCCAAGAGAGTTAGAGAGAAGAGGAGGAGAAACTGCAACTCCCAACAGGCAAAGAAGCTAATTACAGCAGCCCTGCATTCGGTTGGCAGTTATCAAATAATAATGATGATGCTATTTATTAAACACTCGCTTCATACAAAGCACTTTGGTAGATTCAAAACAAACACATCACACACAGCCCCTATCCCACTTGGTGGTCAGTGTCTAAAGGGATGGGTCTAACCCCATCTTACAAAAAAGGAAACTGAGGCACAGAGAAGGAAAGTGACTTGCTCAAGGTGACAGAGCGGGTAAGTGGAGAAGCCAGAAGTAGAAGCCGGCTGTCTGACTCCTAATTCCATTCCGTTTTCACTAGGCCACTTAGTTCCATCACGGAAAAAGTGAATATGGACATTCCTACCATTCTGTGGGGAAGCAGCATGGCTTAATGGATAGAGCACGGGCCCGTGAATCAGAAGGACCTGGGTTCTAATCCCGGCTCCCCCATGTATCTGCTAAGTAACCTTGGATAAATCATTTAACTTCTCTGTGCCTCACTTACTTCGTCTGTAAAATGGGGATTAAGACTTCTAATCCCGGCTCCTCCATGTGTCTGCCAAGTGACCTTGGATAAATCATTTAACTTCTCTGTGCCTCACTTACTTCACCTGTAAAATGGGGATTAAGACTTTGTGCTCCTTGTGTCCAAACTGATTAGTTTGTATCTACCCCAGGGTTTAGTACAATGTCTGTGCTTAGGAGTAAGTGCTTAGGAGATACCATTAAAAAGGTTTTGTGAACTGGAACAATAATAGTGCAAACTGCTGGGTGATGATATAGGGGATGATTTTTTTCTCTTCCTTTAGATCAGAAAAGGCAAGAAGGTAAATTTGTTTACTTGTTTTGATGCCTGTCTCTCCCTTCTAGACCATGAGCCCACTGTGGGCTGGGATTGTCTCTATTTGTTGCTGAATTGTACTTCCCAAGCATTTAGTACAGTGCTTTGTGCAGAATGAGAGAAGCAGCATGGCTCAGTGGGAAGAGCACAGGCTTTGGAGTCAGAGGTCATGGGTTCAAATCTTGGCTCCACCAATTGTCAGCTGTGTGACTTTGGGCAAGTCACTTCACTTCTCTGGGTCTCAGTTACCTCATCTGTAAAATGGGGGTGAAGGCTGTGAGCCCCCCGTGGGACAACTTGATTACCTTGTAACCACCCCAGAGTTTAGAACAGTGCTTTGCACATAGCACTTAATAAATTCCATTATTGTTATTATTATTATTATTATTATTATTATTATTATTATTATTATTCGCTCAATAAATACAATTGAATGGATGAATGTGCTCTTGAAAGGAAAGTTTCCAGACTTCTTTCCTTGCGCTGCTTGTAAACATGATGGCAGAGCTGGGTTTATTCTTCACCAGCAGAAGACCGAGGCAGAGGATAATTACATTTCCCTAAATTGTATGTACTTTGCTATCCCCATGGTCATATTAAGAGAGAGAAAGAGTCTCATAGAAGTAGGCATTCTGGAAGATTTTCTTTCTCAAGTAAAAAAAGGAATGACTCTGAGATTATTTCCAATAGAGCTGAGATTCATTTAATCTGTAAACTTCCTATTTACTTTCATTCATTCATTCATTCAGTTGCATTTACTGAGTGCTTACTGTGTGCAGAGCACTGTACTAAGCACTTGGGAGGTACAAGTCGGCAACACATAGAGATGTTCCCTACCCAACAATGGGCTCACAGTCTAAAAGGGGAGATAGACAACAAAACAAAACATGTAGACAGGTGAATATGCTTTCCTTGGGGGATTCTAAAACAGGTAATGCCATCCCTTGAATCATCATTGATATTATAAGCTATGTGGAAGGATTATTTTTATAAATCAGATGATCATACATTGAAATAACTAGGTCAAAGAAGAATAAGAAATTTTGAGTATTTATATTTTTTAATAATGCAGCAGAAAAAATAGAAATGTCCTTCCTCACCACTTTGCCTATCAGATAGAAGCACCGTGCTTACTGCTTAACTTTGAGCAGAGCTCTCTGTGGGTTTCTACTGCGCACATGGAGGGAAGAAAAGACGTGTGACAGAAGATGCCTTTTTCAACTTGGAAAATTTTAGAAACTGATAAAGCACTTTCCAGTGAAAATAGACTTTTGAATCCCTTGGTGAAAAACTGAGTATCTGAACTGAGAAGAAAATTGTACCATGGACTGGGTCTACTGACTCTGTTATCTTGCACTCTCCCAAGAGCTTAGAACAGTGCTCTGCGTGTAGTAAGCACTCAGTAAATATGATTGATTGTTTGATTGACTGAATACCATATTGCAGTCAGTCTATGATGAAAGATGGGTGATTTCAAATTAGCCAAAGAGAGCTGGAGGGAAGGTGAAGAGAGATGACAATTCTCAATAGGCAAAGGGGCTGATTATTTACAGTTCCCAAAAGCCACTGAAACCATCTGGGAAGAGTTTGCCTCCACTTCTAGGGGCAAAGTTCACAACTTATGAATAAAGGTGCCCAGGATCTACAATCTAGTCTGAGAACATAAAAAGATGCCACTTCATCTCCCAGTCAATTTTTGTGGATAAGATTAATCAAACAACAAAGGGCTACCTTTTGGCTTTTTTCTGCGTTACTGTTCTGCAGGTGCAGTTTAAATCTCAGCGTGAGTGTTTTCTCTAGATTTCCTCTTGCATTCTATTTGATTCTAGACTCTGAGCCCATTGTTGGGTAGGGATCATCTCTATACATTGCCGACTGGTACTTCCCAAGCACTTAGTACAGTGCTCTAGACACAGTAAATGCTCAATAAATACGATTGAATGAATGAGTGAATGATTGTATCTTCGATGAAAATATTATTTGTTTTGTCCGTCTGCTTATTCTGATCTGACTTAGAAGCTCCTGGAATTCTGTCCCCAGGCTGGCCTAAGGACATGCACTGAGTTTCTCTCTTTGCTTAGGCAGAATCTGTGGGAAAATAGGCCATAGGAATAATGTTTGGTGGCTTACTTTTATTTTTTGGATTTAAGTCTGTTTTCTTCCTTTTCCATCATTTTCCGAGAGCTTTAGATTAATTGCTCAATGAATACCATTGATTGACTGATTGATAGGCAAAATATTTCCTTCTGCTTTTTCTTCCTTCTCCTAAAGCCTTCGAATATCAGTGTTATTTTGGCACATTAATAATTGGGGTGATATTTGTCAAGGATGTTCTATGTACCAGGCTCGTAGTAAATTTCCAACTGTGGATTCTTTCCTAGCACTTAGCACAGTGCTTTGCAATCAGTAAGTGCATAATAAATACTATTAGTATTTATAGGTGCTGGGGCAGATACAAGGTAAGCAGCTCAGACACAATCCCTGTTCCATCTGGGATTCACAGTCTGGGTAGGTGGGAGAATAGGTATTTAATCCCATTTTACAGATGAGAAAACTGAGGCACAGAAAAGTGAAATGACTTGCCCAAGATCACAGAGCAGACAAATGGGAGAGCCAGGACTGGAATCCACATCACACTCTCACAACTTGGGCGTAGACTTGACCTCATCATCTCTCGTCATTGTACAGCATCTACACTTACCATCTCTGAAATTCCTCTGTCAGACCCCAACCTCCTCACCCATTCTCTCTTCCACACACCGACATCCCACAAATCTTTCCTGTTCTCCTACAGAGATCTCCGATCTTTTGATCATCTCCAATATTCCCAAGTCCTCTAGCCGCATTTACTCTCCATATCCAAATGACAAGTAGCATCATTTTTAGATGGTTAAATCTCCGCATCATCGGTGGAAGCCACTGAAGCAGGAGCTGCGATACCAGTCTTTAGTTGGGCCGATTTTCAGCCCAAAGAGTTTAATAGCACCATGGGAAGCAGTATGACATAGTGGATAGAGCATGGGCCTGGGAATCAGAAGGTTATGGACTCTAATCCCGGCTCTGCCACGTGTCTGCCGTGTGGGGGTGAGTCGCTTCACTTCTCTTGCCTCAGTTACCTCATCTGTACAATGGGAATTGAGACCATGAGCCCCACATGGGACAGGAACTGTGTCCAACCCAATTTGCTCGTATCCATCCCAGAACTTAGTACAGTGCCTGGCACATAGTAAGCATTTAACAAATACCACAGTTATAACTCATGGAAGACTTTCAGGGAGCAATTTTATGTCTCAAAGAGCGTTATCCATTAATACATAGGCATCTGTTATTAGCAGCTCAAGGATGAGTCGTAATTTACCTTTCTTAACTACTGGAAGCCACTGTCAATTCAAGAGCTCTTCGCCTAGGTGATTCTGCAGGCAAATCCTATGCTCCATGCCTTTGGGTACATCCAACAGCAAACACTAGTGAAAAGCGTTAGTGCAAGGTAAAGCCTTGTTTAATGCCATTTGGGACACTGAAAGCTGTCAAGGAACAACCTTGATCCCAAACTCTGAATATCATTACCCTGGGGATCAATCTAGTCATTTTACCAAACTTTTCCTTGCAGAAAACTTGCTAGCACAAGTTCACAGTCAACTAGCACCATCCTTGAAAACTAAAGGTGGTTAAATCCATCCCTAAAGTTCCACAGATAAATAAAATGTGCCTCAGTGAATGAATAAAAAACTTGCCCAAATTTACCAACTTAAATTGGTAAGGTCACCCTGCTTCCTCAGGAGAAAGTGAGGATGATTGAAACGGCAAGGTGCTTGGAAGAAAATACATAGGGAGGTCCCCACAGATTATGCTTAATTAATGAAAAATAAATCAATTTCTATGTTGGCAAAGACCTGGTTAGAGTAACAGACTTACATGTGACATTTTCATTCTAACGGAAATTCTTTTTTGAGCCACAGGGGTCCAAGATAAACATGCAGAGCCTGAAAAGACCAGTAGCTATCACCACAACAGGCACACAACAAGATGGAAAACTCTGTCAGTATAAAGGTTAAGCATTCATGACTTCTCGAGGGGTGGAAGTAAAGGAAAATTTCTGTGTTCTTTCAAAGAGGAGCAGTGTAAATGCACCCTGCATGTTCTCACAGCGGGAAGCCCTTTGTCCCTGAAAAGTTGACTTTAATGTGCAGTCTTTGGGGCCAATCTTATAGTTAAAATATCTGCTCGATTTGGAAAGAAAACTCTGAAAAAAGGACGGGGAATGTGCAAGCCTAAAGGACATCCGATTACAGATAACTAGGTCTTTATCTACTTTGGATTCTTACAGTTGCTGTAAACAGCATTTCCAATTTAGATGTCATGATTGCTCTTTATTTTTCAAGCATGCAGGTTTAACTCTATTATTACCCCATGTGGAAGAAAACTTATGAAAGCTAAAACACTTTGCAAATCTCAAGTTTTAATGCCTGGAAAAAGAAATATGAATTGGGCTATTCTTTGCTAGAGATGAGGCAAGAAGATTGTGGCTGAGCTTTCCACCCCCTCAGCAATAACAGTAATGATGATGATGGTATCTGTAAAGTGCTTACTGTGTGTCAAACACTGTACTAAACTCTGGGGAAGATATACAAGATAATCAGGTCAAACACCATGTTTATCCAAAGTGGGATTCCCAGTCTAAGTAGAGGAAAAACAGGTATTGATTAAATCCCCATTTTCCAGATGAGGAAACTGAGCACAGTGAAGTTAAGTGACTAACTCAAGGTTGTATGTCAGGTAAACTGTGTTTATTGAGGACTTACTGTATGCACAGCACTATAGTAAACACTTGGGAGAGTACAGAATAACAATATAACAGACACATTCCCTGCCCACCATGAGCTTACAGTCTAGAGAGGGAGACAGACATTAATATAAATGAATAAAATTACAGAAATGTACATAAGTGCTCTGGGGCTGGAAGAGGGGATGAAGAAAGAGAGCGAGTCAAGACGACAGGGAAAGGAGTAGGAGAAGAGGAAAGGAGGGCTTAGTCAAGGAAGACCTCTTGAAGGAGATGTGTCTTCAATATGGCTTTCAGGGTAGGGAGAGTAATTGCCTGTTGGATATGAAGAGGGAGGGCATTCCAGGCCAGAGGCAGGATAGAGGTCAGTGGTAAGACCGATGAAGTGGAGGCACAGTGAGGAGCAAAATGTGTGAATTGGGTTGTAGAAGGAGAGCAGCTAGAACAGAGAACAAACACACAGTTCCCCCAAGCCGTGAAGGCCCGTTGCTTGACAAAGTTCTGGAAATTGACCTCTGGATCAGAAAGGGTGGCCTAGAGCTACTTAGAGGATGAAAAGCAGCACAGCCTGGTGAAAAGAACATGGGGCTGGGGATCGGAGGGCCTGGGTTCTAATCCAGGCTCTGCCAAGTGCTTGCTAGGTGGCCTTGGAAAACACTTCGCTTCCCTGTGCCTCAGTTCCCTGCTCTCCCTCCTACTTAGACTGAGAGCCCCAAGCAGAACAGAGGCTGTGTCTGACCTAATTAACTCATACCGACCCCAGTGCTTAGAACAGTGTTTGACACATAGTAAATGAGTAACAAATACCATAAAAAAAAAACAAAAATAAAAGGAACAAGATTTCTGGGGAAGAAGAGTCAGTCAGATGAGTGCCCTCTCCAACAACTACATGGCACTGGTTTTCCCCTTTTATTACACATACACCTCCTGACCTGAAAAGCCTGAAAAGACCAGTAGCTATCACCACAACAGGCACACAACAAGGTGGAAAACTCTGTCAGTATAAAGGTTAAGCATTCATGACTTCTCGAGGGGTGGAAGTAAAGGAAAATTTCTGTGTTCTTTCAAAGAGGAGCAGTGTAAATGCACCCTGCATGTTCTCACAGCGGGAAGCCCTTTGTCCCTGAAAAGTTGACTTTAATGTGCAGTCTTTGGGGCCAATCTTTAAGTTAAAATATCTGCTCCATTTGGATATTAGAGAAAGGGGGAGAAAGCGTGGCTCAGTGGAAAGAGCCCGCGCTTGGGAGTCAGAGGTCATGGGTTCTAATCCCAGCTCCCCCACATGTCTGCTGTGTGACCTTGGGCAAGTCACCTAACTTCTCTGAGCCTCACTTTCCACATCTGTAAAATGGGAATTAAGACTGTGAGCCCCGTGTGAGAGGACCTGATAACCTTGAATCTACACTAGCACTTAGAACAGTGCTTTGCACATAGTAAGTGCTTAACAAATGCCATAAAAAAAAAATTTGAAAAGCAAACCCCAGCCTCAGAGAAAGAGAAAGGAAAGGACGGACCTTGACTTTTACTTTTATTTCACTCTTTCCAAGTTGAAGATCTAATAATAATAATAATAATAATAATAATAATAAAAATGATGATGATATTTGCTAAGCACTTATTATATGTCAGACACTGTATTAAGCCCTGGGGTGGAGCCCAGCAAATCAGGTGGCCACAGTCCCTGTCCCACATGGGGCTCACAGTTTTAAGCCCCATTTTATAGATGAGGGAACTGAGACACAGAGAGGTTAAATGACTTACCCAAGGTCACACAGCAGAAAAATGGCAGAGCTGGGATTAGAACCCAGGTCCTTCTGACTCCCAAGCCCGTGCTCTTTTCACTGGGCCACGCAGCTTCTCTAGGCCATGCTGCTTCTATGACCTGAATCTAGCACCGCCGTTATAGTAAAAATGGGCCGTGAGGAAGGTTACCTCCTGTTCACCTTATTCTAAGCTGCCATGCTGGAAGATCTAATGAGTTGAATTCAGAATTTGCTTCTGATTTCTTGCAGTTCTACAGGCTGGGAAAATCATTCATAACTTTTAAGATCATGTTCCAAAACTGCGTTATGTCGACTGTGCACTCTGGCCCCAAAACTAGAAGGCACGAAAATAATTATTAATTGTTTGACAGATTCAGCACAGCATTATGAGCTGAAAGTAAGCCTGAAATAATTGGAAGTTACGGAGCTGCTTAATCAGGGAAATCTGACGTACAACCATGGATTTTCATTGGCAAAGCAGAACTTCACATTTTCACGAAATTCCACTACCGAGGCAGTGTCCTGTCCAGCAATGCATGAATGATAGATATTGATGCCTGTCTCTCTTTCTAGACTGTAAGCTCACTATGGGCAGGGAATATGTCCGTTAATTCTGTTGTACTGTCCCAAATGCTTCTTATTTTGCTCTGAACATAGTAAGTGCTCAATAAATACCATCGATTGGCTGACTGTCTAACCTTGTATCTGCCCCAGTGCTTAGTACAGTACCTGGCACATAGTAACCACTTAACAAATGTCATTACAAAAATAAAGTCCCTCAGCAGCACAGCAAAGCATTCTATAAGTAGACATCCGTGGGTATTTAGCTTTTTCAGTTCCATACACACCCATCATCACTGCCTTCTTCTTTCATTACAGAGGCCAAACTCTAAGTGGAAAACTACTTGTGTTATTATTACCTGATGTTTGGTGCAGTCACTGAACAATCCTAGGTCACTGCTGTTTAATTTACCAATTCTACTTTCTCCAAGGGTGCTTCCTTCAACCAGCTGTGGAATTTGGGGAAGTTTTGCCTAGTCTTGAGTATGCAAGGATTTACTGAGGTATCATGACAATTATCTGAGCCATGGTTTCTTTCCCTGCTAAGATAGTTTATTTCAAACATTTTTCTTTTGGAAAATGTGGATTGCTTGAATGTTAGGTATAATTTTCCCATTAGATTGTAAACCCTTCAAGGAAAGAAACTGTCTGACTTTTATTCTTTACACTCCAGAATGTAGAGATGGATTACCACGTAGAGAAAAGTATGTTTAAAAGAATCTCTGATAATTAAATCTCTGGTATAATAAACAGACATGGATTGTTCTGTTGAAAATATGTTATTCAAATTCATTCAAATCTGAATATCCTGAATTTGAATAAGAACGGGAAGATTTGTCTTGAAATATATCGAATACTGATTGGATCTGAATTTTCATTGAAATACAAGACCAAGTTCAACTCTATCTGGGAAACTTACAACGAGTTATAGGAAAGGGTCACGGAAAGCAAAAACCAAAGTTAAGAAACATAGATGACAACTTTTATACTAGCCCTGTTCAAAACAAAATTTAAAGTAGCATAGATGTAAGAGGAAAATATAAAAGCTTAACACTTCAAAAACCAGTGATCATAAGCAGCGCATTGACCTCTCAAAATAGCTCACTCTGGAACAAAATATAAAAAAAGACAAAAGAGCAGTTAATATTTCTGGTTTTTTTTTTTTCAATAAAGAGACAGAACTGGGCCAAGGACTCCAACAAGAATATTATTTCAACACTGGCAAACAAGTAAATGGAGTAGAAATACCTTCTTCACATTTTTTTTTAGCTCCAAGTTTTCTGTAGCATTTTAGCAAATAATCCATGATTCTAGAACAGGCAGTCCTAGGATATACAACAAAACTGGTGTCGGGAAAATTGTGTCAAGTCAGATCACTGTAAGTGAACCAATTTTCTTTTAGGATCAGTGATAAGATTAGATGACTGACTCCTGAACTGTGGTTGGTTACCTTATTTTTAACCGATTATCCAGGATTGTATTCCTGTAATCACAGGTGAGTGATGTAGTTCATTCATTCAATCGCATGTATTAAGTGTTTATTGTGTGCAGATCACTGTACTAAGCACTTGGGAAAGTACAATACAACAATAAACAGTGGCATTCCCTGCCTAGAGACAAGCTCACAGTCTAGAATGGTTTTGGGTTAAGATGGTTCATTTCTCAGTCACTGCAAGGAAAGTGAACTTTTCAATCTTCCCTGCAGAATGCTTTGGGTGATAATTTTTCACCCTTCTTATCCCCTTACTCCTACATTAAGCTCCTTGAGAGCAGGGATTGTGTCTTCCAGCTCTTTTAATTGTACTCTCCCAAGCATTTCGTCCAGTACTCTGTTTACAGTAAGCCCCCAATAAATACCATCCGTTGAATGATTGCTAGTGAATAAGCCAACACTGTCTTTGCTCTTGAACTGCATTAGAAAAGGCAGACGTGCATTTTCCAAACATGGGGAAACGTGTTTTGCAAAGATCAACTCCAGACTCATATTTAAATAGAATTTAGAGGTATTGGTCTAATTATCCATTCAAAAGGTTTGAGACTTTAATGACTTAGGAAAGCAGAATTTCCTCCCCAGCCTTCCGCTCCTGGAAAAAATGGAAATCACAGAGGAGAGAAAGGAGTATGGAGTAATGAGAAATAATGGAAGGATTTAAGTATTTAGTTTGTTTTAATTTACCAACCTTGCCTGCTTTGATGATTCTAGGTATCATAACTTTTTCATCATATTAGCCTTTCAGTACTTTTGCTGTTCGCTTTCCTCCTGTTCATAAGAACTTTAGGGCATTCATATGAAAAGCTCTTCTCAAAGTGGAAAACAAATTCCTATTTCATTACCTTTCAGTGAATGTTTTATTGGAAACCTGCATAGATTTCCTAGCTAGCGTTCCTTTCTCCTTGTAATATAGCATTGCACCAGGCCTGTGGATTGCTTTGGTGTATCAAATTGTATCTTGTAACACAAAGAGACAGTTTAATAAGGTTTGATCTTTTGGTGAGGCAAATGAATCATAATCAATGAAATGTATTTTATAATTTAGGAGTGAAAGATTCTGAATTCACTGCAAGGTACTAGAGAGCTATCTTCTAAACATTTTTGGCTCCACTTTCCCCTTCCATCCAGATGAAAGTTAGAAAATACACTAGAAGCTGCGAAGGGGAGATGATTCTGTCACGGAATTTTTTCTCATGCCACTTCAGAAGTATCCCAGGATAGTGAGAGGAGAAGGAGTAGAGAAAGCGAGAAGAGCTGTTCATTGACTTGGTATTCTTTCCCAGTGCTTAGTACGGTGCTCTTCACACAGTTCATGTTTAAGAAATACTATTACTGCTAGTAATAATAGCAATTATAATAATGGTACCTGTTAGGCACGCACTATGTGCCGAGCACTGTTCTAAGCACTGGGGTAGATATAAATTAATCAGGCTGGACACAGTCCCTGTCCCACATGGGGCTCACAGTCTTAATCCTCATTTTACAGATGAGGTAAATGAGGCACAGATAAGTGAATAATAATAATGATGGCATTTGTTAAGTGCTTACTATGTGTGAAGCACTGTTCTAAGCACTGGGGGGGATACAAGGCGATGGGGTTGTCCCATGTGGGACTCACAGTCTTAATCCCCATTTTTACAGATGAGGTAACTGAGGCTCAGAGAAGTGAAGTGACTTGCCCAAGGTTACACAGTAGACAAGTGGTAGAACCAGGATTAGAACCCGGTCTTTCTGATGGCCAGGTCCATACTTTATCCACTAAGCCACACTTGCTGCTGCTCCTCCTCCTCCTTCTCCTCCTCCTCCTCTTCTTCTTCCTCCTCCTGGACTTGTGGAGAGAGCACAGGGCTAGGAGTCAGAAGGACCTGAGTTCTAATCCCAAATGCTCCATTTGTCGGCCATGTGACCTTGGGCAAGTCGCTGAACTTTTTTGTGCCTTAGTTACCTAATCAGTAAAATGGGGATTAAGAATGTGAGCCCCATGTGGGACACAGACTGTGTCCAACCTGATTAGCTTGTAACTATCACAGTTCTAGTACAGTGCCTGGCATATGGTAAGCAATCAATAAAACAATCAATCATACTTATTGAACACTTACCATATGAAGTGTTCGTGCAGTACTAAGCACTTGGGGGAGTACAATACAATAGAGTTGGTAGACACATTCCCTGCCCACAGTGAGCTCACAGTCTAGCGGAGGAGACAGACATTAATAATAATAATTGTGTTTTTTGTTAAGCACTTGCTATGTGCCAGGCACTATACTAAGTGCTGGGGTGGGGTGAAAATGAAGGCTTAGCCAGGGAAGGCCTCTTGAAGGAGATGTGCCTTCAATAAGGCTTTTAAGGTGGAGAGACTGATTGTCTGAAGAGGGAGATTGTTCCAGGCCAGAGGCAGGACGTGGGCTAAAAGTTGGCAGTGAAATAGACAAGATGGAGGTACAGTGAGTAAGCTGTAGGCTGGCACCAGAAGGAGCGGAGTGTGTGCTTAACTAATACCATTAAAAAAGAAAAAATACTGAAATACTACTATTATTATTTTTTCTCCTACTATTCAGAGACTCTTTCTTGTCTGTAGTCATTGACACATGGCTCCACGCTCAACTCCAGATTCCCTTCACAGTACTGGGTGACAAAACTGTACATTCGTGGACTGAAACCTATGGAAGGCAGCTTGACCCATTTCCTGAAGGGAAATGGACTCAGCTCTGCTTTCTGTAATGGCGCCTGGCTCTCCCCTGGACTTTTCAGTGTTCAAAGGAAGAGGTGGGTAAGCCCTGGGGGTTTATGAGGAAGACAATAACGTGTTATAAATGAGTTTTAAGAAGAGGACAGAAAGTAATAATAATAACTGTGGTATTTCTTAAGCACTCACTGTGTGCCAAGGTCTGTAGTAAGTGCTGGGGAAGATGCGAGGTAATTCTGTTGGACACAGTCTCTGTCGGACAGAAGGACCACAGTCTTACAGATGAGGTAACTGAGGTATGGAGAAGTTAAGTGCATTGCCCAAGTTCACACAGCAGAAAAGTGGTAGAGTTAGGATTTGAACTCAGGTCCTTCTGACTCCCAGGCCGTGCTCTTTCCACTAGGCAACACTGCTTCCGTCCCACCCGCGCCCATAGGTGAGCTGAACCCCAAGGGGAAATTTTTAACGGACCCAGGAGAGCTGTATATTAGAGCGTAAACTCCCCATTAGTTTGCAAGCTCTTTGAAAGCAGTTATTGTGTCTACTACCTCAATTGTACTACTCCAAGCACTTGGTACAGGGCTCTGTACTGAGTAAGTACTCAATAAATGCTTTTGATTAATTGATGGATTAGTGTTTCTGTGGGTAAGAGAGAAGGGGTGGAACTCCGGTGTGAATTGGAAATGAAGCTCATGACTATTTTCTAGACTCTTGAATTTCCAACAGTGTGTATCCGTTTCTGTTCCCGTCCCCTCTCTCCCATCCACCATTTTTGTCTAAGGATTTCACTGTTCACCTGGATCATGGGCCAACAGGACCAACCTATAGGCTAGAGAATCAAGACTATAAACTCCTAGTGGTCAAGGACATGTCTACCAACTCTCATATTGTACTCTCCCAAGTGCTTAGTACAGTGCTCTATACACAGAGAGTGCTCAATAAGTACCATTGATTGATTAAATGATTTTTCAGCTTTCAAGGTCTTGCTGGATATAAGTGAAAGAGGGACTAATAACTGCATTATGGATGATAACTGGTCACTTGAAAAGAACACAAATCAAGGCCTTGGTAAGTCATCTGCCTCCTTCAATATTCCTTCAAATTGTTCCTATCTATGTCTCTTCTTTACCTTGATCTGTTAACTCATGTAGCTTCAAACATCACCTAATCCCAAGTAAACTTTTCCCAAATGACAAGTAGAATTAACGTAGCTCCTGATTTATCATTCTTTGTCATATCCCGCTATAAATGAACAATACATCCTTCCACTCTTGCGTAGACTAAGACAACATTTTCACCTGACTATATTCATCTCCCACTTTCAGGATCGCAACTGGAGAGTTTCCAGTACTCTACCAGTCTCGGCAACATGGGGGAGAGTTAAGCAGGGGCATACCCATTCCATTCTTAGCTTGGGCAGTGGCTAGCCAGCGGAAGGAAATAAGCCACAAGTCAAAACTCACCTTTGCTGGGCAGTAGTGGCTTGGGAGAGAGTTAAGGGTGGAGACTCATGTTTACAGCACGGAAGAAGGCAGTGGTAAACCAATTCCATATTTTTACCAGGAAAATTCTATGAATATGTTGCCAGAACGATTGCAGTTGGAGATGGGGCATTCTGGGAGAGATGTGTCCACGGAGTCGCTATGGATCAGAGACGAGACAACAGCATGAGACGAGACATTTACTCCTCTACCATCTTAACCTTTCTATTTGTCCTCAGGGGTTGGGTTCTTGTTTTAGTTAAAAGTGCTTAATTGAATAATTATGTATTTGGTAGCTTTCAATTCTCACACTGGTTTTATTATTTTTAAGTCATGATATCTTTATATCTAAAGCCATTTTCTAGATCTTGAGATGGAAGAATGAGCTTACCGTTCTAAAAAAATGAGTAAATCTCCCCCCGAATGAATATTCAATTCTAATTTTAAAAACTGATGCTGCTAAATGGAATGAAACTGTCAACTTTAGATTTCCTTTGAATAGTTGTCATATAATTGTCTTGTCTTATGCCGTCGAGTCGTTTCCGACTCATAGCAACACCTCGGACACATCTCTCCCGGAAGGTCCTGTTCTCTGTCTGCGATCATTCTGAGATTGTATCCATGAAGTTTTTCTGGTAAAAACATGGAAGTGGTTTACCATTGCCTCCTTCCACACAGTAGACTTGAGTGTCCGCACTTGACTCCCTTCCATGTCGCTGCTACCCAGCATGGGTGAGTTTTGACTTGTAGCAGGTTGCCTTCCACTCGCTAGCCACTGGCCAAGCTAGGAATGGAATTGACAGGCCTCTGCTTGACTCTCCGTCCTGTAGCCGAGACTGGTAGAATACTGGAAACTCTCCAGGTGTGGCCCCGAGAGGAATGTCATATAATACAACAATAATAATTACAATAATTACTTATTAGTATAGTTATAATTATAATTATTTTGTAATAATGAATGAAATAATCATAATACTTAATAATGGCAATAATTATTATTGTAGTTACGATTGCTAATAACTATTGTAATTATTATGATGATTGCATTTGTGAAGCACTTCTCACGTGATAAGCACTTGAGTAGAGACAAGATAAGACACAGTCCTTATTCCACATGAGGCTCACTGTCCAAATAGGAGGGATAACAGGTATTTAAACCTCATTTTGCAGTTGAGAAATCAGAAATGTTAAGTGACTTGTCCAGAGTCACACAATATGGAAGTAGCAGAGCCAGGATTAGAATTTGGTTCTCCTGATTCTCTTTGTCAGGAGCTTTCTACTAGGCCACACTGCTTCTCCACTTGTGTTTTTATCTCTATTAGATATCATTTGCTTTTTAGATGGCTAATAACATATCTCAAGACTTGAAAAACGAGAGATTTTCAAATGTGTGAGTTACTTGAAATTTTTCCCATTACTAAAGTTGGCTTTAAATGACTGTTACATAAGTCATCAATGAAAAACCTCCTCACCGAAAGGTCACAGAAGCCGTTTTAAAACCCAGTAGTTGAAATATAATTGAGTGTGCTTATATTAACTTAAATAGCTTGAAATGTTATGATCTATGTAGGATAGGAAGTCAGCAAAATATGGTTCCACCATTATTCGTGTATCTTTGGAGGAGCAACATAATTTATAAGCACTCAATTTTGCCATCCATATTTTACGTCATTCCTTCCACTTACTCTGTAAGACTAGTATAAGGGAATATGATCAGTTGTCTTTTACTATAAAGACAATGCCATCAACAATCCATTAGTCAATCAATGGTATTTACAGAGCATTTACTGTGTGCAGAGCACTGTACTAAACACTTGGGAAAGTAGAATACAACGGAGTTGGTTGCCACGATTCCTTCCCACATGCACTTAATTTGTGACAAACACTCTACTAAGTGCTGGGGTAGATAGAGTGTTCACACATGGGGTTTGTTTTCAAAGGCTGTGAAAGAACAGATATTTCAACTCCATTTGGCAGCTGGAAAACTTAAGCACAGAGCAGTTAAGTGACTTTCCCAAGGTCACACAGCATGGCAGTGGCAGATCTGGGAATAGAATCCATGCCCTTTGACTCCAATGTCTGTGCTCTTTCCATTAGGACACAATGCTTCTAAAATAGCCTTTTGTTTCTTTTCCCCATGGTATTGAGTGCTAACTGTATGCACAGCACTGTACTAAGCTCTTAGGGAAGTACAATCCAACAGGAATAGTAGAGCTGATCATGGCCCCCAAGGTCCTTCTAATCTAATCCTATTTCACAGGACTTTAGAATTGCATAATTTGATGTTTTATTCCATGCACACCTGGCCTCAGTGTTCTATGTTGCCCTGACTTGCTCCTTTCATTCACTCATTCATTTAATCGTATTTATTGAGCGCTTACTGTGTGCAGAGCACTGTACTAAGCGCTTGGGAAGTCCAAGTTGGCAACATATAGAGACGGTCTCTACCCAACAGCGGGCTCACAGTCTAGAAGGTTTTACTCATCCCCTCTCTCAGCCCCAAAGCACTTGTGTACATATCTATTTTATTTATTTATACTAATGTCTGTCTCCCCCTGGTAAGCTTGTTGTGGGCAGGGAATGTGTCTGTTATAGTGTTATATTGTACTCTCCCATATGCTCAGTACAGCGCTCTGCACCGAGTAAGCGCTTAATAAATACGATTGACTGGCTGACTAATTGATTCAATGCACCAGGACTTTTGTGTGGATTGGCATTAGCCTAACATTGGCATTAGCTTTCAGCAAAACACTATTTTGGGACCAAGATTTCTCCCCTAATGGATAAAAGCCAGGGCCTGCCTGCCTAGGAATAACCGGACTGCAATGGTCAAGCCAGTGATGTGCTTTTCAAGCAGAGTGATTTTGAATGGTGTGTGATGGATTAGGAAACACTCAGCGAACTTGGCAAAATGTATTCTTTAAGACTGATCGTGCTTAGAAACTTAGACTCTGAAAATTGGATGCATCTTCGAAAAGCAGGAAAAATAGATTTTCCTGAAGAGGGTTTATACCTTCCCAAAATGAAAAGTAAAATCGATGTTTACTCCCAGTGATTTTTCCTTTTCTGTTGACTTTGGGGGTGATTTATTCCACTTTCCAATAAACATGGATACTATGACACCATGTAACTTCATCTTATTAAAATAGAAACAGAGTTGCTGCTGAAATGTTTACTGATTTTACAGTTTAAAAAGTGTTATTATTTTAAACATGTACATTTTAAGATTAGAAACAATCTCAAGAGCGTTCACTTCACATTTAGCCTATTCACACTGCAGATCACACAAGATAAAATTTACTATTCTTCCAGTCTTTTTTCCAAGGGAAGAAAAAATGTAGACAAAATTCCAAAAACCTTAAAAATTTATAAAAATATAAAAATCTTTAACTTCATTTTCCTTCTGAATTATTTAGCTTTAACTGTGGGAGCTGTTCTGGGTTACTGAAGTTGCCCCTACTTTTAGTGCTTTTGCAATTAAGAGGTCCTTGATTATTTTTTTTTCCATCCAGAAATAGTTAAAAGGATCAGCTTGTTTTCAACATAAACAAAAATGAGTAAAGCTGACAAGATGAACTTAGCCAAATTCTTGAGGTATTTATCCAGGTGGAGAGTTACTTTGACATGAGAAGCAATGAGAGTACTAACTCTCTCCTTTAGCACAAGATTCCTCAGGGGTACGAGGGACAGGCTTTGGGAGGCAACAGGAATGTCTGTTGTTGAGGAAAGTTTAAGACAGAATTCTGCACTGTCAAGTCTCCTGCAATTAACATTCATTTCCTCCTTAAAAACCTACTGAGTCTTATTCTGGATATTTGTCGTGGCCTTTTATGGTGTTTTAGTGTTTTGTTGTTTCATGGTCACCTGCCTCCTTCCCATCACATCCCTGGAGGGCCCAGGTCCTGATTTAATTTCCACTCGTGTATTTTTCCCAGTTCTTAGCATAGTGTTGTGCACACCGTAAGTACTTAATAAATATGTACCTCTACTACTGCTGCTTCCACTAGGACTGGTTGTCTCCATAATGCCTTTCCACTTATGAATATGCCTCCGTCCTTAACACTTATGCGTATATAAATTTGCATCCCATACTCATTTATTTACTTACGTATTCATCTATTTATCTTTTTTCTGTATCTTTGTTTTTGGTTTTAGAGAAGCAACATAGCTTAGTGGATAGACGAGGAGCCTGAGAGTCAGAAGGACCTGGGTCCTAATCCTGACTCTGCCACATGTCTGCGTGTGATCTTGAGCGAATCAACTCACTTCAGTGGGCCTTATTTACCTCATCTGTAAAATGGGGATCAGGACTGTGAGCCCCACGTGGGACAGGGACTGTGTCCAACCTGATTAACTTACATCTATTCCGGCACCTAGAACAGTGTTTGGTGCATAGTAAGTGCTTAACAAGTATTATTATTATTATTTCTTCCTGTCCTAGGGCCTGGTGTAAATTGCTTCTCAGATTTAAATTTGAATTAATCCACGCATCAGCCAATGGTTTTTATTGAGGACTTACTTTGTGCAGAGCTTTGGATTATACACGGGAAATAAATACAGTTCAGCAGAGTTGATAGACACAGTCTTTGCCCACAAAGGGCTTACAGTCTACAGGATCTCAACAAATAACCAAGGCTCTGTAATGAAACTAGACAATTTGATCGTTTCTTTCCTTACTGTCTCTGTCCTTCTCTAAATTCAATCAGAAGCCTCCTGGACTTTCCTGAATTGTTTGTCATTTGTAATTATTTGAGCAACTCAGGTGGGTTTATATGAAATGACCAGCAAAATCATGAAAACCCCAGACATGAGTATAATAATAATAATGGTATTTGTTAAGTGCTTACTATGTGGCAAGCACTGTTCTAACTCATGGCATAGATAAAAGGTATTCAGGTTGTCCCATGTGGGGTTCACAGTCTGCATCCCTATTTTACAGATGAGGTAACTGAGGCACAGAGAAGTTAAATGGCTTGCCCAAGGTCACACATCAGACGAATGATGGAGCAGGGATCAGAATCTACATCCTCTGATTCCCAAGCCCGTGCTCTTTCCACTAAGCCACGCTGCTTCTCAACTCTCATTGTCAGAAGAAAATTGCAAAGAACTGAAGGATGAGAAAACAACTTTTACAACTCTGACTTTCAACCATTCTCCAGTGGATTGGAAAACCAAATGATTACTGGAATGAAAATCTGTCCTGATAGCATATGTGGGAAAATCTTCCTAAATTACTTTCAAGCATCTTAGGTTTCTCTCTCACTCCGTTCTTGGGGAAGAAAAGAGGAAGTTATCTTGCTGGGGTTTCCTTACTTTTGGAACTTTTTGATCTATTTTCAAGTTTTGACATTTTTGTAATTTAAGCCCCAGGTATTAGGGTCTTGTTTTGTGAAATACTGAAAGACATTTTCTGTTGGGAATTGTTTTTTTTTTCTTTTTCTAGCAGGCTAACTCCCACTCTGGTGTGGGAACAGAGCCATGTTAAAGGAATTAATAGCATCACCCATTAAAGAGGAAGAGCCCTGAAACTCAGAAGAAGTTTTTACTATTTTTTTATTGCTTTTAGATAGACAGGAAATATAAAGGTTAAGGTACTGCTACTTAATCTTAGGGAATTAAGTCTCTCTGAGTAAAACCAATTGGAAATGGGTTTTGTCTCAAGATTTTGTCTTTTGTTCTGCAATAACTGCAGCCATTTAAAGTAAATTGTCCATTAAAGCGCCTTCCTGGCTTTTGACAAATTGCATCAGACTGTTTTCTTTCTCTAGGGAAACACAAACTTTAGTAGTGTGGTTTCATTTTTTTGGCTTGACATATAGGTTGCCCAAACTAAAAGCCTGAAATGTTTTTAGGTGCAGTATAAGGTAAACCCAAAGAGGTTATATATGGTCCGGTAGAATCAAAGTGAAGGCATTAAAAACTAGTAGCTTATCTTATGAGATGACAAGGAATCGCTCTTCCCCATGCCATCCATCATTCGGAAGCATCCCTCAATTTTTAACAAGACAGCGAAAGCGCTAGCTAGACTAGCTGACCGCAATTATAAATCCTGGTTTGGTAGGCCAGCCTTTGAATGGCGTGGAGATAATTTAGGCAGCTGGGAAATTGTACATTCAAAGCAGAAATGGCATTTTAGCATGAATCATGATCCACTGAGCCGAGGAAACTTCAGGTCCTCAGAAGATTGATGGAAAGCAGTGGATTCATTCATTCATTCAATTGTATTTATCTAGTGCTTACTGTGTGCAGAGCACTATACTAAGTGCTTGGAAAGTACAATTCAACAAAAGATCTGATAAACAGTTGGTGGCAGGAAGGACCATTGCTCTCCCCATCTTCAGAGCCCTCCTAAAATGACATCTCTTGAGAAGTGTGGCCTAGTGGGAAATTAGCCAGGCCTAGTGGACAGAGCACAGCCTAGTTCTAATCCTGGCTCCACACCTTGTCTTCTGTGGGGCCTTGGGCAAGACACTTCACTTCTCTGGGCCTCAGTTACCTCATCTGTAAAATAGGGATTAAGACTGTAGGACAGAGACTGGGTCCAACCTGATTATCCTGTATCTACCCCAGCCCATAGAACGGTGCTTGATACATAGTAAGCACATAACAAATACCATAATTACTATTTCTTCTTCTCCTCCTCATCTTCCCCCTCCTCCTCCTCCATCTCCATAATTTCCAGAATTTTCTCCAGAAAATTTTCCCTAATCTCTCCTGTTTCCACCCTATTTCATCTCCTACTGATTCACCTATGTATTTGAGCCTTCACTCCTTAAGTATGTAAGTATTTTCATTCATTCATTGTCAGTCAGTCATATTTATTGAGCACTTACTGTGTGCAGAGCACTGTACTAAGCACTTGGGAAGTACAAGATGGTAACATGTAGAGATGGTTCCTACCCAACAGCAGGTTCACAGTCTAGAAGGGGGAGACAGACAACAAAACAAAATATATTAACAAAATAAAATAAATAGAATAAATATGTACAAGTAAAATAAATAGACTAATAAATCTGTATACAAACATATATACAGGTGCTGTGAGGATGGGAAGGAGGTAAGGCGAGGGGCATGGGGATGGGGAGGATGGGGAGAGGAAGGAGGGGGCTCAGTCTGCGAAGGCCTACTGGAGGTGGTGAGCTCTCAGTAGGGCCTTGAAGGGAGGAAGAGAGCTAGCTTGGTGGATGTGTGGAGGGAGGGCATTCCAGGCTAGGGGGAAGATGTGGGCCGGGGGTCGATGACTGGATGGGTGAGAACGAGGCACAGTGAGGAGATTAGTCTCAGTGGAGTGGAGGGTGTGGGCTGGGCTGTAGAAGGAGTGAAGGGAGGTGAGGTAGGAGGGGGCGAGGTGATGGACAGCCTTGAAGCCCAGGGTGAGGAGTTTCTGCCTGATGGTTGATTGGTAGCCACTGGAGATTTTTGAGGAGGGGAGTAATATGCCCAGAGCGTTTCTGGACAAAGACAATCTGGGCAGCAGCGTGAAATATGGATTGAAGTGGGGAGAGACAGGAGGATGGGAGATCGGAGAGGAGGCTGATGCAGTAATCCAGTCGGGATAGGATGAGAGATTGAAGAAGCAGGGTAGCGGTTTGGATGGAGAGGAAAGGGCAGATCTTGGCGATGTTGCGGAGGTGAGACCGGCAGGTTTTGGCGACGGATTGGATGTGAGGGGTGAACCAGGGAGCGGAGTCGAGGATGACACCAAGGTTGCAGGTTTGTGATACGGGAAGGATGGTAGTGCCGTCAACAGTGATGGGAAAGTCAGGGAGAGGGCAGGGTTTGGGAGGGAAGATAAGGAGTTCAGTCTTGGACATATTGAGTTTTAGATGGCGGGCAGACAACCAGATGGAGATGTCCTGAAGGCAGGAGGAGATGCGATCCTGGAGGGAGGGAGAGAGAGCAGGGGCAGAGATGTAGATTTGGGTGTCATCAGCGTAGAGATGATAGTTGAAGCTGTGGGAGCGAATGAGTTCACCAAGGGAGTGAGTGTAGATAGAGAACAGAAGGGGACCAAGAACTGACCCCTGAGGAACCCCCTATAGTAAGGGGATGGGAGGGGGAGGAGGAGCCCGCAAAAGAGACTGAGAATTAATGTTCGGATAAGAGGAGAACCAGGAGAGGACTGAGTCTGTGAAGCCAAGGTTGGATAGCGTGTTGAGGAGAAGGAGGTGGTCCACAGTGTCGAAGGCAGCTGAGAGGTAGAGGAGGATTAGGATAGATTATGAGCCGTTGGATTTGGCAAGCAGGAGGTCATTGGTGACCTTTGAGAGGACAGTTTCCGTGGAATGTAGGGCACAGAAGCCAGATTGGAGGGGGTCGAGGAGAGAGTTGGCGTTGAGGAATTCGAGGCAGTGCGAGTAGACGACTCATTCAAGGAGTTTGGAAAGGAATGGTAGGAGGGAGATAGGGCGATAACTAGAAGGTGAGGTGGGGTATGGTTAGTGGTACGAGAGCGGCGAAGGGAAAGAGGAGCGAGGGAGTCGAGCTGAGTAGAGAGGGTAGAGTTGAGAGCAGTAATCTGATCATCAAGATTGGGTAGAGAGGAAAGGGAGGTGAGGTGGGGTGTGAGGTGTTCAGAAAGATGGGTGTACTTAAGTAAGTACTCCCCCTTCTAGACTGTGAGCCCGCTGTTGGGTAGGGACTTTCTCTATATGTTGCCAACTTGTACTTCCCAAGTGCTTAGTACAGTGCTCTGCACACAGTAAGCGCTCAATAAATGTGATTGAATGAATGAATGAATGAATACCTTAAGCACATAGGTATTCAAAACCCTCATCATTTATATAGTTGTTTATACTTGGTTTCTTCCCCTACCCCCCATGTTATTTTAATGTCTGTCTCCCCAGCTAGATTTCAAACTCCTTCAAAGGAAAAAAGAACCAAATAATCTGATGTCTTATCCCATGCATATATCTACTGGCCTCAATGTTCAAACCAAGTGCTACAGATAAGTAAATCCCTTCTAACTCCCTCCACATGTGAGCCATGATTAAGCAATCAATGCTGAATGTGTTGAAGGAAACTCTTCCCTCACCTCAGTTTATGTGATCAGATTTTCAAGGTATTGAAGAGACCCCTGGACAGACCACTATAGAAGTTGTTGAACTAGGTTTTCCTTTCCTGTAAATTCCATTAAATCATTATTTTTTTCACAAATCATTGTTGTATACCCACCCCCCAAGAAACTACCACCTTGCCTTCCATTAATATATAGGTCCTTATGGAATGAGTAGATTGAGGGATTTGCAAATCAACCAGTTCAAGGGGAGTATGATATATGTCTGTGGAGAATGTTTGGGTTTTCTAACAGTGTGTTTGATTAGATATAAATAAATTTCTCCTTATACTTCAGGTATACGCTTTTTCTCATTTCAATCTCCTAAACAAAGGGCATCTTTTTAATACCAAATAATCTCCCTAGTATTTTTTCTCTAGAATACTCTCAAATTAGACTTTTATTCTTCATTTTGGACTATTTGGCACTTATAAAATTTAGCTTTTACCTAGAACTTACCTTGGAATCATTAACTTGTTTACTCAAATCGGTGAGGATTCATTTTGGAAAAAAAAAATTCTTTCTCTGGTGTACAGCATAATTCAACTGTGTGGTTTTTGAACAGACTTAGTCTCCTGGATTTACCCAGAATTGGGTCTGAGTCTTCTGTAGCCTATACCACCCACTCTTAACTCTTTCAAAAGCCTGAAAGTCAGGGCATGAAATATACTTCCTGTAGTGTGGGGAGGTGGGGGGTGTATTCCTCAACAAAGACTGCCTTTTTGTGTGAACATTGTGACCAGAACTCTGGGTCCCAGATGACTTTTTTATCCACACACATGTTCAAAAGTAAATATCACCATCTGTGGTCTTCTAATACAAAGGATGGAAATGGGAATAAATTCCTGTTATTCTTCTTATTTAGAATGTGAGGTCCATGAAGCCTAGGGACTGTGTTCCACCAGACTATCTTCTATCTGTGTCAGTGCTTAGTACAGTTCTTGGACCATAGTAAGTGCCGCCTTCAGATTATAATCTCCTTTGTGGGCAGGGAATGTGTCTACCAGCTCTGTTGTATTGTGCTCTACCAAGTTCTTAGTACAGTGCTTTGCTCACATTAAGCCTGTGAGTGTGAGCCTGTTGTTGGGTAGGGATTGTCTCTTTTTGTTGCCAAATTGTATTTTCCAAGTGCTTAGTGCAGTGCTCTGCACACAGTAAGCACTCAATAAATACAATTGAATGAATGAAAGAAGTAAGCACTAAATAAATGCCATTGATTGATTAATAAATGTCATTATTATTATTATTATTATTGATTAGGACAACTAAATAAGCATTTGTATATAAGCATACCATAGGATGCAACCACCCCATGAAACAATCAGTTTGGGTATAAATCCAATTGTTTTTGATAATATTTATTAAGTGCTTACTATGTGTCAAGCATTCTTCTAAGTGCTGGGATAGTTCCATGATAATCATGTTGGACAGAGTCCCTGTCCCAAGTGGAGCTCACCACCTAAGTTGGAAGGAGAACAGGTACTGAATCCTCATTTTATAGTTGAGGAAACTGAGGCCCGGACAAGTGAAATGACTTGCCCAAGGTCTCACAGTAAGGAAGGGAAGAGCTGGGATTAGAACACAGGTCTTCTAAATCTCAGGCCTGTGCAATTTCCATTTGCCCATGCTGCTTGATTCCTTACCTCAGTTTCCAAACATCCCGTGATATCACCCATCTGGAGTTACAACATATACAGTTGTATTCCTTCCTCACACAAAATCCTGATCAGCCTCAATGTCTCAGCTACGCGCTACTGTTCAGTACATTTCTTTTAGACTGTGAGCCCACTGTTGAGTAGGGACTGTCTCTATATGTTGCCAATTTGTACTTCCCAAGCGCTTAGTACAGGGCTCTGCACATAGTAAGCGCTCAATAAATACGATTGATGATGATGATTTCTTTCCACCCCACACCCAGCCTGGACTGAAATTAAACACTCAACAACGAATGGATTCTGAAGGATGTGTCAGATTTTCACAAGTTTAAACAAATGAAGTTATTGAAGTGGGAAGGCAACATAATTTAGAAATGAGCGATTCAGATGATGTTGTGTTAAATGCATCTCATTCATGCACCTCTATGTGCTTGCTGGGCTTAATATAGTGCTTAGCACTCAGTAAGTGCTTAATAAATACTACCTCCTTCCCTTCCCCACAGCACCTGTATATATGTATATATGTTTGTACGTATTTATTACTCTATTTATTTTACTTACATATTTATTCTATTCATTTTATTTTGTTAATATGTTTTATTTTGTTCTCTTTCTCCCCCTTCTAGACTGTGAGCCCACTGTTGGGTAGGGACCATCTCTATATGTTGCCAACTTGTACTTCCCAAGCGCTTAGTACAGTGCTCTGCACACAGTAAGCACTCAATAAATATGATTGAATGAATGAATGAATACTAATACTCTGCAAGAATTTAAACTCCTCGAGGGTGGGGATCATGTCTACTGACCCTATTGTACCCTCCCAAGTACTTAGTATGGTGCTTTCCATGGAGTAAGTGCTCAATTATCACTGTTCATTTATCAAATAAATCATGAGCCACAGGGTTTCTGGGCAATTATCATGCCAAAAAAGAGACATGATCCATTCCTGCTTGAAGTATTTTGCTGCCAATGGAGGATGGATTTATTCACAAAGACTGGTACACAAGAGCCAGCATCTACTGTCCACTGTAGTTGCGGCCTAACACATCCAGCAATGATTCAAGCCTAATAAATAGAGCCCGGGCCTGGGAGTTGGGGGACCAGGGTTCTAATCCTGACTCTGCCACTTGTCTGCTGTGTGACCTTGGAAAAGTCACTTCACTTCTTCGTGCTTCAGTTACCTCACCTGTAAAATGGGGATTAAGACTGTGAACTCCATGTGGGAAAGGGACTCTGTCCTACCTGATTAGCTTTTATCTACCCCAGTGCTTAGAACAGTGCTTGACACATAGTAAATCTTAACAAATGTTATTACTATTATTAAGTAAAAGGTGGATAATGATTACATTCATACGATTGATTGATTGATTGATAATGCAGTTGTGAGTGTTTGAATCAGGAGGTCACAGTCCATGTGGGGTGGAGCTGGGACTAGTGGGTTACTTCAGGATCTGAGGGGCTGTAAACAATCAGAGGGAGACATTTAGACTGTGAGCCCACTGTTGGGTAGGGACTGTCTCTATATGTTGCCAACTTGTACTTCCCAAGCGCCTAGTACAGTGCTCTGCACACAGTAAGTGCTCAATAAATATGATTGAATGATTGATTATATTAAAATGCAGGTGTCCAAGGATTCAGCTCGTCATTGCTAGCTAGCCATCAGTTACTCTCGCGAACAGAGATTGTGCATCGTAAGTGTAAGGATATCGATCCAGGAGGTCCCCCCACCCTTTGTCTCCATCACACTGGACAGATGTGCAGGGGTCCCTGTCTAGCTGGAGAGTTCCCCCCCAGCTGCCCCGAGCCCCCAGCGGGAGTTTTATCCCACCACTGATTGCAGAAATACTCCGGGTTGTCGTTTGGATCGGTGCTGGTCAGCCTGCCCAGAATGACTTGGCAGCATCATATTGGGCTCTGCTCATGTCTCTGGTTTCAGGTTTTGACTGGGACATGTTCCCTCCAAGCACACTACAGACAGTTGTCCATGAGGCGCAGCACAACATAGTAGACAGATCTCGAGCCTGAGAGTCAGAAGATCATGGGCTCTAATCCCACTTCAACCACTTGTCTGCTCTGTGGCCTTGGGCAAATCACTTAACTTCCCTGTGCCTCGGTTACCTCATCTGTAAAATGGGGATAAAGACTGCAAGCCCTTTGCGGGACAGGGACTGTGTCAAAATCGATTTGCTTATATCCACCCCAGTGCTTAGTACAGTGCCTGGCACATAAGTGCTTAATAAATACCATAATTATCATTACTATTGTTATGAAGGTAGCAAGAGTCCTGGGGCCGTGAAAGAGAAGTGTCCATGCCCTATCTCGTGCGTGGGGACTTTTTATCTGTGATAAGCAGGACCCAGTCAGGATTGCCCAACACAGGGTGGGGGGGGGTGTTGTAGGGGGAGAGAGAGGCCAGTGAGCACACAGGGTAATGGCTGTATGAGTTAAGAGAAAGGGATGGAGATGTAGTATCCGGTGGAGGCTGAGAAATCCAGAGAATTTGTTCTGGTATAGAAATCTCTCTTCTGCAGTAGCTCTCAACCTTGAATAACTTATGTTACTGAGAAGTTAGCAGTAAAAGGAAAATGCTCCCAGATTCAGCCTTTGCTTTATGGGACTAGAATGAAAAAGAAACATTGTGTTGATGTGCCCTGCCCCACTGTTTTTTTTTCCCTTTGAATGGTAGTGTCTAAGAATGCAGGAAGTAAAAAACTGCTATTTCACATGCTCGTTCAAAGAAATTCTGGCACACCAAGTTCAGGGCTTTTTTTGTAAAGTTCTGAAGAAGTATCTTTTTTTAAGTAGTGTTTTCCTAAAAGCTACGCTCTGTATATGATAGGCAGATATGGTTTGAGGAAGTGAAAGTGGACACACAAAGGTGATTAGGGCAGAAAATCTATTAAGGACATACTGAAGCACACCATGTGGCCTAGTTGAGGACTGTTAAAAATTGGTAATAAATGGTAATCATTCAGAACGCTGTACTAAGCACTGGGGTTAGGTACAAAATACTAGGGTTGGACACAGCCCTGGCCCCACATGGAGCCCAGAGTCCAGAGGGGATGGAGAATAGGCATGTCAACCCCATTTACAGAAGGGAAAACTGAGGCATGTAGCAGTTAAGTGACTTGCACAAGTTCATTCAGCAGGAATGTGGCAGACCCAGGATTAGAACCCACATCCCTTAATTCTCAGGCCACACCATTTCTTTTTTTGGAACCACTGACAGAAACATTGGAGCAGAGAAACCAGCACGTTAGAGGGGTGTTTGGAAAGTCATCAGTCCGTTCAGCTTACCCAATAATAGAGCAATGATATTTATTGAGTGCTTACCATGTGTAAAGCATTGTACCAAATGCTTGGGAGAGTATACAACAGTGTTGGTAGACACATTCCCTGCCCAAAAGGAGCTTACAGTCTAAAACAGGAACATATAGGATTTCGGCACCAGGCATATGATCTTCAAACACAAAAGAGTGCTACATATTTTTATCAGTCAATCAATAAATGGTATCTATTGTGTGTTCACTATGTCCAAAACACTGTACTAAGTGCTTGGGAAAGTATGATACAACAGAATTAGCAGATTCCCTGTCCATAATGATCTTAAAGTCTAATTGCAATAATCGCTGTGGAATGGCAGGGCCGGGATTAGAATCTGGGTCCTTCTGACCCTCTGGCCAGTGCTGTATCCACTGGGCCATGCTGCTTCTTGTCTAGGAGGGGAGACAGACATTAATATGAATAAATAAGGACTTTATATTATAAAAGTTTGATACATACATAAGTGCTGCACATCAATATATGAACATATGAACATCAGTTTATGAACATGAAATACATTTGGGGTGGCAGGTGCTTTATCTATCCCTCAGACTTCAGAAGAGCAATGAAATGTTTAGATATTAGAGTGAGCCACACTTCGAAACTAGCTGTCGTCTTCCCTCTCTGCTTCTCCGAGTAAATAAGTAAACCATATATGTCAACATATCACCAATCCTTGACAATGGATTTTATCAGAGGAAAGAAAATGAAATTAGGATCTTTGTCTACAACAACCTTCAGTGGAGTAAAAGAAGGTTATGCTTTAGCAGACTGAGGACTTTCTGAATCCAAAGACCCAAATTTACCATAATTCACAAACACATGTCTCATTGGTGGGGGATTTTCACTCTGGACTTGGAATGCTCATTCTTTTGAATGACAGTCTTTACTTATAAATCTTTGCATGCTACTTATAGTTTCATTTAAACTTAGGGCAGAATATTCTACTTTCAAATATAAACTGGGGAAGGGAAAGATTGAGTCTAAATCCATATCTAAAATCAAACAGAAAAATATTAACCCAAGCATAAGAACAAAGTGCATTTATTCATTTCCATTCATGGAACCTGGGCATTTAAAGTCTACATAGAATTATGTTTCAAGTCTAAGACATGAAGCTATGTGAAGTAACAAAGACTATTCAACCAAGTAGAAAGAAAAGCTTTACAGTTGAGGTTCAGGAATAGAGAAAAATAGCAGAAAAATTATTCATTCCATTCCATTGATAGGTTCATATGCCACTTGGTGTTCTTATATAGATTTATAGTGTTCTTTCAGACTTCAAGCTAAGGCAACAAAAGGACTTCAGAATTGAAGATTTCTAAATTGTGCTATTTTTACTGAATAAAAGTCTAGCTGTACCAAAAAAACAAATCTTTAAGAACGTTTTTACCTCTGAATTCTTTAGGTGCTATTTTCCAGCCAAGCAATTGAAAAGGAGTGTCTTAGCTCAGAAGAGCACATTTTTATAAAGAATGAAATTGGTCGTAAAGCAGAAGATAAAAGGCCTTTAACTGAAAAATTGGGGTCAAAGCCCTTAGCATGTAGCAGATAAATCCAGAATCAATTGAAGATGTTCTGTAGTCTCGGTGTAGAGAATAATTGATATTTGATCAATGATGGTGTTTGGAAGCCCAAAGGGTCTCGGGAACTCTCAGCTGTAAATCAATAGATAATAACACGTTAAACTTAGCATAGCAAGTGGCAATGCAAGAAATAAAAAACATGTGGAGTGGGTTAAGGGGTTGAACACAACAAGAATCTAAAATAAAAGAGCCATATGCTTCACTTAATGTCAGTGATGACTTTCTATTTCACCATAGTAAATATCCATAAATTAAAATGGCCCAGTTGAGAGACTTGTTTAATTCTCATATCCCAATACCTAGAATACAGTGACAAAGGTTTATCTTCCTAGTACAGTGCTTAAAGTGGTGATATTATTTGATTCCATGATGATAAAGTAAGTTGGCTTTACAATAAAAATCCAAAAACTATTCTATCGATGCCATCAATTTTTTGCAAGTGGTTAACCACCGTGAGGTATACAGGCCATCGAAGCTTAATCAATCAGGCAACTGTATTTATTGCAGACATTGTGTGCAGAGCAGTATACTAAGTGTTTGAGTATAAAATACATAACACAGTTGGTATGTACATTCCCTGCTCACAAGGAGCTTTACAATCTAGAGCGGGAGACAGACATTGATATAAATAAACAATTGAAGGATATGTACATAAGTGCTATGGGTCTGAGGGAGGGGTGAATAAAGGGAGCAAATCCAAGCACAAGGATGATGCAGAAGGGAATGGAAGATGAGGAAATGAGAACAATAGTCAGGGAAGGTTTTTTGAAAGAGGTTTAATTTTAATAAGACTTTGAAGATGGGGAGAGAGACCGTCTGTCAGATATGGCGAGGGAGGGCATTTCAGGGCAGAAGCAAGACATGGGTGAGAAGTCATGTGATGAGATAGAGGAGATTAAGGTACAGTGAGTAGGTGGGATCAGAGGAGAGAAGTGTGCGGGCTGGGTTGTAAGTAGGAAAGCAGAGAGGTAAGGTAGGAGGGGACAAGGTTGCTGAGTGTTTTAAAGGCAATGTTGAGGCGTTTCTGTTTGGTGCAGAGGTGGATGGGCAATGACTGAAGGTTCTTGAATAGTGGAGAAACATGGACTTGAATGGTTGTGTAGAAAAATGATCTGGGCAGCAAAGTGAAGTATGGACTGGAATGGGGAGACAGAGGAGACAGGAAGGTCAGAAAGGAGGCTGATGCAGTCATTAAGACGGGATAGGATAAACACTTGGATTGACATTGTGGCGGTTTGGATAGAGAGGAAAGGGCAGATTTTAGCAATGTTGTGAATGTTGAACTGACGAGTTCTTGTGGCAGATTGAATATGTGAGTTGAATGAGAGAGATTAGTTGAGGATAGTATCACGCTTATGAGCTTGTGAGACAGAGAGAAGCAGAAGTAGCGTGGCTCAGTGGAAAGAGCACAGGCTTTGGAGTCAGAGGTCATGGGTTCAGATCCCAGCTCCACCAACTGTCAGCTGTGTGACTTTGGGTAAGTCACTTAACTTCTCTGTGCCTCAGTTACCTCATCTGGAAAATGGGGATTAAGACTGTGAGGCCCCTGTGGGACAACCTGATCACCTTGTAACCTCCCCAGTGCTTAGAACAGTGCTTTCCCCCTTTTAGACTGTGAGCCCACTGTTGGGTAGGGACTGTCTTTATATGTTGCCAACTTGTACTTCCTAAGCACTTAGTACAGTGCTCTGCACACAGTAAGCGCTCAATAAATACGATTGATTGATTGATTGATAAAGTGCTTAACAAATACCATCATTATTATTATTATTATTAGAGAGGATGGTGGTACTATACAAAGCGATGGGAAAGTTTTGGGGGTCAGGGTTTGGATTGGAAGATAAGGAATTCCATTTTGGACATATTAAGTTTAGGGTGTCAGCGGGACATCCAAGTAGAGATGTCCTGAAGGCAGGAGGAAATGTGAGACTGCAGGGAATGGGAGAGATCAGGGCTGGAGATGTAGACTTGGGCATCATCCCCATAGAAATGGTAGTTGAAGCTGTGGGAGTGAATTAGTTCTTCCAGGGTGGGGGTGTAGATGGGGAATAGAAGGGACCCAGACTGAACCCTGAGGGACAGCAGAGGAGACTGAAAATAAGTAGCCAGAGAGAAAGAAGGAGAATCAGGAGAGGACAGTGTCAGTGAAGACAAGGTTGGATAATGTTTCAAGGAGAAGGGTTGGATAGTGTTTCAAGGAGAAGGGAGCAGTTGATAGTGTCAGAGGAGGTCATTGGTGACCTTTCGGGAGGTATCACTGTGGAATGATGAGGGTTGAAGCCACTTTGGAGGGAATCAAAGAGAGAATTGGAGGAGAGCAAGTGAGAACTGTGGGTGAAGACAACCTGCCCGAGACGTTTGGAGAGGAATGGTAAGAGGGGGATGGGGAAATAAGTGTAGGGAGGCTTAGGGTAAAGAGAGGATTTTTTCGAGATAAGGGTGAGACTGTAAGTTTATTTTGGGCAGGGAATGTGTCTATTATATTGTTATATTGTATTCTCCCAAGCACTTAGTACAGTGCTCTGCACACAGTAAGTGCTCAGTAAATGCACTTGATGGATTTAAAAGCAGTGGGTAAAAAGCTGTTGGAGAGGGAGCAGCTGAAGATGGCTGTAAGGGAGAGAAAAAGGAAGGGGAAAGAGCTTTGAAATGGTACCAAGGGATGGGATTGGAGGCTTCAGGGGAGGGGGTGGATTTTTAGAGAGTAGGGGAGATCTCTTGAGATACTGCTGGGAAAGAGGGAGAGTTGAAGAAGTGGCAGGAATGAGGGAGGGACTGGAGATTAGCAGGGGAGATTTAGCTTGAATCTGGATTATAAATAGCTGCACGCTTAAAAGGCCTATGAGAACAGTGTTCTACTTTGAGAAGACAATCCCTGGAATGTAGTTAAGTGGATTTAGGAGTTTTCTTGACCGGTTGGTTTCTTCTGTTTTCTCCTATGGAAATTTTCAAATGAGAGAAAGCGATTGCCTAAAATATTGCTCAATCTTAGAGCCTTGCATTTCTAAGAATAATGTCATTAGTTCATGATCCAAGGACAGAGAGCATGGAGATTAAGAAACGTGTTCAGTGACTAGAGACGATGAGATCAAGCATGTGTCCAAGTGGCTGAGTGGGAGAGCTGGTAGGGTAGGTGGTCAGCAGAGTTGAGGATTAATAGAAAGTAGGCAGTGTGAAAGTTCACAAGGAATATCTATGCGGATATTGAAATCCCCAAGAGAAGCAGTATGGCTCAGTGGAAAGAGCACGGGCTTTGGCATCAGAGGTCATGGGTTCAAATCCCGGCTCTGCCAATTGTCAGCTGTGTGACTTTGGGCAAGTCACTTAACTTCTCTGGGCCTCAGTTACCTCATCTGTAAAACTGGGGATTAAGACTGTGAGCCCCCTGTGGGACAACCTGATCACCTTGTAACCTCCCCAGTGCTTAGAACAGTGCTTTGCACATAGTAAGTGCTTAATAAATGCCATTATTATTATTACTATTATTATTATTATCAATGTAGGGGTGGAGAAAGAGAAAAAGAATGGAGAAAGGGATGGAGATGGTTTATAAAGTTGGAGGTGAGGCCTGGCGGCGGGGGAAGTAGATTGACCATGACTCGTGTCTGGAGTGGGAGGTAGAGGTGGATATGAGCTGCAAAGGAAGAGAAAGACAGGGATGGGTCAGGTGAAATAGTCAGGAAGAGGCATTGATGAGTGAGAAAGAAGCCCACTCCTCCCCCTTTTCCATGAGTCTTGGGGAGCTGGATGAGAGAAAAGCGGGGCAGACAATGTCACCTGGAGAGAGCCAGCTTTCAGGGAAGGCAAGGAGGAGCAGTCAGGTCAAGAGGTCGGGAATGGAGCGGGGATTCCACAAGCTGAGGCTGTGGGGAGGGTGTGGAGGGAGGTGATGGGGAGGGGTTGGATGGAAGTGAGCTGATGAGATTCAACAAGGGGGTACAGGATGAGGGGTGGCCCTGGGTCAGGATAATAGGGACTTGGGAGAGCAGGGATGGGCCGATTGAAGGGAGGGGATTGAGGTCAGAGAAGTTTAAGGGTTGTAGGTGAGGTTATCAGTATCAGGAACTGCTTTACCCAGTGCTTCCATGATTAAATTGCTGAATCATATGTAGGTTCTTGGGGCATAAGTGCTGTGGGGCAGAGGGTGGGCTGAGGGTGGGCTGAATAAGTAAAATTCCAAGTGGATGGGCAGTGCAAAAGGGAGATGGAAGAGAGGAAATTAGGGCTTAGTCGGGGAAGACCTCTTGGAGGAAATGTGCTTTTAATAAGGCTTTGAAGGTGAAGAGAGTGGTGGTCCGTTGTGTACGAAAGGAGGGGAATGGGGAGGGCAAGGGGTCAGTGGTGAGAAAGATGAGATCGAAGCACAGTGAGTATGTTGGCATTAGAAGAGGGAACTGCGTGGGCTGGGTCATAGTCGAAAATCAGAGGAGTGATGTGCGTGGGCTGGGTTATAGTGGAAAATCGGTGAGGTAAAGTAGGAGGGGAAGAGATGATTGAGGGCCTTAAAACTGATGACCAAAGTTTCTGTTTGATGCAGACTTGGATGGGCAACCACTGGAGGTTATTGAGGAGAGGGGAGACACGCTTTGAATTTTTTTATAAAAATGATTCGGGGAACAGAGAGAAATAAGGACAGGAATAGGGAGAGACAGGAGGTAAGCAGGGAGGTCAATGATGAGACTGAGACCATAGTCAAAATGGGACAGGATAAGTGTTTGGATCACTGTTATAGCAGTTTGGAAGGAGGGGAAAGGGCAGATTTCAGCAATGTTGTGAAGGTAGAACCGACAGAATTTGTGATTTGGGTGACCAACCGAATCTGCTGGGTGAATGAGGAACACGAGTTCAGGATAATGCCAAGGTTATGGGCTTTTGAGAGAGGTAGGGTAGTGATAATGTCTACAGTAATGGGAAAGACAGGGTTTATGTGGCTCAATGAATAGTCCTGTTTTGGACACATTAGGTTTGAGGTGTCAGCGGTCCATGCAAGTAGAATGGTCCTGAAGGTAGGAGGAAATGGGAAATTGCAGAAAAGGAGAGAGATGAGAGCTGGAGAGGTAGATTTGGGAATCATCAGCAATCAATCGGTCATATTTATCGAGCATTTACTGTGTGCAGAGCATGGTACTAAGTGCTTGGGAGAATATAATAAAACAGAGTTGGTAGATACATTCCCTGCCCACAGCAACCTTACAGTGTGGAGGACGAGTTTAGGGTCCAAATGTATAGAGATCGTAGTTGACGCGTCCAAGCAGATGAGTCTTCCAAGCAAGTGGGGAAGATGGAGAATAGAAGGGGATCCAGAACTAAGCCTTCACCTTATTGGCAGCACTATTGTTTATTTATAATGGTGTTTCTTAAGTGCTTACTATGTGCAAAGCACTGTTCTAAGCACTGGGGTAGATACGAGGTAATCAGGTTGTCCCATGTGGGACTCACAGTCTTAATCTCCATTTTACAGATGAGGTAACTGAGGCACAGAGAAGTTAAGCGACTTACCCAAGATCACACAGCCGACAAGTGGCAGAGCCGGGATTAGAACCCACGACCTCTAACTCCCAGGTCTGAGCTCTTTCCACTAAGCCACACTGCTTTTCTATTGTTTTGGCCCTTTTGAGATGACTGAAATTTTCTGGTTGTTCCAACACTTGTTGCTGGGCCCAAAACATCACTTATGTGTAAACTTTGGCTCTGTGCCTCTAAAGCACTTTGATATTCATCCCACCCCCAGGCCCGTAGCCCTTCTGTACATACCTTTATACTCGGCCTTTTCCCCGATCTCTGATTTATTTTAATATCAGTCCTCCGGCTCATACTAGCCCCTACTGAAAGCTCACCTCCTCCAGGAGGCCTTCGCAGACAGAGCCCCCTCCTTTTCCTCTGCTCCTCCTCCCCTCCCCATCTCCCCGACTCCCTCTCTCTGCTCTACCCACCTCCCCGCCCCACAGCACTTGTGTATATAAGTACATATTTATTGTTCTATTTATTTTATTAATGATGTATATATATCTATAATTCTATTTATTTATATTGATGCTATTGATGCCTACTTGTTTTGTTGTCTGCCTCCCCACTTCTAAACCGTGAGCCCGTCTCCATCACCGAACTGTACTTTCCAAGGGCTTAATACAGCGCTCTGCACACAGTAAGCACTCATTAAAGACCATTTATTTATTGATCGATTGTTGTCCCCACAGATTTCGATTTCAGGTGAGCTGTCACCCTGGGGCTCGCTTCTGGCCTGCCCTGCTGTTAGGTCTGCTGCGCCCGCTGCTGCTGTTTGAGTTGTTGCCGTGTTTTTTACAACGATCAATTCATAGTATTGCTTGAGCTCCAATGGCAGGCAAGGAAACTATACTAAGCACTTGAGAGAGTTCATTAGTGTAAATAGATAGAGTTCCTGCCCCCAGGAAGCTTCCAAAATTGTGAAGGAGATAGATATTAAAAGAAATTACGAGCTGGGGAAGTAATAATGTAAAACTATTACATTACTGCTGGTTCTCTAATTGCTTAGGGGATAAATGGCTCAAATGCATGGAGATGCGGCAGAGTGGGTAAATAGAATGGAGAGATGAGAGAATAGAAGGCTTCCTGGAGGAGGTACGCTTTGAAGATGGGGAGAGTAATGATGTCTGAACTGAGGCGGGAGGGAAAGATTGGGCCCAGGTTCTTCTGGAGGGAACCAATAATAACAACCAAGTGGAAATGTGACTGAGTGAATGAACAAGGAAATAAAGTATGAGAATCAATAGATAGGAAAGGGCTAACTTTTTTGTGGCATTTGTAAGTCCTTGCTATGTGTCAGGCACTGTTCTGACCTATTCTGACCTTGGACAAGTCACTTCACTTGTCTGTGTCTCAGTGTTTTAATCTGTAAAATGGAGATTATATCTTTTTTTTATTGTGTCTGTTAAGCACTTACTATGTGCCAGGCACTGTTCTCAGCGCTGGGATAGCTACAAGTAATTAGGTTGGACACAGTCTGTTTCCCACGTGGGGTTCACAGTCTTAATCCCCATTTTACAGATAAGGTAACTGAGGTCCAGAGATGTAAAGTGACTTGCCCAAGGTCACACAACAGATAAATGGCGGAGTCAGGATTAGAACCCAGGTCGTTCAGCAGATGAGTGGTGAAGGTGGAACTAGAACCCAGGTCCTTCTTGCTCCCAGGCCCATGCTCTGTCCACTAGGCAATATTTTAAATGGAAATACTTCCCTCCAGGGCGAACACATCCCATCTCAAAAGAACAGAAACTCACGGAGATCGGCGATGTGCCCATCTCCCAGGATAGTTCTGCAGCAGCAGCGATGAGCATTCTTTTCTGCCATCGTTTAATAAACATAGAAGAATCCAGCTGGCCAAGTTTAATAATAAAAACTGTGGTATTTGCTTAAGCGCTACTATGTACCAAGAACTGTACTAAGCCCTAGGGTGGATACAAGCAAATCGGGTTGGACACAGTCCCTGTCCCACATGGGGCTCACAGTTTCAATCCCCGTTTTACAGTTGAGGTAACTGAGGTATAGAGAAGTGAAGTGACTGCCCCAAGATCACAGAGCAGACAAGAGGCAGAGTTAGGATTAGAACCCAGGTCCTCCTGATTCTCAGGCCCATGCTCTATCCATTAGACAACACTGGTACTCACCCTAGCCCCACAATGCTTATGTAAATATTCATCTACTCTGATATTTTACTTGTACATATTTACTATTCCATATATTTTGTTAATAATGTGCATAATGCTTTAATTCTATTTGTTCTGATGATTTTGACACCTGTCTACATGTTTTGTTTTGTTGTCTGTCTCCCACTTCTAAACTGTGAACCCGTTGTTGGGTAGGGACCGTCTCTATATGTTGCTGACTTGTACTTCCCAAGCGCTTAGCACAGTGCTCTGCACACAGTAAATGCTCAATAAATACAATTGAATGAATGAATAAATCAATGATCTATGTTAATGTCTGTTTCCCCCTGAAGACTGTAAGCTTCTTGTTGGCAAGGTTCACATCCGCTAACTGTTGTATTGTGCTTTCCCAAGAGATTAATACAGTGCTCTGCACAAAGCAAACACACAATAACTACCACGGATTGATGATAGTATCCACACTCTAATGATGCTCTTCTGCCCTTTATTTGGCTTTGTTTCCTTTCTCCTCTCTCCAAGGACAAAATTTTCTTAGGCTGCAGTAGTTCTGTAGCCTGTCTGACAGAAATTCAGTGCAGTCCCATCACCGATGCTATTTTAATGAAATATTAAAGCTGCGATAGCAGAGGGTACTTGGAGCAGAGAAAGGTTAAAAAGCCTAGGAGAAAACTGGGTGAGAGCGTAAATAATTAGCACATCATTTCTCCTTTCCCTTCCTTTCCGGAGAGATAACTAAACTGGATCCAAGATACAGAATTTCCTTGGTGTTATTAGATAGACCGGCTGCTGTTCAGGAGCCATTAAGGTTTGTTTCCCTGAAGAATACAATGCAAGCGAAGAGATGATTATTCGATTTATCAACTGATGGTTCTCAGGGTAGCTACAATTCACCCACTCCTCCTAAATGCAATGATGGCTGGCAGCATCCCACAACTCAGAGGTAGCCAACAGTCAGTTGGTAAAATCCTCAGGCCCCAGCGCTGGAGAAGAGATTGATGAGCCACGGGTAGCCTTTTGCGGGAGGAAATCAGCGAGGTACGGTAAGCGGGGGAGAGTTGATTGACAGCTTTAAAGCCAGTTTCAGACTGTAAACCCATTGTTGGGTAGAGATTATCTCTATTTGTTGCTGAATTGTACTTTCCAAGTGCTTAGTACAGTGCTCTGCACACAGTAAGTGTTCAGTAAATGAATGAATGAATGACTATATACGAATGAGAAGCAGTATGGTCTTGTGGACAGAATATGGACCTGGGAATCAGAGCACGTGGGTTCTAATTCTGGCTCCACCACATGTCTGCTGTGTGACCTTGGGCAAATCACTGTGTCTCAGTTTCCTCATCTGTAAAATGGGAATTGAGACTGTGAGCTCCTTATGTAGGGCAGGAACCTTGTCCAAACCAATTATCTTGTATCTACCCAAGCACTTATTATGGTGCTTGGCACATAGTGAGCACTTAACAAATACTACAATTATTATTATGCCTGAGGCACTCAAAACTCACCCAGATCTTCAAATGGGTAAACAAATATTCCAGCTGTCCTTCTCTGCCTTGTGACCTATTCTGACACAGAGCTCCATTTCTTAGCAATGAAGCCCACTGTTCACTGTGGAAAATGCAAAGACCTAGACCAGGTTACAATCAATCCACTCCCTCAGTAGCATTTATTGAGCACTCGCTGTTTGCAGAGGGCACTGGGCTCAGTAATAATAAAAATAACTGTGGTATTCATTAAATCATATTTATCAAGCACCTACTGTGTGCAAAGCACTGTACTAAGCGCTTGGGAGAGTGCAATATAACAACAAACATACATTCCCTGCCCACAACAAGCTCACAGTTTGGAGGAAGAGATGGAATTGGTAATGATAATGGAGATGGCATTCATTGAGCACTTACTATGTGCCCAGCACTGTACTCAGCACTGAGGTAGATATGGAAAGAGCCCGGGCTTTGGAATCAGAGGTCATGGGTTCAAATCCCAGCTTTGCCAATTGTCAGCTGTGTGACTTCGGGCAAGTCACTTCACTTCTCTGGGCCTCAGTTACCTCATCTGTAAAATGGGGATTAAGACTGTGAGCCCCACGAGGGACAACCTGATCATCTTGTAAACTCCTCAGCGCTTAGAAAAATGCTCTGCCCATAGTAAGTGCTTAATAAATGTCGTCATTATGGAGAAGCAGCATAGCTCAGTGGAAAGAGCATGGGCTTTGGAGTCAGAGGTCATGGGTTCAAATTCCGGCTCCGCCAATTGTCAGCTGTGTGACTTTGGGCAAGTCACTTCACTTCTCTGGGCCTCAGTTACCTTATCTGTAAAATGGGGATTAAGACTGTGAGCCCCACGAGGGCCAACCTGATCACCTTGCTTTGCACATAGTAAGCACTTAATAAATGCCATCACTATTATTATTATATAAGATCATCAAGTCCCACTTGGGATTCACAGTCCAAGTACAAGGAAGAACAGATATTGAATACCCATTTTGCAGATGAGGGAAACAAGGCATGGAGAAGTGAAATGACTTGCCCCAGGGTCACACAGCAGGTAAGTAGAGGAGCTGGCCTCTTTCCACTAGGCCTCGCTTCTTCCACAAGTACAGTAGAGCTAATAGACGCAATCCATGCCCTGAAGGAGCTTACAGTCTAGAGAGGGCAATAGACACTAAAACTTATATTATCCAGGCAGAACAGTCAATCAATCAGTCAATCAATCAATAGTATTTTTTGAGCATTTACTATGTGCAGAGCACTGTATTAAGAGCTTGGGATGGTACAGTTGGCTTAGTGGAAAGAGCCTGGGCTTGGGAGTCAAAGGTCGTGGGTTCTAATCCTGGCTCCACCACTCGTCTGCTTTGTGATCTTGGGTAAGCCACTTAACTTCTCCGGGCCTCAGTTACCTCATCTGTAAAATGGGAATTAAGGTTGTGAGCCCCATGTGGGTCAACCTGTTTACCTTGTATCTACCCCAGCGCTTAGAACAGTGCTTGGCACATAGTAAGCGCTTAACAAATACCATCATTATTACAATGAAACAGAATTAGCAGACATGTCCCCTGCTCATAGCGAGTTGATAGTCTACAGGGAGAGACAGACATTATTATAAATAAATAATTTATAATTTAAATTGAAAGATATGTATATTAGTGCTGTGGGAATTAGGGTGGGGTGCATATTAATGGCCTAAAGCGCAAGTGCCCCGCTGGAAAGTAGTTTAAAAAAGGGATAATTAATCATTCAATCATTTGATTGAGTACTAACTATGTGCAGAGCACTGAACTAACCCCTTGGGGGAATACAACAGAGATGGTGAACACATTCCCTATCCACAAGGAGTTTACAACCTAGATGGGGGAGAAAGGCATTAAAATAAACTACAACTATAGGGCTGGGTGAATATCAAGTGCCTGGGGAGATAGCATGGCCTAATGGAAAAAGCCCGGATTTAGGGGTTAGAGGACCTGAGTTCTAATCCCAATTTACCCACTTGTCTGCCGCATGATTTTGGGCAAGCCACTAAACTTCTCTGTGGCTCAGTTACCTCATCTGTAAAGTGGGGATTAAATCATCCTCCCTCTGTTTTAGACTTTGAGTCCCGAGTGGGACAGTGACTGGCTGGGTCCAACCTGGTTATCTTGTATCTATCTTAGCACTTAGTACAGTGCATGGCATATGGTAAATGCTTAACAAATACCATTAAAACAAAAGTGCTTAAAGGGTGCAGATCTAAGAGCACAGGTGACACAAAAGGGAGGGGAAATGAGGGTTTAGATGGGGAAGGCCTTGGGGAAGACATGGGACTTTAATAAGGTTTTAAAGGTGGGGTGAGAGTTGGGTGATCTGTCGCATATGAATGGGGATTGAGTTCCAGGCTAGAGGCAGGATGTGGGTGAGGGATTGGTGGGGCGATAGATGAGATGGAGGTTCATTGAGTAGGTTGGTGTCAGAGGAGCAAAATGTGCAGCCTGGGTTATAGAAGGAAATCAGCTAGGAAAGATAAGAAGGGGAGAGTTGATTGAGAGCTTTAGAGCTGATGGCAAAGGATTTCTGTTTGACTACATAGAAATTCATTCATTCATTCAATCGTATTTATTGAGCACTTACTGTGTGCAGAGCACTGTACTAAGTGCTTGGGAAGTACAATTCAGCAACATATAGAGACGGTCCCTACCCAACAAGGGGCTCACAGTCTAGAAGGGGGGGAGAGAGACAGCGAAACAGAACATGTAGACACGTGTCAATACCATCAAAATAAATAATAGATATCTATACCTTATCAATAAAATAAATAGAGTAATAAATATGTACAAATATACACAAGTGCTGTGGGGAGGGGAAAGGGGTAGGGCAGAGGGAGGGAGTGGGGGCGATGGGGAGGGGAAGAGGAGGAGAGGATAGGTCGGGACGGGGCTCAGTCTGGGAGGCCTCCCAGAGGAGGTGAGCTCCCAGTAGGGTTTTGAGGGGAGGAAGAGAGCTTTTGCTGCCCGTGAGCCAAGGAAGGCCAAAACAACCACCGTTCATTCATTCATTCATTCATTCAATCGTATTTATTGAGCGCTTACTGTGTGTACAGCACTGTACTAAGCACTTGGGAAGTACAAGTTGGCAGCATATAGAGATGGTCCTTCTGCAACAACGGGCTCACAATCTAGAAGAAGGAGACAGACAACAAAACAAAACATATTAACAAAATAAGTAGAATAGTAAATATGTACAAGTAAAATTAACAGAGTAATAAGTCTGTACAAACATATGTATAGATGCTGTGGGGAGGGATGGAGGTAGGGTGGGGGGATGGGGGGAGAGGAAGGAGGGGGCTCAGTGTGGGAAGGCCTCCTGAAGGAGGTGAGCTCTCAGTAGGGCTTGGAAGGGAGGAAGAGAGCTAGCTTGGCGGATGTGCGGAGGGAGTCGGAAGCCAGGCTGCACCGCAGACAAGAGGACAGACTCCGTCTGATAAAGGCTCCCAGATGGCTGGAAATGAGAAGTAACATGGCCTAGTGGATACAGCATATGGGCCTGGGAGCCAGAAGAGCTTGAATTCTAATCCCCACTCGGTCACTTGTCTTCTGTTTGGCCTTGGGCAAATCAGTTCGCTTCTCTGTACCTCAGTTACCTCATCTGTAAAACGAGGATGAAGACTGTGAGCCCCATGTGGGACATGGACTGTGTCCAACCTGATTACTTTGTATCTACCCTAGCACTTAGTATAGTGCCTGGCACATTGTAAGCACTTCACAAGTACCAAAAAAAAAATGTCTAAATAAAAGATAATGAAAGAGCTCAGAGATTTTCTTGGTAGATGTAAGCATCAACATCAGCGCCGGTAGAGGATGAAGACACAGCTCCTACAAAGCATGCACAGAGACTGTCTGTCCCATAACCACACTTGGCTCCTTCATCCCCAATCTTCTGAATCTTGCTGGCCCCAGGGGGACTCCTCTGGAGAATGTGGATGATTCTGCCTAAACATCACCACTACTGCAAAAACATTTTTTTATGATATTTGTTAAGCACTTACTAGGTATCAAACACTGTTCTAAGCTTGGGGTAGGTACAAGTTAATTAGGTTCAGACATAGTCCCAGCCCCACATGTTTGAGGAGGAGAGGGTTTGTCCTACTGACAGTGAGATACCCCCTTTCTCTGTGCCTAGATACAATTCCCATGCCAGTGGTGAGCTCAGTACAGTGCTCTGCACACAGTAAGCGCTCAATAAATACAACTGAATGAATGAATGGCACTGACTATTCAATGCCACTCCTCATTTCAATTCACTCATTCCTCAGTTCAACTCCTCACTCTCGGCTTCAAGGCTCTCCATCCCCTCACCCCCTCCTACCTCACCTCCCTTCTCTCCTTCTCCAACCCAGCCCACACCCTCCGCTCCTCTGCCACTAACCTCCTCACTGGGCCTCGTTCTCACCTGTCCTGCCTGGCTTTTGCAGGGTAAAATAAGTGGGGAAATATTTAGAGACAGACAATAAGGGAAAGATGAAAGGGTATAAATATAAAGCAACATAAAAGACAAAGTTTGAAGCCTGATAAATCCAGTGATTAAGAGGCTCAGGGAGCTGCTTCCCAGGTCATCGAGAGTCCAGTCATTTAAATTTTTCCATCTTTAAACTGTGTTGAAAGAACAATGGTTCTTTACCTGCCGTCTTATGTGATCCGGATTTTGAAGTTGAGTCCCAGACGTTGGCTAATATTATTTCGGTAATGGAGCTGAAAACATGGCTTGGGAACCTTCCAGAATCAATAGTCTCAGCAACAAGGGCAAAAATGTTGCTGTGCTCGATTTTGGATTCTCAGCTGGGTATTTCAACACACACACAAACACATACACATCCTCTCCCCCAAAATGCTGAAATGAGACTACTACTTGGAATTTTGGGAGGAACAGAAACTGGAATATTTTTCTAAACAAAATAGACAACCCACTACTCTATAAATTATCAGCATGTGAAGAACTCCCGCCCTGGGCTGATGATAGTCGTTACTCGCTTCCAGGCCAGAAAACATGCCTAATCCAGAAATAATGTAGAGCATTTCAAAATGAGTCTGAATGCATGAAAGAAAAGATAAATTGGATTAGAAGTATCAAAAAAACTACAGAGCAGGTTCCCAGAAACTGCATAGTGGGGAGAAAGCCTTAATAATAGTGATAATAATGATAATAATAATTATGGTATTTGTTCAATGCTTACTGTGTGCCGGGCACCATACCAAGCACTGGGGTAGATACAAGATAATTGGGTTGGACACGGTGCCTGTCCCATATGGGGCTCATACTCTTAATATCCATTTTACAGATGAGGTAACTGAGACCCAGAGAAGTGAAGTGACTTGTATCTACCCCAGCACTTAGAACAGTGCCTATAGTAAGCACTTTACAAATACCACTGTAAACAAACCAAAATAAACCTTGCCCAAGGTCACACAGCAGACATGTGGCAGAGCTGGGGTTAGAATCCAGGTCCTTCTGACTCCTAGGCACTGGCTCTATCCACCAAGCCACGGAGTAAACTGTTTATTCCAAACACTGAGTTTCTACTGGCAGCAAAACCCAAAACCAAATGAAAGCCAAGAGAAAACACTAAGATTGATCTGATGCAGAAGAGAGTGATAGACCATCCATAATCAGCACCAAGCCTGGCTCAGTGACAGAAACTCTGCTGCAAATTAAGTGTCAGGCAAATACACCAACCAGCTGGCTAAATTAAGGGAGGGAAAAGTGATAAACGGCGGAAGCAGAGGAACAAGAGGTCTCTAAGAAGAGCTCCTTGCAGTCTGAGGACCAAAGTTCAGCCAATCTCACCTTAAATGATGATGAATTGCTGCTGCTTACATCACGCTGTGGTTCAGAACAGATGGGCTGAATACTTCCACCAAATTCTCAGTGGCTCATCAAAAGTCTGGGCTACAGTAATCTGGGGTGGCTTCCCACAATTAATCATTTCCAGTTTATGCCAATGCTGTCAGAAGCAATGAAGGCTACAAATCAAGCTTCCGAGGGATGGGTCACCCCTCCAAATGGCATTCCTGCAGAAGTGGATGGTTCATTATCTGGTCAATGCTCCAAGCTGCCATTGGCTGTGCAGAAAATGGCAGCTAGACCACCAAGACAGCTAAAAGTTATCCTGGAGCAGAATGAAGACATCCGCAGAAAACTCGGTAGGAATATGACTATATCCTCAAAGGAGCACAAACTATCGCTGCCAAATGGTACAGGAACATTCCCTATAGACCAAAAACTCCTTGTGGGTAGCAATCATTTCTAATAATTCTATTGTCTTATAGTCTCCTTATTCATTCATTCATTCAATTGTATTTCTTGAGCGCTTACTGTGTGCAGAGCACTGTACTAAGTGCCTGGGAAGTATGTCAGCAACATATAGAGACGGTCCCTACCCAACAATGGGCTCACAGTCTAGAAGGGGGAGACAGACAACAAAACAAAACATGTAGACAGGTGTCAAAATCATCAGAATAAATAGAATTATAGCTATAATAATGATGGCATTTATTAAGCACTTACTGTGTACAAAGCATTGTACTAAGCGATCAGGTTGTCACACAGGGGGCTCACAGTCTTAATCCCCATTTTACAGATGAGGTCACAGAGGCACAGAGAAGTGAAGTGACCTGCCCAAAGTCACACAGCTGACAATTGGCAGAGCTGACATTTGAACCCATGACCTCGGACTCCAAAGCCCGTGCTCTTTCCACTGAGCCATGTTGCTTCTCTGTAATGTGCTCTTTTCACAGTAAGCAGTCAATAATCACCACCGGTTGACTGACTGACATTTCACTGTGGTACTATATCTTAGGCAGTTGAGAAGGAGCTTCACTTACTGGAAAGAGTTTGGGCTTGCGAATCAGAGGATGTGAGTTCTAATCCCGCTCCGCCACTTGTCTTCTGTGTATCTTAACTTACTGAGATAACTCAGTTACCTCATCTGGAAAATGGGAATTAAAACTGTGAGCACCATGTTGCACAACCTGTTTACCTTGTATCTACCTTAGTGCTTAGAACAGTGCATAGCACAAAGTGCTTAACAAATACCATCATTGTTATTATTATTATTATCAATACTTGCAGAAAAACAACCACTGTGCCAAAAGCACCTCACATCTCCCAGGGACTCAAACAGGAGTGAGACTTAAAGATCCCCATGGTTTTTCTGTGTTTGCTTTATGGTATTTGATAAGCACTATGTGCCAAGAACTGTACTAAGTGCTGGAGTAGATAAATGTTGCTTGTGGAAATCAAGTTAAGGAACAAGTGAGCTAGGTGGTGGGAAGACAAAAATGGAAGAGATATAGGATTAGGCAGACTGCTAAGTAATTGAGGATTTCTACCCATCAGTAAAGCCATTACATGGTCCAAATCTATGGGATTAGTGTTCCTGTAACATTTAAAGGAATCCCATGGAGAAGGCACTGACATTTCACTGTTCTCCGCTGAACACCTCCTGTTAAAGATAAGGCCCTCCAAACCATGGAAAACTTACCAATATGCAACAAAAGTCACATCTCAATCATTGAGTATATTCCTGAAGCAGTGAGAGCTATGAAAAATGGCAAAGCTCCTGGACATGATGGGGAATACACTGAGAGCTATCGTCATTATTAATATTATTATTATTGTTATATTTGTTAAATGCTTACTGTGTGCCCAGGTGTGGTGCAGAGATATAAATTAATCAGGTCAGAGATCAGTCTCTGTAGACAGATCTACAAATTTAAAAACATCCCGTACCCCAAGGAGATGACACAAAGCTTTCTCATTACTGTAGACAATACCCCCAATCCTCCCTGTCTCAAAAGCACTTCTCCTTCATTCAACCTGCCATATTCTTTCTGTTGCCAAAATCCCATTGGTCTACACATTCACCACCTTCAAGGAAACAGGTGAAAAATCAGATGACAGCAATAATTGAGGCAATCTTACTATTCTCCACTGCGAAGAACAGAACCATCCATGAATGACTGATGAAGAATCAGAATATCATTGACTGATGTTCCTGGAATCTCCATGGGATGTCAAATCACAGTGGAGCACAGCAGACATAATCTTTGTCGGATGCAGGAAAAGTTCAAAGAGCAACATGTAGAGCTCTATGAAAGTATTTGTCACCTTTTGTAGGTCTGGACTCTGGAAATTCCTTGATGAATTTTTATCTGACCTGAAAAGTTCATTAGGATTCTGAGACTAGTTCGTAGCTGGCCAGACTGAGGACATGGAGGGTTCCCTCTCTCTGATCCATTCCTAATTATCATTTGGAAAAGAAGTAGCTAGTACTGGAACCAGCCCGTTAATTTACTGTATGCTACGTTCCTGGAGGATTCACCAGGAGACTTGGAAAAATAAGCTTCCACTCCTCTAGGAATCTATTTCAACACAACAGATTTCCATCATAGCATAATAATAATATTAACTGTGATATTTGTTAAGCACTTACTGTGTTCCAAGCACTGTACTGAGCGCTAGGGCAGATGCTAGATAATCTGGTCAGACACATCCTTGAACCATACGGGACTCAATGAATCCCCGTTCTGCAGAGGAGAAAACTGAGGCACCAAAAAGTTGATTTCACACAGCTGAAACTTCATAAGTATCTTGAAATAAGGAGGCAAATGCGAATATATGTAAGCAATATTCATTATATACATTTGCTTTCATATATATATATATATATTAATCACTTTGAAACAATGTGAATAACAAGCACAAGTGACAATCTTCACATGCAAACAATGGTGTCAGGACTGTGGGATTGTCACTCCACCAACACCACACAAACGCATCAGTGAATTTCACTCTAAGTGGCATCTCTTTAAGAACAAAGGACAACAATATATTCCTGCAAAAGTGAGCATATGGGGCAGGCACCAGCTCACCAGAAAACTTACTGATCTGCTGTGAATCATCTGGGAATGACAGCAGCGCTACGGAAGTTCAAAGATGAACAGAAGACCATCTGCGTGGCAGGAGGAAGTGATTGCGCCTTGCGTGATAACCATCCATCGTGGCTTATCTCTCCTGGCACTAGCCAGAGTAAAGAGGATCATCTAATTGACCTATTGGCAGAAGAAAACTGCTTTCAGAAAGCCAATGGGCTTTTGATTTGGATGTAATGATACTGGCAGGATATTAGCTGCTTGACAGCTGCAAGAGAAATGAAAATCATACTTATGTACAGCAGTTGTGGACATAAATTTTGGTATTTGTTAAGCACTTACTGTGTGCCAAGCACCGTACTAAATGCCGAGGCAGAGGCAAGATAGGGTCAGGTACAATATATCTCCCTCCCGGGGCTGACAGCCTAAGAAGGAGAGAGCAAAGGTATTCAATCCCCAGTTGATAGATGAAGAAAATGAAGCACAGAGAAGCTAAGTAACCTGCCCCAGTGCACACAGCAGGAAAACCACAGAGTGGGATTAGAACCCAGAGCCATGCACTCAAAGCATATCCTTATAGTCCATTGTTTTCCCTACTTCTGCTTTCATGTCTGTCTCCCACCCTGCCTGTTGACTTGTCTGGTTGTCTTTCTCCCTGTTTCTAGACTGTGGGCAGGAATTGTCTCTTTTTCCTGAATTGTACTTTCCAAGTGCTTACTACAGTGCTCTGCACACAGAAAGCACTCAGTAAATACGATTGAATGAATGAGGGCAGGGATTGTGATTACTTCGATCAAACTCTTCCGAGTACTTTCAGCAGAGCTCTGCAAGCAGTTGTTGTTGCCTTATGCTGTCGAGTCATGTCCAACCCATAGTGACGCCATGGACATAGCTCTCCCGGACTGCCTCTCCTCCATCTGCCATCGTTCTGGTAGTGGATTTGTAGAGTTTTCTTGGTAAAAATACCAAAGTGGTTTACCATTACCTCCTTCCACGCAGTAAACCTAAGTCTCAGCCTTCGACTTTCTCCCATGCTGCTGCTGCCCAGCACGGGTGAGTTTTGACTTGTAGCAGATTGTCTTCCACTAGCTAGCCAGTGTCCAAGCTAGGAATGGGATGGTTAGGCCTCTGCTTGACTATCCCTCCCGTAATCCAAACTGGTAGAGGAGTGAGAGGCTCTTAGCACACAATAAATACCAATCATTGATCGATTGAGAACTCACACCTGGTCTTCATAGACCTAAAGAAGCTCAGTAAATCTTGATGAACTGATTGCTTTGGGAAAGACAGGTGATTTTTTTTTTCCCTAAAGGTCTTTATGTTTTTGTGGCATTTGTTAAGCATTTATGTGCCAGGCACCGTGCTAAGTGCTGGGGTAGATACCAGTTAATCTGGACCCAATCCATGTCCCACACTGGGATCACAGCTTTAATTCTTATTTTACAGATGAGGTAACTGAGGTACAGAGTAGTTAAGTAACTTGCCCAAGGTCACACAGCAGATGGGTAGTGGAGTCTAGATTAGAACCCAAGACCTCTGACTCCTAAGACTATTCTCTTTCTACTAAGCCAGGCTGCTTCCCTGAATTGTTCTTTCAGGAATTTGAATTTCAGCCACCAAGATGTTGTGGATCTACTTTGTAATACAAAGATTGTATCATAGTGAAATTTAAGATCATATCAAATCAACATCACCGCACTTAGGCAATCAGCAGGACTATTAGGTGAAGACACACATATTTCACGGCACTAGGATTCGATCTGTGACTTGGGGAACATTTAATCTCAGGATTTCCTGGTTTGAACCCAGAGACGAGAAGAGTCATAGAAATTTTGAATCCCACATTTTGTTCAATGGATTGAATTTAACTCTCCCCACCTTCAAAGCCTTATTAAATGCACATCTCCTCGAAGAGACCTTCCCTCATTTTCTCTTCATTCATTCAATCATATTTACTGAGCGCTTACTGTGTGCTCTCCCTTCTGTGCTTCCCTTGTACTTGGGTTAGCCCCTTTTATTCACCCATCCCTCAGTGCCATAGCACTTATACACATATTTATAATATATATTATAGATAGATATGTTATATATCTATATATAATATAGCATATATTATATCATTATAATATTAATATATTATAATTATAATATGTAATAATATATGTATATATAAGGTCATTATATATATATATATAAGGTCATTATAGTGGCTAAGGTGGTTGTAAAACACCTGGACTTTGAGAAAGTAGTAACCACCCAGTTGGAGCAACTTAGCTCTACCACAACAACTAGAAGTTGATCCATATATATATATATATATATCCCTCTTTAGACTGTAAGCTCATTCTGGACATGGAATATGTTTACCAACCCTTTTATATTCTACTCTCCCAAGAACTTAATACGGTTCCAAGTGCTTAGTACAGTGCTCTGCAAACAGTAAGTGCTCAATAAATAGGATTGAATGAATGCCCTGCATGCACCAAGGTGCAATAAATATGATCGATTGATTGTTTCTCGTCCTCTGTTGTTCTTCTCTGTGAACATTCACAGTTTTGTCCTATTTCCTCATCTTTCCTTTCCTTCCTTCAGTATGTTCCACTCTCGCTTCACCCGGGAAGCAATGTGGCCTAGTGGAAAGAGCATGGGCCTGAGAATCAGAGGACTTGGGCTCTAATCCCAGTTCTGTTACCTTTTGGGTAATGTTGGGCAAATCACTTAACTTCTTTGGGCCTCAGTTTCCGTCTTTGTAGGGTGGAGATTCAATACCTAGTCTCCTTCCCACTTTAACTTAGAGTCCTATGTGGGACAAGGACTGTAACCGACCTTTTATCTATTCTTTTATCTATTCCAGCACCTAATATAGTATTTGGAACACAGTAAGCATTTAATAAATTCCATAATTTTCATCTCATCCACTCACTTTTCACCACCCCATTTATTCTCTCTTCTCTCCCTTCTTTGTAGTTGCCCCTCAATCATTCCCCCTTTTTCCCAACCTCCCACTTCTGTTCCTTTCTTCTCTGATCCATTCCTTTGCTTCCTTTTTCTGTTCTCCTGCCTCGGCTAATGTCTCCTTCCCTCCTCCTTTCTCTCTTCCCCTCCCTGACTTTCCCACTCCATTGTGAATTCTCCTTCTCTAATTCCTGCTCCATTGCACCTTGAGCAGTGAGAGGGGCCATAAGAAACCTCACCTTTTTCCAAGCTTTGCAAGACTATTTGAGGTCAAAAATAGTGGCTAGAATGGTTATGAAACACCTGGACTTTGAGAAAGTAACCACCCAGTCGGAGCAACTTAGCTCTACCACAACAACTAGAAGCTGAGCCACTTTTCCTCCACAAAAATCTCCTTTCACTTTCCCTGAATCTTATACTATGATTTCCTGTGATATTGAGAAGTTGCTTGGCTTATTGGATAGAGCCCAGGCTTGGGAGTCAGAAGGACCTGGGTTCTAATTCTGCTTCCTCCACATCAATCAATCAATCAATCGTATTTATTGAGCGCATACTGTGTGCAGAGCACTGTACGAAGCACTTGGGAAGTACAAGTTGGCACATGTCCACATGTCTGCTGTATGATCTTGGGCAAGTCACTTAACTTCTCTGTGCCTCAGTTACCTCATCTGTAAAATGGGAGTGAGAGTATGAGCCCCATGTGGGACATGGACAGTGTTCAACCTGATTAGCTTGTATCTAACCCAGTGATTAGAACAGTGTGTGGCACATAGTAAGTGCTTAGCAAGTACCATAATTATTGTTACTTTTATTTCCCAAGGAGAGTTACAGAGTCAAACCCTGGCCTGTTCTCATCGGTTGCGTGGCTTGGTGGAAAGAGCACGGGCTTGGGAGTCCGAGGTCATGGGTTCTAATCCCAGCTCCCCCATTTATCCTCTGTGTGACTTTGGGCAAGTCACTTAACTTCTCTGTGCCTCAGTTACCTCACCTGTAAATTGGGGATTGAGATTGCAAGCCCCACGTGGGACAACCTGATCACCTTGTATCTCCCCAGTGTTTAGAAAAGTGCTTTGCACATAGGAAGTGCTTAACAAATACCATCATTATTATTATTCACTGCATCTCCGGTTTGGGGTGATTTGGTAGGCCACATTGTTCAGAGAGAAAGGATGTGCGTGGGGGGAGGTGAGGGGTGTGTGCACATCTATGAGTATGTGTGTGAGCGTGCGAGTCGATATGTGATTGTATACGAAGGTATATTTGAAGGGTAAAATAAAGCGACTAGTAGAGTGAAAGAGATGGAACAGAGGAAAGGAAGAGCAGAGGTCATGTAGGGACAGTAGAGGTGACAATGAGTGAGTGTGGAGGAGATTTATATAATCCCTTCCTCTTCCCATTCTGACAGTTACAATGTGTTAAAATAGAACTAGAGGAGCCTGAAAAAGAACATGAGTGGGTGACCACCTCTGTGCCGACAAGACCCAATTCTACATCTCCAGCCCTGATCTCTCTTTCTCTTCAGTTTTGCATTTTGAAGCAGTGCGGTTCAGTGGAAAGAACTCGGGCTTTAGAGTCAGAGGTCATGGGTTCAACTCCCGGCTCCGCCACTTGTCAGCTGTGTGACTTTGGGTAAGTCACTTAACTTCTCTGTGCCTCAGTTACCTCATCTGTAAAATGGGGATTAAGACTGTGAGCCCCACGTGGGACAACCTGATCACCTTGTAATCTCCTCAGCACTTAGAACAGTGCTTTGCACATAGTAAGCGCTTAATAAATGCCATTACTATTATTATTATTCCTCCAGCCTTCAGGACACCTCTTCTTGGATTTCCCACCGACACCTCAAATTTAACATGCCCCTAAAAAACTCTTCATCTTCCCATCGAAACCTTATCCTCCTCTGGAGTTTCCCATAATTATAGACAACACTACCATCTTTCCTGTGTCACACCCCCATAACCTTGGTGGTATCCTTAGCTTGTCTATCTCATTCGATCTGGATAGTCATTCAAGCACCTAATCCTAGGTCAGTTCTACCGTCACAACCTCTCCAGAATCTGCCTCTTCCTCTGCATCCAAACTGCTACGTGGCTCAGTGGAAAGAGCACGGACTTTGGAGTCAGAGGTCAGGGGTTCAAATCCCAGCTCTGCCAATTGTCAGCTGTGTGACTTTGGGCAAGTCACTTAACTTCTCTGGGCCTCAGATAAAGGGGATTAAGACTGTGAGCCCCCTGTGGGACAACCTGATCACCTTGTAACCTCTCCAGCACTTTGAACAGTGCTTTCCACATAGTTAGCGCTTAATAAATGCTATTATTATTATTATTTTCATTATTATTACCACACTTGTCCAAATACTTAGCATATGACAATTCTGCTACTGCATCAGCCTCCTCACTAACCTCCCTACCTTTCATCTCTCCCCTCTCCAATTCACCCTGTTGCAATGATCATTTTTGTAAACCACACTTTTGTGTACCAGGCCTCAAAATCCTACAATAGTTGTTCATCCATCTCCATACCAAGTGGAAACTCCTGACCATCAACTCTATTAATAATAATAATGATGATAGTATTTGGTGGACATTTACTATATGCCAGGCACTCTACTAAGCTCTGGAGAGGATACAAGCAAATCGGGTTGGACAGAGTCCCTGTCCCAAGTGGGGCTCACAATCTCAACCTCCATTTTACAGATGAGGAAACCGAGGAACAGAAGTGAAGTGATTTGCCCTGGGTCACAAGGAAGGCAAGTGGCAGAGCCGGATTTGAACCCATGACCTTCTGATTCCCAAGCCTTTGCTCTATCCACTACACCATGCTGCTTCACATACATTAAAGCTATTTAATTAGTACTCTTCCTTCTCACTCTTCTCCTACTACAACCCAAGTCACACACTTCCCTCCTCTAAAATGAATCAACACACTGTATCTCTTTCTCATCTCTGTCACCTGCCAAATTCTTGCCTTGGTTTACATTCCCCTACATATCCAAGAAACCACTACTCTTCCCCATGGTCAGAGCCCTACTAAAATCCAGGAAGTCTTCCCTGACTAATCTCTCATCCCCCCACCCTTTTCTCCCTTCCTTCTGCATATTCAACCTACCTCCATCCCACACTCTGTACCAGTAATTGAATGTCTCCCTCCCTTTTTAGATTGTAAACTCCTGGAGGACAGGGATTATGTTTTTTTGTTTGTTGTCCGTTTTGGAGGGTATTTGTTAAGTGCTCACTATGTGCCAAGCACTGTTCTAAGCACTGGAGTAGATACAAGGTAATCAGGTTGCCCCACGTGGGGCTCACAGTCTTAAACCCAATTTTACAGATGAGATAATTGAGGCACAAAGAAGTGAAGTGACTTGCCTGAGGTCACACAGCAGACAAGTAGTGGAGTCAGGATTAGAACACAGGTCCTCTGACTCCCAAGCCAGTGTTCTTTCCCCTAAACCATGCTGCTTCCGTAAGTGCTCAATAAATCCAATTGATTGTTTGATCATCAACTCTATTGCACTTTGCCAATTTCTTAGTACAGTGTTCTGCACACAATAGATGTTCAATCAATACTTTTGATGAATTGATTAGATGCAATTAAAAAACTGTGTGCTGTGCTTTGGAAAAATAGCATTATGCAAATCCGAGGAATTATAATAGAATTCCGACCTCCATGTTATGGGGATACTCTTATCCCAGAGCTCTGATTTGCATCACCCTGATTTGCTCCCTTTATTAACCTCCCTTCCCCTCTCAGCTCCACAGCATTCATGTACAGATGTGAAATTGATTGATTTATATTAATATCTGTTTCCCCCTCTAGACTGTGAGCTTGTTGTGGGCAGGGAATGTGTCTACCAACTCTGTTATACTGTACTCTCCCAAGAGCTTAATAAAGGGATCTGCCCACAGTAAGTATTCAGTAAATATCATTGATTGATGGATTCATTCATTCAAGCCCTATGCGGGACAGGGACTGTGTCCAACCCTATTTGCTTGTATCCACCCTAACGCTTAGTACAGTGCCTGGCACGTAGTAAGTGCTTAACAAATACCATTTTATTATTATTATTCATTCATTCAGAGGAGGCCACCTTCCCTACTCTCTGCGAAGCCTCCCACCTCCTCCTCCTCCCAGTTTCTTGAACCTTGAGAAGTTCACTGAGGCATGGAAACCCACTGTAGATAGGGAACGTGTCTACCTCCTCTGTTCAATTGCACTGTCCTAAACACTTACTATAGTACTTTCCAGGCGCTTAGTACAGTGCTCTGCCCACAGAAAGTGCTCAGTAAATATGATTGAATGAATGAATACTCTATAAACATAAGTGCTCAATAAATACCATGGATTGACTGGGTGGCTGGCTTGGAGCAGAGGGCTGCTGGGAAATGAATTGCTACTTTCTTTTTGTTCCTTATTTCTGATTTTGCTGTTGCTATTTTTGCCCGTGTGTCTGTCCTCTCCTACTTAGACCCCAGCCTGCTGAGGGAAGCGAGATTATCCTCACGGATTCTGCCCAGGAGTCAGTCCAGGGCTTCAGACACTGTGGCACTTAATCAGTGTTATTACTACAGTTCTGTTGTTCTCATTTTATAGATGCAAATGCAGTCGCAGGTGGGATAAATGTTGGCCCGAGACTTTCAGTGCAGCTAAGAAACAGAGATGGCAAGCCCCTGGATTTCTAGTGCTCTGGGTATAACTGAACTGGGTTTCCCTTGGGTCTCCCGCAGTCTGAATCACGGGGATTCTCTATGCACAGTATCTTAGATTCTAGTTGCTCTGCAATAAAATCACACCAAATTATTCATTAGCTTTCGGGACTCTGGCCAGAAGTCCATTAATCATTTGTTCTTCTTGCGGTGTAGCGTGTCCACTGATTTCAAAGACAGCTAAGCGGATGAATGAGTGGATCAGCCACTGAGAGTCCCCTTGGTGGATGTTTTAGCGGCACCGTCTCTGGGCCCGCTGAGGATGGAGGAGAGGCACCGGCTTCCTGAAAAGTCAGGTTAGAGGACCACCAGAGTGGATTCTTTCTCCCCAAGGTATTTGAGTTACTGCAGTATGGCGTAGTGGATAGAGCACGAGCCTGGGGGTCATGGGTTCTAATCCTGACTCCACCACTTCTCTGCTGTGTGACCTTGGGCAAGTCACTTTACTTCTCTGTGCCTCGTCATGGGTTCTAATCCTGGTTCTTCCACTTGTCAGCTGTGTGACTTCAGGCAAGTCACAACTTCCCTGCGCCTCAGTTACCTCATCTGTAAAATGGGGATTGAGACTGTGAGCCCCAATAGCTTGTATCCACCCCAGTGCTTGGCACCTAGGAAGCACTTAACAAATAACATAATTATTATTATTGTTATTAGTATTCTCAAGCTAATTGGCTTGTTCTCATCTCCCCCAGTGCTCACAGTCTGTAAGCACAGCAAGAGAAGCAGTAAGGCTTAGTGGATAGAGCACGGGCTTGGGAGTCAGAAGGACATGGATTCTAATCCTGGCTCTGCCACATGTCTGCTGTGTAATCTTGGGAAAGTCACTTAACTTCTCTGTGCCTCATTTACCTCATCTATAAAATGGGGATAAGAGTGTGAGCCCCATGGGGGACAGGGACTGTGTCCAGCCTGATTAACTTGTATCTACCCAGTGCTAAGAACAGTGCTTGGCACATAGTAAACGCTTAACAAAACCCACAGTTGTTGTTGTTATTGTTATTGTATAATAACGATGGTATTTGTTAATAATAATGATGGCATTTATTAAGCCCTTACTATGTGCAAAGCACTGTTCTAAGTATGCTCTCTCAGCCTTCTCCATCCCCCCTGAGATATGAGCCAATTTGGTGTATTTGTGCTGTGATTTAGTGTTTCATCAGTCTTGCAGTGTCTGCTGTCTCTGATCCCTTCTCCCCGCTAAATTATGCTAAATTTGTTAAATTATGAACCTCCAAGAGACAGGGAGGGTGTCCATTTCCACCTGCATAGTCTCTCCGTGCACTCAATACAGTCCTCCCCACACAGAGTAAGTGCTTAATAAATACTAATACTTCTACACAGTCCTCCCAGCCTAAAATCCCTTCCCTTTGAAATCCACCAGACCACAACTCTCCTCATTTCCAGAGCCCTGTGGAAATTTTGTCTCCTCCAGGAGACCTTCCATGATTAATTTCCAGTCCTCAGATTTTATTCCCCAACTCCCCTTTGCACCTTGGAAGCATTTAAGTACTCACAGCTTCCCACAGTACTTATGTACATACTAATAGTAATATTCATGGCATTTATTAAGCATTCACTATGCGCTAAGTGTCGGGGTAGCTATAAAATAATCCAATTAGGCACAGTTCCTGTCCCACATGGGGTGTTCAATCTTAGAGGAAGTCAGTACATATTTTATTTACCCTGTTACTTACATGGTGTTATTATTCAAATGTATCGAGCCCCAACTTGAGCCACTGCATTACTTTAAGTGCTTCAGCATACAAAACAAAGTGACAAGCTCAGTGCCCATGACGAACTTACTCATTCAGTTCATTCAATCGTATTTATTGGGTGCTTACTGTGTGCAGAGCACTGTAATAAGCGCTTGGGAAGTACAAATCGGCCACATATGAAGACGGTCCCTACCCAACAACGGGCTCACAGTCTAGAGTGGTACTCCTGTACCATTTACTATTTTCCCTTTTTAGCATTTTTCCTTCTATCTTCAATTTATTTCCGCGTTTTTGACCCTATGTTGTTGTAAGCTTTTTGAAGGCAGAGATCAGGTCTAACAGTCCATCAATCAATTAGTGGTTTTTATTGATCACTTACTGTGTGCCGAATATTGTATTAAGCATAACAGAGTTGGCAAACTCATTCCCTGCCCACCACGAGTTTATAATCTAGAGGTGTAGTAATTGTAGTGTCTCAATAAGGAAGATGGAAGAGAAAGTGGAAAGGCAAATAGAAAAGGCAAATTGCTTATTTCATCCAGACCCAGATGAATTGAATGTCCTCTGTTCCTGATTAAAATTGAAGTGTGAGGATGGCCCATTATAAGCCTAGAAAATGCTCAGAAGCCAATGAAGACCCATAAAATTCAAAGTTTTATAGCAGTAATCCCCCCTTGGAATAATGGAAGGGTGATGGATCAGAAACCCAGGCATGTGATGGAGTATGGATTTGTGTTTAAAAGAGAGCCATTCAGGCCGAGATTAAAATTCATGTAGAAGTGTCAGCTGCTACAACAGCTCCCAGCCATTTGCTTCACAATTTTCTTTCTTCATGGACATACTGATTTCTCATCTTGAGTCAAATTTCTGAAATGTCTGGAATCAACACGTTGTCCTATTTCAAATTCATTTTGAAGGAGAGTAAAGAATTAAAGTCTAGAAACTGGGAGCCATTTGAAACCACAAATTAAATAATTAGTTTAACCCGATGGGTTTATACACTTTCCTTCAGTCTTGCTCCGTGTTCTCTCTGAATGCTAGCCTGGTCCGGGATTCGCACACAGATTTGGTCTGCTGAATCTTGGAAACATTCTCACATAAGGAATCATCTTTTAATACGTACTACTTTCCAATAAAGGGACTGAATATCTATTAATATAATGCATTTTAAACTAACATTCATTGTACTAATACTGGCATTTCTGTGAGTTGCTACAAATTTGAATCAGAAGTTTGGTTATGTGATTGGGAAAAGGAAATGAAACCTCAGTATTCATTTGGTGGACGGTATTTTTTGCACCGCCCCAATACCGGGCTTTTTCAGGGAAACATCAACCGGGGCACAGAAGGGAAAGAGAAATGAAACCTCAGTATTCATTTGGTGGAAAGTATTTTTGCTCTGCCCAGATACCGAAGGTATTTCATGGAAACATCAACAGGGGCAAAAAAGGTAGCTTATGTCTAGGATTTGCTTTCCACTTAAATTCAGCCTTTTCTCCCGCTTTTTAGCATGCAAATATTTCTCATTTGAGCCCCTTTACCAGTGAGTCAGAGGACATGGGTTCTAAACCCAGCTCAGCCAGTTGTCTGCTATGTGACCTTGGGCAAGTCACCTAACTTTTTCTGGGCCTCAGTTACCTCTTCTGTGGAGTTTATGACTGTGAACCCCACATTGGGCAACCTGATTACCTTGTATCTATCATTGCACTTAGAACAGTGCTTGGCACATAGTAAGCGCCTAATAATTACTATAATTATTATTATGGAGTTAGAAAAGAATCAAGTGGAACACTTTAGGTCCTGACAACAAAGACAGAAGAGTTGTTTTATGCTTGAAGGAATTGTATGCAGATCATCTGCAGGTGTAGAGATTTCCGTGATGCCTGTCACAGCGAGAATGCATGAGGAAGCAGGAGAAGGGGTGGGAGGTTTCCTCCCTGATTTAGTGAAAGAACTTCAACAACCTCAGAATCCCTACTGAATGTGACTTGGGTAGTAATTAGGTCCATGTGGATGGCAGTCAGCCCGTTGACTGGAATTCAGGAGAATATAGTGTTCAGAGCTGTCATTATCACAGTGCTGTCATGCCTCACACGCAGAGGGATTTAAATCATGTCTTAATGAAACCAAATGGTATTATGGGACCAAATAATTTCAAAATACAAACACAAAAGTCATGCTGTAATCCCTGGAGACCTTCAGTTCCTAGAGTCTATAAAGCAAGGTGAGTCAAACAGCATTCTCATCCTGAGTCAAAACAAAAGGAAATACCAAAGAATAGCAAGGCCTGTCAAGGAAAATCACATATGTGATGTTCTACTCAAAAGACAATGGAAAAGTAGGTTGAGTGGGCCATCTGTAAGATTCAGTTTGCTTAATATTATTTATAAAGAATTTGCAGTTCAATTAAGTTTACTTGCTCTAAAGTATCATTTAATAACGATCTACATTGTGTTTACTATGTATCGAGTACCATTCTAAGTGCTGAATTTACAGTTCGCTCGTCGTCTCCTTCCAAAATGTGTTTTACACTATTTCTTTTCATTCTTACTACCAACAGACTTGGACGAAAAGGAGAAACCCATGAGTCTCAGTGAATTATTTATTATTGTATTTAATGGGGAAGATGTTAAGGCAATTTCCCTTACCCCAATTGATTTTTGGTGGAGCAGATCCCAAGGTGATAAATTAGATGTTAGCAAATCACTAGTCAAACTAGACAATCCTCTGAGGGTTCTGAAAACTCTCAAGTTGCTTTATCAAGTGAATGGATAAACTATCCTTACCAGTGGCCTCTACACCAAAAGACTGCCCCACTGATCAAAAGTATTACAGAGGCAATCCAGGGAATTATAGACCAGTAATCCTCATTTTTATGCCAGGATAATTAATGGAGTGTATTATTTTGTAAGGGGAAATTGTCACTAATCTTTGGAGTCTTTTGACTGCGTCAAAAAGTACATCAATAAAGAAGAACCTGTAGACATGCTAACTTTTGGGTTTCAAGATTGTGAGCCCTCTGTTGGGTAGGGACCGTCTCTATATGTTGCCAACTTGTACTTGCCAAGTGCTTAGTACAGTGCTCTGCACACAGTAAGCGCTCAATAAATACAATTGAATGAATGAATGAATGAATGAAAAGGCCTTTACCAAGGTTCTACACTAAAGGCTTGTGGCCAACTTGTACTTCCCAAGTGCTTAGTACAGTGCTCTGCACACAGTAAACGCCCAATAAATATGATTGAATGAATGAATGAATGAATGAATGAATGAAAAAAGTAAGTAAGCACATGATTGGAGAGAATGTTCCATTATGGAGAGTGTCTAAAACATAGGGCACAAAGTTTACAGAAGTGTAAATTGTACAGTCTGCCAGGGATCACAGCTAGAATTAGGCGTGTTTAAAATGGATACAAATGATCTGGAAGGGGAAGTGTGCATCACCAAACCCTTCCAAAGTTATGAAGTGTCTTGGAAGTTGATGTTAGGCTCCAAGAACATCTGATAGAGCTGAGGCGGTGATCCAGAAAATGAGAGCTGTGCTTCAGCGTGTGGATCTCTGAAGTAATGCAACTAGGGTAAGATCAACTGAATTACAATGACATGAACGAAAGCGCAGAACTATTAATCGCAACTCAGAGTTGTTGTCTGTTGTTATTGTCATAATTGTCATGATCGTCCCTGCATTCCTCATCACCAAAAGGAATGTTGGGAATAAGGGGGATTGGGAACCACCATTACTGGAATAAAATGTGAGATGCTCTGAGACCCCTTTAATCCCTTCTTTATACGAAGAACGAGTAGCAGAGAAGCCACGTGGCCTAGATGAAAGAGTCCAGGCCTGGAGCTAGAGGATCTGGATTCTAATCCCGCTCTGCCACTTGTCTGCTATGAAACCTCAATTCCCTCATCTGTAGAATGGGGATTAAGACTGTGTCTTCCATGTGGGACAAGTAATGTCCAAGCTGATTAGCCTGTAACTAACCTGGTTTATAGTACAGCATGTGGAATATAGCAAGCACTTAACAAATACCATTAAAAATAAAAAATGAGTGTACTTTATATGCTGCTATTTGCCCGCAACCTTGATGTTATCCACAATTTATCTTTCTCATTTAATCCACATAGTCTGTCACCAAATTCTGTCAGTTCAACCTTCATGAAATCCCTAAAATCCACCATTTCCTCTCCATCCAAACTGCCACCACATTAATCCAAGCACTTATTCTTTCCCTTCTTGATTACTGCATCAGCCTCCTTGTTGACCTGCCTGCCTCCTCTCTCTCTCCACTCCAATCCATAGTTCATTCTCTTGCCTGGATCATTTTTCTACAAAACCGTTCAGTCCATATTTTCCCACTCCTCAGAAACGGCCAGTGGTTGCCCATCCATCTCTGCATCAAACAGAAGCTCCTTACCATGGGCTTTAAAGCACACAATCACCTTGCCCCCTCCTCCCTTACCTCACTAATTTCCAACTGTGACCCACTCCACCCACTTCGCTCTTCTAACGTCAATCTACTCACTGTATCTTGATTTCATCTCTTCTCGCTGCCTACATCCTTCTTCTGGCCTGGAATACCCTCCCTCTTCTTATCCAACGGAAAATCACTCTCCCCTCTTTCAAAGTTTTATTAAAAGCACCTCTCCTTCAAGAGGCCTTTCTCAATTTAAGCCCTCATTTATCTCCCTTTCCCTTCTGTGTGGCCCTTAGACTTGAATTTGCACCTATTATTCACCCTTCCCTCAGTTCTACAGCTTTTATGCACATATCTGCCATTTATTTGTCTACTTTTATATCTGTCTCCCCCTCTACAGTTGTAAGCTCATTGTGGACAGGGAATGTGTTTAGCAACTCTGTTATATGACAATAATAATAATAATAATAATAATAATAATAATAGTAATAATGTCATTTGTTAAGCACTTACTACATGCAAAGCACTGTTCTAAGCGCTGGGGAGGATACAAGGTGATCAGGTTATCCCACGTGAGGCTCACAGTCTTAATCCCCATTTTACAGATGAGGTAACTGAGGCACAGAGTAGTTAAATGACTTGCCCAAAGTCACACAGCTGACAATTGGCGGAGCCGGGATTTGAACCCATGACCTCTGATTCCCAAGCCCTGGCTCTTTCCACTGCAAGCATTTAGTACAGTGTTCAGCACACAGTAAGGCTCAATAAATATGTTTGATTGACTGACTGTTATCCTGAGTCTATGAAAAAGTTTGCATTTGTGGTTTGGGAATTGCAGTCATTACAAATCACCCAGGTTACAGTCAGATCGTTTTTAGGAGTGGATGTAAGGAAAGGCACCAAGATCAAAATAGTGGACAGGAGTGTTAAATTTGGAAAATCAAACATATAGATGTGATAGAGATGCCCCGAGAGCAGATAAGTTCACTGAACAAGGAATACAGTGTGATCTGTTATTATAATGATATTTGCCCCACTCTTCTTTGTTGCTTATCATTGTACTCTATGCTGGAGTAGATAGAAGATAATCAGGTTTTAAAGAATTCAGAACTCAGGACTAGATGCCAGAAAACTCAGGTTCCACCACTTTCCAGCTCTGTGACCATGCACAGAGCACTTAAATCTATCTGTGACTCAGTTTCCTCAACTGTAAGATGGGTATATGATACCTGTCCTCCCTCTCGCAGTCTGTCAGCCCTATATGGAGTAGGTACTTTGTCTATTTGGCAATCTTCTATCTACCACAGAGATTGGTGTACTCAGAGTTGGTGGATTTACTCCCATCTACCAAATCTGTTGTAATAATAATGAAATATAATTGTGGCATTTATTAAGTGCTTACTGTGGGCCAAGTTCCATACTAAAGCATGGGGTAGAAACAGGATCATCAGGTGAGACACTATCCTTGTCCCACGTGGGGCTCGGTGACTAAATTGGGGCTCACACTCTAATATGCCCAAATACCGAGTGCAGTTCACTGTACACAGTAAGCATTTAACAAATACCATTGACTGATTGATGTATTGAATGATCTTTCCGTCTAGTCCAGAAGAAAGGAGGGAAAATCCTTTCATACCCCTGATAGGGGAGTCTCTAAACTGTAGCCTCATTTTGGATAGGGACTGTGTCTGGTTTATTATTATATTGTAATAATTATGGTACTTGTTAAGTGCTTACTATGTGCCATGCACTGTTCTAAGCGCTGGAATAGATGCAAGTTAATCGGGTTAGACACAGTCCCTGTCCCACATGGGGTTCGCACTCTTAATCCCCATTTGACAGATGAGGTAACTGATGCACAGAGAAGTTAAGTGACTTGCCCAAGGTCCCACAGCAGACAAGCGGCTGAGCCGGGATTAGAACCCAGGTCCTCGTGGCTTCCAGGCCTGTGCTCTTTCCACTAAGGCAAGCTGCTTCTCTGTAATCCCCCAAGCACTTAGTACAGTGCTCCACACACAGTAAGTGCCCAGTAAATACTGTTGACTGAGTTAATATCCTTCACCCAGAAGGGGCAACCCCAAACAGCAGCATAACACCATAGATTCCCCTGCCATTTCCCTGTCTGAAGCCCCAGAATTCCTTTTGACTGTCAGATGAATCTCACTGTGCAAATAAAAAGTCATAAAGTAGATTGAATTATGAGGATCCTTTCTATATATCTGAAACACCTATGTAAAATGCCAGCCACACTGGGGAACTTGGCAAAGCTGAGAGAGAATAAATGACTCCCTCCACCCCTGGCTCCATGATTTGGATGAGAGCATAATATAATTGTAAGATGTAGGGTCATCACGGGGCAATAGATCATTGGGAAACAAATCAATAAAATACCACAGCCAAGATTCATTTTCAGAGATGGACCTGGTAACGATGTTTTGATAATTACATATGTTAGGTCAGCAAACATCTTCCAGAGTTAAAGTGAATTAATAGGTTTATTTTATGGTTGTCCTAGTGTGTTGCGTAGGTAAGCAGAACAATGGAAATCAATCTGAATCTGCTCAGCCTGAAGAACAGAGGGCAGATTTTCCAATTCCTATATGTTCAATCAATAGTCGGTCTCCCACAATTCTACACATGCCTAGGTCTAAGTTAGTGGTATTGACTTTTGTTTCTGGTAATTCATATTTCTTTCAGGAGTTTGGTAATGAAACAAAATAGAATGAAGGATTCCCAAAGCAACCGCCCAGCCCACTGAGTATTATACCCTCACCCTTACATCCTGAAAGCTGTAGAGCCAATGATTTCTTTCACCTCCAGTTTCAACATGCCTCAAAGAGAACTGCTCATCCGTCCCTCCAAACCCACTCCTCCCCCTAACTTTCCCATCTCAGTGAGCATCACTGTCATCCCCCTATCCCAGAAGCCCACAACATTGGCATCAAATTCTGCTGGATTTTCCTGAACAATATCTCCAAGAGCTGCTCCTTCCTTTCTACCCAAACAGCCAACTGCCTTGGTAGATGTTCTGATCTTTCCTTGGCTAGACCATGTCATTGGCCTCCCAGCCCCTAGTCTCCCCTTAATTATTCCACCACATAGATCCTCTTCCTGACACGTGGCCTACGGCATACCTGTCCTCCTTGCATCTAACAAAGACTCCTCACAGTCATTAATTCATTCATTCATTCAATCATATTTATTGAGCACTTACTGTGTGCAGAGCACTGTACTAAGCGCTTGGGAAGTACAAGTTGGCAACATATAGAGACGGTCCCTACCCAACAGTGGGCTCACAGTCTAGAAGGGGGAGACAGACAACAAAACAAAACATATTAACAAAATAAAATAAATAGAATAGTAAATATGTACAAGTAAAATAAATTGAGTGATAATTCTGTACAAACATATATACAGGTGCTGTGGGGAGGGGAAGGAGGTAGGGTGAGGGGATGGGGAGGCCTCCTGGAGGAGGTGAGCTCTCAGTAGGGTTTTGAAGGGAGGAAGAGAGCTAGCTTGGCGGATGTGCTGAGGGAGGGCATTCCTGGCCAGGGGGAGGACGGGGGCTGGAGGTCGACGGCAGGACAGGCGAGAACGAGGCACAGTAAGGAGGTTAGTGGCAGAGGAGCGGAGGGTGCAGGCTGGGCTGTAGAAGGAGAGAAGGGAGGTGAGGTAGGAGGGGGCGAGGGGATGGACAGCCTTGAAGCCGAGAGTGAGGAGTTTTTGCTTGATGCGTAGGTTGACTGGCAGCCACTGGAGATTTTTGAGGCGAGTAACACGTCCATAGCATTTCTGCACGAAAATGATCCGGGCAGCAGCGTGAAGTATAGACTGAAGTGGGGAGAGACAGGAGGGTGGGAGATCAGAGAGGAGGCTGATGCAGTAATCCAGTCGGGATAGGATGAAAGATTGAACCAGCAAGGTAGCGGTTTGGATGGAGAGGAAAGGGCGGATTTTGGTGATGTTGCGGAGGTGAGACTGGCAGGTTTTGGTGAAGGAGCTGTTCTAAACATTACTAAGATGCATGCATGCAAAGAGTTTTAAATTGTTCTACTGTTGCAGGGCATCTGACTCCAGAACCCCAAGACTGGGTTGCCAGATTATTTGGGCCAGGAGGCTAGTAGGAGAGTTTCATTAAGGGGTTTGATTACTCAATGAGGCTAGATAAGCAAGAGGGCCCCTCATTCCGTTTCAGCATACTTCTGGAAAGAACTGAACACTTCTTCCCCAAATATTGTTCTAGGATAGAAAAACATGTTTTTCAAGCTAATAGGAAGAGTCCTAGTGAAAACACCGGGCAAAGAAATGTGACAATTCTTAGACTGAGCCTTCAACAGACCTCTGGTCAGTTATAAGATTTTTAAGTGGATACTGATTTCCCTTTTAAACCATCTGTCAACTCTGAATGATTCTTTGTCTTCATTAAGGTCCTTGTGGGATAATGCTTTTCTATTACAATACCATCTTCACCATCCCAGACATGGGACGCCATTGAATTTCTGATCGTGTCTAGTCTACATAAAAACTGATCAATTTCCTATTTGGACATGTTGGGTCCCAAGCTGGAAAAAAAGCTCTTATCCTCAAGAATTGATAAAGAAAAATGTAACACCATACATTTCATTTTGGTTAGAAAGAAAAATTGTCCATAAATGGCCACTAATAATGGCCATTGCATCTACCATGATTTCTTCTCCTATTTTTGCGAATGGACTCCTCCTATCAAGAGAGGATTCATGAACAAATATGCCTAGGAAAATAATACTTCCAGTTTCCCTGTGTAGAGGTATAATTCTTGGTAAAAACCAACTCAATAACGCAAGAGGAAAATATGCCCAGATTGAATGAGAACTGAGAACAGGAGAAGATGGGGAAAGCACAAATGATCACCCTTTTATAAATGAAAAAAGTCACTTTCAGATGAAGACTAGCTATATTTTTATTTGGAAATCCAGCTTTTGTCACCCCTGAGGAGTAGAGTTAATTTTCCTTCCTGTAACATAATAGTTCTGCCTGAGAAATGTTTGATTCATCACTGCTGTCTATAGGATATGGCCTCTAGAGTATTTGCAGATCACAGAGCCCTTAGCAAATGACAGCATTTCTCGTCAATTCCCGGGCTTTCGGTTTGGTGTGACACAGCACAGAGAGAGCCAGCTCTGTGAAACAGCTGTGAAGAGACTTTCACTGAACTGATAGAGAAAAAAGTGTGCAGTTGCAGACTGTTCTGAACAGCAACAATAAGAGAATATCGAAACCTTCAGGATTGAAAGTGAAAGAAAAGGGGCCACGGGTGGCAGTTGCCCACAGTAAATTTTGTCCACACTACCCCTGCAGTTTAAAGAAATTCTTGAATTGTAGTATGGGAGGAGCAGAGAGTGTGAGCTGGGAAGTAGCAAGGTAAGGGAGCCAATATGTTCATTCAATTATTCCATCAGTTATCGAGCACTGACTTGCAGAAACTGTACTAAGTGTTTGGGAGAGGATGATATAGTAATGAACAGACACATTCTCGGACCACAACGAGCTCACAATCTAGGGGGATATGACTGGATCGGAAAGTCCAGCTTTACATGGATTAAAGTTTCCGTGTCAATAACTAGAGGGCTCTCTGACTAATCAGAGCCAGAGGTTTGCAAACACTTGTAAGGGTGACTAGCAGTTAAATTAGACATTCAGAAGTATCTGCACCTGGGTGACCATAAATAATAATAATAAGGGTATTTGTTAAGCACTTATTATGTGCCAGGCACTGTAATAATAATGATAATAATAACATTTATTAAGCGCTTACTATATGTAAAGCACTGTTCTAAGTGCTGGGGAGGTTACAAGGTAATCAGGGTGTCCCACGGGGGGCTCACAGTCTTAATCCCCATTTTACAGATAAGGTATCTGAGGCACAGAGAGGTTAAGTGACTTGCCCAAAGCCACACAGCTGACAATTGGCAGAGCCGGAATTTGAACCCATGACCTCTGACTCCAAAGCCCCTGCTCTTTCCACTGAGCCACGCTGCTTCTCTGCTAAGCAGTGGGGTGGAAACAAGCAAATCAAATTGGACCCAATCCTTGTCCCGTGTGGTACTCACAGTCTCAATCTCCATTTTACAGATGAGGTATCCGAGGCAGGGAGGAGTGAAGTGATTTGCCCGAGGTCACACAGTGGACAAGAGATGAAGCAGCATTAGAACCCATGACCTTCCCAGACACAAGCTGCTTCTCCAAAATCAAAGGAAGCAACACGTTCAGTGATGACATGTTTTACAAATGGGTATGTTAACGATTAATTGTTTAAATGCAAATCTTGTATCCTTGCTGCATGTTTACATTGCTATTTGATCCTTTCAGTAAATAAATAGGCAATGGCATTTATTGACAGCTTGCTGTTTGCAGAGCAGTGTATTAAGCACTTGGGAGAGTACAATATAAAAGGCATCTTCCCTGCCCACAGGTTGGGGGGAGAATAGTGTTTGCTCTAATTATGGTGATTTTTTCTTAATCTCTTTAAAAATAGCTATATTATTTTGGTTCATTTTTTTTTAATCTTGAGAATGCATGTATGCATTCTACATGACCTCCAAAGAGAAACTATACTTCAATTAGCACACTTTCACTGGAAACTTTGTTTTCCTGGAACCATTTAAGGGTGTTGCAAAGAGCTGGCAAAGGAGGAGGTGAGAAGAGGCCCAGAGTCATGGGTTAGTTAGAATTAAATCATAACTATAACTCCTTAGAAGCCAAAGGAGGAAGACCAGAAAATAACTCAAAACAGTAGGCTGTTCTTTTGGGATCACTTATTTATCTCTCCCGGTTGTGATTAATTTTTTGTTTTTCTTTGTTTAATGATATTTGTTAAGTGCTGACTCTGTGCCAAGCAGCATACTAAGCGCTGGGGTATGTTCAAGATAATCAGATTGGACAAAATCCATGTGCTATGTTGGGGTTCACAGTCTTAATCCCCATTTTACAGATGAGATAGCTGAGGCACAGAGAACTAAAGTGACTTGCCCAAGGTCACACAGCAGACAAGTGACAGAGGCAGGATTAGAACCCAGGTCCTTGGACTCCCAAGCCATGGTCTTTCCACTAGGCCAGGCTGAAGCTGATGATAGGTAGGCATATCTCAGATACAGGGAGAATCAGATGAATCTTGGACGAAGGGCAGGGCCTAGGAGAACTGAAAAAAATGAGCTTAAGTATGGAAGAGAAAAATGAGATCATAGCGTTGCAGGAAGGGGGATCAGAGTAGAGAAGCTGGTTGCCAAGAAGAGATCCCTCAAAGGTTGGAATAGAGTAATAATAATAATGGTATTTGTTAAGCGCTTACTATGTGCCAAGCACTGTTCTGCACCCATAGGGGATACAAGGTAATCAAGGTTGTCCCATGTGGGGCTCACAGTCTTAATCCCCATTTTACAGATGAGGGAACTGAGGCCCAGAGGAGTTAAGTGACTTGCCCAACGTCACACAGCTAAGTGGCAGAGCCGGGATTCAAACCCATGACTTCTCACTCCCAAGCCCATGCACTTTCCACTGAGCCCCGCTGCTTCTCTGAGTAGACCTTGGTTAGGAGAGCAAGTTGTTTCCCTTGGGTTTGGGATCATTTTGGGTAGACGGTTCTTTTCAGAGTCAGTTTTGCCTGTTGTTTCTATATAAAGAGCATGATACTTCTTTACACACTTGGATTAAATGAAACCTTCCTCTTCCCACTCATCAATTGTTGTTTTAGGTGAATGGGATTCAAGTTAGGGAGAATCACCTTAAGGGAAAGGGTGAGAATTGACTCAAGATCTGTATAATCCTGCTTCCACCTCCTCCTTTCAACTGAGGATTCTCTCTACAGAGTCACCAATGACCCACTTCTTGTCCCATCTGAAAAACAGACTCTGCCCTAATCTTCCTCCATCTCAGACAGCTTTTGACATTTTGGACCACCCACTCCTCTCTCCTGGAAGCTTTCTCTGTCAATCAATCAGCGGGCATTTATTGAGCATTTACTGTGCAGAACCCTGTACTAAGCGCTCAGGAGGGTGCAACACAACAGAGTTGGCGGGCATGATCCTTATCCATCTCGGTTGGTCTGATGAAGTCCCTCCCCGGTTCTCCTAACTCTCCGGGTGCTCTTTTTCAGTCTCTTCTCCCAACTTCTCCTCTGCTGTAGAGAAGGCACTACGCAAATACTGTGAGCAAACTTGAAAGGTCTAAAATCACAGAACAGAAAAAGCAAAGATAATTATGATGTGTGCTACAAAAGTCACTCTGGGGCCTAGTGGAAAGAGCACCTGAGTGAGAGTCAATCAATCAATCATATTTATTGAGCACTTACTGTGTGCAGAGCACTGTACTAAGCGCTTGGGAAGTACAAGTCGGCAACACAGAGTCAATAGAGAAACACTCTGCTCCTGGCTCCACAGCTTACTTGCTGTGTGACCTTGGATAAATCACTTATTTTCCCTGTGGCTCAGTTTCCTCACCTGTGAAATAGGAATTGAATAGGTGTTCTCCCTTCTTTTTAGTCTTTAAGTCCCTCCAGCTGAGCAGAAGCACCCCTGTGCTTTTAGCCACAAAAGGGCGGGGATTTGAATCAGGTTATGCCTGGATCAGATGTGTAGGTTGCAACAAGCAAAGAGGAATCTGTTGGTCTAGGGGAGGAAAAAACTAATACCAGCACAGAACATTAACTTTAAAACAGGGAAAGAAAAGCCATTCTGAGGAAAGCAATTGTGAAGTCACAAAGGAGACCAGGTAAGGCTGCTTTTCTTTCATTTGCTTCCTATTGGGCAATTTTTCACTGGGAAGGTGTTTTCTTGTCCTTTCAACCTAATCAGAGAATGAAAAGTTGAACTCATCTGACTAGTAATAACAATTATGGTATTTAATAAGTGCTTGAGAAGCAGTGTGGCTTAGTGGAAAGAGCCTGGGTTTGGGAGTCAGAGGTCATGGGTTCTAATTCTGGCTCCATCACTTGTCAGTTGTGTGACTTTGGGCAAGTCATTTAACTTCTCTGTGCCTTAGTTAACTCATCTGTAAAATGGGGAGTAAGACTGTGAGCCTGATTACCTTGTATCTATCCCAGCACGAAGAATAATGCATGGCATAAAGTAAGCGCTTAACAAATACATCATTATTATTATTATTACTATATGCCATACAGTATACTTAGCCCCGGGGTAGATACAATATATGCAGATTGGCCATAATCCCTCATTGTCTAAAGTGGAGAGAGAACAGGTATAAAATCCCCATTTTACAGATGAGGAAACTGACTTGGAATGCAATGATAGATGGAAACTAGAGTGAGAACAATAGATTAGTGGATGGAACATGGTTCTCAGAGTCAGAAAGTCATGGATTTTAATCCCGGCTCAACCATGTGTCTGCTGTGTGGCCTTGGGCAAGTCACTTCACTTTGCTTTACCTCATCTGTAAAATGGGGTTTGAGACTGTGAGCCCCACGTGGGACAGGGAGTTTGTCCAATGTGATTTGCTTGTATCCACCCCAGGGCTTAGTACAGTGCCTGGCATATAGTAAGTGCTTAACAAATACCACAATTAGTTACTATTATATTAGCCCAAACCAGATGAAATATTACCAGGAAAGAAGGAGCAACAGAATTGAGGTGGATCTTGAACCAGATAGGAAGGGTGGTATGTAACATTTTTAAAATAGAGAGTAAACTCAAGTAAAGAATTTTTTAATCAAGAGATAGGGAGGGGAACTAGAAACAGATGATACTTCAAAAGGCAGAGGTTTTAATGTTTATTTGCTCTTTTGAAGTTCCATTTTTAGGATCAAATGTGATCAGACAACAAGGGTATGCCACCCACAGCAGAATCGAATACTGAGGAAGATGTTCAAAGAGTGCTTTGAAAGCTGGAAATTTCCTAACATAACAGGACCATGAGAGAGGCATGGAGGAATAGCTAAGGTCATTGATTCAGTTGTGTTTATTGAGTGCTTACTTTGTGCAGAGTCATAGAAATCCCTGCATCACAAAGTTCTTAACGGGCTGTTTGGAGACTTCAAGGAGCACAGGTGAAACATTCCCCAAACCCGAAAAGGGCAAACACACCTTTCAGCTGTTACCAGAGAAAAGTAAGCCACCCCAAAATTATTGATGAGTCACTTTAACTCCAATATCTGAAGATTACTTGAAAAAAATCACCCAGAATACAATTCACAAACCTTGGGGAAACACAGGATGACAGGTATTATTAATAGTAATAATAACAACTTTCGCATTTGTTAAGCGCTTACTATGTGCCGGGCACTGTAGGGGGAATATGAGAAATCGGGTTGGGCACAGTCTTTGTCCCATATCAGATTCACAGTCTTAATCCCCATTTTAATGATGAGGTAACTGAGGCCCAGAGAAGTGAAGCAACTTGCCTAAGGTCACACAGCAGATAAGTGGTTTAGCTGAGATGAGAATCAAGGTTCTCTGACTCCCGGGCCCATGCTCTATCCATTAGGCCACGCTGCTTCTCATCTTCCCCAACTCCCCTTCAGACGGATTCTAATCCCAGCCTTGCCTCTTGCCTGTTTTGCAATCCTGGACAAATCATTCAACTGCTCTGTAACTGAGTTCCCTAATTTGTCAACTAGGACTTAAATGCCTGTCCTCTCCCCTAAATAGACTGTAAGCCCTGTGTGGAACAGAAACTGCGTCCAACCCGAAGATCTTATTACAGTGTTTGACACGTGGTAAGTGCTTAAAGAATGCCACTATTATGATTAACGGAGTGCTATGTCCCATTCTGATAGCTGCATCTAGAATAGTCTAGAACCGGAGTAGATTCAAAGGACAAACTAAGTGATCAGAGGGCTGGAGAAGCATCCTTACGAGCACAGAATGAAATGGTGAGAGCTCTTTAGACTGGAAAGGCACCCACTGGGAATGGGACTTGATTGACGTCTACAGACTCAGGAAGGGACTGGACAAGGAGAACAAGGAATTGTTATTTACCAAAGCCCACAGTGTCAGAATGGAAAGACACATGCTTTACCTTGAAGATAAGTTCAAAACTAACAAGAGGAAACATTTCTACCTCCAGTGGGTAGTAAACAAAGTATTTATAGACTATGAAGTGATGTGACTCTCTCTAGATTGTTAGCTCCTTGTGGGCAGGAAACACGTCTACTGACTCAGTTGCTTAGTACAATGTTCTGCAAAGAGTTAAGTGCTTAATAAATATGATAGCTTGATTGATTAGCTAGATCAATGGATTTATCCTCAGGTTGCTAGAGGAAAAGTTAGGGATGTAGATGAGAAAGTTAGAGATGTTAATGAGGGTGAGGGGAATCCCAATCATTTGTATTTATTGAGTGCTTACTGTGTGTGGAGTACTGTGCTAAGCGCTTGGGGGAGGTGGTAGATATCCTGCCTGCCCATAATGAGCTTCCATCCTCTAGATTGTAAGTCAAGCATGACTATATTTATCCATAGAGATTTCTTGGTAAAAATACAGAAGTTGTTTACCATTGCCGCCTTCTGTGCAGTAAACTCGAGTCTCCGCCCTCGACTCTCTCTCACGTCACTGCTGCCCAGCACAGGTGAATTTTGACTTGTAGCAGAGATTGCCTTCCACTTGCTAATCACTGCTCAAGCTAGGAAAGGAATGGGTAGGGCTCCACTTGACTCTCCCTCCCATAGCCGAGATTGGTAGAGTACTGGAAACTCACCAGGTGCGACCCTGAGAGGACAATATAGAACTTTACACCAGGGAAAATTCCCGCAGTACTGTCAACAAGGACTCCAGCATCCCTGAGGGGTAATTTCCATTTAACTGGCAATTTCCTGAGCAACTTCTATGAGCTGCCACAGCCGGGACAGTTTGATCCTCCATAAAATGGACATTAAATCACTACGATAATTTAACCTCATGAGTCCTCAACCCAAGAGCTCCATTCAAAGCCTCTGAAGCAGTCTGTACTTGGTTTGAAACATAAAAATTCCCCTGTAGGAAATCGCTACTCAAAACATGCTATAAGCTTAGCTCCAGAAGCAGTGCAGCCTAGTGGAGAGTGTGCAGGCCTGGGAGTGAGAAGGACCTGGGTTCTAATCCTGGTTTTGCCAATTGCTAGGTGAATGACCAGGGGCAACTCAAGTGACTTGTGACTTGTGAGAAGCAGCATTGCCCAGTGGATAAATAATGATAATACTATTAACAATTATGGTACTTGTTAAGTGCTTACTATGTGCCAAGCACTGTTCTAAGCTCTGGGGTAGATGGAAGGTAATCAGGTTGGACACGGTCCCTGTCCCACATGGGGCTCACACTCTTAATCCCCATTTTACAGATGAGGAAACTTAGGCCCAGTGAAGTGACTCGCCCAAGGTCATATAGCAGACATGCGTTAGGGCCTGGATCAGAAGCCTGGGCCTCGGAGTCAGGAGGGCCTGGGATCAAATCCTGGCTTGGGCACAGCCTCGACTCGGATGGTGGAGGAGAGGCCAAAGACTCGTGTTGCTGGGGCATTCTCACCCTGCCCTCTCCATTCCAGAAGCCGCGTCCATTCCACAGTCTGTTCTCCACCACGTTAATTAGTGAGAGGGAATGCATTGCATTAGGGAGATAGACAACTGTAGATTTGGAAAGTGGGAAAACATCAATTCCTAACACGACCCCATCTTGCTGTAATCCCCAGTCTATAAAGGTCTTTCAGCCACCGCTGAAAACAAAATGATTTAAATATAGGGGAATAATAATAATTATGGTATTTGGTAAGTGCTTCTATGTGAGAAGCACTGTTCTAAGCAGTGGAGTAGATACAGAGTAATCAGGCTGTCCCACGTGGGGCTCACAGTCTAAATCCCCATTTTTTCAGATGAGGTAACTGAGGCACAGAGAAGTGAAGTGGCTTGCCCAAGGTCACAGAGCAGACAAGTGGTGGAGCAGAGATCAGAGCCCACGTCCTCTGACTCCCAAGCCTGTGCTCTTTCCACTAAGCCACTGAATTATAAGAATTATAAGAAGAAATTTAATGACTATAAAATATATATTTAAGTAAATTCTTGCTTAGTTCCATTTTTTTCTCTTACGGGGTGAATTTTCTGCTGGGAAAAGATGTTTGAGGAAGTCATTTTTTTCATTTGAAATGGTTCATGAATTACCATAGGTCCTCCTCAAAAAAAAAAACACTTCTAAAATACGTATTGTAACAGCATAACTTTATTATGCTCTGAGGAGGCTGTAAGATTTTAAATTGCTATTTAGCAGCACACAATTTTACACTAAGAAACAATTTATGAAAATAATATAAATCAAAAATGATAGAATCAGTAATAGAATGAAGGAATCTAGAAAAGACAAGCTCTTAAACCTGTGAACAATTTACATTTAATAAACTCAAGCATCTACCTCCTATTAAATTATTTCTCGAATGTTGAAACACTAGCCGGGGATAGGGATCCTTTATGGCAAAGCAAGAATACATATTTATACAATCCCATTAATTAAACGCATTTAAGATGCTTTTAAGGGTTTAGTAATTACCAAGCCACCCTCTACAGTATAATAGTAACCTGGATATAGTAATATGATGCTATTCCCAGTACTGAACTCTGTTGACTGTCTACACTGGCATAACAAAGTTCAACCTTTACGCTGCTAACCTCTGCGGGGCCTTCATTTTGAGCGTGAGGCATGAACGTGGCCATCCAGTAATTTGGGAAAATATACTACGAATGCCGTCAATTTGTTCCTAACATCTATTTTATCGCACTAATGTCTCTTCCTCTAGGCATGTTGCCGCTCATAAATCAAAGCATATCCTAAGCATCCCGTGACATTTCTAGCCATCCTCCCCGTGGCTAAGAACTGGCCCATTGTTCCATTTATAATGAAGCCAAACAAGCCGCCCCATTTCTCATTTATTCGGTCTGATTGGGACCATAAATTCTACACAGGGTCAATATGACAGGAAGGTATTAAAAGCTATAGATCTTAGACTTTTTTTTCCACTCCGGCCTACTTCAAATTAATGCTGAAGAAACTCTCTAGATATGTCTAAGATTACAACGATGCCATTTGCAGGACTGAATAAAAAAATTGTTTCCTTTATAACTTCCAAAGCCAGTAGCTGAGGGTAGAGGATTGTCAATAGATTTGCATTCAGGACCTACAAGATGCCTTGGAACATTCACATTATAATGTCGTGTTCTTATTTGGTTCAACTCCTTAATAAAAGGTAAGCTTTCAGTAGCAGGTTAAGCTATGGAATCCCACCTTCCCACTTGGGTGGGATGCCAAAAGACCAGTACGTGCTTCTCAGTTGAATTTGGTGATAATTTCAGAAAGCATCCAATCACATTCAAAATCCCATTCTATGTGTACAACACATGTGATGGTACTATGGAGTTTCAGAGTACTCTGTTTCCCCCTTCTAGAGTGTGAGCCCGTTGTTGGGTAGGGACCGTCTCTATATGTTGCTGACTTGTACTTCCCAAGAGCTTAGTACAGTGCTCTGCACACAGTAAGTGCTCAATAAATACGACTGAATGAATGAATGAATACACTCCAGTCCTCAGAAGTTTAGACTGTATAAATAGTAATGATAATTGTGGTACTTTTTAAGCACTTTCTGCGTGTTAAGTACTGTTCTAAACATTGGGGGAGGTTGGTCAGGTTTGTCAGGTTAGATCCATACCCTGTCCCACCTGGGGCTCACAGTCTAAGTGAGAGAGGGCAGAATTTAATACTTTTTTTTACAGATGATGTAATTGAAGCAAAAAGATGTCTGTCCAAGGTCACACAGCTGACATGGGGTAGATCGGGATTAGAACTCAGGTCCTCTGACTCCGAGGGCTATGCTGTTTCCACCAGAGCATGCTGCTTCTCTACATGCTTCTAGTAGTAGGTGTAATAGTATTTATTATTATTCATTGCCATAGTAAATGCACAGAAACTGAACAATGCTATTATCTCTCATTCTGTATTTTCTTTTTGTAGAACCTATTGACTGCAGATATGCTTAGATCTAATGTGAGAAGTGAGGCTCTCCATTTGCCTCTACTTGTATCCATCAATCAATGGTATTTATTGAGCAGAGCCCTGTAAAGCATTGATCCAAAAGGACGTTACTGCTGTAACGCATGAGGATATGGCTGAATAATAATAATAATGATGATGGCATTTGTTAAGTGCTTACTATGTGCAAAGCACTGTTCTAAGCTCTGGGGAGGATACAAGGTGATCAGGTTGTCCCACGTGGGGCTCACAGTCTTTATCCCCATTTTCCAGATGAGGTAACTGAGGCCCAGAGAAGTGAAGTGACTTGCCCAAAGTCACACAGCTGACAAGCGGCGGAGCTGGGATTTGAACCCATGACCTCTGACTCCAAAGCCTGGGCTCTTTCCACTGAGCCATGCTGCTTCTCTAAGCTGTGAGCTCTAAGCAGTGTCTAAGCTGAAGACACTGAGGTCTGACTGTCAGTGACTTCCACATCGTGTATAAATGTGGTCCTTCTTTTCATGGTATTTATTAAGTGCTTACTGTGTGCCAGGGACTGTACTAAGTGCTGGGGTAGATAAAAGCCAGGTGTATCACCTCTGGCTTCACTGTTCTATTTATTACTTAGTGCTTGGCACTGTTTCTCCCTCTTGACATCACAATTTCCCTGCAGTCTCTGCTCCAAGACAGTCACCCCATTCCTGAATGACTTCCTACAAGGCTGTCTTCTGCAGTCTTCTTCTTCTATTTTTAGATTGTGAGTGCTTTGAGAGACAGGGACCATGTCTAATTCCCACCTGGAATTCTTTCCCCATACTTAGTTCCGGACTCTACACGGAGTGACCGATTAATAAATCCTATCACATCTCCAATCTTACCTCCTAATGATAATAATAATGGTATTTATTAAGTGCTGACAGTGTGCCAAGCACTGTTCTATGCCACAGTAATCAGATTGGACACAGTTCCTGTCCCACGTAAGGCTCACGCTCTTCATCCCCATTTTGCCGATGAGGTAACTGGGCCACAGACAAGTGAAGTGTCTTTCCTAAGGTCACGCAGCAGACAAGTGGCGGAGCGCGGGATTAGAACCCAAGCCCTCTGATTTCCTAGCCTGTGCTCTTACCACTAGGCCATGCTGCTTCCCTACTACAATGCAGGCCACACACTTTGCTCCTCTAATGCTAATCTATTCACTGAACCTCTATTCCCTACTTACACATCCTTCCTCTCCATATTTACCAGACCACCAATCTCCCAACCTTCAAAGCCTTATTTAGGTAACATGTCTCCAAGAGGGCTTCCCCAATTAAGCCCTCTTTTCCCCCAACACGCTCTCCCTCCTGAATCTTCTAAGAGCTCTTTAAGCTCTTTATATCCACCCTGTTCTCAGCACTTATGTACATAGCTGTTATTTATTTTAATATCCATTCTTCCCTCTAGAATGTAAGCTCCTTGTTGATGGGAAACATGTCTACCAACTCTACTGTTTTGTGTAGTCTCCCAAGCCCTTAGAACTCAGAACACAGTAAGTGCTTAATAAAATCATCAATGGATTATTACTATTCTTATTTTTACACCGCGGATTGAGTAAACTGCCTTCAATGGGAATAGCATGGTATTCAATTTGTACTTCCCAAGCGCTTAGTACAGTGCTCTGCACATAGTAAGCGCTCAATAAATACGATTGATGATGATGATGATTTATGGTTTGGGGTGAATGAAATTTAACACAAGGGTGAAAAATCATACAAATACACGTTTACTAAAACGTTTCTTACAGGGCTGGAAAGAGAACCCCATTTCCAAAACTGTCACTTCTGCCCCACAGAAATAAAAAATTTTGGAAACATTTCCCTAGTGAGTATATCAATACATATTTATTTGGATATACTATCACTTTCAAATGATATTAAAGCCACGAGCCTCCATTTTGAAGACCTGGTGGACATATGCTACAATTTATGAACAATTGGCAAGACTTCCTGGGAGGGAATTTGAACACACTTGTTTTTAAAGTGTGCTAGCCTCAGACTTTTTACTGCATCTCTGACGGAGTTGGTTGCTGAACTCTTTCCTACAAATGGACAAAACAAATGGATTTTGAGGGAAATTTTATGCTGATCAGCTCAAGTAATTCAAAAACTTGAGAAATTACTATCCAAGCCAATGAATCAAAGCAATTATTTTATACAGCTTGATAAATGAGTTCATTCATTCAATCATTTATTGAGCACTTACTGTTTACAGAACACTGTATTAAGCACTTGGGAGAGTATGATATAACAGACACATTCTCTGGCCACAATGAGCTTACAGTCTAGAGTTCCCATATCAATTTTTTATTCTTGGTAATGTTCTCTTAACTGATTTGGATGCTTATATTGAAATTTCTAGACTCAGTGCAGACACACTCACGTTAGGCCTTTATTAGAGATGTCATTGACTCCCAGGAGTGTTATAACTCAAGTTTCTTTTTAATTCTTCCCAGACTCTCTAATTCAATTCTAGCACTCAGAATGACTCGAGATTTGATCTGTGTGGTGTCTAAAGTCTGTCAGTGAAAGATTTAATATTGTTTATTGCCAAATATGTCTCCTAAACTTTTAATCCCCTTATCTCTGCATTACTTTTTTGAAAAGCAGGATACTAAATTATTGAAGCCAGAGTGAACCAGGGCAAGAGTAATTCTAAATAGGGAGGAGAAAAACCTGCCAGTATTTGGGATTTAGCAGTAGCTAACAAAACATTTTCCACATTTTGGCTACTATAAAGCCAAAAATACATTTGATTACCATCTTTCACTCACAGCCTGCAAACCAGGTTGGAGTTGGAGATATTTAACAATTGCGTGCCAAATTTTCTTGTACTGAAATTTTTATAGGATCTTTTGTAGCCAGAAGCAATGAGTCAGAATATTTAGTTTTAGAGAGTGGCAGAAGTAGTAATTCAGTGTCTACTTAGTTGTACCAAGTAGACACTGTAATGTACTAACTACAGTGTACTAAGTGCCACTGTGCTAAACCCTGAGAAAAAGTACAGGGATGAGAATTTAACACAGTCCATGATCACTCATTGTCAGTCTTATTTATTGAGTGCTTACTGTGTGCAGAGCATGGTACTAAGCGAACCTCAAGGGGCTCGCAATGTAAGGCGTTGAGGAGATAGGGGCAAGGTTGGCGTCATTCTTGTCTCCTCCCTCTCTTCCTTCATTCAGTTGTATTTACTGTGCGCTTACTGTGTGCAGAGCGTTGTACGAAGTACTTGGAAAGTACAATTCGGCAACAAATGATCCCTACCCAACAATGGGCTCATGGTCTAGAAGTGGGAAGACAGACAACGAAACAAAACAAGTAGACAGGCATCAATAGCATCAAAATAAATAAATACAATAATAGATATACACACATCATTCATAAATATGTACAGATATACACAAGTGGGGCAGGGAGGGAGGGAAAAGGGAGGTAGTTGGGGCAATGGGGAGAGGGTGAGGAGCAGAGGAAACGGAAGCTTAGTCTGGGAAGGCCTCCTGGAGGAGGTGAGCTTTCAGTAAGGCTTTGAGGAGGGGAGGTGTGATTGTTTGGCAGATTTGAGGAGGGGGGTGCATTCCAGGCCAGAGGTAGGATGTGGGCCATGGGTCAACGGTGGGAAAGACAAGATTGAGGTCCAATGAAGGAGGGTAGAGGCAGAGGAGTGGAGTGTGCAGGCTGGGCTGTAGAAGGAGGGAAGGGAGATGAGACCTCCTCCAGGAGGCCTTCACAGACTAAGCCCCCCTTTTTCCTCTCCTCCTTCCCTCCCAATCGCCCCCCTCCCTCTGCCCTACCTCCTTCCCCTCCCGACAGCACTTACATATGTTTGTACATATTTATTACTCTATTTATTTTACTTGTACATATTTACTACTCTATTTTATTAATGACGGGCATATAGCTATAATTCTATTTATTCTGACGGTTATGTCACTTGTCTACATGTTTTGTTTTGTAGTCTGTCTACCCTTTTTAAACCAGGAGCCTGTTGTTGGGTAGGGACCGTCTGACTTGTACTTCCCAAGCTCTTAGTACAGTGCTCTGCACACAGTCAGTGCTCAATAAATATGACGGATTGAAGGAATAGAAGGGGCCAAGGTGATGGAGAGCCTTGAAGCCGAGGGTGAGGTGTTTCTGCCTGATGCGCAGATTGATTGGTAGCCACTGGAGATTTTTGAGGAGGGGAGTAATATGCCCAGAGCGTTTCTGTAGAAAGATAATCCTGGCAGCAGAGTGATGTATAGACTGAAGTGGGGAGAGACAGGAGGTTGGGAGATCAGAAAGGAGGCTGATGCACTAATCCACTTGGGATACGATGAGAGACTGTACTAACAACGTAGTGGTTTGGATGCAGAGGAAATGGTGGATATTGGTGATGGTGTGAAGGTGTGACTGGCAGGTTTTAATGACGGATTAGATGTGTGGGGTGAATGAGAGAGCAGAGTCAATGATGACAAGAAGGTTGCGGGCTTGTGAGACAGAAAGAATGGTAGTGCCGTCTACCATGATGGGAAAGTCAGGGAGAGGACAGGGTTTGGTAGGGAAGATAAGGAGCGCTGTCTTGCCATATGCAGTTTATCGTCCAATCCAGTTTTTTCTCTATCCACAATATTTCTGGAATCCACCTCTTCCTTTTTATCAGTCAATCAATGCTATTTGAGTACTTACTGTGTGCCAAGCCCTTTACTAGGAGGTTGGGAGCCCACTGTTCGGTAGGGACCGTCTCTATATGTTGCCAACTTGTACTTCCCAAGCGCTTAGTACAGTGCTCTGCACACAGTAAGCACTCAATAAATACGATTGAATGAATGAATGAATGGGAATGTACAAAACCACAGAGTTGGTAGATTCTGCCCACGAGGAGCTTAGAGACATCATCCAAATGTTTACTATGCTCATCTAGGCACTTGCTAGATGTTAGTGTACTGTATCAGAGAAGCAGCATGACCTAGTTGGCTTACTTGGTTTACTGCATCAGAGAAGCAGCGCAACTTAGTGGAAAGAGCACAGGCTTAGGAATCTGAGGTCATGGGTTCTAATCCCGGCTCCACCACTTCTCAGCTGTGTGACTTTGAGCAAGTCACTTAACTTCTCTGGACCTCAGTTTTATCTTCTGTAAAATGGGAATTAAGACTGTGAGCCCCACATGGGACAACCTGATTTCCTTGTATCTACCCCAGTGCTTAGAACAGTGTTTGGCACATAATAAGTGCTTAACAAATGCCATTATTATCATACCCCTCACTGACCTCCTTGCCTGGGGTCTCCCCACTCTCCAGTCCAAACTTCCCTCTGATGCCAGATCATTTTCCTCAGATATTGTTCTACACTTGTCTTACAAGTCTTCAAAAGCCCTCCACTGTTCCCTGTTCCTCTCCACGTCAAGCAGAAATTCATGATCTTTGGCTTTCAGGCACTCAAATCAACTCTCTCCTTGCTACTTACCTCTTCCCTTTGCCCACTAAACTCCAGGTTCCCCTTTTTGTTTCTCTAAGATTTTCCTATTCAGTGGGTCCCATTCTCAGAGGAAAAGAGAAGGCAGGAAAGAAAGGAGCCAAAGTCGTTCACTAAAGTGGAAGCATTCATTTATTCATTCAATCGTATTTATTGAGTGCTTACTGTGTGCAGAGCACTATACTAAGTTCTTGGGAAGTACAAGTTGACAACATATAGAGATGGTCCCTACCGAACAACGGGCTCACAGTCTAGAAGGGGGAGACAGACAACAAAACAAAGCATGTGGACAGGTGTCAAGTTGTCAGAATAAATAGAAATAAAGCTAGATGCACATCAGTAATAAAATAGAATAGTAAATATGTACAAGTAAAATAGAGTAATAAATCTGTACAAACATATATACAGGTGCTGTGGGGTGGGGAAGGAGGTAGGGCGGGGGGGATGGGGAGGAGGAGAGGAAAGTGGGGGCTCAGTCTGAGAAGGCCTCCTGGAGGAGGTGAGCTCTCAGTAGGGCTTTGAAGGGAGGAAGAGAGCTAGCTTGGCAGATGTGCGGAGGGAGAGCATTCCAGGCCAGGGGGAGGACGTGGGCCGGGGGTCGATGGCAGGACAGGCGAGAATGAGGTACAGTGAGGAGGTTAGCTTTCCCAAGCACCGCAAACGCTCAATAAACATCATGGATTGACTGACTGATTGATTGATTGATAACTGCCTCCCTGACTTCCCAGACCCCTGCAGGTATTTTCCAAAATCTATTGCTTTGCCACAGAGCTTGAGTTGTTTTCTCTGGCCAAGCATTCTGCTACAACCCCTTTCTAGCTCACCTTATAGCAATGTGCAGGAAACCTACTGACATCTATTGCTCTTCCCTTGTCTGCCCAGGGTGGCAAACCTTACAGTGATGCTGCAATGTACAAATTTATCAGTCATCATCCAGTTTGGCCACTTGATGTTATCAGTCATTGACATAAGTTCCTCACAACTCTCTAAGTCATCAGGCAGGTCCCACTGATGCATCTGTCTTATCTCTGTTTTGTCTATCGCTTCAACAGCTCTTGATTCCTAAGGTTTCTGTCGGTGCTCATAATAAATAATAATATTTTTCAATCACTTACTATGTGCCAGGCACTGTTCTAAGGGGTGGGGTAGATACAAGGTGATAGAGTTGAAAACAATCCCTGTCCCACATAGGGCTTGCAGCCTTAATTCTCACTTTTATAGATGAGGTAACTGAGGCCCAGAAAACAATTACTTCTGACACAAGTTTCATAGAAAGGATAGCCTCACTCCTACTCCTATTCTCTGTGTTTTTTTATATGTAAGTTTCAGTAGTATGCTTTCTCCCATCGAGTTGTTTCAGTTAAGGGAACTGAATTCTTTCTTCCAGTTGTTTCATCTGACAAAGAAAACAATGGAATTAAATGAAAATGCCATGCAGTATATTTAAATACATTTTTGCTGTAAGGCAATCTCATGTCCTAAGATTGTTATAACTGTGGAGTGTTGTAGTGAGCCTAAGGAGTACTTAGGCATCTACTCTAGAAAGAAAGCTGGAATTCTTCTCACTCTGACTACCGTGATGTCTTGATTAAATATTACAGTCAAAGTAACGTCTACCCAAGTTGGCAGGCTATGTTTTTCCCCCTCCTCCCCCTCCCCATCCCCTCTGCCTTACCTCCTTCCCCTCCCCACAGCACCTGTATATACGTATATGTTTGTACATATTTATTACTCTATTTTATTTGTACATATTTATTCTATTTATTTTATTTTGTTAATATGTTTTGTTTTGTTCTCTGTCTCCAACTTCTAGACTGTGAGCTCACTGTTGGATAGGGACTGTCTCTATATGTTGCCAACGTGTACTTCCCAAGCACTTAGTACAGTGCTCTGCACACGGTAAGTGCTCAATAAATACAATTGAATGAATGAATGAATGAATGGTGAAAATGGTGTTGGGGAGATCTTTGGTGTTAATAATATTGATGGTATTATTTTTTCTTTGAAGGCAGTTATTAAGTGCTTACTATGTGCAAAGCACTGTTCCAAGTGCTGACATTTGAGAAGCAGCATGACCTAATGGAAAGAACTTGGGCCTGGGAATCAACGGACCTGGGTTATAATCCTGGCTCCACCGCTTATAGGCTCTGTGACTTTGGGGAAATCACTTAACTTCTCTGGGCCTTAGTTACCTCATCTGTAAATGGAGATTAAGACTTGGAGCCCAGTAGAATGTGGATGTTGTTTTTTATTTGTTTATATGTCTGTAATTTATTTACTAAGATATCTTTATTGATGTCTGTCTCCCCTTCTAGACTGAAAGCTCGTTTTGGACAGGGACTGTGTTTATTGTTATATTGTATTTTCCCAAGCACTTAGTGCAGTACTCTGCACACAGTAAGTGCTCAATAAATGATTGAATGCATTGAATGGATGAATGAAGGCCCAATCTGATTATCTAGTATCTATTTTATCACTGAGTACAGTGCATGGCACATAGTAAGCACATAACAAATACCTTTGGAAAAAGCAAAAAAAAAAAAAAAAAAGCACTTACTATCTACCAAGCACTACAGTTGAACAAGGGAAGCAATTTGATCTAATGGTTAAGTTACGGGCCTGAGAGCAAGAGGAATTGGATTCTAATCCCAGATCTGCAACTTGCCTGTTCTGTGACTTTGGGCAAGTCACTTTACTTCTCTCTGCCTGTTTCCTCAACTGTAAAATGGAGATTCACTTCCTTTTTTTAATGATACTTGTTAAGCATTTACTACAGTGCTTGGCATATAGTAAGTGCTCAACAAATACCATCATTATTATGTGTCAGGCACTATACTAAGTGCTGGAGTAGATAAAATGTAATCAGGTTGGATGCAGTCCATATAATAATGATGGCATTTATTAAGTGCTTACTATGTGCAAAGCACTGTTCTAAGCACTGTGGAGGTTACAAGATGATCAGGTTGTCCCACAGGGGGCTCACAGTCAATCCCCATTTTACAGATGAGGTAACTGAGGCACAGAGATGTTAAGTGACTTGCCCAAGGTCACACAGCTGACAATTGGCGGAGCCAGGATTTGAACCCATGACCACTGACTCCAAAGCCCGTGCTCTTTCCACTGAGCCATGCTGCTTCTCGTTACATGGGGCTCATGGTATTAATCGGCATTTTACAGATGAGATAACTGAGTCACAAAGAAGATAAATGACTTGCTCAAGGTCACACAGCAGGAAAGTGGTGGAGCTGGGATTAGAACCCAGGCCCTTCTGCCTCCCAGTCTCAGGCTCTATCCATTAGGCAACACTACTCCTCTCTCCTAATTAGACTATGAGCCCCATGTGAATCAATCAATCAGTGGTTAGGGACTGCATTCTACCTAATTTATGCCTCTGCTTTTAGAACAGTACTTGACACTTAGTAAGCTCAAATATGATTAATAAAAGGTAATCAGATCATTATGGTATTCACTAAATGCTTACTATGTGCCAGGTACTGTACTAAGATCTGGGGTGGATACAGGCAAATCAGGTAGGACACTGTCCCTGTCCCACAAGGGGCTCGCAGTCTCAATCCCCATTTTACAGATGAGTTCACTGAGGCCCAGGCAATTTAAGTGGCTTGCCCAAGGTCACACAACAGACAAGTGGTGGAGCCTGGATTAGAACCAGATTATAGTCCCTGACTGACACAGGGATCTCTTTCTAAAAAGGAGGGAGAATATGAACTTTATCTCCATTTTACAGATGATTAAAACTGTGAGCCCTCTGTGGGCCAGGGACTGTGTCCGATCTGATTATCTTGACTCTACCCAAGTTCTTAGAACAGTGTCTGGCACATGGAAAGCTCTTAACAAAAATTATCATTAAAAATGAGGCACGAAGAAGTTGTGACGTGCCCCTGTTTACTTGACTTGTTCTGTTTTGTTGTCTGTTTCCCCCTTCTAATGATAATAATGGCATTTATTAAGCACTTACTATTTGCAAAGCACTGTTCTAAGTGCTGGGGGTGGATATAAGGTTATCAGGTTGTCCCACGTGGGGCTCAGTCTTAATCCCCATTTTCCAGGTGGGGTAACAGGCACAGAGAACTTACATGGCTTGCCCAAAGTCACACAGCTGACAAGTGGCGGAGTTGGGATTTGAACCCATGACCTCTGACTCCAAAGCCCACGCTCTTTCCACTGAGCCATGTGACTTGTAGCGTGGGCTTGGCTTTCCACTGAGCCATGTGACTTGTCCAAGGTCACACAGCAGACAGGTGACCGAGTCGGGATTAGAACCCACATCCTCTGACTCCCAAGCCTGGGATCTTGTCTCTAAGTCATTTCTGCTTCTCAACTTATTCCAACTTACTGATTTATTTTTGTTTTGAACCAAAATAAGCCTAGTGCATTTCTTTATGAGAAAAATAAAGATTACCAATTCCTTCAGTCTTCTAGCCTGACAGAATAATAGTAAACTACTGAATTTGCCTCATGGACTATGTTGGATGTGACCACTACTACCAGTGTCAACATCGGTGTCATGGTGTTGTTGCATAGGGACCATCTCTATACGTTGCCGATTTGTACTTCCCAAGCGCTTAGTACGGTGCTCTGCACACAGTAAGTGCTCAATAAATAGGACTGAATGAATGACTGAATAATAACAACAGGCAAATGGTGGAGCCTGGTTTAGAACCCAGTTCTTTTGACTCCCCAACCTAAACTGTTTCTACTAAGCCATTCCATCTAGTGATGTTGTAGCTTTTCACAACCTGCCCCAGTGTGTGATTCAGCCACGTCTGCTGCGATAGTGGTAGAGCTGTTCTTCATGGATGTGTTAGAGATTCGGGGCTTTTAACATTTCATCTTCGGCATCCCACTACTTGATGGTGTTTCTTAGCTTTCTTTGCTTTCCCTTGGTCCAGGTGTTGTTGATTCAGTGCCGTTTGCTGCAAGTACAGCATTGATGTTGGAATCATTCTCATCTAAAGTTTCTGAGTATTTTCTCCTGGTAGTAACCGCAGTTTTAAAGGATACCTGGTAAAAGTAATCTTAGCTTTCTTTGCTTTCCCTTGGTCCAGGTGTTGTTGATTCAGTGCCGTTTGCTGCAAGTAGAGCATTGATGTTGGAATCATTCCCATCTAAAGTTTCTGAGTATTTTCTCCGGGTAGCACCCGTAGTTTTAAAGGTTACCTGATAAAAGTAATCTTAGCTTTTTTTACTTTCCCTTGGTCCAGGTGTTGTTAATTCAGTGCTGTTTGCTGCAAGTAGAGCATTGATGTTGGAATCATTCTCATCTAAAGTTTCTGAGTATTTTCTCCTGGTGGTACCCGTAGTTTTAAAGGCTACCTGGTAAAAGTAATCTTAGCTTTCTTTGCTTTCCCTTGGTCCAGGTGTTGTTGATACAGTGCCATTTGCTGCAACTAGAGCATTGATCTTGGAATCATTCTCATCTAAAGTTTCTGAGTATTTTCTCCTGGTAGCACCCATAGTTTTAAAGGCTACCTGGTAAAACATAATCTAGAGTGACACCCAATCAGTTGTCACTTAAGTAGATGAAGATGAGATCGCTTTTATTTTTTTTAAGGATAACTGTTAAGAACTTATTACATGCCAAGCACTGTACTAAGCACTCGGGGAGATGTAATATAATCAAGTTGGACACAGTCTTTGCCCTAAAAAGGGCTCACAGCTTTAATATGCATTTTACAGATGAAGCAACTGAGGCACAGAGAAATTAAGTGATTCACTTTCATTCCTTCATTCAATTGTATTGATTGAGTGGTTTCTGTGTGCAGAGCACTGTACTAACAGCTTGGGAGAGTACAATATGACAATAAACCAACACACTCCCTGCCCATAATGAGCTCACAGTCTAGAGGGGGAAACAGATAATAATATAAATCAATAAATAACAGATATTTACATAAGCGCTGTGGGGCTGGGAAGGCAGATGAATAAAGCGAGCAAGTCAGGGTGAAGTAGAAGGGATTGGGAGAAGAGGAAAGGAGGGCTTATTCAGGGAAGGCTTCTTGTGCTTAGAACAGTGCTTTCACATAGTGCTTAATAAATATTATTATTATTATTATTAAAGGCACTGGAGAGGTTACAAGGTGATCAGGTTGTCCCACGGGGGGCTCACAGTCTTCATCCCCATTTTTCTTCATCCCCATTTTACAGATGAGGTAACTGAGGCCCAGAGAAGTGAAGTGACTTGCCCAAAGTCACACAGCTGATAAGTGGTAAGCATTTATCCTACCTACAGCCTCTTTAGCGCTCAAGCACCTATGCCTGATCTTTTTATTTATCTGGAATTTTTTTAAACCTTTGTCCCCCTCATTAAAGTGTCAGCTCCTTGGGGGCAGGGAACATGTTATTGAACTTTACTTCCCAAATGCTTTGGACAGGACTCAAAACCAAGATAGTGCTCAATAAATGCTGCTACTGCTATTACTACTACTATTATGACTTTTACTAATCAATCAATCGTATTGAGCACTTACTGTGTGCAAAACACTGTACTAAGCGCTTGGGAAGTACAAGTTGGCAACATATAGAGATGGTCCCTACCCAACAGTGGGCTCACAGTCTAGAAGAGTGGGCTTACAGTCTAGAAGACTACTACTATTATTATTATTACTACTATTATTAGTAGTATTACTACTATTACTACTACTATTATGACCACTACTACTACTACTACTACTACTGTTACTACATTTTTGCCTCATTTTTCAAATGAAAAAAACAAAGGCAAAGAGAGGTTAAGTGACTTGTCCAAGGTCACACAGCAGGTAGATTGGGACTTCCATTCTTCTCTTTGCACAAGGTCCCATCGTATATTAAACTGTGAGCATCTTAGCAACTGTGCAACTTCTGTAATAATGCTTTTCTCCTTGGATTTGAATTTTCAATTCTAATTCAATTCAATCACTAACTATAAGCAAATTTCAGGACCAGTGCCCACGTGAAGTTTATCTAACTGTATTCAATTTCATTCGCTTTGAGGGTCAGAATAACACGCATTGCATAAAATTATAGGAAACCTAAGCTGAAGTCTTACTTTGAGGTATTTTGAATATCAAATGGTTTAATTTGAAGAAAACAATCTAATTTAATGTCATATGTGCTGGTAATTATAAATCAGTTGTGAATGAAAATGAAGGACAGCAGAAAATTTATTGATAAAGCACAAGCTCATCATACTTAAATACGGGGGTGTCATTGGCATAGCTACAAAAACATGCAGGGGATTTTAGAGCTGATGTTGAATTTACCTCTTTCCATAGAAATAATTTTCCCTTCTGTTCTAGGATAATCAGCTATTATTCAACCAACCTTCTGAATCATTCATTAAGAACCCCTCATTCTCATCTTTCAGACTGAAAAATCGCCTAATATGGGAATGGAAATCTTTTCAATTCCAAATTTAATTTGCCTCAGTGGTAGGATCAGCAGTGTGCATCTCCTAATGAATACAACCTCGGGACTGACCGACATTTCATTTTTATCTCTGAAAATTCTGTCAACATTCCCGTTTAATGCACACGGGCATCCCTTGGCTAACATCGTTGCCATCTGCCTGGATGGCCAAGTGTCTGCTCATAAATCGGTTGGGCCATTTCACCAAGGCTCAAGTGCCAAGGCACAATGGCTTTAAAAGGGCAGATGGGCAGGTCAGCGTATGCCCTATTGCCTATAAGAATCAATCAATCAATCAATTGTATTTATTGAAGCGCTTACTGTGTGCAGAGCACTGTACTAAGAGCTTGGGAAGTACAAGTTGGCAACATACAGAGACAGTCCCTACCTAACAGTGGGCTCACAGTCTAAAAGTTCCTTTCTCCCTACATAAAGAGAAAGGAGTTCCTTATAGATGGTATGTAGATCTATATTGTATCCATCTGTAGAGCTGGGTAAGTTCCTTGTGGGCAGGGAATGTGTCTGTTGTTCATTCATTCAATCATATTTATTGAGCGCTTACTGTGTGCAGAGCACTGTACTAAGCACTAGATAATAATGATGGCATTTGTTAAGCATTTACTGTGTGCCAAGCACTGTTCTAAGCATTGGGGTGACATACAAGGTAATCAGATTGTCCCACGTCTGTCTCACAGTCTTCATCCCCATTTTACAGATGAGGTAACTGAGGCACAGAGAAGTGAAGTGACTTGCCCAAAGTCACCCAGCTGACAAGTGGCGGAGCCGGGATTAGAACCCATGACCTCGGACTCCCAAGCCTGGGCTCTTTCCACTGAGCCATGCTGCTGCTTATTGTACTCTCCCAAGTGTGCTCTGCACACACTAAGTGCTTAATAAATATGATGAATGGATAAAAACTCAACTGTAAGGTCACTTTTGGCAGGGAACGTGCTTACCATCTCGGTTGAATTGTACTCTCCCAAGCGCTTAGTACAGTGCTCTGAATGAAGTAATACCATTGTCTCTTCCCTGCCACAGGAACTGCTGGAGAAATGCCAACAGGATTTCAAAGATGCTGTCATCAACATTAGCACCAGAAGCACACCTGGATTTTGAAAACCACTACTGCTTTTGACCAATTTATCGAAATCCTGAAATAATCCCATGATTACATGGCTGGATCATGATACAGAAGAGGTCTCATTTGATCATCATGGTATTTGCTAAGTGCTTACTATGTGTCAACCATTGTTCTAAACACTAGGATAGACACAACAAGTTAATCATATAGAATATAGTCCCTGTCCTACACAGAACTCACAGTTTAAATAGGTAGGGAGGACAATTTACAGATTTATTCAATTTGCAGATTTATTCAATTTACAGATAAGGGAACTGAGGCCCAGAGAAGTGAACTGACTTGCCCAAGTTCTCACAGTAGGTAAGTGGCAGAGCCAGGATTAGAACCCAGGTCCTGAGACTCCTAGGCCCATGCTGTTTCCCCTAAAAACCAATCCTATTTCCCTGTGATCCTTTTTCTATCATTGGAAAAGTGACTTTCTGAATTAGAATCAGTCAATCAACTTACAGTATTTACTTATTTACTGTGTACTTCGGGCAAAGTGTTATATTATTCAATCAGTGGTATTTATTGAGTGCTGACTGTGTATGCAGCACTGTACTAAGAGCTTAGGAAAATACGATGTAATTCATTTGGTAGAAATCTTTCTTTCCCACAGGGAGCCACTGTACTAAGTGCTTCAGAGAAGCAGCATGGTGTAGCAGATAAAACATGGGCCCAGGAGCCAGAAGGTCATGAGTTCTCATCCCGGCTCTGCCACTTGTCTGCTATGTGACCCTGGGCAAGTCACTTCACTTCTCTGTGCCTCAGTTCCCTCATCTGTAAAATGGGGATTAAGACTGTGAGCCTCATGTGGGACAGGGACTGTGGCCAACCCCATTTTCTTGTATCTACCCCAGCTTTTAGTACAGTGCCTGGCATATAGTAAGCACTTAATAAATACCACATTATTATTTATTAACTTTTATTAATATTAATGTATTAATTTGTTAACATTATTATTTTTACTATTATTATCTAGGGCGATACTACATCCAGCTTCTAGAATGATTCCATTGGACCAGGCAGGTATTTAACGTCTCTGTGCCTCAGTTACCCCATCTGTAAAATGGGGAGTAAGACTGTGAGCCCCATGTGGGATAACCTGATTACCTTGTATGTACCCTAGTGCTCAAAACAGTGTTTCGCATATAGAAAGTGCTTAATAAATACCACACTTGTCATTATTATTTTTATTATTATTATCTAGGGTGATGCTATGTCCAGTTTCTAGAATGGTTCTATAGTTAGTGAATAACAAATACCATAATAATGATAATAATAATTAACCAGGCAGGTACTTAATAATAATAATAATTGGCATTTGTTAAGCACTATGTGCAAAGCACTGTTCTAAGCGCTGGGAAGGATACTGGGTGATCAGGTTGTCCCACGTGGGGCTCACAGTCTTAATCCCCATTTTGCAGATGAAGTAACTGAGGCCCAGAGAAGTTAAGGGACTTGCCCAAGATCACACAGCAGACATGTGGAAGAGTTGGGATTCAAACCCATGACCTCTGACTCCAAAGCCCGTGCTCTTTCCACTGAGCCACGCTGCTTCTCTAATTTCTTAACTTCTCTGTGCCTCAGTTACCCCATCTGTAAAATGGGGAGTAAGAATGTGAGCCCCACGTGGGACAACCTGATTACTTTGTATGTACTGTGGCTCAGTGGAAAGAGCATGGGCTTCGGAGTCAGAAGTCATGGGTTCAAATCCCCACACCGGCAACTGTCATCTGTGTGACTTTGGGGAAGTCACTTAACTTCTCTGTGCCTCAGTAACCTTATCTGTAAAATGGGGATTAAAACTGTGAGCCACCTGTGGAACAACCTGATCCACCTTGTAACCTCCCCAGTGCTTAGGACAGTGCTTTGCACATAGTAAGTGCTTAACAAATACCATTATTTTTATTATTATTACCCTCGCACTTAGAACAGTGCTTGGCACATAGTAAGTGTGAAACAAACATCATTATCATTGTTATTATGATACATTCACATCAAATGACAGGAAAACTCCCAAATTGATGAGCTTCTGGAGTGTCATCAGCACACCTACTTTGAAACAGTGGCCATCATCTCACACCTTTAAAGGAGAACAAATAGTAGTAATTATAGTACTCCCCCTCTAGATTGTGAGATTCCCGTGGGCAGGAAGCACGTCTAACTGCTCTGTTTTATACACTCTTCTAAGCATTTAGTACAGTGCTCTGCCCTCAAAAGTTAGCACTCAATAAATATCATGGATTAACTGATTGGTTTCTTGCCTATCTTTAAACCAAACCTCATTTATGCCATTCACCAAGCTCGAAAACTACAATGAACACCAGTGATTGATTAGTAGTACTTATTAAGTGCTTACTGTGCAGAATGCTATATTAAGTGCTGGGAGAGAATACACAGCTATAATTATTCATTCATTCAATCGTATTTATTCATTCAATCATATTTATTGAGCACTTACTGTGTGCAGAGCGCTGTACTAAGTGCTTGGGAGGTACAAGTTGGCAACATATAGAGATGGTCTCTACCCAACAGCAGGCTCACAGTCTAGAAGGGGGAGACAGACAACAAAACATGTGGACAGGTGTCAAGTCATCAGAATAAATAGAAATAAAGCTAGATGCACATCATTAACAAAATAAATAGAATAGTAAACAGGTACAAGTAAAATGGAGTAATGACCCCATGAACCCACTCGTATCCTCATACAACCCCGTGAACTCTCTGTGACCCCCATTTGTGTCCTCAGATGACCCCATTTTCACTTATGAATTTGGGAAAATTTTCAGAAAGCAGTTTAATGTCCTATTTCACCTCAAATGACCCCATGAACTCTCTGTGACCCTATTCGTGTCCTCAGATGACCTCCTGAACTCTCTGTAACCTCATTTGTGTCCTCAGGTGACCTATTTTTACTTTTGAAATTGAGAAAATTTTCAGGAAGTGGTTTAATGTCCCATTTCACCTCAAATGACCCCCTAAACTCTCTGTGACCCCACTCATGTCCTCAGATGACCCCATGAACTCTCTGTGACCCCATTTATGTCCTCAGATGACCCCACGTTCACTTATGAATTCAGGAAAAATTTCAGAAAGCAGTTTAATGTCCCTTTTCACCTCAAATGACCCCATGAGCTCCCCATGACCCTATTCGTGTCCTCAGATGACCTCATTAACTCTCTGTGACCTCATTTGTGTCCTCAGATGACCCCATTTTCATGTTTGAAATTGAGAAAAATTTCAGAAACTTGTTTAATGTCCTATTTGACCTCAAATGGCCCCATGAACTCTGTGACTCCACTCGTGTTCTCAGATGACCCTATGAACAATCTGTGACCCCATTTGTGTCTTCAGATGACCCCACTTTCACTTGCCTGCTTTGTGACCTTGGCCATGTCTCACATTGCTTCTCTGGGCCTCAGTTCCCTCATCTGGAAAATGGGGATGAAGAACTGGGAGCCCACTGGGGGCCTGGGACCGTATCCAACCTGCTTAACCTGTAAATACCCTGGCACTTAGGATGGTGCCAGAGACATAGTAAGCCCCTAACAAACACTGGCGTCATGATTGTCGTTACTGTTAGGGGAAGACAAGGGAGCTCACACTGTATGAGTATAGGTGGGGAGAAGGGAAAAGGGACAGTTACAACACGAATGACGAAACATTGCAACACAACATAAAAGAATACACAAAACAAAATCAAAATAGGAGGGTGCTTATGCTAGAGGAGCAGAATTTCAGGTACCCAGGTTCAGAATTTGGTGGCCACAGGTTCCCCACAGAACTGCTATGTTCTGGTGTCCTGAAGTGGGAAGACTTGACTGAGGGAAAGAAGAAAGAAATGTTTTAAAGACACAATCTACTGCAGATGATGAGATATAACTTTGTAAGGAGGGAGACAGCCACAGCAGACACGTGATCACCTAGTTCTGGCATCTGGTTATTAAAAACGTGGTGACTTCCTTAAAGTTGAAGCTTTGGAAAGATTGTGCTACCCAGAGCAGAATCACAAACCGAGTCAGAATATGGCGATAGCAAATTCTACAGCACAGCAAGACTACTTTTTCATCTGTATTTGATGTTGATTAAAGTCCTAAATCAAGTACAAAGGAAGTAGACAATGAAAATCCACACATAAAAAGCACTTTCAAGAGGAATCTTAAAAACATTCTTGAAAGCTACAGTGAAAGTGAAAAATGTCCTGGACCCATAAAATAGAATAAATATAAAAATAAAACCCACCAAGCCTCTTGTGGGAGAGTTAAATCTTTGGTGAAAATTGGCATTAGTCTATTAGACATTGCCCAGGACAGCTGTGAGTCTGAACTGTACAACAGCTTTGTACAATTAAACCAATATCAGGGATGCCATTCAGATAAAATTGGCATTTTTAATGAATACAGTTCAAAAATCTACTGATGCTTAGTTTCCCTTGAATACTTTTCCTTTCGGTTTACTTTTCGAAGTGCTATATGGCTCCAATACTCACATGAACAAGTCTATTGTATTTACAGTGGCCTATCTGATGAATTAAATTGCATTAGTGTTTTACCCAAATTTTAAATAGACCTGCATGATGGCAAACTGAATGACGAACAGAGTTCTTTCGAAAGTTACTGTTCTCTAAATCTGAATCTTCTGCTTGACATTTCCCATCAATCTAAAAAAATGCAATGAAAACATACATTGAAGAAGGAAAATCTAGAGTCATGAATGCCAGGTTTGTACATCTCATGATTTGCACACATTAGCTCACAACTCCAGAATGAATTGAGTCTCGGATAAAAGAAAACTTTTTTTTTTTTTTTGGTAAAATGCAATGATCAGCAACAGCTGAGCTTAGATGTACAATGGTTAGTTTCAAATTGTTGGACATTATGTAAACAGCAAACTCTGATGACGTTATTACATCATGCCAAACAATCAATTTAGGGTCTTATTGTCATTTAAACAAACAATGAATTGTTGAATCTCTGATTTCTATGTCAACAAGACAGATGTCTTGTTTCCATGCAAATCTGTTACCCAGCCAGATGGTTCAATTTTGTTTGACATATTTTGAGCACTCAAATTTACCTGCAGGTCTCAGAGGGTGAACAGGAAATGGTACCTTGAGCAGCAGATGCGGTGACTGAGAAAATGAGAATGAACTTCATAGGGTTGAGGTAGCCTGAACCTGATGCTCTAGCAGGATCACGTTGTGTCTGAAAAATTCCAGCTAGTCCTTTGACTCCCAGAAGTTGCCCATTTTTAAGGTGGTAAGATTTCATCTTCACTTTGCTTTGCATGAGAGCGGAGCATCTTGCAAGAAATATGGGCAAATTGTCTTTCAGATCTAGGGTTGTACGATCTACTAAGCTCATTATCCCAGGTACCTGTCTCAGGAATAAATCAGGGCAAAGGATATGTTTAATGAAAAAAAAAAAAGACACACTGGGATCGCTTCAAAAACTCTCCCTGCAGAAATCCCAGATGGCTCTGAGCTCCCTGGGAAGAAAATATTGTTCTCATATGTGTTAGCAAGAGAATCTCAAAGAAAAAATTATTTCCTTCCACTTCTACTGGAATATAAGCTCCTTGAGGTTAAGGACCATGTCTACCAAATGTATAGTGTGATTATTATTATTATCAGCATCATTATTATTATTGCTCTTATTATCATCATCATCATATTTGTTAAGTGCTTACTATGTGTTCAGCCCTGTTCTAAGCTCTAGGGTAAGTACAAGTTAATCAGCTCAGATATAGTTCCTGTCCCACAAAGGGCACGCAATCTAAATAGGAGGGAGAAGCAGCATGGCTCAGTGGAAAGAGCCCAGGCTTGGGACTCAGAAGTCATGGGTTCTAATCCCGGCTCCGCCACTTGTCAGCTGTGTGACTTTGGGCAAGTTGCTTAACTTCTCTGTGCCTCAGTTATCTGTAAAATGAGGATGAAGACTGTGAGCCCCATGTGGGACAACCTCATTACCTTGTATATACCCCAGTGGTTAGAACAGTGCTTGGTACATAGTAAGCACTTAATAAATTCATCTATTCAATCATATTTATTGAGAACTTACTGTGTGCAGAGCACTGTATTAAGTACTTGGGAAGTACAAATCAGCAACATATAGAGATGGTCCCTAACCCACAACAGGCCACAAATACCATCATTATTATTACTACTGTTATTATTATTATCATTATTATTATTATGTGCTTGCTGTGGGTAGAGAACTGTACTAAGTGATGGGAGTGACTGCCCAGGAGGGAATTAGACATGACCCCTGTTCTTTGGAGGGGAATGCTCACCCACTAAGAATATAAGTGCAGAGAAGAGACTGGAGGCAGACACTTTAGTAATGAGGAAATAGTCAAACAAAAAAACTGGACAAAACACATAGACAACTATACAAAATAAAACCAAAATCAGTATGGTGCTGTGCCTAGAGGAGATGAATTTCAGTCTCCTCATAACTATGGAGTCCAAGGCACATATGTAACCACAGAGACTGCTATAGATGGCTAGGAAAGGGATGCGGTTAGAACTTCTTACCACATTTTTTCCTCTTTAGTTTTCAGTCTTCTGGGTTTCACATGTTGATGTCCTCATTCTCCACCTCCTCCCCCACCCTGTCTTTCTCTTTCACTCTGTTTTTCCCTTTCTCCTACTCTCCGTCTCCGTCACTCTCCTTCTTTCCATTCCTCTCTCTTTCTCTTATGTTTATCTTTCCCTGCTTTCAGGAAGTGACAGTGGGGAATTTTCCAAGTGGTCACACTGTGAAAGTTCCAGGCACGGACCCCTTACAATTCTCCCCTTTAGCCCCTTTCTGGAGTTGAGGAACTGAACACTATTTATGGATGACAGTTGGCCACCCAAGGCTGGTCCACTGGTGGACTGACTGATCTGGAAACCCACGCATAACCAGGACAGAGGAAACAGAAGGAAGCAGTGTGGCTTAGCAGATGGAGCATGGTCCCGGAAATCAGAAGGATCTGGGTTCAAATCCCAGCTCCACTACACGTCTGCTGGGTGACCTTCATGTCACTTAACGTCCCTGGGCCTCAGTTACCTCCCTGGGATAAAGAGTGTGAGCTCCATATATGACAGGGACTGTATCCAACCTGATTAACTTGTAACCGCCCCAGTGTGTAGAATGGTGCTTGGCACATAGTAAATGCTTAACATGTACCGTAGTAATAATAATTATCATTATTCTTAAGGAAGAGGCCCAAGGCTGGGTGGGTTGGGTTGGGGAGAGGAGAATAAGACAAGGGAGGAGAGAGAGGAGGAGGTGACATATAGCAGGAAGAAAGAGGAGGAAAATGGCACTTGAAGTTATAGAGGTGTAGAGAGAAAGTAAAGAGCAGCTGAATAATGGCAGTGTGTAAGAATGATGATATTTATTAGGTACTTACTATGTGCCAAGCACTGTTCTAAGCTCTGGGAGAGGTAAGAGGGAGTTAAGGGAATGTTAATAATCATTGTTATAGTTGTTAGGCGCTTACACTGTGCCATTCACTGTTCTAAGCACTGGGGTAGATACGAAGTAATCATAACAAGCACAGTCCTTACCTCATATGGGGCCCCCAGTCTAAGGGGGGAAGGAGAACAAGTATTGAATCCCCCTTTTAGAGATGATGAAATGGATGCAGAGAAGTTAAGTGACTTTCCCAAGGTCACACAGCAAGCAAGTGGCAGAGTTACAGTAGAACCCCGGTTCTTTAACTCCCGGCCCCGTGACCTTTCCACTAGGCCACGAGGGGAAGTAGAGGTAGAGTTCTTGATGGTGAAAAATCTACCAGCGATGTCCTGGTGAAAGTCACCAGCCGGTCAAATATTGCTTCTTGTGGGTAGGGATCATGTCCACCAACTGTACTGAACACCAACTAAGCGTTTAGAACAGAGCTCTGCATAGAGTAAGTGCATAATAAATGCCATTGATAAATTGATTGTGGTAAACATACGGGCATCGTGTATATTCACGTTTACTTACAGTACATTTTCCTTTCACACCATCACTGGCTGTTATCTTGCAATCACAATGTGCATATTCATCAGCTGTCAAATTTATTCCATTCCAGTTTCTGTGGCTCCACGGTGTATTCTTCTATCAAAATTCCCTATGAGGGCACAAGCTAGCTCAACATAATTAACTCTCTTTTGAATCTCTTCTAAGATGCAAGCTTAGTTCCTGGCCTTTTGTGTTATCATTCTTCCCGTGGATAAAAATAGCCTACTTTCTTTTCTGCTGCCTTTTGATTGAGCTGACTCATCTCTGCTATGCTCACTTTATTGGGTGGCATAGAACATAAAATCTTTTGTATAGGTAGATACATATTGCAAACACTTCCAATTCATCGAGAAACTCCTCCAACTCAACAAGCTTCTTTAAAAGTCTTTGAGGTTGTCGTCCTAAAACTGCTTTATGCAGGTGCCAGGTCTCTAGAGACACCCACAAAAGGACATAAAAATGTTTATAAACTCTGCAGGTGCAGTACTGCGCTCTGGACTTGCAATAGAGCCGAAGAAAATAGAAGCTACGAAGCAGCCCCCACCCACCATGAAAACCTTTACACAGTGAAACGTTTCCACCAACATCCCCGAATTTAAATCTGTTCCTCATTCCTAATTTCTTCTACCTTGGCAATAAGCTGACCAACGGTGTATGGAAAAATGAGGACATGCAAGACAGAAGAGAAAACATCCAGCCTGGCTCTTTTCAGATTGGAACTGTTCCCGAAGCCCAGTTTCAGCACATTCTCCTGATTGCCAAATGGCATTTTTAAGCGCTTACTATGCTCCAGACACTGTTCAAAGCACTGGGGTAGATAGAAGATTATCAGGCTGGACACAGTCCCTGTCCCACGTGGGGCTCATAGTTTTAATCCTCGTTTTTCAGATGAGGTAACCGAGGCACGGAGAAGTCAATTGACTTGTCACACAACAGACAAATGGTGGAGCCGGGATTAGACCCCACGTCCTCCTGACCCCCAGGTCTGTGCTCTATTCACTAGGCCATCCTGTTTCAGGCATTTCAGGCTTTTCAATCCTCCCTACTCTTTTCCGGAAGGAGAGTTGGCACGGTGACAGTCAGACTTTAAAAGTTTTAGGCACCAGACACTCCATTTGGGGGTCTGAGGCAGGCCTTTGTGTGAAACCACAGGGTGTCAGAAAACCTCCCCCAGACGTTATTCTGTTTCCAACTGGGCTGACATTGAGACAAAAATCTAATTGCAAATCCTTATAGGTCCTTTATGCACCAGGGAGACAGAAACTATTCTCCTGGATAAGAGCTGTCAATCAAACTGATGTGTCACCATTCTGGAGCTAGGCCTGAAGATGTAAGCTCCAGGGAATAAAGCTATTCAGCAGCTCAAGCATGACTGCCTTCCTCAAATTCTATTTCTTTTCTCGTAATTTGCCTCCTCTCATATAATTCCAAATGATTCACTCAGTGCCCGGTAGGGTCAGGTCAGCTCCACCACTGAAGTGACTCAATTCCGTCTGTATCTGACGCGAGGCCTGAGGGAAGTAGCAAAGGCTCATCAGGATGGTTTGCAATTCCCCCTGTGCCCTGAAAAATCACGTCCACCTCAAAAAGGTACTGGGGGCCCTAGAAGCGTGATGTCTCTGTGACTTTTCAACACGGCTTTGGCATTTTGAGAGATCGTACAGGCATCACATCAGAGTGACAGATTAACTGATCAAGTCTGCAATTAGTCCATCAGTCAGTCGGCCAATCCTATTTATTGAGCACTTACTTTGTGCAGAGCACTGGACTAAGCACTTAGGAGAGTACAATATAACAATATAGCAGACACATTCTTTGCCCACAGTGAGCTCACAGTCTAGAGGGGAAGACAGACATTAATATAAATAAATTAAATTACAGATATGTACATAAGTGCTATGGGGTTGGGAGGAGGGATCAATCAATCAATCAATCGTATTTATTGAGCGCTTACTGTGTGCAGAGCACTGTACTAAGTGCTTGGGAAGTACAAGTTGGCAATATATAGAGACAGTCCCTACCCAACAGTGGGCTCACAGTCTAGAAGGTGGGCTCACAGTCTTTAAGGGAGCAAGTCAGGGAGAGGCAGAAGGGAATGGGAAAAGAGGGCTTAGTCAGGGAAGGCCTCATGGAGGAGATATGCCTTCCTCAAATTCTATTTCGCTTCAGCGGTGGAGATGACCTGACCCTACCAGGCACTGAGTAAATCATTTGGAACTATATGAGAGGAGGCAAATTATGAGAAAAGAAAAGAAATAGGCTTTGAAGGTGGGGAGAGTCATTGTCTTTCAGATATGAAGAGGGAGGGCAAGCCAGGACAGAGGCAGGATGTTGGCTAGAGGTTGGCAGCAGGATAGGGGAAACTGAGGAACAGTGAGAAGGTTAACATTAGAAGAGCACAGTGTGAGGGCTGGGTTGTCGTAGATTAGTGAGGTGAGGTAGGAGGGGGCAAGGTGATTAAAATCCAGTGGTAAGGAGTTTCTGTTTGATGTGTAGGTAATAATAATGATCATAGCACTTACCATTTAATAATAAGAATAATACTTATGGTATCTGTTAAGTGCTTACTATGTGTCAAACACCATTCTAAGCACTGGGGCAAGGCAGTCAGGTTGTCCCCCATAGGGCTCATAGTTGTAATCCCCATTTTACAGGTGAGGTGATTGAGGCACAGAAAAGTGAAATGACTTGCCTAAGGTCACACAGCAGACAAGTGGTGGATCCGGGATTAGGCCCGTGGTCTATCCATTAAGTCACCCTGTTTCTTGTGATATAAGGAATATGTGAATTGAAATAGTACGTGGGCTGAAATTAAGAACAAACTTCCCAGGTCACTCTCTTCCCACTAAACCAAGCTTTAGTGATAGAAATTAAAGGATGTTGAACTACTTCTTTTACTGCTAAATCAAAAGTACCAGGGTTTTGACTAATGTACTCGGAACTGTGTTTCCGAGGACACATGACCACTATAAGTAAAATGTTTTAGTACAGTGCTGAAGCATACAATTCTTGATATATTTTAAAAGCCAAACTACATTTTACTGGAAGAGTCTAGTTTTCTGTCTAAGAGTGAATGCAACAGCTTTCGAAATGGAAATTGGTATTTGCGTCTTCTTCTGACTTGTTTAGCAAACATTTGTAAGGCATAGGCATTAGCAAATAATTTACTTTTATTAGACTTTCTCTAAGGATGCAATAAATCACTGTTTCCATTTGTAGAGCATTATTACCAGTGATTTAACTGAATAAATTTTACCTCGTGGCCTGATAGAGTGAAAGGTTAATGGCATAATGATTTCCTATAAAACCAATAGTAGACTTTCACCAACCTTCAGACAGCAGGTGGTAAATTAGCAGGTAATAAAGTATGCACATAATCTACATTTGCAGCCCAATAAATAATATTCAAAAGCTGTTGTAGTTAACAATATATTATTGAAACTGGAATTTCACAGGTACAAATTCACAGGTACTGAATGCAACATTGAATAGTAATAACTTTCAGCCCTGTTATAAATAATGTCGTGACAGACAACTAAAATTGGATTATGGCAATATTGGTAAATTTTACATCCCATTTGAAAGAGAAAATTCCAAAGGGGGGAAATTTGTCATCTAGGCCTACTCATTAGGAGAAGCAGCGTAGCTCAATGGAAAGAGCATGGGCTTGGGAGTCAGAGGTCATGGGTTCAAATCCTGGCTCTGCCAATTGTCAGCTGTGTGACTTTGGGCAAGTCACTTCACTTCTCAGTGCCTCAGTTGCCTCATCTGTAAAATGGGGATTACGAGTGTGAGTGTAGGACAACCTGATCACCTTGTACCCTCCCCAACGCTTAGGACAGTGCTTTGCACATAGTAAGTTCTTAACAAATGCCATTATTATCATCATTATTAGCATATGGCATTTACTCTGCTAAACCATTAGAGGTGTCTGTATTTGGACTTCAGGGAAGAAAATTAGAAAAAAATACTAATGTGCAGCCGTACTTGAAAGAAAAAAAGCAACCCTAAAATAATGGGCTACCACTTGCTGGGAAAATTAAACATATCATCAAGGTATTCTTACAACTAGAGGCGTTAATTATCTATGTATCTGCAAGAGTTACATAATTGAAAAATGTGTTGATTCTCTGCAGTGATATGAAGTAATGTTGCATTTCGGGATAATTAAATCTAAATACTGTTAGAAAAAAACACTTTTAATTAGCATTCTTTTCATACACTACTTGAAAAGCATTTCCACAAATTCCAATCTCAGCCTCTAGTGGAAAGTGTTCCTCACTAAGGAACATTTTTCGCTTTCTTACACAGCAGAACAGGGAAAACCCTGGGAGAATTCCCTTCGGTTCAAGTCGTACACATCGGTGACAACAAGTAAAACAACTTTGTAAGAGAGAGAGATAATGAATGCTGTGGTTTGGAAAATGAATCACCTGTAGATATTCCAAATAGCTGAAACTGCTATGATGAGCGAGACAGAGTTTGTGGTCCTGAATTACCCAGTGTGACAAACTGTAATCCAAGAAAGCATTTGGATTACTGATTAACTCACCAGGAGCCTCTGTTCCTATAAAATACAGCCTAGTCAATCAACCAATTAATCAACAGTATTTACTGAGTGGCTATTAAGTGCAGACCTCTGTACTGAGTAAATGCTCAATAAATGTCATTGATAGAATGATTGATTGACAAATTCATAAGTGCTTTGGGAAGCATTATTATTATTATCAACTGCCATCATGTCCTTTCCAATTCATAGCCACTCCGTGGGTATGCTTTGTCTAGAACCACCTGTCCTCTGCCATAATCTATAACCTTTCTAATAATAATGATAATAATGGTATTTATTAAGGTGCTTACTATTGTGTTAAGCACTGTTCTTGTATCTGGGGTAGATACAAGGTTATCAGGTTGTCCCACGTGGGGTTCACAGTCTTAATCCCCATTCTACAGATGAGGGAACTGAGGCACAGAGAAGTTAAATGACTTGCCCAAGGTCACACAGCAGACAAGTCGTGGAGCTGGGATAGGAGCCCACGTCCTCTGATTCCCAAGCCCTGGCTCTTGCCAGTAAGCCATGCTGCTTCTCCAGCATGATGATGATGATGCTGACAATGTAAGCAGAGAACAAGTCTGCCAGCTCTGTTATATAGTACTCTCGCAAGCACTTAATACAATGCTCTGCACACAATAATAATATGTAAAAAAATTTGGCTAAGAAGTAGAGTGGCGTAGTGGAGGACTAGGCATCAGAGGACCTGGGGTCTAATTCCAGCTCCTCCACTTTACAATAATAATAATAATAATAATGGTATTTGTTAAACGCTTAGTATGTGTGAAGCACTGTTCTAAGCACTGGGGGGATACAAGGTGATCAGGTTGTCCCACGTGGGTTTCACAGTCTTAATCCCCATTTTCCAGATGAGGTAACTGAGGCCCAGAGAAGTTAAGTGACTTGCCCAAAGTCACACAGCTGACAAGTGGGGGAGCCGGAATTAGAACCCATGACCTCTGACTCCCAAGCCCGTGCTCTTTCCACTGAGCCATGCTTGTCTGCTGAATGACTTTGGGCAAGTCACTTAACTTCTCTGTGCCTCAGTTACCTCATCTGGAAAATGGGGATTAAGACTATGTGGGACAGGGATGGTGCCTAACACAGTTATCTTGTATCTACCCCAGACTTTAGTAGTGTTCGGCATATAGTAAATCACTTAACTGGTCTAGTGGATAGAACACAGGCCCGTGAGTCATAAGGAACTGGGTTTTAATCCTGGCTATGTCACCTGTTGTAGGCTGGATGACCTTGGTTGTATCAGTTAACTCCTCCATGCCTCAGTTATCCCATCTGTAAAATGGGGATTAAGACTGGCAGCCCCATGTGGGATGTGAACTGTGTCAACCTGATTAGCTTGTATCTGTTCCAGCACTTAGAACAGTGGTTGACACATATTAAGCGCTTAACAAATGCATAATAGTAATAATAATAATAATGATGGCGTTTGTTAAGTGCTTACTATGTGCAAAGCACTCTTCTAAGCGCTGGGGAGAATACAAGGTGATCAGGCTGTCCCACGGGGGACTCACAGTCTTAGTCCCCATTTTCCAGTTGAGGTAACTGAGGCCCAGAGAAGTGAAGTGACTTGCCCAAAGTCACACAGCTGACAAGTGGCGGAGCCGGAATTAGAATCCATGACCTCTGACTCCCAAGCCTGGGCTCTTTCCACTGAGCCATGCTGCTTCTCTATCATCATCATCAATCTTCTCTTCTCTATCTTCTCTATCATCATCATCAACGTCATTAACAGATATCATTAAAAAAATGCCTGGAACCATCATGGTGGCCATTTGGATTGAAAAGAAATGCTGGCTTCTGAAAATGTTGACATCAGTAAATCAATCAATAGTACTTACTGCGAGCTAACTGTATGCAGATTCCTGTGGTAATGGCTTAGGAGAATAGAATACAACAGAGAATTGTTCCAATCCTTACTTCACTCTGAGAAGAAATTCATGTCTTCCCAAGTCCTCAAAAACCTCCAGTGGTTGCCCTGCAATCTCTGCATCAAACAGAAACTCCTTACCATCAGTTTTGAAACACTCAATCATCTTGCCCCCTCCTCTCCTACCTGGATGATTTCCTAGTACAATCCATGGGCTTCACTGCTTCAACTTACTCACCGTACCTCAATTTTATCTTTCACTAGCTACCCTTTGCCCGTTTCCTCCCACTTCCCTGGAACTCTTAGAACAGTGCTTAGAAAATTGCTGGACGCATAGTAAGTGTTAAACAAATAACTGAAAAAATTCCTTTCTCTTTCATTTCCAACCATGGACTGTAGTCCCTCTAGACTGTTAGCTCCTAGTGGGCAGGGACGGGTCTCCAGCTCAGTTATTTTGTACTCTCCCAAGCTCTTTAAAGAGTGCTCCTCACAGAGTGAGTCTTCAATAACTAACACTGGTTGATTGGAAAGTAAACATCTTATGAGCAGGGGTCAGGACACCCCACTCTGTTGTAGTCTCTTAAACTACTGCCAGGAACACAAACAATGACTCTCTACCCCCTTCAAAGCCTTATTGAGGGCACATCTCCTCCTAGAAGCCTTCCCTGACTAAGCCCTCCTTTTCTCTTCTTCTCCCGTCTGTCACCCTGACTTGCTTCCTTTTTTCATACCCCACTCCCAGCCCCCCAGCACCTGTGTACATATTTGTAATTTATTTATTGATATTGATGTCTGTCTCCTCCCCCCTCTAGACTCTAAGTTCGTTCTGGGCAGGGAATGTTTCTGTTTATTGTTATATTGCACTCTCCCAAGAGATCAGTACAGTGCTCTGCACATAGTAAGCGCTCAATAAATACAATTGAATGAATGGCTCTGACTGAGATTCCCTAAGGTTCACCTTTCTGACAGAGTGTGCAGGTGGGCATGCAAAAGGATGCCAGATAATTCTGCTTTTCTGGTAAACTTTGGGTAAGTTGAGCCACCCTGCAGGAAGAACTGAGGCCTGGGATGATGGCTCAAGGCTCATTCTCATCAACTCAGTAAAGCCTATTAGGAAGTACACAGTGAACCCGGAATGTTCACACCACGATACACAGCATTCTCAGAGCAGCAGTTAAACCCTACAGCTAATTACTGTGGTAATTTCATCCTAAAAGTTCCACTTACTGAACACATAGCCTCAGCAGCAACGGAGCTGGGGGCTAAGTATCCTTGTTAGAGTACTTGATGCCTTTTAAAAGGGTGTCTTTAGAGGGATGAGAAGCAGTGTGGCTCAGTGGAAAGAGCCCGGGCTTTGGAGTCAGAGGTCATGGGTTCAAATCCCAGCTCCGCCAATTGGCAGCTGTGTGACTTTGGGCAAGTCACTTCACTTCTCCGGGCCTCAGTTCCCTCATCTGTCAAATGGGGATGAAGACTGTGAGCCTCCCATGGGACAACCTGATCACCTTGTAACCTCCCCAGCGCTTAGAACAGTGCTTTGCACATAGTAAGTGCTTAATTAATGCCATTATTATTATTATATTGGGGGAGAGGAAAAGGTTAGCCCTTTCTTGTTGAAAATGGAAAGCAATTAGGATTGTGGCTAGTTTTGCCCCCGAATGCTATGTGATAAATCACTGCCCCAGCAGGCCACAGTGAATGGGTTTAAATACCTGGCCACATGGCTACTACCACTCTCCTTCTCTGATAGGAAGAGTATGACTGGGCAGAGATCCCTGTCTGGGCCGCAGCGGGGATAGGAGACGTTGCATCCCTAAGGGTCAGGAGATGGGCAAGGGTAGTCCCACTGCCCTAGGCTTGACACCCTCCCGCCCACCCCCCTCAGCTCTGCAGCAATGGCCACCCTGCCTCCAATTCTTCCAAACCCCAGCCCACTATTAGCCCTCCAAACCCCGTGGTCCAGAATTAGGAGCTGAGCGGAATGTCCCACCCACCTCCCGCCCCTTCCTCTCCCCACATTCAGCCTCATGGCTGCTGTCTGGAACTGGAAGGCCGTCCAACCCAGAGCCCACTTCCACCTAGCCCTTCCCACCTTAATGCCTCCACCACGGACAGAAGCAGCGAGGCTCGGTGGAAAGGGCCCGGGCTTTGGAGTTAGTGTTCATGGGTTCAAATCCTGGCTCCACCAATTGTCAGCTGTATGACTTTGGGCAAGTCACTTAACTTCTCTGTGCCTCAGTTACCTCATCTGTAAAATGGGGATGAAGACTGTGCACCCCCAGTGGGATGACCTGATCATCTTGTAACCTCCCCAGCACTTAGAACAGTGCTTGCACATAGTAAGTCTAGACTGTGAGCCCACTGTTGGGTAGGGACCGTCTCTATATGTTGCCACCTTGTACTTCCCAAGCGCTTAGTACGGTGCTCTGCACACAGTAAGCGCTCAATAAATACGATTTAATGAATGAATGAATAAGCGCTTAATAAATGCCATGATTATTATTATTATGGACACGGGCCACATGGCTGCAGCCGGCTCCAGGATGTGGATCCTGGCAAGAGGACGAGGACCACCAGGGTGCCAGCCCAGAAGCCGATAATGGGCTGTGGTAGACTCGCGCTCGCGGAAATGTCCTGCGGGAAGGGCAGTATAGACTGACTATCAGCTAGCGGGGGGATTCGGGGTGGAAATAAACAAATGAGCATTGCGACAGCCCAGATCTATCAGCCACATGGGCTCAGTGTGTGGGCCTCTGGATATGTGCTAGAACCCCGCGGGAGGGAGGGGGAATAAAGGGGTCTGACCCGGAAGGGGCTCAAGTCTTTCTACCCTGTGCCTCACTGAGTGTGGGAACAGGTTTAAAAACATTGGCTTTAAAGACATTACCTTAGGCAGCTGTTTTGAAGTTAATTTCACTTCAGCACGGCCTTCTGATCCCTTTTCAGAGAGAACAAAATGCTACTCTGAAAGGCTTTTTCACAGTTCAGGGGAAATTTAAACTGGTCTCCAAGTGTCAGTTGGGTCTGCTCAAGTGCTTCATTTTTTTTCCCTCCTTTCATAGGCAAGCAACTGGCCTGCTCTGCTGGCTGCCGAATAAGCCCACAGTAGTGGCCATGTGATGAGAAGAGGTCGACTTGACTCCAAACTGGCCCAACTGTAGCTTCGCTTGCCTCGGGGAAACCCTGGAGCAGAAGGAAGAGGGAGAAGCCAAAACACGCCTAGGTAAGAATGCCGCCCTCAGACATCCAGACTCGATACTCATACATCGTCTCTTGGATGCTTTCACTTGGGTGTCCATCTGCTTGGCTGGTTGGGTGCCAACTTTACCATCTTGCCACGTGAAAGGAACCTAGCTGGGCAAAATGCACTGCTCCCCTTCATACCAAATGTCTCTTCGTACATGGTCACATCTGTTGATTCCAACTTGCCAAGGCCAGACGTCTCGGCAATGGGTGAGGGGTGGCCATGTGGTTCCCAGGGCCCGGGGTTGCCAAAGAGACAGGCTATGCCCCAGCCTAAACCCATTAAGATTACACGGGAGGTCAAACTGTTCAGTATGTCAGATAAGAGGATGCCTCCAGGGAGAGCCGGGTGCCCAGTTTATAATGAGGAATGACACCCTGAGGTAAGAAAGAAGCTGTGGTCTTCCTGACAAAGCCAAGGCATGGAATTTTTTTCTTGGCTCTGAGGGTACAGATCGAGGGCCAAGTAGTTGGGTTTTTCTGGGAAGAAAAGGCAGATATTATTAACTGGAGTCTGGGTCCTCTGGAGCTAATCCAACCCCTCTTGAAAAGACAAAGGCCAACAGTGTTCCTCTGCTTGCAATGTCTGTCGTGCTCACATTCAGGGCCACTTTACTCTCAAGTACAGATCTTACAAATCTTACAGATCTGTCTCATGGCCTAGTGGATGAAACACAGCCTTGGGTGTCAGAGGACCTAGGTTTTAATCCCGGCTCCACGGCTCCACCACTTGTCTGCTGGTTGACCTTGGGCAAGTCACTTGACTTCTCTGCACCTCAGTTACCTCATCTGTAAAATGGGGATTAAGACTGTGAGCTCCCCGTGGGACAACCTGATCACCTTGAAACTTCCCCAGCGTTTAGAACAGTGCTTTGCACATAGTAAATGCTTAATAAATGCTATTATTATTATTATTATCTATATGATGGAGATTAAGACTGTGAACCACAGGTAGGACAGAGACTGTATCCAGCTGTCTCTTTGCTTGTATCTACCTCAGTGCTTAATACAGTATCTGGTACATAGTAAGAGTAAGAGCTTAATAAATACCACAATTATTAAATTAGCTTTTACACCAAGTAAAGTGTGGGAAGCAGCATGGCCCAGTGGATAAAGCATGGGCCTGGGAACCAGAGTGACTCTGCCACTTACCTGCTGCGTGAACTTGGACAAGTCACTTGATTTCTCCGGGCCTTAGTTTCCTAACTGAAAAGTTGTAATTCAATACCGATTCTCCCTCTTACTTGAATATAAGCCCCATGTTCATTAATTCATTCAATCATATTGATTGAGCGCTTACTGTGCGCAGAGCACTGTACTAAGCTCTTGGGAAGTACAAGTTTGCAACATATAGAGACGGTCCTTATCCAACAGTGGGCTCACAGTCTAGAAGTGGGACAGAGACAGTATTCAGCCTGATTAACTTGTATCTATGTGTCAGTGTTTGACACATAGTAAGTGCTTAACAAATACCATAATAAAGCAAGGAGACTTATTGCTGTGGACCCATTGCCTCAGTGTATGAATAGCCATGCAGAGTTCTACATTATAGATGTAGCAAAATGTGAATAAACTCTACATAAAATGGCTAGCGACCAAGCCCGTTGTAATCAAAAGAAGGAAATGAACTACTCCTCTTGATTTCTTTCAGATAACAATACTAATTGTGGAATTTGTTAAGTACTTATTAGGTACTAAGCAATGAGTTAGATCCACGATCAACATATTGGATGCAGCCTCTATCCCACAAAGGATTCACGGTCTAAGGAGGAGAGAGAACAGCAATATCCATTTTACAGACGAAGAAACTGGGGCCTAGAAAAGTTAAGTGACTTACCCTTGTCACACAGAAGGCAAGTGGCAGAGCCAGCATTAGAACCCAGGCCCCCTGATTTCCAGCACTGCACTCTTTCCACTAGGCTATTCGGCATTTTGGTACTAATATCAAGAACTTTGCTGGGGAGGATCCAAGATTGAAGGGAATTAGAAAAGAAAGTAAGGGAGAGGCAGAAAAGGATAAGAAAGATGTGCAGAGAAACAAAGACAGACATTATGAGAGACATCAAAGACAAGGAAAGATAGAAACAAATGACGGGCATAAATGGAGGAAGAAAGGAGACAGAGAGAGAGCAGTAGAGAGAAAAGAGAGAGCCCTACTGAGAGCTCACCTCCTCCAGGAGGCCTTCCCAGACTGAGCCCCCTCCTTCCTCTCCCCCTCGCCTCCCTCTCCATCCCCCCGTCTTACCTCCTTCCCTTCCCCACAGCACCTGTATATATGTTTGTACATATTTATTACTCTATTTATTTATTTTACTTGTACATATCTATTCTATTAATTTTATTTTGTTAATATGTTTGGTTTTGTTCTCTATCTCCCCCTTCTAGACTGTGAGCCCACTGTTGGGTAGGGACTGTCTCTGTATGTTGCCAACTTGTACTTCCCAAGCGCTTAGTACAGTGCTCTGCACACAGTAAGCGCTCAATAAATACAATTGATTGATTGATTGATTGATAAAGACAAAGGCATTCAGACCAAGAGACTGGCTCTTCCTCTGCCTTCCATTCCCTTCCTGTGGTTTTAATAATAATAATAGTAATAATGATGGTATTTGTTACACACTTACTATGTGCAAAGCACTGTTCTAAGCGCTGGGGAGGTTACCAGGGGATCGGGTTGTCCCACGGGGGGCTCACAGTTTTAATCCCCATTTTACAGATGAGGTAACTGAGGCACAGAGAAGTTAAGTGACTTGCCCAAAGTCACACAGCTGACAGTTGGCGGAGACAGGATCTGAACCCATGACCTCTGACTCCAAAGCCCGTGCTCTTCCCACTGAGCCACGCTGCTTCCCATAAGCCTTTTCCTCAGGCTCGGTTCTGTGCCCCCTTCTCTTCTCAATTAAGACTCATTCCCATCGGAATCTTATCCACTCCCATGACTTCAACCACCATTTTTAGGAGGATGACTCCCAAATTGACTTGCTAGCCCTGACCTCTTCCCTTCTCTGCAATCTCACATTTCATCCTGCCTCTGGGACATTTCAACACGGATGGCCCACAGATATCTGGAGCTCAGTATCAGTGGAAAGAGCCTGGGCTTTGGAGTCAGAGGTCATCGGTTCAAATCTCGGCTCTGCCACTTGTCAGCTGTGTGACTTTGGGCAAGTCACTTAACTTCTCTGAGCCTCAGTTACCTCATCTGTAAAATGGGGATTAAGACTGTGAGCCCCACGTGGGACAACCTGATCACCTTGTAAACTCCCCAGTGCTCAGCACATAGTAAGTGCTTAATAAATGCCATCATTAATATGTCCAAATATTAACTCATCTTCTCTCCTATATCTTTCCGGCCTCTTAACTTTCAAGCAATTAATGGTATTTATTAAGCTCTTACTGTGTGCAGAGCATTGTACTAAGCACTTGGGTTAGTCGGTGTAGTGTATCGAGCACAGGCCGGGGATGACTCAGAGTCATGGGTTCTAATCCTGGCTCTGCCACTTGTCAGCTGTGTGACCTTGGACAAGTCACTTCACTTCCCTGTGCCTCAGTTACCTCATTTGTAAAATGGGAATTGAGACTGCAAGCCCCACATGGGACAGGGACTGTGTCCAACTCAGTTTGCTTGTATCCACCCCAGCGCTTAGTACTGTGTCTGGAATAAAGTAAGCACTTAACAAATACCATTATTATTATTATTACTAGAATTGACTGAACTGGTAGTTGTATTCTCTGCCCATAACAAGCTTATGGTGTGAAGTGACAATCACAACTCATAACATCACCATCCCCACAACCATGGCATTAGACTCGACACCTCCCTCTCTTTCACACCCCAAATTCAGTCTGCCACCATATCTTATTTGTTCTTCCTCCCTAATATTTCTAGGATCCTACCCTCTTTCCCGTAAAAACAGATTCCATGTTGATGCAGTAATTATCAGAAATCACCTTGACTACTGTTATATCAGCCTCCTCACTAGTCTCCCCGCTCTCCAGGGTGCACTTCACTCTGTGGCTCGGATCATCGTTCTAAAACTTCATTTCCTTTGGAAATGACTTTCTTCTGAGGAGCCACATCTAACGGAAAGGCAGTGGAGTCACCACAGAAAACTGGAGAGTGGTAGTAGGAAAGATTTCTGCATTCTTTATCAATAGTAGCCATGAGGTGAAACATATACTCCTAGAAAGCAAAGTCATAATTCAAAGAGTGATGAGATTAAAGATGACGAATATTCTATAATAGAATATAGAATAATAGAATATTCTATTCTATTCTAAAAATAGAAATTCACTTTGGTAGCACATTTAAGGAAATATATTCCAGACAAATGAAAACAACCTGAACCTGAAAAGAATCAAAGAATAAGGTTTCATTTTGTTGATGATATTTCGATACTTTGTGTCGAGGAGTTTATTGGCTCTCTATTATTGCTATCCAGCCCAGAAGAGAAATTATTTTTAGAACAATCCTACAGAGCCATGGGCTGTTCCTCAGAAGAAGTACAGAAATACCCTTATGCTCCATTAGTTCAGTAATATGGACTTTGTGCTCCACTAATAGTCTAAGGGCACAAATAGTCCAGATTTCCTCCAGAACCATAATTATGGATTCAATTTTAACTAAGAATATCTCACGAAGAGCTTTCTGTGCATGGTTTTAAGTCCAGAGGTAATCAACACTCTGCATTGCAGCTGTTAAGATCACCACTTTACATTGTGTTTGGGCCTTCAAGCGTACAGTCTTGTATGCTATGCAACAGTCAACTGACTTTCCTTTTCTATGCAAATTCACGCACCACTTCCTAAGAACCGGGGAAAATAACGCACATAACGACTGTCGTTATAGTTGTTTTACTTATTGCTAAAGAAGCTCCCCTCTATTACCTCGGCATTTTCTGTGTTGCCAGGTGTGAAATGAAGTAGTCTGGCTAGTTCGGAGAGCAGCGACAAAAGCACATTTTGGATGATGAAATGTGCGGAAGGGGAATTGAGAACCCGACTTGATTAATACTGCCTTTAAAACACATTCTCTTCCCTCCATTTCCCTAATTAAATGTGCAATTTTGAACCCTTGATTTGTTCGAATGGACATGCTCTACCTGACCAAATTCAGGAAACCCCAGTCAGGATGATAATTAGGGAGGGGCTAGGTTTTCCCAATGTAGTTGGTCAATTTTTAAGAATTTTTATAAAATATTACAATGCATAATTGTACATCATTCAGAACAATCCACTTTAATCACCTGACAATTTTCTTTTTAATCCTTCGATTCCTCAATGTGCCTCATTCTCGCCTGTCCTGCTGTCGACCCCTGGCCCACATCCTAACTCAGGCCTGGAATGCTCTCCCGCCTCACATCTGCCAAACCAGCTCATTTCCCCCCTTCAAAGCCCTACTGAAAGCTCACCTCCTCCAGAAGGCCTTCCCAGACTGCTTTACCTCCCCACCACCCCACAGAAGTTGTGTACATATGTACATATGTATTATTCTATTTATTTTAAAATTGTGTGTATATATCTATAATTCTATTTATTTATTTTGATGCTATTGATGCCTGTCCACTTGTTTTGTTTTGTTGTCTGTCTCCCCCTTCTAGACTGTGAGCCCGTTGTTGGGTAAGGATTGTCTCTATCTGTTGCTGAGTTGTACTTCCCAAGCGCTTGGTACAGTGCACACAGTAAGCGCTCAATAAATATGATTGAATGAATGAACGAATGTCTGAACCCTCTTTCACACATTACATATTGATGATGGTATTTATTAAGCGCTTACTGTGTCCCAAGCACTGGGAAAAGTTATGAGACAATCCAACTGGACTCAGTCCCCAAACCACTGTGCATTTGCAGGCTACGAGAGAGGGAGAACAGGCATTTGATCCCTATTTTACAGATGAGGTAACTGAGGTCCAAAGAGATGAAGTGATTTCCCCAAGGTCTCACAGCAAGCAAATGGTAGAAACAGGACAAGAATCCCAATCCCTTCTACCAATCTATTGCTCTTTCCATGCTGCCTCCAAAGGAAAAAGGGAAAACTATTCCTGCTGTTTATCTACCTCTCTACCTCTTAGACGGTGAGCCCCAAATGAGACAGGATCATGTCTGATATAATCATCTTATACTTATCCCACGGCTTAGCGCAATGCTTGACACAAAGTAAACACAATCAAAATGTGTTTTTCTTTTGAGAACAAGGCTTCAGATTCCACCTTCCCGAAGGAGAGTTTAAAATGGTTACAAAAGGAATGTAAGTCTCACAAAGGAAAGCAGCATGGCCCGGTGGAAAGAGCATGTCTGGGAGTCAGAGGACCTGGGTTCTGATGTTGGCTCTGTCATTTCTCTGCTGTGTGACCTTGGACAAGTCACTTGATTTCTCTGTGCCTCAGTTTCTTCATCTTTAAAATGAGAATTCAAAACCTTGTTTGTCTTGTTGTTACATCTAGCCTAGTGCTTGGCACATAGTGTCAATAAATATTATTATTATTATTAACAGTAATAATACTAATTAAATGACAGATCAAATTTTTGTTATTTGTATTAATGTCTGTTTCCCTCTCTAGACTGTAAGCTCAATGTGAGCAGGGAATGTGTCTGTTATATTGTTACATTCTACTCTCCCAGGTGCACACAAAAAGTGCACCTGTAGCCTCCAAGGCCTATTACTGAGAATTAATGAATAAGGAATTTATTTATATTGATGCTATTGATGCCTGTCTACTTATTTGTTTGGTTGTCTGTCTGCCCCTTTCTAGACTGTGAGCTCATTGTTGGCTAGGGATTGTCTCTGTTGCCGAATTGTACTTTCCAAGCACTTAGTACAGTGCTCGGCACACAGTAAGCACTCAATAAATACAATTGAATGAAAGAATGCTCAGTAAATATGATTGACTGGCTGAATAGCTAATAGTATGATCCTTAAATATTGTCTCTGCGGTGAATGGGAAAGGAGAAGACTTCAATGGAGGAGACCAAAGAAATGATTTAAAGCCATAATGAAGCCAGGCCTCAAACGAGTTGCGCCAGACAGTGCATTGCATCGCACAGCCTGTGGTGATCTGAGAAGGTAGGTCAGTAATCAGAAATGGGGGAACTGGTCTCAAAGCAAACGCTCTGGGAAGATTGTCACTCCAAGGGGGACAAATGAAAAAAGTGTCAATCACCTTGGGTTACAAATGCAACAGCGAAGCAAGGGGCAATCTATTCATGCCCAAAATGTAGCAGAAAAAGTACCTCTTGCTACACTGTTGCCTGAACAAAATGCAGAAGGAATTAGGATACTTTGGTCACATCCGACGCACCCATGCACACTGATAAAATCTCACCACTGTTTCTGTCATTTTCAAACCTGAAGGTCAGCGTGATCTCCATGGGCCATGAAAAATGAAATGTTACTTTACAGAGGGCCAGATTAATCATACTCCCGAAGGAGTTACCTAAAGAGGCCTGCAGAGAATTGCAGTTTGCAAACAGCCGCAGACAAACTGATTTTGTTTTTCTCTCTAAGTAGGGAGGTTGTGACCAACAGCTATTATCTCTGATGTAATTATATACTAGAACATATGCAGAATAATAATAACAACACTAGTAATTGATAATTGTGACATTTGCCAAGCACTTACTATGTGACAATCACTGTACTAACGGTTGAGGTAGAGAAGCAGCGTGGCTCAGTGGAAAGAGCACAGGCTTTGGAGTCAGAGGTCATGGGTTCAAATCCCGGCTCCACCAATTGTCAGCTGTGTGACTTTGGGAAAGTCACTTCACTTCTCTGGGCCTCAGTTGCCTCATCTGTAAAATGAGGATTAAGACTGTGAGCCCCCCGTGGGACAACCTGATCACTGTGTAACCTCCCCAGTGCTTAGAACAGTGCCTTGCACATAGCACTTACTAAATACCATCATTATTATTATTATTGCACATGGCAATCAGGTCCCACATGGGACTCTCAGTCTAAGTAGGATGGAGAATGTGTATTGAATCCCCATTTTGCAGATGAGGTTACTGAGGCACAGAGAAGATAAGTGACTTGCCCAAGGTCACACGACAGGTATGTGGTTATGTGGCGGAGCTGGGTTTGGAGCCCAGGTCCTCTGCCTCCCAGCCGAGGGCATTTTCCAATAGGCCACGCTGTTTCCCTAATCAAAGATAATCAAAGTGAATCATGAATGTAATGCCGAAGCAGTTGGCATATGGAACAGAAGCCCCAGTGGAAAACTATTCTAGTCACCTGGAGAACAATGTGTGTGTTAATAGAGTAATTTGCTAATTAAAAATTCTAAAATGTCCAGCCAAGTCATCTAGTTCTGAATTAGCAGTTTCGAGAGTTGAGCAAGATTCTGAATACAATGTAATGAGAAACTCCCATTTTCCCGTGCCTCAGTTGTTTCTGAACACAATCAATTTGACAAGTGTCCCAAGAGCTCCAGCAGTAGCAGATGGTCTATACACTCTCCCTATCAAAAATACCCACCTCTGAGACTATGAGAGATGAAACAATTTCACGCTTGTCCTAAGACTCTAAGACACAGTGCTGTATTGAATTATTTTCAAATTTGGATGATTATTTTCGGTGGAACACAAGCAGAAATGATTTCAGGAACCAAATGCCTAGAAATGGAAGCTGAAATGTAGGAGGCTCCAAGTTACTGATATAGATTTTAAAACCCTTTTGAAATGTGAGATTCTCTCTCAATAGCATGTTTCCATAATTCTAACATGCACTTAACATTGTCGGAATTTAAAGACTAAGAATCAATTGAAAATTGGGTCCCCCATTGACTAGAGGTAAGGTTTTCCTTTCCAGACCATTCCACAAGTGATAATTTACCAGAGAAATACAAAGCAATGACTAAATTCCATTTCAGGATCTCTAAAACCTACACACATACACACTCTCTCCCTCTCCCTCACCACCCCTGCTCCTTTGGCCCACAACGGAGAGTTGGTTTATCTACGTTGTTTTGTCTTGTGCCATCGAGTCAACTTCGACCCATAGTGACATCATGGGCATGTCTCTCCTAGAATGCCCCACCTCCATCCTTAATCATCCTGGTAGTGGATCCACAGAGTTTTCTGAAGCAGCGCGGCTCAGGGGAAAGAGCCCGGGCTTTGGAGTCAGTGATCATGGGTTCAAATCCCGGCTCCGTCAACTGTCACCTGTGTGACTTTGGGCAAGTCACTTCACTTCTCTGGGCCTCAGTTACCCCATCTGTAAAATGGGGATTATGATTATGAACTCCCAATGGGACAGCCTGATCACCTTGTAACATCCCCAGTCCTTAGAACAGTGCTTTGCACATAGTAAGTGCTTAATAAATGCCATCATTATCATTATTATTGGTAAAAATCCAGAAGTGATTTACTATTGCCTCCTTTGTTGCAGTAAACCTGAGTCTTCACCCTTCCTTGATTCTCTCTGATGTCGCTGCTGCCCAGCACAAGTCACTTCACTTCTCTGGGCCTCAGTTACCTCATCTGTAAAATGGGGATTATGACTGCGAGCCCCCAGTGGGACACCCTGATCACCTTGTAACCTCCCCAGTGCTTAGAACAGTGCTTTGCGCATAGTAAGTGCTTTAATAAGTGCCATCATTATCATTATTATTGGTAAAAATCCAGAAGTGATTTACCATTACCTCCTTTGTTGCAGTAAACCTGAGTCTTCACCCTTCCTTGATCCTCTCCGATGTCGCTGCTGCCCAGCACAAGTCATTTCACTTCTCTGTGCCTCAGTGATCTCATCTGTAAAATGGGAATGAAGACTGTGAGCCCCATGTGGGCCAGGGACTGTGTCCAACACAATTATCTTGTCTCTACCCCAGCACATAGTGCAGTGTCTGACACATAGTAAGCACTTAACAAATAACATAATAATAACAAATAACATAATCCTTACTATAACTATACCAATCAACCAATTGAACAGTGGCATTTATTGAGCAATTAGTGTGTGACGGCTCACCATACTCTGGCATGAAAGTGACCGGGAATAGTGATTGTGATGTCCCCCACCCCCAGGAGGTTGTGGGGGACAGAAAGACTAGATATCAGGACACATCTGTTGGGCTACATTATCTATGGGAAAGGTTTCCAACCAGTGAAACTAAGCAGCATGGCATAGTGAATGGGAGGCTGGGAGTCAGAAGGTCATGTGTTCTAATCCCGGCTCCTCTGCTTGTCTGCTGGGTGACCCTGGGCAAGTCACTTCACTTCCCTGTGCCTCAGTTCCCTCATCTGGAAAATGGGGCTTCAGACTGTGAGCCCCACGTGGGACAGGGACTATGTCCAACCCGATTTGTTTGTATCCACCCCAGCACTTAGTACAGTGCCTAGCACATAGTAAGCGCTTAACAAATACCACAATTATTAGTATCTCGGGTCTCCCAAGCAGGAATCCTGAAAAATAACAGGAAAACATGAGGTGCAAAGCCCACATGTTTGGTTTCTGAACCAGAGAAGCAGCATGGCCTCAAGGGCAGAGCCTGGGCTATGGAGTCCAGAGCCTGAGTTCTAATCCTGACTGTCACAACTGCTGTGTGACCTGGGCAAGTGTCTTAACTGCTCTGTGTCTCAGTTTCCCCTCTACAAACTGGGGATTTAATAGCCCTCCCTCCCAAGAAGGGGTTGGCAAATAATGCACTTTGATAATAATACTATTTATGGCATTTGATAAGCACTTACTATGTGCCAAGCACTGTTCTAAGCACTGCAATAGATACAGGGTAATCAGATTCTCCCACGTGGGGCTCAGTCTTAATCCCCATTTTACAGATGAGGGAACTGAGGCACAGAGAAGTTAAGCAGCTTGCCGAAGGTTGCACAGCAGAAAAATGGTAGAGCTGGGACTAGAACTCACATCCTCTGACTCCCAAGCCGGTGTTTTTTCCACTAAACCATGCTTGCAGTTTGGCCAAGTGGAAAGAACAGGGGCATGAGACTCAGAGGACCTGGGTTCTAATCTCAGCTCTGTCAACCTGTATACTGTGAGACCTTGGACAAGTCACCTAACTCCACCTGACCACATGTTTTGTTTTGTTGTCTGTCTCCCCCTCCTAGACTGTGAGCCCGTTGTTGGGTAGGGACCATCTCTATATGTTGACAACATGTACTTCCCAAGCACTTAGTACAGTGCTCTGAACACAGTAAGTGCTCAATAAATAAGATTGAATGAATGAATGAATCTCCTCATCTATAGAATGGTGGTTCAGTCCTCTTCTCCCTCCCTCTTAGACTGTGATTCCCCTGTGGAACAGGGATTGTATTAGGCCTGATTACCTTTTATCTACCCCAGTGCTTGGCTCATAGTAAACCCTTAACAAATATTCCAGTAATTATTGTTATTGCAGCTCTGGTTCAGCTGCAAAATGCTAGACTAAGCTGCAGAGCTGAGGCACACACTTCCTTCCTCATGCCTACTGATTGACTCAGAAGTCCACTTTATTAACAGGTCAGTGCCCTCCCCTTTTGACTCCTGAAGATCTGACAAAATTCTGGGGAATGTCCTCAGGTAATGTAGCTTGACAGCAGCAAGGACACAGTGTCTTCGATGCCATCGACCAGCCCCTTCTCTTGGAAACAATATCCAGCCTTAACTTCACTCACACTGTCCTCTCCTGGTTCTCCTCCTATCTTTCTGGCCACTCAATCTCAATTTCTTATGTGAGCTCCTCGTCTTCCTCCCACCCCCTAACTGTGGGGGTCCCTAGAGGCTCAAGTCTCGATCCCCTTCAATTCTTCTTCTACACCCACTCCCTTGGGGAACTAATTCGCTTCCATGGATTCAACTATCACCTCTTTGCTGATGATAGAGCTGGAGCCTCTATTCGGCACTGTCATTTGTCTGCTGTGCGATCTTGGACAAGCCACTTAACTTCTCTGTGCCTCAGTTACCTCATCTGAAAAATAAGCATTGAGAATGGAAGCCCCATGTGGGACAGGGACTGTGCCGAACCTGATTAGTTTGTATCTACCCCAGATCATAGAACAGTGCTTGACACATTGTGAGAGCTTTAAAAATACCATTATTATTATTATTCCCAGATCTACATCTCCAGCCCTGATTTCTCTCACATTTCAGGGGTGGTGAGAAGAAGAAGTGATTGGATCAGGACAGGTCAATGATGAGGGGAAGTTTCCTCATGATGGAGCAGGGCTTCCTCAGGCTGTGGATGATGTGAGGGGTAGAGAGGGTTTCAGTGGGGATGAATTCGTGGAAGCCAGTGTTAGGGACGATGGCTGAGGAGTAGTGCTGGGACAGGATGACTGGAATGAGGTGGGATGGGAAGGGGTGGGGAGGGATTGGATGAGAGTGCCGTGAGGGGGGCCCGGCCAGCAGGGAGGGGAATGAAGAGAGGTTCAGGACTCAGGGAACAGGGGTGGGGAGACCAGAGGGAGGGTCCTAAAGGCCTATGGTAGGGCTAGGTTAAGTGAAAGAAAGTCCAGAGCTATAGCAGCTGATCTGTTGACCCAGTGGCCTGTGGCAAATAACTCTTGTAGGGGGCAACTCAGCCACTCCAAGCTGGGGAACATTCATGAGTCTTGAGTGACAATAAACAAGTCATGAAACAATCTCTCCAGAGAGAATAAGCTAGTATTATAGCTAGCAGTACAGTTGTTGAGGGTGACTTTTGGCTCATTGTTATCAGCTTGGGGAGTCAGGGTATTGTTTCTTTGGTGATGGTCAGGGTCCCAGTGGTAGAGTGGGAGATTGGTGATCCCTTCCTCTTGTATGGATCTGTGGGTGGTAGGGATGAGGCACCGAGGTCCCTCCGTTGCTGTAGTTTTGGGTCCCTGCTGGAATAAGGGGTTGATGGGTTTAAGGAAGAGGCCCGGGAGGCCGGGGTCTCGTCTCTCTGGGCCGTCCCGCGCCTCTGATGAATGGGACTGGGGAGACCACAATCGTCCCCTTTGCTCTGTCCTCAGGTCCCCACATGCAGAGGGTGACCCTTCCCTCAGACATGTTCCTAGGCCTCTGGGGGAGTGGAAAGGGCCAAAGGGCTCGGCGTCCCTTCCCCCGGAGCAAGCCCAGATCTCGTGTGGTAGGGGAGGGGTGGAAAATGGCAGAGATCCTCCCGTTGCCTCAACCTTTGGCCCCTGGCCTGCCAAGTGGGTGCTGGAGTAATCAGAGGACTGGCTCTCTGGTGCCATTTTAGGCCTCCACTGTGAAGGGGAGGGAGGCCACTCTGCTGCCCAGATCATTTTTCTACAGAAATGTTCAGGACGTGTCTCCCCATTCCTCAAGAAACTCCAGTGTTGCCAATCAACCATCGCATCAAACCAACACTCCTCACCTTTGACTGCAGAGCCGTCCATCACCTTGCTTCCTCCTACCTCACCTCACTACTCTCCTATTACAACCCAGCCCTTCGCTCCACCAACGGTAAACTTCTCACTGGGCCTCAAACATCTCTATCTCACCACCGACATCTCCCTCACATCCTGCCTCTTATCTGGAACAGCCTCCCTCCTCAAATCTGTCTGACAATTGCTCTCCTCCCCTTCAGAGCCTTATTGAGGGTGCATCTCCTCCAAGAGCCTTCCCAGACTTAAGTGCCCCTTTCCTCTTCTCATTCATTCATTTATTCAATCGTATTTATTGAGCACTTACTGTGTACAGAGCACTGTATTAAGCACTTAGGAAGTACAAGTTGGCAACAAATAGAGACGGCCCCTACCCAGTCTACCCAGGCTCAAAGTCTAGAAAGGGGAGACAGACAACAAAACATGTGGACAGGTGTCTCTTTTCCCACTCCCTTCTGCATTGCTCTGATTTGCTTCTTTTATTCACCACCTCTAGTCCCCACGGCACTTATGTACACATCCAGTAATTTATTTCTATTAATGTCTGTCTCCCCCTCTAGACTGTAAGCTCACTATGGGCAGGGAATGCATCTGTTATATTGTTATAGTGTACTCTATCGATGGGGAGAGGAGGAAAGAATCAGGTGCGTATGAATAGTGATGCAGCACGGGCTTGGTAGTAAGAACACAGGGCTGGGAGGCCAGAGACCTGGGTTCTAATCCAGGCTTCACCACTGACCCTTGAGCAAGTGACAGAGTCTGTGTATCTCCATTTCCTCATCTGTAGAACTGGGACAAAATCCTTGTCACCTCTCTCCCTTTTAGACTGCGAGCCCTATGTGGGATAGATCAGATGGGGTCTGATAAGATTGTCCTGTGTTTATCCCAGTGTTTAGCACTACGTACTTGGTGCATAGTAAACTCTTACCAGATATTACTGCTTTTATTAAGCCAGCCTTAAAGGCAGGGGTTAAATCAGAATTATGGTGAAATTGGGATACCTGGGTTCTAAAAGTAGCAGCTTGCATTTAACTCAAAGTTTGACAGTGCTGGTTTGGGAATGGGGTTCAGTTTTGTTTTATGGGGAAAAATGGCTAAAGTGGTTGTCATCACTACTAAATAATTCACTTCATTTGAATTACGCTCCCTAGTGCCCATGAGAACTGAAAATGCAATCAGAGACCAATAGCCCATGGTTCTCCATCTCCAGAGCCAATATACAAATTTAACATTATTACATCAAGCATTTTGGTGACTCCCCATTAACCTTTGAAAGTCTCATTAATCCTAATCTCAAAACATTTTATTTAATCTAAAATCAAGATCATTTAGAGTTGGCACATTAAATGTTCTCACTAGAACCAAGATTCTGACTGTTACATCCCCTAACAGATATAGAAAGCCACACCTGCACATTCTCCACTAGAATCTATGCTTCTTCTGTGTCACCCTGACTTGCTCCCTTTATTCATCCCCACTCCCAGCCCACAACACTTATGTACTTATCTGTAATTTATTTATATTGTCTGCCTCTCCCTCTAGACTATAAGCATGCAGAAGAGACTGAAATTGAGCCACCAGTGAGACAGGAGGAGAACCAGAGAGGACAGAGTCAGGGAAGCCAAAGATGGCTAATGTTTCAGGAGAAGGGAGTGGTCCATGGTGTATAAAGCAGCTGAGTGGTGGAGGAGGATTAGGATGGGGTAGAAGCCATTGGATTTGGCAAGAAGGACATCACTGGTGATCTTTGAGAGGGTGGTGTCCGTGGAGTGAAGGGGACAGAAGCCAGATTGGTGGGCGTCAAGGAGAGAATTGGAGGGGGGGAATCTGAGACAGCAGGTGTAGGCAGATAACTTGCTCAAGGAGTTTGGAGTGGAATGGTAGGAGAGAGAGGGGGCAATAACCTGAGCAAGTCATGGGGTCAAGGGAGGAATTTTTTAGGATAGGGGAGACATTCATTCATTCAATCGTATTTATTGAGCGCTTACTGTGTGCAGAGCACTGTACTAAGTGCTTGGGAAGTACAAGTTGGGCATGTTTGAAAGCAGTGGGGAGGAAGCCATTGAGAGCAAGCAGTTGAAGATGGCTGTTAAGGAGAGAAGAAGGGAGGGGGGTAAGTGTTATGATAAAGTGAGGAGAAATGGGTCAGATGTGCAGGTGGAAGGGGGTGGATTTTGAGAGAAATCAGATCTCCTCTAGAGAGACTGCTTTGAAAGATGAGAAAGTTGAAGAAGGGGACAGATGGGGTTGGTTTAGGGAGAGGTAGGGGAGATTTTAGGGGGATTATGCCTGACAGTGTCAATTGTCTTAATAAAGTAGGTGGCCAGCTCATTAGGAGTAAGGGATGGGAGATGTGGGGGGACTGGGAGTTTGAGGAAGGAGTTTAATGTCTGGAACAACTGGCAAGGCCGATGGGCATGGATGTCAATAAAGGTGGAGAAATAATTTTGCCTAACAGAGGCGAGCTCAGAGTTAAAGCACTTAAGGATAAACTTGAAGGGGACGAAGTCAGCCTGTTATTCCATGGTGTGAGGGTTAGCACTCTGGACTCTGAATTCAGCGATTTGAATTCAAATCTAGGTGGGTTCTCAACCTTTTAGAGAAGCAGCGTGGCTTAATGGAAAGAGCCCAGGCTTGGGAGTCAGAGGTTGTGGGTTCTAATCCCAGCTCTGCCACTTGTCAGCTGTGTGACTTTGGGCAAGTCACTTAACTTCTCTGCACCTCAATTACCTCAACTGGAAAATGGGGATTTAAGACTGTGAGCCCCACGTGGGACAACCTGATCACCTTATATCTACCCCAGCACTTAGAACAGTGCTTGGCACGTAGTAAGCGCTTAACAAATACCAACATTATCATTATTATTAGCTAAAGGCCAGCATTTAGGAGAAAACAGTAGCTGAATTGGTGTGAAAATAAGAGAAGACAGAGGCTTGGTGGGTTTAAATGCAGTCGTTGATATTTAAAAATGTATAAATCTGGGCCTTTGTCACTTGGGGGGTTAGGAAGCCACACCCTGGTCTGTATTCTCCCCTGAGTAATCAGGCCCTGCTGCAGGGAAAGGGGAAAGATGAAGAAATGAGGAAATGGCTGCTTCTCAGCAGCCGCAGATAGACTAGAAACCAAGTATTGTACTGACTGCTGAAAAAAGGTAATAATGATAATAATTATTCTGGTATTTGTTAAGTGCTTACTGTGTGTCAAGCACTATTTTAAGAACTGGGGTAAATATAGGCTAATCAAGTTGGACACAGTTTCTATCCCACATGGAGCTACGTAGAAGAGAGAACACATCTTGAATCCCCATTTTACAGTTGAGGAAACTGAAGCATAGACAAGTTAAGTGACTTTCCCAAGGCCACACATCAGGTACGTGACGGAGCTGGTATATTAAATGTGTCCTCAGGTCAGCCTGAAATGCAGCGTTTAAGCCAGAAATTTGGTGAAATCAGGATACCTGGGCTCTAAAGATAGTTACTTCTCTTTAGCCCAAATCCTGACAGTACTGATTTGAGCATGGGGTTGACTTTTAAGGATTATGACTGTATTGTAAAATCCCTGAAGGCAGACAATGTGTCTACCAACCTTATTGTATTGCACTCTCCCAAACCCTTAGTATCATGCTCAGCCCAGTGCTCAAAAAATGCCACTGATTGATTAATTGAATCTTTCAGGCCTGGACCCTGTCTGACAAGGGAGCTATGAACTAGAGGGAGGGAGGCAGTAACACAAGGAAAGAAATCGAAGCAAAAATTACAATATAACAATGAAAATAACATTGACAAGAAGAAAATCATCTGTTACCTTCCAGGCTTTGGGCAATCCAGTGCTCAGGCATATTCCTGGAGGAGTCATCCAAGAACTAAGTCCTCACAATGTTCCTCTCACTGAAACAGTTGACAAGATAATATTTCACCTTCCTCTTTTCAGCAGGGATGTTTAGCTCATCAGTCAACTAATCCATTAATTAAGAAGCATGGCATAGTGGATAGTGTGTGGGCTTGGGAGCCAGAAGTTCATGGTTTTGAATCTCGACTCTGCCACTTGTCTGCTGTGTGACCTTGGACAAGTCACTTGACTTCTCTGTGCCTTACCTCATTAGTAAAATGGGGATTGAGATTGTCAGCCTCACATGGGACAGGGACTGTGTCCAAACTGATTTGCTTGTATCCACTTCAGGGCTTCAGTACAGTGACTGGAAAATATTGTGCACTTGAAGACCATTACTGTTACTTTTAATAACAATAATGGAATTTACTTAGGACTTACAGTGTGCGGAGCACTGTGTTAAGCCTTTAGGAAAGTACAGTACAAAAGAGTTGGCAGACATTCTCCACCCACAATAAGCTTACAGTCTAGAGGGGAGATAGACATTAATATAAGTTAATATAATATAATATAGATAAGTACATAAATGCTATGGGAAAGGGAGAGTCAATCAATCAATAGTATCAATTGGGTGCTCCCTGTGTGCAGAGTACTGTACTAAGCACTTGAGGGACTGCAATTCAGTCACTTCACTAAGTAGTTTCCAGCTTTCTGACCCCCTGCCTTCGGGAGAGCACAATGCAGTAGAAGTTCTGGGACTGGTCTGCCATATGTACACATATACACAAACACACACATAAAGAAACACATGCAGTGACACTGTGTTGGTATCGCCTGAACAGCCCTGGTGTACAATGCAAATTAGCAATGTAAAGAAATAAAGAACGTCGGCTGCATTGCATTTTTAACAGATCATTGTTTTCAGAGGCCTGTGGATTACCTTAGCCTGGATGGATTGGCTGAGAATTCCGAACTCTGTGACCTTATGATTAAGATGGGAATCGTGCATCTCAGCATCCGTATTTCATTTGTTCCACGGTGAAACTGCTATTTATCTCAAGGATTGTTTTGTGACTAATGATTGTACAGATGTTCAGACAGGTGCACCAAAGGAAGGAATAAACTGTAAATGAGACTTCCTGTTGCTTCAGAATAGGGGAGCGATGAAATATCTTCGCTGTGCATCTGAGCTCAAATATAAGCAGCGAACCATGAAAACGGGACGATGTATTATGTTCCAGGTAAAGCAGTCGGATTAGCTGGGGTGTGAGAAGTGGGAAGTGCCTTCTGAGCATTTTAAGCTCTGAAAGGAGACAGGCCTGCACCTTTCAGAGAACAATTGCCTTGATAAAAAATATCTTCATGTCCAAGCAAAATCACTGCTGGGAATACGTCTCTCTGAGCTGTCATTCTGGGTTTCAAACAAAACTACTCCTTTGAATAAAAAAAAAAGCAGACAATGCGGAGAGATTTTGTATGGGCATTTTTTTTTCTGGTGAAAAAGAAGTGCTTTTCTTGTCTACAGCTGAATTTCTGAAACGGGATATTGTCATCTAATTTACTCTCGTATGCATCTCTAGTTCCAAAATAAATCTCCATTTAAAAAAGAATTCCAGATGAGGCAGGTAACAAATTTTCTGATCTGTGAACAAAAGCCCTCCTAGAATAGCATATGCCTTGCTATTGCCTCTGAATATATCAGTTATGTGAAAGTCGCCAGTTCTTAAAAGAATGTAAGTGAACTGGCCAGAAGAGGAAGCGTCAGCCCTAATTGACAAAGTAAGTAGTATTTTAAATACATGTTCTATTAAATAATAGCTAAGCCTGATTAATGAACCCTAGGGCCAAATCACTCTTCCCATTATCAGGCAAGATTAAGTATAATTTCATGAATATCACTCCAGTGAGATACCCAGGCTTGTCATTCTTTATATCTATTCCTGAATCACTACTAATGTCCTTTTGGTCACAGACAGATCAGCAGGCTGTTGGTGTTAATAGTTCTCAGCCTATAATGAGCCACCATCTACTTTGGAGCACCTGTAATAGTACTATCTACATTTCTAGACTGTAAGCCCGTTGTTGGGTAGGGACCATCTCTATATGTTGCCAACTTGTACTTCCCAAGCACTTAATACAGTGCTCTGCACACAGTAAGCCCTCAATAAATATGACTGAATAAATATCCATCTGCCTACTTATCTCCCTATCTCTATATTTATCTATCCCTCTATTCGTAACTCCATGTATCTAGGGATAGCTCTAAGCTTCAGGATTCAGAGATGATGATGGGAACCCAGATTTAGAATATACCTATAACTGTATCTGTGTATTCAGAGACTCTGCTGATGGTGAAAGTCACCTGCAACTGCAGATGTGACTGGAAAAAAAAATGTGATAACTCACAGGCTCAGCCACAGGTATGGGAAATGGTAGAGTATGAGGAGATGTACATAAGTGCTGGGGGTGGACTTTTGGTATTCTTAAGGGGTATAGACTAAAGCACATATTTGAGGTAGAAAGGAGGGAGAATAGGGTGGGAAAATGAAGGGTAAGTTGGGGAAGACCCCTTGGAGAAGATGTGTTTTAAAGATGGGGAGAGCCGTGTTCTGTTGGTTAGGAAGGAAGGAGTTCCAGGTGTTGGGAGAAAGTGAGCAAGGGGTTGACACTGAGAGATTTGACATCAAGGTACAGTGAGAAGGTTGGCGTTAGACAAGCAAAATGTGCGGGCTGCGTTGTAGTGGGAGAGGAGGGAGGTTAGGCGGGAAGCTCAAAGCTGACTCGTTCCTTCAAGCTGATGGACAAGGTCTCTGTTTTCTGGGGGTCTTGGTTAACTAGTTGAACTCTTCAGACAGTTCCCAGCAGAAATGTTTCATTTACATTCTTCCTTCTAACCCTTACCCTGCCAAACATTCATGCAGCAGTTATCACAGACACCACCTCTAGACCAATCAATCATAATTATCGACTGTTTACTGTATGCAGAGCGCTGTGCTCAGCATTTGGGAGAGTACGATATAATGATCCCACAGCACTGACAATCCCATCATCGATGCCTATTGCACCATAATTATCTTCAAATTGCAAGATGGATCTCAAGTCATAATTTCCTGAAACAGTATCTTATTCGAATCAATGCAGGAGACTTGAGAGGGGAATGGAAGGCAGGAGACAACTTTTGTAGGGAGGTGGAGAGGGTATACACAAGGCAGTTGGAAAACATTTGAAAGACCCTTTTCTAAATGACTTAGCTCTGGACAGCTGGAGAGTAACAGCATAAAACCTACTGTGCTAACTGCGCTTAGTGCTTAGTACAGTGCTCTGCACACATTGAGTGCTCAATTCATTCAATCGTATTTATTGAGTGCTTACTGTGTGCAGAGCGCTGTACTAAGCGCTTGGGAAGTACAAGTTGGCAACAGAGACAGTCCCTACCCAACAGTGGGCTCACAGTCTAGAAGGGGGAGACAGAGAACAAAACATATTAACAAATAAAATAAATAGAATAAATACGTACAAATAAAATAAATAAATAGACTAATAAATATTAAGAGCTATGAGCCAAGCACCATGGTGGATACAAGCAAATCAGGTTGGACACAGGCAGTCATTCATTTAATCGTATTTATTGAGTGCTTACTGTGTGCAGAGCACTGGACTAAGCACTTGGGAAGTCCAAGTAGGCAACATATAGAGACGGTCCCTACCCGACAACAGGCTCACAGTCTAGAAGGGGGAGACAGACAACAAAACATGTAGACAAGTGTCATAATCGTCCCATGTGAGGCTCACAGTCTCAACCCCCACTTTACAAGGTGAGGCAACTGAGGCAGAGAAGTGACTTGCCTAAGGTCACACAGCAGACAAGAGTGACCTTAACCTAGGATCCTTCCACTATGTCATGCAGACTGACTAAACTAAGAGCTCCTTGTGGGCAGGGAATACTTCTACCAACTCGACTGTATTGTTCCATCCCAGACACCTAGTCCTAGTTACCCGGTAAACACTCCATTTTCATCAGCCAATTCCATTGTCTGATTGATTCCAGTTCCGAGCAGACCCATTCCCACTCTGCAACGGGCCCAGCTGTTCCATCTCCAAGGGTGCCAAGCATAGACAGGAAAGTAATGGTCCTGGTGCCTGTTAGGCGCTTCAGCTCGAGTGTAGAACCAGTTCTCGTCATAAGGTGCCAATTCTTTGTGTTTGGCTAGCTTGACTGTGTCCACCCATTTGGGGACCTTGAGCTTCCCTGACTTTTTGAGGAAGGCAGCCAGGGCTCGGACGAACTCCTGCTGGTTCACGTCCTTCACAATGACTCCTGGCATCGTGCGGCCTCTGCGCTGCCGGGCAGGGAAAAAAATAAATATGGGCCAATAAATATGGGCTGACATTCAAATGAAGTAAATGTCTTTGTCTCTCTCAGGATCACACCTGGAGAGTTTGCAGTGCTCTACCAGTCTCAGATATGGGAGGGAGAGTCAAGCAGAGGCCTGTCCATTCCATTCCTAGCTTGGGCAGTGGCTAGCAAGTAGCAGGCAATCAAGTGCTTAGTACAGTGCTCTGCACACAGTAAGCGCTCAATAAATACAACTGAATGAATGAATGAATGCTACAAGTCAAAACACACCCATGTTGGGCAGCAGCAGCCTGGGAGAGGGTTGCAGGTGGAGACTCAAGTTTACTGCATAGAAGGAGGCAATGGTAAACCATTTCTGTATTTTTACGAAGAAAACTCTATGGATACACCACCAGAATGATTGTGGATAGAGATGGGGCGTTCTGGGAGAAATGTGTCCACAGTGTCGCTATGGGTAGGAGAAGACTTGACAGCATAAGACAAATATCTTTGAGCAGAAGTTTTGAGTAGCTCCCTATGCTGAAAATGATTCCGGATGCTATTTGCATTGCATCAAGGGACACATTTCGTGTCATGAGGTATGAAAGTGGTTGTTTCTTGTGAGAGATCTTTTCAGCCACACAAACGCCTGGATAAAATCTCAATCTCTGTAATGACATTTTTGAAACCCAAAGACAGCTATTGGATAAATCGATCATTCTGTGGTATTTATTGAGCATTTACTATGGGCAGTACTGAGTACTGGGTACTAAGCACTTGGGAGAGTACAATACAATAAAGTTGTAGACATTAACTTCTCTGTACCTCAGTTACCTCACGGGGATTGACTGTGAGCCCCCCATGACACAAACTGATTACCTTGTAGCCTCCCCAGTGCTTAGAACAATGCCTTGCACATAGTAAGCACTTAATAAATGCCATTATTATTATTATTATTATTATAATCCCTGCCCTCAATCTAAAGGAAAACAATCCTCATAGTGCTCAATAATACTTTATATTTGCACATTCAAAACATAAAGCATCAGATCATCTACTATGAATGAGTTCCCAATACCAATTTATCAATATTCTCATTTGAGAAACCAACTCTCCAGGAAATATGTCCTTTAATTTCCCTGGAGGGTTTTAAGACTGAAGACAAACTGGTAAGGCTAGTAAATCTGTGGCAGGTGAACCAATGAGAGTATCTGGGGGGAATATAAACCCTTAGAATTGACCTACAATCTGTAGCTACATTCTGCTATTATAGCTGAATTTTACATTATTACAGAAGAGCAAAAGAGTTTTGAAAACCTCTGACCCCATTCTATTTGATCGAGTTTAGTGCAACTCAACTGTAAAATAGTCAATAAGTATAATAATTTCCTTAACATCTCCTCGCGAAAAGGTTACACTCCAGGAAGGAAATGAACATATAGAATATTTGTTGTTTGTTAAAAATATCAAATGTTGTGGGAATCTGCAGAGATTGGAAAATGTCAGTTGTCAAATAGTAACATGAAATCAGTCGTAGTGAAACCTAGGAAAAGATCATTTCTAAAAGTCAGTGATGAAAGGGGATTGAGTATTCTTCACTGGAGGAGGAAATTGTTAAAAAAAATCATCATATGCATGAAAGTAAGCTTCATCCTCTAGGTTCAAAGAACATACTCTCTTACTGAAGTTGCACAGGAATAAGAACTATGATAAATGATCCTCGGAAGGACAAACAGTTTTTTTAAAGTACGGGAAATTAGTTCCTCATCAGCGCCAGGCAAATACAATCCATACGGTTCCTTCAAGGAAAATTACTGTATGACAGAAAAGACAATCATATATTCCTGGGAAAATGTGAACAATCTGTCATTTTTAGTGAGGAACCATCTATTTTTTTTTTTTTTTTTACCTTAGTCTATGGGGACTAAACCAGTTAAGTGATACAAACCTTCTACATATAGCTGGATGAAGCTAGGAAACCTTGGTCGGGAGAAGGAATCTTCTATTTACCATCAGCGTGGCTTATTGGAAAGAGCCCAGACTTGGGAGTCAGAGGTTGTGGGTTCTAATCCTGGCTCTGCCTCTTGTCAGCTGTGTGACTTTGGGCAAGTCACTTAACTTCTCTGTGCCTCAGTTACCTCATCTGTATAATGGGGATTAAGACAGTGAGCCCCACATGGGACAATGATTGATTGATTGGCGGCCTAAGGGAGGCAAAAATCAGAGACTGGGGAAGGAGAGGGCTTCTACAAGTGTTAAGTGGCAGCAACTGAACTAAGAGAGGAGCGGTGTGGTCTAGTGGAGAGAGCCCGAGCCTGGGAGTTGGAAGAACCTGGGTTCTAATCCTGACTCTGCCCCTTGCCTGTTGTGTGACTTTGGGCAGGTGACTTCACTTTGTGCTTCAGTTCCCTCTTCTGCAAAAAACGGGGATTAAGACTATGGTTAGAACAGTGCCCGGAGCTTAGAACAGTGTTTTGCACATAGTAAGTGCTTAACAAATGCCATTATTATTATTATTATTATTATTGTATCTACCCCAGCGCTTGGCATATAGTAGGTGCTTAACAAATATCATTATTATTATTATCAATGCATCAGGGATTTCCTCCAGAATCCTGCACAGGGGCTCACTGCTTTATGCCTAGGACTCACTGTTAGAGGAGCAAAAATCATTCTCCCAGGAAGGAACAGCTAGAGGACCTAAGAGTGATTGTGTGATTAGTTCAGCAACTGAAGATTTCCCCGTGCGGCCCCTTGACTGAGCTCTGGGGAGACAGGACAGCTGTTTTCCCTTCTCCTGTTATGGTGATGCTCCACTGGAAGCAAATAAAGCTGAAAAAAGACCAATCAGGCCCCTGTGGCCCCTGAAGGAGTGTTAATGTATAACTTTAGAGAGAAGCAGCAGTGCCTAGTGGAAAGAGTTCGGGCCTGGAAATTAGAGGTACTGGGTTTTAATTCCTGCTCCACCATTTGTCTGCTTTGATCTTGGGCAACTCACTTCTCTGAGCCTCCATTCCTTCATCTGCAAAATAGGGATTCAATCAACACCTGTTCTCCCTCCTACTTAGACTTTCAGCCCCATGTGGCACCTGATTATCATCTATCCATCCCAGAGCTTAGAACAGTGCTTGACATAATAAACACTTAATAAATACCACAATTATCATATTAGGAGAATCAGTTCTTTGTCAACCACCAGTTCAATGGTTAGAGAGTCAAAGAGGGCAAAGGCTCAAAGAAGGAGGGAGAGAAGGCAGAGAGGAAAGAGGAAGAATAAGGCAGTGAATTTAGGATTAAAGAAGGATATAAGCTTGCTCTTGAGCCATTTTTAGCAAGTCCTTGAAGGAATAGGAATTTACCCAGCTCGTTCCCAAAGGGCTGTGTCCATTAGAAGGAAGTCTCCTCGTTGGCAGGTAAGGCATCTAGTGTTCCTGTTATACATCCCAAGTCTTTAGAACAGCAGTTTGCCTTCACTAGGTGTCCAATATATATCATACCTACTACTACCACCAATACCCTACCTCTAATACTTCTTTTTTTTCTAATTCTAAACATGAAATTGAGTGTACTAAGTCCTGGGGTAGGGTATGTACAAGATAATTAGGTCAGACACAACCTGTGTCCCACATGGGGCCTGCATTCTAAGTCTGAGGGAGAGGAACTATTTAATCCCCATTTTTCAGATGAAGAAACTGAGGCACAAGGAAGTGATCTGCCCAAGGTCACACAGCAAGCAATTGGCAGGCAGGATTAGAACTCAGTTCCTCTGACCTCCAGTCCCCTGCTCTTTCCAAGCCATACAAGTGTGTCCATGTTTATACCCATGAACATACCCACATACACAACACCTGATTACATCCATGTATAAAGGAGTGAATAAATTACTCCTTTTTACTCTACTTTCGTAATATTTCACAAAAAATCTTCATTGTTGGCTTCAAAGCTCTCCATCACCTTGCCCCTTCTTACCTCACCTCCCTTCTCTCCTTCTACACCCCAGCCAGCTCACTTCACTCCTCTGGTGCTAACCTTCTCACTGTGCCTTGATCTCTCCTGTCCTGCCGTTGACCCCTGGCCCATGTCCTACCTCTGGCCTGGAGCACCCTCCCTACTCAAATCCCTCAGACAATCACTCTTCCCCCCTTCAAAGCCCTACTGAAGGCTCACCTCCTCCAAAAGGCCTTCCCAAACTAAGCCCCCCTTTTCCTCAGCTCCCTCTCCCTTCCACGTCACCTCAACTCACTCCCTTTGCTCTCTCCCCCACCCCACAGCACTTATATATATATGCATATATCTATAGTTCTATTTATTTATATCGATGCCTGTTTACTTGTTTTGAGTCTGCCTTCCCCCTTCTAGACTGTGAGCCCACTATGGGCAGGGATTGTCTTCCTTTACTGTTGAATTGTACTTTCCAAGCCCTTGGTATAATGCTCTACAACAGTAAGCACACAATAAATACGACTGAATTAAAAACTGAATTTCATCCAGGTGTCCCTGGGCAATTTCAGGATGCTGCTCTGCTTTGCACATTAAAAACGTTTCCTGGCTCCCAAGGCATAGATGTGGAACATATCCAAATAGAGACTGCCAGACTCCTCAGAAATTTTAAGCGGTCCCAAAGGAACCTGTGCTTAAAACAATATAAAGCTCTAAAAGAATGTGGAAGAATTAAGCAACAATCCTCATCCCTTCACTCCTTCAATTACCACAGCTCAGATAAAATACAGCAGTAACAGGAACCTTCCAAAACTACAAAACAAAAATCATGAATCTAGTCCACGGCGTGATCTACTAAAAACAGTATGAAAGCTTGTTATTATATCTAGAAGTAGAAACATAGAAATGGCTTCATGACTCAGTCATCAGGAGAGCAGAACATAAACACCTGACTTCATGTGAAAATTCTTTATGAATAGAAATGCTCTGCTCTACTCAAGATGTATAGATTCAAAGTCTTTCCCATCTCCATTGTCTTCGGCTCGCCTCAGACATTCCCTAAATGTTTAACATGGGCAACACAATCCTGTGTCTGAGTCTATAAATAAAATGCATGAAAAAGCCATGAACAAGTTCCCTATCAATCAATTGCATTTATTGAGCACTTACTGTGTGCAGAGCACTGTACTAAGCATTTCCCAGGACCCAGTGTGGATATCTGCCTCCTTACATGACTACGGTAAAAGCTCTTCTGTTCTTAGTATAGTGTTCTGCACACAGTAAGCATTTAATAATAAATATGATTGAATGAATTCATGAGACGAATGGGCAGAGCACTGTATTGAAATTTTGAAAGACTGCAATAGGAAAAAGCCAGGAGCATGGCTTTGTGGAAAGAACAAGGGCTTGGGAGTCAGAGATCGTGAGTTCTAATCCCTGCTCCACCACTTGTCAGCTGTGTGACTTTGGGCAAGTCACTTAACATCTCTGTGCCTCAGCTACCTCATCTGTAAAATGAGCCCCACATGGGACAACCTGATTACCTCATATTTTTTATTTAATTATATTTACTGAGCGCTTACTGTGTGCAGAGCACTTGTATCTACCCTAGCACTTAGAACAGTACTTGGTACATAGTGAGGACTTAAATACCATAGTTATTATTATTATTAATCAGGAGAGACAAATTAAAACAAATGAACAAGATGGGGAGAATTGTAACCTACTGTATTTTCAGGTAGTCTGCAAATGCAGTGAGGACAATTCAAAGCATTCTATAGTAGGCAATGGTGTGTATCTATTGTTTAAGATCAGTATAAGAGAATTCTGAATGAAATGTAGAGGGCTAAGTTTCTGAGCTTCATTGAATGTCACTTCTGTGGGACAATAATTGTTCTATGTGACTGACAAGCCCAACAAAATGATTCCTTATAATAATAATAATCATGGTACTTAAGCACTTCCTACATACCGTTAAAGCTTTTGTCCCTTCTAGGAAGTCCCTTTGATTGGCTTGCGAGAAGCAGAATCAGTCAGTCAGTCACTTAATCGTGTCTATTGAGCACTTACTGTGTACAGAGCACTGTACTAAGCGCTTTGGAGAGTACAATGTAACAGATGCACAATGAGCTTACAGTCTAGAAGGTGGGGGACAGACACTAATATAAATGAATAAATTACAGACATGTACATAAGTCCTGTGGGGCTGGAAGCAGGGGGATGAGTAAAGAAAGCAAGTCAGGGCAAAAGAGAAGAGAGTGGAAACAAAAGGGAAAAAAAGACAGAATCTGGGCTATGATGAGAAGCAGAATGGTTTAATGAATAGAGCACAGGCCAGGGACATCTAATCTCAGCTCCCCTATATGTTTGCTAGGTGACCTTGAGCAAGTCATTTTACTTCTCTGGACCCCAGTTTTCTCAAACATAAAATGGAGGTTAAGAAGGTGAACCCCATGTGAGAAAGAGACTGTGTCCAAACTGACTGACTTATATCTACCCCAATACTAAACAAGTACCATAATTGTCATTATTACTGTTCTTCTTGCCAGAAAGAGACTCACCAGTTTCCTCGATTCTGCCATTAACCAGTCTTCACCATCCTCTCTTAGGGTCTTCTCCAAGTGGGGCTAGGGAAATACTCTTGATAAACATGGTGGGTGAGGTTCTGCTCAGGTGAGCAGAAAAATTACCAGAATAGAGAGCCCAGGTGCATGAAAGACACCTGAGAGTGTGGAGGGTGTGCACTCCTGGGTTGCCTAACTAGGGATCCCATAATTATAAGCTTACCGGCACCTGGTCCACCTACTGTCTAGATACATCTCTTGCTGAAAGTGAAAGCAAATCTGGTTCTCCCAGCCAAGTCTTAGACTGGATCCAAGTCAGTACCGAAGAATTTTGTCTGCCCAAGGCAGGAGTTTGGCCCAAATGATTCCATACTGTGGAATTTAGAGCGGCGTCTTGCTCTAATTGGAGAGCAGGTAGGTCAGAAGACCTGAGGGCTCCACGACAGGTTGGAAGAGTTGGAAAATATCTATCAGGTGAAATCTTTCAAGGCTATCCCACAGAGTGACACTTTTTAAAGCCTCCTGAACATCTCTCTACACAATTTAAATTAGAATGTCAAAGAAGAAACCTGGCCTAGGGGATAGAGCTTGGGTCTGGGTGTCAGAAGGATCAGGGTTCTAATCCCAGACTGAGCCTCCTTTTTCCTCTCCTCCTCACCGTTCCCCCCAACCTTACCTCCTTTCCCTCCCCACAGCACTTGTATATATTTGTACAGATTTATTACTCTATTTATTTTACTTGCACATATTTACTATTCTATTTATTTTGTTAATTATGTGCATATAGCCATAATTCTATTTGTTCTGATGATTTTGACACCTGTCTACATGTTTTGTTGTGTTGTCTGTCTCCCCCTTCTAGACTGTGAGCACATTGTTGGGTAGGGATGGTCTCTATACATGGCCGACATACTTTTCAAGTGCTTAGTACACTGCAGAGCAAACAGTAAGCGCTCAATAAATACGATTGAATGAATAATCCCGGCTCTGTCATTTGTCTGCTGTGTGGCCTTGGGCAAATCACTTCACTTCTCTGGGCCTCAGTTCCTTCATCTGTAAAATAGGGATTAAGACTATGAGTCGCATGCCACGCATATCCACCCCAGCACTTAGAACAGTGCCTGGCACATAGTAAGTGTTTAAAAAGTACTATAAATATTATTATTATTATCAGCCAAATGCCTCTGATGCAAATCACTAGACTCCCACGGGATCCACCTGAGGACTTGGATGGATGGAGATTCCCTTATCGAACTAAGGCGTGTGAACTCCCTTTCTCTCCATCTCCCTATTTCTCTAACTGATCATCTTTCTCTTCCTCTCTCTCTGTTTCTCTTTACCGCTCCAACACACACAAACACCCACCAAAATCTGGGTAAGTCAAACTCTCTCCATCTCTCTTTCTCTGCCCAACTGATCATCTTTCTCTTCTTCTCTCTCTCTGTTTCTCTTTACAGCTCAAACACACACAAACACCCACCAAAATTTGGGTAAATCAAACTCTCAAGAGTTTCCAATTTCCTCACTTGAGTTGGGGTCGGATTGCAAGAGAACGTGTTTGCTAATTTATCTTGTACTGTTTTCTCCCAAACACTAAGATCAGTGCTCTGCACATATGAGTAAGCACTCAATAAATACCACTAACTGATGGATTGATTCAACCTGGCTACTGTTTTCCATTCCCAAGCAATTCAGTTTAGAAGAAAGTTTAGCCCTTTTGGTAGGTTCCCCTCACTGCCTCTGATTCTTGTGGCCACAATTACTTTCCTAATGTTTCCTCTTCCTAGCACTGCTGTAATTTTCCTTTCCCACTGCCAGTACTGTTCAATGGGCTGAAATCTCAGGCTCCAATCCAAACCTAAATCTTTTCTGCTGCTCCACTGTACTGCATTACTATCAAAGGCAACATAAATTCTGTCTTCCATTAAAATTCTAACAAGCACCTGCTTGTTCACTCCTGCCTCCCAAATTTTCATTTCCTTCTCCATCTTTCATTTTCTCTCCATTCCATTGGGTATTAATAAACCTCCTCAGAGAAAGCCCCAATTCTTATTAACCAATCAGATTAATGCATTAATTAGGCTAATGGACAGCAGCTTTAACACATTTTTAATTATGACTGTAAATATTTCTGAAAAATAAATAAATCTCCAACCCTTCAACAGTGTTTAAATTGGAAAAGGAGAAGTGCCGATGAGATGGCAAATCTCAGCCACATTCAAGCTGAGGGTCTTTTCTTCCTTCCGATTCTGAAGCATCAAAATGCCACTCCTATCTCCAAGATTCAACCTTCCATCACTTTTGTTACAACTTAACTGTAAGGACAGGAAAATCAATTAACTCAATTTTCTGACATTAAAATTTTTTGTCCTCTCTTTTCCCAATCTTTTTCCTTTGGGAAAAGCATATTACATAAAGTTTGTCCTAATCCCTTGAAGCTAGCTACGTGCGATGCATCCTGTGAGTGGCTAGGCACTGAATGTGGGTGAAATATTGCAGTCAGTTAAACTCTGCTCTTTCACATCTTCCCAATGTCACCCCCAATTTGCCGTACTAGAAATAGCCTCCTGTCACAGCTTGCTTTATATTTGGGGCAGTAGCTATATTGGCAGTGCCCTATATTATCCAACTGCATTCATGTTTCAGCCTCTGTGAAGTTGGAATAGTGAATGTGATTGTGAGCCCTGTATCCACCCTAATGTTTAGTACAGTGCCTGGCACACAGTAAGTGTGTAACAAATAACATAATTAATACTACTGTTATTATCATTATTGTGGAGGTACAATATGCAGGCAGAATCTATTCAGAATTAGGGGTCAGTCAGCATTTTTATGCCTCTTGGGATGTCAGGGAATGGAAAAATGAGAATTTTCCCAGAATAGCAGATACAAAGGAACATTACCTAGTAAGTCAAAGTACAAATGGGGAATTGACCTCAGCACTGTTGATTAAATGCAGTCATAAGCCCAGTGGAACTGTGGGGTATTAAATACCTTGCTAACCACAGAAACATAGGAACAGTGGTTCAGAAACAGAGAGAAAGATAAACATAATGTTTGATACTTAGTAAGCCTTAACAAATATCATTATTATTGCTTTTAACATTAATAATAATAATTAAATGACAGATCAAATATTTTTCATTCATATTAGTGTCTGGCTCCCCCTCTAAACTGTAAGCTTGTTGTGGGCAGGGAATGTGTCCATTGAATTGTTACATTGTACTCTCCCAAGCGCTTAGGAGAGTGAGCTGCACATAGTAACTGCTCAATAAGTACAGCTGACTGACTGACAGATCAAATAAATGAAAAAGTGTTTCACACCTCATCAGAAGAGTTTGCCAAGTACAAAACACTGCAGTGTTTTGGGAGTGAGAATATTTGCTACCACAAGCTCAGCTCAGCTCTCAGTAGCTGAAGGCAGTTCATTCATTCTTTCATTCAATCATATTTATTGAGTGTTTACTGTGTGAAGAGCACTGTACTAAGCCCTTGGGAAGTACAAGTCGGCAACATATAGAGATGGTCCCTACCCGACAACGGGCTCACCGTCTTGAATGAATACTTAGCTCCCTCAGCTCCAAATCACCAAGCCAGCCTTTTTTTTCTCCACCTGCTATAGCTCTGGAGAGGAGGCAAGCATAACCCTTATGAATAATAAAGAGTAATACTACTAATAATAGTATGTTTTAAGTGTTTATGATGGGCCAAGCACTACACTAGAGTGGATAAAAGACAATCAAGTAGGACACAGTCTATACCCCACATAGGGCTTACAGTTTAAGGAGGAGGGAGTTGGATTTAGTCCCCATTTTACAGATTAGGAAACTGTGGCACAGAGAAGCTCAGTGACTTTCCTGAGGTCACACAGCAGACAAGTGTGGGGGGACAGGGTTAGAACCCAGGTCCACAGACTCCCAGGCTCATGTTTTTTTCCACCAGGCCATGCTGCTTCTCCCAAGTGTGAGGTAACTCAATAAATATCACTGATTAACTGATTTAGAATATGGAGGATGTTGTGAATGTTGCTAATCTGTCTCTGGGATTTTGGATGATTTCACCCAGATGTCTTATTATTGGAAATCCTGAATAAATATCCTTATCATAGTGTTTAGATTTTTGTGGCCTAGTGGAGAGAGTATGGGTCTGGGAATCTGAAGGATTCATTTCTAATGCTAACTCCAACACTTGCCTGCTGTGTCAGCCTGGAAAAGTCACTTAATTTCTCTGTGTCTCATTTTCTTCACTTGTAAAACGAGGAATCAAAGCCTGTTCTCCCACCTATTTAGACTAGAAGCCCCATATGGGACAGGAACACAGGGATAGGGCCCCACTTGATTATCTTGCATCTACTGCAATGCTTATTCATTCATTCAATCATATTTATTGAGCACTTACAGTGTGCAAAGCGCTGTACTAAGCACTTGCACTGTACTACACTCTTAGTACAGTGTTTGCCATATAGTAAGCACTTAACAAATACCACGTTACAGCTATTAACAAAAAAAAATCATAAACAGAAACATTTCATGTGTCAGGTTTTGTTAAAAAGTTCCTAAATATTTCTAAGGAAGTAACTATTCTTCTTATTGTTGGGCACATGCCTCAGAGGCAGAGAACTTGGTAGATAAATATGTGTGTGTGTGTATATGTGTATGTGTATATACATTTAGGGGTACTGTGGTATATTTTAAAGGTATATTTTTGTGTGCAAAGAACAAGCTTCCCACATCTTTTATGAACTGCCTTTTCTTTCGAAGGGTTTATAGAGGATTTTCTTTCCCCACCGCACAACTGAGGTTGTGAGAAAATTGTGTTCTGTTCAAAGGCCTCCACTACCTCATCTGCTGAGATCTGTCACATCCAATCAACCAGCCAGATTAAGAACCTGACTCTACAGGAAAACGCAAAGCAGTAGAAATGGCTGGCTCAGATACAACACATCACAGTTTAGCATACCAATGGAAAGACTGTTAAGACATTGAAATTTCAAATGAATATCAGGTCTGCGGCTATAGAGAATCTTCTCTGCAGCATTACATTCTGTCAGAAATTTTCATCCCCAAGCACTAAGGGGTTAACTAATAATGGGTATCATAATGGGAAAGCATTGGCAAATGTCCGAAGCTTAATTATAACACTACTAGCCTCACTGAGGTATGAGACTATGGGCACAAAATTGACAGGAACATCGATCTGACTACAACAGAATGCGGAATATTTTTGAAAATCTTTTTTGAATGAAAAATTCATTTTGCAATCCAAATCTCCATGGAAAACTCCCAAATTCTAGTACCAACCTATGCTTTATTTATATTAATGTCTATCTCACCATCTTGACTGTAAACTCACTCTGAGCAGGAAACATGATGGCCAACTCTGTCCTCTTCCAAAGTACAGTGCTCTGCACATGGTAAGTGTTTAGTAAATACCACCGATTGATTGATTAATGATCAGGGAACAGAGAGGCAGTGTGACCTAGTGGAAAGAGCTCAGGCCTAGGTGTCAGAAGACCTGGATTCTAGTCTCAGTTCTGTCACTTGTCTGCTGTGACCTTTAGCAAATCACTTCACTTTGTGCCTCATCTGTACTTACATTTACATTTACTTCATCTGTAAAATGGGGATTAAGACTGCGAGCCCTATGTGGGACAGGGGCTGTGTCAGATGTGATTATCTTGTATCCACCCGAGCACTTAATACAGTGTCTGGCACATAGTAAGTGCTTGTCAAATACCATTAAAAAAAATGAAAAAGCAGGGCCTGTTACTTGCCTGCAAGAAGAAAGTTGGAGCTATGAGCTTCCAGTACTACTTGGCCTGATGTGAGCACATTGCTTGATATAATATTTCCATTTATTCCTCTCAGTTGACTTCTGCTTTGTGAGGGCTTCTGTTGGGTGGAATATGGGCCATTTAAGCTCCTAAAGGAACCTGACAGAAAAAAAAAATAAACACGTCTCAATGGCCTCAATTTCACGTTTCTACTTTCCATGATTAATTGCTTCAAAATTGGCATGCCTCCCTGATATCAGCTGGTTGGAAGGCAGATAGTGTTAATCCCAAGACCCAACTGGTGGAGCAAGAAAGGAAAAAGGCCAATGCCACCCCAATAGGAGGAGTACAGTTTCATTCACCTAAATATTATATGCACAGAAGGAATCAGATGATACATCAACTACTACTTTTATGGATATGCCTGACTGAAAAACAAACAGAAATTCAAGAAATTTCAATTGACCAAAATATGGCTTACATTGTATTGAAACTTGGCTGCAGGGATTTAATCCCCATTTTACAGTTGAGGAAACTGAAGCACAGAGACCCTAAGTGACTTGCCCAAGGTCACACAGTAATTATAATAATAATAATAATAACAATAATAATAATGGTGGCATTTCTTAAGCACTTACTATGTGCAAAGCACTGTTCTAAGCGCTGGGGAGGTTACAAGGTGATCAGGTTGTCCCACGGGAGGCTCACAGTCTTAATACCCATTTTATAGATGAGGTAACTGAGGCGCAGAGAAGTGAAGTGACTTGCCCAAAGTCACACAGCTGACAGAGCTGGGATTTGAACCCATGATCTCTGACTCCAAAGCCTGGGCTCTTTCCACTGAGCCACGATTAGAACCCAGCTCCTCCAACTCCCAGGGCCGTGCCCTTTCCACTAGGAAACACCGTTCATCTGCCGTGCAGTTACAATGGAATCTCCTGTCAGAAATGATAGGCAAGTGGTGTTCTCATCACTTCCAGTTCATTGTGAGGTGTGTGTGTGTGGAAGCGAAAGTTTGAGTCTCACACCTGACCACAGACCAGGCATGTGAAGATTAGTACTGCTGTTTTGCAAAACTTAAATCCGCCTTCTCCTTTGTTGCAGCAAGCATTTGTCCTCAAGAGACTAAATAGGCAAATTTCAGATTTGCTACTAAGAGAGCTTTTTCAGATAGCAAGTTCCCAAAGACTACCATTGCCATATGGAAGCAGCGTTGCTCAGTGGAAAGAGCACAGGCTTGGAAGTCAGAGGTCATGGGTTCTAATCCCGGCTCTGCCACTCATCAGCTGTGTGACTTTGGGCAAGTCACTTAACTTCTCTGGGCCTCAGTTCCCTCATCTGTAAAATGGGCATTAAGACTCTGAGCCCCGCATGGGACAACCTGATATCTTGTATCTCCCCAGGTGCTTAGAACAGTGTTTGGCACATAGTAAGCGTTTAACAAATACCACTATCATTATGTGGACAAGGACCCTGTTCAACCTGATTTCCTGTACCCATCCCAGCACTTAGTACAGTGTCTGGCACATAGTAAGTGCTTAACAAATACCACAGTTATTACGATTATTAAGATCATGCCATTTCAAGGTAATTGTCTATTTCAGGCAGTAGATGGAACTGGTAAAGTTATACGACCCACCATTTATGTGGCATTTATATGATGTTTCAGAGCCATATAGAAATGAAGGTTTACATCATAGCATCATGGTATACACTGAACTATGAATTTAGGCAGACACTTTTTTTCTCCACTGAGCTGATGTTCCAGCTTTCTACATACTGCTTTAATCACACCACTAGGCCTTGAATTTTTATCATCAATAACAGCATCTTGGGAGAGAACACTTTAATTTACATGTTGCTTTAATTTGGATACCACAGAAATAGCATGGCCTGGTAGAAGGAGCATGGGCTTGGGAATCAGATGACCTGGGTTCAATCACAGCTCTGCCACTTAACTGCTCTGTGACCTTGGGCAAGTCTGCGCTTCTCTATCCCTCAGTTTCCTCATCTGCAAAATGGGGATTCAATGCCCATGTGTCCCACTTAGATGACCTGATTATGTTGTATAGATCCCAGCACTTAGTACGGTGTTTAACACATAGTGAGTGTCTGACAAATAACACAAATATAAATATTAAGTGAGGTAGGGTTGGGCATTAAGTGAAATATGTCTTCTGTTTTATAATTGTCAGGCAAAGGCATTTAGCAATGCACACAACAGATTCAATTAACAATTGTGTGTTGTCTAAAATTGTGTTGGCCAGAAGAGCGTAATCTTCCACAAATAGCACTGTGGGCTGGGAATGTGTCTATCAGCTCTATTTTATTATTGTGTTGTATTCTCCCAAGTGCTTAGTACAGTGTTCTGCACACAGTAAGCCCTTAGTAAATGATTGATTGATTGATACTAGCTTGAAGATGAGAGTCTTTGCCACATTTTCCTTTCCACTAAGTGCAAATTCACTTCACAGGGGGTGAAACTGTATGTGACTCTCATTCCCCTATGCCTCTGAACACCTCAGTTGCAGAGCTACCAGTGTTATGGTGAAAAGAACCAGTGATGCCATTTTTGACAGATGACAGCATGCAAATGTTTGAATTCTTAAGGTACTTCTTTCCATTCCCGGATTATACTTATTATGCTTAAGGGGTTAGTACAGTACTTCGCACACAGTAAGCACTCAATAAATATGACTGAATGAATTATGCAGAGTAAATCAATACACTTACTGGTGAGTTACTATCCACAATACTTCTAACTCCTCTCAAGAACACCTGCCTTTCAGTTTGAAGCTTGATTTATAGTCTACAGAGTATTTCTGTTGCATTGGAGGAAATGCAAGATGGGGAATTATAGGAATCTTAGCTATATCAATTGCAGCAGTGTCCAGGATCAGTGATTGGTGACCAAACATTTGTTGATGTATTTGGTCCATCTGCTGTGTACTCCTGCAGAATCTGATGTCAGCTGTGATTTATTGGTATTTAAAATGGAATTAGCACCATGTGACTTGAGTCTATGATTGGCATGAAATTCTTCAAAAAGCTTGCTGTCCTTGTGGCCATTCAATCAATCAGTGGTATTTATTAAGCTCTTACTGGGAGCAGAGCACGGTACTAAGCACTTGGGAGAGTATAACATGACAGAGTTGGTAGATATGTTCCCTGCTGACAATGAGTTTACGGTCTACAGGCAGAGACAGACATTAATAAGAATGAGAAAATTACAGATTTGTATGTAATTGCTTCTGGAAGGAGGGAGGAGTGAATAAAGGCTGCAAATCCAATTGTAAAGGTAACACAGTAGGGTGTGAGAGAAAAGGAAATGAGGGCTTAGTTGGGAAAGGCCTCCTTGAAGAAGATGTGCTTTTAATAAGGTTTGAAGGTAGGGAGAACGATTGCCTGTCAGATATGAAGAGCGATGGGGTTTCAAGCCAGAGGCAGGATGAGGGCAAGAAGTCAGTAGTGAAAATGATGAAATCATGGTACAATGAGTAGGTTCATTCATTCATTCAATCATATTTATTGAGCACTTACTGTGTGCAGAGCACTGTACAAAGTGCTTGGGAAGTACAAGTTGGAAACATATAGAGACGGTCCCAACCTAACAGCGGGCTCACAGTCTAGAAAGCCAGAGTAGGTTAGCAGTAGAGGAGTGAAGTTTGTAAAGTGGGTTGTAGTAGAAAATCAGGGAGATAAGGTAGGAGGGGGCAAAGTGACTGAGTGTTTTAAAATCTGTGGTATGGAATTTCTGTTTGATGTGGAGGTGGATTAGCAACCTCTGGAGGTTCTTGGGGAATGGGGAAACATGGACTAAACCATTTTGTAGAAACATGACCCAGGCAGCAGAGTGAAGTATGTACTGGAGTGGAGAGAGACAGGAGGCAGGGAGGTCAGCAAGGAGGCTGATGTGCTTATCAAGACAGGACAGGATACGCGCTTGGGTTAACATGGTAGCATTTGGATGAAGAGAAAAAGGGCAGATTTTAGTGATGCTGGTGAAGGTGGGAATGGTAGGATTTGGTGACGGACTGAATATGTGGATTGAATGAGAGATGAGTCAAGGATAACACAAAGGTAATGGGCTTGGGAGACATGGAGAATGTTATCGCTGTCAACAGTGATGGGGCAGTCAGGAGAAGGACAGAGTGGGAAGATAAGGAGTTCTGTTTTGGAAATGTTAAGTTGGAAGTGTTGGGCAGACATCCAAGTAGAGATATCTTGCAGGCAGGATGAAATGTGAGACTGCAGAGGAGAGAAATCAGGGTGGGAAATGTAGATTTGGCAATCACCTGTATAGAACTGGTAGTTGAAGCCATGGGTACAAATGAGTTCTCCAAAAGCGTGGGCGTAAATGGAGAATGCACGGGAACCCCGATCCAAACCCTGAGGGATCCCTAAAGTTAGGGGGTGGCATGCAGAGGAGCCTCTGTAAGAGACTGAAAATTAGTGGCCAGAGGGTTAAGAGGAGAACCAGGAGAGGACAGTGTCAGCTTTCACCATTCACTACTTTTCCTTCCTTTGACCAAGACAGGCTTTGTAGCTAGTACTCTGTATGCTGATAAACCCCACTTCTTGCAACAAAGGTTCTGTACTTGTTCCATGTTCGATATTGATTATGCATGGATTCCAGCATCTCTGCAATCATTTTCTTCGATCCAGTCTGCTGTTTCCTCATCAAGAAGCCAAGAATGACTGCAGACGTATTGCCTGTGGTAATTTTGAATACAGAACTTATAGTTTCCAGATCTGTGCTGTTCAGAAAGTAAGACTGAGTCAAGAACCCAATCCGTTCTGTTTTTACCCCAAACTAAAGCCTGCCCACTGAGCTTCCTGAAAGCAACACTCACAGCGACACCACTCCCTCAGTAGGACTTGTGAAAAGAAAGCACAACAGCAGGATACCTAAGGAGGTCTTGATGGTGAACTACTGGGAAAACTTTGCAGTGGACAGAACAACCTTGCTCAAAGTTAACTCGGGTAGGGGGGGACTTTTTGTTTCCTTGCACAAAGCCTTTGATCGAATAACCGAGGCAGAATCAAAAACACAGGAAGTCAATTTATAGACCAGATCTGTGGAAGTAAGTAGGGTCTATTAAGCGAAAGAAGCAGTGTGGCCTGGTGGATAGAGGACCTGGGTTCTAATTCTGACTGCTATGTGCCTACTGTGAGGCCTGATCAAGGTAACTGAGCTCCTCAGTTACCTCATCTGTAAAATGGGGATCCAATCAAGTGCTTAGTATGGTGCTCTGCACACAGTAAGCGCTCAATAAATACGATTGAATAAATGAATGAAAATCTTGTGTCCTTCCTACTTAAGATTGTGAGCCTGTGTGGGACAGGGACTGTGAGCCCACTGTTGGGTAGGGACTGTCTCTATATGTTGCCAATTTGTACTTCCCAAGCGCTTAGTACAGTGCTCTGCACATAGTAAGCGCTCAATAAATACGATTGATGATGATGATGATGACTGGGCCTGACCTGATTATCCTGTATCTTCTCTAGTTCTTAGAACAGTGCTTGACACATAGTAAGCACTTAATTGGGGTAGATACAAGTAAATATCTAAGCAAGATGGAGAACAGGTTTTTAATCTCTCTAGAAACTTACCTTCAGTAGGTGCCACCATCAGAAAATGAAAAAAGAAATCGCAGCGTGGCTTAGTGGAAAGTGCACAGGCTTGGGAGTCAGAGGTCATGGGTTCTAATCCCTGCTCTACCACTTACCAGCTGTGTGACTTTGGACAAGTCACTTAACTTCTTTGTGCCTCAGTTACCTCATCTGTAAAATGGGGATTGAGACTGTGAGCCCCTCAAGGGACAATGTTTTTACCGTGTATAATAACAATAATAATAATGTTGGTATTTGTTAAGTGCATATTATGTGCTAAGCACCGGGGGGATACAAGGTAATCAAGGTTGTCCCACGTGGGACTCACAATCTTAATCCCCATTTCCCAGATGAGGGAACTGAGGCACAGAGAAGTTAAGTGACTTGCCCAAAGTCACACAGTGCAGAAGTGGCAGAGCCAGGATTAGAACCCATGACCTCTGACTCCCAAGCCCGGGCTCTTTCCACTGAGCCACGCTGCTTCCCCACAGCACTTAGATTGGCACATAGTAAGTGCTTAACAAAAACCATCATTTTTATATCCACTGAGACAACACACCACATCTTCAAATTGCTCTGAAAATCCCACTTCTTCCAAGAAACATTTCTCAATTAATTCACAAAACCCCAGTCACATCAGTTCAATATCTCCCCTCAGCACTTGTGTATTTCATTCCTATCCTCAAACTCGGGTGCAAACACATATTTACAAAGGATTTATTTATAGGGTTATGTGCCCATTTAGTTATTTGTTCAGCTGTTAGTTCTGAAGTTTTTGCACTGTTTCCTGCTTTATTTTCATTCATATTCTGGCTTTCATTATCTTTGAATGATTTTCCTTTGCTCTCCTTTAAAACTATAAGCCCTTTGAAAGCAGGAAAGGAGCGTCTTGTTACATTCTCAAGTGCTTAGTACAAAGTTAAGGACTTGTGTCTTTTAATTTTTTAAATTTTTTGTGCTATTTGTCAGTGCTTACTATGTGTCTAGCACTGTTCTAAGCACTGGGGTAGATAGAAGTTGGTTACAATCCCTGTTCCACATGGGGCTCATAGCCTAAATTGGAGGGAGAAGGATTTTATCCCCATTTTACAGATGAAAAGACTGAGGCACAGAGAAGTTAAGTGATTTACCCAAGGCAGAGGCAGCTTTAGAACCCAGGTCCTCTTCCTGGATGGATTGTTCTTTCCGGTCATGTTGCTTCAAAATAAATTCCATTGATTATTGGATATGTCTATATAGCCATAGATATAGTCATATATAAATATGCTCAGATATAGAGATACATTTGGCTAAGCTAGACAACAATGGACAGTTTCAGATAGGTAAATTGATATGCAAATTATCAACTAGGAAATGGATTTCATCCCCATTGGATCTCTAACAATTTCCTATATCAAATCTAAATTTAGAAGAAGATTTACACATTTCAAATTGCAATGGGTATCACATTCCAAAGTGACGAAGATGGCTCCCTAATGATTATCCTAAGTCTCTGATTAATTAAAAAATTATTCTGAAGTCCTAAATAATTATAGTAACGCTTCACAATGAGATGTTTTATTGCACTACTCAAGGATAGTTCAGTCAATTACTTGTTCTCATGAGCTACTTTTAAACTAGCCATAATTCTTTCTTAAGTGTCTCTAAGCCAAAGAGCACCATGATCTATAGTTTTCCCATTAAAGGTGACGAATGCCATTTTCTCCCTGGGCAATCCTTTGTGTTGCGGCCACCTTACAGATCGAAGATTGCATTTTTGAAAAGAAATTTCCCTTCCACCTCAAAGATACTTTTTTTTTGGTGTGTTGCTTTGCATTTTGGGGGAATAACTGTTTACAGGAAGAAAAAGGATCGTGATTATATTGCCACCGATCACTTTTAAATATAAAATACCTCTTACGAACAAAAGGTAATAAGGCTGAACTTTATTGAATTTGTTCTTAACCGATAGAGCCAGCGTAGCTTCAATAATACTTCATAAATAATTCTTGGTATAGTTTCTGGTCTTGAAGAGGGTGAATTGGATTATACTGTAATTTAGTAAAATCAGGGAGCAAGGGCAACTGTGTGTATATACAGCAGATTCTAGATTATCCAACACCCACAGGAAGCAAAATGCACAGATCAGAGCAAAACAGGCACATAGCATCAGGCATTGGCCCTGAACAGCTAAAGATTAAACACACTGCATATGTTTTGAAATACCTGTGTTTTATCATTTTCTGACACAAATTCATTGATATAGTCTACAGATTCAACAAGTATACCGTGTAATTAGATTCAGTAATTAGAAACAAACCTATCATGAAAAATTGTCATGGATAAATCCCAGTCAGATCGGTTTATCGATCAATCAAACTTTTTGAGCATTTATGCTGTGCAGAGCATTGAACTAAGCACTTGGAAGAATACAATATAATAGAATTGGTAGACATGTTTCCTTCCCACAGGAGCTTGCAGTCTAGAGGTGGAGACAGACAGTAATATAAATACATACCTTATGGATATGTGCATAGTTGCAATGGGACTGAGTGCAGTTTGACTACAGGGTGTGAATCCTTTTGACTAAAGGGTGTGAATCCTTTTCAGCAAAGGGTGATGCTGAAAAGAGAGAAAAAAATGAGAGCTTTATGAGGACTCAGTCTCCTGGAGGGGATGTGAATTAAAATGAGCTTTAAAGGTGGGGAGAGTTATCGTCTGTCAGATATAAAGAGGGATGGCGTTCCAGGCCAGAGGTAGGATGTGGGCGAGGGGTCCGCGGCGAGATGGATGAGGCCGAGGTAAAACCAGGAGATGACTAGATAACCAGGAACTTTTTATAGGTTTACTCTATGGGTGACAGGATGCTACTGCCAGTGTAGTTTTCTCAATTGATAACAAGTGCAGAGGCCAATATGTGCATGGTTATCACATCTAAGTCTTTTGTGCAAGAAGATAGCCTCTAGCTGCTCAGTTGCATTGGCTTCCCACAGTGTCTGACACTGTTGATGTCGCTTCCTCTCCGCGTTGCAATCTTCCTGAAGCTCCTTCATGACTCTTAGCCCGTTTTGGTTTGATGCAGGCCAATCTGACAAGACTCCGCTGACATCTTCCAAATAACCAATTGATCTGCCAAATCGTCGGACACCGTCAAGAGATCTGGGGTCTGGAGGGAGAATGGATGATGACGGGAGTTCCAAACAACAGCTCTCTAGTGAATTGAAATGGGGCCATTGTAGAAATGGCGGCCAGAAGAAGTGCTTCAAAGTGAAGCCAAATCTCCAGCAGAGTAGACGCTATCTAGATTTTCACCAGGAGATTCATAGCAAGTAAAGAAGAGCAACACGTGAAACGTGAGCTGTAGTTTAGCAGTCTCTATAAAAGGAGATGGAAGATACAAAGGGAAGTGCTATAGGTGTTAATTTTTGTGTGACCTTGGGCAAGTCTCTTAACTTTTCTGTGCCTCATTAGTAAAATGGGCACAAAGATCATGAGCCCCATGAGGGACAGGGACTGTGTCCAACCTAATTAGCTTGTATCTACCTCAGCACTTAGTACAGTGCCTGGCACATAGTAAGAACTTAATACAAAAAAGAAAAAAGACAGAGCATCCTGCAATAGTACTGATATAATAGCTAGGATGTGGTGACTTAAGAAGAAGATTATACACTTTCCAAGAAATCCTTGAACTGAAAACCCAAATATGTGTGTATTTTAAAGGTGGTGTCAAAAGTCAGACACTAAAATATGTCCATGGACTTCTTATCCATGTATTAATGAGAGGTATATGAAGAGAAAATGAAAATATGTTGGACTTTCCTAGGTAGGGACTTAATTTTGTGAGTGCAAAATTAGTAATGGTACAGATGAAATTCAGACAGTATTCTCAGAAATAAGCATCTCTTTCTTCTCAAAGGAGGCTTGACATTCTTAAGCCCTATTAAGCCCTCTTTTCCCTGACTATCTCTCCCTTCTGTAGGATCTGCACCCTATAAGCACTTGATATTTACCCCACCTTCAACCCCACAGAACTAATGTACATAATTTAATTAATTAAATTATGTTAATGCCTGACTCCCTATCTAGACTGTAAACTCCTAGTAGGAAGGGAACCTGTCTACCTGCTCTGTTGCATTGCTCTCTCTCAAGGACTTAGAATAATGCTCTGCACACAGTAAGGACTCAATAAATACCATTGATGGATGGATTTCTTGGGGAAAATAATATTCTGCCTATGAATTAGCCCATTCTGGAATCGAAAAATATTTGCGCATTTAAAGCAATGGTTCTCTCCTCTGTATGTCTGTCTTCTGATGTGTTGTGATGGCCTTTTGATTTACCTCAATTTCAGAGACCTCACACCAACTCAGTGACTGGTCTGTGACAAGAAATGATAGATTTTGGATATATTTCCTTTGCATCCAGAGGAAAAACTAGTGCAGTTTTATTCTGAAGTCTCACAGGTCATCTTAGATGTTTACCAACTTCAGCTGAAACCTTAGTTCCCAAAAATCAGCCTTTAGAATGGCTTTTTCCTCTTTTTACTGACTCCCAGTAGCAAAGAATGACACCACTCCACCCCTCTCCTCCCTCAATCCCTCCCTCGCCCCTGACAATATACATGTACATAATTCCAGTATGGTTAACAGCAACACTGCCCTGCAATTAAGGATGTATTAGATAAGTACCTGAAATGGAACAGTACTTTTCAGAAAGATACAATTTGGCATTCTAAACTACTTAAAAGGCATCCCTTTAGACGAGCCCTGCAAGTAAGAATAATAATAATAGTGGTATTTGTTAAGCACTTACTAAGTGCCAAGCACTGTTCTAAGGACTGGGGTAGATACAAGGTAATCAGGTTGTCTCACGAGGGGCTCACAGCCTTAGTCCCCATTTTACAGGTGAGGTGACTGAGGTACAGAGAAGTTAAGTGACTTGCCCAAAGGCACACAGCTGAAAAGTGGCAGAGCCAGGATTAGAACCCATGACCTCTGACTCCCAAGCCCGGGCTCTTTCCACTGAGCCACACTGCTTCATGTACCATTACTGATGGCAATGAAACGGTGAGGCCTAGTGGAAAGAATGCAGATCTCGGAGTCGGAGGCCTTTGTTTCTAATCCCTGCTCTGCCACTTACCTGGTCTGTGAACTTGGGCAGGTCAATTTACTTCTGTGTGCCACAGTTTCTTCATCAGTTAAATGGACACTAGATACTCGTTCTTCCTCCTAATTAGACTGCTGCATCTACCCCAGGGTATAGTGATTAATAATAATAATAATAATGATAGTATTTGTTAAGTGCTTACTATGTGCAAAGCACTGTTCTAAGCACTGGGGTAGATACAAGGTAATCAGGTTGTCCCACGGGGGGCTCACAGTTTTAATCCCCATTTTACAGATGAGGTCACTGAGGCATGGAGAAGTTAAGTGACTTGCGCAAAGTCACACAGCTGACAGTTGGCGGAGCTAGGATTTGACTTCAAAACCCGTGCTCTTTCCACTGAGCCATGCTGTTAGCTTGGCACATAAGTAATAAGCCAATTCCATCAGAGGGTGATGATGATGATGTGAAATGCATTCCAAACTGCCACCACCTGAATCCAGGGATTCAAAGCGGTGATAAGGGTAAATTCCACCCCAGAAATGTCGTGTGCCCATATTTTGCATCTTCCTTTGGCACCCAAAGATGAGGTTTTGAATGGCAGAAGACAGTATAAGGGCAGTTTCTGACCTTGACTTCTGCTCCTCCTATGCATCACTTATTGCCCTTCTGTTTCCAAGTCCACTGCCGAGTCAGCATGTCCCCGACTGCCCGAGTGTGTAAGGGATACTTCCAATCCCAACTCCACCACGTGTCTGCTGTGTGACCTTGGGCAAGACACTTAACTTCTCTGGGCCTCAGTTACTTCATCTATAAAATGGGGTTAAGAGTGTGAGCCCCTTGTGGGACAGGGACTGTGTCCAACCTGATTAACTTGTATCTACCCCGGTGCTTAGCACATAGTAGGCACTTAACAAATACGGTAGTTATTATTATTATTCATTAACTCCTTACCATGTGAAAAGCACTGTACTCGGTGCTGGGAAAGAGTATATAAGTGGAAATAAGAGAGGGACTCTGTTCCAAAGGGGCTCACTATATATGAAAAGTAGAATCATTCATGGCCTTAACCCAAACTGTTTACCAGAGCGGAAAAAATCGCAACAAAGAATGAGTAGTAGGGCACTCTATTGAGTCAGACCCACTAGCACTGCAAAAGTGTTTCAAAGATTTCCACTGGGTTTATCTCACAGAGTCATGGACAGTTTCATCTGTATAAATATGCCCCTCCAGGCAGGCTATTTCATATTATTCCACTAACCTAGCACTCCAGAAACAAAGGAATAGGGCTAAGCACCCTGAGTAGCCTTTTTGTTCTCAATCATACAGATTTTCCCGAAACCTAATTTAGAAAGGCTTATTTCAAAATGGCTTCAGCATTCAGCAATTTCAGCACATCCACAAGACGAAAATATTTCTCTGACATCCAAATGCGAACCCAATGGAACTCTCATTCTTCCTTCCTTTCTCTCCATGTGAGGTTTGAACTCTGAGACTCGGGTCACCGAAACATCACTCTCCCTGTGGGAAGAGTGGAGGCATCGAGAGACGAAAACCAACTTGCAACAAATGATATCAGGTCTACTTAAATAGTTAACAAAAATTTATTGCAAGAGATATTTCATCACCGGATTTACAGTTTCAAGGAACATGGTACAAAACTTAGTGCATCAGTTTTGTCTAAACATTTAAATAGGTGCAAGTACACAAATATTAAAAAACAAAAGAGCATACTTTACAACATAAATTACAGTACTATAAATATATTTTATGTACATTATACATATTCTAGGACTTAGTTTTCATATACAGAATATAGTTCATATTAGTATTCAGCGCTTCAGTTATACTATGTATCAGAAATTGTGGATATATTTGCATCACTACATGTAGAGTAAGTGACTTCAAATGAATGAGGCGTCGTTTAGATGGGTTTCCGCCATTTATAGAGCAATTTGTTCCAAGAGATGGGCACTTACAGAGAGAGCGGTACTTTTCACCGGAAATTTCCGTTTCCCTTTGCGTTGGCGTCACGGCATTTTAGAAGAGCGGTTGAAGAGAAATCACAGTCGGGTGTGGAGAAAGGAACGAAGGGAAAAGTGAATGGGGTAAAGGGGGGAATGCCACGTGGCTCGGATGAAGAACGGACGTGGGAATGATTGGTATCTGCGGAGGAGTCACGAAGGTGCCATGGCTCCCGGGACAGAGCCTGGGTCCTAATGAGATCTGAGGTAAAGATGTCCTGGTGAGGGGTGGAATTTGGGAAAGGAACTGTGGGGGAGGCTGAAACACTTTGAAGGTGCCCGCTGCCGTGGAGGCAGCAGGTTGTTGCAAAACGGTGTGATGTATTGTGGTCATGGAGGTAGAACATAGGGGCTGTTGCAAGGGCAGAGGTTGCAGGGGAGCGGGCGGAGGAAAGGTGAGCTTGACTTTGTTGGCCAGGATGGCGGGCTGCGTGATTTGCTGGTATGCTTCGCACTGTACATCTTTGAATTTCTCCATGGTTTCTAGAGGAAACAGTAGAGCTTGCTCCGGCAGACCGTAAGGGGACAGGATCTGCTCAGTAGTTAAGAAGGCAGGGCTGTTTCTATGTGCTTCTTTGAATGACAAAGGCGAGGGTCCATTGAGTATTCCTGAATGGTAGCAGAGCCACTCACTAGTCGGTTCGTTAATCTCCTGCGGGACGGCCTCCGCCAGCTCGTAATGACAAAAAAACGGTTTCGGCGGGGGTGGTCCCACGTTCCTTTCGACGCTGTGGAATTTGAAAGGAATCCGGTTTTCACGGGCTTTCAAATTGTCAGGATTTTCTTTCCGGTCTATTCGATTCTCGGGCACTGCCGCTGGTGGGTGATTATGTTCCATCGCAGGTGGAGTGGAAGGATGGAACTCTTCTGAAGCTGCACCAAGAGTGTTTTCCTCTACCCCCTGCCCAGTCTGTCCATCAGTTTCAGACAGGAGGGAACTCTCAGTGGGCGGCAGCTCCTTTTCTTCGACTAAAAGTGTCACCCTCTCCACGTTCCCTGGAAAATCAACCATTTGGTGGGCTTCTGTATCTTCTTTCTTGCCTTCAATCAACTGCTTACCCAGGATACTTGGCGTGGAATCGTCCTTTGCAGAGCTGTAACTTCTACTTCCTCTCGGTTCTTGCTCTGCAACTACATGGTGAAGTCTGTTTCTTCTTCTTCGCCGTTTCTTTTTCGGTTTACACATGGCCACTGGGGTCCTGGTCGGTGTCGCAAGCTGTTCTTGGAGACAGTTTTGCCCAAACAAACTTTCATCTGATGAACATGAGCTCGTGTACTGCCTACGTTTCCGATGGGCTCTTTCTGGTTCACTGACGAGAGAGGTGTAGCTTCTCTTGACCGACTGACCGTAGCTGGTGCATTTCATCTCAGCTGGTGGAACTAAAGTATCATGATCTGGGCTACAGCTGGATCTCCTGCCTTTCCAAGTGAATAATGTTCTGGAATACGTTAAATCAGGTTTTCCAGAGTTCCATGTCGGGGAATTGGGCGGTCTGCAGGACACGGTTTTATTCTTTCTGTGGAGGTTCTTTGAAACAGCGGAATCATTATTCCCGTGTTTTGCTGTCCACATCCTGTTCGTTCCTTCATCCTCACGAACATGAGTGGGTATCGATTTGGATCTTTTCTCATTACTGGCCTCCAAAGCAGGCATTTCGTACTGCGGCTTAGCTGCGTCTGCCGATAGCCATCGAGTCCTGTATTCAGCCCGGCACTTATCCGAAATGGCCTGCAAACGGTTGTGTTTTTCTGATGCTACATAATTACTCTCAGGTTCCATTTTTGAAAAAGCATCAGAGTGTTCTCGGGCTGCTTCCCCATAATGGCAATGGTGTAGCTTTCTTTTTCTTTTCTTTTTTCTACCTTTATGGAACCAATCACTGTGAGCTTCTTTTAACCATATTTTTCTGTGTTTCTCATCATTAATACCATGCTTCATTAGCTTCTGGTTCCGGTTACATTTTTCCAATCTTCCATAGGTACAATCATTTTCAGAGTCCACGTTCACTTTCTCTTCACATTTTCCAGATTCACAATCCTGGGTGGGAGAATCATCCAATAAAAAGGATTCTGCATGGTGACTCTCATTTTTGAAATGCTTCGGTTCGAAATTCACCGGCCCTTCAATGGGTTTATCCGTGCAGTCTGCAACTGGACTCTTGCAAAGATCATCCTCCTTCAAGTGAGAATGAGGACCATTTAAGCGAGGCTGATTTTTCTCTAGAGAACTGTTTGATCTCGAGGACTTAAAATCGAAACAGAGAGGATTGCAGCTGTAAGAAATAGATGGTTCGGAACTCGTGTAGGTTAGCATTTCTGATGGCCACTGAAGAATGGCGGATCCGTATTTGTTAAGAACGGGAACAAATGGTTCACATGGTCTTTTATATGATTCGTGGCTGTTATGTGAGACTGAGCCATCACCAACAGGATTAGAAAGATCCAGCATGTCGGATGCAGTCTGTTTAATGGCGACCTCAGTGGTTGTTGAATTTCTACAGAGATTTTTATCGCTTTCTTCTGTGGTGTCTTGTGAAGATAAACAATCATTACTGATAGTAATAGCTTTGGGTTTGTTTCCCAATAATTCAGAACTGGAGCAATCTATGGGTGTTTCTTGACTAATAATAACATCTTTGGAACATGTTTGATCTTGATTTGATACTGCGTTTAAGTTTGCATCCGAATCAGAAGAAAGAGGAAGTTTAGGATGACAAAATACAGGAATTGATAATGGGTTTTCTTCTTTTGTTTCTTGGGGTTCGGGTAGTTCTTCTTTACTCGCGCTTTTCTCCCCCGATGACTGAAAACAATGATTCTTCTCCTCAGAAAGTATTTCTGAAGGTGACGACGGTTGATGCTGACAAGTCCCAGGGATGAATCTACTCCTTCTACTGTGACCGTTCTCCAGCGAAGCATCATCATTGTATTCATAGAAAGCTGCTGCAGAAGACTCCAGCTTCACTGACGCTTTCTTTGGAAATGCAAACGAAAATCCAATTTTCGGACCCTGGCCCTGATCACCCGTTTTGCTGTTTTTTACCTTATGGTCACTGGAATTTTCCGAAGATGGTGCCAAAGAAGCAATATCATGAGCATTTTGGGGACTGTGCATCAGATTGTGCTTGAAGTCCTTTTGTTTTGTAGCCGGGTCTGCCACTTCTCTTTGATGGGTTTCACCAAAGTGATCTCTTACGGTGACAGTAGTTGACTTGAACATGGGCCCACTCCCTGGGGCACTACAAGACAAAAGAAAATGGAATTCATTCATTCAATCGTATTTATTGAGCGCTTACTGTGTGCAGAGAACTGTACTAAGCACTTGGGAAGTACAAAACGGCAACAGAGATGGTCCCTACCCAACAATGGGCGGAATGCATATGGAACTAATGTAACTATGAGTGTGGTCCTAGTTCACTGCAGTAATGCACTTAATATTTTCCCAGGGACTTCAATCAACCAGGCGTATTTAGTAAATGCCTACTGTGGGCAGAGCACTCTAATATGCACTTGGGGAAGTAATACCTGTCCACAAGGAGTTTACAGTCTACAGGAATGTGCTGAGATTCCTCACATAGTGCCTGGCTGACTACCAGGGATGAACAGTGATCGCATCTCACTCACTGTGGAAACTTGCACATTCCCTCACTCTTGCCTGGAACTCTCTTCCCCTTCATATGCTTTGTGAGTCATTTCATTTCTCCGGGCCTCACTTATCTCATCTGTAAAATGGGGATTGAGACTCTGAGCCCCATGTGGGACGGAGGCTCTGTCCAACCTCATTTGCTTGTATCCGCCCAGTACTTAGTACAATGCCTGGCTCATAGTAAGCATTTAACAATAGTAATAATAATGATGGCATTTATTAAGTGCTTACTATGTGCAAAGCACTGTCCTAAGCGCTGGGGAGGTTACAAGGTGAGCAGGTTGTCCCACGGGGGGCTCACAGTCTTAATCCCCATTTAACAGATGAGGTAACTGAGGCCCAGAGAAGTTAAGTGACTTGTCCAGAGTCACACAGCTGACAATTGGCAGAGTCAGGATTTGAACCCATGACCTATGACTCCAAAGCCCATGATCTTTCCACTGAGACATGCCAATTAGTATTATTATTCATATCCAACAGACAACGACTCTTCCCAGCTTCCAAGCCCTTCTAAAATCACATTTCCTCCAGGATGTCTTCACTAACCAATCTCCCATCTCCCCAGCTTTGCTTTCCCTCCCTTCTGCATCATCAGCACACTTGAGACCCAACTCCCTAGGCACTTAAATATTTAACTCACTGTAGTCCTCTCAGGTTTCATACAAGATACAAGATGATCATCACAATGAAACAAAGAACAACTTTAATAGCCAAATTACAGAGTGGTAAAGTAGTCCATCAGGCCACTAGACTGAATGACAGACTGGAGCCAGAGAACCAGAGATGCAGCAGAGCAGAATTTTTTGCCGACAAGAACTGTTGACACAGAAGGCATAAAAACTGCACCAGGTGATCAGGGAAACAGAGTCGCCTAGCAGAACAAAAACTGGCCTAGATGTCAAAGGACCAGGGTTCTAATCCTGGCTCCTCCCTGATGATCTTTTATCCATCCCAGCCCTTAATGGCAATAACAGTATTTGTTAAGTGCTTGCTGTATTCCAGGCATTGCATTAAGCTTTGGGATGGATACAAGCAAATCAGGTTGGACACAGTCCCTGTCCCATGTGGGGCTCATAGTCTCGATCCCCAATTTACAGATGAGGTAACTGAGGCACAGAGAAGTGAAGTGACTCACCCAAGGCCGCACAGCAGACGATTGGGTCTGGGAGTTGAAAGATCATGGGTTCTGATCCCGGCTCTGCCACTCGTCTTGCTTAACAAATATTATTACTTAGACTGTCTTTTAGACTGTGAGCCCACTGTTGGGTAGGGACTGTCTCTATATGTTGCCAACTTGTACTTCCCAAGTGCTTAGTACAGTGCTCTGCACACAGTAAGCGCTCAATAAATACGATTGATTGATTGATTGATTATTACTATCACTTCAAACTCTGGCCAGTTTGGTAGGCTTGATTCTTATGAGCATCTATATGTTTGTGCATGGAAGTCATTGGTACAATTCAGCATCAATATTTGAAAGTTTCTTTTTGTTATGGTATTTGTTTTGGGGTACATATATCAACACACTGCAGAGTTCACAGTACAACTAGCCCCATTTACGGTGATTGAAGTGGGGTCGCAATATCCAGCCAGGCAGTCTTCACATTGGTAGTAACTCAGTGTTAATTTGATATTAGATGGTTCAGCATCGTAAGTAGGTCACAGCTTTGTCCCTTTGTATTAAAAATCCAGTTCAGAGTTTATTTGTGGTGGGACGTGCTTCTGACCTGCATGACTCAACCACCAGAGTAGGATTTCATTAAGATTTCTTCAAAAACAAGTTTTCCAATTATTTACTTTAAAGTTAGATTTGTGCAATGAATCCCTAGTGAGCAGGTCAAACTGAAGCAACGGTCAGACAGATTTACTACAGATAATCGAGATATTCCTGTATTCCTCAAGGAAATGTTTTCACATTCCAACTAAGGGACCCACTTCCCTAATCTTTTAACCTTATTAAAAATAAGGTCGCATGCACGGTATTTTTAGCGAACTAGAGATATGTCATCTTAACTCTTCCATTAAGCAGGTTTCTATATAAAATTCTAATACAAAGGACTGCCAATAGACTGTCCCTGATTCTGATTAAAGTTATAAATAGAAATAGGCTCGACGCTTCTGCATCCAATTTCCTTTCAGGTTATTTTAGGTGAGCTTAATGTTCCGCTGTATACTCACCAGGCTGTCGTTTTTCGTAGCTCAGCTAACTTGTGCAATCTTTGTAAGGCCTTTTCCTGTTTCCTTTCATCTTTCCGTGATTTAGAAGCTACATTTCTAGCAAACTCTCTCTGTTTCAGCTCCTTGAGTCGCTGTTAAGAGATGAAATGGAAAAAAGGGAACAGTTGAAATAGGCAAGAAATAAAATTGATCAATAAACTCAGAAGACTTATTTACTGGACTGTCCCAAATGTTCACTTGGAATACTTCCACGTTGAAAACCCCACTTTTTGGGTCAATCACTCAGTCGATCAGCCTAGTGGAATGAGACTGGATCTGGGAGTCTCAGAGGATCTGGGTTCTAATCCCACTCCACCACATACTTGCTGTGTGACCTTCGATGAGTCATTTCACTTCTCTGTGCCTCAGGACCCTCATCTCCAAAAGGGGTATTCCATGCCTGTTCTCCCTCCTACTTAGACTGTAGGAACTGATTAACTGGGATCGCCCCCGCAATTAATCCAGTGCTTGGCACGTAACAAGTGCCCGATAAATACCACAATTATTATTAGTAACCAGTGACATTTGAACTGGTTTGGAAGAGAACATCAAATTAAGTAGACACCACCCCTCCAGGAGCTTACAATCTAGAGATTGTGTTTTGTTACTCTCAAACCAACTGGGGTTTCTTAGGAAATTAAGAACAGTAAAACTTTGTTGTTTGGTCCTAACGGACCAGCAAGTTCAATGAACAAGACTTCCCCCATAAAAATGGAATATAGATGGATTGAACCTTAGGAAGAAAGGGGCTATTCAGTGGGAAAATAATTCTCTAAGCTCTGAGTCCTCTCTGTGGGCAGAGAAGATTCTGGTAAACCCAAAATGAATATAGATCCTCCAGTGGTAACATAACCCTTCATTACCAAGGGGTCCACATAAATTCTCCTCAAGAGGAGGCAACGACCCGTCCCTGAAAACAACACGGTCACCCTGACCAAGGCAGGGATAATTATGATTGTGGCATTTGTAAAGCGCTTACTACGTGCCAGGCACTGTACTAAGCACTGGGATAGATACAAGATAATTGGGTTGGTCCCACATAGGGTTTCCAGTCTTGACCCCCATTTTACAGATGATATGCCTGAGCCCCAGAGAAGTGAGGTGACATGCCCAAAGTCACACGGCAGGTAAGTGTCAGAGCAGGGATTAGAACCCAGGTCCTTCTGAGTCCCAGGTGTTTACTAAGCAGTGTGGCTCAGTGGAAAGGGCACGGGCTTTGGAGTCAGAGGTCATGGGTTCAAATCCCAGCTCTGCCAACTGTCAGCTGTGTGACTTTGGGCATGCCACTTCACGTCTCTGGGCCTCAGGTACCTCATCTGTAAAATGGGGATGAAGGCTGTGAGCCCTCTGTGGGACAACCCGATCACCCTGTAACCTCCCCAGTGCTTAGAACAGTGCTTTGCACATAATAAGCGCTTAATAAATGCCATTATTATCATATTCACTAGGTCATAGCTATTATTTTGTATTAAATGACTGTGAATAGTAGCTGAGCGATGAGGTAAGGGGCTATCGATGAGCATGATCAGGGAGAGAGCTATTATTTCTTATTAAATGACTTTACCAATATGATAAGCAGTCAGTCATAGACTGTTGGAGTGGGGTGATATCAGAGAAGCAGCATGACCTTGTGGAAAAAAACACAGATGCGGGAGTCAGAGGCTCTGAGTTCTAATCCTGACTCTGCCAATTCCCTGCTGTTGACCTTGGGCAAGTCACTTCACTTCTCTATGCTTCAGTTTCCTCATCTATAAAAAGGAGATTGAATACATATTTAGCCTCATGTAGGACAGGGATAGGGTGAAACTGGGATTAGATTAGCAGAATAAGCACTTAACAAATACTATAAATATTTTCTCCCCATTATTTGATTGACAGCTCCTTGAGGGCAGGTATTGAGGTAAACCTTTACTATATATACTTTCAATCAGTTCCCAGAGCCCTAGGATCCCTTGAGTGATCCAAAAATAGATGCTGAAGATCTGGGGCAGAGAGAAGGTTAATGCAAAGAGCCATCTGCGTGCGGTTGCATTGTGACTACTGTATAAAGTGGCCAGAGAAAGTCATCTGATATCCAGTGTTAAATTTAACTTGATAATAGCATCTACTAATTAATCCCTTGAGTCTTTATTATGCAAGAGGCTTTGACACTTTCAATGGAAAACTATTTATTTTGGAAAGCTGTTAAATTCATCAAAGAGTACATTCAAAATAACCCAAAGTTAGCACTTCTCTACTCAGTGGGTGGTAAGTCATTCCCACAGTGAGTTTTGCAGCTGAAAATAGCAGCGGGTTGAAATGGGGTTTGTGTAAATTGATGGATAAAGCAGGCCATGGTTCGTTCTTCATTAGAGGACATAATAATGATGGCATTCGTTAAGTGCTTACTATGCGCCAAGCACTGTTCTAAGTGCTGGGATAGATACAAAGCTGAGGTCACTGAGGCCCAGAGAAGTGGAGTGACTTGCCCAGGGTCACACAGCTGACAGTTGGCGGAGCCGGGATTTGAACCCATGACCTCTGAATCCAAAGCCCGGGCTCTTTCCACTGAGCCATGCTGCTTCTCTATAAGCGGTTAGAGGAGTACTCTGCACATAGTAAGCGCTCTATTTATTTATTTATTTTATTTGTACATATTTATTTTATTTTGTTAATATGTTTTGTTTTGTTCTCTGTCACCCCCTTCTAGACTGTGAGCCCACTGTTGGGTAGGGACCGTCTCTATATGTTGCCAACTAGTACTTCCCAAGCGCTTAGTACAGTGCTCTGCACACAGTAAGCGCTCAATAAATACGACTGAATGAATGAATACAAGGCAATCAGATTGTCCCACATGGGGCTCACAATCTTAATCCCCATTTTACAGATGAGGTAACTGAGGACCAGAGAAGTTGAGTGACTTGCTCAAAGTCACACAGTTGATAAGTGGTGGAGCCGGGATTAGAACCCATCACCTCTGACTCCCAAGCCATGGTCTTTCCACTAAACCACGCTGCTTCTCCTTGTTTACCAACTCTGTTATAGTGTACTCTCCCAAGCGCTCAGTATAGTGCTAGGAGCACAGTAAGTGCTCAGTAAGCATGACTGATTGATTGAAAACACTGTAGGATGGTCCATTCCTATCTATGAGGCAGAATGTCCATGAGGGCAGAGATCAAATGATTTCTTTAGGCATCCTTGCAGCTTTCAGAGGTCTAATTCTGGTCTGGACTATTGTTCCGTTCCAGCGATTGCAGTGTTTACGTTCTTTTCTTTAGGGAATTGTAAACATCATCTATCAATCCGGGGAATAGAGTCATGCCTTTTTCCACAACACGTTATGTTTACTAGCAGAGGAGTTATATAACAATAATGATGGCATTTATTAAGCGCTTACTACGTGCAAAGCACTTTTCTAAGCACTGGGCAGGTTACAAGGTGATCATGTTGTTCCACAGGGGGCTCATAATCTTCATCCCCATTTGATAGATGAGGGAACTGAGGCACAGAGAAGTGAAGTGACTTGCCCAAAGTCACACAGCTGACAGTTGGCAGAGCCGGGATTCAAACCCATGACCTCTGACTCCAAAGCCCGGGCTTTTTCCACTGAAGCCACACTGCTATTTGAATCAGATGAAAATAAAGCTTCTTTCCAACTACATACAAAATATGCAGTAAATGCAATTCATTTATTTTTGAAGCAATAAACTTTAAGCTCTCATCTCCCCTTTCTGCATACCCCCTGACAACTACTTCAGCATTTCAAGAAGTGTCTCCCCCTTCTAGACTGTGAGCCCGTTGTTGGGTAGGGACTGCCTCGATATGTTACCGACTTGTACTTCCCAAGCAATTAGTACAGTGCTCTGCACACAGTAAGTGCTCAATAAATACAATTGAATGAATGAATGGTGGTTGTTTTGGCCTTCCTTGGCTCACAGGCAGCAAAAGCTCTCTTCCTCCCCTCAAAACCCTACTGGGAGCTCACCTCCTCCGGGAGGCCTCCCAGCCTAAGCCCCCCCACCTATCCTCTCCTCCTCTTTCCCTCCCCATCGCCCCACTCCCTCCCTCTGCCCTACCCCCTTCCCTTCCCCACAGCACTTGTGTATATTTGTACATAATTATTTCTCTATTTATTTTATGGATGAGGTGTAGATATCTATAATTCTATTTATTTTGATGGTGTTGACACGTGTTTACTTGTTCTGTTTCACTGTCTGTCTCCCCCTTCTAGACTGTGAGCCTGTTGTTGGGTAGGGACTGTCTCTACATGTTACTGACTTGTACTTCCCAAGCGCTTAGTACAGTGCCCTGCACACAGTAAGCGCTCAATAAATATGATTGAATGAATGAATGGATAGATAGAGTTTGGGCCTGGGAGTCAGAAGGACCTGTGTTCTAATCTCTGCTCTGCCACTTGCCTGCTCTGTGACCTTGGACAAGTCACTTCACTGTGTCTCAGTCACCTCATCTGTAAAATGGGGATTAATACTACTACTACTAATAATAATAATGGCATTTATTAAGTGCTTACTATGTGCAAAGCACTGTTCTAAGCACTGGGGAGGTTACAAGGTGATCAGGTTTTCCCATGGGGTGCTCACAATCTTCATCCCCATTTTACAGATGAGGTAACTGAGGCCCAGAGAAGTGAAGTGACTTGCCCAAAGTTACACAGCAGACGTGTGGTGGAGCCGGGATTTGAACCTATGACCTCTGACTCCAAAGCCCGGGCTCTTTCCACTGAGCCACGCTGCTTCTCTTAAGACTGTGAACCCCTTGTGGGACAGGGACTGTGCCCAACCTGATTACCTTATCTACCCCAGTGCTTAGTACAGTGCCTGGCACATAGTAAGCACTTAACAAATACCATATATCTTCATTATCATTATTTCAGTTTAACCCAAGCATGGGGGAAGCAGCATGATCCAGTAGAAAGAGCATGAACCTGGGAAGTCAGAGGATCTGGGTTAGAGAAACAGCGTGGCTCATTGGAAAGAGCTCGGGCTTTGGAGTCAGAGGTCATGGGTTCAAATCCCAGCCCTGCCAATTGTCAGCTGTGTGACTTGGGGCAAGTCACTTCACTTCTCTGGGCCTCAGTGACCTCATCTGTAAAATGAGGATTAAGACTGTGAGTCCCCCGTGGGACCGATCACCTTGTAACCTTCCCCGGGCTTAGAGCAGTGCTTTGCACATAGTAAGCACTTAATAAATGCCATCATTATTCTTACTATTATTCTAATCCCAGCTCCACCACCTGTCTGCTTTGTAACTTCACTTTGTTGTGCCTCAGTTATCATTCCTCAATACTCATCTGTTGAATGGGATTAAATCACACACCCTCTGAATTAGACTGTGAGCCCTATGTGGGAGAAGCAGTGTGGTTCAGTGGAAAGAACACGGGCTTTGGAGTCAGAGGTCATGGGTTCAAATCCTGGCTCCACCAACTATTAGCTGTGTGACTTTGGGCAAGTCACTTAACTTCTCTGGGCCTCAGTTACCTCATCTGTAAAATGGGGAGTAAGGCTGTGAGCCCCCGTGGGACAACCTGATCACCCTGTAAACTCCGCAGCACTTAGAACAGTGCTTTGCACATAGTAAGTGCTTAATAAATGCCATCATTATTATTATTATTATTATTGTTACTATTATTAAAGGAATTGTCCAATCTCATTATCTTATATCTTCCCCAGCACCTAGAACAGTGCTTTGCCCATAGTAAGTGCTTAATAAATGCCATTATTATTATTATTATTACTATTATTAAAGGAATTGTCCAATCTCACTATCTTATATCTTCCCCAGCACCTAGAACAATGCTTGACACATAGTAAGCACTTAGCAAATACTACTGAACAAACCACACATGGATAAGCGCAGCCCCTATAGCATTTATGTATGCATCTTTATATTCTATTATAATTTCCCCGCCTTATTTTAATGTGTACCTCCCCTCCTAGATAGTATACTCTTTGAAAGTAGGATTCATATCTAATAATTCTAATTTACTCTCCATTGTGCTTAATACAGTGTTATGCACACAGTAAGTACTAAAGAAACGTGATTGACTGACTGCCTCTCAATGATCATCACACTCATGTTGAGGGAATATGATCTTTGAGAATGAGGAAGGAAAACTGCCTTCAGTTTTGGTTCTTACACAAATATGTGTAAGTATTTCATGTTAACGAATCGACAAGGAACGATGACCGACATATGTGATGACCATGAAGTACAATGTAAATTTTTAGAATGCTCTCCAGGGTAGAAAAGCTCAGTGACCAGCTTTGGTCTTGCAAAGGTGACTGTCCCAAAGAACATCCCCTGAGAGTAGAAGGGGTAGGGTGAAATGTAAAGACACTTGAAATAATTTTCTCAGTTAATTAAGCATTTGGAAGAAAGGCAAGAGCTCTTTCAGACCATTAAGACCAATCAATGTTTTGTCGGCTCTTTTTTTCAATTTTTATGGTAATTGTTAAATCTTTACTATGCGCCAGGCATTGTTCACAAGGTAATCATATTGGACACAGTCCATGTCCCATAAGGAGCTCACAGTCTTAATCCCCATTTTACACAGAGAAGTGAGACACAGAGAAGTGAAGTGACTTGCCCAAGGTCACACAACAGACAAGTCGCGGAGCCAGAATTAGAGTCCAGTCCTTCTGACACCCAGATCTGTGCGCTGTTGCAAGAAGGGAACAAAGTCTAACACTGAGAAGTAGCGTGGCTCAGTGGAAAGAGCAGGGGCTTTGGAGTCAGAATTCACGGGTTCTAATCCTGCCTCCCCTACATGTCTGCTGTGTGACTTTGGGCAAGTCACTTAACTTACTTAAGTCACTTTTAACTTCTCCGAGCCTCAGTTAGCTCATTTGTAAAATGGGGATTAAGACTGTGAGCCCCACGTGAGACAACGAGATCACCTTGTATCCCCCCACAGCGCTTAGAACAGTGCTTTACATATACTAAGTGCTTAACAAATGCCATAAAAAAGACAAAAAAAATCCTTTAACTCTGCTGTATTATAGTCTCCCAAGCACTTAGTACACTGCTCTCCACATAGTCAGTGCTCAATAAATACCATTGTTTCATTGTTGAATTGATTGCTCTGCACATAGTATGCTTTCAGTACATAGCACTGATTGACTATACCACTGGCCTCGTGTTGCAGAAGTGGTTAGGGTCCATTGAACAGTCTCCTCAAGTTGTCAGTGTTGAAGGATTTATTAAACGCCTACAGCGCGGTGAATTCTGGGAAGATTACAAGAATAGACCCAGTCCTTATCCCACAAGGTCAACAGTCTATCTTATTCCTATTTTACAGGTGAGGAACCTGGGGCCCAGAAAGGGGAAATGACTTGATCAAGGTCACACAGCAGTCCCAGCCCAGTGCTCATTCCGCTAGTAGGTCATGCCCCTGACTGCTAGAAAGTTCCTTGATAAGCCCCAATGGGGACCTGCAGCCCCAGTGTCTAATTTTAATGTTAATGGCTTAGAGAGTTTGTGTTCTTTCATTCTATTACTGAAACTACTGGTAAACCTGAAACACGTTGAAAAATATTTCTAGAAGAATCATTTGTATAAAAGAATGAATTGATGCTGGTGTCCGAAGTTAGTCTAGGGGACTCTAAACAAAGGGGAAAAAATGATCCAGAAACAGCAAACCAATGCAAATGTGCGTGGAAGTTGAATCGCTTGCTTTGTGGAGCTTCTTAGATTGAATAATTGATCAATTACTCACATTGATAGATTGCTTACTGCGTGTAGAGAACTGTACTAAGTTCTAAAGAAACATACGTACCTTTTTACATCAATTTCAATTGGCATAACCTAAATTTTGTCAAAATGATTCCACTGTCAAATCAACTGTACTTCTAATCTCCAAAGATGCAAGTTGTAGATGAGCAAGCAGACCACTAGTTTCGTAAAAACAACCACTATAAGTGTTTGCACAAATCAGCAGCTGTCTCCACCCGGGATGAAAGTAAATCCCAGTAGAAACCTACACCAAGACAGAATGGCCAGAGAAAATAATGCATACTGAAGGATTGCCCTAACTGGGCAATTGAAACTTAGCACCAAAACTTAACTCTGAGTTCCTCTTGGTTCAATACACTTACTCTCATTTTCTTCCATTCGTAGCTCTGCAATTTTCAGTGATGAAAAGGTAAACTCTCTGGATCATGAACTGATGGTGCCAGGTTATATTGCCAACTTGTACTTCCCAAGTGCTTAGTACAGTGCTCTGCACACAGTAAGCGCTCAATAAATACGATTGAATGAATGAATGAATGAAGTTTTTCCAAGTGTCTCCCTATAAACTAGATATAGATCTCTCTCTATCTATGAATTAAGTACTCCACAAGAAGCAACGACTTACATATCAACGGGGGGACCATTTAATGCATTGCAGTTGAGTTTGCACAACGCAGACCTATTTAAAGAACTCATTTTTCAGCCTAAATGGAGACGGGGGAAAGAAATAAAGTTCTAAACATTGCTGTCCCCTCCAAATTCAAGCCTGGTAAGCCCGAGGACCATACCTGGTGAACTTTAATATTGTGGTACAATAGCAAATAATAATAACAAAAAAATAAATGAACAGGGTCTGTTCACTTGGACAATGTGGAAGGAAATGTTGGGTGACATTTCAGTATTTTCAGCTTCTCCTGTCCCCTCAACAGCAGTAAACTTGTCTTTGAAAATAGAAGGCAGCTGTAAACAGAAAGGAATGCAGGTAGTGACAGACATCATAGCGAATCTTTGCCTTTTGTTCAATTATTTTTTAATGGCATTTATTAAGTGCTTACTATGTGCTGGGTACTGTGCTAAGCTCTAGGATAGAGACAAGCTAATTAGAGTGGACACAGTCAATGTCCCCGTTTGGGCTCACAGTCTTAATCCCCATTTTACAGATGAGGTAACAGCCATAGAAAAATCAAGTGATTTGCCCAAGGTCACACTGCAGACAAGTGGCAGAGTCAGGATTAGAACCCATGACCTTCTGACTCCTGGATCTGTGCTCTATCCACTAGGAAACACTTCTCATTGCATACTCATTAACTTGATTAAAAGGGAAAGAACAAAATGCACTATTGCATTACAGATGAAAGAGATAATCTCAGAAGAGTTTTTGCTTTTATTAGCAGATGGTTTCATCTTCTTCATTGAAAGGAAATGCTTGTTTCTGATAAATTATATAGGAAGCTGCGCACCTGAATGACTGAAAAAGGATGATTTTTGTGGGGGTGAAGGGGTAGGGAGGGCAATTTGGCTTCAATTCCACAACTATATTTAGTAGTTTCATAGTGCAATAAGTATGCATGCCAAAAAATGATGATCCCATTGGCCGTATGAAATACATATAGTGATGTTTCTATTCCTCTTCACAAGAAACTAACCAAATTCCTTTTATGGCAAAGAAAAGTAGAGCAGCAGCATGGCTTGGTAGGGAAGGAGCATGGCTTAGTAGAGGAACAGTGTGGTTTAGTGGATAGAGCACGGGCCTGGGAGCCGGAAGGACTTAGGTTGTATTCCCGGCTCTGCCACATGTCTGCTGTGTGACCTCAGGCAAGTCACTTCACTTCTCTGTGCCTCAGTTACCTCATCTGTAAAACGGGGATTTAAGAGAAAGAGCCCCTTGTGGGACAGGGACTGCATCCAGCCTGATTAACATGTATCAACCCCAGTGCTTAGAAGTGTGGTTGACACACAGTAAGTGCTTAACAAGTATCATTATTATTATTATCATTAATAATAAAAGATGCCCTATTCCTTCTGCCTGTATTTTGTGCTTATAAAGTCAGAGGCAGTCCTAGTTTGGAGTCTAACCTTTGAAGTGTTAGAATGTAAAGGAGAATGGGGTAAGAGAGTACTTGATAAAGTTTTAATAGGCATCAGTAAGCAAACACATATTTGATCTGGAGGGTGATGGGGATCCAGGAGGGGACTCTGGGTAGAGGGAAGTTATGGTCAAAGCAGAAGACCCCAATTTTAACTCCAGAGGAGAGGGCAATCTAAGAAGTTGGAAGGAAGAAAGTTATGGCAGTCTATGTGTGAGTTGGTTGGAGTTTGGGTAAGGAATTTAGAGACAAGGACAGGGAAAAATATGGACCTTTGAGCAGTTTGGGGAGAAAGATGGAGCAGACCTTAGCAAACATGACAAAGAGAGGAAGGGGTGAAAGGTAAAGGTGACGAAGGGTAGCATGGATGCTCCAGGTAGTAGAATAGGTTAGATTTAGACACTCTCACTGCCGTTGGAGAGATAGGGCTGGTGAACAGTGTAATCCATGTCACCTTTTACCCCTCATTCCTCCATAAATGATTGAGGGCTGATGTTACGCTTTAGGAATATGTCTTTAGCCAGGAGTGGCAAATCCACTATTCGGGGAATAATAATTACTCGGCTTCTCTTGCAGAGATACTTTTGGAAATGGAAATCTGAGGCTTAAGTGAGTTTAATTTACCAAATCGCAATAAGTTCTTTACTTCCAGACTCGTAAACTCTGCCTCCCTGAAGAACTTAATTCCATTTAAGTCCATCTCCATTGACCGTCCAGACCAAATTGATTGGTTTTGCTCCAAGTACTTGAATTCCCCAGCAATTCAAACTTCTATAAAACATACGGGAAATCCTGTATGCCTGCATAGAGAGATAAAGTTATAAGCTAGTCATTGATTTACAGAGCATAACAACAGAAAAGAAAGAAATAGCATTTAAGGGAGCTTTTGGAACAGGAGTGAGATATAGCATTTTTCATCTTGCCTGTTATGAGGGGCTTAAGTGTCAATAGTGATTTTTCCATAAAGTAAACTATATTTCAGCATTGGTAATATCTATGTCTCTATTCGTAAAACTTGGCTATTCAAAGACTTGAATTGTTTGGTTATTTATAACCTTGCAAAAAATTTTAGAATAGTCAATAGCAGAACAGTCCAGACAAGATGGGACATCGACATTAAGAAATGGCTAGTCAATGTCTTACTTAGAAGAAAAATTAAAAATCAAAAGTTGTGAAATAGTATCATCACTTGAGACAAAGCAAAAAAAAAATGGCTGTCCTTTGTTTTCAGAGCTGTTAATGGTTTGAGATCGGTAGCGTGTTCTGATGCTTGGGTGCTTGCTCAGTAATACGTTCCAAATTAAATGCCTCTAAAATAGTCCCTTAATGTGCTGCTACTGTGTTTGCCACTTATAGGACTTGTCACTGTAAAATGGTCCTTAAGTATCCTGTATTCTCAATTTGAAACATTGCTGGTCTGAACTCCACTCCCATTGTTCTAGGCATCTTTTTCCCACCACTTCAACAGTGAACCTCTTACGTTACAGGAACTGTGTCTGATCGAATTATCCAATATTTATCCCAGAACCTAACCCAGAGAGCATTTAAAAAATAGCACTCCTGTACTACTGCTCTATGCTCAAGAAAAATGACAAGGATTTATCTCAAGTCTGCGGAAAAATGCCACTGATTCCCTGATTGACTGTGTGGACTTGGAATTTTTCTTTACTTTTCTTAATTCATTTTTCATGGTAGACAATTCATGGTTCTCATTTTATATTTTTTTGGGTTATTTTGCTCCTGCATTCCACTTAATGTCATTTTTCAATATGGAAAAATTGTTTGAAGAATACCAGGTTATTTATAAAGGTAACAAAATGAGTCATCCTTGTGATTTTTCATCACGGCACATCTTTTAACCACCTCAAAATGTTCCCAAATTTCTGCCTTTAGGAATATATCTTCTCTTAAATTAAAATCCGACCTGCTATTAATTTGGTCTTGCTTTAAAACCCCCCTGAGTCTTAGATAACATTTCTACTGCGGACTTTGTCAGAGTCTTTCTGAAAATTTGAGTTTACTCTTTATCTTTACCAAAGTATTATCCTGAGTGCATTGCACCTCAATCACAATCTCTATTTCCTAAACCAATTATGGTTGTCTGGAAATAGAAGGCAACATGGGTTTTTTTTTAATCACCTTTTTTTCCCCTTGTTTAAAATTCACTTCTTCAAAGTAGGTTTTAAGCTATTCTTTTTCTGGGATCAAATTGTGTGTGGGTAACTTCCTGATAGCTCTCATTTAGTTGATGGCTTTATTCTGAATTAAATTTTTGAAACATTATTTTTAATTCCACATTCCTTTTAGAGAAGAATATATATCATTAAGACCTTTCACTTGGGTGGTTTTAAAATCATCTAATCTCTTAATAGCCAATTCTGGCTTGGCAATAACTGTTTCAATACATTATCTATCATACTTTCAAATCTAGCAGACCCAATTCTCTCTTCGTGAAAACCACAGCTGGGCTATTTCAAATAGCTGTACAATCTTATCTGTTTCAGCCTCCACTGAGTTTCCAAAATGACCAGATCCATAAAATGTGATATTGGTCAGTCCACACTTTCTACATTAACTTCTATGCGACTGCTTCCTGACCTGGTTTAGGGCTTGCACACATTGTAAAAACACCTAAGGGGATTTTCCCCAAAACAGATCGCCATGAAAGAGGCAACACGTGAGCCCCACGTGAGGCAGGGGAAGTATCCAAATTTATCAACTTCTATTTACTACAGCTTAGAATAGCAATTGACATATACCATAAAAAAACCCAACAAAGAGATATATGCCACATTTGATTGCCAATGCCTGACTTTGAGAATATTCTACTGCTGGATTCCTATTCTGACTTCTCCATTCAACCAATTGATTGGGAGTGCCTGTTGAGCTACTGAACTTACTTCATGCAGAGCTATGTACTAAGTGCCTGGCAGTATATGACAGAATTAATAATAATAACAATGGCTTTTGTTAAACGCTTACGAGGCGCAAAGCACTGTTATAAGAATGGGGGAGGACACAAGGTGATCAGACTGTCCCACTTGGGGCTTACAGTCTTCACCCCCATTTTGCAACTGAGGCCCAGAGAAGTTAAGTGACTTGCCCAAAGTCACACAGCTGACAATTTGTGGAGCCGGGATTTGAACCCATGACTTCTGACTCCCAAGCCTGTGCCCTTTCCATTGAGCCATGTTGCTTCAATGATCCCTGCCCTACAGGAATTGACAATCTAGTGGGGAAGACTGACAACAAAATGAATTACAGATAGGAGGAAAAAGTAAAGGGTATATTCACACGAGTTAATCCGTGACTATTAGGATGCATAAGATATGGTCATAAGTGTGAAGAAACAGTGTGACCTAGTGGAAAGGGCATGGACCTGGGAATCAGAGGATGTGCACTCTAATTCCAGCTCTAATTTCACATACCTGCTCTGTGTCCTCGGGCAAGTCACTTAACTTCTCTGTGTCACAGTTCCCTCGTCTGCAAAATGGGGATTCAATACCTGTTCTCTCTTCTACTTAGATTGTGAGCCCCATGTGGGACCTATCTGGTATCTATCCCAGTGCTTAAAACAGCACAGAAAAAAGGTCTGCACAGTGGCTTGTCATCGTGAGAATTTCACTCTCATCCAGTTCATTCAATTGTATTTAATGAACGCTTACTGTGTGCAGAGCACTGTACTAAGCACTTGGGAAAGTACATTACAATGATAAACAGGCACCTTCCCTGCCAACAAGGAGCCTACAGTCTAGAAAGATGGAGACAGACATCAGAGCAAATGAATAAATTACAGATATGTGCGTAAGTGCTGTGGGGTTGGGAGGGGTTTAGAACAAAGGGAGCAAGTCACGGGATGTGGATGGGAGTGAGAGAAGAGGAAAGGGGACAACTTGACAGGGAAGACCTCTTGGAGGCCTTCAATTAATCTTTGAAGCAGGGGAGACGGGTTGTTGGATTTGAGGATGGAGGGAATTCAAGGCCAGAGACAGGATGTGGGCCAGGTGTCCGCGGTGAGACAGGTGAGAGAGGCACAGTGAGAAGTTTAGCACTGGAGGAGCGAAGTGTGAGAGCGGGGTTGTAGAAGGAGAGTAGTGAGGTGAGGTAGGAGGGGGAAAGGTGGTGGACTGCTTTAAAAACATTGGTGAGGAGTTTTTGTTTAATACAGAGGTGGATGGGAAATCCCTGGAGTTTTTTGAGAGGCGGGGTGACTTGTCCTGAATGCTTTCATAGGAAAATGATCTGGGCAGCAGAATGAAGGATATTTTATTTTGTTACTATATTTTGTTTTGTTGTCTGTCTCCCCCTTCTAGACTGTGAGCCCGTTGTTGGGTAGGGACCGTCTCTATATGTTGCCAACTTGTACTTCCCAAGCGCTTAGTACAGTGCTCTGCACACAGTAAGTGCTCAATAAATCTGATTGAATGAATGAATGAATGAGAGACAGAAGGCTGGGAGGTCAGCAAGGAGGCTGATTCAGTAATCCGGGTGTGATAGGGTAAGTGATTGCATTAACATGGTAGCAGTTTGGATGCGGAGGAATGGGTGGATTTTAGCGATGCTGAGAAGGTGGGACAGGCAGGATTTGGTGACAGAATGAAAATGTGGTTGAATGACAGAGAGAAGTCAAGGATAACGTCAAGGTTACGGCTTGTGAGAAAGGAAGGATGGTGGTGCCATCTACAGTGATGGGATAGTCAGGGGGAGGACAGGGTTTGGGTGGGAAGATAGGAGTTTAAGTTTGGACATGTTAAGCTTGAGGTGACAGGAGGACATTTTCATCTCCTTCCTAAGAGGGAGAAGCTGACCTGAGTGGGAATGGACAAAGAGGTTATTTTCTATTATTAGTGTTAATGGCAGCATAGTTGGGGGAAAAGACCATGATTCCCCACAGCACTGACTTACATTTAATGAATGTTATTCCCCTACTGTATGGGTTTTAAATCCAAGTGAACGCTCTAGTTTACCTTGACTTCACTCTTTAGAGACAGGCTAGGCTAAAATAACCTTATCAAACTTTCTGAAAAATTCCATCTGAAAAGTACACTTAATGCACTCAACCCCAAAACACATTTTCTTCTAAACTAGGAGCCAAGTAAACGTTTCATCTTGGATTATCGAGAAAATTGCTGGCAAAGACATAGTTAAGGCAAAGCTAAGGGATTAGATGAAATTGTGATGCCCTTTAAAAAATGCAAACATGGTAGCTAAAAAATAGAAAAGATGATATCCTTAGGCTGAGTCTAAAATAACTAAATAAAGAGTCCCTTATTTGACTGGTGTCCTCGTGCTCTGTTTGCTGACAGTATTTCATTTAATGTTGTGGATTTATATAGTTTAGAAAGTGCTGCACTTTCAAAATTGGAGAGAAGTTAAGTATATATGTGAATTAAGAGTGCTGGGGAATCCGTGGCAGAGTTAGGACAATGAACACATTTCATTTCTCCCAGTGAAGAAGCTTATTAATTAAACCATATGCCTTTTTATGGCAAGGATTAGATGGGAAAAGAGGGCCCTTTCTGCCCACCTGCAATAGGCAAAATAGGAAGCGATGATTCCCTTTCCTGTTTAATTCCAATTGATAACAGTGCTCAGCTAAAGGCTGACCTTGGCTTTTGGCTGTCTTTTTTCTTAATGCCGTGGTATCATTTCAAATATCTCTGCTGTGATTAAAGGATTGGGAAAACCCACACAGGATCCAATAGCATTTTCAGATGGTCATCGGTGTGCATTGTGCCGCTGAGAGATGGCAGAAGAGGGACTCTCCTTCACTTCTTCTCCTTCTTTTCATATTCATTAATGCACTTCTGGATTACCCACTAGTCATAAAGCCAGCCCAAGAAGTGCAGCAGGTTTAGTGACCAGCCACACCCCCCTCAAAGGAACAAGGAAACACAAAGTCTTTGAACAATGAACATTTTTCCCTGTCACTGTACAAAATGTGGGCTAAAGAAGCACGTTTCCAAGATCAAAGTGCTCCGTTTACATAAAAAAGACCCAGGACCTGGTTTCAAGTCTTGATTTTACTATTTCATAATGGCATTTATTAAGCGCTTACTATGTGCAGAGCACTATTCTAAGCACTGGGTAGGTTACAACGTGATCAGGTTGTCCCACGGGGGGCTCACCGTCTTAATCCCCATTTTACAGATGAGGTAACTGAGGCACAGGGAAGATAAGTGACCTGCCCAAAGTCACACAGCTGACAATTGGTGGAGCCGGGATTTGAACCTGTGACCTCTGACTCCAAAGCCCGTGCTCTTTCCACTGAGCCATGCTGCTTCTCTATTTAAAACCCCATTTTATTATTAAGGAATGCGTACCATTACTTAAAGCCACAAGACAGTTTTACAATTGGACTAAGATCACTAAGATCAGAGAAGCAGTGGAAAGAGCACAGGCTTTGGAGTCGGAGGTCGTGGGTTCAAATCCCGGCTCTTCCAGTTGTCGGCTGTGTGACTTTGGGCAAGTTACTTAACTTCTCTGGGCCTCAGTTCCCTCATCTGTAAAATGGGGATTAAGGCTGTGAGCCCCCCGTGGGACAACCTGATCACCTTGTAACCTCCCCAGCGCTTAGAACAGTGCTTTGCACATAGTAAGTGCTTAACAAATGCCATTGTTATTATTATCACATTTCATATTGCAATAGGCACTGATTACAATAGTCACCAATAAAGCTCTTATTTTCGTTCACACGTACTCAGAAATAATACTTTTCCTCCTTTAATAGAGACAGAGACTTGTAATCGAGACTTGTACTTCCCAAGCGCTTAGTACAGTGCTCTGCACACAGTAAGTGCTCAATAAATACAATTGACAATGACAGAGTCTACCCAGACCTACGCTAGGGGCTTTAGCTTGGGATCAATCAATCAATCAATCAATCGTATTTATTGAGCGCTTAACTGTGTGCAGAGCACTGTACTAAGCGCCTGGGAAGTACAAGTTGGCAACATATAGAGACAGTCCTTACTCAACAGTGGGCTCACAGTCTAAAGGGGATCTACAGAGATCTTCTCTCCATTTCAGACCTCCGGGGAACTATTTCAGGGCTTGCCAACTCTATGTCAGGAAGGATATTCGATTTAGAATCCGGGTGGAGAAAGTGATTTTGATCCCCCTTTTTCTTGGGGCGACACCCTCTGGGAAGCAGCTATTTCTGGAGAGACTTTCATCTTGCTCGGTCCTGAATACAATTCACTGGCCAGAAACTGTTTGGCAGAAACTGGTGTGTCAATCAGTAGATGCTTTCAGAGAGCCAAGGTCGCCCAAACAATCCTTGTGAGGACTGATGTTGGCCACTAGGTGGCAGCAAAACTCGCTCATAATCCCACCTGTTGCATTCATTCATTCATTCATTCAATCGTATTTATTGAGCGCTTACTGTGTGCAGAGCACTGTCCTAAGCGCTTGGGAAGTACAAGCTGGCAACACATAATAATAATAATAATAATAATAATAATAATAACGATGGCATTTATTAAGCGCTTACTATATGCAAAGCACTGTTCTAAGGGCTGGGGAGTTTACAAGGTGATCAGGTTGTCCCATGGGGGGCTCACAGTCTTAATCCCCATTTTACAGATGAGGGAACTGAGGCCCAGAGAAGTGAAGTGACTTGCCCAAAGTCACACAGCTGACAATTGGCAGAGCCGGGATTTGAACCCATGAACTCTGACTCCAAAGCCCGTGCTCTTTCCAGTGAGCCACACTGCTTCCCTACCCAACAACGGGCTTAGTTTTTCCATAAAACACTTAGGATACTATTTCAAAACAGAGAAAGGAAAATGCTTGGATATAATAATAATAATAATAATGGCATTTATTAAGCGCTTACTATGTGCAAAGCACTGTTCTAAGCGCTGGGGAGGTTACAAGGGATATCAACTTGAACTTGAATCCATAGACTACCTGGAAGTTAAAATGCAGGATGCTTCTCCAGTTTAGTGAAGGAGGGACTTAAGGGTGCTCATAACGAGATGGTAACAATGTTACTAATAATAATACCACATTATCGGAGTAGCGGTGTGGCCCAGTGGAAAGAGCGCCGGCTTTGGAGTCAGAGGTCATGGGTTCAAATTCCGGCTCTGCCACTTGTCATCTGTGTGACTTTGGGCGAGTCACTTAACTTCTCTGGGCCTCAGTTATCTCATCCGTAAAATGGGGATTAAGACTGTGAGCCTCCCGTGGGACAACCCAATCACCTTGTAACCTCCCCAGCGCTTAGAACAGTGCTTTGCACATAGTAAGCGCTTAATCAATCAATCAATCGTATTTATTGAGTGCTTACTGTGTGCAGAGCACTGTACTAAGCGCTTGGGAAGTACAAGTTGGGAACATATAGAGACAGTCCCTACCCAACAGTGGGCTCACAGTCTAGAAGAGCTTAACAAATACCATTATTACTATTATTATTATCACAGTATTACTATGTGCCAGGCACTGTTCTAAACACTGGGGTAGATCCAAGTTAATCAGGGCAGGCACACTCTCTGCCCTCATGTATTGAATCACCATTTCCCAGGTGAAGAAACAGAGGCATGGGGAAGTTAAATGACCTACCCAAGGTCACACAACAGGCACGTGATGGAGCAGGGATTAGAACCCAAATCTCAAGCCCGTGCTTGTTCTTCTGGTCTATGATGCTTCCCTGAGACTCGATGCCTATCTATGGACAGAAGCCACATCTATTGCCAGTTTCATATAAATAAGGGGATAAAAATGAGAGAAGCAGTTCTACAAGGATGGGTGAAAGGAACTAACGTCAGTCAGCCTGGAGAGGACGTGATGAAGAGGTGATTTAAGAAATGTCGCCAAGGGGGAAAGGAGACTCAATAGTGAGGCACAAACCAACAACTTTCCATGGTCATTAAAGATTGGATAAGGGGAAATGGGTTTGGCTTAAGCAGGGAGATGAGGTCAAGGTAGCATCTTTTATAGGTCCTGTTCAGCACCCCTCATTCAGTATCAGTGCTGAAGAACAACAACAACAACAAAAAATTACATAGAATAAAAGTTCCCCACCATTTACTTTCTTCTTTAAAACACTATAATTGTAACGATTTTGTCCATGCCTATTCAGCAGCACAGTTTAATTAATGAAAATTTGAAAAGGTCGGTTTGGGTTCATATTAGCCCAGGTTTGGAGGTACTACAGTTACAGATGATATTAAATGATGCATGCGTGTAATGTCTTTTTGAGCTCATCTTACATATCGATGATTAAACCACCCTAGTTTACAGCTTTTTTCACTTACATAAAACTGCTGAGTGCTGAAATCTGAGCTTTCCACAGTCATAGCAAGTAAGTAGCCATGTGTATAATAGCAATCTGGACAAATTGCAAGCATAAGGAGATTTTTGCTGGTTTCAGCAAAAGCCTATTCTAGTACTTCATAAGCGGTAAGTAGCAAGGAAAATATATGAAACAGAATTAGCATTCAATTTATCAAATTAATTTTCATTCATAATAAAGCGCAAGCATGAAACAGATTTAAGTATTCATGCCTGAAATGTAGTGGTATGTGCTAGAACTAAAGTTAAGGTAATTTGTTTTAATGATTTCATTGTGATGCAAATAATTCTGTCAACGTTCAAAAGAGTTTCTCTGCAAAATAAAGTCCCTGAGAGCCGTGGCATGTTTTGTACTTGTGTTTTTATTATTTTTAACTCAAACTTCCAAGTGCTCTGAACACAGTAGCTGCTCAGCACAGTGATTGCAAACAACAGATGCTTAATAAATACCAATGATGATGATGATTTTGATGTTAATAACGAAGGGGATAAAAATTTAGTTTTTCTAAAATGCCCTCTATTGATAAATTATAGTGAACTTAATTCACCTCTTTAGTCTGTGTAAAAGGAAAAAAAAATCCCTTTACATTCTTTACATTTAACATAGTTGCCCCAACCAACACCATGAATGTGCACTTATGAACTATTTAAATAAAAGAGAATTGATCACAGTGAAAATAATACTAAATCAACTTAAGGAAATAATGAATTGTTGATAAATATCTAATTCCCTTACTGCGTTTCCTCTATTGTTTCTGGAGGAAAGCAGCCCTGCAGATATTATCCTTGAGTTTCAATCAACCAGTTTATTAAAAGTATTTGTTGAGCAGATGCTGAATGCGTAGTTGTATACTGAATGCATAATAATTTGGGTATTTCTTTAGGACTTACTATGTGTCAGTCAATCAATCAATCATTCATTCATCCATTCATTCAGTTGTATTATCAGAGAAGCAGCACGGCTCAGTGGAAAGAGCCCGTGCTTTGGAGTCAGAGGTCATGGGTTCAAATCCTGGTTCCACCAATTGTCAGCTGTGTGACTTTGGGCAAGTCACTTATCTTCTCTGTGCCTCAGTTACCTCGTCTGTCAAATGGGGATTAAGACTGTGAGCCCCACAACCTTGTAACCTCCCCAGCACTTAGAGAATAGTGCTTTGCACATAGTAAATGCTTAATAAATGCCATCATTGTTGTTATTATTATTATTTATTGAGCACTTACTGTGTGCAGAGCACTGTACTAAGCACTTGGGAGAGTACAGAACAGCAATAAACAGTCACATTCCCTGCCACAACAGGATTACAGTCTAGTGTGGGGGAGGCGGGCACCAATACAAATAAATGAAATTACAGATATGTATACAAGTGCTGTGGGGCTGGGAGTTGCGGGGGAAGAGAAAGGGGAGCAAGTCAGGCTGACGCAGAAGGGAATGAGAGATGAGAAAAAGTGGGTCTTGGTCTGGGAAGGCCTCTTGGAGAAGATGTCTTTTTTTTTCAATGGTATTTATTGAGCACTTACTGTGTGCAGAGCACTGTACTAAGCGCTAAGGAAGTACAATTTAGTAAGGCTTTGAAGGTTGGGGAGCATAATTGTTGGATTTGAAGAGGGAGGGCATTCCAGACCAGATGCAGGACGTGGTGAGATCGAGGCAGAGTGAGAGGGCTAGCGATAGAGGAGCAAAATGTGAGGGCTGGGTTGTTGAAAGAGGGAAGCGAGGTGAGGTAGGAGGGAGCAAGGTTGTACAGTGATTTAATTTAATTTAAATTTAATTTAATTAATTTAAATTAAATTAAATTTAATTTAATGCCAATGGTGAGGAGTTTTTGTTTGATAAGGAGGTGGATGGGCAACAACTGGAGTTTTTTGAGGGGTGGGGTGACGTCATCAATGTTTGTGTAGAAAACATACAATAGAAAATGTAATTGTACAGTTATATTTGTGAACCCTTACTGTGTGCATTTGGGAAAGCATTTAGGAAAGTTATAATAGTATTGGTAGACACATTCCCTGCTTGCAAGGAGCTTACAGTTCGGAGGGGACTGTACTGTTGTAAGCATCGTTCTAAGAGCTGGGCTGAAGACAAGGTAATCAAGTCAGACACAGTTCTTGTCCCACGTAAGAGAAGAAAAGCTGTCCTGCTGTTTGAAAATGATGCTGTGGATGGTGAGATTACATGCACGAGACTGGTTATCTCTGAGAGAGTTTCTCTCCTGCATTCATTCATTCATTTAATCACATTTATTGAGCACTTACTGTGTACAGAGCACTGTAATAAACATTTGGAAAGTACAATTCAGCAATAAAGAGGAACAATCCCTGCCCACACCGGGCTTACAGTCTAGAAGTCTGCACAATTGCACACTGTACCCATGAAACTACAGCATCACCCTTTTTCTGTTCCCGGGTTATTACACTGAGTATTGTCCAGAAATTAATGGTTAAGAGGGAAAAAGGCCTGTGTTTGAGTTACTTTGTGGTAGTGGTGATGGTTTGCACCACCGATGTGCAGAGTAGTACAAAGCTCTTGGAAAAACCATTTTTTAATGTCTGCTTATTCTATTGTGTTCTTGCAGAAACTGATTGATCAAAATGATTATGTTCTGAGACCGCAGACTGCAACCATTATCATTCAATCATATTTATTGAGTGCTTACTGTGTCCAAAGCACTGTACTAAGCACTTGGGAGAGTACAGTCCCTACCAACCATCCTGCAAAGCAAGCCACGGGGCGTATGGGTCCTGAGTGTGTATATAATTATAATAATAATAATATTGGTATTTGTTAAGTGCTTACTATGTGCCAAGCACTGTTCCAAGTGTGGGGCAGATACAAGGTAATCAGATTGTCCCACATAGGGCTCACAGTCTTCATTTTCACTTTACAGATGAGGTAACTGAGGCATAGAGACGTTAAGTGACTTGCCCAAGGTCACACAGCTGACAAGCGATAGAGCCAGGATTAGAACCCATGACCTCTGACTCCCAATCCCGGGCTCTTTCCACTAAGCCACACTGCTGCTCTACAGGTGGTATTTGTTAAGCACTTACTATATGCCAAGCACTGTTCCAAGTTCTGGGACAGATGCAAGTTATCAGGTTGTCCCATGCGGGACTCACAGTCTTAACCCCCACTTTACAGATGAGATAACTGAGGCACAGAGAAGTTAAGTGACTTGCCCATAGTCTCACACTTGACAAGTGGCGTTGCTGGGATTAAAACTCACGACCTCTGATTCCCAAGCCCAGGCTCTTTCCACTGAGCCATGCTGCCTTTCCAGGGGTTCAGACAGGAATTTGAGTGAAATTAGGTGATTGCTGCAGGGTGTCTTAGGGTCCAGGGAAAGTTTTTTGTTTAGGACAGAAAAAGCATAGATGTGTTTGAAAACACAGGGAAAGGAACCAACAGAGAGAGGCTGTTTGAAGATGATGGATAGGGAGGGACAGTAAGGGAGGGAAAGTGTGTCTGTAGAAGGTGTGAGGCAATTAACCAATCTACCAATCAATAAATGGTATTTATTGAGTGCTTACTGTACACAGAACACTATACTAAGTGCTTGGAAGAGTCCAAAGCAGCAGGTTTGATAGACACTTTCCTTACACTTCCACAAACCTTACTGAAGACACATCTCCAAGAGGCCTTCCCTGACTTTTCCTCCTTTCCTCTTCTCTCACTCCCTTCTGTGTCACCCTGACTTACTCCCTTTATTCATCTCCCTTCCCAGCCCCATAGCACTTCTGTACATATCTGAAATATATAATGTGTGTCTCCCCTGTTAGACTGTAAGCCCATTATTGACAGGGAATGCATCTGATATATTCTTGTATTCTCATTCATTCATTCAATCATATTTATTGAGCGCTTACTGTATGCAGAGCACTGTACTAAGCACTTGGGAAGTACAAGTTCGCAACATATAGAGGCGGTCCCTACCTAACAACGGGCTCACAGTCTAGAGAGTGCTTAGTACAGTGCCTGCACACAGTAAGTACTTAGTAAATACAACTGACTGATTGACTACCCACAAGGAGCTCACAGTCTAGAGGGCGAGACAGACATTCAAATAAATTATGGCTAAGTACAGAACTGCTGTGGGGCTTAATGTGGGGTGAATAAAGGGATGAAATCTAAGTACAAGGGTGATGGGATGAATTTGGAGGGATTGGTCAAGGATGTAGATTTTTCGACATTAGGCAGGGCATCTCTCGAGAGATGGCTGGGAAAGATGAGTAGGTGGATGTAAAGGGCTGGAGGGTGGGGAAAAAAAGGGGGAATTTCACACCTAATGGTTTCAATTATGAGAAGCAGCATGGTTTATTGGAAAGAGCCCGGGCTTGGGGGTCAGAGGTCATGGGTTCTAATCCCGGCTCCACCACTTGTCAGTTGTGTATCTTTGGGAAAGTCACTTAATTTCTCTATGTCCTCAGTTACCTCTTTTGTAAAATGGACATTAATAATAATAACAATAATTAAGACTGTGAGCCCCATGTGGACCATCCTGATAGCCTTGTATCTACCCCAGCCCTTAGAACAGTGCTTGGCACAAAGCAGCGTGGCTCAGTGGAAAGAGCCCGGGCTTGGGAGTCAGAGGTTATGGGTTCTAATCCTGGCTCGGACGCTTGTCAGATTTGTGACTTTGGGCAAGTCGATTCACTTCTCTGTGCCTCAGTTACCTCATCTGTAAAATGGGAATTAAGACTGTGAGCCCCACGTGGGACAACCTGATCACCTTGTGTCCTCCCAGCGCTTAGAACAGTGCTTTGCACATAGGAAGCTCTTAACAAATACCATCATTATTAACAAATACCGTTATTATTATTATTATTATCAACAAACTATGTTGTGAGGTTATCCTGCAGTGGCACAAGCTGGAATTTGAAACCACAGGAGGGAATTTCAAGTTGTGAATAATTGGTGGGACAATGAGAAGCAGCGTTGGCCAAGTGGATAGATCACAGGCCTGGGAGTCGAAAGGACCAGGATTCTAATCCTGGCTCGGCCACTTGTCTGCTGTGTGACCTAGGGCAAGTCGTTTAACTTCTCTGAACCTCAGCTACTTCATCTGGAAAATGGGGATTAAGACTGTGAGCCCCATGTGGGACATGGACTGCATCCAGCCTGCTTTGCTAATATCTACCCTAGCACATAGTACATTGCCCGGCACATAGTGAGCACTTAAATACCACTAAAGATAATGATAATTGTGACGGTATTTGTTAAGTGCTTACTATGTGGCAGGCACTGTATTAAGCACTGGGGTGGATACAAGCAAATCAGGTTGGACAGAGTCCCTGTCCTGATTGTGACAAACTGCTCACCTAAAATTTCCACCTCGCTTTTTAACAAAGTTTATTAGGTCTTTGGTAAATAATAATAAAAATGATGGCATTTATTAAGCACTTGCTATGTGCAAAGCACTGTTCTAAGCACTGGGGAGGCTACAGAGTGATCAGGTTGTCCCACGGAGAGCTCACAGTCAATCCCCATTTTACAGATGAGGTAACTGAGGCACAGGGAAGTTAAGTGACTTGCCCAAAGTCACACAGCTGACAATTTGTGGAGCCGGGATTTGAGCCCATGACCACTGACTCCAAAGCCCATGCTCTTTCCACTGAGCCACGAAACTACATTCTGAAAGAGCAGCCAGTTTCCATTAACATTCTTTCGTCATTGAGTTGACCATCCATTCCAAGGCTTTCAACTTTGCAATTATAGTGAAACAATAGATTTTAAAAAGAAAGCATTCACTGCAGGCTTCATATGTTTTAAAGACGAAACAAACACCAAAGCACAGTTTACTCATCTTTGAGCAGTGTGGTCTAATGGAAACAGCACAGTCTAGGAGTTAGAGGACCTGAGTTCTAAATCCAACTCTGCTGGTTAGCTGCTGTGTGACCTTGGGCAAGTCATTTAACCTCTCTGTGCCTCAGTTACCTCATCTGTAACATGGAGATTAAAAGCCTGTTCTGCCACCTACTCAGACTGCAAACTGCGTGGGGAACAGGAGCCGTGTCTGACCAGATTATCTTGTGTCTATCAGTGACCATCTTCGGCACTTAACAAATACGACAATTATTACTTCAGCTATGGAGACTGATAACATCTTCCAAGCTGCTAATGGAGCTACAGTTGACAATGAAGGTGGAATTAATATCAGAAATATCTTCATCTGCCATGTGGTTTAACCTTTTTACAAAGCAGTTGGTGATTTCAGAATGCACTGGATGATATGTTTTACAGAGATCACTGACATGCAAAAACAAGGGAAGACTTTTACACTGCGTATAATTGTTTTAGCAGATTTTGTGACATGCATAATGTCTGCTTGCACAGCAGACATATTACACTGCTGATCTGAACTTTCCTTCTGTCCGTTACTGGAAACGGTACTGAGGGGAAGATGTTGTATCCGATTCTTATTGACCCTGGCCTAATCAACGATCTTCTGGATTGGGACCATTCTTGGGCTTCCTAAATTTCCCGAAAAATCATTATGGTAAATGAGTTTTCCAATCAAATGCTCTCAAGGTTATAGATTGATTGAATGATATGTCGGTGATTCCTGAAGAATGAAATGATTAATATGAACTAATCCAAAAGTTTTTCGTGAAAGATTGCTGGATCCGACATCTAATGGGACTCTCTATATTCTACAGCCAGTAATTTTTGCAAAATATTATGCATTAATGAAACTTCTACCGAAGATACTTGTTCAGCACAGGCGAAATAAGGCATGGCCCAATTAAAATGAACAAACAAAATCAACTATGCAGCATCCTGTCCTTTGACTAATTGTTGCAATTAAATGTCATACACGGTTCAATTTAGGTGAGAAAAGGAATCAAGCACTTCTTTTGGTTGCATAAAAACTGCTATTTAGAGAATCTTGAACTGTATAAAAATTGAGCTTCTTCTAGACGAAATAAATACCAACCTCACGTATGTTAGTGTCCACCTCAGAAGCCTTACTAAAATCACAACTCCTCCAGGAAGCCTTCTCTGACATCTCGCCACCCTATTTGCTATGTAGTTAAGTTCTTATTCTCTAAACATACAGGACTTCTCTTACCCCCGAAGGACATCCATCCACATCCTTTTTTTTCTTCTTCAATGGTATTCTTTAAGCGCTTACTAGGTGTCAAGCATTGATCTAAGCCCTGGGGTAGATACAAGATAATCAGGTAGAACTCAGTTCCTGGCCCACACGAGGCTCACAGTTTAAGTTAAATACTGTAACTTTTACTCAGTATCCTTATTCTTGGTTGCCTACCCTGAGTGTAGTTTATTTTAATGTGTTTCACCTACTAGAGTGTAAACTTCTTGGGGGCAGTGGTCATGTTTACCAAAACTTTTGCATTGTGCTTTCCTGAGAAATTAGTATAGTGCTCTGCACAGAGTAAATGTTCAATGAATGCCATGAATTGACTGATTGATCGAATGATTCCAAAACAAATTGACAAGCTTGAAAATAACAGCTCTGTGGGTCAGACATTTGGCCACTCTGAGGTGGGAAACTACTTATCTCTCGCTCCGGTTCTTAGTGGGGTATGTGCCAGTTTTGCCATGATGTCATAGAGAAGCCTGCCTGAGATTCTGAAACAGAAAGCAGAGTTGCCTGATGGATGGAACATGGGACTGGAAATCAACGGATCTGGGTTTTAATTCTCATTCTCCCACTTGTCCGCTCTGTGACCTTGAGCAAGTCAACTTTTCTGTGCCTCTGTTTTCTCATCTGTAGAATGATAATTAAATCCTATTCCCTCATACTTAGTCTGTGAGCCCCATGTGGAACAGGGACTGTGTCCGACCTGATTATTTTGACTCTACCCCAGAGCTTGGCAAATAATAAGAGCTTAACAAATATCGTTAAAAGAACCCCCAAACCTAAAAGATTTCTCCAAACGTATCTCCGGTCTTATTCCAGGGCAATTACATCCCCCAACCAAGTCCCTGTTCACACAGAAGTCACTTCTAATGGGGAATCTGTCACTCCCAGGTTGGCCATTTCATCTCCTCCCTCACTGCTCATGGACAAAGCGGCTGTAACTGGCAGCCTGCTCCTCTCCATTTCTTCCCTCCATTTTCTTCTCTTTCCTGGCCTTCCCCAATGCTCTGTTCTCTACAGTTCCTGGCAGGGACCCAGAGATAGGATTCAGGCAAGGGGAATAATAATAATGATAATGTCATTTGTTAAGCACTTACTTTGTGCCAAGCACTGGGGTAGATAATCAGGTTGTCCCACGTGAGGCTCACAGTCTTAATCCCCATTTTACTGATGAGGTAATTGATGCACAGAGAAGTTAAGTGACTTGCCCAAAGTCACCTAGCTGATGTGGCAGGGTTGGGATTAGAACCCACAACCTCTGACACCCAAGCCAGTGCTTTTCCCACTAAGCCACGATGCTGGGCTCGGGATCCCGGAGCTGAGGATTGGGGTTTGGACACCCCATGATGTATGGATAGAGCCCGGGCCTGGGAGTTGGAAGCTTGTAATCCCATCTCCACCATGTGTCTGCTGTGTAACCTTGGGAGAGTCACTTCTCACCTCTGGACCTCAGTTACCTCAACTGTAAAATGAGGATTAAGAGTGTGAGCCCTATGTGCGACAGGGACCGTGTCCAATCTAACTTGCATCTACCTCAGGGCTTAGAACAGTGCTTAGCATATGGTAAGCGCTTAACAAGTACCATGATGATTATTATTATTATAAACTGAATGGAAACCCAAAGTCTCCATTGATGCTGCAGCTTGGGATGCTACTTCCCCACCTCATTTGCCTCAGCCATGGACAGCATGGCTTTGGATTTATTTATTTTACTTGTACATATCTATTCTATTTATTTTATTTTGTTAATATGTTTTGTTTTGTTCTCTGCCTCCCCCTTCTAGACTCTGAGCCCATTGTTGGGTAGGGACTGTCTCTATATGTTGCCGACTTGGACTTCCCAAGCGCTTAGTACAGTGCTCTGCACACAGTAAGTGCTCAATATGATTGATTGATTGATTGATTTGGATGAGGTGAGCTTTGTGACAGCCCCTCCATGTCAGTCATCCCGCCTCTCCCCAAGCCCCTCCATTCCCTGATCCCAACTGTCTTCCCTTCCTTCTCTCCTTCTCAATCAGGAGCAGAGAGCCCTGAGATCCCAACCAGCATTCCCAGGGAACCTCCAGGTCTCACTGCTGCCCATCTCCCCCAGGGCAAGGAGAGCCAAGAATTCCCCACCAGGCTGCCTGGCGATCCTGTCTCGGAAGGAGGGAGACCGAGAGGTTACAGCTCAAGCTTGAGGGCTTGCCAGAGGCAGAGGGGACTTTTAAGCACACAGAAAACAGGACACACAAGATCAACGGTTGAATAATAGTAATAATGATAATTATGGTATTTCTTAAGCACATACTATATTCCTGACACTGTACTAAGTGCTGGAGTGGATAGAAGATAATCAGGTTGGACAGAGTCCATGTCCCACAAGGGGCTCACAGTCTTTATCTGTGAGCATGCGAGAAGCAGCGTGGCTCAGTGAAAAGAGCACGGGCTTGGGAGCCAGAGGTCATGGGTTCTAATCCCGGCTCCACCACTTGTCAGCTGTGTGACTTTGGGCAAGTCACTTCACTTCTCAGGGCCTCAGTTCCCTCATCTGTAAAATGGGGATTAAGACTGTGAGTCCCATGTGGGACAACCTGATCACCTTCTATCCTCCCAGCGCTTAGAACAGTGCTTCACACATAGTAAGCGCTTAACAAATTACCATCATCATCATTATTATTATTACCTATCCTTATATCTAGGTAGGGGAACTGAGGCACAGAGAAGTGAAGGGACTTGCCCAACATCACACAGCAGACAAATGGCTGAGCTGGGATTAGAACCCAGCTCCTTCTGACTTCCAGGTCCAAGCTCTATCCACTAAACCATGCTGCTTCTCATTTCAGCCAGGGAAACTGAGGCACGGGGAAGCTAAGTGGCTTGCTCAAGGCCACAGAGGGGATGGGTGGCAGAGCCTGGACTAGAACCCAGGACTTCCAACTTCCAGAACTACAGCTCTCCTGCTATGCCGAGCGCTTAGTACAGTGCTCTGCACACAGTAAGTGCTCAATAAATACAATTGAATGAATGAATGAAATGCCACACTGTGTCCCATTGGGATAGAACCCAGGACTATCCAGGAATTCCAGTTCTGTGAATTTTCCACTGGACAACACTTTCTCCAATCTATAAGCGGTAACTAAGACTGCTGAGGAAGCTGAGAGGACAGAGTGGCTCAGTGGAAAGAGCCCGGGCTTTGGAGTCAGAGGTCATGGGTTCAAATCCCAGATCCACTAGATGTCTGCTGTGTGACCTTGGGCAAGTCACTTAATTTCTCTGAGCCTCAGTTACATCATCTGTAAAATGGGGATTAGGATTGTGAGCCCCATGTGGGACAACCTGATCACCTTGTATCCCCCCAATGCTTAGAACAGTGCTTTGCACACAGTAAGCACTTAACAAATACCACCATCATCACCATCTGTGAAATGGGGATTAAGACTGTGAGCCCCACGTGGGACAACTTGATCACATTGTAGCCCCCCCCAGTGCTTAGAACAGTGCTCTGCACATAGTAAGTGCTCAACAAATGCCATCAAAAAAAAATGAGCATGTGGTACTAAACCCTCTTCCAGAAAAAAGTGGTATTTCAGAAGATGCCCAAGGAGGTGTGACATTCATTCATTCAATTGTATTTATTGAGTGCTTACTGTGTGCAGAGCACTGTACTAAGCGCTTGGGAAGTACAAATCGGCAACATATAGAGACAGTCCCTACTCAACAATGTGTTCACAGTCTAGAAGGGGGAGACAGACAACAAAACAAAACAAGTAGACAGGTGTCAATACCATCAGAATAAAGAGAGTTATAGCTATATACACAATTATTGCTATATACACAGTAAATGTAAATCATTTATTCAAAGTATTATCTACCTCCCTCTTTAGACTTTTAGTTCTCTGTGGGCAGGGAATGGTTATGACAGGATTAGGGGTAATAGTAGATCACTGATAGAGCACTGGCCAAAAGTACTTTTATCTAAGTGAAGCAGAATGAATAATAATTCTCAGGATGAAAATTCTGGTAGTTGTTAAGCACTTACTATGTGCCAAGCACTGTTCTAAGCTCTGGGGTAGATACAAGGTAAGCAGGTTGTCCCATGTGGGCCTCACAGTCTTAATCCCCATTTTACAGATGAGGGAACTGAGGCACAGAGAAGTTAAGTGACTTGCTCAAGGTCACACAGCAGACATGTGGAGGAGCCGGGGTTAGAACCCAGGGCCTTCTGATCCCAGACCCATGCTCTATCCACTACGCCACACTGCTCTTCACGTTACTAAATAGGTAACGTGAGCACTTGGAACAGTGCTTTGCACATATTAAGCACTTGATAAATGGTATCATTATTATTATTATTCTTTCTACTGTTCTAATAACAGGGATGAAGATAAGAAAAATGTACTTGAGGGGTATGTTTAGAAGAAACAATAAATTAGTATCATTTTTCATAACTCAGAGCACAGGTGAAAAATGTTTTCCCCAAGCATATATATGTTTGTACATATTTATTACTCTATTTATTTATTTATTTTACTTGTACATATCTACTCTATTTTATTTTGTTAGTATGTTTGGTTTTGTCTCCCCCTTTTAGACTGTGAGCCCACTGTTGGGTAGGGACTGTCTCTATATGCTGCCAATTTGTACTTCCCAAGCGCTTAGTACAGTGCTCTGCACACAGTAAGCGCTCAGTAGATACGATTGAATGAATGAATGAATGATAGAAAGAGAATCAACCTGGGAGTCAGGAAACTCAGGGTCTAGACTGATCTCTGCCACTGTCCAAGTGACCTTGGACAAGTCACAACTTTCCTAGGCCACAATTTCCCCATTGGTAAAAAGGTAATAAAATGCCTTTTTGTTCTACGTCTTAGATCGTGAGCCCCATGTGTCTAATCTGATGATCTTGAATCTTGCCACAGCACTTAGCTCAGGACTTACCACATGGTAAGCAGTTAATAAATACTACCGTAATTTCTGGATAATAGTAGGGCTTCCACAGATAGGGCTAAATTCAGCCTTAGGTAGTTGTCCATCAGGAATTTAGAGGAGGGTGTATATATAGGCTCATCTTCTAAAGTCAGGGATGATGCTGAGTTCTGGCTAATGAATACTTTGTCGTGATAAACTGAGTTTGGGGAAAACCACTGTTGGATGAACTTGGATGAATTGGTGCTAACCTCTTCACTGTGCTTCGTTCATTCATTCATTCATTCATTCAATTGTATTTATTGAGCACTTACTGTGTGCAGATCCTCAAAAATCTCCAGTGGTTACCAATCACTCTGCGCATCAGGCAGAAACTCCTCACCCTGGGCTTCAAGGCTGTCCATCACCTCGCCCCCTCCTACCTCACCTCCCTTCTCTCCTTCTCCAGCCCAGCCCGCACCCTCCGCTCCTCTGCTGCTAATCCCCTCACCGTACCTCGCTCTCGCCTGTCCCGCCATCGACCCCCGGCCCACGTCATCCCCCGGGCCTGGAATGCCCTCCCTCTGCCCCTCCGCCAAGCTAGCTCTCTTCCTCCCTTCAAGGCCCTGCTGAGAGCTCACCTCCTCCAGGAGGCCTTCCCAGACTGAGCCCCTTCCTTCCTCTCCCCCTCGTCCCCCTCTCCATCCCCCCATCTTACCTCCTTCCCTTCCCCACAGCACCTGTATATATGTATATATGTTTGTACGTATTTTTTTTTACTCTATTTATTTATTTATTTATTTTATTTGTACATATGTATTCTATTTATTTTATTTTGTTAGTATGTTTGGTTTTGTTCTCTGTCTCCCCCTTTTAGACTGTGAGCCCACTGTTGGGTAGGGACTGTCTCTATATGTTGCCAATTTGTACTTCCCAAGCGCTTAGTACAGTGCTCTGCACATAGTAAGCGCTCAATAAATACGATTGATGATGATGATGATGCAGAGCACTGTACTAAGCACTTGTGAAGTACAAGTTGGCAACATATAGAGACAGTCCCTACCCAACAATGGGCTCACAGTCTAGAAGGGGGAGATAGAAAACAAAACAGATTAACAAAATAAAATAAATAGAATAAGTATGTATAAATATGCCCAGCGAGAGGTCCCGAGCCTCAGAGACATGAACGACTCAGTTCTGAAGGATGCCTGCTATTCATTCGTTCATTCAATCGTTCTCTCTTGTCCCGCCATCAACCCCCAGCCCACGTCTTACCTCTGGCCTGGAATGCCTCCCTCCTCACATCCACCAAACTACCACATCTCCCCCCAATAAAACCCTCCTGAAAGCTCACCTCCTCCAGGAGGCCTTCCCACACTGAGCCCCCCTTTTCCTCTTCTCCTCCTCCCCTCCTCATCCCCCTTACTCCCTCCCTCTGGTCTACCCCCCTGCCCCTCAGCTCTTGTGTATATATGTACATATTTATTATTCTATTTATTTTATTAATGATATGTATATCTCTATAATTCTATTTACTTCTATTGATGCCTGTTTACTTGATGTCTGTCACCCCCCCTTCTAGACTGCAAGCCCATTGTTGGGTAGGGACTGTCTCTATTTGTGGCTGAACTGTACTTTCCAAGTGCTTTGTATAATGCTCTGCACTTAGTAAGTGCTCAATAAATATGATTGAATGAATTAATGACCTTCAAAATGAGCAAAGAGGATGAGAAGGGGAGAAGAGAGTATATTTAGGGGACACAGTATAAATTCTGACTAAAGGACTCTGGACTTTGAGGCATCAGTTTCAATTTTTTTCTTTTGCCATTGACTCTAAAATCACTGTTGATTGTTCCATGATGATGGTGCTGTTGATGATGATGATGACAAGAATTATATCTGAATTGCCCATTAGGCATACAGTTATTTTCTGCATTCATTCATTCAGTCGTATTTATTGAACGCTTACTGTGTACAGAGCACTGTACAAAGGGCTTGGAAAGTACAAATCGGCAGCAGATAGAGACAATCCCTACACAACAATGGGCTCACAGTCTAGAAGGGCCAGACAGACAACAAAACAAAACAAGTAGATAGGCATGGATAGCATCAAAATAGATAAATAGAATTATAAATATATGTACATATAAATATATACACCATTAATAAAATAAATAGAATTTTATTTATATATAAATATATATATATATATCTTATATATGTAAATATATTATAAATAGAAAATAAATAGAAAAAGAACCTTTGCTTCATGCAAAGGTTGAAAGGCAACCACTGGAGATTATTGAGGAGGGGGGTGACATGCCCAGAGTGTTTCTGCACAACATTTGACAACTGCATCTGAAAAAACATTGACAAAAAATTGTAATGGTGTTTGTTAAATGCTTACTATGTGTCTAAGAGCTGGAAGTAATCACAAAATAAAATCTATGCATTCAAAGTACATAGAACTTTGATTTTGAAAGTACTGTCTTTGTTTCCAGAAAATAGTAAATATTTTCATGTTCCCATTTACTTCCTCATTTTTTCTTTTCCATTTCAGAATCCTCTTAACAGCTTGAAAAGAACATTTCTCACCTAAATGGAGTTTTAATTTCAAGGTGGCAAGGACTGATTTCACCTTGGCTCCCTTTACTGCATGTGCCAACATGATATTCTCTCCTTTCTCTAAGTGGGAAAGGGACTGTGTCTGACTTAATTAACCAGTGCTCAGAACAGTGCTGGATGCATAGTAAGCACTTAATAAACATCATAGTTATTATTACTTTTGTATTATAACCAGCATCGTACAAGTGTTTTTACTTATTATCAGGAAACGAACATGGACGATGGTTTTCGAATTACCTAGTAACCGCTCTGTGGGAAGCAGCCAAACTCTTGAGGATGAATAAAATGCTTTCATGACTGAATAGCGGCTGTTAAAAATAGTACATTCGAAAGGCCCTCTCATGATCAAATTGAGGGCAGTAGAAATTTGTGTTCGTTCATTACATCAAAGCAGCTATTACAGAGCTTATTTCATGTACTGCTGTTGGACCGTTAACAATGTGTGTTTTACATACTTCTGGCCCCCCAAGGTTTTGCCATTGAACTAGATAACACTGTCTAATCACACTGGTGAATTGCGACTATTCAGCTGAATAGCCAAAACAGCTGCTGCTCAGATAACTGAAATTGGAAAGCCAAAATTCAAGAGGGCAAAGGAGATGTTTTAAAAAACAGTCAAATAAAGGCCTCTGAGAACTGAAAACTGGGGTTATTTGCTAAGGAGAGACCTTCATGGCACACGGCTATAGAGAAAAGAGAGGCTCTTATTGATGCCTGCCTGCCTGTTTTGTTTTGTTGCCTGTGTCCCTCTTCTAGACTCTGAGCCCGTTGTTGGGTAGGGATTGTCTCTATCTGTTGCCGAACTGTACTTTCCAAGCGCTTAGTGCAGTGTTCTGCACACAGTAAGCGCTCAATAAAGAGGACTGCATGAATGAACAAAAGCTTGGTAAGTTACAAGAGAGAAGGAGGCCCAAATGAAAACAGCACCAGGCTCTGGAAACATCAAATATGAAAACATAACAAGCTGCAACTTTTTGGGCGCACACTGTGGCTGGGTCTATTACACACATATGCACACACACACACAGTGAATTTCACCCAAAGTGGTATCTTCTTCAAATATAAATCAATCAATCCATGACGTTTATTGAGAGTTTACCATGTTCAGAGCACCGTCCTAAGTTCTTGAGAGAGTACAATACAACAGAGTTGGTCGGCAGGTTCCCCCGCCCATGGCGAGCTTACAGCCCATGAAGGCCAACTATATAAATTCAGATAAACTGATAAACCTGAATAAAAAACACAAATGAAACCAGCAAAAGAGGGCCTGTTGCGCAGTTGTGATTAGAAAGGATGGCTTCGGTGCGCTTATCCGCTCCCCTGGCTTCAACTACCAACACTATGTAGATCAGACTCCCAAATTTACTTTCTACTCCCAGCTTCTCACCTCCTTTGCAATCTCACATTTCCTCATTCTTCTGGGACATCTCCATATGGCTGTACCAACTGGCAACTTAAAACTCAAAATGCCTGAAACTGAACTCCTCATCTTTCCTCCAGAATCTACTCCTCCATCTAACTTTCTCATCACAATGGACACCACCAATCTCCCCACCTCTGAAGCCCCCAGTGTTGTGATTCTTGCAAGCTCATTCATTCATTCAATCGTATTTATTGAGCGCTTACTGTGTGCAGAGCACTGTACTAAGCGCTTGGGAAGTACAAGTTGGCAACATATAGAGACGTCGCTACCCAACAGTGGGCTTACAGTCTAGAAGAGGGAGACAGAGAACAAAACAAAACATATTAACAAAATAAAATAAAAAGAATAAATATGCACCCAGGAAATGTAATTGCCAACTCTGTTGCACCGTACTCTTCCAAGAGCTTAGTACAATGCTTTGCACATAGTAAATGCTCAATTAATACGATTGATAAGGAGGATGATGATGATGACTCTTTACTCTCATTCATTCATTCATTCATTCATTCAATCGTATTTATTGAGCACTTACTGTGTGCAGAGCACTGTACTAAGCGCTTGGGAAGTACAAGTTGGGAACTTATAGAGACGGTCCCCACCCGACAACAGGCTCACAGTCTAGAAGGGGGAGACGGACAACACAACAAAACATGTGGACAGGTGTCAGGTCACCAGAATAAATAAAAATAAAGCTAGATGCACATCATTAACAAAATAAACAGAATAGTAAATATGTACAAGTAAAATAAATAGAGTAATAAATCTGTACAAACATATATGCAGGTGCTGTGTGGAGGGGAAGCATGTACATGTTTTGTTTTCTGTCTCTCCTTTCTAGACTGTGAGCCCGCTGGTGGGTAGGGACCGTCTCTATCTGTTGCCAACCTGGACCTCCCAAGCACTCAGTACAGTGCTCTGCACACAGTAAGCGCTCAATAAATATGATTGAATGAATGAATCCTACTTTCACATTCAGTCCCCCTCCTTACATTCATTCATTCATTCAATTGCATTTATTGAGCGCTTACTGTGTGCAGAGCACTGTACTAAGCACTTAGAAAGAACAATTCGGCAACATATAGAGGCAATCCTAACCCAATAAGGGAATCACAGTCTAGAACCTCCTTCTAGGTTCAACCTTATCTCGTCTAGAATTCTCTCTGCTGTCCGGATCATTTTAATAAAATGTTCTTCTGAATGTCTCTCCTCTCCTTAAATGCTTCAACATTTACCCATTCTTCCCCGTGGCAAACATAAGGTACTCACCACTGGCTTAGAGGTCTACCGTCATTTCTCTGTATCTCACCTATTACCATTCTTCTCCCACTTCATCCCAGCATGTAGTCTTCCTTTCTCTGAAACTTCCCTTTTTATTGTGCCTCACTCCTGATTTTCCTGACCTTTCACCTCTTGCTCTGGTCATCCTCCTGAGAAACAGTGTGGTCCAGTGGAAAGAGCACAGACCTGGAAATCGGAGAACCTGGATTGAAATCCTGGCTCTACCACTTGCCTATGGTATGACCGGGGGCAACTCACTTACTATTACTGTGCCTCAGTTTCCTCATCTAAGAAAAATGATCCTATTACTACTAGTAATAATGATATTTATTAAGTGCTTACTATGTGTTGGGCAGTACACAAAGTGCTGGGGTAGATTCATTCATTCAATCGTATTTATTGAGCGCTTACTGTGTGCAGAGCACTGTACTAAGCTCTTGGGAAGTACAAGTTGGCAACATATAGAGATGGTCCCTACCCAACAACAGGCTCACCACCTAGATGCAAGCAAATAATAATAATGATGGCATTTATTAAGCACTTACTATGTGCAAAGCATTGTTCTAAGCACTGGGGAGGTTGCAAGGTGATCAGATTGTCCCACGGGGGACCTCACAGTCTTAATCCCCCTTTTACAGATGAGGTAATTGAGGCACAGAGAAGTTAAGTGACTTGCCCAAAGTCACACAGCTGACAACTGGCGGATCCGGGATTTGAACTCATGACCTCTGACTCCGAAGCCCCTGCTCTTTCCAAGGAGCCACTCTGCTTCTCAATAGGGTGGATACAGTCCCTGTCCCCCAAGGGTATCACAGTCTTAATCCCCATTTTACAGATGAGGCAACTGAGGTACAGATAAATTGATTTGCCCAAAGTCACACTGCAGACAAGTGATGGAGCACGATTAGAACCCAGAGCCTTCTGACCCTCTGGCCCATACTCTGTCCACTAGACCATGCTGCTTTTTTTGTCTGTAAACTAGGGATGAAAAATTTGTTCTCCTTCCCCTCTAGACTATGGGCCTCATGTGAGACTTGACTATATTGTATCTACCCCAGTGGTGAATATAGTGGTTGGCACATAGAAAGCACTTAAGAAAAATTATTATTATTATTATTATTTGTCATCATCCTGCTTATTGGTAAATTATTTTTATTTGTCTCCCCATTAGAAATGGAAGTCCTTTGAGGAGAGATTATTTCTCCTACCTCTATTACACTCTCCCAAGCATTCAGCACATTATCCAGCATACAGTAGTTTTATAATAAATACTACTGATTGATCGATGGAAAAACTAGGTTGGCAAATTGTTAGATTTGTGAAGGGAAGGGTTATCAGTACACAGAGGCAGCAATCGACAGGCTTTAAGCATAGCCACGATAAGCAGCGTGGCTCAGTGGAAAGAGCACAGGCTTTGTAGTCAGAGGTTATGGGTTCAAATCCTGGTTCCACCAACTGTCAGCTGTGAGGCTTTGGGCAAGTCATTTCACTTCTCTGGGCCTCAGTTACCTCATCATTAAAATGGGGATTATGACTGTGAGCCCCCATGGGACAACCTGATCACCTCGTAACCTCCCCAGCACTTTAAACAATGCTTTGCACATAGTAAGCACTTAATAAATGTCATCATTATTATTATTATTAGTTTGGAGAGAAATCTAGAGACTTGCTAAGTTCCTTGAGGGCGGGGAATGTGTCTACCAACTCTTATGTACCGTACTCTCAAGTGCTTAGTACATTGCTCTGAATAATAATAATAATAATAATCATGGCATTTATTAAGCACTTACTATGTCAAAGCACTGTTCTAAGCGCTGGAGAGGTTACAAGGTGATCAGGTTGTCCCCCCATGGGGCTCACAAGTGCTCAATAAATACCATGGATTGATTTATTGACTATTCTAGTAAGTAGCAAGAGGAACTAGAGAAATTGAATTAGGTACTACTGATTGAAGCCCACATATAAATTTTTGGAAATGAAAACCCACATTTTTTTTTCTACTGACTACTTCCTTTCTGTACCTTCCTTATTTGCTGATTTCAATTAGCACTTTCCCTACTCAATTTCAGGGTTCCTGGCTCCTCAGGTACCCCTCTCTCTTTCCAGCCCAGAAGGGCAGTGCCATGCCCAGAACACCGACACAGGGGCAGGAGAGAAGTCAGTCAGTCAGTTGTATTTATTGAGAGCTTACTGTGTGCGGAGCACTGTACTAAGCATTTGGGAGAGGCCAATATAACAATAAACAAACACATTCCCTGCCCCAACAAGCTTGTAGTCTGGAGGGAACCTCTAGCCCAGGGGAGGGGAGTGTACTCATTGTGGAGTGAATATAGCAGATGGGATAAAAGTTGAGGAATAGGATGATGGGCCTTCAGGCATCTGCCCCAGCAGAGCAGGCTGCCATGTTAGTTAGGCAAAGTCCATCAGCTCCGTGATAATAATAATAATAATAATAATGATGTTGGCATTTGTTAAGCGCTTACTATGTGCAAAGCACTGTTCTAAGCGCTTGGGGGATACAAAGTGATCAGGTTGTCCCATGTGGGGCTCACAGTCTTAATCCCCATTTTACAGATGAGGTAACTGAGGCTCAGAGAAGTTAAGTGACTTGCCCAAGGTTACACAGCAGACGTGGCGGAGTCGGGATTCGAACCCATGACCTCTGACTTCAAAGCCCATGCTCTTTCCACTGAGCCACGCTGCTTCTCTAATCTCACCATCTGCTTCCGTGATGGTGAAGCAGGAGAAGAGAGGCAGTCTCAATGTGAGGTAAAATCCCATTTACCAATTTACAGTGGCCACAGGGACTTTATCAAGCTCCCTCTACTAAAATCTCTAGGGAAATTTCCCATTGGAAAATCCCTCAGGAATTGCCTCTATAACTAATGGAAAGCTGGCAGTATTGCTGGCATAGTGAAGATTTCACCAGGCATTTCCACCGCTTGTAGTGGCATCCAGTGGTTGATTCTACATGGGACAAAAATGCTGTTTGTTTAAAAAAAAAAAATCCACTGTCATCCAGGAGGAGCTGAGAGGTGCTGTTGAGACATTTCTTGCTTTACTGGAAAGTTATTTTTCTCTTTCTAATCTCTGAATCACTTCATCAGACCAACCTTGATGATGTCTCTGTGTCAGCCCTATGGAGTTATCTGCTGCTTGATAGACATTGTCTCAGAGAAGCTCTCATTCATTGTTCACATCAGCACTTGTAATGGGAGTTCTTTGTTCCCATAGACTCACTATGATTGTTAGTGAGTGTCTTTCTGATTTCTTTGTTCTCTTAGAGCTTGACATTGAGATAACTTGAGGGTCCTTTGAACCCCACCTGGATGCACTGTTAGGATCTTACCATCTAGGTTGTCATTCTTAAAAGTTAAGGACAAAGCTCTCTCTCTTTAACTCTCTCTCTTCCTCTCTCCTCCCCACTCCTCAATGTTATACAATCTAGTTTTCATACAGATGAAAAGGAGTTTTGAAAAATGTGTGCTTTGAAAATTACCTGGAATGGCTGATAACCATGAGGCAGGGATTTAACAGAGCTAAATTTTCTCGATAATTTTTGGCTGTTGGATACTGAAATGCCTAGCCTAGGAAGTGGACCATAAGCCAATACTGAGATTTCTTTTGTCAGAATTTACCATCTCTTTCTGTCTCTCTTCCCTCTTCAGAAAAGGGAATAGCTTAAAACTTGGAGGGGGTGTTTTGTTTTCTTTCTCCATCCAGAATGGAACTATTTTGTTGCATTGAAACGCTATGTCCAGAGATCACCTAGACGAGGATGTTTATGCTAGGGTATTAAGTTTCCTATTATGCACTACAGGCAGGCAACATGGTTCTGTGAAATGAGAAAAGCAGGCTAATCTCTTCTCTGCTAAGAATTTTCTATTTTGATAACCTCCCCGTTGGTCTTACAGCTCTGGCTTTCCCTTTGGGGATGATTTTTCTGCTCTGTGCTGCTTTCCACTCCCCACTCCTGACCTCCATCTTCCTGCCTGTGGTGAAAATGTTTTTACATTTCTCTCAGCCTCGAGCTTCCCCCTCTCCTCCTTCAATGCCCCAGGCAGCTGCTGAGCCACTGAGCCCAGGGAACTAAAGATGAGAGAGGAAGTGAGGGGAAGATCTGAGAAAAAGCACTATTACCAAACCAGGAGTCTAATTTCTGGGTCCAGAGCAACAGGCCAGGGAGATGAACTCTGAAATTGGACTGCTACAAAAATCTATCATATTTGCCTGGTACAATCTTCTCTAATATGGTTTCAGGGCCCACACAAGGAGTCAAATTAAAAATCACTTTCTTTTCCCTTGAAAAACCCTTCCCCAAAATGCAAATCCCGTAATAATACTAATTATGAGACTGGTATTTGTTAAGGACGTACTAAGTGCCAAGTACCTTACTGTGGGCTTTAAAGCACTGAACTTGCTCTCTCCTACCTTACCTCTCATATGCTTCACTCCTCTAACATCAGCCGAATCACTGTACCTCAGACTTACCTATCCCACCACTGACTTCTCACCCACGTCCTGCCTCTGGCCTGGAAAACCCTCCCTCTTCACATCTAACAGACGAACACTCTCCTCACCTTCAAAGACTTACTCCTCCAAGAAACCTTCCCCAATTTGGCCCTCATTTCCTTTTCTCTCAGTCCCTTCTGTGTCACCCGTGTCACCCTTTCACTTGGATTTTCACCCTCTATTCACCCCTCCCTCAGTGCCACAGCACTTCTGCAAATATCCTTAATTTAATTTATTAATTTATAGTGATGATTGTCTCCCCCTCTGGATGTAAGCTCTCTGTGGCAGGGAAGATATCTACCAATCCTGTTATTTTGTGCTTTCCCTTAGTACAGTGTTCTGTACCAAGGAATAATCAATACATTGATTGATGGCCACTAGCCTATGCTGCTTCTTTCAATGTTTCATTCTTTACCAGGTACCATTATGAGCTGTGTTTTTCATATTTATGTTGATCAGTGAAAATTATGAATATGCAGTGATAATTGTGAAGGCTTTTACGTTACAGAAAGAAGCATTACTAATTATCAAGTCAAACAAAAAAAATCAGCCATTTGCAGATCCATCCTCTAATGTTTATTCACCAATAATTTTGTGTGATGAGCCAGACTGAAGCAAAACCAAAACAGTGCCAGGTGCTTTTGACACAAGTCCGCTCAACAAGGGACAGCTCATTGAAAAAAAATCTAATCCTCATGAAAACCAAGCTCTGGTGTCTATCTCTAACCTTAAACTCAAATCCTTGAACTAAACCTCAAAGCACAAATCAATTCTAATGACCTATGGATTATCGGGGCTAATTTTGATTTGAGTTCTGTCTGTTGCAGTGGTATATTAGGTAGAGCGCAGGAAGAAATGTCCTCAAGACAAGAGGAAAGATGGGGATTCAGAGAAGGAGAAGAATCAGGACTGGAGAGGTAGATTTGGGAGTCCCCTCCACACCCCTCCCGCCCTAACTCCTTCCCCTCCCCACAGCACCTGTACATATGTTTGTACATATTTATTACTCTATTTATTTTACTTGTACATATTTACTATTCTATTTCTTTTATTTTGTTAATATTTTTTTGTTGTTGTCTGTCTCCTCCTATACTGTGAGCCCGCCGTTGGGTAGGGACCATCTCTATGTGTTGCCAAATTGTAATTCCCAAGCATTTAGTACAGTGCTCTGCACACAGTAAGTGCTCAATAATTATGACTGACTGAATGAATGAATGAGTCATCTGCACAGAGGTGGTATTTATCTATAGATCTTGATAAACTCATTGCAGTAACTCCAAAACCCAACTAGATGATCATCATGGGAGATTTACAAACAGGGAAAGGCATTATTTTGAAAACATGGAAAAATTATTGGATGTCATGGGATTAGAGGGCTAAATGGCAATAATTTTTCTTTGTTTTTTTGCTTTTCTCCTGGTTTTCAAATCAAAGCAAGGAAAAAATAGACTCAACCCTTACTCAGTCAATGATTTATCTTACCCCATGATAGCTTCTAAATGGTGAGGGCAAGGGAGTGGTACCACACTTGGATCTCTACCCTTTGGTTACTTGGTATTCACAGGATCATCAGATAGTTTACTTATCTGTAAATTCATTCATTCATTCATTCGTATTTATTGGGCGCTTACTTTGTGCAGAGCACTGTACTAAGCACTTTGGAAGTAATAATTGGAAACATATAGAGACGGCCCCTACTCAACAATGGGCTCACAGTCTAGAAGGGGGAGACAGACAACAAAAAAAAAAACAAGTAGACAGGTGTCAATACCATCAGAATAAATAGAGTTATAGCTATATACATGATTATAGCTGTATACACAGTAAATGTAAATCATTTATTCTAAGTAATATCTACCTCTCCCTTTAGACTGTGAGTTCACTGTGGGCAGGGAATTCAGTTATATTTTCGTGTCTCCCAAACACTTAGTACAGCACACAGTAAGCACTTAAATATGACTGATGGACAGAGAGGGAGACAGACATTAATATTAATAAGTTGTGGTTATATACCATAGGTTCTGGGGACAAATAAAGGTTGCAAATCCAAGTGCACGGGCTACACCTGAGAGGGAGAAGAGGAAATCAATCAATCAATCGGATTTATTGAGCACTTACTGTGTGCAGAGCACTGTACTAAGCGCTTGGGAAGTACAAGTTGGCAACATATAGAGACGGTCCCTACCCAACAGTGGGCTCACAGTCTAGAAGTGAGGGTTTAGTCAGGGTAGGCTTCTTAGAGGAGGTGTGTTTTAAATAAGGCTTTCAAGGTGGGGAGGGTGATCATCTGTCAGATATGAAGAGGGAGGGGATTCCAGGCCAGAGGCAGGATGTGGGCAAGATTAGTCAGTTAGTCAATCTACCAATCAATGGTATTTATTGAGAATTTACAGCATGCAGAGCACTGTACCAAGTGCTTGGGAGACTATAATATAATAATAATAATAATAATGGTATTTAAGTGCTTACTATGTGCCAGGCACTGTTCTAAGTGCTGGGTTAGATACAAGATAATCAGGTTGTCCCACCTGGGGCCCACGGTCTTCATCCCCATTTTACAGATGAGGTAACTGAGGCACAGAGAAGTTAAGTGACTTGCCCTGACTCACAGAGCTGACAAGTGGCAGAGGCGGGATTAGAACCCACTACCTATGACTCCCAAGCCTGTTCTGTAATATAATAGAGTTGGCAGACACTATTCCTGCCTACAAGGAGCGTCTGGTGTAGAGAGGGCCGAAAAACCAATATTTCCAAGACCACAGGAACTGTGATTGGGTATATTAGAATAAGCCCCTTGGGCTAACACTTTCATGTAGATATAACCATGTTTGATTTGACTCAACCATCAAATTGTGAATTTTCTATTCCACTTAATCTACCAGAATACTCTCATCTTGCTACTTAGGGCTCTGAAGAGCAATTTCCACCTCTTCAGAAAACTTCAGGGAACTCAGTTATGACTGGGTTTAACTTCATAAGTTTGATTTGCATAAACGTGTTGATTAGGAAATCTTTAAGTTTGACACTTCAGTAAAATGGCAATCACTCTTTCAAACAATGACCTAGCTGCACACAGGTAAGTGAGATGACAGAGTGTCTCATATTCTAGGTCTATCCTAGAAAGACAAGATGAATAATAAAGAAATTCACTGGATAATCCTGGCTCCAACAACCATTCCCTATCACAGGTCAAATGATCTGGCCCCTAAATATGCATGTAACAATAATAATGATAATAATAATAATAATAATAAAGAATTACAGTATTTTTTAAGCACATACCGTGTGCCAGCCACTTTACTTTGTAATTCCCCCAACTCTCCCAAGCCTTCAACAGCCATCCATTTCTCACTACATCAAGCTGAAACTCCAAACTATCAGCAGCATGGCTCAGTGGAAAGAGCTCGGGCTTTGGAGTCAGAGGTCATGGGTTCAAATCCCTGCTCTGCCAATTGCCAGCTGTGTGACTTTGGGCAAGTCACTTAACTTCTCTGTGCCTCAGTTACCTCATCTGTAAAATGGGGATTAAGACTGTGAGCCCCCCATAGGACAACCTGATCACCTTGTAACCTCCTCAGCGCTTTGAACAGTGCTTTGCACATAGTAAGTGCTTAATAAATGCTATCATTATCATTATTATCAGGTTTAAGACACTCAAACATATTCCTCTATCATACTAATCCATTTTCTTCTCCCATTGCAACCCAGCTTGACTCTTTCTTGATCTCTCGAAAGATGCGTCATTCATATAATAATAATAAGAATAGTAATTGTGGTATTTGTTAAGTGCTTATGATGTACCAGGCAATGTACCAAGTGCTGGGGTAGATATAAGATAATTGGGTTGGACACAGTCCCTGTCCTAAAAAGAAACCCCAGTCAATCCCCATTTTACAGTTGAAGTAACTGAGGCACAGGGAAGTTAAGTGACTTGCCCAAGGACACACAGCAGTGGCAGAGCCGGGATTAGAACACAGATCCTTCTGATTCCCAGGCCTGTGCTCTATCCACTAGACCACACTGCTTCTCTCCATGCCTCCAACCCCTTGGGTATTGTGAAGCTAATCTGACTGTACCGCCGGAGAGACATGTGTTCTCAAGAAACAGTGTGGTCTAGAGAAAAGAGAAAGCGCCTGGGAGTCAGAGGACATGGGTTCTAATCCCGCCTCTGTCACCTGCCTGCTGAATGACTTTGGGGAAGTCACTTTCCTTCTCCGCGACTCAGTTTCCTCATCTATAAAATGTGGATTATATTGCTGTTCTCCCTCTCCCTGAAACTGCTAGGTTCTCTGTGTCTGACTAAATTACCTTGTATCTACTAGTATCTACTAGGTACTTTTATCTTCTAGTTATCGCCCCATATCCCTCCTACCATTCCTTTCCAAACTCCTTGAATTAGTTGCCTACACGCGCTGCCTAGAATTCCTCAACAACGACTCTCTCCTCGACCCCCTCCAGTCTGGCTTCCGTCCCCTACATTCCATGGAAACTGCCCTCTCAAAGGTCACCAATGACCTCCTGCTTGCCAAATCCAACGGCTTATACTCTGTCCTAATCCTCCTCGATCTCTCAGCTGCCTTCGACACTGTGGACCACCCCCTTCTCCTCAACACGCTATCTGACTTTGGCTTCACAGACTCCGTCCTCTCCTGGTTCTCCTCTTACCTCTCCGGTCGTTCATTCTCAGTCTCTTTTTCAGGCTCCTCCTCCCCCTCCCATCATCTTACTGTGGGGGTTCCCCAAGGTTCAGTGCTTGGTCCCCTTCTGTTCTCGATCTACACGCACTCCCTTGGTGACCTCATTCGCTCCCACGGCTTCAACTATCATCTCTACGCTGATGACACCCAGATCTACATCTCTGCCCCTGCTCTCTCCCCCTCTCTCCAGGCTCGCATCTCCTCCTGCCTTCAGGACATCTCCATCTGGATGTCTGCCCGCCACCTAAAGCTCAACATGTCGAAGACTGAACTCCTTGTCTTCCCTCCCAAACCTTGCCCTCTCCCTGACTTTCCCATCTCTGTTGACGGCACTACCATCTTTCCCGTCTCACAAGCCCGCAACCTTGGTGTCATCCTCGACTCCGCTCTCTCATTCACCCCTCACATCCAGGCCGTCACCAAAACCTGCCGGTCTCAGCTCCGCAACATTGCCAAGATCCGCCCTTTCCTCTCCATCCCTACCGCTACCCTGCTCGTTCAAGCTCTCATCCTATCCCGTCTGGACTACTGCATCAGCCTTCTCTCTGATCTCCCATCCTCGTGTCTCTCTCCACTTCAATCCATACTTCATGCTGCTGCCCGGATTATCTTTGTCCAGAAACGCTCTGGGCATGTTACTCCCCTCCTCAAAAATCTCCAGTGGCTACCAATCAATCTGCGCATCAGGCAGAAACTCCTCACCCTGGGCTTCAAGGCTCTCCATCACCTCGCCCCCTCCTACCTCACCTCCCTTCTCTCCTTCTCCAGCCCAGACTGCACCCTCCACTCCTCCGCCGCTAATCTCCTCACCGTACCTCGTTCTCGCCTGTCCCGCCATCGACCCCCGACCCACGTCATCCCCTGGGCCTGGAATGCCCTCCCTCTGCCCATCCGCCAAGCTAGCTCTCTTCCTCCCTTCAAGGCCCTACTGAGAGCTCACCTCCTCCAGAAGGCCTTCCCAGACTGAGCCCCTTCCTTCCTCTCCCCCTCGTCCCCCTGTCCATCCCCCCCTCATCTTACCTCCTTCCCTTCCCCACAGCACCTGTAAATATGTATATATGTTTGTACATATTTGTTACTCTATTTATTTATTTATTTTACTTGTACATATCTATTTATTTTATTTTGTTAGTATGTTTGGTTTCGTTTTCTGTCTCCCCCTTTTAGACTGTGAGCCCACTGTTGGGTAGGGACTGTCTCTATATGTTGCCAACTTGTACTTCCCAAGCGCTTAGTACAGTGCTCTGCACACAGTAAGCGCTCAATAAATACGATTGATGATGATGATGATGATGATGATGATGATGATGATAATTCCCACCTTTTTACTAATTCCTAGTGCTTCGTACAGGGCTCTGCACACAATAAACACTTCATAAATATGATTACTACTACTTATAGGAGGGAGAGAGCTGATTAAGTTCCGTAAGGCTGATAGCGAGGAGTTTCAGCTTAATGTGAAGTTAGATGGGCAACCTCCATCTCCTGTCTTTCTCACACTCCTCTCTGTTTTTTTTTTTTGTCTCTCTCCCTCTTCTTCCCTCCCTCAGCTCACTCTCTGCCTTTCTCTCCGCTATTGTTACCTTCCCTGCCTTTGCAGTCCAGGTCTCTGGAGACCCCCTCTCTCCCCCAACCCGGCCTTGCCCCCCGGCAGTCTCTTTTTGAAGGCCCCCAAATTTGGCGACCTTACCCTGCCACCCGGCAAAGCCTGGTGCCCTAAGTAATTTAAAGTTATAAAATTTTTCAAACAGAAATACACTGGTCTCCTGACACCTGGCTCAGATACGGGTTTTTGTATTTGTTAGGAAATAAATGGCTGAGGGCAGGTTAAATGTTTCCAAGTGAATCTAGTCATTATTATTCTCCCTGTGTAGCCCTGTAGGGAGTGCAATGAGCTAAATATTGAAGCAGCGGTGATAAGAGAAACATTCTCTTATTAGAAACTACGCTTCTCTCTAGAAATAGTATAGTTACATTTCACTCTACAATACATGTACCAAAACACATACCTAGATTTGTCCTATGTGTACAAATTTGTCCTGTCTTTTAGACTGTGAGCCCACTGGTGGGTAGGGACTGTCTCTATATGCTGCCAACTTGTACTTCCCAAGCGCTTAGTACAGTGCTCTGCACACAGTAAGCGCTCAATAAATACGATTGATTGATTGATTGACCAAAGGAAAGGAGGCTGTGAGCCTGTTGTTGAATAGGTATTGTCTCTGTTCCTGAATTGTACTTTCTAAGCGCTTAGTACAGTGCTCTGCACACAGTAAGCACTCAGTGAATGTGATTGAATGAATGAATGAACCAGCCCCATTTAGAGGTGACACTGGGTTTGAGGGTGGAAAATGGGATTATTCAATCATTCATTCATATTTATTGAGGGCTTACTTTGTGCAGAACACTGTACTAAATGCTTGGGAGATTACAATACAACAATAAACAGGCACATCTCTGGCCCATACTAGGATCAGACGTGTTATCTTTGAGAGGCAGGAAGGCCTAATGGAAAGAGCAAGGACTTGGGGGTCAGAGAACATGGGTTCTGATCCCAGCCTCACCGCTTGTCTGCAGTATGACCTTGGGCAAGTCACATAACACCTCTGTACCTCTGTTTCCTCATCTATGAAACCTGTCCTCCCCTGCTCTGCCTTAGATTGTGAGCCCTGTATGGGGCAGGGATTGAGTCTGATCCGATTTTACTGCATCTACCCCCAGCATTTAGCATATAATAAGCACTAAGCAAATGCTATAATTATTATCAATGGGAAATTTTGCCCATTCACAGTTTCCTTTTCTTTGAAGATCACATCAGTGATGTGGCTTTTACCTACATGTGGAACCGTGACTGATCTGAGTGTAGACTGTACACTGTAAATTCCTTGTCGGCAGGGATCGCATTTACCAACCCTGTTGGATTGTACTCTCCCAAGTGCTTAGTACAGTGCTCTGCACACAGTAAGCGCTCAATAAATATGATTGAATGAATGAATGAATGCTCTATACGCAGTGAGCCCTCAATACGTAACATTGATTGATTGCTGGATTGATAGTGGGAGTGTGTATGTACACACTCCTTTGTATATTAGATTATTTATTCAGACTCTACTACCCAAATTTTCTTGTTTTTTCCTCCTGATCCTTCTATTCATAATATTTGTTATAGGCCTGTTTACCTCATTAGAATGCCTCACTGAGAAGCAGCGTTGCCTAGTGAAAAAAGGCATGAGTCTGGGAGTTCCAGGTGTTGGGTTCTAATCTCAGCTCCACCATTTATCTGTTGTGTGACTTTGGACAAGTCACTTAACTTCTCTGAGCCTCAGTTACCTCATCTGTAAAATGCGGATTAAGACTGTGAGCCCCATATAGGGCATGGACTGTGGCCAACCTGTTTATCTTGTATCTACCCAGCGTGGCTCAGTGGAAAGAGCCCAGGCTTTGGAGTCAGAGGCCATGGGTTCAAATCCCAGCTGCGCCACTTGTCAGCTGTGGGACTTTGGGCAAGTCACCTCACTTCTCTGGGCCTCAGTTACCTCATCTGTAAAATGGGGATTAAGACTGTGAGCCCCCCGTTGGACAACCTGATCACCTTGTAACCTCCCCAGTGCTTAGAACAGTGCTTTGCACATAGTAAGCACTTGATAAATGCCATCATCATTATTATTATTACCCCTGTGTTTAGTACAGTGCTTGGCACATAGCAAGTATTTAATAAATCAAACAGAAATCCCCATCATTGACTTTTAAGTACTTAATCAGCTTGCCTTCTCCTACCTCGAGTCACTACTCTCCTACTACAACCCAGCCCACAGACTTTGCTCTTCTAATGCTAACCTGCTCACTGTACCTCAATCTCATTTATCTAATGCTAACCTGCTCACTGTACCTCAATCTCATTTATCTCGCCACCGACCTCTCACCCATATCTTACCTCTGGTCCAGAATGTCCTCTCTCCTCATAGCAAACAGATAATTGATCTCCCCAATTCAAAACCTTATTGGAGGCCCATCTCCTCCTAAAAGTCTTCCCTGACTAAGCCCTCCTCTCCACTTCTCCCATTCCCTTCTGCATCACCCTGACTTGCTCCCTTAATTCATCCTCCCTCCCATCCCCACAGCACATATGCATGTCGGTACTTTATTTATTTGTTTATGCATGTTAATGTCTGTCTGCCCCTCTAGAGTATGAGCTCATCATGAGCAGGAAATGTGTCCATCTGTTGTTACATTGTACTCTCCCAAACGCTTAGTATGGTGCTTTGCACACAGTAAGCACTCAATAAATATGAATGAAAAACAAAAAGCAAAGAACAAATACCATTAAAAAAAATGTAAGCTTCTTGTGGACAGGTGACATGTCTACTAAGTCTTGCATACTCCCCCAAAAGCTTAACACAATGGATTTGCACTTAGCAGATGATCATTATATGAAACTGATTGCTTTATACTGTTCACCATGAGGAGCACACCTTGTTTTTCATAGATTTTCAAAGTATGCTATTTAAGGACTAAATTTGTATGTCATCCTATGTGGACAAACAAGCTTATGTTTAATTCCAAGAGCCAAAACCAAAGAGATTGTTTGTGTCAGAAAAACTGGCAGGGGAATTTGGTCCCTACCAGTGCAAGTAAGGAACACATTCACCAGAAATTCTGATTAGAAATCAAATGGTCATCTCTGGAGAGTCATTTCAGGCTGTGTGGAAGGAAGCCCATTTTTCTTTTTAAAAAAGTACTTTAAAAACCTTAAAAATAACAACAATAATTTTCCCATTTGTTTCTTCCTGCACAATTTTGAAGTAATTGTGGTCTGGAAGAATTTCTGGGTGAATTTCTATCACACTGTCCCATGAGCTTCCTTCCACACTAAGAGTCATTAACAAGCAACTTTTCTCCTCATGATTATTAGATGAACAGGCCAAATTGCAAAACATCCATTTACACCCCTCCCAGATAATCAGGTGACAGCTCAATGCCACTCTTTGTGGAAATGGAGAAGAGGTTAAATTCAGTAGGGAGAAAAAACAATCAAAACAATTGCCTAGTACAGTGATTGGTACTAAGTGCTCAATAAATACTATTGTTTGAACACAATAATTGTCCATCCTCTTTTACCATCTTTAAGGCACTTAACCAACTCTCCCCTACCTATTAACCTCACTTATCTCCAACTATAACCTAGACCACACTCTTCACTCCTTAGAGAAGCAGCGTGGCTCAGTGGAAAGAGCCCGGGCTTTGGAGTCAGAGGTCAAGGGTTCAAATCCCGGCTCTGCCAATTGTCAGCTGTGTGACTTTGGGCAAGTCACTTAACTTCTCTGGGCCTCAGTTACCTCATCTGTAAAATGGGGATTAAGACTGTGAGCCCCCCGTGGGACAACCTGATCACCTTGTAACCTCCCCAGCGCTTTGAACAGTGCTTTGCACATAGTAAGAGCTTAATATATGCTATCATTATTATTATCATTATTAACCTATTCACTGTACCTCGATCTCATCTCTTACCCATGTCCTCCCTCTGGACAGGAACTCCCTCCCCCTTTACATCTAGCAGACCACCATTTTCCTCACCCTCGAAGTCCTCCTAAAATCAAATTTCCTCCCGCCTGCTTTCCCTAAGTCCTCATTTCCCCCATCTGTTTATTTAGCATCTTCTCTGTGCAGAGCACTGTATTAAATGCTGGGTAGAGTACAACAAAGTTGGCAGAAACCAAACCTCTCTCTCCCAACCACAGGGCTGTGCCACAACAGGCACTCAATAAGTACAATTTATGGATTGATTGAAGGGATTTACATGGCACGTCCTCTGCACAGCACCTCTATATATGTTTGTAAAGATTTATTACTCTATTTATTTTACTTGTACATATTTACTATTCTATTGATTTTATTTTGTTAATATGTTTTGTTTTGTTGTCTGTCTCCCCCTCCTAGACTGCGAGCCCGTTGTTGGGTAGGGACCGTCTCTATATGTTGCCAACTTGTACTTCCCAAGTGCTTAGTACAGTGCTCTGCACACAGTAAGCGCTCAATAAATACGATTGAATGAATGAATAGGTTGGCATATCGTCTTCACAAATATAATGCAACTCTCCTTTAAAAACCCAAACTAATGATAGAGAGCTTGTTATCCTCACAGTGTCGCAAAGGGGTAAAGTACAAATGGCATTAGAACAGTGAAATTTACAGAGAAATACTGTATAATTCAAAGTACCGGCCAAAATGTTAGTAAAAGCTTCTGAAAAAAAGGATCATAACATAATTGAAATTGGATTACAAAAGTAACAAAGCCTCACAGTATTTGAACTTTTTGCGAACAGCATCTCATTTCCAGTAGCTGTTGCTGAGCTGGGAGAAGGGAGTTTCCTGAGGAGCCAAGGCAGGAATGGGGTATCCTGGGAATTCATGTTGCCATGGAACTCTATATCCAACCACAGGGATCACCAAGGGGCTTCATCCTCTGTCCTAAACTTTCTGTCAAGATCCAGTTTTCAAGGTAGGGGCCCTGAACCTCTGATGGACACCCCCACAGGAAGAATCAATCTGGCTCAGCGTGGATGGCCACAGCGATGCTCTTGGGATTCAGGGCCTTGTGGTTCTGTGTTTAAGTATGTGTCCTAGAAAGGCAATAAATCAATCAATCAAGCGCTTACTGTGTGCAGAGCACTGCACTAAGCGCTTGGGAAGTACAAGTTGGCAACATATAGAGACAGTCCCTACCCAACAGTGGGCTCACAGTCTAAAAGAGTCTAAAAGGCAACAAGGAGGAGACCCATGTTTTAGAGTGCTAAGGGGTTAGATGCTGTTACTCTCCCTTCAACTCACACAATGAGCTCCATGCATCTGACCAGGTCATACTGTCTCTACCCCAGCACTTAGAACAGTGCTTGGCACATAGTAAGAGCTTAACAAATATTATTGTTATTACTATTAGTAGACACAAGAAAACGCATAAAGCAGAAGGATGTTGTTTGAGCCCATACGATGACCCAGGACGCAGGCTGACTCTCCCAGGAAGCGGTTCCTGATGGAGGGAAGAAAAAATTGAGTTTCTGAGACTCTGGTGGGGGAGAGCCCAAAGCACTTTGTAAGACAATGAAGGGAAATATAATATTGCATTTTAATTACTCCGCTTCCCCTTAGTTTCCCAAGCTAAACTACTTATCTGACCACTAACCCTCTACTTCTTTATGTGCACAGCTTCATTCTATAGTTTCAGAAAAGATTCTAATAATAATAATTAATAATTAGGGTATTTGCTAAGCACTTACTATGTGTCAAATCCTGGGGTAAAAATAATAATAATGATAGCATTTATTAAGCACTTACTATGTGCAAAGCACTGTTCAAAGTGCTGGGGAGGTTACAAAGTGATCAGGTTGTCCCACGGGGGGCTCACAGTCTTAAACCCCATTTTACAGATGAGGTAACTGTGGCCCAGAGAAGTTAAGTGACTTCCCAAAGTTACACATCTGACAATTGGCAGAGCCGGGATTTGAACCCATGACCTCTGACTCCAAAGCCCGTGCTCTTTTCCACTGAGCCATGCTGCTTCATAGACACAAGTTAATCAGGTTGGGCACAGTCACTGTCCTATATGGGGCTGTCAGTCTGTGAGAACGAGAGAACATGCATTGAATCACCTGTTTATAAATGAGGAAACTGAGGTACAGAGAAGTTAAATAATTTGCCCCAGGTCACAAAACAAGTAATTCGTGGATCTTGGAGTAGAACCTTGGACCTATGACTCTTTCCACCAGGCTATGCTTCTTCCTCAATTTGATGCCTAAAGCATCCTGAACAGTTGATTAGGGAACTCAATGCTTACTGGTAGATACTGATTTTGAACTAGATTTTTCCATCCCTCTCCTTTAAAACTTTGGGCATCTAACCTAAATGTGTCAGCACTCGTATGTAAATGATCTAAAGTTAATTATGAAAATCTTGGTAATCAGATCTCTGGTGACATTAACTAAAACTAAGTTGGATAATCAGTGGAAGAAAAGAAAGCTAAAATCTACATCTCCTCCCCTGTTCTCTCTCCTTCTATCTAGGCTCACATCTCCTCCTGCCTTCAGTACATCTCCACCCCGATGTCCTCCCGCCACCTAAAACTCAACATGTCCAAGACTGAGCTCCTTATCGTCCCTCCCAAACGCTGTCCTGTCCCTGACTTTCCCACCACTATGGATGACATTACCATCCTTCCCGTCTCACAAGCCTGCAACCTTGGTGTCATCCTTCTAGACTCTGGGCCCGCTTCTAGACTGTGAGCCTGCAGTTGGGTAGGGACTGTCTCCATATGGTGCCAACTTGTACTTCCCAAGTGCTTAGTACAGTGCTCTGCACACAGTAAGCGCTCAATAAATACGATTGAATGAATGAATGAATCCTTGACTCTGCTCTCTCATTCAACCCACACATCCAATCCATCACCAAAACCTGCCGGTCTCATCTTCACAACATCTCCAAGATCTGCACTTTCCTCTCCATCCAAATCGCTGCCTTGTTAGTATAATCACTCATCCTATCCCGACTGGATTACTGCATCAACATCCTTTCTGATCTCCCAACCTCCTATCTCTCCCCACTTCAGTTGATAGTTCACTCTGCTGCCCGGATTATCTTTCTACAAAAACGCTCTGGGCATGTCACCCGCCTCCTCAAAAATCTCCAGTGGTGGCCTATCGTCCTCTGTTTTAAGCGAAAACTCCTGAATATTGGCTTCAAAGCTCTCCATCACATTGCCCCCTCCTACCTCTCCTGCCCAGCCTGCATACTCCACTCCTCTGCTGCTAACCTCCTCACTGTTCCTCATTCTCGCCTGCCCCGCCATCGACCACTGGCCCACATCTTACCTCTGGCCTGGAATGCCCTCCCTCCTCACTGCTGCCAAATTATCACACTTCTCCCCTTCAAAGCCCTACTGAAAACTCACCTCCTCCAGGAGGCCTTTCCAGACTGAGCCCCCATTTTCCTCTGCTCCTCCTCCCCTCCACATCGCCCTGACTCCCTCCCTCTGCTCTAAAGCACTTGTGTACACATGGACATATTTATCATTCTATTTATTTTATTAATGATGTGTATACATCTATAATTCCATTTATTTATATTGATGCTATTGATGCCTGTCTACTTGCTTTGTTTTGTTGTCTGTCTCCCTCCTTGTAGACTGTGAGCCTGTTGGTGGGTAGGGATTGTCTCTATTTGTTGCCAAATTGCACTTTCCAAGCTCTTAGTACAGTGCCCTGCTCACAGAAGGTGCTCAATAAATACGACTGAATGAATGAACGAAGAAAGTGAGTCCATCAAACACAAATGAGCATATCTCTGTTTTATATGGCTACTTTCCATTATTTTCATTATTATATTTTATTTATTTTATTATCTATTTAATGGTATTTAAATACCATTTTGTTGCCAACTTGTACTTCCCAAGTGCTTAGTACAGTGCTCTCCACACAGTAGGAACTCAATTAATACGATTGAATTAATTGAATGAATGAATGAATATTTTTTAAGCCTTTACTTTGTGTCAAACGCTGTCCTAAGCACTGGGGTAAATACAAATTAATTGGGTTGGACACATTCCCTGTCCCACACGGGGCTCACTGTCTAAGTAGGAGAGAGAACAGCGAGCTCCATTTTACAGTTGAGGAAACTAAGGCACAGAGAAGTTGAGTGACTTGCCCAAACTCACACAGTAAGCAATTGGCAGTGGCAGGTTTAGAACCCAGGTCTTTTTGACTTCCAAGTCCATGCTCTGCTAGGCCTCACTGCTTCTCCAAATATTTGCAGTCCCAATCAATTCAGATCATCAGTTCTCTCGTTATTGAGTTCACCAGTCAATGGACTTCACTGAGCACCTACTGTGTGCAGAACATTGTACGAAGTGCTTAGTCCTTACCAACAGCAACAAACAGTTCTCCTCGCTTTGGCCATAACCCATAATCATTCTTTGGCTTTAAAACAGAGCTTTATTTACACACGTGTACACATTACCTAGAGAAGGAAAGCTCTGGAGCTTGACGTTTACGATGGCAGATGGCCTTTTCTGTATCTGTGCACTCTATTGTGCTTTGAATTATAACACTTTCAACAAAGCAGCACTGTGACATCTTCGATTCTGACCTGTTTCTTGAGTAGATTTCACATCAGAAACAATATTTAATATTACTTGCTAAGTAATTTTAGTTCAACCATCACATTCCTTTAGAGAGACCAAATTCTCATTACTTCTTATGAAAGTCTGCATCTGTAGAAACTAACAGGCAATGGAGTTTAATAACTCAATTATTAGAATGTGCTGAAATACAATTTGTGGTTTTCTTTCTTGTGCTATTTGATCTGGCCAAGACACAATCATTTCCTTTCTCCTTTCTTAGCCTAGCTCCTAAGCCAGGGTGAATGGAAATTCCTCCTTCTAGAGAACACCACTCTCCTCCCTGTCTCACAAGCTCATCACTTTGGCATTATCTTCGACTCACCTCTCTCATTCAACCCTCTTATTCAAACCGGCCCCATATCTTGTCAGTTCTATCTCACATCACTAAAATCCACCCGTTCCTCTCCGTCCAAATGGCTACTAGGCTGATCCAAGCATCTATCATGTCCTACCTTGAATATTGCATCAGCCTCCTCGATGACCTCCCCGCCTCCTGTCTCTCCTCTCTCCAGTCCTTACTTCACTCTGCTGTCCAAATCAGTTTTCTAAAAATGCAGTGAGTTTACAACTCACTACTTCTCAAAAACCTCTGAAAGTTGCCCATCCACCTCCACAACAGACAAAATCTCCTTACTGTCAGCTTTGAAACACTCAATCAGCTCACCCACATCTATTTTACCTTGCTGATTCTTTACTACAATCCAGTGCATTCACTTCTCTCTCTCTGGCCTGGAATTCCCTCTCCCAGTATACAGACCACCACTCTTCCCATTCCCCCACCAAAAAACTTTATTAAAAGCACATTTCCAATAACCTTTCCCCTACTAAGCCCATATTCTCCTTACTCCCTTCTCCTTTCTGTGTCCTTATGTTCTTGGATCTCTATATTTTAAGCACAGGGTACCCTCAGCTCCACACCACTTGTGTGCATATCTCTAATTTATTTTTAAATCACATCTTCCCTTTCGATTGAAAGCTTCTGTTGGGCAGGGAATGTACCTATCAACTCTGTGGTATTGTACTGTCCTGTACTCTGCGCATGGTGAGAACTTAATAAATATTGATTCCCCAACAGCCAAAGGCAGGGTCAGCGGGTAACTTTTCTCATATTTCCAGAGTTCCAAAAGACAAATAAATTGACCCTGTGATGAAGACATCAAAGTCTCAAGGAATGTTGGGGCCAATTCCAAGTTGAGTCATTTTGCTATGGGCCATTTGGTGGGTTGTCAAGCAATTAGATGAACCACACTTGCCCTCAAGGAACTTGCAAACTGATTATCTAGCATCCCTCTGAAATTGTTCTGGGATGCATTGTAACACCATAGGTTAGCCGAGGGCTGTTAAAAGCCACTGCAACTGAATTCATAATATAATAATGTTATTATTATTATCATTATTGTGATATTTGTTAAGTGCTTAGCATATGCCAAACAGAGCCCATTGTTGGGTAGGAACTGTCTCTATATGTTGCCAACTTGTACTTCCCAAGCCCTTAGTACAGTGCTCTGCACACAATAAGCGCTCAATAAATACGATTGAATGAATGAATGAATACAAGATAAATAGCTTTGACATGGTTTCTGTCCTACATGGGGCTCATAGTCAAAGTAGGAAGGAGGTTTTAATACCCTTTTCATAGATGAAGAAATTGAGGCACAGAGAAGTGACTTGCCCAAGATCATACAGCAGACAAGTGGCAGAACTGGGATTAGAACCCAATGAACATCACTGACTGATTGAATGATTGAATGACCTACCATCCAGGGACAATAAAAGCATTTCTCACAGCAAAGACTTCTTGGATGAAGAGACCCCACACTTCTCTGTCTTTTCATTGAATTCCAGCAGGGGAAATTCTTCCCTTAAGGAAGTTTTTGTTTTCAATTTTCAATACGATTGATTGGTTCTTGTAATAATACTATTTACTGAGCACTTACTGTGTGCAGAACACTATAATCTGGGAGAGAATATAATTTGGAATAGAACACCTGAGGTAGAGGCACCTAAAAATCAATCAATTGTTGATATTTTTTAAGCAATTACTGAGTGCTGAGCACTGTATTATCCACTTGGGAGATAACAGGAAGGTAGTGTAAATAAACAAGTTACCTGTCCACAAGGAGCTCACGGTCTAGAATAGGAAACCTGAGAAACTCTGTCCTACTGCAAAACAATAATAATAATGGTATTTTTTAGAAATAATGTGTCAAGCACTGTTCTAAGCACTGGGGTAGATACAAACTAAAGTTGGACACAGTCCCTGTCCCCCATTGGGCTCATAGTCTTAATCCCCATTTTACAGATGAGATAACTGAATCACAGAGAAGTGAAGTGACTTGCTCAAGGTCAAATAGCAGACAAGTGGCTGAGCAGAATTAAAACCCAGATCCTTAGGACTCCAAGGCCCATGCTCTATCCATTAGGCCATGCTGCTTCTCAATCAAACCGGTCTACAAGTTTTCGACAATGATCATTCCTATGAGCGCTGGAGTTTTGAGCTCTCCCCAGTGTTTGGTACGGTGATCTGCTCAGACTAAGTGCTTTATAAATACTCTTGATTGATGGATTGATTGTTCAAAAGGGCATTTCTAAAGCAATTGGAGGCCATCGTTTCCGAGAGACTTCTAGGGAAGTCAACAAACTTTTTCTTTTCATTTAATACGCCTCTTGCACGACCTTAAATTATAAATCATTTTCTGAAGCTGTTTGTTGTGTTCTTTTTTATTTGAAAATGAATGCAAAATTGAAATTAAAAATAGTTTGCAGTGAAAGTGTCAATTACCTGCCTTTTATTGGCTATTTTTGTGTCTAAGGTGCCAAATCTCTCAGGGTTTTAAATAACCTCTAATTACATTCTATGGAAAGGTTGAGAGACTAATTTGTGCACTTCAACAGTTTTAATAAACAGTTTGCATTAGGATGAGAGGAAGTGAGGGTGGCAAAAATCAGGAAACGTTTTTTTTTTTTAAGAGAGAATATAGCCTGGGGATAATGATTTTGAGAGTCTGAAAGAAGAACTCAGAGATTGAGGTTTGAAATATCGGGAGGACAATGAGATTGTCCTTTCCATGGTTTCCATGGAAAGAAGCTTATTGAAAGTCAGAACTTTTGGGAATATCAAGAAAAAGTAATTCAATCAGTCAATCGATTGGTATCTGCTGTGCACAGAGCACTGTATTTAATGCTAGGGGAAGCATAACACCAGAGGCAAAGGTGATCTATGATCTCATGATCTTTAGAGGTTCCTTAATTTGTCTGTGCCACCTCCAAAATGAGAATACCCTTTATCAGATCCCACGGTGGTGATGAGAAATGCCAATGTTTTGAGGGACGAAGCTATATAAATACAATAGTACAATATAACTTAGGCTACGATTATCCTGTTATTGCAGGGGGAAGGCAAAAGGAAACTCATTGATTTGGGAAGAAACCAGCTATTTGGAACTACCACTGGTTAAAACTAGCAAACCAAAACCAGGATGTTATGAAAATCATTGAGTTAATGGAAATTTGTCATCTTCATGTCCTAAAGCGAATGGATTTTCTTAGTGAGCTGCCATTGACAACCTACTGGAATATTACCAATTTCCTGTCTGCTACTCTAGTGACTATCATTTTCCTGTGCTCAGAAGGTTTTTCTTTCATTATAACCTAGGTGGATATTTATTGATAAAAATCTATCAAAATATCACTCTGCTTGCCGTTTGCATCATTGAAGCATCTCTGAAAATTTATGTATAATGATAATAATAATCAATTAACTAACCAATAAATCATATGTATTGAGGCCTTACAGTGTGCAGAGCACTGCACTAAGAACATGGAAGAGCACAATGCAACAGACACATTCCCCGCCGACAGTGAGCTCACAGTCTGGAGAGGTGAAGACATTCAAATAAATAAATAAACTATGGATATGTACAAAAGTGCTGTGGGGCTGAGGGAGGGGTGAATAAAAGGAGCGAATCAGGGTGAGGCAGAAGGGAGTGGGAGAAGAGAAGATGAGGGCTTAGTCAGGGAAAGCAGAATGGCTTAGTGGAAAGAGCACAGGCCTGAAAGTTAAAAGGACCTGGGTTCTAATCCCTGCTCGGACACTTATCTGCTGTGTGACCTTGGGCAAGTCACTTAATTTACCTGTGCCTCAGTTACTTCATCTGTAAAATGGGCTTAGGACCATAAGCCACATGTGGGACAAGTACTGTCTTGACCCTGATGGCCTTGAATCTATCCCAGAGCTTAGTACAGTGTCTGGCACATAGTAAACACTCAAAAGATGCCATAAAAGAAGGTCTTTTGGAAAAGTTGTGTCTTCACTGAGCTTTTGAAGGTGGAAAGAGTAATTGTCAGATACGAAGAGGGAGGGTATTCCAGGCCAGAGACAGGACATGGGTGAGAGGCTGGCAGTGAGATAGATGAGATAGAGGGACAGTGACTAGGTAGGAGTTAGATGAGCTAAGTATGTAAACTGGGTTGCCATAGGAAGTGAGGTAGGAGAGGGTAAGGTGACTCAGAGCTTTTAAAGCCATTGGTAAGGAGTTTCTGTTTGACATGGAGGTGGATGGGCAGCCACTGGAGGTTCTTGAGGAGTGGGGAAACATGGATTGAATGTTTTTGTAGAAAAATGATCCGGGCAGCAGAAGGAAGTATGGACTGGAGTGGGGAGAGACAGGAAAGCAGGGAGTTCAGTAAGCAGGCTGACACAATTATCAAGGCAATATGGGATAAGTGCTTCGATTAATGTGGTAGCAGTTGGATTGGGGAGGAAAGGATAGATTTTAGCCATGTTATGAAGGTTGAATAATAATAATAATAATAATCATAATAATGGCATTTATTAAGCACTTACTATGTGCAAAGCACTATTCAAAGCACTGGGGATGTTACAAGGTGATCAGGTTGTCCACGGGGAGCTCACAGTCTTAATCCCCATTTTACAGATGAGGTAACTGAGGCACAGAGAAGTTAAGTGACTTGCCCAAAGTCACGCAGCTAATTGGCAGAGCCGGGATTTGAACCCATGACCTCTGACTCCAAAGCCCAGGCTCCTTCCACTGAGCCACGCTGCTTCTCCTGTTGAACCGACAGGATTTAGTGATAGATTGAATACCTGGATTGAATGAGATTGATGAGTCAAGGGTAATACCAAGGTTACAGGTTAGCGAGACAGGTAGGATGATAGTGCTGTCTATAGTGACGGGAAAATCATGAGGGATCAGGCTTAAGGTGGGAAGATAAGGAATTTGTTTCAGACATGTACATTTGGGGTGTCCTTATATTTGAGATATTCAAAGGCAGGAGGAAATGCAAGGGCTGGAGATGTATGGCAATCATTCACACAGGTGAGGTAGTTGAAACTACGGGGGTGAATGAGTTCTCCAAAGGAGTGGGTGTAGATGGAGAATAGAAGGGGACCCAGAACTGAACCTTGAATGACACCCCCAGTTAAAGGATGGGAGACAGAGGAGAATCCCACAAAGAGACTGACAATAAGCAGCCAGAGAGATAGGAGGAGAATCAGGAGAGGACAGTGGAAGTGAAGTCGAGGTTGGATAATGTTTCCAGGAGAAGGGGGTAGTCAACAGTATCAACAGCAGCTGAGAGGTCGAGGGGGATAGGATGGAGGAGAAGTCATTGGATTTATCTAGAAGGAGATTACTGGTGACCATTGGCAATGATAAAAGTAAGCTAGACTGTAAGGTCCTTATGGGCAGGGGATATGTCTACCAACTCTGTTGCACGGTACTCTCCCAAGAACTAAGTATAGTGCTCTGCACAAAGTAAGTGCTCAATAAATACAAGTAATTGACTCGTCAAGCACTTATTGTGGAACTTATCTGTGGAAACCAGATAATCAGAGCAGGTCCAACAGTTTCCTCACATGGGGCTCATAATCATTCATTCATTCATTCATTCATTCAATTGTATTTATTGAGCGCTTACTATGTGCAGAGCACTGTATTAAGCGCTTGGGAAGTACAAGCTGGCAACATATAGAGACGGTCCCTACCCAACAGCGGGCTCACAGTCTAGAAGGGGGAGACAGAGAACAAAACAAAACATATTAACAAAATAAAATGAATAGAATAAATATGTACAAATATAATAGAGTAATAAATATGTACAAACATATATATGTTTGGGGAAAACATTTTTCACCTGTGCTCTGAGTTATGAAAAAAGATGCTAATTTATTGTTTCTTCTAAACATACCCCTCAAGTACATTTTTCTTATCTTCATCCCTGTTATTAGAACAGTAGAAAGAATAATAATAATAATGATAGCATTTATTAAGCGCTTACTATGTGCAAAGCACTGTTCTAAGCACTGGGGAGGTTACAATGTGATCAGGTTGTCCCATGGGGGGCTCACGGTCTTCATCCCCATTTTACAGATGAGGGAATTGAGGCACAGAGAAGTTAAGTAAGTTGACCAAAGTCACACAGCAGACAACTGGCGGAGCTGGGATTTGAACCCATGACCTTTGACTCCGAAGCCCGTGCTCTTTTCCACTGAGCCACGCTGCTTCTCATAGTATGTGCTCAACATGAGCACATACTATGTGCAGAGCACTTTATTAAGTGCTTGGGAGAGAACAATACAACAATAACAGACACGTTCCCTGCCCACAACAGTATTTGGGAGAGTACAAGACAATAATAATAATAATAATAATAATAATAATAATAATAATGGCATTTATTAAGCACTTACTAGGTTTAAAGCACTGTTCTAAGTGTTGGGGAGGTTACAATCTGACTAAACATCAGGGTACTTGAATTCTAGTCCTGGCATTATTGAGAAGTAGCATGGCTCAGTGGAAAGAGCCTGGGCTTTGGAGTCAGAGGTCACGGGTTCAAATCCCGGCTCTGCCACTTGTCAGCTGTGTGACTTTGGGCAAGTCACTTAACTTCTCCGGGCCCCAATTTCCTCATCTGTAAAATGGGGATGAAGACTGTGAGCCCCCCGTGGGACAGCCTTATCACCTTGTACCCTCCCCAGCACTTAGAACAGTGCTTTGCACATAGTAAGTGCTTAATAAATGCCATTATTATTATTATTATAAGGGAAATGCCAGCTGTTTTACACCACTAGTGATGGTAAAGGTTGCCGATCAAAGAATCAACCAAGGTCTTCTAGGTATCAGGATTCCTGATAAATCCTAGAGGCAGAGAGCTGGAATTCTTATTCCCATTTTACAGATAAGGAAACTAAAGTACAGAGAGGTTAGGTGATTTTTTTGTCCCAGGTCACACAGGAGGCCACTGGGTTAGCTGAGGTTAGAACCCAGGTCTTCTGACTCTGAGATCTGTGATCTTTCCACTAAGTCTACACACAAAGAAATGCACCCTTGCCCCCGCAATGCAAAATTTTCAAGAATCGTAGAAGGTGAGTAATGCCAAATACTTTTAATAAAATGTAGAACTTCTCCGCCTTACCTGCTTGTGAGCATGGTCATAGGAATTAATGTGATTGTCAAACTCCTGATGTTTATAGTACTGTTTGTCACATAGTTCACAGTAGAAATTGGCCTTGAGGTCTTCCAGAGCTTTGGTTATTGTGTTCTCTTTCTCAGCATAGTCCTGAAAAAATCACAAGTAAACATAATTTAATTTCTCTATCGAATTTTACTTTGTCAACTGATTGAGACTCGAGAATCTGAATCAAGTTGGACACACTCTATGTCCCACATAATGATAATTATGGTATTTGTTAAGCACTTACTATGTGCCAGGCAATGTACTAAGCGCTGGGGTGGATACAAGCCAATCCAGTTGGACACAGTCCCTGTACCACGTGGGCTCATAGTGTTAGTTCTCATTTTACAGATGAGGTAAGTGAAGCACAGAGAAGTGAAGTAACTTGCTCAAGGTCACACAGCAGCCGAGTGGCAGAGCTGAGATTACAGCCCATGATCTTCTGATTCCCAGGCCCATTGTTCTATACACTGGGAAATGCTGCTTCCACGCAACGATATGCTGAACACATTATAGCCTCCCTTCTTTAGGGAATTACTACTGATACTTGCCATTAATAATAATAATGGCATTTGTTAAGTGCTTACTATGTGCAAAGCACTGTTCTAAGCGCTGGGGAGGATACAAAGTGATCAGATTGTCCCATGTGGGGCTCACCATCTTCATCCCTATTTTACAGATGAGGTAACTGAGGCACAGAGAAGTTAAGTGACTTGCCCAGAGTCACACAGCTGACAATTGGTGGAGCCGGGATTTGAACCCATGACCTCTGACTCCCAAGCCCGTGCTCTTTCTATTGAGCCACGCTGCTTCTCTAACACTGTACATTAACATTGCAACTTCATCGTCTTGATTTCTAGAGACTGTAAACTCCTCGTGGGCAGGGAACATATCTACCAACTTTGATATATTGGACTCACCCAAGTGCTTAGTACAGTACTCTGCGCTCAGTAAGTGCTCAGTAAACGTGATTGATGATTGATAATTACAGGAACCTTCTTTCCATCCTCCGAGACAATCGGAGAGGCGTCTCTAGGGTGACACCAGGCTACCTCTACTAGACTAGAATGGAAATAAATTCACAGAGCCACATTCAGGATCTGGTGACTTCCCCCAGCTCCACCCAAACACTCTCACAGGAGCCCTTTCATCTCGTCCCATTCCAGTAATGTCTCTGGGGTACCATTCCAATCCCGTGGATTCCAGGTCTTTCAGAGTACTGCCTCACAACTCATCCACACAGAAGGGGCAAGCTGATAAGGAAAATCAAGTGGGAAAGGGAACGTGAGTCCTGGGGACACGATTAAGGAACAAACAGGAAGGGGCCATCATTTGCCTTCTCTGTTCTTGTCTTACTGTAGGTAAAATAATAAAACACTTGTGGCATTTGTTAAATATACAAAATAATCAGGTCGAATACTGTTACTGCCCCAGAAGGGGGTCACAGTTGAAATCTGGGGGGATGTCTATCGTGCCTTTCTCCTGCTTGGCTCCCTTGTATCTGTTTCCTCTCTTGTGCGTTTCTTTCCAGGATCGGTGTCGGACTCTCCCTTTCCTGCCATCCCCTGCCCCCAGAATGCCTACAACCACAGAGACTGTTTGATTGGGAATTCCCAGCCCAGAAATTCCCATCCAGATGACCCTAAGGAAAAATTGCTCCACCTGTTCCACAGAAGCAATCTAACCCTGTGGGAATAATGGAGGGCAGGGGAATTCCTTCAAACACACCTAATGTTTGGAATTCACAGGTTTCTCCAGCCTGAGATGCACAAAAATGGAATCAAAGAACAATACGCAGAGAGTCTTTTTTTCCAGTGGTAGTTAAGCACTTACTATGTGCTAGAAACTGTACTAAGTGCTGAGGCAAATACAAGCTAACCAGGCTGAACCCAGTCCATGTCCCACATGGGGCTCACCGTATTAATCCCTATTTTACAGATGAGGTAACTGAGGCATAGAGAAGCTGACTCGCCCAAGGTCACACAGCAGACAAAGGGCAGAGCCAGGATTAGAACCCAGGTCCTTCCGACGCATGCTCTGTCCACTAGGCCATGCTACTTCTCTGCAAAAAGAAGAAGGTGAACATTTGTATCAATGGGTCCCCCGCTATGGTGAATTTGCACAGTTATTTTCTGGCATTTGCAGCCCCTCCATTAGCTCAGGCAAGACTAACCCTCTTTCTTGGCCCAAGTCTTCCCACAGACTACTTATGGTTTTGGATGTCATTGGGATACATATAATAATAATAATGATAATAATAATAATAATGGTATTTGTTAGGTGCTTACTATGTGCCAAGCACTGTTCTAAGCACTGGGGGAGAAACAAGGTAATCTGGTTGTCTCAGGTGGGGCTCACAATCTTAATCCCCATTTTACAGATGAGGTAACTGAGGCACAGAGATGTGAAGCGACTTACCCAAAGTCACACAGCTGATAAGTGGCAGGGACAGGATTAGAACCCATGACCTCTGTCTCCCAAGCCCATGCTCTTTCCACTAGGCCACGTTGATAATCTTTTTCTTGTCCTGGGTCCAGTTCCTAAAACCACCAGATCTACCAGTAATTCCCACTCCTTGGGAGCTCGCATGTCAGGGAATGGTTTTCATTCCAGACTCTGATTAATTAATTTTGATATTTGTTAAGTAGAAGAAACAACGTGGCTCAGTGGAAAGAGGGCTTTGGAGTCAGAGACCGCAGGTTCAAATGCCGACCCCACCACTTGTCAGCTGTGTGACTTCGGGCAAGTCACTTCACTTCCCCGGGCCTCAGTTCCCTCATCCATAAAATGGGGAGAAGACTGTGAGCCCCTTGTGGGACAACCTGATTACCTTGTATCTACCCCAGCGCTTAGAACAGTGCTTTGCACACAGTAAGCGCTTAACAAATACCAACATTATTATTATTATTATTACTAAGCACTTCTTATGCATCCATCACTGTTCTAAGGGCTGGGGTAGATACAAATTAATCAGGTTGGACAAAGTCCCTGGCCCATATGGGGCTCACAGTCAAAGTGAGAAGGTGAACAAGAATTTGATGCTCATTTTGCCGATGAGGGAATTGAAGCACAGAGAAGTTCAGTGACTTGCCAAGGTCACACAGAAAACAATTGGCAGAGCCAGGACTATAGGTCAGGTCCTCCTACTCCCAGGTCCATGGTCTTTCCAATAAGTCACACTGCTTTTGTGGAACCATTTTCCCTACAAGATATACTAGTGATATTCCAACCTGGGGTCAAAATTATTTATAATGTGGTCTCAGACAAGATCCTAAACAAAATTCAATGTTCCCTTGGGGCAGGGATCATGTCTATCGACTCTCTTGGACTCTCCCAAGAGCTTATACAGTGCTTGGCACACAACACATATTTTTGATTGACTGACTGATTAAAGCTAAACACAAAGATTAAAAGACATCCAAGTAGCCCATCTGAACTTGACCTAATTAAATGTTTAAGCAGAAAGAGACACGTTTTAGCATCATCCCTAAGATACAGTGATACCTTGTGTCCCGGAGCCCTTTTGACCTTGACTGGGGGAAGCATTGACATTGGTCTCTGACAGACCATCTTGAATTTCCTACAGATGGGCCCAGCCCAGTTAAGCCTTCCCCAGAGCAATCTTGCAATCATCAACTCTCGCAAGGTGGATAAGCCTCTTATTGTTTTTTTATAACAAACTTTACAATACTTTGTGACATCTAACAATGGTAATGGCTGTAGTCCTGGAAGAAAGACAAGATAAGGGAAATGGGGAGACTTCTGTATTCCTTAATATTCAAGGGTCATATTGGTAAAGTGAATTCAGATGAAATGGGCTAGATAAAGAATGAATTTAAGACCAGACCATAAATACACACACATACACAAAACCAAACCAAAAAAAAAAAAAAGCCTGTGAGCACTGAAAGCTTCCAGTTTTGATTTTACCTGATACAAAATGGAAACTGTCTTACTGAGAGGAAAATGAGGTAAAGTAATAGATCTGGGATTTCAAACCTTTTAACTTCCATGATTTTTTGTGGGTTTTTTTTACCGCACATTTTCTTAAAACCGCAGCACAGCTCCACAGGAATTATATGGCGTAACTTTAGCTGGATTCTACTCCAGGACGCTGATTCAACCAGCATTCCCAAAATAAGGCCTATAATGCAGAACAATTTATAGAAACTCCCACTAGAGCGTACAGAAAAGACCTCCTGTGCTCCTTCTTGAAGCCCCATTCCAGTTGTATTCGATGAATTTGATACATTGACAGCATAGCTGCAGGGCAAAGCCCAATCCATAAAGAGGGATATATACCAGATGAATACAAGTAGGACTTAGACCAGCAGCATTCCTTCTTAGGTATATGACCAGCTCTTTGTTAATGGTATCTTAATCACCTGCAATGCAAATTAGTCCCAGGCCAGAAGCCCTGATATAAGTGGGGAAGGACTGAGAGAAATCAAATATGGGCAAATCAAAAAAAAAATGCAAGAGATTGCATTTCCTTGAGTTACTGTTGGTCATTCTATACTGTAAGCCCACTGTTGGGTAGGGACCATCTCGATATGTTGCCAACTTGTACTTCCCAAGTGCTCAGTACAGTGCTCTTCACACAGTAAGTGCTCAATAAATATGATTGAATGAATGAATGAATGAATTCTCAGCATGGGCATTGTCCTTTGGGCCTAGGCCTTTCCTTGGTCCAGGGGAAAGAGTAGGGCCTGGGAATCAAAGGACCTGGGTTCTAATCCTAGCTCTGCCGCTTGTCTGCTAAATCAGTCAATTGTATTTAAATGCACTTACTGTCTGCAGAGCATTCTACTAAGTGCTTGGGAGAGTACAATATAAAAATATAACAGACTCATTCCCTGCCTATGATGAGCTTGCAGTCTAGAGGACTGTAAGCTGTGTGACCTTGGGCAACTCACTACACTTCTAGATGACAAGGGTACTGTCTACCAGTCTAGAGGACTGTATTTAAGTCACAGTCTAGAAGACTCTCCCCTCTCAGGGTGGCACCCGGAGAGTTTCCAGTCCTCTACCAATCTCTGCTATGGGAGGGAGAGTCAAGCAGAGGCCTACCCATTCCATTCCTAGCTTGGGCAGTGGCTAGCGAGTGGAAGACAATCTGCTACAAGTCAAAACTCACCTGTGCTGGGCAGCAGCGGCTTGGGAGAGAGTCGAGGGAGGAGACTCAAGTTTACTGCATGGAAGGCGACAATGGTAAACCAAGGAAACTCCATGGAGACACTACCAGAACGATTGCAGATGGAGAGTGGTGCATTCTGGGACTGATGTGCCCATGGTGTCACTAAGGGTCGGGAACGATTCGAAGGCATAAGACAAGACCAGAGGACTGTAAGCCGTGTGACCTTGGGCAAGTCACTTAATTTTTTTGTGCCTCAGATTCAGCTATGAAATGAGGATTTCCTTCCTTTACTTAGGCTATAAGCCCCATTTCGGACAGAGGCTGTGTCTGACTTGATTGATTTGTAGCTACCCAATGCTTAGAACAGTGCTTGACGTGGCAAACGTTTAACAAATACCACAAACAAAAAGCTAAGTTTGGAAAGATCTCGCCTCCCTTCTCTCCTTCCACAGCCCAGCCCACACCCTCTGGTCCTCTGCCTCTAATCTCCTCACTGTGCCTCATTCTCGCCTGTCCCACCAACGACCCCCGGCCAACATCCTCCCCCAGCCCCGAATGCCCTCCCTCTACACATCCGCCAAACTAGCTCTCTTCCTCCCTTCAAAGCCCTACTGAGAGCTCACCTCCTCCAGGACGCCTCCCCAGACTAAGCCCCCTCCTTCCTCTCCCCCTACTCCCCCTCCCTATCCCCCTTGCCTTACCTCCTTCCCCTCCCCACAGCACCTGTATATATGTATATATGTTTGTACATATATATTACTCTATTTATTTTACTTGTACGTATTTATTCTATTTATTTTATTTGGTCTATATGCTTTGTTTTCTTGTCTGTCACCCCCTTCTAGACTCTGAGCCCACTGTTGGGTAGGGACCGGCTCTGTGTTGCAAACTTGTACTTTCCAAGCACTTAGTACAGTGCTCTGCACACAGTAAGCGCTCAATAAATATGATTGAATGAATGAATGAATGAATGAATGAAAGATCTGGTGAAAACTGTGGGAACCAGCCGAAATGATTCTGAGACCAGAATGTTTTTTAGCTGTCTGTAAGCAATGTTAATGCCTCTTCCCAAGAAATAAAATTAATATGATTTTACTATACCCCATTATTCTACGAATTTATGGAGCCCAACTATACTATAGCTCCAATGAGTAGCTCTAATGACCTGATTATTCATTTTAATGAGCTCAGTTGATTTCTGAACAGATGCCAAAAAGCCCAGTTTCTCATTAACCAGAATAATAGAATTTGGACTAAAAGAAATGGTAAGAAAAATTGTTGACAGGTGTTCTTTTAAATCACCTATCCACACTCTAATAACAGAAGGATAGAAGATAACGTGAAAATGTAGAAAAAGGGATAGGGGCAGAGGAAGAGATTATGCTATGGGGATAAAGTATCCTTTCTCTCGCAAATATTTTCCTCATTTCATGGATAGTTGAGTGTCGACCCCAGCATTAGCAGATACACATGTGTATGTGGATTTGTTTATGAGTGTGTGCATACAGGCTTTGAATTAACATATTGGAGGCAGTAGAAACAGCCTGCTTGGCTTTATCAAAATATCGAGTTATCCTTTTGCTTCTAAAAATTGTAAGTGTATACCTCATACTGTAGTTTGCACATCAAAGAAGAGGTTTCATTTATATAATACCTACCTCCTCCTTGGGGCATTACCCAACTAATTACCACCTTTCCCATGTGAGCTGGTACTACTTGTACACTAGGTGATTCAGACATAATCATCTTCATTATGCGTTTTGGAAATAGAATTATATTGGACAATTAGAAAAAAAGATAATTTGATGACACTCATGGTTATTGAGTTAGAAGTGAAATCTGACAGGCTGAATGTATTCTTATTCCAATTTCCAAAACCCAATTGCATCCTCAAGCTCAGTAGTGTTGAACCGGTAGAACGAGACGATATTTATGACACAACCTTATTCCATGAACCTGGTGATGGGGAAAGTATCCGACATGGCACTGCAACTCTGACTTGACTGAGTATACCATCAAGGAGTAATAATAATAATAATAATAATAATAATAATAATAATAATAATGGCATTTGTTAAGCACTTACTACGTGCAAAGCACTGTTCTAAGCATTGGGGAGGTTACAAGGTGATCAGGTTGTCCCACGGGGGGGGCACACTCTTAATCCCCATTTTACAGATGAGGTAACTGAGGCACAGAGAAGTTAAGTGACTTGCCCAAAGTCACACAGCTAAGTGGTGGAGCCAGGATTTGAACCCATAACCTCTGACTCCAAAGCCCGTGCTCTTTCCACTGAGAACCAAAGAACCTTGGGGAACTCAGAGCAACTAAATTTGCTTAGCAATTGCCAGGGTCTTTACAAAATGATTCAGTTAAACTATTTTGGATGCTTTTTGTAATAGAAAAGAGAAAGGGATTGGTGTTTCCTTCCACCATTGATTTTTTAATATCTGCCTTTTTTTATTTGTTAAGCTCTTACTATGTACCAGGTATGGTACTAAATACTAGGATAGACTCAAGCTCATCAGGTTGCACGCAGTCCATGTCCCAAAGTGGGCTCACAGTATTAATCCCTATTTTACAGATGTGGGAACTGAGGCACAGAGAAATTAAGTGACTTTCCCATGGTCAGAAAGCAGACAAGTGTCATAGCCATGCTGCAAGGATCATATTAGCTGTGCTACGTTTTGTTTTCATTCATTGAATCGTATTTATTGAGCACTTAACTCTGTGCAGAGCACTGTACTAAGCACTTTTGAAGCTGCATCACAATTTAGAAAGTACCCTATTGATAAAATTCATCATTAGTTTATCCAGAAGGATTCTGGCTAGAACCTTATTGGCAATGGAAAGTAATGAGATCCCCTGGAAATAATCAGTTGTTCCACGATTACGGTGTCACTTTTGAAGGTATGTGGCTTTAGTATTTCATAGGCAGGGTGAGTGTTTGCACAGATGCCGTTCTTGATGATTTCTTTAGGAAAGCCATCACATCTAGATGCCTTCCCATTTTCGTGGCTTTACCTCAAAAGAATAATCTTCAAAAGTTGGATTTAGGGCCATCTCTTCACATTTTAGTACAGTGCTCTGCACACAGTAAGCGCTCAATAAATACCATTGAATGAATGAATGAATGAATAATTATTGTTGCTGCTGCTACTACTATTACTGTTATTACTCTATTTTATTTGTACATATTTATTCTATTTATTTTATTTCGTTAATATGTTTTGTCCTCGTTCTCTGTCTCCCCCTTCTAGACTGTGAGCCCGCTGTTGGGTAGGGATCGGCTCTAGATGTTGCCGACTTGGACTTCCCAAGTGCTTAGTACAGTGCTCTGCACACAGTAAGCGCTCAAAAATACCATTGAATGAATGAATGAATACTGTTACTGCTGCTGCTACTACTATTACCGTTATTACTCTATTTTATTTGTACATATTTATTCTATTTATTTTATTTCGTTACTATGTTTTGTTTTGGTTCTCTGTCTCCCCCTTCTAGACTGTGAGCCTGCTGTTGGGTAGGGATCAGCTCTAGCTGTTGCCAACTTGGACTTCCCAAGCGCTTAGTACAGTGCTCTGCACACAGTAAGCGCTCAATAAATACGATTGAATGAATGAATGAATGAATTATGGACAATTTAATTTTCTATACTTTGAGAAGTCTTCTGCTTCTAGAAGATATATTCTCCCTCTCTGTAGGCAATGAGTAGTACTGTATGTGTGTAAATTGGACAAAATAGGTTCTTTAGTGATGAGTTATAAAAAATACAGATTGGCAACACATAATGAAATAGCCTCCCTGAATTCTGCTATCTCAGCAGTATACCGCCCTGTGAGGCATGGATTGATAAGGAAATAGAAAACAACCTATCAATGGTATTTTTGAGTGCTTACTTTAGGCAGAGAACTTTTGGAAGTAAAATGGAGTAAGCAGACACAACCTGTAGAATAAAAAGGCCAGTAATGCTTTTGGGGAGTTTGAAAGATAAATGTGTGGAATCTAGGAATGAAATTTAATTGAAACTGTGAGGATCTACAATGTTGAAATGGTATCTCATCTTTTCTTTGCCTGGAACTTTACAGAAATCACATTCTGCTTCTCAAGCAGTTTCATCAGCGTTCTCTTCGAACCATAATCAATAGCAAATGGCTGGTCAAGATTAATAGCAGTGAGGCCCTGAAATGCAGTCAGTTCAACAGTATTCAGCAAATTTGCAAGGCAACACATCTTGTAGACAGCGAAGCCCATATGGGACCTGATTATCTTTTATGTACCCCAGTACTAAGTACAGTGTTTGGCACATAGTAAGCACTTAATCTAGATTGTAAGGTCGTTGTGGGCAGGGAATGTGAATGTGTCTGTTTATTGTTGGAGTGTAGTCTCCCAAGCGCTTAATACAGTGCTCCACAAACAGTAAGAGCTCAATAAATACAGTTGAATGAATGACTGAAATACCATAATTATTATTACCACTATTATTATTATCTTTGCAGGGTGGGGCATAGGAGGAAAATGAATGACAGCAGGATACGCAAGCACAAGCTGAAGAGTGACCTAAAGGAACTCCCTTCACACACTTTTCCTCAGGAACCTGCACATTTCCCTCAATTATCTGCTCTCAAAACTTATTAATTTTATCCACTACTCCTATGGCCGTGGATCTCTCTGCTGCTGATAATTCCAGCATAGCAGCCCGATCTTTGCCAGTGATCCCTGCTTTCCAGGGCTACAAAGGTCAGAGGTCAGAGAGGAACCAAGGGACGATGGAGGGAAGAGCAAGGAGCTGTGGCTGTGGTGGAGGAAGAAAAGGAGGAGAGGGATGAGTAGGAGGTAAAAGAGAGGGATGGAAGAGAGTACAATGGGTGGAGGACATGTCTACCAACTCTGTCATACTGTACTCTCCCAAGTGCTTAGTACAGTACTCTGAACACAATAAGTGCTCATTAAATATGATTGACTGATGGACACAAGACAACAAAGTTGGGAGACACATTCCCTGCCCATAACGAGCTTACAGCCTAGAGGTGCTATCTTGGAACTCAGCTTTTCAGCACTGGAAAGCAAAAGCATAATAAGGATAATAATAATAATTGTGGTATTTGTTAAGCATTCACTATATACCAGGCACTGTTCTAAGTGATGGGGTGGATACAAGATAATCAGGTTGAACACAGTCCTACATGGGGCTCGCAGTCTTAATCCCCATTTTTACAAATGAGGGAACTGAGGCCCTAAGAAGTGAAGTGACTTGCCCAAGATCACCCAGCAGACGAGCAGAGGAGCCAGGTTTAGAAGCCAGGTCCTTCAGACTCCAAGATCTGTGCTCTATCCATTAGGCCACTCTGGTGCCCATGGACTGATATTGGGGGAAACTTCCAGGCATTGAAGAGACCAGGAAAGTGGAGATAACAGCAGCAACAGCAAGCTAGAGTCCACTGGGGCTTTAGAAAAAAACTAGAAAAGACAAGAATACATGTATGATCGAGGAAAGCAGGATGGGACTGGGAGATTTGGATCAAGTTCAGGGTTTGGGAAAACAGGGCCCTGTTTTAGCGCAAGAGCAGCCGGGACTGAACCAGGCAAGGAAGGGGAGCTACTTCTTGAGCTAATTTGCAAAAGCAGAAATATAATCAGACATCATTTTCAGAAGAAGTGATTTCTGCAATGGTAATGAGAAACCCTGTACAGAATAAAGCCCATTAGTATATCAAGAACTTATCCTTACATGTAAAAAGATGTGGAATAGATTGTTGGTTATCTTTTCAGTCAAACTTACATGGAAGACAAACGACTACTATTTTCTAGTTATGAAATTTGTTAAGCGCTTACTATGTACAAGGCACTGTACTAAGCACTGGGGTAGATACAAGCTAATCAGATTGTACACTCTATATCCCACATGGGACTCACAATCTTAATCCTCATTTTACAGGTGAAAATGAGATCACCAAGGTCACAGAGCAGGTAAGTGGCCCAACCAGGATGAGAATGCAGGTCCTTTTGATTCCCAGGTCCGTGCTCTATGCATTAAGGTCACTCTGCTTCTCCAATGCTCCTTCTCCTATACATACAATAAGTAGTTGCATTCGGGCATGTCTACGAACATACACAAAATGTTATTTAAAAATAATTGCGTTGCTTGCACACTTCAGTCAAAATGCTTAATATTGAATATGAATGAAAACCAGGGTTTCCAATAGAAGGTCTGAGTATAGTGACTAGAACTGACAAAGAGTTTTGTTTTTGTTTATAAAGTGCTGTGCACATAGGTAAGGGCATGACTTGATATAATTGTAATAAGCCAGCTGGATCAGTCAAAATAGCAGTTTAAATCTAGCCCAAAGTTAGGTACATATGTTCCTCTCAGAATCATTCAGCACCATTACCCTGTTTTTCTCTTTATTTTTTGATGATTTTCAGGGGGCTTGGGGGTGTTTGTTAAGTGCTTACTTTGTGTCAGGCACTGAACTAAACCCTGGGGTAGATACAAGATAAACAGGCAAGAGGCAGAGTGTGAATTAGAATCCAGTTCCTCTGATTCCCAGGACTCTGCTCTTTCCGCTCTGGTCTGCGCATAGTAAGCGCTCAATAAATACGATCAACTGATTGACTCTTTCAACTAGGCCACACTGCTTCTATAAGAACTTTTCTTCCTTAATAGATGGGCCTGTCCTGCTTCTGATGTGATCACTTCACATCCCAGAGAAGCCGCATGGCTCAGTGGAAAGAGCTCGGGCTTAGGAGTCAGAGGTCATGGGTTCGAATTCCGGCTCCACCGCTTGTCAGCTGTGTGACTTTGGGCAAGTCGCTTAACTTCTCTGTGCCTCAGTTACATCATCTGTAAAATGCGGATTAAGACTGTGACCCCCCCCACCGCCCCCGCTGTGGGACAACGTGATCACCTTGTATCCTCCCGAGCGTTTAGAACAGTGCTTTGCAAATAGTAAACGCTTAATACCAAAATTATTATTATTATTATTATAATCCCTGACCATTTCACTCTAAAAATGAACATACTTTCTCCCACAAGAACTATGCCACAAACTGCTCTGAAAGAGGGGACAGAAGGGAAGAATGGGCTGCAGTAATGGGAATTTGGATCATATTCCTGCAGTGGATCTGAACATCAACTAGGTCTGTTTTGTTCTGAACTATTCTGGTCTCCACGGTGACCTTCTGGCTTGAGAACTTCAATTATTGGAACAAACCAGCTTTGGTGTTCTCTACAGGGGAGGAGACAATGAGCCATGGAGGGAAAATGGGGGGAAATGTTCCATGTTTTGTATATTCATTTTCTTCAGCATTGTTAAGTCACTCGGCTCTATCCTCACAACCCTTTTACTTTCTATTTTTGTTCCTGCAATAAAAATATGGATCAAAGCAATCCAGCAAAATACCAGTACATTAGGCCCCACGGTTTAACTATAAAATATTAGTCTCTCTTCCACCAAATACTCTTTACAGCTTTGTGAACATATTTTCAAAATATCTCTGGGTGGCTTCTCTTCCTGAACAAATAGTCTTTAAAATAAATAACTCTATGCCTTTGGTTAAATATAAAATGCACAACACAATGTGAATATTACATGTTTGACTTTTCAAGAAATTGTAAGAAACCTATTAACTGGATACAATATATTTAAAAGCTGCTGAATTCTTTTTCCAAATTCTTTGTTATCTGGAAATCGCTTGAGAATTCACCTCATACCTCTGTAAGCAAGTATCAGGTAAATTCTTAAAATGGTGATTTTTCCCTCCTTCCATTTGAGAAGGGACCATTACATATTTTTCATTGATATTTACCTTGTTCTTCGTATCTCTTTATACCTAAAGACCCCTCCCTCTCGAGCTTATTTCATGCTACATAACATTTTTCACCTCATAGATCAAAGCCTTAGGAGCATTCTTTAAAACTGGTCAGGTCTAAAATTAAACTTTCATTTTGCTCTTCGAGAAAGGCTATTCACATCTCTCATGGTCAGATGAATCAACGAGGAAATTGTCAGGCTAAACATCATCAGAAGTTGTGCACATCCTTGCTCACAAATTAGATTATTTCCGAAGCTGAAACCTGGGTCTCCCCAGATGACACAATCTCTCCTGCTGCTTTCTCTAGAGGGGGACTCATTCATTCATTCAATCAAATTTATTGAGCACTTACTGTGTGCAGAGCACTGTACTAAGCGCTTGGGAAATACAACTTGGCAACATATAGAAATGGTCCCTACCCAACAGTGGGCTCACAGTCTAGAAGGGGGAGACAGACAACAAAACGAAACATATTAACAAAATAAAATAAATTTTCTCCCACTCCTCTAGAGTCACTGGGAAAGGGGAGGACACTTTTGCACTTCCCTCATCCCTCTCTTTCCCTTCCTTTGAAGCCCACATCATCCACCTCTACCACCCACTCCAGATTCGCCCCCCCCACCGGGTCCCAACTCCAACATCTTTAACCCATTCTCACATTCCATCCCTCATTATGCATCTCTACATTGATCTTTGGGAACTACAAAATTCAACTGTCCACTTCCTCTCACTCATCTACTCCGGTGTCCTCCTGATCCACTTCACCCCACAGACTCACCAACTTGGAGACATATTTGATTTTATAATCTCCAGTAATTGTACAATCTCTACCCTAACCAACTCTGAAATATCTCTATCTGACCACAACCACCTCATCTGCTCTTTGTCCCATACTCTCACCCTTAACAAATCAGTCCTTACCCCCCACAGAGAATTCTGTTCTTTTGACCCCATTGAGTATTCTACAGCCATCCTACCCCATTTAGTCTCCATACCCGAATTACCTCCTCATGACGCAAAAATCAACACACTTAACACCAACCTCACCACTGAACTGCACTCCCTTGCTTTCCTGTCCCTCCACAGGTCAGGTCACTAACATGAGACCCTGGATCACCTCTATGTCCTCGCTCCTGTTCCCGGGCTGCAGAGAGCTCTTGGAAGAAATCCAGATATCTCTCTGACCTTTTCCAACTTAAATTCATTCTCATCTGTTTTGACTCTGCCCTCTCCACTGTGCAACAACAATACTTCTAATTCACTTCCATACCCACTGCCTCTGGCACCTGTTCCAGACATTTAACCCCCTTCTCAAACATCCTGTTCCTCTACTCTCAACATCTCTTTCCTCACAGATCTGGCCACATACTTCATCAACAAAGTTGAATTCATCAAGGGTGATCTCCCTAAAATCTCCCCTGCTCCTCTCCAATCTCCACCTCCTCCTCCACTTCTTCACCTCTCCCTATATTCCCTGCAGTAGCTCAAGAGGAAATCTCTCACCTCCTCACTACCTGTGCTTTGACCCATCCATTCATACCTTAAAACACTCACCCCCTCTCTTCTTCCCTCCTTGACTGCCATCTTCAACTCTACACTTTCCAACGGCTTCTTCCCCACTGTCTTAAAAAATGCTTATGTATCCCCTATCCTAAAGAAAACCTCCCCCTTAACCCAACTCCCTCCAATTATCACTTCATCTCCCACCTATTCTCTCCAAACTTCTTGAGAGAGTTGTTTGCACCTGCTGTCTTCACTTCCTAGCCTCAAATTCTCTCTCCTATATCCCCTCCAATCTGTCTTCTTCCCCAACTGCACAGAAACAGCACTCTCTAAGGTAACCAATGACCTTCGTCTTGCCAAATCCGATGACCTCAACTCCATCCTAATCCTCCTAGAACTCTTAGTTGCCTTTGACACTTTAGACCACCTCCTTCTCCTCGAAATGTTATCCAACCTTGGATTCACTGGGATTGTCCTCTCTTGGTTCTCCTCCTATCTTTCTGAACACTCTGTCTCAGGCTCTTTTGCTGGCTCCTCTTCGGCCTCCCACCCTCTGATAGCAGGGGTCCCTCAAGGCTCCATTCTAGGTCCCCTTTCATTCTTCATCTACCCTCACTCCATTGGAGAGCTCATTCACCCCCCTGGCTTCAATTACCATCTCTATGCAGATGATTCTCAAATCTACAACTCCAGCCCTGAACTCTCCTTTCCTCCAATCTCGCATTTCCTCCTACCTTCAAGACATATCTACTTGAATGTTCTGCCAACACCTCACATTAAACATGTCCACAGCTGAACTCCTTATCTTTCCACCCATACCCTGACCTCTCCGTCTTTCCCATCACTATAGACGATACCGTTACCCTCCCATCTCACAAGCCTGTAATCTTGGCGTAGTCCTAAACTCATCTCTCTCATTTCACTCACATAGGCAAACTGTTACTAAATCGCATTGGTTCTACCTTCACAACCTTGCCAAAATCTGCCCTTTCCTCTCAATCCAAACGACTACCCTGTCGATCCAAGACTTATTCTAACCTGTCTTGGATACTGCATCTGCATCCTTGCTGTCTTTCTGGCCTCCTGTCTCTTCCCACTTCAGTTCATACTTCACCCTGCTGCACAGATCATTTGTCAACAAAAACGCTGGGTCCGTGTCTCCCCACTCCTCAAGAACCTCCAATGACTGCCCATCCAACTCCGCATCAAACAGAAACTCCTTACCATCAGCTTCAAAGTACTCAGTCAGCTTGCCCTATCCTACCTCACTGCACTAATCTCTCACTACAGCCCAGCCCACACACCCTGCTCCTCTAGTGACAGCTTACTCACTGTGCTCCAAGCTTATCTATCTTATCACTGACCCCTTTCCCACTTCCTCCCCATAGCCTGTAACATCCTCTCCCTGCACATATTCCATTCCACCACCCTCTTCACCTTCACAGCATTATTAACAACTCATCTCATCCATGGCTCCTTCCTTGATCAAGTCCTCTTTTCCCCATGTGGCTCTCGTTCATTCATTCAATTGTATTTATTGAGCACTTACTGTGTGCAGAGCACTGTACTAAGTGCTTGGAAAGTACAATTCAGCAACAGATAGAGACAATCCCTACCTAACAACGGGCTCACAGTCTAGAAGGGGGAGACAGACAGCAAAACAAAACTAGCAGACAGGCATCACTAGCATCAAAATGGTAAGTCAGAGATGGGAAGTTCGGCCTCTACTTTGGATTCTTCTCCCTTCTGCGTTATCTATGCATTTGGATCTGTGACCTTTGAACACTGGATATTCACCCCATCACCAACCCCACAGCACCAATGTACTTATCTTTGACTTATATATTGTAAATTACTTATTTATTCATATTAATATCTAAGGGCAGAGAAGCTATGTCCTAATTCTGTTGTACTCTCCCAAGTGCTTAGTACAGTGTTCTTCACATATTAATAAATACAATAAATTGATTGATTTTGGCCCATTACAGTGGGGATGAATTCTCCCATTGTAAGCAATTGGACATAACTCAGTCCAGTCACAAAGATTTTGGAGTGGAGAATATGTGCACAGCCATCGATTCTAGTGCTAGTGGCTTGGACAATGTCCCTCACACTCTGTCATCCTACCAGCTGTGGACAGTGTCGCTAGGGATGAACCATTAGGGTGAGGTTTTTCAACTAAAAAAATTAAAAAAAAATCCAAGACAACTCACTGGGGGTTCAAGCTCAGCAGGAATCTGAAAATAGCTGGACAATATGGGTGGTGAAAGTGACAAGAGCTACCAAGGTGGCTATCTTGGCAGCCACCTGCTAGTCTGAGGCATGATAGCACAGTATCAACATTGTACTTTAGTCATTTAGGTGTAAATTGGTTTTACACCATTAAAATTCCAGGAGCCATATGTGAGAACTAATGGGGTGAGTGTTTCCATAGAGCAGACAGTGCCTTGTTTACCTCTATGGAAACACCTGCGGCCTTGCCGGAATTGGGCACATTTGAATTCATTCATTCAATCGTATTTATTGAGCACTTACTGTGTGCAGAGCACTGTACTAAGCGCTTGGGAAGTACAAGTTAGCGCTTGGGAAGTACAAATTAACTTGAATGAACTTGAATTTGAATGAACTAAGTTATAGCAACTGAAGAAGCTTGTAATAAGGAGCAGAAAGCATTTCCACTTTACATTTTGGTGAAAGATGTGTGATTGCAGTAATTTAAGAATGGACTGTGAACAGGCAGTGATACCTGTCTAGTTTTGTTTTGTTGTCTGTCTCCCCCTTCTAGACCGTAAGCCCGTTGTTGGGTAGGGATTGTCTCTGTCTGTTGCTGAATTGCATTTTCCAAGTGCTTAGTACAGTGCTCTGCTCACAGTAAGTGATCAGTAAATACGATTGAATGAATGAATGACTTTCTAGGGGTTTCATTGCCTCATAGAATGTCATCCCAGCACTGTTATAATAATAATAATGATACTAATAATAGTGATGGCATTTATTAAGCGCTTACTACGTGCAAAACACATTTCTAAGTGCTGGGGAGGTTACAAGGTGATCAGGTTGTCCCACATGAGGCTCACAGTCTTAATCCTCATTTTACAGATGAAGTAACTGAGGCACAGAGAAGTTAAGTGACTTGCCCAAGTCACACAGCTGACAACTGGCAGAGCCGGAATTTGAACCCCTGGCCTCTGACTCCAAAGCCCGCGCTCTTTCCACTGAGCCACGCTGCTTCTCTGCTGTTATGTGTTTAGGAGACTGTGGCCCCCGTTTCAGTGGCCGATAGAAGTAACTCTACTGATGTGGGCAGCTGGCACAAAATGGCAAGATCAATCAATCAATCTATCAATTGTATTTACTGGGCACCTATTGTGTGCAGAGCATTGCACAAAGTGCTCGGGAGAGTACAATATAACAGAGATGGTAGACGTATTCCCTACCCATCAACTCCCAAACACCAAAGTCATCATCATCATCATCAATCGTATTTATTGAGCGCTTACGATGTGCAGAGCACTGTACTAAGCGCTTGGGAAGTACAAATTGGCAACATATAGAGACAGTCCCTACCCAACAGTGGGCTCACAGTCTAAAAGACTAAAAGTCTAAAAGTCTAAAAGTCCTGCAGCACTGTGGAATCACAGGCCCTGCAACTATTAACGTCAGGGTCCAGCTGCTAACACACAATCATCTAACTCGTGTGGGCTTTAAAAAGGCTCCCAAGATAGTGTCTTGTGGAGAGTTTGGCAGAGGAGACTGCTACAGAAGAGGCTGGAGGAAATGGTACAGGATGTACTGGAGGTCCCTCTCAGGCCATAATCAATCGATACCAGTGCTCAGGAGCTCATGGGCCAGGGCATTTTCACTCAGAGTCAGATCTGCCGCCATTCAGCTACTGCCAGAAAGTGCTCTGCTGCAACGGAGGGGAAGCAAGCTTGGCGAAAAGTGGTTTCAAAAGCTGCAGGATAATCAGTCCCAATATTCACATGTAATCGAATTCAGCAGGAAACAATGGCAGCAATAATAATGAGAATTATGGTATTTGTAGGGTACTATGTGCCAGTCACTGTTCTAAGCGCTGGGGTAGATACAAGCAAATCGGGTTGGATAACAGTCCCTGTCCCCCGTGGGGCTCACAGTCTCAATCCCCATTTTACAGGGGAGGGAACTGAGGCACAGTCAAGTAAAGTGACTTACCCAAGGTCACACAGCAGACAAGTGGCAGAGCTGGGATTAGAACCCGTGACCTTCTCCATCCACTATGCCATGCTGCTTCTCTGACATGCTTCTCAGTAACATGACCTGGGCCGGTACGATGTTTTTACCGGGAGACTTCATCCTCATCACCTTGTAGCTGTATGAGAAGCAGCATGGCTCAGTAGAAAGAGCACAGGCTTGGGAGTCAGAGGTCATGTGTTCTAATCCCGGCTCTGCCAACTGTCAGCTGTGTAACTTTGGGCAAGTCACTTAACTTCTCTGGACCTCAGTTCCCTCATCTGGAAAATGGGGATTAAGACTGTGAGCCCACCGTGGGACAACCTGATCACCTTGTAACCTCCCCAGTGCTTATAACAGTGCTTTGCACATAGTAAGTGCTTAACAAATACCATTTAAAAAAAAGTCACAACTTCTCTGTGCCTCAGTGACCTCATCTGGAAAATGGGGATAAAGACTGTGAGCCCCATGTGGGACAACCTGATTACCTTGTATCTTTCCCAGCACTTAGAACAGTACTTGGCACATAGTAAGCACTTAACAAATACCAAAATTATTATTATTATTTCTTATTATTGTAGCTGGTTTGGCATTTTGAAAACGGCCCCACCAGTATGGAATCTCACAAGATTAGTCTCGTGATTTAAAATTTCCAGCAGTGGAGAGCCAAGCCCACAGCCTGGACAGTCACAACCAGTGGGAAGCGAAGCCATCCCAGCCTCCTTCACTTACCCTCTCTGTCATTCATTCTTTCATTCATTCGTATTTATTGAGCGCTTACTGTGTGCAGAGCACTGTACCAAGCTCTTGGGAAGTACAAGTCGACGACATATAGAGAACGGTCCCTACCCAACAATGGGCTCACAGTCTAGAAGGGAGAGACAGACAACGAAACAAAACATGTGGGCAGGTGTCAAGTCATCAGAATAAATGGAAATAAAGCTAGATGCACATCCTTAACAAAATAAATAAAATAGTAAATACGTACAAGTAAAATAAATAGAGTAATAAATCTGTACAAACATATATACAGGTGCTGTGGGGAGGGGAAGGAGGTAGGGTTGGGGGGATGGGGAGGAGGAGAGGAAAAAGGGGGCTCAGTTTGGGAAGGCCTCCTGGAGGAGGTGAGCTCTCAGTATCCTTGCCTCCAGTCCAAACTCTCCACGGTCCCAAAGAGCAGAGTAGAGAGGCAAAAAAGCGGAACACGAACATGTTGGTCGAGGGACAAACATCATACCTGGCTTTTGTGACTGGTGGGTTTAGATATTTATGTGTTTTCTCATCCGTGTTTTGAAAAGCAGATGGTCAAGTGGAAAGAGCACAGAACTGGGACTAAGAAGACCTGAGTTCTAATCCTAGCAGTGCCATTTCTCTGCTGTGTGACTTTAGGCAATTCCCTTAACTTCTCAGTGCCTCGGTACCCTCATCTGGAAAATGGGGATTCAATGCCTGTTCTCCCTCCTATTTAGACTGTGAGCCCCATGTAGGATCTGATTATATTGCATGTTTCCCAGCACTTAGTACGATTCTTGGAACAAGGTAAGTGCTTAATAAATATCACAAATATCACTATTATTAATCCACTCCACTTTCTCCACTTCACTTGTTCCTCCTCTAAACTCACTCCCCTAACTTTTTTCCCCCATAGCATTTACTAAGTGCTTTAATACGCCCACGATGCTCAACACCAGTATAGTTACAAGACAATCAGATCAGTCTCTGTTCCAAATTGGGATCTAAAAGGGAGGGAAAGGAGGTTACATATCCCCATTTTACAAATGAGCATAGAGAGGTTAAGTGACTTGCCCAAGGTCACACAGCAGGCCAATGGCAAAACTGAGAGATGAACCTGGATCTTTGTGGCCTAGCAGAAAGAGCACAGGTTTGGGAGTCAGAGGGCCTGGGTTCTAATCCCTTCTTGTGTGACCTTGGGTTTGTCACTTAACTTCTTTAGGTCTCAGTTTCCTCATCTGTTACAAGGCGATTAAATATCTTTCTCCCTCCTTAGACTGTGAACCCTATGTGGAAGAGAAAATCTGTTGGACCTGGTGATACCGTATTTACTCCAGTGCCAAAATGCCACAATTACCATTTTTATTAGGTTGTTGTACTTCTAATAAACAGTGCCCCAGAGGTTTCAGACCATTGAGATTCAGGACAGAAAATCCCACTTGGCTCTTAGACACCAAGTCTTTCTTCTGGCTCATTTTGCATATTTCACCCTAAAGAAGGAATTTAAAATGCCTCAGTTTATGTGTAAATACCTTGATGGTACAAGAAGCACTTATAAATTATTAAAAATGCAGTTATTATTAATAGTGATCTTCTCCCTGCGTTACTATTACTAGCTTTTTAAACTGGAAATGCTATTTGCCAAGAACCGCTCAGAACCCGTGAAATATATGGCATTCTGTGCCCGTATTTTCTGGTATTGTAACATATGACACATTTGCACAGGTTTACGCCCACCAGATAGCTGTGTTTTACCTCTATGCCTTCAGCTTACTTCCTCAAATTGAACTAGCAGTTAAGATAATTTATGTTACTGAAGAGAAAATTCTATATGGGTTATCTGGAAAAAAAATAAACCTAGCCATTTGTCCATATATGATGGATTCGATCGGCTAATATTTTTTTATGGCATTTGTTAAGCACCTACTATGTGCAAAGCACTGTTCTATGCACTGGGGAGGATACAACAAGATCAGGTTGTCCCATGTGGGGCTCACAGCATTAATCCCCAATTTACAGATGAGGTAACTGAGGCACAGAGAAGTTAAGTGACTTGCCCACAGTCACACAGCTGACAAGCGGTGGAGCCAGGATTTGAACCCCTGACCTCTGACTCCCAAGCCCGGGCTCTTTCCACTGTGCCACACTGCTTTTCCGATTAAGGACTTTTCACTGCCCCAGAGAGCCAATTTACTGCTTTCAGAGGGGATGAGAGGTGACTCACCCCAAAAATGTTAATATTAAAGTGTTGGTTCCCAAATGCTTCAGGATGTTCTTAATTGAGCAATACAAGATCGTTGTTTAATCTACCAGAGTACTTATGAAATGCTAAAGATTTCAGGGCTATTTTTAGCGGTTCTATCAATGCGAGCTTTGATTAGTATTTCCAGGATCAGGCTGCACATGTGTTCATTATTTTAATTACTGCTCTCACAAAGGAGACTTTCCCAAGCAACATTCTTTCCAGGTAAAATCTATATTTCACTATTTAGCACGTGATCAATTGCAACTCGGCAGGTATTTTTTTCTGAAGAGAAAAAAATTCTAAGGGCTTGACCACAGCAGGAAATATCTCGCTTGGCTATTAAATGTGCAACATACTAATGGATCAGATCACATCGAAGTTCTCTGAGTAAGCGAACGGACTGGGGCAGAAATTGATTTGCTGTGGATAAACTCCCTGTAAAATAGCCCAGGCAAATAAGGAAGTTCCTGTTTCCTGTTGACAGAAAAATCTGTTTGGAATTTGTGACATTGCAGTCATGGCTAAAGTCATTTGTTATCTCTAGGAGGACAATATCCAGGAGGTCAGTAGCAAATCCAAAGTGGAATGTCATCTTGGTAGATGTAAATCAGAGTCTTAGCATAGTTTAATAACCTGTTTACTATGGGGTTTTTATTTTTGTTAATGATGCACATATAGTTATAATTCTAATAGTTCTGACGATTTCGCCACCTGTCTACATGTTTTGTGTTGTTGTCTGTCTCCCCCTTCCAGACTGTGAGCCCATTGTTGGGTAGGGACCATCTCTATATGTTGTCAACTTGTATTTTCCAAGCGCTTAGTACAGTGCTCTGCACACAGTAAATGCTCAATAAATACGATTGAATGAATGAATGAATGAATTATATGCCAGGCACTGTACTAAGCACTGGGATAAATACAAACTAATCAACTAGGACACAGTCCATTCGCAGTCTTAATCCTTATTTTACAGATGGGATAACTGAGGCACAGAAAATCAATCGGTCAAATAACGATATTTTTGAGTGCTTACTATGTGCAGAGCACTGTACTCTCCTCTTGGGAGAGTACAATATAACAAAACAACAATACGACAAAATTAGCAGATATGTGTTCCCTGTCCGTAACAGGCTTAAGGTCCAGAGGGGGCAAAGCTAAAGGATTCGCTCATTCATTAATTCATTCAATTGTATTTATTGAGCACTTACTGTGTGCACAGCACAGGACTAAATCCTGGGAAAGTACAAGTTAGCAACATATAGCGACGGTCCCTACCCAAAAACAGGCTCACAGTCTAGATGGTCACACAGCAGACAAATGGCAGAGCCAGGATTAGAACCCAAGTCCTCTGAGTCCCAGACACAATGATCTGTCTGCTTCCTGTTGCTGAGCCTCCCTCTCCATTTCAGAGTTTTGTAATTTCAGTGGATTTTCATCCTCTAGGAGAGTATCACTTCCATATACTCTGTCTGACTGGGACAATACATTAAAAGGGGCATTAACCACACACAAAATATGGTCTTGTGTAACAACCACTGCAGCATCCTGTGAAGTAACTGCACTTCTCTGTGCCTCAGTTACCACCTCTGTAAAATGGGGATTAAGACTGTGAGGCCCAAGTGGGGCAACCTGACAAGCTTGTACCTACCCCAGTGCTTAGAACAGTACTTGACACACAGTAAGTGCTTAACAAATACCATCATTATTATTATTATATCCCCTGATACCTCAAGGTCTACATATCCAAAACAAATTTTCCTTTCCAAATAGACTCTTCCTTGTAACCCTCCCATCACTGTCGACAATATTATCATCCTCCTTGCCTTGCAGCCCACAACCTTGTCAATATCAATCAATCAATCATATTTATTGAGCACTTTGTGCAGAACACTGTACTACGAACATGGGTCTTCCCCTCCCCACAGCACCTGTATATATGTTTGTACAGATTTATCACTCTACTTGTACATATTTACTATTCTATTTATTTTGTTAATGATATGCAGTTAGCTTTAATTCTATTTATTCTGACAACTTGACACCGGTCCACATGTTTTGTTTTGTTGTCTGTCTCCCCTTTCTAGACTGTGAGCCCGTTGTTGGGTAGGGACCGTCTCTATATGGTGCCAATGTGTACTTCCCAAGCCCTTAGTACAGTGCTCTGCACACAGTAGGTGCTCAATAAATACAATTGAATGAATGAATGAAAGTGCAATATAACAGAGTTGGTAGACATGTTCCCTCCCCACAATGAGCTTACAGTCTAGAGGGGGAGACAGACATGAATATAAATAAATAAATGCTGGCTATGCACACAAGTTCTGTAGGGCTGAGGGAGGGGTGAATAAAGGGAGCAAATCAGGGCAATGCTGAAGAGAGTAGAAGAGGAAATAAGGGCTTAGTCAGGGAAGGCTTCCTCGCAAACCTCCTTGCCTCCTATCTTTCCCTCTCCGGTCCATATTTCACCCTGCTGCCCAGATCATTTTTCTAAAATGATGTTTTCCACACCTATAGCCACACCTCAAAAACCATTCCTCTCTGATCAAGCAGAGATTCCTGACCACTGGTTTCAAGATGCTCACTCAGCGCTCTCCCCATGACATACCTCTGATCCTTTCCCACTAATCATCAGCTTGCATGTCTCGTTCATTTCAAGCCAAACCTGTGCCTCATCCTGCCTTCTCTTGGTGTCGACATCTCCTCCAGGAGGCCTTCCATGACTTCCCTTCAACTGCCACTTCAGCATTTCAGTTGGGCACTCTCCCTCCAGCCCCCACAGTAATACCTCTTTACATATCTTTACACTAAAGATATGTGGCTCAGTGGAAAGAGCATGGCCTTAGGAGTCAGAGGTCATGGGTTCTAATCCCGGCTCCACCACTTGTCAGCTGCGTGACTTTGGGCAAGTCACTTCACTTCTCTGTGCCTCAGTTACCTCATCTGTACAATGGGGCTTAAGACCCACGTGGGACAACCTGATCACCTTGTAGCCTCCCCAGCGCTTAGAGTAGTGCCTTGTAAATAGTAAGCACTTAACAAATGCCATTATTATTATTATTAATAATAATAATAATCATACTAATATGAAATGTGGCATTTTCTAAGCACTTAATATGTGCCAAGCACTGTACTAAGTGCTGAGGCAGATATAAGATGATCAGGTTTCACACGGGGCTCACAATCTAAATAGTAGTGAGAACAGGTATTGAATCCCTATTTTGTGGATAAGGGAACTGAGTCATAAAGAAGTTAAGCGACTTGCCCAAAATCACACAGCACGATGACTTGTACTTCCCAAGCGCTGAGCACCACGCTCTGCACACAGTAAGTGCTCAATAAATATGGTTGAATGAATGAATGAATGAGTGGTGGGGGCAGGATTAGAACCCAGGCCTGTGCTCTTTCCACTGGGCCACACTGCTTCTCAATGTTTCCTCCCTGTACCTGTAATTCATTTTAGAGTCTATCTCCCCAGTGATAGTGTATATTCTCTGAGGGCAGGGATTGTGTTTACTAACTTTGTTGCACTGCACTCCCCCAAATGCTTACTGCAGCTCTCTTCACAGAGAAAGGGCTCAATAAATGCTACTGATGGATTGATTTATGGATAATACCCCATGGCTTAGTGGAAAGAGCACAGGGCTGGGAGCCAAGAAACCTGGAACCCATTACCATCTCTGCCACTGGCTTGTTGTATAACCGTGGGCAAGTTATTGGGCTTCTCTTTCCTCATCTGTAGAATGGAGATGTCCTCCCTTTCTTAGATTTTGAGTCCTGAGTAGGACACGGGCTTTGCCCAATCTGATTATCTTGTAACCACGCCAGCAATTGTTAGAAGCACTAAACAAACACCATTTCCTTCTTTCAAATAAATAAATAAATAACTGACCGTTTTCAGGATGGATACAGCCAGCTAAATTTGGGTCACTGGGTAGACACCACATCAAATAGCTTACTGATATTTATAGTTCCTGACCCTTAGCAATGTCCAGGGTCAATTGTTCTGATGCCCCGAGGTAGGGCAGAGAATAAGTCCACAAAGAGTTTATGTATGATTCATATTACTAAGTGGAAACTGTATAAAGTTAAAATATTCTCCCTAGGGGTTGGCAGGGGGCATTAAATAGTTTCTTACATTGCTTCATTTATCTTTATTCGACAGTCTGTCTTAAGACTGCCTCATAAGTAGGAACACAGGTTACAGTGTGTAAGTAGACAAGAATAAATAAGTCCAGGAGGACATTTCCGCTGACGAGGCTCTCCCCATTTTCTTCTGAACCCCGTTAGCTGACAGGATAAACTTCAAACAAATAATTAACTAGGATGCCAAGTTCCTGCCGTAAAATAAAACTCCATGTGAAGTCACCTAGTGAAACACTGTCACCCTTATCAGCCCCATTTTTCTGGGAACAGAAACATACCATATTGTTATTTTTTCTGTCCTATTAAACAGACCAGTGGAGGCTGAAAGGTAGAGAACACAACAGTCATTCACAGGCATAGAGAAAATAAAGACATGAATCAATATTTTCATAATGGTTTATGGAGAAAAAAAGTATTGGGTCTGGCCATAGCACTGAGCCTGAACATGAAAATTGAACAAAGAGAACTTAATTTATACTCCTCGAGCACGGTGCTGAGAATCATATCTCAAAAGCCAGATGCGACAATTTCCATTTCTAACAGGAGTTTCATGGTTATTCAGAAGTGAATTTTTAAACACTGTTTTATGTTTCCAATTTGTCCAGTTTTTCCCAAAATGATTTCTTATATGTTTTAGAAGGAAGTTCTGTCCTCCTTAAGGTTATTGTATTGACAGCACCCAAGACCCTTGTTCTCTCTTTATACACAAAAGAATATATGAAGCACAAGCAGCAATAAACTAAGCATCACAACCCCAGATTGCTGATTCATTTTGGTCCTGAGAGGAATCAATACAGGTAATTTGGGCCAGAAAAATCCATCACTTTTTGGCTTAAATGGGCCAGAATAAGTTCCTACATTGCTCAACTTCATGGAGTAATTTTTTCAACACTCCACTTTGTCTTTTAAACTTGACCAAATCTTTGCTGACAGCTAAGGAATTAGGTTCAAACTGTGAGCGTTGATAGCGAATGTGGTATTTATTATAATTGCTTCCCTTTTGCCATGCAATGTACTATGCCCTGGCCCAGACAGAAGATTAACAGATGAAACATGGTTTCTGTCCCATTTGAGCCTCACCCTCTAAAATGCCGGAAGATCAGTTATCTTCTTCCCTACCTCACAGATGAGGTGCAGAGAGGCATTTATTCATTCAATCATATTTATTGAGCACTTGCTGTGTGCAGAGCAGTGTACTTAGCACTTGAGAAGTACAAGTTTGCAATATATAGAAACGGTCTCTACGCAACAGCGAGCTCACAGTCTAGAAGGCGGGCTCACAGTCTAGACATTCCTAGGTCACATAGCAGGCTAGCAGCCGAGCTGGGATTAGAACCCAGGTCTCTTTGTTATTTACAATTATTGTGTCAAATACCACACAAAACCCTGGAGTACATACAAAATAAACTGATGAGATACAGCCCCTCTACCACATGGGACTAACAGTTAAGAAGATATGGAGAGCAAGGATCTTATTCCCAATTGACAGATTAAGCAGCTGAGGCAGAGAGAGGTTAAACAATTGGTCCAAGGTCAGTGGCAGATCTGACATTAAAACTGAGGCCTCCTGATACCCACAGAAGCAGCTTGGCCTAATGGATGAGCAGAGGCCTGGGAGCCAGAAGGTTCTGGGTTCTAATCCTGACTCTGCCACTTGTCTGCTGTGACCTTGGACAAGTCACTTAATTTATCTGTGCCTTAGTTACCTCACCTGTGTAATGGGGACTGAATGCATGCCCCACGTGGGACAGGGACTGTGTCCAACCCAATTTGCTTGTATCCACCCTAGTGCTTAGTACAGTGCCTGCCTCAGAGTAAGTGTTTAATAAATACCACAGTTATTATTATTGTTATTACCCACTCTCATGCTCTTTCCATTAAGCTACACTGCCTCCTAGTACATTGCATACAAATATGGTGGGCGATAGGGCCTCCCATCTGAGTAGCTGTCCTGATAACAATGTCTCACAAAGAAGGCAGCATCCTATCCCTTGCCCACAGTGAGAAACTGGCTATTGGTATTAATTCATCAACCAATCAATCAATCAATCAATTGTATTTATTGAGCGCTTACTAAGCACTGTACTAAGCACTTGGGAAGTACAAGTTGGCAACATATAAAAACGGTCCCTGCCCAACAGTGGGCTCACAGTCTAGAAGCGGGAGACAGAGAACAAAACCAAATATATTAACAAAATAAAATAAATAGAATAGATATGTACAAGTAAAATAGAGTAATAAATATGTACAAACATATATACAGGTGCTGTGGAGAAGGGAAGGAGGTAAGACGGGGGGCATGGAGGGGGGAGGAGGGGGAGAGAAAGGAGGGGGCTCAGTCTGGGAAGGCCTCCTGGAGGAGGTGAGCTCTCAGTAGGGCCTAGAAGGGAGGAAGAGAGCTAGCTTGGCGGATGTGGGGAGGGAGGGCATTCCAGGCCAAGGGGATGACGTGGGTCGGGGGTCGACGTTGGGACAGGTGAGAACGAGGCCCAGTGAGGAGGTTAGCGGCGTCAGAGGAGCGGAGGATGCGGGCTGGGCTGTAGAAGGAGAGAAGGGAGGTGAGGTAGGAGGGGGCGAGGTGATGGACAGCCTTGAAGTCAACTGTAAGCCCGTTGTTGGGTAGGGACCGTCTCTATATTTTGCCAACTTATACTTCCCAAGCGCTTAGTACAGTGCTCTGCACACAGGAAGCACTCAATAAATACGACTGAATGAATGATTGAATGAATTCTGAGGTTTCACAGAGCTCGAAAAACCTTCCAGGTGACATTGCAATTTGGACTTTGCTGGCTTTGTCTCATTGGGCAAGCAATCTAAGTTCAGAGATGGCAGTTCTTTGAAGGAGGGTACCCCCAATCCAAAATAAAGAAAAATGAGCTAGATGTTGTAGAAGCAATCAATCAATCATATTTATTGAACACTTCCTATATGCAGAGTACTGTACTAAGCATTTGGGAGAGTACAATATAACAGAGAAGGAGTGTTGCCTAGTAGACAGAGCATGGGCCTGGGAGTAGGAAGGACCTGGGTTCTAATCCTCCCTCCTCCACTTGTCTGCAGAGTGATCTTGGGCAAGTCAGGCAATCAGTGAATCATATTTATTCAGCACTTCTTATATGTAGAGCACTGTACTAAGTGATTGGGAGAGTTCAATACAACAATAAAACAGACACAATCACTGCACACACTGAACTTTCCTGTGCCTCAGTTACCTCAGCTGTAAAATGGAGATTAAGACTGTGAGCCCCATTTGGGGCTGGGACTCTGTCCAACTTGATTAGCTTGTATACAGGGAATGTGTCTGCCAATTCTGTTGTACTGTACTCTCCTAAGCACCTAGTATGGTATTCTGCACATAGTAAGTGCTCAAATACGATGGATCGATTCTACCCTGACAGTACAGTGCCTAAACAAATAACATTAAAATACCCCCCAAAACTCAGATGTTTCCCCCATCATTTGTTAACTACATCTTTATCCCATAACTTATTTTACTTAAGACACCGAAGCATCTGGAATTAAGAAATCAGAAAAATTTCACTGGTAAATTGTCTTGTCTTTTATGCTGTCGAGTCGTTTCTGACCCATAGCGACTCCATGGACACAGCAGCGTAGCTCAGTGGAAAGAGCCCGGGCTTTGGAGTCGGAGGTCCGCTCCGCTAATTGTCAGCTGTGTGGCTTTGGGCCAGTCACTTAACTTCTCTGTGCCTCAGTTACCTCATCTGTAAAATGGGGATTAAGACTGTGAGCCCCCGTAGGACAATCTGTTCACCTTGTAACCTCCACTGCACTTAGAACAGTGCAATGCACATAGTAAGTGCTTAATAAATGCCATCATCATCATCATCTCTCCCAGAACGCTCCACATCCATCGGCAATCATTCTGGTAGTGGATCCATGGAGATTTTTTGGTTAAAAATGTGCAAGTAGTTTCCCATTCTCTCCCTCCACGCAGTAAACTTGAGTCTCTGCTCTCGACTCTTTCCCATGTTGCTGCTGCCCAGCACAGGTGAGTTTTGATAGTCACTCATATTTATTGAGCACTTACTGTGTGCAGAACACTGTACTAAGTGCTTGGGAGAGCACAATATAACAATATAGTGGACGCGTTCCCCACCCACAGTGACTAAGTAAATAGCTATCTGTACCTCTAAGCAGTTTAATATTCACCCCAACCTCCAGCCCTACAGCACTTATGTACTTATCTATACTTTATTTATATTAATGCCTGTCTCTCCCTCTAGACTTAAAGGCAGGGAATGTGTCCATTATATTGTTACCTAGTACTCTCCCAAGTGCTTAGTATAGTGCTCTGCACCCAATAAGCTCTCAATAAATGATTGATCGATCGATTACTCTTCCGAGGGCTTAGTACAGGGCTCTGCACATTGTAAATGCTCAGTGAAAACCACTGATTGTCTTGAGTCAATTAAGTTCCTTTTGACACTCTATTCTCCCAATACCTTACTTTCATTTGGGAATCTTTTTTCATTATTATTTTATTTATATTTTTCAGGGCATCTTGAAGATTTATGGCTTTCATTCCCAGCCTCCTGACTGTGGGGATTCAGGATTTATGAGCCAATTCTCCCACTGTTTAAGGTGTCCTTTCTGGCAGTAAGGAAGGCACTTTGGGAGGAGAATTAACTCCATCTAATTAGGAGACTAGTGAATTGCTGGATACATTTTATAGAATAATGCATCTTTAGCCTTCCTTGGGTTATAAAAAGAAGCTAAGGATTTATCTATGGGTACAAGTGAAATTTAATTAGATTGACATGTGATGGTCAAGTTTTTGCACACCCAACGTCTGCTGCCCGCAGGACCAGGGCCCAATTTAATTTCTGCATGGTGGAAAGAGCAAAGGCCCGGGAGTCAAAAGACACGGGTTCTAATTCTGGCTTCACCACTTGCCTGCTGTGTGACTTTGGGCAAATCACATCACCACTTTGTGCTTCAGCCTCCTCATCTGTAAAATGAGGATTCAGTACCTGTTTCCTTTCCAACTTAGACTGTGAACTCCATATGGGACAGGCGTTGTGTCCAATTTGATTGGCCTGCATCTATCCCAGTGCTTAGAACAGTGCTTGACACACAGTAAGTGCTTAATAAGTACCAAAATTATTGTTAGTCTTGTGTTCTGAAATGCTTCTATGTCCTTCTTGCTTATGGTACCCACACTTCAAATAATATGCTGGCTATTTAGTTACTCAACTGTCATCCATTCTGTTCTGCCCTATACAGATACAATGTAATCCACTCCAACCTGACCCACCCCTTCTCACCTTCTAAAAACACTTCACCCAATCTTCTTTCCTTCATGATCACCATCTTTAACATCTCATCCTCTGATGGGTCCTTCCCCCTCTGTCTTTCCACATGCTTGTATCTCCCTTGTTCTAAACGACCTGCCCTGGTTCCATGCCTTCTCATAATCTCCTCAACTGGTTACCCACTCCTCTCTACCCCAAGCATAACCTGTTGAACTTCGTCTTTATCCTTCCTAGTTATCCACTGTTTCGCCAAGTGGGCAAGAGAAACACTGGACCTCAGTTCATACCCTCAGTGTTCTCCTACTAACTTTGAAGGAGGGAAAGGCATTTCAGAATGAGAGGTGTCCAACCGAGTCCTGCAGGGCACAGGGGAAAAAGTGAAGCCACTTTTGGCAGAGATGAAGAAGGATGCAGGGTCATAGTTGGGTCTCACTGATGATGTGCTGACAGAGTGAGATGGATGCAAATAACAATAATAATAATTGTGATATTTGTTCAGCGCTCATTATGTGCTGAGCATTGTACTAAGCATTTTGCCAGTGGTGGAAAATAGGTTATAGAGCAATTTTTCAGCAGTGCTGCAGGCAGGGTGGAAGGAGGAAATGGGTGAGGGATGGGAATGTATTCGGTGGAGACACAGTCCTAAGAGACAGTGAATAGTTTGGGGCATGGGAGAGGAGAAAGGATTCCTGGAAAATGATGAGCAGAGGGTAGGCTGGTGGAAGCCATAGCAGAGCTATGGTCTGTCGGAAAAAGAGAGCGAGGTCAGAGGTGGACCGTAGGTGAGGGGTTGGTGGCTAGAAAGATGAGATTGAGGCATAGTAAGTAGGTTGGCGTTAAGAGGAGTGACATGAGCATACTGGGTTGTAGCAAGGTAAGATAGGAGGGACGAGGCGATTGAGTGCTTTAAGGCTGATGGTGAGGAGTTTCTGTTTGACGCAGAGGTGGATGGACTTCTTGTCCCAGCTCTTGGGAAAATCACCACAGCTGTCAAAGCCATGAATGATAGAAAAACATTTTGAATGATTCTAGATTGTGGAATTCTAGACTCTAGACTGTAATCTTGGTGTGGGCAGGGAATAGCCATATTGTAGTATTGTACTCGACCAAGTGTTTAATAATGATGGTATTTGCAAAGTAATTGCTATGTGTCAAGCACTGTTCTAAGTGCTGGCATAGATGCAAGCTAATCAGGTTGGACACGGTCCCTGTTCCATATGGGGTTTGAACTCTTAAGCCCCATTTTATAGATGAGGCAACTGGGGCCCAGAAAAGTTAAGTAGGGGGTTAGTTATGTTAACTTTAACTTAAAACAGAAAAGTTAAGTAGAGGTTAGGGAGGAGGTTGGGGGAGATCAAACTGCAGGTGGCCTGGGTGAGGAGTGGCATTTCTCCAGGAATTCCAGAGGTGTTTTGGAATTGCAAGTACCATTAGGGAGATAGGAAAAGGCGCACACAGATGAAGAGATGAGACAGGTAGCCTAAACCCAGACTAAGCCCCCCTTTTTCTCAGCTCCCCCTCCCTTCAGCATCACCTCGACTCACTCCCTTAGCTCTTCCCCCCCCACATCTCTTATGTATATAGCTATAATTCCATTTATTTATATTGATATCTGTTCACTTGTTTTGATGTGTATATATCTATAATTCTATTTATTTGTATTGATGTTTCTTTACTTGTTTTGATGTCTGTCTCCCCCTTCCTAGACTGTCAGTCCGGTGTGGGCAGGAATTGTCTGTCTTTATTGCTGAATTGTACTTTCCAAGGGCTTAGTACAGTGCTCTGCACACAGTAAGCTTAGCTCAAGAAATACGATTGAATGGTTGAACGAATGAAAAGTAGTTTTATGGGAGGGTGGGGAGGATGGGCACATAAAGGCACTGATTCACAATTGCTCACATAGCTTCACACACACACAGACACACACACAAATGCATTTTGCAGCAGAAGCAGCGTGGCTCGGTGGAAAGAGCCCGGGCTTTGGAGTCAGAGGTCATGGGTTCAAACCCTGGCTCCGCCAGTTGTCAGCTGTGTGACTTTGGGCAAGTCACTTAACTTCTCTGTGCCACGGTTATCTCATCTGTGAAATGGGGATGAAGACTGTGAGCCCCCCGTGGGACAACTTGATCACCTTGTAACCTCCCCAGCGCTTAGAACAGTGCTTTGCACATAGTAAGCGCTTAATAAATGCCATCATTATCATCATCATCATCATCATCATCAGTGTCATCATTTCTATGTAATGAGTAGTTACTGCAGGCTGAACTCTTCTGGGTCCTGGGAAACACAAACATAAAGACATGAGCCCACTCACATTTGGCCACACACACACACACATACTGACTACAGGATAGTATACAGCCTCTTGTCAATCATCCCAGTGTTGGGTAAATAGACTTCCCTGAATCTCACTCACCTCATTTTTCAAATGTCCAAGCCACCCTCATGAGGTTGCCAAACCTGTAATTTCAAAAAGACACAGGGAAACAACCCCAGCCCCATTATAACCCTCTAAATTCTGTTTCCCGATATTCCTAACTCTAAGTTCCCTCCAGCAATAAAAGGCCCTGGAGATTTCTTAATGGACCAGACCATTAGGCCACGACTTTATTAGCTTAAACAAAGCACACGGCAAATTTTCCCGGATGCATTCCTCCATTCTCTCGGCCACCAGCCAACAGCAGGGCCTTAATTCCTCTGGGGAGGAACTGGATTAATGTCTGGCACCAGATTGCCTTTTCAGAGATGATTAGGCGGTCCACCCTCAAACGCACACCAGCCACAAAAGTTATTTTCTGGAGAAAACGATGGCAGTTTTACCTCTCACCCCAGTGGCGTCAGGGGTTTTCAGTACCTGGAATTCCCAGCTCCTTATGGTCAGGAAATAAGTCTACCAACTCAGTTACTTTCCCAGGTACTTAGTATACTGCTCTGCACACAACTGGTGTTCCATAAATACCACAAACTGATCCATGTTTTGCCCCTCTGAAACAGCGCTGGCAGATATTTTGTGACAGCAATTTAGCTACCTTGAACCCCATTCTGCTTCATTCACTCCTTTATTCATCTCCTCCCCTCCCAGACCCATAGCACTTATGTACATATCTGTAATTTATTGATTTATATTAATGTCTCTCCCTCTAGACTGTAAGCTCGCTGTGGGTAGGGAAAGGGTCTATTCATTATTATATTGTATTCTCCCAAGAGCTTAGTACAATGCTCTCTGCACACAGTACATGATCAATAAATGAAAGAATGAATGTTCAAAGACCTTTTCTGTCTGTCCAAGGAATGGACAGCTATACTTGGGAAGGAAGAAAAAGAAAATGTTTTGCTCCCTTCTCTAGGCCAGGTATCCATTCTCAGCCTATCTGCAACACAGGCTGGAAATTGTTGTTTTTTATAGGCTTTCTATTTTCAGCTATTTTCTCATTTATTTTAGAATGATAGGAAAACAGAAACGTGATAAGAATGAACATGTCCTCAAATCCCTGGTCACCATGAAGATTCCTGCACCCTTTATTTGAAAATAGTAAAGTGCTTTTGGTCAGATCAGCTTTAATTTTCATTTTTATTTTCTTTCTACGTAATTGTATATAGGTTGTATTACATGTTAATCATTTTAGATGGCATAATATGCAATGTAACATGATGAAAACATACCATATACTATAATATATAATATATACATATTATGGCCTAGTGGAAAGAGCATGGATCTCGGAGTCAAAGGACCTGGGTTCTAATCCTAGGTTCTAATCCTAGGTGCACCAATTATTTGCTGTGTGACCTTGGGAAAGTCACTTAACTTTTCTGTGCCTTAGTTCCCTCGTGTGCAAAATGGGGACTCAATACCTGAGTGCCCTGTTACCTAGAATGTAAGTCCCATGTGGGACCTGTATCTACCCCAGTACAGTGACTGGCACATAGTAAGTGCTTCACAAATACCACAATTTTATTATGATGTATGATATTACATCCTTTCATTCTTCATCTTCCACATTATATGCACTAGTCGTAATTATAATATCGGTCTGGGTTTGAAAGGAAAATCTGATATGTCCAGTAATACCCTACTTCTCATTAATGCCAGTTTGACCAAAAACACTGAATGAGGGCCCTCAGGATTTGGAATCTGCATGGTAGACACTTCCCCTCCAAATCTATAAAAACAATTTTGACTTATAAATAGCCAAATCAATGTTATCATCTGCTGAAGAGATAATCATCGATTTATAATGTTTTAAAGCTTGCCATGTGGAGGACAGATGGTTTTGCAATGGTGTATCTCTCTGTTGAATGATAATTAAGGAGAACTGAAAAGGGGAAAAGTTTGATGAAATCAATCTGCATTATTTATATATTTTGGGGAAGAGAAACAGCATGGTTTAGTGGAAAGACCATAGGCTTGGGAGACGGAGGACCTGGGTTCTAATCCCAACTCTGCCATTTGTCTGCTGTGCGATCTCGGGCAAGTCACTTAACTTCTCTGTGCCTCAGTTCCCTCATCGGCAAAATGGGGATTCAATTCCCTCCTACTTAGATTGTGTGTAGCAGGTATGTGGCGGTGTTGGAATGAGAACTCAGGTCCTCTGACTCCTGGGCCCAGAATCTTTCCAATAAGCCATGATGCTTCATCAATTTTACAAAAGTTTCTAGCCCTGCTGTTGGCGTGATGGACAGAGTCTGGATATCTGGAGGGCTGGGATATTTCCCCGACTCTGCTTCCTGGGGCTACACCAAAGAATTACACAAAGCATTCCGGGATGTGGACAAGCAAGAAGAGTAGCTGTTGAATGTAGAGAGCAATGGGCAACCACTTGTTTGCTCTACTTGGGCACTGCAGCAAAGCACTGATGCCATCCTGTAGCCCCTTTGGAATTCCCTGTCCTCTTTGGGGCTTACAATCTAGGGGAAAAGGAAAATGAGTATAGAGTCTCCATTTTACAGATGAGGAAGCTGAGACACTGAGAAAGGAAGTGACGTCCCCAGGGTCACAGAGCAGACGAGTTGCGGAGTTGGAATTAGAACGCAGATCCTCTGACTCTCAGGACCATGATCTTTCCATAAAGATACACTGCTAATTTATGTCCCCTACCCCTGACCCACCCGTGAACCCCAACTAGATTCCAAGGCTCAGCGATTGCAGGGATAAAGCCTTTATTACTCTCTGCTCTCCAAAGGCCTATTACAGTGCTCTGCTCACAGCAGGTACTCAATTAAACTCCTCGACACCGATCCTCTGGACTCATACTCAAAAAATACCTTTGATGGCGATACAGAATTGATAGAAGCCGGTACTAAGTACTATTCATAATAATCATTAATGATTGTGGCATTGGTTAAGCACTTACTAAGTACCAGGCACTGTTCTAAGCACTGGGGGGGAATACAAGCAAATCAGACTGGACACAGTCACTGTCCCAAATGGGGCTCACAGGCTTAATCCTCATTTTACACATGAGGTAAATGGGGCACACAGAAGTAAAGTGACTTGCCCAAGGTCACAAAGCAGACAAGTGGCAGAACGGGGATTAGAACTCATGACCTTCTGACTTCCGGGCCCGTGCTCAGCCACGCTACTTCTATTAATTAAGGCTTAGAGAAGCAGTGTGGCTCAGTGACAAGATCATGGGCTTTGGAGTCGGACATCATGAGTTCAAATCCTGCTCCGCCGCTTGTCAACTGTGTGACTTTAGGCAAGTCACTTAACTTCTCTGTGCCTCAGTTACCTCATCTGTAAAATGAGGATTAAGACTGTGAGCCCCCCGTGGGACAATCTGATCACCTTGTAACCTCCCCAGTGCTTAGAACAGTGCTTTGCGCATAGTAAGCGCTTAACAAATACCGTCACTATTATTATTATTATTAACATGTGCAAAACACTGTACTCAGCACTGGGGAAGAATTACACGGACAAGGTATAGCTATGGACCCTGATTCCCAAGGAGGACACAGTACAAGAATGAGGCGGGTACTGTAAGAGCAGGCAAATTGATCTCATTCTTCTCAACACCTCTTATAACACAGCCGCTATTTGATCACAAAAAGTAAAATGATCTAAAAATGAAGAGGATGTAAGGAAAAGAGACAGCCCAGTTGGGCCACTTGAATCTGTTTGCTTTGGTTCCCTGGGACAAAGCAAACAGATTCAGAATCTTCTGAATTTGCTTTACACCATGGAAGCTATTTCTTTTCCATGGAGCCATTAAGCATGACAGATATTTGACCACTGAAAATCTTTCCAGACTGTCAAATTCTATCTCCAGCTATCTGTTGTCCATGATCTGGTGAAGCCAAAGGACATTTTGCTTGTATAACAATAATGCCGTAATTGAGAATTATTAACTGAACCGAATTATTCTGCAAACATTCATGGAAGAGTTTTCACTAAAATGATCGAATTCAAAGGATAACATGACTCATTTAGTTCTTAACACTTACTAAGCTTATCAGTCTAATCACAAATCATCTGCTTGCCTATTTTTGAGGCAAAAGCTAAAAATAATGATGGCATTTGTTAAGCGCTTAGTATGTGCAAAGCACTGTTCTAAGTGCTGGGTGGATACAAGGTAATCAGGTATCACCATGTGGGGCTCATAGTCTTAATCCTCATTTTACAGATGAGGTAACTGAGGCTTAGAGAAGTTAAGTGACTTGCCCAAGGTCACACAGCCAACATGTGGCAGAGCCAGGATTCGAACCCATGACCTCTGACTCCCAAGTCCATGCTCTTTCCACTGAGCCAAGCTGCTTCTCTAATTCTAATGTGCTTTGCCTCTTTTTTTGTATATACAATGGAGATCCCCCCAAAATGATGAGAAAATAGGCAAACATGTTTGCATAAGTCAGATTCCATCATAAAATGGAACTATAAATACTTGAGTGGATTGGACAACAGGTTAGAATAATCCACTCAAATTTAGAAAAAGCTCTCAGTAACTGGCAAATGAGTACATCCTAGATATACAAAGCACCCTAAAATTGTATTGTGGTATGGAATAAATTCTCCTGACTGCTTTGGCAAGACAATACTCATTTTCTACAGTGTGTCGACAATTTGGTGTGAAAGTCAGGTAAAGTGGCAAACTTTCCTTAATATAAAAAGGACAGGTTGGCCAAACAGCTTAATATGCTTAGAAAATTTGGTAAATAATGAATGGTCCATCAGTTCATCAGCCTACCCAAGCAATTAAGCTACGGGCTCAAGTATTTCACAAAGGAAAAGACTGTTGGACACTCAGTCAGCTCTCTCTCCCTTCTACTGATCCTGACTCTTCTGCCACTATACACTAGCTTGGTTATTTTCCCCTTCTCAAGCCAACATATTTACCCTGTCATTTTAATAATAATAATAATAATGGCATTTATTAAGCGCTTACTATGTGCAAAGCACTGTTCTAAGCACTGGGGAGGTTACAAGGTGATCAGGTTGTCCCTCGTGGGGCTCAGAGATTTAATCCCCATTTTCCAGATGAGGTAACTGAGGCACAGAGAAGTTAAGTGACTTGCCCAAAGTCACCCAGCTGACAATTGGCGGAGCCGGGATTTGCACCCATGACCTCTGACTCCAAAGCCCGTGCTCTTTCCTACTGAGCCATGCTACTTCTCATCTCTCTCACCACTGACCTCTTTCCTACATTCTTCCCTTCTGCTGGGAATTCAAAACTGGCAGACCACTGCTCTCCCCATCTTTAAGACCCTTCTAAAAATCCCATCTACTCCAGGAGGCCTTCCCTGATTAATCTCATCATCTTCCCTTCCAATTCCTTCTCCAACTGCCACCTCAGTACTTTTGTCCTTCCTAAACCCTTGGTATTCACCTCCTCCTTCAGCACATATACATGTTTTCATATTCTACTGCTTCTCATTGCCTGAAATTTATTTTAGCGTCTGTCTCCGCCATTAGATTGGAAGATCGCGAAGGTGGGAATGCTGCCCTACTAATTTGCATTCTCCCAAGGAATACTGGGAGAATAAAAGGAAATATTTGTGCCCAATCTCTCCTTAAATCCTCATCCATGTCAACCCCTTCAACTTCTGTGGATATGCCAAATCAGGGAGCCGGGCAGTTTTGAGCGGGCATGGTGGTTTAAGCATATGTTGCTGTTGCCCTTTGGTGAACTGGGGCAATGTAGCTCCCTGAACTGAGAATAGCAATAGCAACAGCTAATGAGGAGTGGAAGCAAAGTCTGTGAAGCTATACTAAAATTACCACATGGCTAGAAATATCAAACCGCCTACACAAGAGCCGGGACAGAACGTGGAGCAAATGTGAGGAGGATGGAATTATAAATGAGCACTTTGATTTTTCACAGCCCCTCCCTAACCCCATTCCAAGTCTGGCATCATCGCCTCCACCTGTGAGAACTGTTCTCTCAAGCTGGGAACCTTGGGGCTTAATAAACTTCCCTGATTTGGCTTTGTGCCCTCTCCAAGAACCTAACTGCTCTCAGTGGGCCTACCTGGACCCAAATGTCAAGCAAGAGATTTTGAAAATAGCACTTCAATCTTCTTGTCACCCAGAAAAACATTCCCATGTTGCTGCTGGCATAGGCGTCCTATTTAAATCCGAATCCTGATGGGAGGTTTAGTGCCACGGATGTCTAGGTGGCACCAGAAATGGTTCTACATCTTTTTTGGAGTGTAGTTTTTTGGTATTTGTTAAGCACTTACAATGTGCCAGGCACTGTACTAAGTTCTAAGGTAGATAAAAGCTAGTCAGGTTGGACACTAATTCATTCAATCACATTTATTGAGTGCTTACTGTGTGCTGAGCACTGTACTAAGTGCTTGATCCCTGTCCCACAGAGGGCTCACAGTCTTAATCCCCCTTTTATAGATGAGGGAACTGAAGCACAGAGAAGTTAAGTGACTCACTCAAGGTCACACAGCAGAAAAGTGGAGGAACTGGAATTAGAACTCAGGTCCTTATGACTGCCAGTCCTGTGCTCAGCCCAGTAGGCCACACGGCTTCCCGAAGCACGCATGGTTTCAATTGAAAGTGAAGGCTTGCCTGTTTGCCAAAGCTGTAGACCTTTCTTTCAACTCATCCAAAACCACAATTCCAGGACTGGAATTGTTTACCAGTTTCCTCGTTTAAATGTTTCCTAGTCGACTGACCCAATTTCTGAGAATTTTATTTCTGTAAAGACCATCCTATCTTAGGGCAGAAACTGAGATGCTATAGGAGCAATAGGAAACAGATTTAAAGTCTGAACGAAGTTTATTCTTTGAAAAAAAGATAAGCACACCATTCATAAAACCTAACAGTTCGTCACCCCATCCTGCAAATTTGGGATAAAGGAAAAGAAACTGATGAAATGAGAAGCCACGAAACCTTTGTAATGTGTCATGGACGAATCATTGTCTACACTAATCATAATAACGATGACAAGTGCTTACTATGTGTTGAGCGCTGTTCTAAACGCTGGGGTCGATACAAACTAATCATGCCAGACACAGTCCCTGCCCCAGTTGGCATTTACAATCTTAATAGGAGGGAGAACATTCATTCAATCATATTTATTGAGGGCTTACTGTGTGCAGACTACTAAGCGCTTGGAAAGTACAATTCAGCAACAAATAGAGACAATCCCTGCCCACAATGGGCTCACACTTTAGAAGGGGGAGACAGGACTCAAAACAAGTAATCAGGCTTCAATAGCAACAATATAAGTAAACAGAATTACAGCTATATAGACACATCATTAATATAAACAGAATTATAAATGCGTACATATATACACAAGTGCTGTGGGATGGGGGGAAATAGGAAGGGGAGGGGGAGCAGAGGAAAAGGGGGGCTTAATCTGGGATTGAATCCCCATTTTTCAGATGAGGAAACTGAGGCACAGAGAAGTGACATGCCCAGGGTGACCCAGCAGGGAAGTGGCGGAGCCTGGATTGGAGCCCAAGGTCTGTGCTCTTTCCACTAGGCGATGCTGCTTCTCCACCAGTGTCGTAGTCAGTCATGCTAAGGATTTCCTCCTAGTTCTAATCTAATATAAAACATTCCAACATGTGCAGATATGGCACGTGTCCCAGCTCTTGGGAAAATCAGTGCCGCTGTCAAAGCCATGAGCGATAGAAAATCACTTTGAGTGATTCCAGAGTGCAGAATTCTAGACTCTAGACTGTAAGCTTGGTGAGATCAGGGAACAGGTGTATAAGAGAAGCAGCGTGGCTCGGTGGAAAGAGCCCAGGCTTGGGAGTCAGAGGTCATGGGTTCGAATCCTAGCTCAGCCTCATGTCTGCTGTGTGACCTTGGGCAAGTCACTTAACTTCACTGAGCCTCAGTTACCCCATCTGTAAAATGGGGATTAAGATTGTGAGACCCACGTGGGACAACCTGATCACCTTATATCCCCCCCAGTGCTTAGAACAGTGCTTTGCACATAGTAAGTGCTTAACAAATGCCATCATTATTATTATTAGTTGTAGTATTCTACTCAAGCAAGTACTTAATAATAATAATAATGATTGTATTTGTTAAGCAATTACTATGTGTTCTAATTGTGGGGGTAGATACAAGCTAATCAGGTTGGACAGTCCCTGTCCTACATCGGACTCACAGTTTTGACCCCCATTTTACAGATGAGGTAACTGAGGCACAGAGAAGTTAAGTGACTTGCTCAAGGTCACTGCTTAATGCAGTGCTCTATGAGTGCTTACTGTGTCCTAAGCACAATACTAAGCACTTGGGAGAGTACAATACAACAGAGTTGGAAAACACATTCCCTACCCAACAACGATTTTACAGTGTAGATGGGGTGACAGACATAGGTTTATAAGTGCTGTGGGGCTGAGGAAGGGGTGAATTAAGGGAACAAATCAGAGTGATGCAGAAGGGAGTGGGAAAAGATGAAATGAAGGCTTAATCAGGGAAGGCATCTTAGAGGAGATGTGCTTCAGTAAACACTTAATAAATACCATTTTCTGTTCAATTGAATGATTCCTGTCCTCAGGCAAGATCAGTCTGCTCAGCATGGATATTATGAACTAATTTGCCAAGTGCAAAACCGTCCCCTGAAAGATCACAAACGTTTCTCTTTCATGCCCATGAACTTCGATTCCCCGTCCTTAAGAGATTCTCTTAATCCCCAGCCTCTCTCTGCTGATTCACCCAGCCCTACTTCTCTCTCTATGTTTCTCTGAGGATTTCAAGAAACGTGTGTCGGACACAGTTTAGCTTTAAATGTTTGGCCTTTCCGAAGACAAAACTGACTCACTAAATAGCCAGGTTGAAGCTTTTAAATCCTCAAAGAAAGTCATTGGCCATGTCTGTTCTCGGTCAGTTTAGCGACTCACCCCTTTAGGACTCAGAGCTCAAAGGAATCAGAAGCTTGACCCAAATTCCCCCAGCAGAAGAATAAAAAAAAATATTCAGAAACGGTGATCTATCTAATACATAAAATTTCAGGGCCAAAGAAATTTTATTGGAAAGCAGTCTGGCCTAATGGAAATTCCACAAACTTTGGAGTCAGAGGCTCTGCTTTCTAATTCTGGCTCTTCTTGGGCCAGAACTTGGGCAAGTCACAACTTTTCTGGGCCTCAGTTTCCTCATCTGTATAACGGAGATTGAAGTCCTATTCCCTCCTACTTATACTGTGAGCCCCATTTAGGACAGGGACTGTGGCCAACATAGCTTGAATCTGCTCTAGTGTTTAGTACAGGGATTGTGACATAGTAAGTGGTTAACAAATACCATAATAATAATAACTGCACAACGTTAGCATAGTCAAAATTGTAATTACCCACAGTGTTCTATTGTGTCAGTCACACTATTTTGGAGAATAAACAAATTGAAATAAAACTGGCAATCTCATATGTGACAAAGCGGGCAAATCTTGATAAGGCATAGACTATAAACTCAAACTATAAACCCTTATCTTTGTCACAGTCGTTAATCGGAAACAGTTACTAGGATAGGGAAACCAAATACATTGCTAATTTATAACTGCACCCAACTACATACTGAATAATAATAATAATAATGACAATGGTATTTGTTAAGCACTTACTATGTGCCAAGCACCGTTCTAAGCACCGGGGGAAATAGAAGGTAATCAGATTGTCCCAGGTGGGGTTCACAATCTTAATCGCCATTTTAAGATGAGGTAACTGAGGCACAGAGATGTGAAGCGACTTGCCCAAGGTCACACAACAGACAAGTGGCAGAGCCGGGATTAGAACCCATTTCCTGTGACTCCCAAGCCTGTGCTCTTTCCATTCATTCATTCAATCGTATTTATTGAACACTTACTGTGTGCAGAGCACTGTACTAAGTGCTTGGGAAGTACAAGTTGGCAACATATAGAGACAGTCCCTACCCAACAGTGGGCTCACAGTCTAGAAGGGGGAGACAGACAACAAAACAAAACATGTGGACAGGCCACACTGCTTCTTTGACAATATGAGGAAATCACTGGTAAAATCAAATGGTCAACAATAAGAATTTCAAATAGATGATGACTACACTTTTGCACCAGACATTTCATCTTGAACAAAATTTGGCACTTTGATCATTCCTCATCTCAGTATTCGAGAATCTGACAACTGTGTAAACTCATTCTTGTCTTCAAATTTGTAACACCTCCATCAATATCTCCCATTTCTAGAATATTTTTAAAGAAGACATGCAGTTCAAGTTAAATCGTAGTATCATTTACTACTAAATTAAAGTATTCTTTACACAGGAAAGTATCTTAGAAGGTTTTTAATAACTGTGGTACTTGTGAAGTACTTGCTATGTGACAAACACTGTACTAAGCATTAAAGAGAATCAGGATGGACACAGTCCCCGTCCCGCATGAGGTTCAGAGTTTAAGGGAGAAAGGAGAGCATGAATTGAATCCACATACAACAGATGAGAAAACTGAGGCACAGTAAGACCGCTGAACTTATTCATTAGCCAATTACCAGTTTGTGGCCCCAACTGTGTGGCTTAAGAATCATTTTGGAGGTTTTCTGAAGAAAATTCTGGTTCTAGTTCCAGCCAAGAAAGAAAACACTACTGGGGGAAATAATGCCATATAGAAATAATATTTTTAGGGGCACCAATCTGTGATCTCCCCCAGGAATCCTGACATCAGCAGCGCTAACTGGGGGGTCCTAGCATTTTGGGGTCTTGCAGTTCACAAATTGGTCTTCCTCTCCTGCTGATTAGACAGTCAGGAATTTATAGCGCACTAAAAGCAATCCATTTGACCAACACCAGTTTATTCTCAGCCTTTAGTGAACTTAATGCTGAAAAATACAATTACCAAATCCCCCTAGCTTTGTCTCTTTACAGCAGGGACAATTAACAGCTTTGAGATGCTGCCAAATGGAATAAAAATAATTAACAGTGGTGGTATCTGTTAAGTACTTATGATGTTCCAGACACTGTACTTCCTCCCTTCCCCGCCCCACAGCACTTGTGTATATTTGTACGTATTTATTGTTTTATTTATTTTATTAATGATGTTTATATATCTATAATTATATTTATCTATTTTGATGCTATTGATGCCTGTATACTTGTTTAGTTTTGTTGTCTGTTTCTCCCTTCTGGACTGTGAGCCTGTTGTTGGGTAGGGATTGTCTCTAACTGTTGCCAAACTGTACTTTAAAAGTGCTTAGTACAGTGCTCTGCACACAGTAAGCGCTCAATAAATACGACAATGAATGAAATGTACTAAGTAGTGGGATGGATGTGCGATAACCAAGTGGAACACAGTTCCTGTGGTTCATTCATTCATTCACTCAATTGTATTTATTGAGCACTTAATGAGTGTAGGGCACTGTGCTAAGCATTTGGGAAAGTACAATAAAACAATAAAAGTGACACTCCCTGCCCACATCGAGCTCACTGTCTCACATAAGGCTGACAGTCTTAATCCCCATTTTACAGATGAGGTCACTGAAGCCTAGAAAAGAGAAGGAACTTGCCCCAGAACTCCTACCTCACCTCCCTTCTTTCCTTCTCCAGCCCAGCCCGCACCCTCTGCTCCTCTGCCGCTAACCTCCTCACTCTGCCTCATTCTCGTCTGTCCCGCCATCGACCCCCGGCCCACGTCCTCTCCCTGGCCTGGAATGCCCTCCCTCTGCCCATCCGCCAAGCTAGCTCTCTTCCTACCTTCAAAGCCCTACTGAGAGATCACCTCCTCCAGGAGGCCTTCCCAGATAGAATCACCTCCCTCCTCTCTCCCTCTCCATCCCGCTCACCTTACCTGCTTCCCCTCCCCACAGCACCTGTATATATGTTTCTCCATATTTATTACTCTATTTTACTTGCACATATTTATTATTCTGTTCATTTTATTTTGTTAATATGTTTTGTTTTGTTGTCTTTCTCCCCCTTCTAGACTGTGAGCCCACTGTTGGTAGGGACCGTCTCTATATGTTGCCAACTTGTACTTCCCAAGCGCTTAGTACAGTGCTCTGCACACAGTAAGCGCTCAATAAATACGATTGAATGAATGAATGAATGAATGAATGAACAGACAAGTGACAGAGCTGGGATTAGAAGCCAGATCCTCTGACACCAGGCCCATGCAGTTACCTGTGCTGGATTTGCTTTGGACATAAGCAGTCACAGTGATGGACCAAGGGATCATCTCATTGGTTTTACAGCAATTGAGTCAGTCAGTTGCATTTATTGAGCACTTATTCTGTGCAGAGCACTGTACTAAGTGCTCGGGAGAATACAACAGTATAACAGAAACATGCCCTGCCCACAGTGAGCTTACAGTCAAGAGTCCAGACTAAGCCCCCCTTTTCCTCTGCTCCCCCTCCCCTCCCCATCACTCCAAAATGCTCCCTTTTCTTTACCCCTCTCCCTGCCCCACAGCACTTGTGTGTATATATATGTACATATTTATAATTATAATTCTATTTATTTTTATTAATGTTGTGTAGAGATATATCTATAATCCATTTATTTATAATGATGCTACTGATACCTGTTTACTTGTTTTAATGTCTGTCTCCCCCTTCTAGACTGTGAGCCTGTTGTAGGCAGGGATTGTCTCTATTTCTTGCTGAATTGTACCAAGCACTTAGTACAGTGTTCTGCACACAGTAAGTGCTCAATAAATATGATTGAATGAATGAATGAAAAGCTGGAGTGTCGGGTAGGGGCGTAGTTGAAGGAGCAGGGCTCATCATCCTGCCAGAAAATCTTTTTAAAATCATAGGAACTATTTACATATTTACACTTGAAACAAAGAGAAGAGGATCTGATGATCTCTTGGGAGTCCTTCTGGTTCAAAAATTTTCTGGTCTACTTGAGGAACATTATACATCTGGAATTTCTGCCCAATTACACTCATCCTTCCATTTACATCAAAGAGTAGCAGAAGGTGAATAAAATGACCACATTAAGGAGGCTTTCAGAGAGGACTTAAGCGCTAAGTACAGTGCTCTGCACACAGTAAGCGCTCAATAAATACAATTGAATGAATGACAGGAGAAGGTGCCAAGAGAGGTACAATAGGAGGCATGGAATAATAAATGTGGCATTGGTTACGCCCCTATCATGTTCTAAGCAATGTACTAAGTGCTGGGGTAAATACAAGATAATCAGGATGGACACAGCCCTTGTCCCACATGAGTCTAAGTAGAAGGGAGAGCAGATATTGAAACCCTATTTTAATTATAGTAATGGTATTTGTTCACCCCTTACTATGTACCAGGCACTGTACTAAGCGCTGGGGTGGATACAAACAAATCAAGTTGGACACAGTCCCTTTCCCATGTGGGGCTCACAGTCTCAATCTCCATTTTACAGATGAAGGACCGAAGCCCAGAGAAGTGAAGCAACTTGCCCAAGGTCACCCAGCAGACAAGTGGTTGAGCTGGGATTAGAACCCATGAACTTCTGACTCCCAAGAACCTTTGTCCTATGCACTACGCCATTCTGCTTCTCACTAGTCCGTGACTGAGGCACAGATAATTTAAGTGATTTGCCCGGGATCACATAGCAGGCAAGTGGTGGAGTGGGATTGGAACCCAGAGCAACCATCTCCCAGGCCCATGCTCTTTCCATTAGGCAACACTGCTTCTAAAGAGTCCAACAGAACGAACCCTCTGTATCCAGGATCTCACCAGCTCTCCTGCCTCGTTTTCACCAAGTGACCATGGTCCAGCTTCCTTATACCACCTCTCTCCCATCCCCGTCCATCATCCTCCAGCTCACGGCACCCCTCTCCATATCCCCCCTTCCGCTAAACTCATCACAAGACGGAGCATGTAGAGAGTTCTGGCAGCATTTAAAAAGGAATAAAACCTGTAATAAAATCAGTGAAGAGCAGAAACTACCAAGGATAATACAACAGAGTCTTCTGGCCTACAGACAGTAATGTTGATTCACTTATACGATCCGGGATGCTGACCGCTTTTCTGCCAGTATTAACCCATCTCTGCATTTTTGGCATTGCTACCCAGGAAATCCCTACTGCTGATCAACAGCTCAGATTATGGTGCCACTGAAATGTCCAGATCCTTATTGAATATACGTTTTCCTTTCTCAGTGATTGTCCATTGTTGAGGCTCCTCTTAGTGATACCGGGAACAGGAGTGTTTTTGCTTCAGATGCAGGTGTAGGGAAGACAGATGGGAGTTCAGGCTTTTTTTGCAAATTAGAGCGGCCACAGATTAAGGACCATCTGATTACAATCCCATTGCCCAAAGATGGTGATTTGAAGAGAGAAGACCAAATGAGCGAGACAAATGAAAAGAAGTCTGCTGGAAACCTGGTGTTTAAAATAGCCTGAACTGCTCTTGCTAGCAATTGTACAAATTGCATTTCGACCTCAACAATGACAAGCCCATTTGTTTCAGAGACTGTTAAACAGGATGAAGACAGATTCAATGGGATTTAAAGTATGTGATGGCAAAGCACCCTGAAACCAGCTCACTAGGCCAATATTTATTGCACTTCTGCTACAACAATGCCTTAGTACAGCCTTTTAATGTTACTTTTCTTTAACTTTAAACCCTGCAGGCAAGTGGAAGACATCTATTCCTCATTGTAAAGTCAATGAGAGATTCAAATTCTGCAAATAATTCTTATTTTGCTCTATATTCATGCCAAGAGTGACTCTTGTGGCTGAATTTTGATAGAAAAAGGTCTTTGAGGCTACCTTGTAAACATGCAGTTCTATCTGCTCCCTTCTCTTTCCTCTCTTTCTTTCACTCACTGTAAAATGGGGAGCAATTAAGCCCGTTGCTATATTTGGTGCATATAAACTTCACAAGTTGATGGCATAATGATTTTAATAACTACTTTTAACGTAACATGGTGACAAGTTGACACCTGAGGTTTGTGTCCTGCAATTTTATTTTTCTAGCATTCCATTGTTATGCTGGAGGAATAGAAATATGCTCCTGAATGCATTTAAAAGTCTTTCCTGCTTATTTTTTATCTTATAATTCTGTCATTTTAGTCCAAAGTTTACAGGTGCTCAGGGCACGAAAAATCTTTATTTTGGACAAGACATCTACCTAGAATGTGTCCTCCAATTCATCCCTATTCACCCAGTGTAAATCTTTGGACAAAGATAGCTCACCATGAGCTCTGTACATTACTAGAGAATGGTAATAAATCAATTAGTGGCATTTATTGAGCACTTCCTGTGTGCACAGCACTGTATTAGCTTTACTAGCTAACTAGCTTTTCTAGCTTTACTTCTATTTATTCTGATGACACCTGTCCACCTGTTTTGTTTTGTTGTCTGTCCCCCACTTCTAGACTGTGAGCCCGTTGTTGGGTAGGGACTGTCTCTATATGTTGCCAACTTGTACTTCCCAAGAGCTTAGTACAGTGCTCTGCACACAGCAAGTGCTCAATAAATACAATTGAATGAATGAATGAATGTACTAAGTGATTGGGAGAGTAAAATACAACGGAGTTGGTCGACATATTCTCTGTTCTTAAGTAACTCTAAGTCTACAAGGGAAGACAGATATTAATATGAATACACAAATTATGTGCATGAAAATAAGTTCTGTGGGGCTGAGACTGCCCATACCCCATTTAGATCATAGCAACAAAGCCCAATATTTTGTTTGAGATTGAAATGGCAGTATGAGACACCCTCCAAACATCGGGAGGACTGTTTCAATTTTCTGACACTTACAGAAATCTTTAGCAGTAGATAGGGATGACTCCGAAACAATTTGCTACCTGTCCTCAATTTTCTCCAGGCACCATACATTACAAGTGATCAAAGAAACCTCATAGCCTGGTGAGGAGCAGAATAGCCTAGTGGAAAGAGTATGAGCCTGGGAATCTTAGAATTTTGGTTCCAATCCTGGTTCTGCTACTTATTCATTCGATGGTATTTATTGAGCGCTTACTGTGTGCAAAGCACTGTACTAAGCATTTTCCTGCTGTGTGACCTTGAGAAAGTCACATAACCACTGAGGACCTGGGTTTTAATAATTCCAGCTGTGCCATTTACCTGTTGGGTGGCCCTGGGCAAGTCACTCAACTTCTCTATGCTTCAGTTCTCTCGTCAGTAAAATGGGCATTGAGATGATGAATCCCACATAGGAAATGGACTGTGTCCAACCTTATTATCAAGTACCTAAGCCAGCATTTAGAATAGTACTCGATATACAGGAGGCACGTAAGACCATAAAAAACCGTAAACTCGTTGTGAGCAGCGAATGTGTCTGTTTTATTGTTACATTATACTCTCCCAAGTGCTTAGTACAGTGCTGTGCACACGGTAAGCACTCAATGAATACTACTGACTGACTCGTGACAATCCACCACTCTCCACTTCTTCAAAACCTTATTTAAGATCCCATCTCCTCCAAGAGCTCTTCTTCTCATTCCCACTACTTGTTCTCATGACAATCCACCACTCTCCACATCTTTAAAACCTTATTTAAGATCCCATCTCCTCCAAGAGCTCTTCTTCTCATTTCCACTACTCATTCTCCCTTCTGCATCACTTAAGCACTTAGATCTGTGCATTTTAAGCACTTCATATCCACCCCACATTAGGTCCCACAGCATTTATGTACATATCCGTATTTTATATTAATGTCTGTCTCCCCCTCTAGACTGTAAGCTCCTGTGGGCAGGGACTGTGTCTACTATGTTGTATTTTTCTCTCCTAAGCAGTTCTCTGCACACAGCATTCTTTAAATACTATCAATCGATTGATAGGTTTCCCAACTTAATCTACAGTAAAATGGAACTGACAAAATATTTTACCAAATGCCTTTTGCTGAATTGAAAAAGCAAGATTTAAACATGTCAAGTTATATGTGTTCCGAGTACAAATGAGGATACCCAAAGCAACATGGTCGAATTTCTGACTAACCTCTACTCATAGCACTTGGTTAAATTAATTTCACTAAAGGGCCCTTAAGTTAATTGCAGTGTACTCAGATTTACACAGCATCTTCTCATTTTAAAATAAATTGGCTTTCTTTGTTACTGTGGATTGAGTTAGTATGTTCTAGTGGGAAATGCAGAGTTGGCAGCGCAGAGCTCCTGAGTTCTGACCCAACTCTGCCACCGGCAAGCAACATCAATTCAGCTTTTTGATTTTTTGGTTTCCTCCTGTGAAAATGGGGAAATAATGATTCCTGACCAGAAAAATGTCAATTGTTGCAGGAGGAAAAAACAAATATCCCCATGGTTAGCCCCACACTCCGGGAAAGAGAGAACCGTTTGAGTCCCATTAGCAATGAGAAGCATTGTGACTTTATAATAATAATGGTAAGTGCTGGGGAAGATACGAAAGGCCCACAGTCAATCAATCAGTCATTTATTGAGTGCTTACTGTGTGCAGAACACTATACTAAGCACTTGGGAGAGTGTAATATGACAGAGTTGGTAGGCATGTTTCCTATTCACAATGAGTTTACAGTCTAATAGAAGGACTCCAAGTCTGAGAGTAATAATAATAATAGTAATGGCATTTATTAAGCACTTACTAAGAGCAAAGCACTGGTCTAAGCGCCAGGGAGGTTACAAGGTGATCAGGTTGTCCCACGGGGAGCTCACAGTCTTAATCCCCATTTTACAGATGAAGGAACTGAGGCCCACAGAAGTGAAGTGACTTGCCCAAAGTCACACAGCTGACAACTGGTGGAGCTGGGATTTGAACACATGACCTCTGACTCCAAAGCCTGGGCTCTTTCCACTGAGCCATGCTGCTTCTTTAGAGTAATAATAATAATAATAATGGTATTTGTTACTATGTGCAAAGCACTGTTCTAAGTGCTGGGGAGGTTACAAGGTGATCAGGTTGTCCCACGGGGGGCTCACAGCTTTAAGCCCCATTTTACAGATGAGGTAACTGAGGCACAGAGAGGCTAAGTGACTTGCCCAAAGTCACACAGTTGACAGTTGGCGGAGCCGGAATGTGAACCCATGACCTCTGACTCCAAAGCTCGGGCTCTTTCCACTGAGCCATGCTGCTTCTTTAGAGTAGGGATTCTAATCCCATCTCTGCCATTTGCATGCTGTGGGGCCTTAGGCAAGTTACTTACAGTTGTTGTGCCTCAGTTTCCTAGCCCACAAATGGGGATCCAATCCCTGTTCCCCTTCCCCTTTAGAGAATGAGCCCCACATGGGACAGGGCCTGTTTCCGATATGTTTATCTTTCATGTTTGCTAAACGGAATGCTTGGCAGTAGGAATAGTAAGAATAATGGCACAAGGTATGTGCTTAACAAATGCCATTATTACTATTATTATTACTATTATTATTCCTAATAGTAGGAGTATTAGGCTATTGCAAATTCCTGAAGCATCCAAGCCCCTGGTATTTTTTTAAAGGCATTTGTTAAGCACTTACTATGTGCCAAGCCCTGTACTAAACCCTGGGGTAGATTCAAGATAATCGGGTTGGTCACGGTCCCTATCTCACATAGGACCCAGTCTTAATCCTTATTGTACAGATGAGGAAACTGAGGCACAGAGAAGTTAAGTGACCTGCCCAAGATCACACAGCAGATGAGCGGTGGTTTGGGAATCAGAACCCAGGTCTTCTGAGTCCCTGTCCCGTACTCTTTCCAAAAAACCACACTGCTTCTCCATGTAAGATCACTGTTCCTCCTATTTCCTCCTCCTTTTAGACTGTGAGCCCACTGTTGGATAGGGACTGTCTCTATATGTTGCCAATTTGTACTTCCCAAGCGCTTAGTACAGTGCTCTGCACACAGTAAGTGCTCAATAAATACGATTGATTGATTGATTGATTGATTTCAAAACAAATGGGTAGAGAGGCAGCATGGCTTAATGGAAAGAGCCTGGGCTTGGGAGTCAGAGGTCATGGGTTCGAATCCCTGCTCCGCCACTTGTCAGCTGTGTGACCTTGGGCAAGCCACTTAACTTCTCTGGGCCTCAGTTCCCTCATCTGTTATAATAATAATAATAATAATGATGGCATTTATTAAGCACTTACTATGTGCAAAGCACTGTTCTAAGCACTGGGGCGGTTACAAGGTGATCAGCTTGTCCCACGGGGGGGCTCACAGTCTTAATCCCCATTTTACAGATGAGGTAACTGAGGCACAGAGAAGTTAAGTGACTTGCCCAAAGTCACACAGCTGACAATCGACAGAGCCGGGATTTGAACCCCTGACCTCTGACACCAAAGCCCAGGCTCTTTCCACTGAGCCACTGTGAGCCCCACGTGCTTGTATCCCCCAAGTGCTTAGAATAGTGCTTTGCACATAGTGAGCATTTAACAAATACCATCATTATTATTATTATTATTATTATTATTAGGGAGCAGGGCCCAGCATAGATGGAGTGGTTGGGTTCTGGCCCACCGCCTGTCCCTCCCCCATCTCCACTCCCCAACCTCTGGCAATGGGACAGTTTGCACCCTTCATAGGACTTGAGTAATAACATGTTGCTTTTAAGTATCCTCAGAAATCATGGTCTAGTGGATCAAGCATGGGCCTACGAAATAGGAGACCTGGGTTCGAAACCCAGCTCCACTTCTCTGCTGGGTGGCCTTGGGTGAGTCATTTAACATCTCCTTGCTTTGGTTTTTCTCACCTGCAAAAATGGGGATTCACCACTTGTTCTCACCGCAGACTTACGTTGGGAGTTCCCTGTGGGCTGCACGCAGGTTGCTTATCTTAGTACAATGTTCTGCACAGTGTAAGTGCACAAGAAATACTATCATCATCATCAATCGTATTTATTGAGCGCTTACTGTGTGCAGAGCACTGTACTAAGCGCTTGGGAAATACAAGTTGGCAACATATAGAGACAGTCCCTACCCAACAGTGGGCTCACAGTCTAAAAGGGGGAGACAGAGAACAAAACCAAACATACTAACAAAATAAAATAAATAGAATAGATATGTACAAGTAAAATAAATAAATAGAGTAATAAATATGTACAAACATATATACATATATACAAGTGCTGTGGGGAAGGGAAGGAGGTAAAATACTAGTGACTGGTTGATACATTTTATCTATCCCAGTGTGAAGTACAGTTCTTGGCACATTCTAAATGTTTAACATGTACCACTACTGTTATTATCAGTTATTATTAGCAGCAGTAGATTTATCTATCTGGGCCTTTACTTCATTCAATCATATTTATTGAACACTTACCGTGTGCAGAGCACTGTACTAAGTGCTTGGGAAATACAAGTTGGCAACATATAGAGACGGTCCCTACCCAACAACGGGCTCACAGTCCAGAAGGAGGAGACGGACAACAAAACAAAACATGTAGACTTCACGTACAGAACTCTGTGAAAATGTTCCATTACTACAAAGACCCCCCCAACAGGGTCATCTCTAAGAAAATTGGGGAGAAAGCCAACTTCCTTCTGGATTGGCTACTAAAGACTTTCATTAGTGTTGCACTAAACTCAGAATGCCACTGAAAACCATAGTCTAGAATAGTTGACATAGTGAGACAGATGTCAGGAAAGTTCAAGAAGGAGAAAAAATATCTGGTTATTAACTTTCCCTCTCTAGCCTGTGAGCTCCATGAAGGCAGGGATATTGCCTATATTGCACAGTTCTCTTCCAAGTGCTTAGTACTGTCCACTGCTGTACTTTCTGACTTGTCTCATAGACAATCTTTCTCTTACTGTCTTGATGACTGAATTTTGAATTGAGGTCAGCTCCTCTTCACTTGTTCTGTGGCTTGAGGAGAAAAGCTTGGGAAGATAGGCTTCATTTTTATTCTGGTCCATGCTAACAATCAGTCGGTGGTATTTATTGAGCATTTATTATGTGAAGAGCACTGTACTAAGCACTTGGGATACTACAACAGAATTAGCAGATGCATTCCCTGCCCATAATGAGCTTACATTCTAGAATAAATAATTTACAATATTTGATTTAAAGATATGTACATAAATGCCGTGGGATTAGGGGTGGAGTGACATCAGATGTTCAAGGATTGAAGTGCATAGATGATGCAAGAAGGGAGAGTGAGTCAGAGATAATAATAATGATGGTATTTGCTAAGCACTTAATATGTGCCCAGCTCTGTTCTAAGCACTGGGGTAGATACAAGGAGGACTTAATCATGGAAGGCCTCTTGGAGGAGATGTTACCTTAACAATGCTTTGAAAGTGGAGAGAGTGGTGGTCTGGTATATATGGAGGTGGAGGGAATTCCAGGCTTTTCAGGTGGGAAAGGAGTCAGGGGTGGGATAGATGCGATGGGGGCACAGTGAGTAAGCTGAAACTAGAGGAGTGGAGTGTGTGGGTCGGGCTATAATAGGAGATTAGTAAGGCGAGGTAGGATGGGGTGAGGTAATTGAGTGCTTTTAATAATAATAATAATAATAATAATAATAATAATAATAATAATGACATTTATTAAGCGCTTACTATGTGCAAAGCACTGTTCTAAGTGCTGGGGAGTTTACAAGGTGATCAGGTTGGCCCACATGGGGCTCACAGTCTTAATCCCCACCTTCAGATGAGGTAACTGAGGCACAGAGAAGTTGTGACTTGCCCAAAGTCACACAGCTGACAAGTGGCAGAGCCGAGATTTGAACTGATGACCTCTGACTCCAAAGTCCGGGCTCTTTCCACTGAGCCACGCTCCAAGAATTAGTAGTTTCTGTTGGATACAAAGCTGGATGGACAACCACTGGACACTTCTTGAGGAGTGGACAGACATGTGAGCCCATTGTTGGGTAGGAACTGTCTCTATTTGTTGCTCAATTGTACTTTCCAAGTGCTCAATACAGTTCTCTGCACACAGTAAGTGCTCAACAAATACGATTGAATGAATGAATTAATTAATGAAAATGTTTGCAGGGCACTACTGCTTCAGACATTTCAGCAGGGACTAAGTCTTAGTCTCATGCCTGGCAGACAATTGGATCACCCTCCCAAACTCCGGGAACACCTGTACTCTACAATTACCTTTCCCACCCAGAATGCTTGCTTGTTATTCCAGTTAAGGGAATTGTTTTTGATCCTCAACTCTCAATCTTATTGTGTTTTGAGCCCGTTGGCTCCTCAGTCCATGAGGTTGTCCACTGCTGATACATCCTTTGCTTAGGAACAGCAACTCTTCCCCACGACATCTGCTTTCCAGGCTGGCCCATCTGCAGCAATAGTCTCCCAGCTGACAGTTGCCATGGACAGGTCTGTATAGTGTGGGCTTTTGAATAAACTGCTCTTTTTCCTATTTTTATAGGGGTCTGATTCATGCAGAGGATTAAGACCTAAATTGCACAGACTTCGCAAGGCAAGGATGTGCTTAAATATGACACCAGTCACCGCATTTGGCTCAATTTGTGAAAATTTGGAGTATCTCCTGGGAGGGTTGTTGATGAGACCTTTGCCTTCCATGGTAACTTCCCCATTTGGATAATCTGAATAATTTTTATAGCTATTCATAAATGCCCTTACGCATGTGACTTTCCCAGTGGATGTTCATGAATATTAGGTAATTTTTTTTGAATTCCCAAAATACGTATTTATAGTTATAAGAACTTCGGAAGAGCTGTTTGGGGCTGTAGAGGAAATTATACCCATTAAAATACCTGTAATTATATATTTACATAATTACTTGCAACAGTAAAGGGACTCACTATAGAATAGAGATTAAATCACAATCTGAAATTTTGGTTTCCACCAAATATGAAAAATAAAGTTGAAAAATCAGTAAATTATATATTAAAAATAGAATTATGCTTTCATATTTTGCACTATTTTAGATAGCTTTCTTACAGAGACAAGACTTTAGAATCTAGAGTAATAAGCAGGAATAAAACAAACCCTTCTTTTACACTTTGGTGCTGTTTCTTTTCTAAATAATGGTCGGTCAATCTAACCTCACAGAAACCCCACTTTCTTTTCCCCAGCTCCCTCTCCCTTCTGGGTCATTTATGCATTTGGATCTGTGGCAATTAACCCCAAATGCAACCCCACAGCACTAATGAACATAGCTTTAAATTATATATTATAAATTATTTATTCATATTAATGACTGTTTACCCCTCTTGACTACAAGCTCGTTACCAGTCAATCAATCATTTCTTGAATGCTTACTGTGTGGCGAGCAGTTAACTGAGCTTTTGGGAGAGTACAATATAACAATTTTTTTTTAATGATATTTAAGCACTCAGTATGTGCCAGGCACTGTACTAAGCACTGGAGTAGATAGTCAGGATGGACACAGTCCATGTCCCACACTGGGCTCATGGTCCTAATTCCCATTTTACAGATGAGGTAACTGAGACCCAGAGAAGTGAAGTGACTAGCCCAAGGTCACACAGTAGGTAAATGGCAGATCTGGGATTTGAACCTAGGACCTTCTGACTCCTGGGCTCATGCTCTATCCATTAGGCCATGCTACCTTTCTATGTTTCTGCTAATTCCGTTATATCTTAGTCTCCCAAGTGCTTAGACTGTGAGCCCACTGTTGGGTAGGGACTGTCTCTATATGTTGCCAACTTGTACTTCCCAAGCGCTTAGTACAGTGCTCTGCACACAGTAAGCGCTCAATAAATACGATTGATTGATTAGTACAGTGCTCTGCACATAGTAGGGTCTCAATAAATACCATTCATTGATTGACTAATTTATCCATTGGGCCATGCTCCTTCCTACTTTCACTTCATTCATTCAATCATGTTTATTGAGTGCTTACTATATGCAAAGTACTGTACTAAGCACTTGGAAAAGTACATTACAACAATAAACAGTGACATTTCCTGTCCAAAATGAGTTTACAGTCTGGGGGGTGGCGGGGGGCGGGGGTAGAGACAGACATCGATATAAATAAAATTACAGACATGCACATAGTGCTTTGGGGCTGGGCTGGGACAGGGGGATAGCAAAGGAGCAAGTCAGGGTGACACAGAAGTGAGTGGGAGATGAGGAAAAGTGGGGCTTAACCTGGGAAGGCCTCTTGGAGGAGATGTGCCTTCAGTAAAGTTTTGAAATCGGAGAGAGTGGTTCTCTGTTGGATTAGAGGAGGGAGGGCATTCCAGGCCAGAGGCAAGATGAGGACTAGAGGTGGCGAGACCGGTGAGATTGAGGCACAGTAAGATGGTTAGTCCAGAGGAGCGAAGTTTGTGGGCTGGGATGGAGAAGGAGAGAAGCAAGGTGCACTAGAGAAGCAAAAACAGGTTCAGGGATCACAATTACACCTAATCAATAACAGGCACAGGTTGTTGAAAAGACTGTCTGTCAGACACTGATCCGATCAGGCATTGGCAGCACCGATTAAGATCTCTCTCAACATCTTCAGCTTCAAATGGGGAAGGACACTTAAAGACGGTCGGAGAGATGGGAGATAGCTATACAGCTCGACAGAGGCATATCAATTCACTCTGAATTTTCAGTCTCATTCTTGCCAACGAAAACCAACTTGCCCCTATGTCAAAAGCGCTATTACCCTTTCTTATGTGGAATAGGAGAAGGATAAGGCTTTCAATAACCTTCTCTTGGTTCAAATAATAGGATTCCTAGTCTTATATTTATCAAATCTTCAAAAATCTTCAAACTGTCCATGAGGGTTAGCCCCTAAGGGCAAGAATATTTATTTTATTCAGTCTGGGTCCCAACAGACTGAAAATATTTAGGTTGAGGAACGGTGTTGTGATTGTAATGTCGGCACATAGATGACAAGTCTCAGAAATTACTGGCCCCAGCTCTAAATTCTCAGACAAATATGCAGCTGACCAGTTTGATGTTTAGTAAATGCAGCAATAAACTAAACTAACCCTTACTACTTACCAGAAAATGCTGCTCCCATTACAGATGAGGAGTTAAGGTGACTATTTCTGCTTACTTTATACAGGTCAGGAGCAGAGGTGTCAAACAGAAACTCCTTGCCATCAGCTTTATGACACTCAATCAGGTAATCTCATTTCACTCCCACTACAACCCAGCCCTTCATACTTTACTCTTCTACCACCAAACGAATCACTGATTTGTCTCTGCCCCTTCCTGAAATAATAATAATAATAACAGTGCAAAGCACTGTTCTAAGCGTTGGGGAGGATACAAGGTGATCAGGTTGTCCCACGGGGGGCCCACAGTCTTCACCCCCAATTTACAGATGAGGTAACTGAGGCACAGAGAAGTTAAGTGACTTGCCGAAAGTCACACTGCTGACAATTGGTGGAGCCGGGATTTGAACCCATGACCTCTGACTCCAAATCTCGTGCTCTTTCCACTGAGCCATGCTGCTTTCTAACCAACACATCACTAATTGCCACATTTTCAAAGTCCTACTGAAAAATCATATATCTTCCAAGAAGCCTTCCCTGATGGCATGGCTTAGTGGAAAGAGCATGGGCTTGGGAGTTAGAGGACGTGAGCTCTAATCCCGCTCTGCCACTTTTCTGCTGTGTGACCTTGGGGAAGTCACTTAACTTCTCTGTGCCTCTGTTACCTTATCTGTAAAATGGGGATTAAAAGTGTGAGCCCCACATGGGACAACCTGTTTAGCCTTTATCAACCCCAGTTAATAATAATTATAATGATGGCATTTATTAAATACTTACTATGTGCAAAGCACTGTTCTAAGCACTGGGGAGGTTACAAGGTGATCAGGTTGTCCCACAGGGGGCTCACAGTCTTAATCCCCATTTTCCAGATGAGGTAACTGAGGTCAAGAAAAGTTAAGTGACTTGCCCAAAGTCACACAGCTGAGAAGTGGTGGAAACCTGGAATTTGAACCCATGACCTCTGATTCCAAAGCCCGGGCTCTTTCCACTGAGTCACGCTGCTTCTCTAAGACCATTCATAGACCATTGCTTGGCACATAGCAAGCACTCGACAAATACTACAATAATTATTATTATTATCATTATTCCCCTTCCTTTCTGTGTCATTTATGCATTTAAGTCTGCACCCCAAAATCATTTTGGTGTTCATCCAGCCTCCACCTTCCTATATTCTGCTGCTTCCCCTAGTTGTAATTTATTTTCACTTGGGTCACACCCATTAGATTGTAAACTCTGTGTATTCTCCCAAGTGTTTAGTACAGAGCTCTGCCCAATGAATGTACTGATTGACTGACTGCAGTGCCCTTCATTGACGTGTACCAGAGTGAAAGGTTGCTTCACCCGTAACAGTCGTAGTAGTGATGGTATTAAGGGCTTACTGTGTGCAAGGCACTGGAAAAGTAATATATGGATGAGGAATATTCAACCTCCAAGAGGCTTCCAATAAAAGAGACTTGAGTGTGTCATTAAGTAAGAGATCCCACTTACATTCCTAAGTCACAATGGTCTCTCTGTTTTCTGATAGGTAGCACATAGAAAAAATAATTATACAGTGAAAATCTTAACTGAAAAGTCCTATAATCTCAGAATTTTTATGCAATGCCACTTAAGGAGCAGATAATTTGATTTAATTTACTTTAAATTTATTTAAAGCAAAGAAATAACTTGCTAATCCATACAGAACCATTTACTGGGAAATCTGAGGTTATTAAAGAGCAGGTGGGTTTGAAACTACTAAGCCAAATGAAATGTATTACCCAGGAGCAAGGATCTTGGGGTAATTACAGCTGTCAGTGGTAGTTTGCGCATTTTCCTACCTGTTCCTTAGCATGGAATGCTATTTTAATTCCAGCTGGATTAGTGCATTACTCCTCAGTGACGTGATTTGTCAGAAATCATTCAATCAATTCAAATGGGGGTGAAGACTGTGAGCCCCATGTGGGACAACCTGATTACCTTGTATCCCCCCCAGTGCTTAGAACAGTGCTTGGCACATAGTAAGCGCTTAAATGCCATCATCATCATCATCATCCATCAATCAATGGTATTTATTGATTAATCACAGTGTGTATATCACTAAGTGCTTGGAAGAATACACTACATTAGAGTTAGTAGACAAATTCCCTGCCAATAAGGGCTTACAGAAAAACAGTTTGGTAGGTATTTGTTTTTCATCCTATAAAATACTGTTCCTAGAGGTAATGCATTTAGGACTATTGCCTCAGCTTAACCCATGGCATGTGAGCACAGAGATGGAAATAGTGTTTGCTCTATTGGTTGAATTTCTCTTGAATTAAGAAATATTGCAGATCGATTATCATCAAAGTACCTGAAAGGCAGGATGCTCTTTTCTATTTCATAAAAGGATAAAATGGGAGCAACATCAAAACATTGAAAAACAGAAGGGGTGACTTTGGCATGCAAGGATCAAGAAGATGAGAATAATGAAATCACCTAACAATCCTCTCTTTGATGAAGCCCTCTTTCTGCAGCAGAATAGGAAACACAAGCAGTATTCAGATTTCCTTATAGTCTAGGCTTTTGCTCCTTAAAGTTTGGTTTAATAACTGGAATTCCCATGAATCTTGTTTTCAATCTCACTGCAAATGCTTTCAGTACTACAGGTGATATAAAGTGGGAATTTGTTATTATTTCTCAGTACAACAGATTCCACTATCACATTAGCAAGAAAATGTGCATTTCTCTATACTATAACTCTATTCTTTGAGAATAGAGGATAATAGGAAAACCAAACAGCTGTAGAATGGTGAGCTGAAGTGGTGCTAGTGAAACCTAGAGGGACAGAGGAATCACTTTAGGGATGCACTAAAGAGCAGCCTCAGACAATATGGAATCCCAGCTGAAAGATGGGGGAATCTGTGGCCGACAGGCTATATTGTTGCATCGCAGCCAACAAAAGAACCTCATTTTGAGCAGTAGCTCCGTGTGGATCACGAGTCAAAGATGGAAAACAAAAGCAGTTTCAGGTACGGAGAGCTAAAGCCATGTCAGTTTAGCAAGGAAAATTCTGATCGTCTCTGTACATGCGAGAGTGTGTGTGTTTGTGTGCGCAGATGTGTGTCTGACATTGTTGACATCATTTCTGAATGCAGAGAGCAGTATATTGACATATAGCTGTCCATCATATCCAGTGACTTATCCCAGATAATCTTAATCCATTTTAAGGCACAAATCTACACTGTTAACTCTGCCCTCTACGTCAAACTAAACACCACCAATCCCATCCCTGGATCACGGCCAGAGTACACTTCGTCTCTTCCTCCGCTTGCACCTCAGAATGCTGTTGGCAGAAATCCAATTACCAGGCTAACTTTGGACATTTCAAATTCACCTTGGATTGTTATTATTCTGTCCTCTCCTGCTCAGGAGTAAGAATAAATAATTGTGATATTTGTTAAAACCTTATTATGCGCCAAGCACTGGAACAATTGCTATCAGATAAGACACAATCCCTATTGCACAAGAGGATCACAGTCTAAAGAGGAGGAATCAAAATATTCAATCCCTATTTTGTAATAATAATGATATTATTTGTTATTTAAGTGCTTACTATGCCAAGCACTGTTCTCCCCTTCTCATCTCCTCTTATTCATCAAAGTGTTATCTTCCCCACTGCCTCAGCAGATACCTGCTTCCTCCTGTCACGGACCCTGTGGAGTGGAGCCGAGACTACTGGGTTACTTTGAGATCTGCAGGGCTTCAAACAGTCAGAGGGAGACAGATGGGGACACAAGCCAGTAAATTTTTTAACCAAGGCTTTGTTTATTAAAACACAAGTGTCCAGGAATTTAGCTCCCCAGTGCTAGCTAGCTGTCAGTTACTTTCATGATCAGGAGTTGTGCATCCTGAAGGCCCCATGACCCTTGAGGTTCAATAGATATCATGGCATGGGCATTCCCTTAATCTTGGATTGCAAGGTAATCAGGTTGTCTCATGTGGGGCTCACAGTCTTAATTCCCATTATATATATATATATATATATATATATATAATATTATATAGATATATATACATATAGATTATATAGATAAGTAAACTGAGGCACAGAGAGGTTAAGTGACTTAACCAAAGTCACACAGATGACAAGTGGTGGGGCTAGGATTAGAACTCACAACCTCTGACTCCTAAGCCCGTGTTCTTTCCACTAAACTACACTGCTTCTAAAGACGTGGACACTGAGGCACAAAGAAGTTGTGATTTGCTCAAGGGCTGTTCTCCCAAATCTTAGTCCAGTCAACTTTCCACTTGGCCACACTACTCCTCAGTCAATTAATCAATAGGGTATATTGAACACTTACTTTATGCAGAGCACTGAATGAAGCGTTTGGGAGAATAACAATATAACAGCATCGCTAAACACAATTCCTTCCCTTCAAGCAGCTTACTTTTCCCTCATTTACTTCAGTGTTCATTGGCCCCACTATTACAGGCTTTTAACTCCCTCCTGAGATCCCCATCCACCAATCAGTAGTATTTACTGAGCTCCAACTATGTGAAGAGCACTTTACTGAGCAATATGGGAGGTACAATAGAATGAATAAACATGATTCCTGCCCAAAGGGGCTTACAATCTAGCAGTTAACATGGACTCAAAGAGAAATTGGTAAAAATCTTTGCTTGGTGCATATCTCTCTCAAACACCACTCCCCTCCACATCAAGTAGAAACTTCTGGCAATTGGAAGAGAAATTGGTAAAAATCTTTGCTTGGTGCATATCTCCCCATTTCTCAAACACCACTCCCCTCCACATCAAGTAGAAACTTCTGGGAATTGGTTATAAGTCCTTCAATCACCTCTCTCTCTCATACCTATCCACTCTCTTCTCCCACAACACCCTAGTTCCCACAGTTCACTCATCTTCAGCCATCCTATTCACTGTGCTTCATTCTTATACCTTCTTTCACTGATCTCGTTCAAACCCTTCTCTTTCTTGAAACAACCTTCCTTCCCCCATCCCCCTGCCACCACATCCACTGTTTTCCCTATCTTCAAAGCCCATCTGAAATGACATCTCTAGAAGCCCTTCCCTGATTGTTCTCCTCTCCTTATAATGCCCTTCGACACTTGCATGTTAAAACTGATCTGGGCATCAGAGTGAAGTATGGCCCGGAGACAAGTGAGACTAAAGGAGAGGAAGAACTGGTGAAAAAGACTCAAAATTGACCAGGGAGGTAAGAGGAGAACCAAGAAAGAACTGTGTCTGAAAAACACAACATTGCGTTTCAGGGAACTCACGCCTGATGGATACACTTGCGTCAAAGTAGCAAGCAGTGTCTTCAGGAGTGGGATGGGAGAGTGGGAGGTGAGGCCACTGGGGTTTTCAGGAGGAAATTAAAGGTCTGGAATAATTTGTGGGGGTAAAGGGCACGGGAATCAGTGAGGGAGAAAAGTAACGCGGTTCAGTGGAAAAGAGGACAAAGCTAAAGAAGATGAGAATGAATTTGAAATGGATCAAGTCAGCCTGGTGTCGTTGGTTCTTCCTCTGTCTCCCAACCTCTAAGTGGGTACGACAATCAATCAATCAATAGTACTAATTGAACACATACTCTGTGAAAGCACTATTCTAAATGCTGGGAGTCAGAAGGAGATGGGTTCTATTCCTGTATCGATCACTTGTCTTTTGTTTGATCTTGGGCAAGTCACTTTACTTCTTTGTGCTTCAGTTACTGCATTTATAAAATGGGGATTAAGATTGTGAGCCCCATGCACGACAGGAACTGTGTCTAACCTGACAACTTTGTATCTATCCCAGCGGTTAGTACAGTGCTTGGCCTATAGTAAGTGCTTAACAAATATCATAAAAAAAATTCCAGCAGAGTTGGTAGACATGTTCCCTGCCCACTAGGAGCTAACAGTCTTCAGGTTCTGTTTTGGTCCTCCTTCTTTCCTAAATTTCATTCACTCCCATGAGGAGCTTATAATGATAATAATGGCATTTGGTAAGCACTCACTACATGCCAAGCACTATATTATGTGCTGGGGTGCATACAAGCAAAATAGGTTGGACACCGTCCCTATCTATTAAGAACTATTAAGGACTATCTAAGCTATTAAGACATGGAGTCTTAATCCCCATTTTTTACAGATGAGGTAACTGAGGCACTGAGGAGTGAAGTAACTTACCCAAGGTCACACAGCAGACAAGTGGAAGAGCCAGGATTAGAATCCAGGTCCTGCCAACTCCCAGGCCCATGCTCTTATCCACTAGGCCACACTGCACTGCCCATTTTCTACCTGGTGAAAGTTCGGTCCGATAGATAGCATCTGCCAAACCTGAGAACTGAGTCAAGCATATTTGCAGGGATTGAGCACTTGGTATTTGCATTTCATTCTCTGCTGGGATTTTCCAGACCCTCTGCTGGCCACCACCTCCTCAGGGCCACCTGTTGACTAATACAGATACGGTTGGGAGGTTCGCATTCTTCCCATAATTTATTTCTGAGGAACAGTGTAAATATAGAGGGTTTGATTTGGGACATTCCCAGCTAGCCCAGAGCCCCCGCCACTGGAGAAAAAATATCTTCAGAGGCAGCCTACAGTCCCAGACTGGAGGCAATGTGGCCCAAGCAGAGATTCAGAGTAGTCAACTCCATGAGGCAACAGACATTTATTCGTAGAAACTCAAGCATTATGTTGCTAAAAAAAGCTTTTAGATCAACGTAAATCCCTCAGTCCAACCCCGGTTTCTCCTTCCCCAACATGAGCCAAATTATAAAATCCATTTCGCAGAATGTCAGGCCAAATGAAGGAAAAGAATTATGGTTGCAGACTAAGCTTTCCACCTTAGATGAAAGGAAGATGGGATGCAATTGCTCCATTTGGCTGGAATTTGACAATTTCACAATTTGGCCGAGAATTTCTCTTTCACAGTTACAAAGTCAAGACTCAAAGTATTCTTCAGTTCCTCAACTACATTCTTTTTCACTCGAAAAGAACACATTACTGCGATTCCTACACAAACGTTTTCAGTAAGCTAAACTATCATCACCTGTTGCAAATCTAACTTACTTTCATGTTTTTTCCTTCCCAGGAGCTCTTGACTTTTTATCGTATTTGGCCTCTATGAATAAAAATTGAAGTGACATGACTTTAGAGAACTAAATGATCCCTAGTTTGGGAGGAAAAGTTCTTACATAATATCTATTTGGGGTTTTTAAATGAACAAACAACTTAAACTCATCATGCACTGAAAATTCAAACATCAAAGTATATCATTCAACCATGCCCCCATTCTCTACTTTCTTCTTTGCTTTTCACTTTTCTCTATTCCCATCTGCCCCATTTGACTTCTCATCACCATAGCCCACTGTTGGGTAGGGACCGTCTCTATATGTTGCCAGCTTGTACTTCCCAAGCGCTTAGTACAGTGCTCTGCACACAGTAAGCACTCAATAAATACGATTGAATGAATGAATGAATAACCTCCTTCATCATTCTAATTTCAATTTTTTTTTCTGTTTCCTGCCCTCCTAAACAGAGGTTAGAAACCAGCCCTCCTCCCCATCCCCCCCAGCATCATATGTAGATATGTTTGCACGGATTTATTACTCTATTTATTCATTTATTTTACTTGGACATATTTATTCCATTTATTTTATTTAGTTAATATGTTTTGTTTTGTTGGCCGTCTCCCCCTTCTAGACCGTGAGCCCGCTCTTGGGTAGGGACCGGCTCTCTATGTTGCCAACTTGGACTTCTCAAGCGCTTAGTATGGTGCTCTGCACACAGTAAGCACTCAATAAATACGATTGAATGAATGAAAAGGTCTGGAAGGGTCATAAAGAAATGAGGGGGAAATGAGGTGTTAGCCACTCACTTTCCCCCGCCTGTCAAACCATGCCAAATAAGACACTAAGGCAACCAGTTGTTGTTGTTAATGGTATTTGTTAAATGCTTACTATAATAATAATAATAATGGCGTTTATTAAGCGCTTACTATGTGCAAAGCACTGTTCTAAGCGCTGGGGAGGTTACAAGGTGATCAGGTTGTCCCACGTGGGGTTCACAGTCTTAATCCTCATTTTACAGATGAGGGAACTGAGGCCCAGAGAAGTTAAGTGACTTGCCCAAAGTCACACGGCTGACAATTGGCAGAGCCGGGATTTGAACCCGTGACCTCTGACTCCAAATCCCGTGCTCTTCCCACTGAGCCACGCTGCTTCTCTGGCTACTATGTGCCAGGCACTAATAAGTGCTGGGGTAGATGCTAGATAAATCACTTTGGGCACAGTCCATACCCATCATGGGGCTTGCAGTCTTAATGCCCATTTGCCAGATTTAGTTACTGAGGCACAGACAAGTGAAGTGACTTGCTCAAAGACACACGACAAGAGGCAGAACTGGGATTGTAATCCAGATCCTTCTCACTCCCAGAACCAAGCTCTAATCACTAGGCCATGATGACGGAAGCCAGGCCAAGTGGAAGGATGCCAGCCGATCGAATCCCACCTATCTCGGATGAAAGTTTCCCGCATGTGAACTCTCACGACCCCAGGACTCAGGCCACCCTCATGGACAACCCCCGGTGCATGCTGGAGAGAACATATACCAGTCAGAAGCTGCCATCTGGGACATGCATGGCACCTAATTGGAAGCTGCCAACCGATTTTGGGTGGGCTGACGGGCACCTATCCAAATGACAACATGGCACACTTTTGTCATCAGTGATGGGAAAAAGAGGAGCTGCCCACTGGGGGCTCGGGGCAGTTGTCGTGGCAACTCTCCAGCTGGCCAGGGACTCGGACATCTGTCTGCTGCAACGGGGATGCCCATGCCATGATATCTAGTGAAACTCAAGGGTCAGGGGGCCTTCAGGATGCACAACCCCTGATCGTAAGAGTAACTGACAGCTAGCTAGCACTGGGGAGCTGAATTCCCGGACACTTGTGTTTTAATAAACAAAGCCTGGGTTAAAAAATGTACTGGCTTGTGTCCCCATCTGAGGCCCTGCAGATCTCAAAGTAACTCACTAGTCTCGGCTCCATCCCACAGGGTCCATGACAGGAGGAAGCGGGCATCTGCTGAGGCAGTGGGGAAGATAACACTTTGACGAACAAGAGGAGATGAGAAGGGGAGGAGATAGGGAAGAAGAAAGATGGGGCATGGAAGGAGGAAGAGAATAGGGAAAGTAGGAAAAAGGGATATGAGACCTGCCTTGACTCGAGAGAGAATTTGTGGATTTAGCAATACGGCCAATTGAGAAGGGCTTAGTACAGTGCCTGGCACATAGTAAGTGCTTAACAAGTACCATAATTATCAAGTATTATTAAGAACACAGGACTAGGAGTAAAGAAGCCTGGGTTCTAATTCTGGCTCCCCCCCTTACCTGGTGTGTGACCTTGGGCAAGTCACTTAATTTCTCTATGCCCCAGTTCCTTCTTCTGTAGAATGAGTATAAGATACTTGTTCTTCTCCATTAGACTGTGAATCTCATGTGGGCAGGGACTTGGGTTTAATATGGTGCACTGCATCTATCCCAGAGCTTAACATCGTGCTTGACAAACAGTGAGTTCTTAAAAAATACCACAACTCCTGTGTCTGTCGACTCATATCAGTGCAGCAGAATTCTAATGGATTTTAAAGATTTATGTGATTTTCTTTATTTCATATATGATCACGAAAAGAGTATGGGATTGGAAGACATAAAACCCAAATTCTAGTTCCAGTTTCGCCACTAGCTCTCAGCATGACCTCAGGCAAGTCATTTAAACATTTCATTCATTCAAGTGCATGTATTGAGCGCTTACTGTGTGCAGAGCGCTGTACTAAGTGCTTGGAAAGTACAATTCGGCAACAGAGACAATCCCTACCCAACCACAGGTTCACAGTCTAGAAATGGGGAGACAGACAAAAAACAAAACAAGGAGACAGGCATCAATAACATCAATATAAATAAATATAATTATAGATATACACACATTAATAAATGGAATAATAAGTGCTCTGCACACAGTAAGAGCTCAATAAATACGATTGAATGAATTTACACAAGTTTTGTGGGGCGGGGAAGGGGGTAGAGCCGAAGGAGGGAGTATGGGTGATGGGGAGGGGAGGAGGAGCAGAGGAAAAGGGGGGCTCAGTCTGGGAAGGCCTCCTGGAGGAGGTGAGCTTTCAGTTGGGCTTTGAAAGGGGGAAGTGTGTTAGTTTGGCAGATGTGAGGAGGGAGGGCGTTCCAGGCCAGAGATAGGACGTGGACCAGGGGTCGACAGAGGGACAGGCGAGAATGAGGCACAGCGAGGAGATTAGCACCAGAGGAGCAGAGTTTGACACCTCAGTTATCTTATCCATGAAATGGGGATGTTGTAGGGACAAAATGGTATACGTGATGTGAAATACTATGAGGGGGAAAAAAAGGATGGTGCAAATTCAAAGCAATAATAACAGCAATAATAATATGTATCTGTAAATACATACATATAATATATATATATGGTATATATATATATATATATATACACCATTATATATATAATGGTAATATATATATATTACCATTGAATGTTGATCATGGCTATATGTGTGTGCAGGTATAAATGCATGTTTTGTTTTGTTGTCCATCTCCCCCTACTAGACTGTGAGCCCGTTGTTGGGGAGGGACCGTCTCTATATGTTGCCGACTTGTACTTTCGAAGTGCTTAGTACAGTGCTCTGCACGTAGTAAGCGCTCAATAAATATGATTGAATGAATGAATGAAAAGACCAATACATGAACAACTTTTCTTTCTACACTATGCATCATTTTCTGCCTACAGCTGTTATTTGTGAAGCCTGACAGCGTTCCCCAAACTCCTTCATATATTCACTGCCTACTGGCCTCACTACAATTCTAGATATGACCTATGTAACATAGGATCCCTTTTAATGAACTGACCTCTTTTCCAAAGCTTTAAAAGAAAAAGAAAGGCTCGACAGTGACATAATTCCACGAAGCTTTCAATTCATAATTATTAATAAAATTGTCATTACTAAGGAATCCACGTGACACATAATTAAAGTCACCAAATCAAGCGACTAGCTTGAAAGTCTCATCATTTCAGCTTCAGATCCACCGCTATAAAAGGCAACTTGGCATTTTGAATTGAATATATGGTGGGATTTTCAGTCTGGATACTTCACTGAAGTTTATAATTAATGCAACAGGAGAGCTCTAAATATCCCAAAGCCCAGGCCCTATCATATATTATCTTCATATCCCTGCATATCCAAAGAAAAAAGAGCTAGTTTACAAAGCATCAATCTGGAAAAGGATGATCTCTGCGTCATCATACTCTTCCCCTTTCCTTCCCCCTGTCCTCCCTTCTCACAGTGTTCAATTCATCACACAGAATCTTTTCCCACGGAACATCTTTAAAAGCCACATTTCCATCAGCATTCTCCTTTCAAGATTGTCTGAATTTCATTTCATGTGCTTCCCTGAAAACTCGCTCTACTACTTTAATCATTTCTCATCCATCAGGGATAATGAATGCAAATTTCCCCCTCCCCCCAATAAATCAGTTTAAAACTTCCAAGTTTCTGCTTTTAACATTGTCTGACTGAGTAAAATTTGGTTTACAAATGAAGACTGACATCCAAAGAAAGAGATTGCAAAACTGGTAGGAAACCAATTTTATCTTTTAAAAACCTTACTCCTTCTTTTTAATGCTGCTAGGTTGACAGACTGCAAATGCTATGGCTGGGCTATTTACTGTGCCTATTATCCTTTATGCTGCTGCTGTGCTTGAGAAAGTTTCTATAGTAGAAAAAAAGACTTCATCACTTTACTTTCAGACCCTTAAAACTAAGCCTGAAATAAAATCAGCCTACCGGAATAAGCCTACACCAACTTTTAACTTAAGGCTTTTTACTGAAAATGAAGGAGCTAGAGAGAATGAAAAGGCTCTGAGCAAGATCTCAATGCAAATCACAGAAACCCTTTAGTAAGGTTTGAAAGGCCATGAAGGCGAATATAAAGAACAATAAAAGGGGAAATATAATTCATTGCAAAATCAAAACCTCTGATTTGCTTTTTTATTTTGCAACCAAAATTTTCTTTTATCCCCATCATTTGTCATCATCCTGATATTACCTCAAATGGGAATTCCTTTCTTAGGTCTTCGTGGCATCGATGGATGCTTATAATCAATCAGTCAGTGGCATCTACTGAGCGCTTACTGCGTACTGTAATAAGCACTTGAGTGCGTACAATATGACAGAGTTGGTAGACACAATCTCTGACCACAAGGAACTTATATTCTAGGAGAGAGACCTTAATATAAACGATAAAAAAGTAATGTGTGCCTAAGTGCTTTGGGGCTGAAGATATGGAGAGTATCAAGTGCATAAAAGAGGAGGCTGTTGGATTTCTTCTAGGACATCTATATTTGTGAGAGTAGCCTTAAAACTTTGGGTAGCCATGACTGAATATTACTCAACAATGAAAGTTTAGGCAGGCTGAATACACAACTATTGCTCACCTAAGCCTACAACAATATCCTACCAGTCAATCAATAGTGTTTATTGAGCACTATAATGTTTGCTTGGGGAAGTAAAATACAACGTAGTTGGTAGAAACGATTCTTGCCCACAAAGAAGTTATAGTCTAGAGAGGGAGGGAGACATGAAAATAAATTACCGATAGGGAAAATGGGAGAGTATAAGGATACTAGATACTCCTTCTAGACTGTGAGTCCGTTGTTGGGTAGGGACCGTCTGTATATGTTACCGACTTGTACTTCCCAAGAGCTTAGTACAGTGCTCTGCACACAGTAAGTGCTCAATAAATACGATTGAATGAATGAATGAATAAATGCTCATAGATGCTGTGGGACTGGGGTAAGTATCAGTGTGATACTCCATAATTCCCCATATTACAACTCTTTTAGGGGAAGCAGCGTGGCTTAGTGGAAAGAGCACGGGCTTGGGGGTCCGAGGTCGTGGGTTCTAATTCTGTATCCTCTACTTGTCAGCTGTGTGTCTTTGGGTGAGTCACTTAACTTCTCTGCGCCTCAGTTCCCTCATCTGTAAAATGGGGATTAAGAGGTGAGCCCCACGTGAGACAACCTGATAACTTGTATCTATCCCAGTGCTTAGAACAGTGTTTGGCACATAGTGAGCAGTTAAATACAATCATTTTTTTTTCCTCTCTAATGTTGCCCTCTGCACGGAAAATATCTTGTCATTTCCACTAGGTCACAGAGCAGTGTGGCTTAGTGGAAAGGGCACAAACCTGGGTGTCAGAGGACCAAGTTTCTAATCCTGCTCTGCCACCTGCTTATTGTGTGACCTTGGGCAAGTCGCTTAATTTTTCTGTACCTCAGTTCCCTCATCTGTAAAATTAGGATTAAATACTTTTCTCCCTCCTTTGATTGTGAGTCTTATTTGGGACAGGGACTGTGTCCAGCCTGATTAAATTGAGTCTGCCCCGATATTTGGAACAATGTTTGGAACATAGTAAGCACATAATAGTCATAATCATTATCCTAATAATAATGATAATAACAACAATTGTGATATTTAAGTGCTTACTATGTGTCAAGCACTGTGCTACATGCTTGGGTAGATACAAGGTATTCCTGACGGACACGGTCCCTGTCTCAATCAGGGTTCACATTTTAACTAGAAGGGAGAACGGGTATTTCATCTCCATTTTACGGATGAGGAAACTGGAGCACAGAGAAATTAAGTGACTTGCCCAGGGTCAAACAGGAGGCAAGTGGCAGAACCAGAATTTGAACTCAGGGCCTCTGACTCTCAGACCCGTATTCTTTCCACTAGGCCATTCTTCGTCTCTAAAAAATACCTTAATTATTATGGCATTAACGACTGTCATGATTATCATTTATCATGTCCATAGAATGTGGTATTGATACTAGGTTCCTGGATTGGCCTTTATCCCTTTCTCACATGGGGCTCACAATCTTCATTCTTCAATCTTCAAGATCTTCAATCTTCAAGATCTTCAATCTTCACAATCTCCATTTCACAGATGAAGAAACTGAGACCCAGGGAGGATCAACAGCTCGACCGTTGGAACTTTCTAGGCCAGTGGTAGAGCGAGAGTCCAGTAGGTCTCCCTGACTCCCAGTAGTTTTTCTTTTCATTCCCCATGAAAGTTGATGATCACTTGAATCTGGCCCTTTCAAGGTCCAAAGTTCAAATTCCCTGTCAATTCAGTGAAAAGGAGCCAAACTGCAGGAAGGTTCTTGAATTGTTTCTAAATTCACTCAGTGTTCCCAAAGGAATCAGAATATCCCCAAGGCAGAGTGCCTTCTACATTAATGACTTCCGCTTAAGAGACAGCAGCAACTCCGAACTACTAGTGATTAATACTGTTTTCTAAAATCACTCCAACACTCGATGCATGGAAAAAAAAAAGGGCAGGAAAAAAAAAAAATCACATGTTTTCTGGAGTCTGTCGAAAGTACACTGATATTTTTCAATAAAAATTCTAGTTAATTTCACAGCAGGGCTAATTCTCCAAGTTGAACCTTCCATCCGGTAAATAAAGGAAAGCATCCTGGTGGGATAATAACATTTAGCAATCAATTGATTGCATATAGTGGCTGTTGGTTCCAATTTACAGACTCCTTAACTGGATTGCGAGAGGAAAAATAATGATCTTCAAAAGTACGGGTTAAAGAAAACGGAAATATCCCAATTGTCTACTCTGTTCTGATTTGTACTGTTAAAACCTGTCTATTATTTGTAAAAGTCCCAAGGACCAAGTGCTGGTCAAGATGATCATTTTTTAATCTTATGATTCTGATTTGGGTGTCAATCCCTATAGTACAATTATGCAACATATCAAATTATATATTACATCCATGTCTACATTCTGCTCCTTTGTGTATTTTGAGTAATAATAATAATGATGACATGTGTTGGGCACTTACTATGTGCAAAGGACTGTTCTAAGCTCTGGGGAAGATACAAGGTGATCAGATTGTCCCACGTGGGGCTCACAGTCTTAATCCCCATTTTACAGATGAGGTAATTGAGGCACAGAGAAGTTAAGTGACTTGGCCAAAGTCACACAGCTGACAAGAGGCGGAGCCGAAGTTAGAACCCATGACCTCTGACTCCCAAGCCTGTGCTCTTTCTACTGAGCCACGCTGTTTCTCTAGTCTATGTAATCTGTGTAATAGGGAAGCAACGTGGCCTAGTGGATAGAGCCTGGGCCTGGGAGTAGGAAGGATGTGTGTTCCAATCCCAGCTCTGCCAGTTGTGTGGTGTGTGACCTTGGACAAGTCACTGGGCCTCAGTTACCTCACCTGTAAAATGGGGATTAAGGCTGTGAGCCCCATGTGGGACATGGATTGGGTCCGCCCTGATCAGCTTAATAATAATAATAATAATGTTGGAATTTATTAAGCTCTTACTATGTGCAAAGCACTGTTCTAAGCGCTGGGGAGGTTACAAGGTGATCAGGTTGTCCCACAGGGGGCTCACAGTCTTAATCCCCATTTTACAGACGAGGTAACTGAGTCACAGAGAAGTTAAGTGACTTGCCCAAAGTCACACAGCTGACAGTTGGCGGAGCCGGGACTTGGACCCATGACCTCTGACTCCAAAGCCCGTGCTCTTTCTACTGAGCCACACTGCTTCTCTAATCTATGCAATCTGTGTAATAGGGAAGCAACGTGGTCTAGTGGATAGAGCCTGGGCCTTGGAGTAGGAAGGACATGTGTTCCAAACCCAGCTCTGCCAGTTGTGTGGTGTGTGACCTTGGACAAGTCACTGGGCCTCAGTTACCTCACCTGTAAAATGGGGATTGAGGCTGTGAGCCCCGTGTGGGACATGGATTGGGTTCGCCCTGATCAGCTTGCATTTACTCTAGCACTTAGTGCAGTGCCTGGCATCTAGTAAACCCTTAATTATCATGGACTGTAATCTGGTCCCTTATCACTATGAAGTATTAATGAAGCCCTACTAAAGGAGACACCCTCTCAGAATTGCACCTGGAGAGTTTCCAGTCCTCTACCAGTCTTGAATACAGGAGGGAGAGTCAAGTAGAGGCTTACCCATTCCACTCCTAGTCTGGGCAGTGGCTAGCGAGTGGAAGGCAATCTGCTACAAGTCAAAACTCATTCGCACTGGGCAGCAGTGAAGTGGGAAAGAGCCGAGGGCGGAGGCTCAGGTTTACTACACCGAAGGATGCAATGGTAAACCGCTTCCATAATTTTACCAAGAAAACTCTATGGATACACTACCAGAACGATGGCAGGTGGAGGTGGAGCATTCTGGGAGAGTCACATCCGTGGCGTCACGATGGATCGGACCCAACTCGACAGCATAAGACAACAACGAAGGCAGTGGTAAACCACTTCTGTAGTTTTGCCAAGAGAACTCTGTGGATGAGCACTCAATAAATACGATTGAATGAATGGAATCTCTGAACCATAGCGACTCCGTGGACACATCTCTCCCAGAACGATTGCAGATGGAGATGGGGCGTTCTGGGAGAGATGTGTCCACGGAGTCGCTATGGTTCAGAGACTTCATTCATTCAATTGTATTTATTGAGCACTTACTGTGTGCAGAGCACTGTACTAAGCGCTTGGGAAGTACACGTTGGCAACATATAGAGACGGTCCCTACCCAACAGTGGGCTCACAGTCTAGAAGCGGGAGACAGAGAACAAAACATATTAACAAAATAAAATAAATAGAATAAATATGTAGAAATAAAATAGAGTAATAAATGTGTACAAACATATATACAGGTGCTGTGGGGAGGGGAAGGAGGTAAGGCAGGGGGATGGGGAGGGAAGGAGGGGGAGAGGAAGGAGGAGGCTCAGTCTGGGATGACTCAAACAGCATAAGACCACATAAGACCGCCGCTTGTCAGCTGTGTGACTTCGGGCAAGTCACTTAACTTCTCTGTGCCTCAGTTACCTCATCTGTAAAATGGGGATTAAGACTGTGAGCCCCACGTGGGCCAACCTGATCACTTTGTAACCTCCCCAGCGCTTAGAACAGTGCTTTGCACATAGTAAGCGCTTAATAAATGCCACTATTATTATTATTAAGACAAGACCACAGGAGAGTCATTTGAGAAATAAGTCCTGTAACAAAAGTTGCATCAAAATAGCATGTGAATTCAGTTTTTCCATAATGCCTACTTTCACTTTGCAGTGTGGATAGAACAATGTTAGGGGAGTAGGGAGTGACCATCCAATCTCACAGCAGAGTATAAGGCTGGAAGAAGCCGAAGTGATATGCACACACTCTTGTCAAAGTGAGTAGATTGTAGTGCTCTTTGTCCTCAACGCAAGGTGCGGCGGGAACATAACCCCTGAATTATAAGTGGATGGAAGCAGCCTGGCCTAGAGAAAAGGATACTTGACTGGGAGTCAGGGGACCTGGGTTGAATTCCTGGTTCCACCACCTGTCTGCTACGTGACCTTGGCCAAGTCATTTAACTTCTCTTGGAGAAGCAGCGTGGCTCAGTGGAAAGAGCCCGGGCTTTGGAGTCAGAGGTCATGGGTTCAAATCCCTGCTCTGCCAACTGTCAGCTGTGTGACTTTGGGCAAGGCACTTAACTTCTCTGGGCCTCAGTTACCTCATCTGGAAAATGGGGATGAAGACTGTGAGCCCCCCATGGGACAACCTGATCACCTTTGTAACCTCCCCAGTGCTTAGAACAGTGATTTGAACATAGTAAGTGCTTAATAAATGCCATCATTGTTATTACTATTCTCAGTGCTCCAGGTCCCTCAGCATGGTTGGGTGGAAAGAGCATGGGCCTGGGTGTTGGAGGATGTGGGTTGCAATCATGGCTGTGCCACATGTCTGCTGTGTGACCTCAAGCAAGTCACTTAACTTCTCTGTGCCTCAGTTCCCTCATTTGTAAAATGGGGATTAAGACTGTGAGCCCCATGTGGAACAGGGACTGTATCCAACCCGAGTAACTTATGTTCACCCTAGTGCTTAGAACAGTGTTTGGCACATAATAAGCACTTAACTATCACCATAATATTAGAAGCAGTGTTGCCTAGTGGATAGAGCAAGGGCCTGGGACCTGGGTTCTAATCCCAGCTGTGCCACCTGTCTGCTGTGTGTGACTTCTCTGTGCCTCAGTTATCTCATCTGTACTACTACTACTACTACTAATAATAACAATAATGGCATTTATTAAGCGCTTACTATGTGCAAGGAACTGTTCTAAGCACTGGGGGGGATACAAGGTGATCAGGTTGTCCCACGTGGGGCTCACAATCTTCACCCCCATTTTCCAGATGAGGGAACTGAGGCCCAGAGAAGTTAAGTGACTTGCCCAAAGTCACACAGCTGATAAGTGGCAGAGCCAGGATTCGAACCCATGACCTCTGTCTCCAAAGTCCGTGCTCTTTCCACTGAGCCACGCTGCTTCTTACTGCTTATTTACTAATGAGAAATAAGATTGTGAGCCCTAGATGGGAGAGGGACTCTATCCAACCTGATTATCTTGTATCTCTACCAGAGCTTAGTGCAGTGCCCGGCACGTAGTAAGTGCTTAACTAATATCATTATTATCATTATTATTATTATTCCTAATCTCCCTCCCCTTAGAGTGTGAAGTCCATATGAGACAGTGACAACATCTGAACTAATTATCTCTTATTTACCATGGTGCTTGGCACATGGTAAGAGCTTAACACCACAATTATTATTGTTATTATTCCTAGAATTCCATTAATCTATCCTGTTTCAGTGAAATAGCTGAATTTTGATAATAATAATAATAATAATGATGGTATTTGTTAAGCACTTACTATGTGAAAAGCACTGTTCTAAGCGCTGGGGAGGTTACAAGGTGATCAGGTTGTCCTGGGGGGGCTCACAGCCTTAATCCCCATTTTACAGATGAGGGAATTGAGGCCCAGAGAAGTTAAGTGACTTGCCCAAGGTCACACAGCACACATGTGGCAGAGCCGGGATTAGAACCCATGACCTCTGACTCCCAACCCTGGGCTCTTTCCACTGCGTAGTTTTTTTCTAGATGATTTCTGAATTTTTTTAGGAGAATTCACATTATTTTCTGACAAATTTCCTGCCCCCACTGATTTCAAACAACTGATATGTATGGCTATACAGTTTCATGGATAAACATGCATGTACTTTTCAGAAATGTGTCTGCGTAATGTGGGCAAACGTTCTGCTTCAATGACACCTTCCAAACATATAAATTTTTTTCTGTTTTCTATCATGAAACAATTCTGTGAAGATAAATAGGAGATTGAAATAGGTGTTCACCTCATTGTAAATATTCTTAATCATTTCCCTGTGTTACTTTTAAAAACAAGTATCAGTGGTGTCAGGAAATTCAATCTTTAGTAATCTTTAATCTCCTCTGGCCTCACAAGTGTATTCTACATTTAAAGTTACAGGAACAAAAGCCAGAAGTACCTAACAAAAATGAGCCTCCTCATCTGAAATGTGCAAATTCATTTATTAAATGAAAAGGAAAATCTGTAAAGACAAGCAGTTATGGCAAACCGCCCCAAGGCAGGCATTACTATATCAAATGGAGCCAGTATCATTGCTTTTTTATGACTCCAGCTTACTCGTTAAATGAAAATTGTAGCAACTTTTGCCAGTCATTTCAGTGTTTAATGAATATGGGCCTCAGCAGATATCAAAATTATAATGAGCTCACCTGTGGTTTTAGGTGACTGAGGTAAGAAATAAATGTTTGTAAATCTAAAACAGTTCCTTAAGATCAGTTAGAAACCAGACTTACACACTGTGAAAGTTCTGGTCAATTTTCCCTTGGGGGAAACTAAAAAGTCGCATAAGGCAGTAAATCTACTGCTCATCTGCTGGATAGGAGTCATAAACATAAATACTTGAGAAAGTGTTTTTATTTTTTTCCTGAAAATTTTCAACATGTCACTAAACAATCCACCTAATACAAGGCGATAGATTTTTGTGGAAAACAAAGTGCCTGTGAAGTTTCTCCCTAGTTTTATATTTTGTCGTGTTTCAAACAAGGAGTGAAATAAGGATCACACAACCTAATCTCTTCTCAGAGCAATGAGAGAAGTTGATTTTTTTAAGGTACATGTTAAGCACTTACTATGTACCAGATATTATACTAAGCGCTGGCATACCTACAAGATAATCAGGTTAGACACAATTCCGGTCCAAAGTGGGGCTCACAGTCTAAATCAGAGGGAGGAGGATTTAATCGCTATTTCAGCAATGAGGTAACCCAGTGTCTGAGAAGTAAAATGACTTCCCCAAGGTCAAACAGCAGGCAAGCTGGGATTAGAACCTAATTCCTCTGTCTCCCAGAACTGTGATCTTTCCACTACACCATGCTGCTTCTCATTTTTAATAATGGGTTTTTTTTTTATTTCTCTGTTTCTGAATATGGGCCAGGTACAGCCCAGCTAATATCGAATGAGTCTGTGCAGGGCAAAACCTGTGGGGAAGAAAGAATCAGTAACCGCGTTCGTGGGAGTTCAATTCCAGCACATTGTATTCCGCAGAAATGAGGATGCATTTGCTACTAAAGGCAGTCATCCAACTTACAGCACCACTGGTTTCTGTACACAGCACCTTATGTCAAAATACTATGTCGGAAGCAATTTTCTCATAGAAGCAACGTTAGAAATGTTATATTTGGGGAATTGGTTCCTGAACCGAGATCAGATACTTTGCTATTTTCCAGAAATGTGTAGCCCATCAGTTATGGGTGCATAATTAATCAGAAAGACTCGACAGTAGGATAACCAACTTTTACTTCAGCGGACGTACAATGGATGTTTCGACCCTCGCTGTTGTCTCCACCTGGAGATTGATTACCTGATTAATTTCTAAACCACCCCTGAACTGCCACTTCAGCGTATCTGCATCACCTGAAATTTCTGTACTCAAAACAACCCATAGTTTGATGTACATAATGCACGGTCTCATTACTTCAGCACTAACTCATGTTCAGAATCCCCTTTCCTTCTTCCTCTGATCCATAAGTTATTGTAGTTTTTGTCCCCCCATCATGATGAAAAGACTGCTGAGGCCAGGGATCGTGCTTAGGAGTTAAAATCCTGTTCTCTCTCCCACACAGCCTCTGAGCCTCATGTGGCTGCAGCACTCCCCAGTCACTGTTTATCTGAAATGATTGTGTAGCTATTCAGGATTTCAAGGAAGAAGTACCCACAGGAAGACAGGCTAAGGCACAGAAGCTATGATGATGATGATGATGATGATGGTATTTGTTAAGCGCTTACTATGTGCAAAGCACTGTTCTAAGCGCTGGGGAGGTTACAAGGTGATCAGGTTGTGCCACGGTGGGTTCACAGTTTTAATCCCCATGAAGGACAAGCCCAGTCTTTGAGATAATAATAATGATGGTATTCGTAAAGCACTGTACTAAGCGCTGGGGTGGATATAAGCAAATCGAGCTGGACCCCATTCCTGTCCCATATGGGGCTCACAATCCATTCAATCGTATTTATTGAGCGCTTACTGTGTGCAGAGCACTGTACTAAGTGCTTGGGAAGTACAAGTTGGCAACATATAGAGATGGTCCCTACCCAACAGTGGGCTCACAGTATAGAAGGGGGAGACAGAGAACAAAACAAAACATATTAACAAAATAAAATAAATAGAATAAATATGTACAAATCTCAATCCCCATTTTACAGATGAGGGAACTGAGGCCCAGAGAAGTGAAGCGACTTGACCAAGGTCACACAGTAGCCAAGTGGCAGAGCCGGGATGAGAACCCATGGCCTTTTAACTCTCAGGCCTGTGCTCTAACCACTAAGCCACACTGCTTCTCACAACGTGAGGCAATCAGATACAAGGCCAGCAGTACTTATCCCACCCCTATATATCTTCTGGCCTGTCCTCTTTCTCCCTGACAGCTGAATGAACTTGACACCAAGCCCATATGGAGCAGTCAAGTCGAAGTGTGGGTTTTGGGTCAGGAACAGAAAATTCAAGCCAAGGGAGTGGGCACTTACAGAATGATTCTAAATTCAATGTCATGACCTCAATTCAAGGAAAATGAAATTGTGAAAAATGGATTACTGTAAAAGATGACGATAGTATTTGTTAAGGCTTGTTATATGCCAGGCACTAGATTCATTCAACTGCATTTACTGAGTGCTTACTTGTGCAGAGCACTGTACTAAGCACTTGGAAAGTACGATTTGGCAACAAAGAGAGACTATCATTACACAACAACGCGCTCACTGAAGCACTGGGGTAAATACAAGATAATCGGGCCGGGTACAGTCCCTGTCCCACCTGGGGCTCGCTGTCGAAGTAGAAAGGAGAATGGGCAATGAATAGACCATCATCTGCATCATGAACGTCTACTACAATTAGAGCTCTGTGCCGATTGCTAACAAGGGGCAGAGCATTGTGCTGAGTGACCGCTATAGATCGAGCACCGTGCTGGATGACTGTGGTCTGAACAACCTTGTAATGAGTGCTTAATGTGAGCAAATAAACTGACCTAAGTACTACTTCCTGTAGAAAACTAATCTAAGTGTTTATTCAATCAATCAATCATATTTATTGAGTGCTTACTGTGTGCAGAACACTGTACTAAGCGCTTGGGAAGTACAAGTTGGCAACATATAGAGACGGTCCCTACCCAACAGTGGGCTCAGAGTCTAGAAGGGGACTTCTTTGCATGTTTATCACATGCAAAGCACTGCTCTGAGCATCTGCTGTGTGCCTACTATATATGGAGGACTATAGTAAGTTCTTGGAATCCCATCGAATTAAAAGATAGGGTCCCCATCCAAGAGTTTACAAAACTACTGGAAGATTATTTGGCTCATTAACAATAATAATTAGAATTATTTTGGTATTTGTAAAGCACTTACTGCGTGCCAGAAACTGTAGTAAGTGCTGGGATGGAAACAAGCAAATTGGGTTGGACACAATCCCTGTCCCACGTGGGGCTCACAGTCTCAACCCCCATTTTACAGATGAGGTATGAGGCCCAGGGAAGTGAAGTGACTTGCTCAAGGTCACATAACAGACAAGTGGCGGAGCCAGGATTAGAACCCAGGTCCTTCTGACTCCCAGACAATCCACTAGGCCATGCTGCTTCTCCGTTGTACTTCCCAAGTGCTTAGAACAGTGCTCAGCACACAGTAAGTGCTCAATAACTATGATTGAATGAATGAATGAATAGGGAACCTATCCACCAACTCTGTTGAATTGTACTCTCCCAATCACTTACTATGGTGCTCTGAGCACAGTAAGTGCTCAATAAATGCCACTGATGATTATCTAGAAATGTTATCTTAGTATTTTGTTTCACCTCTCCTGACATGTGTCTGCCACCAGTCCCCTCTCCAGCATTTTATTTTTAGACTGTGAGTCCCCCAAGGGACAGGGACCATTTCTAATTCTTACCTGTATATTCTTTCCCAGCACAAACAGGGCTCTGCACAAAGCAAACACTTCAATCAATCAATAAATCACACCTGCTGAGTGACCCTGTACAAGTCTCCTAACTTCTCTTTGCTTCAGTTTTTTTATCGTGTTCTCTCTGCTACTTAGACTGCGAGCCCCATGTAGTAGCTGGACTGTGTCCGACCTGTTCAACTTGAATATACCCCAGGGCTTAGTACGTTGCTTGAAAGTGTGGCATAGTGCATAGAGCCCGGGCCTTAGATTCAGAAGGTCATGGGTTCTAATCCCGGCTCTGCCACTTGTCTGCTGTAGGACCTTGGCAAGTCACTTTACTTCTCTGGGCCTCAGTTCCCTCAGCTGTAAAATGCTATTGAGCCTGTGAGCCCCACATGGAACAGGTACTGTGTCCATCTTGATTTGTTTGTATCAGCCCCAAGGCTGTGTACAGTGTCTGGCCCAAAGTAAGCACCTAACGAATACCATTATTATTATTAGTATTACTGAAATAAAGTAATATTCATTCATTCAATTGTACTGAGCACTTACTGTGTGCAGAACACTGTACTAAGCGCTTGGGAAGTACAAATCGGCAACATAGAGAGACAGTCCCTACCCAACAATGGGCTCACAGTCTAGAATAAATATAAGGTCTGCTTTTTTCCCAAATTTTTTAGTTAAATGAACATTTTTGGCCACTAAACTGAGCAAGTAATTTCTGGTAGCTATAAACACCCTAGTTTGAATAGCTTGATAATAAGAAACGAAAAGTTCATCTAATTGTATTGAAATCTTTTATGCCATCTTTAGCTCAATTCACCTCAAACTCTCACAGACATTCCCATTAACTACAGTGACAAATATAGGCAAATGATGAATTGATCAGCCCTGTCAATTTCTGCCTGAAAACTTAATCCCACGGTATCTTTGAGGGTAGGGCAGACTGTTACTGAGTAACTCAATCATTCATTCAATCATATTTATTGAGTGCTTACTGTGTGCAGAGCACTGTACTAAGCACTTGGAGAGTACAATTTGGCAACAGATAGAGACAATCCCTACCCAACAATGGGCTCACGGTCTAGAAGTGGGGAGACAGATGACAAAACAAAACAAGTGGACAGCATCACCAGCTCTCCAGCCTGGGGCTGGTAGCAGGGAGGGAGCAGGACATGGATGTATCTCATTTTATTTATATAATAATTGTGGTATTTGTTAAGCGCTTCTTGAGCCCACTGTTGGGTAGGGACCGTGTCTATATGTTGCCAACTTGCACTTCCCAAGCGCTTAATACAGTGCTCTGCACACACTAAGCGCTCAATAAATACTATTGAATGAAAGAATACATGCCAGGCACTGTACTACATGCTGGAATACATTCATCCATTCATTCAATCGTGTTTGGAGAAGCAGCTTGGCTTAGTGGAAAGAGCCCGGGCTTGGGAGTCAGAGGTTGTGGGTTCTAATCCCGACTCCGCCACTTGTCTGCTGTGTGGCCTTGGGCAAGTCACTTAACTTCCCGTGCCTCAGCAGCGTGGCTCAGTGGAAAAAGCCCGGGCTTTGGAGTCAGAAGTCGTGGGTTCGAATCCCGGCTCCACCACAAGTCTGCTGTGTGACCTTGGGCAAGTCACTTAACTTCTCTGAGTCTCAGTTACCTCATCTGTAAAAATGGGGATTAAGACTGTGAGCCCTACGTGGGACAACTTGATCACCTTGTATCCCCCCCAGCGCTTAGAACAGTGCTTTGCACGTAGTAAGCGCTTAACAAATGCCATTATTATTATTATTATTATTACCTCATCTGTAAAATGGGGATTAAGACTGTGAGCTCCACATGGGACAACCTGATTACCTTGTATCTGCTCCAGCACGTAGAACAGTGCATGGCACATGGTAAGCACTTAACAAATACCATCATTATCATTGCAAATTTGCGAAATTGCAAATTTGAGCAACCTATCTTGGAATAGAGTGGCGTGAGAGCAGTCGGGAGGCAGAGAGAGGAGCAGAGGCTCCAGGCTGAAGGGATGATTGTCAGTCTTGAAGGAAGGGACTGGATGTGACTCTTTCATTATTATTCAGTCAAACCGGCACACAACTAACATGGTCCCCAGACCTCACTCAGCTCCCTATACTCTGAGCCCTGTGAGAAATCTCTCCGAACTGGAATCCCTTCTAGACTGTCAGTTCCTCTTGGGCCAGGGACATTTCTATCAGCTCTGCCCTATTGTATTCACACAAGTGCTTAGTACAGTGCTCTGCCACAGTAAATGCTCAATAAATACCATCGATTGATTAATTGATTGGACAGTTCAGCTGGGGAGATGAATAGCCTTTGGTGCCATCCTGAATCATGTCACTAAGGCAGCCTCCCAGAGTGGATGAATTATTAATAATTTACCATACTGATATCCACTTGCAGGGAATCTATAACCAACAAGATGAAAATTGATCCAAACCCGAGTTGAAATTACATTCTCCCTATATCTCCTTTAGGAACTGAAATGTTCTTTCTATTTCGGCCTGGGTTGCCCTCACATTTAAGATTCATGCTACCAGGAAATGAGAGGATGAACTAATATCCAAAAGCCACTGGCCTATATTATCGCAGATAAATGGGACTCTAAGAACCCAATGGACAAGAAGAAATGTCATGCCCCTGTAAATAACGAAATGCATTTCTTCCCCTTACAAAGGATGGTTTGCTTATTCCAAAGGTTATTTAATGAATCATTAAAACTTTGACCTATAGCTGTCTACTAGACAGTTAAACCAGTTGGAGGAAAATAAATACCCAACAAGAAAGGAAAAGCTCATTTGTTGTTTAACTTGTACTAATACGCTTGATTTTTGTCAAAAGAACAACATGGGTGAATCTGTATTCAATTTTAAAGAGAGGGCTTTAATATGTCTCCACAAAGAATAAATGATCGTAATCAAAAATATTGCATACATAGGACAGTGTTTACTTTAGTTTTTCTACAATATGAACTTAAAAAAAACATAAATGCCAGATCTTAATCCTTACACGTATACAATGGGTATTGACTGCTTTATCATCATCCCTATTTTTGAGAAACTCTATTATTTGTAAATGGCAAACCAACCGAACAGCATTTGGCTTCCTAGCATTTTTACCCTTTGATGGCTTTATCATTGACAAAAACACAAAATAACTCATCAGAAAAAATGGCAGATGGCTAGCTAAGTTTCCTCAACCTACTTTGAGAAGCAGAGGAAAGAATGTGGGCCTGGGAATTTGGATTTGGGTTCTAACCCTGTCTCCACTAGTTGCTTCTAGTGTGACCTTAGACAAGTCACTAAACTTCTCTGGTCCTCAGTTTTCTCATTTGTAAAATGGGAATTCAAAACCTATCCTCCTTCCTATTTAGATTTTGGGCCCCATGTGGGACAAGGATTGTGTCTAATTTAATTAACTTGTATCCACCACAGTACTTAGAATAGTACTTGACACTAATAAGTGCTTAACAAGAATGATGATAGTAACAATAATAAAATTATCATTCATTCAGTCATATTTACTGAGTACTTTGTGCTTGGGGAGTAGTGGAAAAAGCAGCAAATGAGCAGAGCATAAGTTATGCTTTTTCTTAAATTTACAGAGTGAACTTCTTTAGACAGTCCTGGAGTCAGACCTCTAAACTGTTTATTTGCATAGAACTGAGTGTAGAAGATTTTCATGTTTAAAATCACAGGTTTTCACTCTGGGAAAAAAAAAAACATGACCTATAAAGTGCACAGTCTAAAACCTTAAAAAACTCTAACCTTAAGTCCAGAATTTCTGTCCTTTCCTACCATTTTTAAATGGTATTTGTTAAGCTCTTAATATCTGCTGGTTATTGTACTAAGTACTTGGGTATTTACAAGCTACTGCTATTACTACTAATAATAATGGTATTTTTTAAGCGCTTACTACGTGCAAAGCACTGTTCTAAGCGCTGGGGAGGTTACAAGGTGATCAGGTTGTCCCATAAGGGGCCCACAGTTTTAATCCCCATTTTACAGATGAGGTAACTGAGGCACAGAGAAGTTAAGAGACTTGCGCCAAGTCACACAGCTAATGGCGGAGCTGGTATTTGAACCCACGACCTGTGACTCCAAAGCCAGTGCTCTTTCCACTGAGCCACGCTGCTTCTCCTAATCGTAGTAGTATTTATTGAGGGTTTCTTGAGGCTCTAATGCTAACCTTCTCATTGTACCTCAATCTTATGTTTCTCACCGCCGACCTCTCGCCCGCATCCTGGCTCTGGCCTGGACTGCCCCTCTCCCCATATCCTACAGATAATTACTCTCCCCTCCTTCAAACCCTTAATGAAGGCACATCTCCAAGAGGTCTTCCCTGTCTAAGTCCTCCTTTCCTCTTCTCCCACTCTCTTTTTATTCACCTTGACTTGTTCCTTTTATTCATCCCCCATCTCAGCCCCAGAACCCTTATGTATGTATCTGCAAATTATTTATATTAATGTCTCTCTCCCCCTCAAGACTGTAGCTCATTGTGGGAAGAAGTTGTGTCTCTTATATTTTTGTATTATCCTCCCCCTCCCCATCCCCTCCACTTTACCTCCTTCCCCTCCCCACAGCACCTGAATATATGTATATATGTTTGTATGTATTTATTACTCTATTTATTTATTTTATTTGTACATATTTATTTTATTTTGTTAATATGGTTTGTTGTCTGTCTCCCCCTTCTAGACTGTGAGCCTGCTGTTGGGTAGGGACCATCTCTATATGTTGCCAACTTGTACTTCCCAAGCGCTTAGTACAGTGCTCTGCACACAGTAAGTGCTCAATAAATACGATTGAATGAATGAGTGAATGCTTAGTATAGTTCCCTGCACACAGTAAGCCCTCAATAAATACGATTGTCTGCCTGACCTACCTAACTTATTTATAGATAAAATACCATCCACTGGGCATGAGCTCCCCAAAGTCACTCCCTCAACACCCCAGCTCCCTCCAATCCCCACATTCACTCTGCCATCCTTCTCAGCTGTCATTCAATCTGCAGCTTGCTTTCAAAATTTATCCCATCTCCCGGTGCCTCTGAACCCATCCCTTTCTACATTCTAAAAATGCCTGTGCATATTTTTCTTCCCTCCCTGACTGTCACCTTCAACAGCCCATTCTCTGCTGGCTTTCTCTCCTCTTTCCCACTTCCCCCCATCTTCAAAAACAAACAAAAATACCCTTCTCTGTTCCTATGACAGAATCCAACTTTCACCCAATCTCCTTCTTCCCATTCAAACTCCTCAGATAAGTTGTATGAAAACCAACTGTCTCCCTTCATTTCATTTTGTGGTACTACTCAAGAGCCTACCATAGTGTACTGCTCCAAAGAGACCCTCAATAAATACTACTACTACTACTACTATCAGGAGATGCAGTGTGGCTCAGTGGAAAGAGCACGGGCTTTGGAGGCACAGGTCATGGGTTCAAATCCCAGCTCTGCCAACTGCCTGCTGTGTGACTTTGGGCAAGTCACTTAACTTCTCTGTGCCTCAGTTACCTCATCTGGAAAATGGGGATTAAAACTGTGAGCACCCCACGGGACAACCTGATCACCTTGTAACCTCCCCAGTGCTTAGAACAGTGCTTTGCACATAGTAAGCACTTAACAAATACCATCATCATTATTATTGTTTTATCAATCAATTAATCAATCATCATTTATTTTGTGTAAGAGCACCATACTAAGCACTTGGGAGAGTACAATATACCAGAGTTTATAGACATGTTACTACCATTATGAATATTACTCCAAATGCTTACTTTACTGTCCCATCACAGTTCACAACTTCCCCATCCCAATCTCTAAAACCTGCATCCTTCATATATCTTTGACTCTTCTCTTTCTCTCAGTCCCCATATTCAGTCTGTCACCAAATCCTAAAAGATGTGGCCCCCACCAACACACCCAACACACACACATTTCCAGAAAATATCCCTTCCTCTTCATCTTAATGGCCACCACACTGATCCAAAACATGCCACATCCTGCCTAGGCCACTGCAAGACCTTCTTGCTAGTATCTCTGCCTCTGGTGTCTCCTCTCTCAGTTTCAGACTTCTCTCTGGTGCCTGGGATATTTTCTAAAATGCCATTTTTCACACAGCTCCCCAGTCCTCAAGCCCCTCAAATGGTTGCCTATTCCTTTCTGACTCAATCAGAAATTCCTGACCACTGAATTTAAGACACTCAATTGCCACTGTCCCTCCTCCTTATCCACCCTCTTCTAATGACAATAATAATAATAATGGTATTTGTGAAGCACTTATGTGGCAGGTGCTGTATGAAGCTCTGCAGTAGATACAAGCAAATCGGGTTGGACACAGACCCTGTCCCACATGGGGCTCACAGTCTCAATCCCCATTTTACAGATGAGGAAGCTGAGGCACAGTGGTGTTAAAAGGCTTGCACAGCAGACAAGTTGGGGAGTCAGGTCCTCTGATTCCCAGGCCTGTCCTTTATCCACTAGGTCATGATCTTTCTCCGGTTTTATAATGATAACAATAATAATTATGATATATGTTATGGAATTAGTGTTTGGTTACTATGTACCGCACACTGTACTAAGCGCTGGGCTGGGTACAAGAAGTTTAGGTTTGGACATAATCCCTGTCCCCTGTGGGGCTCACAGTCTCAATCTCCATTTTACAGATGAGGTAACTGAGGCACATAGAAGTGAAGTGACTTGCCCACGGTCACCCAGCAGACAAGTGGTGGAGCAGGATTAGAACCCATGACCCCTTAACTCCCAGGCCTGTGCTCTATCCACTATGCCATGCTGTCCACATGTTTTGTTTTGTTGTCTGTCTCCCCCTTCTAGACTGTGAGCCCGTTGTTGGGTAGGGACCGCCTCTATACGTTGCCAACTTGTACTTCCCAAGTGCTTAGTACAGTGCTCTGCACACAGTAAGTGCTCAATAAATATGATTGAATGAATGAATGCTGCTTCTGTTATTTCAACCTATCCACACTCCAAAAACCCTAAGGCATTTGTTTTACATAATCCAAGCACTTAGTACAGTGCTCTGCACACAGTAAGCGCTCAATAAATGATTGAATGAATGAATCCCATCATTTAAGCACAAGCTCATATACAGATAACCTTTTCCTTCTTCCTCCTATCTGTAATTCATTTCAATGTTTTTCTTCCCTGCTAGATGGTAAACTCCTTGAAGGCAGGGATCAAATCTATTAATTGCACTCTATTCCCAAGTGCTTATAACAATTCTCTGCACAAAGTAAGGTCTCAATAAATTCTACTGATGGATTGCCATACTAGGATATTCTGTCTTCACCCATCACCCATTATTTAATGCTTTCAGAACCATCCTTGCTCGGGAAAATCATTTTCTCACTCATTTAAACCCTAACCTTCACTTTCTTCTATTCAGGTGTTTACACAATGGATTGAAAGGAGCCTGTCAACCAAATGAAACTGACTGCAAAGTGAAATTGAAAACAATAAAAAGGGGCATTGCTTTTCAAATTTTGCAGCCATAAAAATCTGTTTGAGAATTATGGTAATTGACACACTGGCACAGGTTTAACAAAGAAAAGAAGAAACTGACAGCTTTTATCTTTTTAAAGTTATTATCCTGATTGAGATGAATGTACAGAAATACTCCAGTCTGTGTAGTTACTCACAGTACTTCGGGAATAGATGATTCAAAAGAAAAGTTATTTTCATGAAAATCATGTGCAAACGATAGCCTGTAGTTCTTCCATTAGTGTTACTTTTAAAAACATTGCGGACTTGGGAAAATTAGCTCCCAAAGGTCATCGTGGAAGGAATGTTGATGAATATAAGAATGGACATAAATATTGTCACATGGAAATGATTATTGTCAAGAATTATGAATGACAAGCTTGCTTTGTTTTGCTTATTTGTAGACAAAAGTAAAATATTTAAGGTGTTACAACCAATATTTACTTTAAAGAAAATCTATAGTCTATTGCATATCATCAATAAAGAAAAGAAAAATAGCTCACAATCTCTTCTACTGTATGGCATTTATTTTCCTCAAAAATCAATATTCCAGGCACCTTGGGCCAAAGCCCATATTACTTATTGTATAAATTTCCAACACAGCCTCAGGGGCTCCCTTCTTGAAATTCCAGCTGGTAGGTGAATCCAAAATAGGTCAGTAAAAAAAAAAAACTCATGACACAATGGAATTAGGGAAGACATGATTTTGGTCTCACTGAGTAAATTTCAAAGGTTTCTGACGGTCAAAACCGAACACTGTCTGTCTGTAAATACCTGATCGATATGTGTGATAAAGGACCACATAGCCTATAAAAAGTGTTACCCAGCCCAAGCATGAGAAAAATTACAATAAAATTGCTGAAAATAACTCTTTCATGGAAATAAGTTACCTTCTCCTGCCCTCTTCATGTGCTGCTCAACCGTGCTTCACAAGAGCCATAATCAAAATTGAAAATGCAAAAGATGTGAGAAAAATGCAGCACGTTTCCCCTCGGTCTTGACACAAAGAAGTCGAGTAACAGTCCAGCAGACTTTGAGTGTCCATCTTACTCTTGCAGTGGGAGCACTGCAGATTCTGAGTGGCTTGCAGGCCATTTGCTGTGAGCCCGCTGTTGGGTAGGGACCGTCTCTATATGTTGCCAACTTGTACTTCCCAAGTGCTTAGTACAGTGTTCTGCACACAGTAAGCGCTCAATAAATACGATTGAATGAATGAATGAATGTGGACACCAAGATCATATATACAATTCTGGGCATCTTTCAGAATTATGATTGGCAAAGGAAACTCTGTAACTTGAGTCTCCTCCCCAAAGAGGAGGCAATGCTCACAGCAACCCAACTCTCTCAAAAGGATCTGCCAAGAGACCTGATTAAAGTAACTGCCCTATGGTCAAATGGAACAGGGCATTTACAGAGAGCCTGAATAGCTATTTTAAAGACGGCTGGGAGAGAAATGCAGCAGCCAGGCCAGCCTGGCTTGTGACAGTCGGTCGGCAGGTTGTTTTCCTTGAGAGAGATTTCGGGAGGGATGGGAAGCCCGAAGGTATGTAGACTTGGGAACGGTGGCACAATCTGCAAATGGTTCATGTATCAGTGCAGCCGAGGATGGGATTTGTGTGGATTCAGTGTGGAATGGAATGTGTGTCACAGATGGGGCTTTTCTGCATCAAATGCAGAAACGTTGGAAAGTTAGAAAAGTTAGAAAAGTTCTAGACTGTGAGCCCACTGTTGGGTAGGGACCGTCTCTATATGTTGCCAACCTGTACTTCCCAAGCGCTTAGTACAGTGCTCTGCATACAGAAAGCGCTCAATAAATATGATTGAATGAATGCACTGCAGATTTAGGCACAGAAGCAGCATGGCTCAGTGTCAAGGACACAGGCTTGGGAGTCAGAGGTCATGGGTTCTAATCCCGACTCTGCCACTTATCAGCTGCGTGACTTTGGGCAAGTCACTTCACTTTTCTGTGCCTCAGTTACCTCATCTGTAAAACGGGGATTAAGATTGTGAGCCCCAAGTGGGACAACCTGATTACCTTGTATCTACCCCAGCCCTTAGAACAGTGCTTGGCACATAATAAGTACTTAGCAAATACCATTAATAGTATTATTACCATTTCTAGCAACATCTCTCATTATTAAAGATGGTTCTCTCTCTTTGTCATACTATTTTTGTTATTCATAGGGACACGGGTTAGGGAGGAATAGGGGAAAGAGAGGAACCAAGGCTCCTTATGGTAGGGACTGTGTCTTAATCTTATTGTACTCCCCCAAGAACCCAGTATACTCATTCATTCAATCAGCTATTGAGCACTTACTGTGTGAAAAGCACTGTATTAAACACCTAGGAGAGTACAATATAATACAGCAACATGACTTAGTGGAAAGACCAAGGGCTTGGGAGTCAGAGGCCATGGGTTCCATTCCCAGCTCTGCCATTTGGGTGCTATGTGACCTTGGGCAAGCCACTTCACTTCTCTGTGCCTCAGTTACCTCATCTATAAAATGGGGATTAAGACTGTGAGCCCCAGTGCTTTGAACAGTGTTCAGCACCCAGTAAGTGCTTAATACAATTATTATTATTAGAGTATAGTGCTCTGCCTACTGTTATCATTCAATTCAGTCTTCCAATCAATCAATCAATAGTATTCAGAGCACATGTTAGACACTCAATACAGCACTCCATATACGGTAGACACTCAGTACATCATTCTGGGCATTTAGGGTGTCAGAAAACTCTACTGAAAGACAGGAATGGGATTCATAAAGTAAGAGATTTACCCCCCTTGATGGAACTACTCCTGATTTCAGCCATGAGTTCTAGAAGAAAGCTTTAAAGGGAAACTTCTGTTCCATAAATGAAATAATAAAAATAACCGCCACTCAACTCCGCTGTGACAAAGATGAGCAGAAAAAGGTAAAGAGGACAGAAGCTTTAAAAAGTATGCAGTAAGGAGGTAGTCTACAGCTCATATCTACAGCAAACTTTATTCACGCCACACTGGCCAGGAGACACTCTGGCTGTAATAATAATGATGGCATTTGTTAAGCACTTACTATGTGCAAAGCACTGTTCTAAGCGCTGGGGAGGTTACAAGGCGATCAGATTGTCCCACGAGGGACCTCATAGTCTTAATCCCCATTTTACAGCTGCGGTAACAGGTTCAGAGAAGTTAAGTGATTTGCCCAAGGTCACACAGCAGACATGTGGCTGAGCTGGAATTAGAACCCATGACCTCTGACTCCCAAACCCGTGCTCATTCCACTGAGCCACGCTGCTTCTCTAAGACAAGTTCCAGATAAAATTATGGCACAATTGTACTTCAGGAAAAGATGGTAGGGTGGAAATAAATAAATGAACTAATCAATAATTTCTTCTTTAATTCCAAGTAGAACAACCCACTGTGTCACACTTAATTCAGTAATAAACAATCTCATTGTTTTTCCTGACCAACCACCATAACTTGGATATGTCCTTTTCAGAATTTCCTTAGAGTGATGTTAATCTTCCTCAACAGACACTTTCCAGGGATGTTTGCCGCCCTGAAGAAAGGAGAGCTTGGAGCGAGAGGGCATTTTCTGATCCAAATCCCATTCAATTAAGCCATGTTTTAGGGTTAGAAAAGGAAATCCCGGGCCTCTGCAATGTGCTATTTATTCTAGCCTGCTCTCCAGAGCCACTTGAAAAACAGAGTTCGGCCTTTGGAAAGTGTGCAGTAAACATAGTATATAAGGACCATAAAGTTGGAGTCACTAGCACTTAATAGGGTCTGGACTACAATTCCCCTGTCTCTCTTTCTTGTGGAGATTGCATGCATCAATTGGGCAATTCCAAAAACCACTCACCTGAAGATCATGACACTGGGTATCACTAGAATAACACATAAGAGCCTTACTGAAAGAAGACTGTCAAGAGAGACTTTATAATAAACATCAAATCTCCACTTTCACTTCTCCAAGGTTTACTAATCATGGCAATGATGCTGACTGGTCAATTGGCTATGTGTCCCATGGTAGTTATTCCAAGCAAACGACAACTCTCTCAATATAGATAGCCTCCATTGTAATGTCAGGAGTCATTTTCCATGAAGTGAACAAAATTATTTCCATTCACTAAAAAAAAATCACAGCTACTAAAACCTGTGCATTCCATCTACTATTTCACCTGGTTAATCAGTAGAAGTTAAAAAATGCTTGTTGTTCAAATTAAGCAGTGGAAGCCAGAAAATGCTAATATGGATTACTTTTTCTAGCTTGATTTCTAGGGCACCCTATCAAAGATCAACCCAGACAAATGAAGATGGGAGAAATTAAATCAGTCTCAATGGCATACTAAGATGCATTAATAAAGGTTTGAAATAAGATGTGAATTTTTAAGATGGCATCAAGTAAGGTGTAGTCTAAAGAAAAAGTGACATGCTATATTTTCTTTCTTCTTCATGGTATTTGTTAAGCACTGTACTGAGTGCTGGGGTAGATACAGGATAATCAGGTTGGATTATCTTATATTTTCTGACACACATAAGGCTCACATGTGCCTAGCTGGAGGGAGGAAGATTTGGCCTCCATTTCACAGACAGGTAATCAAGGTATTCAAAAGTATATTCTGAATACTTATTGTATGCAGAAACTATAGTAAATGCTTGGAAGAGTAGAGTAAGTACACATGGTCCTTGCCCTCAAGGAGCTTACAATATAGAAAGGGAGAGACAATAAATTACAAATAGGAAGTAATAAAAATAATGGCATTTGTTAAGTACTTAGTATGTGCCAGGCACTGTGCTAAGCACTTTGTGCATTGCACTAAGATGCAGCTCCACAAAAGTTTCTGTTTTATAATAATAATAATAATGGCATTTATTAAGTGCTTACTATGTGCAAAGCACAGTTCTAAGTGCTTCATCATCATCATCATCAGTGCTATTTATTGAGCACTTTCTGTGTGCAGAACACTGTACAAAGTGCTTGGGAGTGCACAATACGCCAGAGTGGGTTCCTTACCCACAATTAACTTACAGTCTACATGGGGAAAAAATGATATAAATAAATATTTTAGAATATATGATTTGTAAATATGTACATAAGTGCGGTGGGGTGAATATCAAATGCCCAAAGGTCACAGATTCAAGTGCATGGACAATGATGACGGCACACAATTTTGTCTTCCTTTCTGCCCTTGCTCTAGACAACCTTGGAATATTTCCCTTGTATAGAGCTATTTTCTTGCTAATTGTATGCCGTGTAGGGATCAGGAAACACAAATTCCTCAATGAGCCAGTTTCACTTCTCCTTCTCTCTGGCAGCACTTCAGAGTCTTACAGCTCCTGGTCAGGATTTGGTTGATATTTATCAACAATCGCCAGGACAGTCTGCAAGTGTCAAACATCAATTTTTTCCAGTGGAATCAAGATAAATAACTACTAAGCATGTGTGTGCACAGACATACACAGTCATACAGACTCACACACTTTCATGCATAATATGATCATAAGGATATTCATTTTTTCTCTCCCATTCACTGCCCTGCTGGTGTTCTATATAGTTTTTGAGAATTCCATTTCCACTGACTTGGAACAGTCAGGTGTTACAGAGCTCCAACTATGAGGGGAATTATGGAGTTTCTAAAAGGAAAATCTTTGGGAGTGGCAGATTAGAGCCTCATTATTTCCTAAGAGGAATAAATTAGATTTTTATTCTACCGGTACTTGAAGACTGTAATAAACATGGGGTCATGGGCAGACTATTTTTAGGTAAATTATTCCTTTAATGTATAATCAAAATGGAATAAAATGTGCTCTCTTGGTCAGCAAATTAACTTAATTCAAACAAATACACACACTTTGTCCTCATTTTATTGTTATATGTTTGACATTTACTCTATACTCTTTTTTAGTCAGCAATGAATATTTTTTGTTATCTACTGCTAATTGCATTGTGGATTACCACAATGATTTAAGAATAACAAAAATGTAAGTATCTCTGGGTATGAAAATGGGTTGAAATTGTGTGTTGACACAGCTATCCTTCATTTTCAAAGATTACTGCTGAGAGTGAATCCCATCAGTGCATGCAGCTGTGGCTTCAAAGACCAACATATAATCAACACTCTATGCCACAATGTGTGTGGACAAAGATAGTTCCATGCTGTGCTGAAGCACTGCCTTACACTTCAAGCATATGTTGAGAGAAAAGAAGAGGAAAAATCCTTTTCCTACTTCTGTTTCCTAGGCTAGTTGGTCTACTGTGGTGGTCTCTCCTTAATCTCTCGTTACCCCCTTCCAGCCCGTACGTTTTCCCTTTCTGTTTCATCTTGGGTAACATCCTTTTTTTATGTTATTTGTTAAGCGCTTACTATGTGCCAGGCACTGTTCTAAACATTGGGGTAGATCCAAGACAATCAGGTTGGGCACAGCCCATGTCCCTCAATCATTCAGTTGTATTTATTGGGTGCTTACACTGTGCAGAGCATTCATTCAATTGCATTTATTGAGCGCATACTGTGTGCAGATCACTGTACTAAGTGCTTGGGAGAGTACAATCCAACAATAAACAGACACATTCCCTGCCCAGTCTTAATCCCCACATTACAGAGCAGGTAACTGAGGCACGGAGTGATGGAGCCGGAACTAGGATCTAATTCCTTCTGGCTCCTAGGCCTGGGCTTTCTTCACTAGGCCATGCTGCTTTCCATCTCTCATAGTGATGGTATTTGTTAAGCATTTACTATGTGCCAAGCACTGTTCTAAGCACTAAGGTAGATATAAGCTACTCAGATTGTCACTTGTGGGGCTCACAGTCTTTATTCCATTTTACAGATGAGGTAATTGAGGCACAGAGAAGTTAGCTGACTTGCCAAAAGTCACACAGCTGATAAGTGGCAGAGCCGGGATTAGAACCCACAACCTCTGACTCTCAAGCTCGTGCTCTTTCCACTAAGCCACGCTGCTTCTCATGCACACAGTAAGTGCTCAATAAATACTGCTGACTGATTTGTCTTAGCCTGTCAGTAGTAGCATCAGCATCAAGCTCTTAGTACAGTGCTCTGCACACAGTAAGCACTCAATAAATACAATTGAATGAATGAATCTGCATTATTTACTGACCGGCTCCACCGCTTGTCAGCTGTGTGACCTTGAGCAAGTCACTTGACTTCTCTGTGCCTCAGTTATCTCATCTGTAAAATGGGGATTAACACTGTGAGCCCCACGAGGGACAACCTGATCACCTTGTATCCTCCCCAGTGCTTAGAACAGTGCATTGCACATAGTAAGCGCTTAACAAATACCATGATTTATTTTTTATTTTACTCAGCACCTATAAATGCACTATCAGAATGATTGCAGATGGAGGTGGGGTGTTTTGGGAAGGACGTGTCCATGGGGACACTATGGGTTGGAGATGACTCGACAGCATAAAATGAGACTATAAACAAAGCATTCCAATTAATGATCGGGCATTTACAGTCTGGGTTCTAATCCCAGCTCTGCTACTTACAATAATAATAATAATGATGGTATTTGTTAAGCAATTACAATGTGCGAAGCACTGTTCTAAGCACTGGGGAGGTTACAAGTGGATTAGGTTGTCCTATGGGGGGCTCATAGTTTTAATCCCCATTTTACAGATGAGGTAAATGAGGCACAGAGAAGTTAAGTGACTTGCCCAAAGTCACACAGCTCTGTACTGTGTGACCTTGGGCAAGTCACTTCATTTCTCCATGTTTCCGTTACCTTAGCTGTAAAATGGGGATTGAGACTGTGAGCCTCAGGGTCTGGGTCTAAACCAATTTGCTTGTATCCACACCAGTGCTTAGTACAGTGCCTGGCTCATAGTAAGTGGTAAACAAATACCATTATCATTATTATGCAATAGAAGTTAAAAAAAATCCCTGCATTCATGGACCATAAAAGATAGTGTTCAAATAAGCAAGTATTGCATTTTTTAATTCTGAAAGTGCTTCGAAGTTCTCCATCACCTTGCCCCCCTCCTAGTTCACCTCCCTTTTCTCCTTCTTCATCACAGCCTGCACACTCCTCTCCTCTGTTGCTAACCTTCTCACTGGGCCTCATTCTCACCTGTTCTTCCGTCGACCCCTGGCCCACATCCTACCTCTGGCCAGGAATGGCCTCCCTCCTCAAATCCACCAAATAATCACTTTCCCTCCCTTCAAAGCCCCACTGAAGGCACACCTCCTCCAAGAGGCCTTCCCAGACTAAGCCCCACTTTTCCTCAGCTCCCACTCCCCTACGCATCACCACAACTTTCTCCCTTTGTTCTTCCCCCCTCTCCCCACCCCACAGCACTTATGTATACATCTATAATTTTATTTACTTATATTGATGCCTGTTTACTTATATTGATGTCTGTCTCCCCCTCTCTAAACTGTGAGCCCATTGTGGGTAGGGATTGTCTCTCTCTATTGCTGTATTGTACTTTCCAAGTGCTTAGGGCAGAGTAAGTACTCAATGATTACGATTGAATGAATAAATAAATGAATGTGGTTGGGTAGATTTGAGGAGGGAGAGTATTCCAAGCAGAAAAAGAATACAAAAATCAATCAATCAATCAATCAATCGTATTTATTGAGCGCTTACTATGTGCAGAGCACTGTACTAAGCGCTTGGGAAGTACAAATTGGCATCACATAGAGACAGTCCCTACCCAACAGTGGGCTCACAGTCTAAAAGGGGGAGACAGAGAACAGAACCAAACATACCAACAAAATAAAATAAGTAGGATAGAAATGTACAAGTAAAATAAATAAATAAATAATAGAGTAATAAATATGTACAACCATATATACATATATACAGGTGCTGTGGGGAAGGGAAGGAGGTAAGATGGGGGGATGGAGAGGGGGACGAAGGGGAGAGGAAAGAAGGGGCTCAGTCTGGGAAGGCCTCCTGGAGGAGGTGAGCTCTCAGCAGGGCCTTGAAGGGAGGAAGAGAGCTAGCTTGGCGGATGGGCAGAGGGAGGGCATTCCAGGCCCGGGGGATGACGTGGGCCGGGGGTCGATGGCGGGACAGGCGAGAGCGAGGTACGGTGAGGAGATCAGCGGTGGAGGAGCGGAGGGTGCGGGCTGGGCAGTAGAAGGAGAGAAGGGAGGTGAGGTAGGAGGGGGCGAGGTGATGGACAGCCTTGAAGCCCAGGGTGAGGAGTTTCTGCCTGATGCGCAGATTGATCGGTAGCCATTGGAGGTTTTTGAGGAGGGGAGTAATATGTCCAGAGCGTTTCTGGACAAAGATAATCCGGGCAGCAGCATGAAGTATGGATTGAAGTGGACAGAGACACGAGGATGGGAGATCAGAGAGAAGGCTAGTGCAGTAGTCCAGACGGGATAGGATGAGAGCTTGAATTAGTAGGGTAGCGGTTTGGATGGAGAGGAAAGGGCGGATCTTGGCAATGTTGCAGAGCTGAGACCGGCAGGTTTTGGTGACGGCTTGGATGTGAGGGGTGAATGAGAGAGCGGAGTCGAGGATGACACCAAGGTTGCGGGCTTGTGAGACGGGAAGGATGGTAGTGCCGTCAACAGAGATGGGAAAGTCAGGGAGAGGACAAGGTTTGGGAGGGAAGACAAAAAGGCCGGAGGCAGGAGAATCCCAAGCCAGGAGCAATTAGAAGGTTAAGAAAAAATGCCTCAGAAAGGGCAGAAGACAGGAGAATCTGTTACAAGCCAGATGCAATGAGGAGAAAGTTGTTGAGGAGGGAAAAGGGCCCCAACACAACTACCCTGGAGAATGGAAGGTACAATTCACACTGCCTCAAAGACCAATGTTCTAGTATTGTGATGTGAAGCTTGGGGTCTGTCACAATAGAGTTGTTTTTCCCTTGATAAATGACCTTTTTCTTACGTAATAATAATGGATGATAATAATATCTATCCCAGGACTTAGTACAGTGCTTGTCACATAGGAAGCATGATAAAGTTGTTTTTTCCCCTGATAAATGACCTTTTTATTACATAATAATAATAATGGATGATAACAATATCTATCCCAGGACTTAGTACAGTGCTTGTCACATAGGAAACACAAATACTACAATAGTTATTTTTAATAATTGTGACACTCAATAAGCTCTTGTTATGTTCCAAGCAGAACAAAGTTTGGCACATAGTAAGCGCTTAACAAATTCCATCATTATTATTAAGTATTGGGCGAGATTCAGTATATGCTCATCAGACATAGTTCCTGTGGCATATGGGGTTCATAGTCTAAGGAGGAGAGGGAACAGTATTTTAGTAGCCAGTTTACAAATGAGGAAACTGAAGCAAGAGAAATTATGTTACTTACCCAAAGACATGCAGTAGTTAAGTGGCAGAGCCAGGAGTAGAATAATAATAATAATGGTATGTTAAGTGCTTACTACATGGCAGGCAATGTACTAAGCACTGTGGTGGATACAGGCAAATTGGGTTGGACACAATCCCTGTACCACATGGGCTCACAGTCTCAATCCCCATTTTACAGATGAGGGAACTGAGGCGCAGAGAAGTAAAGTGACTCACCCAAGGTGACACAGCCACTAAAGGACATTCCTCCCCAAGTCAGTTCCTAGTAGAACCCAAGTCATCTAATTCTGTGTTCTTTCCACTAGGCCACGATCCTTCTTGGTTCAAAAACCTAACCAACCAATCCTCTATCGATATCTACTGTGGGCACAGCAATGTGCTGAGCACTTGGGAGAGTATAGTAAACTCGGTAGACGGTAAGACTGTAAATTGTAAGCTCCTTGTGGGGAGATAGTATTTAACAACTCTACTGTATTGTGCATTTCCAAGTGTTTAATAGAGTGCTCTTCATTCATTCAATGGCATTTATTGAGTGCTTACTGTATGCTGAGCACTGTACTAAGCACCTGGAAAGTACAATTCAGCAACAAATAGAGACAATTCCTACCCAACAGCAGGCTCACAGTCTAGAAGGGGGGAGACATACAATGAAACAAAATAGCATCAGTATAAATAGAATTATATTGAGATCATTAATAAAATAAATAGAATAATAAATCTGTACATATATACACAAGCACTGTGGGTCAGAGAGGGGGTAGAGCAGGGGGAGGGAGTCAGAGTGATGGGGAGGGATGGAGGAGCAGAGGAAAAGGGGGGCTCAGTCTGGGAAAGCCTCCTGGAGGAGGTGAGCTTTCAGTAGGGCTTTGAAGGGGGGGAAGTGTGCTAGTTTGGCAGATGTGAGGAGGAAGGGTGTTCCAGGCCAGAGGTAAGACGTGGGCCAGGGGTCGATGGCGGAAAAGGCGAGAACGAGCCACAATGAGGAGGTTAACGACAGAGGAGCGGATTGTGTGAACTACGCTGCCGAAGGAGACTCAGTATATTTTATTTCTTCTTGGATTCTAGGACTCCTTAGTCAGAAATTAGAAATTCAGGCTATCCACATGCTTACCTTATCCTCTCCTAATCTCTTTGTGGGCAGAGATCACCTTACTGTGCCTTCTTAAATGCTTAGTCCAGGACTCCACACCCAGTAAGCGCTCAATAAACACCATTGTTTAATTGATTCTCATCCTGTGGAGTTTAATCAGTTTATGTTAGACAATTGAAGATTCCCCTCCTTATTATCAGTCCTAGTTGTTTAGTTTACACAATCTCATCTAAGTTTTTCTACTTGCTTGCCTCAGCCTACTCCATGATCTAGCGATATGTCCTAGGGAATAAATGTAGTTGTTAAGTATAGATCTGCTACTTAAAAGATCCCATTGCTCTTATCTTGTCCAGTACAATTTGTATCATTCCCATCCACTGCCTCTCCCACATGTATAATAGTAATAATAATAATAATTGTGGTCTTTAATAAGTACTCACTGCATGACAAGCATTATGCTAAGCACTGGAGTAGATACAAGATAATTAGGTTGGATACAATTCCCTGTGCCACGTGGGGCTTACAAACTAAAGAAGTTACACAGATTTTTAATAATCATTTTACAGATGAAGAAATTGAGACCCAGAGAAGCTAAGTGACTTATCTAAGGTCACGCTGTAGCTAAACAGCAGGGACTGGATTAGAACTCAGGTCCCCTGAGTCTCAGGCCCATGCTAATTCCACTAGGTTAAGATGCATCCAGCCATCCCTACCTTTCTTCCCTAGAGAATTCCAGCTCTGTATACCATTAGATTTATTCTGTCCTCCAAATCTCAGAGCAACCAATTTTGTCAAGGTTCTCCCTAGCTGCAAAGTGCTCCAATTAACCTGTGAGAGTTTTTGAGATTCTGATATGCATGAACAAAGTATTTTAGCTCCGTGTTTCAGCTTATTTCCATTCTGCCAGGCTTCCTGTTTGCTGGGCAGGATAACTTGCCCTCCACACTGGCTCAATTATTCCAATGGCTACCCTCCACTACATTCTCCCACAGCTTTGGTGCAGACTCTAGCCTCTTTCCCAAAGATTAGGTTAAATTGGGTCTCATGCTCTGTGAATTTGCCAGCTTTACCTCAGTTTTTAATCTCAAATTGCTCTGCTTACCTATATTTTAGAACCAGGACCTCAGGCCTGGGTTTTATGGCCTACTTGGTAGTAACCCTAGCTTTCTGAATTAAGCATGCTAGACTGTTAGTTTGTTGTGGGCAGGGAATGTGTCCAGTACTGTTATGCTGTACTGTACCAAGCCCCTCTCAGGGTCGTAAAGTTTCCCATACTCTACCAGTCTTGGCTACGAGAGGAGAGAGTCAAGCAGAGGCAATATCTATTCCATTCCTAGCTTGAGCAGTGGCTAGCGAGAGTGGAAGGCAATCTGCTACAAGTCAAAACTCACCCATGTCAGGCAGCAGAAGAGGGTGGAGACTCAAGTTTACTGCATGGAAAGCGGCAGTGGTAAACCACTTCTGGATTTTTATCGAGAAAACTCTATGGATACACTACCAGAATGATTGCAGATGGAGGTGGGGTATTCTGGGAGAGATGTGTCTATGAAGTCGCTATGGATCAGAGACGATTCAACAGCATAAGACAAGACTCTCCTGAGTGCCTAGTACAGTGCTCTGCACACAGTAAACACCTCATAAATATGCCTGACTGACTAGACATTGAGGAAAGTGTCCCAGGACCATGATTCTTATGCTAACTTGAAACCAAATCTTACTGTTGATTTAGGGTGACCACATCCACTTATAAAAAACAGGGACCAGTCTAGCCAGGCATTATGATGTGAAAATAACTCTGCTCAAAGAGGTCTCTGGTCTCCTCTAGGATGTGATTGGCAGGAGAACAGAGCAGGAAGTAGGTGATTAATGATTCAATGAACTAAACTTTTTTTTGGAGAATGCATCCTCTGTACCATCCTTAGGTCTGGGAGAAAGAATGCTGTAACACTCAGACAGTTCGGGAAAGTAAATAGGCTAGCTAGGCCAGCAGAAATATCAGAAAAAAAATCATTTAATTTCAATTAATCAATGTTATTGATTGAGCAGTTATCATGTGCAGAATATCGTACTATACACTTGTAAGGTACCACACAACAGAGTTGGCTAACAGTCTTTCCTGACAGTGAGTTTATAGTCTATGAAGGACAACTATATAAATTCAGATAAATTAATACACAGGTGGTTTGGCCAGATTAATCAGTCAACATTATTTATTGAGCACTTTGTCTGTGGAGAATTTATTCAATCGTATTTATTGAGCACTTACTGTGTGCAAAGCACTGTACTAAGCTCTTGGGAGAGTACAATATAACCACAGACAGACACATTCCTGCCCACAGCGAACTCACAGTCTAGGGGAGTTCACAGTCTAGAGCACTTACTAAGCGCTTGGGAGAGTACAGTACAACAGACATTCCCTGCCCAGAATGAACTTGCCATATGACCCTAAATTAAAGTTATTTACTAACTTCTGAGTTGTAGTGACAATTTGTATAACAAAATGCTAAGGTAAATTTGTATATTTATGCCTTTCATTTAGCTAGTTTTCTGTAGCCTATAATATTACCCCAAAATGGCTCAGCATGTTTCTAGCAGGGAAAGGAGGACTTATATTAATAACAGTACATTTCTAGGGTTTTCTTCATCCTGCTAATCCAATATGGCACTTGCATGTGCAGTCCTCTCTTCCGAGCATCCAAATCCAAATTCTCTTGCTCTACAATGAAAAGTACAGCATATCCCATCGCTCAGAACACTAAGCTCATAAACTGCAAAATGAATATTCATCCTGAAAGTAAGCATACTGTGAAAATTTTGAAAAATGAAGACATGGCCAGAATGTGAAGATGGTCTGAAAATGTCATGTTTGAAATTCCTGGTCACGGCTGCCCATCTGGCCTGTCTTAACCAGATTATGTTTGATTAAATGTACAATACTCCAGATCTTTGTGTGTGTGCAGTAACCCAGTGTTCATAGAGTAAATGCACAGGGAATAACTGAATCAACAACACTGGCAAAATACATTTTTTAATTTGATCAGCAATGGAAAATTCACTCATGAGCTTATAACATGCTGCGGAGAATTGAATAACTAATTTTAATATATATCAATAAATTAATCAATGGTATTTATTGAGCACTTACTATGTGTAGAGCACTGTACTACATGCTGGGAGAGTAATAATAATAATAATGATGGTATTTATTAAGTGCCTACTACGTGCAAAGCACTGTTCTAAGCGCTGGGGAGGTTACAAGGTGATCAGGTTGTCCCATGTGGAGCCCAAAGTCTTTATCCCCATTTTACAGATGAGGGAACTGAGGCACAGAAAAGTTAAGTGACTTGCCCAAAGTCACACAGCTGACAATTGGTGGAGCCGGGATTTGAACCCATGATCTCTCACTTCAAAGCCTGTGCTCTTTCCACTGAGCCACGCTGCTTCTCTGCAGTACAATACAATGCAAAAGAATTAGACAACACATTCCCTGCCAATAAAGAGCTTACAGCCTAGCAGGGGAGATGGACATTAATATGAATTAGTAATTTATAATGCATAATTTAAATATATGTACATAAGTGCTGTAGGATTGGGGATGGAGTGAATATCGAATGTCCAAGCGTCACAGATAATTATAATAATGGTATTTGTTAAGCACTTACTATGTGCCAAGCACTTTTCTAAGCACAGGTAGATACAGGGTAATCAGATGAGGAAACTGAGGCATGTGCAATTAAATAGATGACAAGGAAGGGAGAACGAGCCAGGGAAATGAAGACTTCATCAGAGAAGGCCTCTTGGAGGGGATGTGACCTTAATAAGGTTTTGAAGGTTGAGAGAGTTGTGGTCTGGCATAAAAGGATGGGGAGGGCGTTCCAGGCTGGGGGAGGATGTGAGGAAGGGGTAGGAGATGAGACAGATAAGATCAGAGCAGGGGAGTGTACTGGACAGGCTTGGCTGCAGGAGAAAATCAGTGAGGTGAGGTAGTGTGGGGGAAGCTGATTGAGTGTTTCAAAGCCACGGTAAAGGGTTCAGTTTGATGCCAAGGTGGATGGGCAACCACGGGAGGTTCTTAAGGAGTGTAGACATGGACTGAATATTGTTGCTGAAAAACGGTCTGTGTGGCAGAGTGAAGTATGTACAGAAGTGGGGAGACACAAGAGGCAGGGAGGTCAGCAAGAAAGCAGTTGCAGTCGTCAAGTTGGGATTCATTCATTCAATCGTATTTATTGAGCGCTTACTGTGTGCAGAGCACCGTACTAAGCACTTGGGAAGTACCAGTTGGCAACATATAGAGACGGTCCCTACCCAACAACGGGCTCACAGTCTAGAAGGGGGAGACAGACAACAAAACAAAACATGTGGACAGGTGTCAAGTCATCAGAATAAACAGAAATAAAGCTAGATGCACATCATTAACAAAATAAATAGAATAGTAAACATGTACAAGTAAAAGAAATAGAGTAATAAATCTGTACAAACATATGTACAGGTGCTGTGGGGAGGGGAAGGAGGCAGGGCGGCGGGGATAGAACAAGTGCTTGGATTAACATGGTAGCAGTTTGAATGGAGGGGAAAGGGCAGTATTTAGCAGTGCTGTGAAGGTGGAACCCACAGGATCTGGTGACAGATTGGGTGGAATGAGAGAGATGGGTCAAAGACAAAGGCAAGATTATTGGTTTGTGACATTGAGATGATAGTGGCATTGTCTACAGTGATTGGAAAGACAGGAGGAGGGCAGAGTTTGGGTGGAACTATGAGTTCAGTTGTAGCCATGTTTAGTTTAAGGTGTTGGTGGGACATCCAGGAAGAGATGTCCTGAAGATAGGAGGAAATGTGAGATTGCAAGAAAGGAGAGAGTCAGGCTGGAGATCTATATTTGGGAGCCATCTGCATAAGGATGGTAGTTGAAGCCATGGGAGTGAATAAGTTCACCAAGGGAGTGGGTTTCAATGGAAAGTGGAAGGTGTCAGAGGGTGGGAGGCAGAGGAGAAGCCAGCAAAAGAATCTGAGAAGTAGTGGTTAGGAATGGTAGGAAGAAAACCGTGTTTTCAGAGTGTCAGTGAAGCCAAGGATGGATCAGGTTTCAAGGAGAAGAGGATGATAGACAGTGCTGAAGGTAGCTCAGAGGTCTAGGAGGATTAGGATAGAGGCCAACAAATTTGGTGAGAAGAAGGTCATTAGTTTAGAGAGGGTTGTTTCTGTAGAGTGAATGCGGCAGAAGTCAGATAGGAGGGGATCTAGGAGATAATTGAAGGGGAGGCAGCATGGCTTAGTGGAAAGAGTACGGGCTTGGGAGTCCGAGGTCATGGGTTCTAATCCTGACTCTGCCACTTGTATGCTGTGTGACTTCACTTCTCTGTGCCTCAGTTACCTCATCTGTAAAATGGGGATTAAGAGTGTATGAGCCCCACCTGGGACAACCTGATTACCTTTATCTACTCCAGCACTTAGAAAAGTGCTTGGCACATAGTAAGCACTTAACAAATACTATAATTATTAAAGGAAGTGCAGACAATAGGTGCAAACAACTCTCTCAAGAAGTTTGGAGAGAAAAGTTTGGAGGGAGATTGGTGATAACTGGAAGAAGCCATAAGGTCAAGGGTGGTATTTTGCTTTGTTTTGTTTTTAGGATAGGGGTTACATAAGCATGTTTGAAAGCAGTGGGGAAGAAGCCACTGCAAACTGAACAGTTGAAGATGGCAGTCAAGGAGGATAGAAGTGGGGAGAGAGAGTGATTTAAAAATGTATTTAGTGATGGGGTCAGAAGCACAGGTTGAAGGGGTAGTTTTAGAGGGGAGGCAAGAGATCTCATCTTGAGGTATTGCAGGGAATACAGGGAGAGTAAAAAAGGGTGGAGGATGAAGCAGGGTTGGAGAGGAGCAGAGGAAGTTTTAGGGTGATCGTGCCTAATGGTTTCGATTATGTTGATGAAGTATGTGGCCAGATCATTTGGGGAAAGAGATGGTAGGGGAGAGGGATAGGAAGTCTGAGGTGGGTGTTAAATGTCTGGAACAGCTGGAGGGGGCAGTGAGTATGGGAGTGAATTAGGAAAGAGAAGTATTGTTGTTGGGCAAATTGAAGTAGATGAGAATATAAATGTTGGACAAGGTCAGAAACATGCCCAGATTTCCTCCAACAGTGCTCCACAGATTGGCACAGGAGAGGGAAAAGCATCCTGTGGAGGAGATCCAGGGTTGTGAGATAGTGGTGAGAGACCAGCAGAGGGAAAGGGGAACAAGGGAGTTCAGTTTGGTGGAGAGGGGGGTGTTCAGTGTGTTGATTTGGGTGTCAGGAGAAAGTATTTTGGGATGGTGACCAAGGGAAGTAAAATGGCTTAGAATATTGGAGGGGGGTCAAAAGAATAGAGGTCTACATGAGGCCAAGGGACAGATTTGCAATGGGTGGGTGTATGGGAAAGAGAGCAGATGAGAAGACTGTGGTCTGATAAAGGAATTTCAGAATTGGTGTGGGTAGAGATTGTACAGTTACTAGAGATTATAAAATCAAGTGTGCGCCCAAGTTGGTGAGCATGCAAGGCGGGATGGAGCAAGAGGTCCCTGGAGGAGAGGAATGAGTGGAGGTGAACAGTGAAAGGATCATCAGGGATATCCACATAGATCCTGAAGTCCCGAAGCATCTATGTAAGGATTGAAAATGAGAGAAGGAATGTGAGAAAGGGAACAAGTTGGTTAAGAAAATTGGAGGAGCCTGGAGAGCCCAAGGTGACCGTGACTAGTATTCACTGCCTTAATGTGGGCTTCAAAGAAAGGGAAAGAAAGGGGAGCGGGAGGTGGGATGATGTGAAAGTGGCACTGGGGAGTGAGAAGTAAGCCTACTCCTCCCCCTTTCCTAGTGAGTCTGGGGGAGTGGCAAGACAGAGAAGAAAAGATTTGAAGACCAAGAGGAAGAAGGATATATAACAGCTTTATGGGGAAAAAGTTCATTTTTGTAAAATATCATATTCCTATTCAAATCAAATGCTATAATAATGCAAAGCCTGATATTTTCTGCATAAAAACCCAATATCTACATTGACAATTGAAGAAAAATCACAGGCTAAGCTTGCACATCACCAGGTGATTTTTCAAATAGTGTTTTATTCCTTGTTCTGTCTTTACATACTGTGTGGATTATAATAAGCATAGTTTCTAAATTACTGTTTAGAATTTTATAAAGGCAAAAAGAACAGCTGAGTGCTAAGAAATTATTAGAAGTTGTATGGGGTCAAGCAATTTCCCTAACTTTCTCTCCTCCAAAATTCAATTGTCTATATAACAATAGTAATAATAATGATAGTAATGGTATTAATAAAACTTTTACTCCATGCCAAGCACTGTACTAAGTGCTATAGTCAGTATTATATAAGTAGAACCAATTGGTTCTCTGTCCCAAATGTGGCTCACAGTCTAAGGCGGAGGCTTGAACAGATAGAGAAACTGAAGTAAGGGAAGTAACTTGCCCACAGTCCCACAACAGACAAATGGAAGAGCTGGGATTTTAAATCAGATTTCCTGACTCCTTGGCTATTTCCCCTAGGCCACAGAGCTAGAATTCAGTCATTTAAAGGATGAACATTATACATTTTAACCAAAAAAAAAAAAGGGAGGGGAGGGCGCAAGACCTTGAATCAATCAATGGTATTTATTGAGTGCTTACTATGAAAAGAGCACTTGAAAGAGGTAGAACTGTAATATGGTAAGTGCCTTTACTGATATAATAATAATAATAGCAATAATGATGGCATTTATTAAGCACTTACTATGTGCAAAGCACTGTTCTAAGCACTGGGGAGGTTACAAGGTGATCAGGTTGTCCCATGGGAGGCTCACAGTCTTCATCCCCATTTTACAGATGAGGTAACTGAGGCACAGAAGTTAAGTGACTTGCCCAAAGTCACACAGCTGACAATTGGCGGAGCCGGGATTTGAACCCACAACCTCTGACTCCAAAGCCCGTGCTCTTTCCACTGAGTCACGCTGCTTCTCGATGTCACCTTATCACGGTGGCATCCTAAGCATGGCTAGACAGATGAGGATGAAAAGGTTCAGTGATCTCCATGAGATGCAGATTAGTTTTGACTCCCTTCATCTCTGATCTCATTCACTCAAATGTATTCATTGAATGCTTACTGTGTGTGGAAGTAAGGTACTGAATTCTGGGGAGGGTACAATATAACGATAAACAGACACGGAGCTTACAGCCTATGAGCACTCTTGAGGGAATAACAAACAAGACAATTTGGGAGCCAGAAATTGGATTGTCCACTTGACAGGACTTACCTCCATGATCACCTGTCAACTCCTGACTTACCTAGTCATTTAAGATCATGGGCCATGTTCAGCCCCTCACTGCATCCTCAAGAGTTCGTGCAAAAAATTTTGATATCCACAACACTGGAATAGCCCGTGTAAATGACATCTGCATGACAACACACCGGGATCAGTGTTTCTCATTTCTTTTTTAAAAATTCGTTAAGTGCTTACTAAGTGCTAGACACTTCATTAAGAGCTGGGAGAGAAACAAATTACTCAGGTTAGACCTAGTCCACATGGCGATCACAGTCTTAATTCCCATTTCACAGATGAGGTAAGTGAGGCACAGAGAAGGCATACAGCACAGTAGCAGACAATAATAATAATGGTATTTGTTAAGTGCTTACTATGTGACAAGCACTGTTTTAAGCAGAAACTGGGATTAGAACCCAGGTCCTTCTGACTTCCAGGTTGTGGTTCTATTTACTAGACCACTCTGTTTCTCATCAAGGGCCTTTAGAAGGTGGTATTGCACTACGGCGTGATCCCAAACCTCCCTATGGCCTACTCTGAAAATCTCTCCCTTGTCCGCCCAAAGCTGGGGGAACCAGAGGGAGATGGTAGGTGAATTGTTGGTGGCTTCTAAAAGCTGGCTCCTCACCGTCACCCTGAACTCAGAAGAACCCAGGCCTGGCAGAGGCTGGTGGTTACATCTTTGGTAAGTTCAGCAGGACCAAAAAGCACTTCCACTGCCAATTGTCCACCCTTTAAAGCAGGAAATAAAGATGTCCTTCCTTTTAATAATAATAATGGCATTTATTAAGCGCTTACTATGTGCAAAGCTCTGTTCTAAGCGCTGGGGAGGTTACAAGGTGATCAAGTTGTCTCACAGGAAGCTTACAGTCTTAATCCCCATTTTCCAGATGAGGGAACTGAGGCACGGAGAAGTTAAGTGACTTGCCCAAAGTCACACAGCTGACAATTGACAGAAAACCCATGGCCAACTGACTCCAAAGCCCGTGCTTTTCCCACTGAGCCACGCTGCTTCTCTAAGCACCTCTGCATCTCCAGGGGTCGTGGAGCCCTGACTAGGGAGAGAACTTAAATAACTGGTTACAGAGAACAGACAAGATGTTCTCAGCCACTGATCATGCCCTGAGATAGAACTGTAAACTCTAATTACAGCTCCATGCAATTTGTAAAGTTAGCCTGATTGGTAGTTACTTGCAATATGCCCTTTGGCAGTTTTATTTGGGGAAAAGCTTTGACCCAAGCATATGCTATCACCAATATTACTGCCGCTAATTTAAAGTCCCACTAAGGAAATTGTATGCTAATTTTAGCACCTTGTTACACATTAGAACAGCGGAAGGGAATACTACCACAAAAAAGTGGTTATTTTGAGAACACCATTCTACCACAAGGAACTATGAGCCCGCTGTTGGGTAGGGACCGTCTCTGTATGTTGCTGATTTGTACTTCCCAAGCGCTTAGTACAGCGCTGTGCACACAGCACTCAATAAATACAACTGAATGGATGAATTATGAGATCTACCCTTGCTAATGCTAGAGGGCTCCCCTACCCTGTTATTCTGCTTCACTTTAAATAAAGTGTACAGCATTATAAAGATCATCCTCTTAATAGAGACCAACATTCAGGGGAAATGTAATTTTCTTCAGTATTTTGGGAGTCTGAGATAATTCAGTTGAAACCCTGACCAAGACGACAAATAAATTAAGAGGTCCTTAGCTCACCCAGGAAAAATTCACCCTGAAACTTTTGCTTCAGCAGAAATGTAGTAATTAGCCATTATTTTTTGCCCATTTCCATAAATAATTAACATATTTTTATCTACCTCCCATTCTTAGAAAGAAGCTTTTTTTCCTAAAGGATTCCTCATGATCCTTTGTTTTGGCTAATGGATATTAAAATGTCTAGATTTCAAGATGTAGAAAATGCTGATGTAAGAGCTAAAGAATGTTTTCAGAGATAGGAGAACTAAATTGAACAAAATCAGTCCCAGAAGATATTTTACCAAGAAATTCTCGGTAGCATGGGGACAAGGATCAGGTCTACCATCTCTGTTGTACTGTACTTTAGACTGTAAACTCATTGAGGGCAAGAATGTGTCTATTATTATTTGATGCTCTCCAAAGTGGTTAGTACAGGGCACACAGTAAGCACTCAATAAATATGGTTGACTGACATTTTCCTAAGTACTTAGTATAGTGCTCTGAATTGAGTAAGCACTAAGTATCAGTGACTTTGGGATTGATTTAGTCCCAAATTAATCTCAGCATGGCTCAGTGGAAAGAGCACCGGCTTGGGAGTCAGAGGTCACAGGTTCTAATTCCTACTCCGCCTCTTGTCAGCTGTGTGACCCTGGGGAAGCCACTTAATTTCTCTGTTCCTCAGTTCCCTCATCTGTAAAATGGGGATGAAGACTATGAGTCCCACGTGAGACAACCTGATTACCCTGAATCTACCCCAGCACTTAGAACAGTGCATGGCACATAGACTTAACAAATGCCATCACTATTATTAGCTCAATAATGAAAACTCATCTACTTGGTGAAATCTTTCATGAAGAATTAACCCTCAAAGGAGTTGCTGAGAGCACTAGGTTATTGTTTTCTTTAAACACTTGATCTACAGTTGTTCTTTTTCCAAAGAGACTCACTGAGGAATTAAGTATCCACATTGTGGAAAATGGCTCTAGAGGAGAAAAATAATAATAATGGTATTAGTTATTCACTTACTTTTTGCCAGACACTGTTTTAAGTGCTGGGGTAAATACAATATAATTGCATTGGATACAGTCCCTGTCCCACAAAGAGCTCACAGTCTTCATCCCCATTTTAGAGATGAGGGAACTGAATCACAGAAGAGTTAAGTAACTTGCCCAGTGTCACACAGCAGAGCCGGGTTTAGACCCAGATCCTTCTGACTCCTAAGCCCATGCTCTATCTACTAAGGTACACTATCTTTCTACAGGTCATTTTCTGACAGGAAACTTAATTTTTTATGATGTTTTTAATCACGCTATATTCAGTAATACCTCACATAGGATTTCAGAAGATGTCAATGTGGATGCATAATCTGTCTGAACCAACCCAGCCCCAGATGACAAAGTGGTATAGCCTGACAATACAACCTTTGACAAGCAACCTCTAAAACAGAGGGAAAATAATTTGGGGAAGAATGCAGGGGATAGTAATAAATAACCAACCACCTTTTGACAGTCTTCTTGCAGCCATTCAGGACTGTGGGACTGTAAAACCTATCTCCTTCAGGAATAAGAAACCAGCAATAGCCAGGACCCAGAGGTAATTTCAGTTATTATTATGCACTGTGGAAAAAATATCCGGGTGTGAAATAGGCATGCCCTTAAGGAGCTCAGAATCTAATAAAAATAATAATTGTAGTATGTATTTATAATTGTAGTGTACCAAGCACTGGGGTGGATACAAGCAAATCGGGTTGGACAATCCTTGTCCCACATGGGGCTCACAGTCTCAGTCCCCATTTAAAGATGAGGTAACAGATGCAGAGAAGTGAAGTGACTTGCCCAAGGTCACACAGCGGACAAGTGGCAGAGCTAGGATTAGAACCCATGATCTTCATCATCATCATCATCATCAATCGTATTTATTGAGCGCTTACTGTGTGCAGGTGGAACAGGAGCAGGATCAGAGGAGATGAGAACAAGAAACGGAGAAGGATGGGGAGAAAGAAGAAAAGGAAGAGTAGAGGAAAATGTAAAAGAAGAGGGAAAAGAAGAGGAAGACAAAGAGGAAGAAGAGAGAGAAGAGGAGGAAGATAAAGTGGGAGAAGGGGAAGAAAAACAAATGAGAGACTCACAAGAGCTAGCAGAAACCTTTAAGTCATTTTATCCAGACGCTCTGCCTCCATTCAGGACCATTTTTAATCCATTCAAGACATAAATTTATCTCTATTCTTTTCTAGGTATCCAGGAATAGGGATTTCACAGACTTTGTTCACACTCTTGTCCAGTTTCCTCACCGTCTCATTGAGGATAATTTTCTTTAGTTTAAACCAACCTTTCTTTCTATAGCTTCCACTGTGATCTTTGGTATGGCCGTGCATGAAAATACAGAATCCACCCTTAAAAAGTCTCCTCATATGGTCGAGGAAAAAAAACTATTAAGTTCCCCAGAAGTCTTTTCTTTCATTGCAAAATATTAAATCATATGCCTCCCATCCTAGGGCATAGCCAGCAAGCATAATTCTGTTTGAATTTCCAAGTCATGGAAAAGAGCAACTGACATTCTGAAGAACAAAACCAAGGTGGAGGGGGCTTTTGTTTGGGCACCATTTTACAAGAATTTGGGTTAGAGGGGAAACAAAGATTTTCTTTAGATAAGGATAAAAATTCTCTAGCTTTCAAATTCAATCCATTTCAGCCCAGTGACCAAAAATGTAAGCAGGAAAGCTGTAATTATGGATTTTAATCACTGTGGTATTGCTGCACATTGTACAATATTACCACTTAGCAGTCTGCAAAGCACTTTGGGTCTGCAGAATGGTTAAAATGTACTTTTTACACAGCAGTGTGTGGGCTGAAAGAAATGAGAAGGGTGAATTTGAAATAAACAGCTTATTTAAAGAGCTGCTGAATTTGGAATAGAACAGCATTTACAATCTCACCCAAAATACCCATGAAAAAATCTGATGAATACGCAGCAAATCCTCTGCAGTCCATGCAAGGAATGGACTTGAACGTGATACAGATGCCTGACTCTGGCGGTAAGATGTTCCGGCATGAATTTGGAGGAAATTTGGGGAATTAGGCCTACTCACAAATGACTCTCACCTTGCCATGCTCAAAGGCAACTAAGAACCTGCACTCAGCAGGAGACAATCAATTCCCAATGTTCACCCAGTCGTAGTTATTGAGTACTCACTGTGTGCAAAGCACTGTACTAAAGGCTTGCGAGAGTACAATAATAACAAATAGACATTCCCTACTCACAACATCCTGCGTTATAATAGACAAAAAGTCACCACTGGCACATCTTCTTCAAATGCCATTGAGTTGATTTCGACCCATAGCGACTCCATGGATACACCCTCTTCAAAATGTCCCATCTTTTATCATAAAGTAGTTCTGGTATGTACATTTATAAAGTTTTCTTGGTAAAGATGTGGAAGTGCTTTACCGCTCCTTCCACGCAGTAAAAACTTGAATCTCTGCTATTGTCTTCGATCAATATTTTGATCACTCCATCACCCTTCTTTGACTCTTTCCCACTCTGCTGCTGCCCAGCACAGGTGAGTCGAGTTTGCCTGATACTTTCTGCTTAGAAAGTATCCATTGTGGGTAGCCCTATGTGACAAAGCTCTAAGTTCCACCAGCATACCCAAACTCTCCTGTCACGATAATGTGTCGATTCATAGGAGAGTCTCTGGTACATACGCATTTATTTGTACCTATCTTCAAAACTTGTACGCATATATTTTAATGTTATTGTACATCCATTTTTTCCTCTTCCACTGTTTGTACACATTTTTAATCTCTGCTGTAAGCTCTTTGTGAGCAGAGAATGTGTCTACTCTTAGGTTTTATTTACCCAACTATTTAGGACACTTCAACACACTTTTTCAGCATTTATTAAAGCTATTATTCATTCAATCATATTTATTGAGCACTTACTGCATACAGAGCACTGTATTAAGCACTTGGGAAGTAGAAATGGGCAACATATAGAGATGATCTCTACCCAAGGACAGGCTCACAGTCTAGAAGGGGGAGACAGACAACAAAACAACTACAAATCAATCTTTTATTTGGCCCCAGATAATAACACAGCCCAGCCAGTTGATCTAGGGGTTCCTTGAGCTGCACAGAGGAGAGGGTCTTAGTACAGTGCTCTGCACACAGTAAGCGCTCAATAAATACGATTGATTGATTGATTGATTGATTGTCATAAACAGCAGTCTTACCTCTGGGCTTGAACTGCCCCAAGGGTAACCGCCACCCAGTTCCTACCAGTGTCCTTGTGCTGCAGCTCTGAGAGCAGGGGGTCCTGGGTTCTAATCCCAGCTCCACCACTTTCTGCTGAGTGACCTTGGGCAAGTCACTTCTCTAGACTATTAGCTTATTATAGGTGGGGAATGTGTCCGCTAATTCTGTTGTACTCTCCCAAGCTCTTAGTACAGTGCTCAGCACATAGTAAGAGCTCAATAAATACCCTTGATTGATTCTCTTGCCTCAGTTTCCTCATCTGTAAAATAGGGTTCAAATATTTGTTCTCCCTTTGATTCATTCAGTTGTATTTATTGAGCACTTACAGTGTGCAGAGCATTGTACTGAGTGCCCTCCCCACTTGGGGCAGGGACTGGCCTATATCTAATCTGCTTATATTTTGTCTATCACTACCAGTCTTAGTTAAAAGACAACTATATATGTATAATAATGATTGTGGTACAATTGTAAATTTCCTCTCAGAGTCACACCTGGAGAGTTTCCAGCACTCTACCGGCCTCAACTACAGGGGGGAAAGTCAAGCAGATGCATAGCTATTCCTAGCTTGGGCAGTGGCTAGCAAGTGGAAGGCAATCTGCTATAAGTCAAAATTCCCCTGTGGTGAGCAGCAGCAGCTTTGGAGAGAGTCAAGGGCAGAGACTCATTTACTGTGCGGAAGGTAAATCACTTCCATATTTTTACAGAGAGAACTCTGTGGATCCACTACCAAAACGATTGCAGGTGGAGGTGGGGCGTTCTGGGAGAGATGTGTCCATGGCATAACTAGGGGTCGGACAGCATAGGACAACAACAATTGTAAAAACAATCAGTTTACATGCTGGGTCCTTGGCACTTAGCAAGCATTTAATACCACAATTAAATTATTAAATTGACCATGGGACCAACTCAGGGTAAGACTTATAGTGGCTTGCAAAAGGTTTTTTTCACAAGCCAAAAGACTTGAGAAGCAGCATGGCTCAGTGGAAAGAGCACAGGCTTTGGAGTCAGAGGTCATGGGTTCAAATCCCGGCACCGCCACTTGTCAGCTGTTTGACTTTGGGCAAGTCACTTCACTTCTCTGTGCCTCAGTTACCTCATCTGTAAAATGGGGATTAAGACTGTGAGCCCCATGTGGGACAGCCTGATCACCTTGTAACCTCCCCAGTCCTTAGAACAGTGTTTTGCACATAGTAAGCACTTAATCAATGCCATTTAAAAAAAGCCACTGGTCTGTATCAACCTTCCTGGACAGGGGAGAGCCTCAGTATCACATAATAGAAGTCAAACCACACCTGTGATCACCAAGGTTGAGGGATAAAGTTTTTTACTTAGTTTTACTAACGTGCAAGGGGGTGACACATCCATACACACACTCACTTATTCCACCATCCAAGGGTCCAATAACAGCCTGTGGTCAATGGAGCCCTTTCTGCCAATGCTTCTTCTTTCTGCTTCCACGTGCTACTCTCCTGCTGCTTCAGCATGGTCCTCTGCCTCTCGTCTGCCTGCAGGTTTCCTACATCTCAGCATACCTCTATGCTGCTTCTTGGCAGGTACCTCCCATGTGATCCAAACAAGCATCTTTAATCTGCCTTAAGTGTGGCAACTAGGGCTCTACTTGACCTTGATTAGTCCAGGCCCGTTACCGGGTGGAACAGGGAGAGAAAACCACACCTCTCTCCACGATCCACCCCCTTAGGCCAGCAATCACCTGTCTCAGGTAGAGCCCATCGGTGGTTTCATAAAATCTCTTCCTTCTTGTTGTTCACAGGATCATAAACAGTCATTAATAAGGCAGCTTGCTGGGGGCTCATCACAGTTTTCATTAAGCCAGGGCCACTCAGGAGACCAGGATTCTGAGCCCCTGGAGATTGTTGAGGGTTTCTCCTCTAATTCTGACCCCTGGGACAGTGTCCCCTCTCCTCTGGTGGGCCCTTGAGTTGTGAAACAGATCATGTCCAAAGCAGAACTACCTACCAGGCAAGTTCTGGTTTTCGAGAGTTAAGGTGAAAGACCCCCTCACTCCCCTAGCAAAGTCCCAGGTGCCTCTAAGCCTACCAGGACATCCACAGGGGCATTCTTTGTTGTACTCTCTAGACTGTAAGCTCAATGTGGGCTGGGTTATGTCTTGTTTATCGCTGTATTGTACTCCCCTGAGTGCTTAGTACACTGCTTTACACCCAGTAAACCATCAATAAATATAACTGAATAATCTGTGGTGGGGCAGGGGGTAGGGGTGTTTGATGTCTCAGCAGTGGGCTCTGACTGCACCAGACACCCAGTGACCTGCACAATATCACAGCAGGGAAATGCAGAACTGGGATTAGAACCCTCGTCTCCTGGCTCTCTGGCCCATGCTCTTTCCGCTAGCCCACGCTGTTTCTCCTAGCCACACTATATGTTACATAATCCATATGCAAGAAAATCTGGTACCTACATATGTACCAAGATCAGGACTAAGTTTCACTTCTGTCCATTTTTAAAACTGAATTTTTGTGTTTACAACACTTGTTATAGATACAATTGGAGTAACATGAAACACCCTATAAATCCCCTCTATGCTTAACTGACTTCCTGGTTCTATTAAAATCCCCATCTGGGATAACTCTGCTCTGTGATTTGAGAGAATACCACAACCACTTTTTTTCCTTTTGAAAAATCTGAAAATGACTAAGCACACCCGCTAAAATTGTACCGCAGTGTCTTTATCCAAATTTACTTTATGCCAGCTGGTTTCTTCACAGTAATATGTTCTTAAATTAGATGATTGTTTTAATAGCCTTCCAAATAGCTCAACTTTAAATGGCTGAACACGGCAAATGATACCTAAACTTCCCTTAAAGCAAATACCATTAATACATAGCAATTAAAGCAGAACTCTGAGATCCCCACCAATGCCAGAGGCCCAAAGTTATCAGAGTGCCATTCCCCTTGATGTCACTTCTGTTGGAATTTCAATCTCCACTCTGTTCTTCCATCACACCCGTTTTTCATCACATGTTTTGGCTACAACATTTTCACGGAATTAAGGAAAGTTCATCCAAAAAAAAAAAAAAAGGAAAGAAAAGCAAGCCTGTTTTGGCTTCAGTGTACTGCAGTATCAGAAAGGCACCGGGGTGAATGTGTGTGGTGGCATGGATATTTTATAAAATGGTAATTCCATGAGAGAAGACAGCTTGGGTTATTGTCCATTGCTGATTCAGAGAAGTGGTTTACAATGACCTGCAGGTTTTCTTGTTTGCCAGGAATCAGGAGTTCTTATATGAGTCCCATCTGATCCATGCTCCATATTTTTTCCCAGTGAGGTAAAGAAACCTTGCATAGTATGTCTAGTCCTCCTCAATTGAAAATGATAATAATAAATTTGGTTTTTGTTAAGCATTTACTATGTGCCAGGCACTGCTCTAACCACTCGGGTAGATAATAATAATAATAATAATAATAATAATAATAATAATAATAATAATGGTATTTGTTGCGTGCTTACTATGTGCCAAGCACTGTTCTAAGTGCTGGGGGAATACAAGGTGATCAAGGCTGTCTCACATGGGGCTCACAGTCTTAATCCCCATTTTCCAGATGAGGGAACTGAGGCCCAGAGAAGTTAAGTGACTTGCCCAAGGTCACCCAGCTGACAAGTGGTGGAGCCGGGATTCAAACCCAGGACCTCTGACTCCCAAACCCGGGCTCTTTCCACTGAGCCACGCTGCTTCTAGATACTAGATAATGAGGCTGGACCCAGTCTCTGTCTCATATGGGGTTCACAATCTTAATTCCCATTTTACAGATGAGGGGACTGAGACACAGAGAAGTAAAGTGACTTGCCCAAGGTCACCCAGCTGACAAGTGGTGGAGCTGGGATTCGAACCCAGGACCTCTGACTCCCAAACTCGGGCTCTTTCAACCAAGCCATGCTGCTTCTAGGTACTAGATAATGAGGCTGGACCCAGTCCCTGTCTCATATGGGGTTCACAATCTTAATTTCCATTTTACAGATGAGGAGACTGAGACACAGAGAAGTAAAGTGACTTGCCCAAGGTCACACAGCAGACAAGTGTTGGAGTCGGGATTAGAACCCATGACCTATGTCTCTTATGGGGTCCTAGAGGCTGTTATTCAACAGCTGCTTATGCAAAGGACTGTATTTTTCTGCCACCCAGTTATGAATGATAATAATAATAATTTTGGTATTTGTTAAGTGCTAAATATGTGCAAAGCACTGTTCTACGTGCTGGGGAGGATACAAGGTGATCAGGTTGTCCCATGTGGGGCTCACAGCCTTAATCCCCATTTTACAGATGAGGCAACTGAGGCACAGAGAAGCTAAGTGACTTGCCCAAAGTCACATGGCTGACAAGCGGTGGAGCCGGGATTTGAACCCATGACCTCTGACTCCAAAGCCCGTGCTCTTTCCACTGAGCCATGCTGCTTCTTGTAAAAACCTGCAGATGACTGTGAAGGGCTTTGCAGAGGTCAGTCAGTAAATCTGAAAAGCTTTTAGTAACATGTAGACCTACACGGTTAAAGTACTTCTGTGGCAACACTGAAGAGAACATCAGCTTGGAGTTCGGTTACCTAGGTTTTAGATGGTTCCCTGATTATAATGCTAATTATAAATTATGGCATTTGTTACCACGTGGCACTCACAGGCTTAGTGGGAGAATGTAACTTGACTCCCTATTTTAATGATGAAGAAACTGAGGCACAGAGCAGTTAAGTGGATGGACCAAGGGCGCACAACAGGTGAATGGCCAAAACAGGATTAGAACTCAGGTCCTCTGACTCCTGCTCTTTCCATTAGATCACTTGGCTTCTCCAAGAAGCATCTCTTCTCCAATACACCCCAACTCACGCAGTCTATTTACCCCCCAAAGCTCGCCTTCTCCCCTGTGCCTTGTTTTTAACTCTGACCACTGACTCCCTCCTTTCCCCCTGCCTCTAATTCCTTCCCACTTCAAATCTGCCAAACTTCAAATCCTTTCTCCAGGAGGCAATAACTGATTAATTTGTCTTCTCCCCCAGGTCATATCCTCCCTCCTCCGCACATCCAGTACTTTTTGTCGGACTTTTTTTACATATCGCTTTACATATATGCTATTTCAGCATCTATTCCTTCTACTTATAAACACTTCTTCCCAAGGAAGGTTTAGAAACAGAAGGTAGGCTCAAGGTAGATTTGAATGAGCATGATGACTCTGCCTCAGTCATCTCATCTGTAAAATGGAGCTCCTGTAGGACATGGACTGCGTCAAATCTGATTTGCTTGTATCTACCCCAGCACTTAGTACATTACCTGGCATACGGTAAGCGCTTAACAAATACCATAAAAAAAAAAAGTGGAGACAATCCTTGTCTTCGAGGACATTACAGTCCAGTGGGAAAGAGAGGTACTAAAATAACTACAGATTGGGAATATTAATTGAGTGCAAGTACACTAAGTGCCTAGTATAGTGCTCAGCACACAGTAAGCGCTCAATAAATACAATTGATTGAATGAATGAACGACATGCACTTAATGATCTGGAAGTAGAAGATGGGAGGGAGTATATCTAAGTGCTTAGAGGGAATGGACCCAAGTGAAATGAGTAGTAATTATGGGGGAATGACAATAATGATAATGACGATAATGACAGGGTGAAATAATAGCTCCTTCTCCCAATTTTTTTTTCCAGTGAGCCAAACCTGTTTAAATACCATGATAAAAATATGTAACCAAATCTAATATAGTTAGATTTTGTTGTTCCCGCATATGGTTTACAGCTATTTAGAGATAGATGTGAAAGGACAATATTTGTCATCCCTAATTAGTATTTTATTTCAGGCTCTTCACGAAATCTGTTATGTTCCATTCCACTGAAACAGCTGGTCTTCACTTTGCTTTTTCAAATGTCCTTCCCCACTGTGATACATAGTAAACACAGCCACCCTTTCTTCCTGTTTCTTCCTCTTTTCAATTCCCCATGAGCCTTATCAATCCATTGCAGCATTTTTTTAAATATGGCACGTTACTCTGGCAACTGCAATTTCTTCTCTTTTGCATATTATAATCATATTATTTGTCCCATTAGCCCATCCTTTACGCATAAACCCTTTTGAAAAGCTCCAGATCTAATATCTTCACAAAAGACAAAAATCTGTTTTTCGTAGGAGCATATAGTTACAATATGAAAAGATTTGTACTGACCTTAATGTATTGAATTGATCATCATTCTAAAAAAGCAAAAAAATATAATTCATGTAAAATGTTATATTTTTGATAACACATTTCAGAATTGGGAATAATTTAAAGGAATCTCTGACCTTAGAGACAAATCAAATTCACTCTATTTTGGGAAAATTCCATTAATAAGTAGCACTTTGAATATTTCCTTTCAAATGTTTTTCTAGGACTTGACTTTGCATTCCCTACTTGTAGCTTAAGAATACAATTTTCATGGATTGGGTAAACATTGATTTCTCCTCGGATGTTTATAAAGTATCAAAGTCAACAGCAACGGAAAAACTTTCTCTTAACATTCTGTTGGAGGACTAGTTTCATAAATGTCAGCGGGAGGAATAGCTTTTGGGAATTCTGTTTATTAGTTAGCTACTGTCCCAGATCAACAGCATAAAATCACACATTGCTTTCAGCATAAGATTTCATGCCCAAAGAGAAGCTTTTAAAAAACATTCTAAGTCATAGTTTTTTGTGTATAGGCACATAATAGAGAAAGATATATTTGTGTGTACACATTCATACGTATATATGTTTGTACATATTTATTACTCTATTTATTTATTTTACTTGTACATATCTATTCTATTTATTTTATTTTGTTAGTATGTTTGGTTTTGTTCTCTGTCTCCCCCTTTTAAACTGTGAGCCCACTGTTGGGTAGGGACTGTCTCTATATGTTGCCAATTTGTACTTCCCAAGCGCTTAGTACAGTGCTCTGCACATAGTAAGCACTCAATAAATACGATTGATGATGATGATGATGATTCATTCATTCATTCAACTGTATTTATTGAGTGCTTACTGTGTGCAGAGCACTGCACTAAGTGCTTGGAAAGTACAATTTGGCAACAGATAGAGACAATCCCTACCCAGCATTGGGCTCACAGCCTAGAAGGGGGAGAGAGACAATAAAACAAAACAAGTAGATAGGCATATAAAATTTCTATAATAATCATAATAATGATGGCATTTGTTAAACACTTACTATGTGCAAAGCACTGTTCTAAGCGCTGGGGAGGATACAAGGTGATCATGTTGTCCCACGTGGAGCTCACAGTCTTAATCCCCATTTTTCAGATGAGGGAACTGAGGCACAAAGAAGTTAAGTGACTTGCCCAAAGTCACACAGCTGATAGTTGGCGGAGCCAGGATTTGAACCCATGACCTCTGACTCCCAAGCCCGTGCTCTTCCCATTGAGCCAAGCTGCTTCTCAAGCTGCTTCTATACAGATATTAATATACCTGTATTATCTTCTAGACTGTGAACCCGTTGTTGGGTAGGGACCGTCTCTATATTTATACTTCCCCATCCCTTAGTACAGTGCTCTGCACACAGTAAGTGCTCAATAAATATGATTGAATGAATGGACTATTACATATATATATATATATATATATATATATATATATATATATATACATATATATATATGCATGTATATATATATGGAGAGAGAGAGAGAGATGTAGATATATGAACTCATCATTTTTCTTTTCCTTCATTTAAGGTCTTGATATTATGATGGAACAAATATTCATAGTATATGAGCAGCTTCATTTCCTTATCTTCACCTAATTAATTTCCTACTATCAATTATTTATTCTTGATTTTGACACAACGATCACATAGCCATAAAAAAACTGAGAAGATGCTATTAAAAAAGGTTTGTGATTCAATTTCTAGAGTTGCTGGCTTATTTTTCCACAAATGACAGGAAGAATAATTGTGCCCGTCGTTCATTTGAGCTATATAATTTGTATTTTTTGAATGGAAAAAAAGGTGAAATGTGCCAATCCAAATTTCCAGCTAAAGCCTGAGGGATATAGTATTTCATTCCTCTTTGGATATCATCATGATGATCATCATTACCATCATCATTATCACTTTCATTTTCTCCTGGAGGGCATATTGGGTCTTGGTTTATCCTGTGCATTTTGCCAGAGTGTCTACTGTAATAATCTCCAGGTTGTGGTCAACCCTATACTCTCCACATTCTCTAATTATTCTGATGCTTCTTATAATAATAATAATAATAATAATAATAATAATAATAATAACAATGATATTTGTTAAGCACTTACTATGTGCCAATCTCTTTCTCTCTACCACATATTTCCCCATTTCATTCTCTCTTTCTCTTTCTAATTTCTTCACTTTAACCACTGTCCTTTCAGCATCACCTACGTACATGGATCTGTTCCCTTAAGCACTTTGACAATCATCCTGCCCCCAGCCTAGCCCCACTGTTCTATTGAATAATGGTGATATTTGTTAAGCGCTTACTAAGTGCCAAGCACTCATCCACTTCCCTTAATGACTGTCTTCCCTCTAAATTGTAAGCTCCCTGAGGGTAGAGAACATTATTCTCTACTAACACTATTGTTTTGTACTTGTTGAGCACTTACTAGGTGTCAAACACCGTTCTAAGAACTGGGATAGATGTAAGTCAATAAGGATGTACTCTACCAAACAGTACATTGCTCTGTACACAGTAAGCACTCAAGAAATACAATTTATTGATCAAGTATTCCTTTTCCTTTTCTATTACTTCCTCTCAAGTTTTCTCCATTTTTTCTCTGTCCTTTTCCATTTCTCCTTTCTCCTTTTTTCTTGATTTTATTCTTAATTTTGACACAACGATCACATAGCCATAAAATAACTGACAAGATGCTATTAAAAAAGGTTTTTGATTGAATTTCTAGAGTTACGGGTTTATTTTTCCTCTCTCTCTCTCTCCCAACTGTTAGTTCATTATGGGCATGGAATGTGTCTGTTTATTGTTGTGTAAACTTCACCTGGGACAGGAACTGCCTTCAATCCAAGATTACAATCTAAGTATGTGGAAGAATCGCATTAAATCCCATTTCACAGATGAGGAACCTGAGGCCCATAGAAGTTAAGTGACTTGCTTAAGTTCACACAGCAGGAAAGAGGCAGAGTCAGAATTAGAACCTAGAACCTTTGACTCTCAGATCCAGATTCTTTCCACAAGGGCACACTGCTTCTTGATGAAAAGCTTCAATGCTTCATTCAGTTAAAGTGGAATATCACAAAATTCTGATTTACTTCTATTCTCCATTGTATTATATATATGTATATATATAAAGTTCATTTTTTCCCTAATTTATTTAGTTAAATCAACGTTTTTTGGCCAGTAAACCGAACAAGGAATTTCTGGTAGTTACGGCCACCCTAGTTTGAATAGCTTGAAAATAAGAAATGAAAAGTTCATCTAATTGTATTGAAATCTTTTATATCGCCTTTAGCTCAATTCACCACAAACTCTCACAGACATTCCCATTAACTACAGTGACACATATGTGCAAATGCAGAATTGATCAGCCCTGTCAATTTCTGCCAGAAAATGTAATCCCACAAAACCTTTGAGGGTAGGGCAGACCATTTCTGAGTAACTCAATTAAGAATCTCGTGTCTATTTTCACACCACCCAAGGGAAAATGAAAGAGTTTTGAGGGTTAGAAAGTCCACCTTTTGCTGTCTAAAGCCGGTGCCTTCAACCGGATTCTCAAAATGATTTGATAGTCTCCAGACAAGATTGGCAGAGAGGCATAAAAGCATCCAGGACCTTTTTTAATGATATTTGTTACGCATATACATTGTGCCAGGCACTGTACTATGTGCAGGTTGGACACAGTCCATATCCCTAAACTCACAGTCTTGATCTTTCATTTCACAGATGAGGTAACTGAGGCACAGAGAAGTGAAGTGACTTGCTCTAGGTCACACAGTAGAAATGTGGTGGAGCCAGGATTGAAACCCAGGTCAGTCAGACAGTGGATTGTATTTATTGAGCACTTACTATGTGCAGAGCACTGTACTAAGTGCTAGGGAGGGCAAGAAATAACAATATAACAGACACATTCCCTGCCCAAAATGAGCTTACAATCTAGAGTGGAAGACAGGCATTAATAGTAATTTATAAATTACCACTATGTTCATAAGAACTATGGGGAATGAATAATAATAACTGATAATTATGTATTTGTTAAGCACTTACTATGTGCCAAGCATTGTTCTAAGTGCTATGGTAGATACAGGGTAATCAGGTGGGGTTCACACTTTGAATCCCCATTTTACAGATGGGGTAACTGAGGTACAGAGAAGGTAAGTGACTTGCTCAAGGTCATACAGCAGACAAGTGGCGGAGCTGGGATCAGAACCCACATCCTCTGACCCCCAAGCCTGTGCTCTTGGCCCTCAGGGAGTCAGGGAGTCGAAGGTCCTTCAGACTCCTCAGCTTGGGCTCTATCCATTAGGGCATCACTATTTTTCCACCTTTATTGCTACCATTTTGGTAGTAATAAATGAATCGGCCAGCTGAAAAAAAGTCTTTCCATTTCCAAATCAGATTACTGGCCACTTCACCAAAATAGTTGTAACGGCTACATCACCCCTTGGGGTTCGGGTCATTAGATTATTTTGTTATCTGTTGATATATACGCAGCACACCTGTTTAGGTATGCAGCATGGAAGGGGTGGATGGACTGAGTTCTACTCCAAGGATAGCCGAAATTAACTTTATGTAAATTGGGTTATGTATTGCCTGACATAATCACTGCATCGATTTTAACTGGGGAAATTGCATTGAATCATCTTAAAAAAAAATTGGATAATACCGAGAAATCTCATCTACCCAGATCAATAGGATCCAGGCAGGATCAAGATAATAGCATTTAGATCATTGCAGAGACAAGCAAGCAGGGGGTGGTGGGGTTGGAGACAGAAGCAGGAGGGAAGCCAGGCTGCTGAAAAGTGGAGCAGCAGAGGTGTCTGGTAACAGCACAATGGGGTAGGAAGATGGGGAATGTGTCTGTTTAGTGTTGTACTATACTCTCCCAAGCACTTCTAACAGTGCAAAGCACAGAGTTAGCGCTCAATAAATACCACTGAATGATTTGAAGGAATGAGCATTACCCATAGGCCAGCCCCAGGCCAAGAAACCCAAAGGAACATGGAGCCTCTGGCTCATCATGGCAGGATGTCCAGTGAGGGAGCGTTGACTACAGTGCTTTGTGCACAGTAAGCACTGAATCAGTAACATTAATTGAGTTAGTGAGTATTAAGGCCTGGGAGTGCTGAGGAAAAATTTGTGATGCTTGCAGTCTTCTGGGGCAGCTGAGGCCAGAATTCCAAAATCAGCCCTCCAACCTAAAATAATTAGCATAATTGAGAAATATTTGTAGTCCGGGGCTTGGAAAGAAAGAAGATGGTCAGGGATGGCCTTATTATCTTGCCACCCACAGGCACTGAGCTTTGTACTGCCCCTTCTTTTCAGTTCATGGCCTAGTGAGTAGAACAAGGGCCTGAGAGTCAGAAGGACCTGAGTTCTAATCCTTACTCCCCCACTTGTCTGCTGTGTGACTTTGGACAAATCACTTAACTTCTCTGTGCCTCAGTTACCTCATCTGGATAATGGGGATTAAGACTGTGAGCCACATGTGCGACAGGGACTGCCTCCAAACTGATAAGATTGTATCTACTCTAGGGTTTAGTGCAGAGCTTGATACAATCATTATTATGGTTAATTCTTTTCTTTTCAATTCTTTTACTTTTCAATAGGGGAGAAGCATATTCTAGTGGGTAGAGCACATCTCTGGGAGTCAGGAAGACCTGCGTTCCAATCCCAGCTCCACCGCTTGTCTGCTGTGAGACCTTGGTCTGTGCCTCAGTTGTCTCCTCTGTAAAATGGGGATTAAGGCTGTGAATCTATGTGGGACATGGACTGTGTCCAACCTAATTAGCTCGTACCTACCCTAGTGCTTAGAACAGTGCCTGGCACATTGTAAGTGCTTAACAAATACCATAAAAAATTCTAAGTAATTATTCATTAGTTATTTATTACAAAAAGGGTTTGGAATAATCTTCTACCAGGAATTCCTTCTGAAATTTACCCTGTCCTACATCCACCTCAGTGCTTAAATCAGTTCTTGTCATATGTAATAAATCCTTAGCAAATACCATTATGACCTTTATAACGATAACAATAATGATCATAATGGCACTGTACAGTACAGTACAGGCACTGTACTAAGTGCTGTGGTGGATACAAGCAAATCGGGTTAGACACAGTCCCTGTCACACTTAGAGATCACAGTCTTCACCTCCATTTTACAGATGAGGTAACTGCGGCACAGAGAAGTGAAGTGGCTTACCCAAAGCCACACAGCAGACAAGTGCAGAGCTGGGTTTAGAACCCATGATAACAATAATAATAATAATAGCATTTATGAAGCACTTACTATGTGCAAAGCACTGTTCTAAGCGTTGGGGAGGTTACAAGGTTCTTCATCCCCACAGTCTTCATCTCCATTTTACAGATGAGAGAACTGAGGCACAGAGAAGTGAAGTGACTGGCCCAAAGTCACACAGCTGACAAGTGGCTGAGCCGGGATTTGAACCCATGACCTCTGACTCCAAAGCCCGGGCTCTTTTCCACTGAGCCACGCTGCTTCTCTGATCTTATGATCCATGATCTTATGACTCGCAGGCCCACACTCTATCTGCTATGCCATGCTGCTCCTCGTGTGATTGATGATGTCCCAGGAGATTTCTGACTGTAATTCTGAGACAATACATCCGATCACTTCGAGTCCAGGTCACATCACTTTTCTGTGCCTGTTTCCTCATCTGTAAAATGGAAATTCAGCCCCCCTGAACTTCCTTCTACTTAGACTGTGACTCCCATATAGGACATGGACCGTGTTCAGTCTGATTTCTTCTGCTTAGAATCCTTGTGCTTAGAACAGTGCTTGACACCTAGTAAGCTCTTAACAAATACCACAATTATTATTATTATCACTATTATTATCAGTAGTAGTAATAGCAGCATCTCTCCATGTGGTTGGTTATTTTTTCATAATTCCCAGTTAGGGCCTGCCTCCATGGCATTTGAAGAAATCCACAATGTGTCCATCACAGCAAAGGAAAATTAGCACGTGCACTATGTATACACTGCATTTACAAAGAACGATGTATAGTAAGCGCTCAATAAATACGATTGAATGAATGAATATATCTGGGGGTGGGCAACAAGAGATGAATTTTACCATTCCTAATCTGCCTCTGTTATTTATGAGGAAGAAATCTACATCTCAATTTAATCTTAGCTATTTAAAATTGAAGGTGATGATTTCAGCATAGCCAACTTTTGCATAAGTTTAAATATCTTAAATTGTGCAACTAATCCTAATCATGTGGAAAGTTTGGTTATGTGCACTAAAGGAAAAGATAGTGGGATGATTAATTATGAATGTTTAAAATTTATCTCATTTCAATTCTGAACCACTGTTTCTACACCAAGGCATATTGCTGTCTTCTACCACAATAAAACATCTGCACATCACTGAAAAAGTACCCTAAAATGGTTTTATTTAATTTCCCCAGGGTATTAACATGCATATGCAATAACTGAGACAGGAATCAAATTTCCATCACAGAAGATGCATCATTTCCTCCTTTGCATTATGGGCAGATTCTTCTACCATAACAATGTATGGAAATTGGCAGGAATACCGCTTCTACAAATGGTATTTATTAGAATGCATGATGCATGAATGCACCACTTTACAAATAATGTATCTTCATAATAGTTATTTACACAGGATAGGAATCTTCTGATTAATCTTTTCTTTCTATGTCTAAATACATCACCGGGGTGTACCGGTTTTGCAGTAATCGTTTATTTCAAGTAAAATGAACAAAATACCATTTTTTAAACTATCCATCTCTCTCCAATACCTAATATATGTTCCAAGGGTCTAGTATATTGTACAATATATTGTTGCAAATATATAAGACATATCTATTGATGTTTAAATATATAGGAGAGAGAGAGAGAGAATTGATTTTCCTGCTCATAGGAAACAACCCTTTAGGGATGTTCAATATGAATTAAGTATTGGCCAAAAAGAATGATTTTTAAGTCAACTTCCAAAAGGGCTAACTGTAGGTGATAACCATTTGGAGGATATGGTTTATGTCCATTCTTGGATAATAATTAACTGGGTTTTTATTTGTTTGTTTTTTTTTCCTCATTGTAAAATGCTTAAAAGAAATCACAGACCAGGTTATTCCCCACGGAGAAGAAAATGGTAGACATGGTAAAGGTTTCTAAGCAACCCCTAGAAAAGAATCCATCCTTTAACAAGTCTTGGAAAATGTAATCACTACCTATCAGCAACAAGTTCTCAGGAATGGCAAATTATGGAGTAAATGGGCACCAAATGGATAAATTGATGGTATTTACTGAGCATTGATTGTGCGCAGAGCACTGTAATAAGTGCTTGGGAGCATACATTACAGTTGGTAAATGTGATCCCCACCCACAAGAAGCTTCCAAACTATTTATTAAACACTGACTACATGCCATTCCCATTTTACAGATGAAATAACTGATGCAGACTTATCAGTATCATACAGTACTTGTATCAGTATGATACAGGGTACAGAGATGTGAAGTGACTTGCTCAAGGTCACACAGGAGACAAGGGGTGGAGCAGGATTAGAATCCATGACCTTCTGATTCCCCAGTCTGAGCCCTACCCACTACACCACGCTGCTTCTTAGTAGGTTCAAAGCAGCTTTGAGAAATTCACTGATTGAGTAGCCACCATAGTAATAATAATAATAATGATAATAATAATAATGGTATTTGTTAAGCACTTACTATGTGCCAGGCACTATATTAAGGGCTGGAGTGGATACAAGCAAATCGAGTTTAACACAGTCCTTTGTCCTACTTAGGAATCACAGTCTCAATCCCCATTTTACAGACGAGGTAACTGAGGCACAGAGAAGTGAAGTGACTTGCCAAAGGTCACACAGCAGATGTGTGGCAGAGCTGGGATTACAACCCATGACCTTCTGATTTCCAGGCCTGTTCTCTATTCACTACGCCACACTGCTTTTCTAGACGGAAAGACAGAAAGACATCTCCAAAAGAAATACCCAGCCTGCATCGTTTTCTCTGAGCATACCTACATTCATTCATTCATTCAATCGTATTTATTGAGCGCTTACTGTGTGCGGAGCACTGTACTAAGCGCTTGGGAAGTATAAGTTGGCAACATATAGAGATGGTCCCTACCCAACAGCGGGCTCACAGTCTACATCAGCAAGACACATTGTTCTGTATTTAACAGTTTCAACTGCACACCCAGTTGGTTCCCATTACAGATTAGCCTCATTTTCTCAAAAGGACAAATGGCCTCATAATTGCCAAGCATCCTGTTGTCTCCAAGTATATTGCCGAGGTGTTTGGTTTGTAAATTTCTCACCATCTCTATACCCCAACAGTGCAGTTGTTTGGTAATTTATTTTTTAACTGGGCCCAGATTTATCACTCTGTTCTTAATAAGAAATATATTCTCAAATGGCACTGCCCAATTCCTCAAGGTGTTCAGAGTAATAATAATAATAATACTGGTATTTGTTAAGCACTTACTATGTGCTAAGCACTCTTATAAGCACTGGGTAGATACAAGTTAATCAGGTTGGACACAGTCCCTGTTCCACATGGAGCTTCAAGTCTTAATCCCCATTTTAAGGATGAGGTAATGGACTCCCAGAAAAGTGAAGTGATTTCAACAAGGTCACACAGCAGAAACATAGAAGGGCGGGTTTAGAACCCACATCCTCCTGAGTCACAGAAGCACTCTTCAGCAACACCTTCCAAATTAATTTCATGAAAAAACGATTCTCTGAAAATGCAGATATATAATAACCAGTTAGTACATATCTATGTAACCTGAAAAATGGACCTTTTAATCAGTCAGTCAGAGGAATTTATTGAGCGCCTGCTGGGTACAGAGCTCTGTACTAAGGACATGGGAAAGAAAAATATAATGGAGTTGATAGGCACATTTCCTGCTCACAAGGAGTTTACAATCTACAGCATATACTTGCCAAGTGCTTAGTACAGTGCTCTGCACACAGTAAGTGCTCAATAAATATGATTGAATGAATGAATTCTAGCCATATGCCTGCCAAAACAGTAATCATATTTTGTCTTAAATTACTATGTCAATATTCATTTCTTTAAGAAAACCTTGCTGTCATAATTTCTAAATAAAATTCTACCACCCAGACTGTCTTATATATAAGAAAGTCTTATATTATTATTATTATTATTATTATTATTATTGTCAATAATAATAATAATGGTCATAGTTGTGAATTTTTTTTAGCACTTACTACATGCCAAGCACTGTACTAAGCATTCGGGTGGTTACAAGGCATTCACATTAGACATAATTCCCAGCCCACATTTCAGTGTCTAAGCGTGAGGGAGGACTAGTACTGAATCCCCATTTTACAATGAGGAAACCGAGGTCCAGAGAAGTTAAGTGACTTGTCCAGGGTCACACAGCAGACAAAGAGTGAAAATAGAATTAGAACCCAGGTCCTTGCCTTGTGTTCTGCTCACTAGGCCAAAAATGAGATCTGAAGGGGTTCACAAGGGTGGTGGCTAGTCTGTAATAATAATAATAATAATAATAATGGCATTTATTAAGCACTTACGATGTGCAAAGCACTGGGGAGGTTATAAGGTGATCAGGTTGTCCCATAGGGGGACTCACAGTCTTCATCCCCATTTTACAGATGCAGTAACTGAGGCCCAGAGAAGTGAAGTGACTTGCCCAAAGTCACACAGCTGACAATTGGTGGAGCCGGGATTTGAACTCATGACCTGTGACTCCAAAGCCCGAGCTCTTTCCACTGCGCCACGCTGCTTCTCTTAAGTCTCTTAAGAGAAGACTTCTCTTCTCTTCACTGTACCTACTCAGTGCTTGGCACAAAGTAAGCACTTCAATAATGAATTCTATAATCTGGTGTGCCTTATTTTACATTTCCAGTGGAAGCTCAAATAGGGTGATAGGAAGCACAGATTAATTTCAGATCCCAAACAGAACAAGAAGACTGATTTCCTCTGTTTCTTCCAAGATCTTCAGATTTCAAAACCATGGTTTCCACTTGTCTGCTGTGTGTGTATGTTTCTACGTGTGTATCTATTTTTCTCAATAAAAGTGTGTGTGTGTGTGTGTGTGTGTGTGTGTGTGTGTGTGTGCCAAAAATGAGTGAAGGGAAGGGAACATGACCTAGTGGATAGAGCATGGGCCTGGGAATCAGAAGGTCATGGGTTCTAATTCTAGACACTTATCTGTTGTGGACCTTGGCCAAGTCACTTCACATCTCTGGGTCTCAGTTACCCCATCTGGAAAATGGGGATTGAGACTGTGAGCCCCATATGGGACAGGGACTGTGTTCAATCCAATTTTCTTGCATCCACCCCAGAGCTTAGCAAAGAGTCTGGCACATAGTAAGCACTTAACAAATACCACAATTATTGTTATTATCATTATTATACAATAGAAGTTAAAAAAAATCCCTACATTCCTAGACTGTACAATATAGTGTGCAAACAATCAAGTATTGATGATGATGATGATGATGATGGTATTTGTTAAGTGCTTACTATGTGCAAAGCACTGTTCTAAGCAGTGGGGGGATACAAGGTGATCAGGTTGTCTCACGGGGGGCTCACAGTATTAATCTCCCTCTAGGTGGTTCAGTGTTGCTCAGTGGAAAGAGCCCGGGCTTTGGAGTCAGAGGTCATGTGTTCAAATCCCAGCTCTGCCAACTGTCAGCTGTGTGACTTTAGGCAAGTCACTTCACTTCTCTGTGCCTCAGTTCCCTCATCTGTAAAATGGGCATTAAGACGGTGAGCCCCCCGTGGGACAAACTGACCACCTTGTAACCTCCCCAGCGCTTAGAATAGTGCTTTGCACATAGTAAGTGCTTAACAAATACCATCATTATTATTATTATTATTTTACAGATGAGGTAACTGTGGCACAGAGAAGTTACCCGAAGTCACACAGCTGACAACTGGTGGAGTCGGGATTTGAACCCGTGACCTCTGACTCCAAAGCCCGGGCTCTTTCCACTGAGCCATGCTGCTTGTATTGCATGGTTTAATTGTATAAAATGCTTCCTCCTCCTCCCCACCCCCCAAACGCTTCTTCCTCTTCCTCTTCAGCTGCTGCCATGGCTGTATCTTGGGCATTTTCTCCAAATTACATCCGAGGCTACCTTGTTGTTTTCTGCACCGGAATCCTCCAAAGTTACTGGCAACAGGAACCTCACTACGGTGGTCCAGTTGGCTACCTTGCTGAGGTCCAAGTGGCCACAGAAATAGTGGCAGTATGATTGGTGGGTTGGTAGGGACTGAGTTGGCAGTGAGCAGGTCTGTAAAGTCTCTGTCTGACTTCATGTGTGTTAAACAAAAAGACTGGATAATCCGTCTCCTTGTCTTCGTACTTTTTCTTGCCTAATTGGTGCTTGGAGAAAGGCAGGCCAGAGAAATAAGGCTTTGGGCTTTATTTGGGGATTTTGTGGTTTTCTTCTAAGTTTTCCTCTGCAGTGCTTCTTAGGTAACCCCTAATAATAAAGTATTATTTTCTGGCAGTTATTAGGGTTGGACAGTCTCTCTTATACATGATCAGTCATAGCTTTACAGTTTTTCCAAATAATTATACAGTTTCCTTCTGAGCCTTGGTCAAACCCCTTAACCTCTTTTTATCTCATGAATGCCTAATAGAGGTTTCAATGATAGCCAAGGGAAAAAGGATAGAATTTTCCCCCAGTGTCCCTCTCAATATGTTTCGACGAGCCGGCGGTGGGGAGAGGGCTGCTGACTTTGCCCGACTTTAATCTTAGTCTCCCTCTCTGCATGCCCTTCCCTTTCCCAGTCTTCCTGCCCTCTCTTCCCACTTTTTATCCATTTGATAGGAATCAGAGGCTCACGGAGTCAGGGAGAGCTGGGATCCAGGGTTTGGGAAGGAAACAGGAGTTCCCTGGCTTCCAGTCTTTTGCTCTCTGTTCCTCCATCTTCCCAAAGCAGGAGCAGTTGTGGAACTGGGATCTCCAAGGTTATTCACTTCCTGGACACCCCTTAGGAAGAGGTCAAAAAACACTCTTCTGCTAATCTTTGACAGTCTCTTCACCAACGTGAAGGTATTATGATGAAAAGCATCTCTCCTGGGAGAAATACATCAGGACATGGAAGGGAGGTGCTCATAGTAGCCAGTTGCTGGAATGAGATTTCACTATTAATGGATTTCAAATACCCCAGATTTCATTGCTCCTTATTTGTATTGATAATCAAATCTGCTCTACTTAAATCAGACCTCTAAGATGATTGCCTGATGTATGAATGTGAGACCCTCCAATGAAATGAGATTAAAATGAGCATACATTTTCTTCACTTGGGTTATTTAGCTGGAAAAGTTGAAATAAAGTAGCATGCATGACTTAATATGTTTTTTCTCCGCATGTCTTTTCAAAATTCCTCTGATGACTGCAAGTCGTTTATGCTTTTTAATTTAAATAGAAAACCTACATACAGTATGAACTAGGATTGGCCCTTTTCAATTTAAATTTTCAATGAAATTTTATCTGCTATCCATCAGTACCCTGATTATATATCCTGTCATTCCAACTTTTTATAGGAGCCCAATATATAAAAGATAAGTAGAATAAAATAGGATCATAGATAAAATAGGAATGCATTCTTTTCTATGATCTTTAACATTGTTCTCGAGATTTTTGCCTCAGCTGTTTTTCAGTCAGCTAACATTCAGGGAAAAATAAGACTGGGAAATAGAGTTTTGTGCCATCTGTCCCTTTGTTTGGAAACAGCACCGGGTTCAGCCTGGAATGAATTTCAGTTGAGAGTCAAAGCCAACACATCTCTCACATTACTCTCAATTCCTCTTCACAGACACACACATAGTAAAGAAAAAAGATGAGCTAAGTGTTCGAGAGAAGCAATCTAACCTTGCCTTCAAAATATCTCTAGTTGGATAGCCTCCTGTCACCTCAAGCTGAACATGTCCAAAACAGAATTCCTTATCTTCCTAGCCAAGCCCTCTCCTCCCCCTGACTTTCCCATCGCCATAGCCGGCACTACCATCTGCCTTGACTCTGCTCTCTCATTCAACACACATATTCAATCCATCACTAAATCCAGTCGGTCCCACCTTCACAACATTGCTAAAATCCTCCCTTTCCTCTCCAACCAAACTGCTACCAGGTTAATACAATCACTCATCCTATGCCACCTAGATTACTGCATCAGCCTCTTTGCTTACCTCCCAACCTCCTGTCTCGCCCCTCTCCAGTCCATACTTCATTCTGCTGCCTGAATCATTTTTCTACAAAAACCTTCAGGATATGTCATCCCGCTCCTCAAAAAACTCCATTCGTGCATTCAATTGTATTTATTAAGCTCTTACTGTGTGCAGAGCACTGTACTAAGTGCTTGGGAAAGTGCAATACAGCAATAAAGAGTGACAATCCCTGCCCACAACAAGCTTAGGGTCTGGGAAGGCAGACGGGGTGGATATCAATACAAATGAACAGACATCAATATAAATGAATAAAACTGCAGATATATACATAAGTGTTTTGGGTAGGGGAAGAGCAAAGGGAGCACGTTAGGGAGATGCAGAAAGGAGTGGGAGATGAGGAAAAGTGAGGCCTAGTCTGGGAAGGCTTCTTGGAGGAGATGTGCTTTCAGTAAGGCTTTAAAGGTGGGGAGAGTACTTGTCTGGTGGATTTGAGGAGGGAGGATGTTCCAGGTCAGAGGTAGGATGTGGGCCAGGGGTCGGCGGCGACACAGGCGAGATGGAGGCACAGTGAGAAGGTTAGCACCAGAGGAGAGGAGTGGGGGGGCTGGGTTGAAGAAGAAGTGAGGTGAGGTAGGAGGGGGCAAGTGCTTAGTAATAATAATAATAATAATTGTGCTATTTGTTAAGTGCTGACTAGGTGCCAGGCACCGTACTAAGCGCAGGGGTGAGTACAAAATCCTGGATTCTAAACCTGGCTCCACCACTTGTTTGCCGTGTGACTCTGGGCAAGTCAGTTCACTTCTCTGGGCCTCAGTTACCTCATCTGTAAAATGGGGAATAAGACTGTGAGCTTTATAGGAGACAGGGACTATGTCCACCCTGATTATCTTGTATCTACCCCAGCACTTAGAACAGTGCTTGGCACATAAGAAATGCTTTACCAGTACCATAACTGTTGTTATTGTTACATGCAAATCGGGGTTTGGACTGAGTCTCTGTCCCACACGGGACTCACAGTCTTAACCCCCACTTTTCAGATGAGAGAACAGAGACTCGGAGAAGTGAAGTGACTTGCCCTAAGTCACACAGCAGGTGAGTGGCAGAGTCGGGATTAGAACCCAGGTCCTTCATACTCCCAGACCTATGCTCTCTCCACTAGGCCATGTTGCTTCTCACATACACAGTTATAATCCCATCGTTTCCCCCAGGACAAGAAATTCTTTACTTCGACTCCTGGTGAGCAGTCTGCATTCCTGCTCATGGTATGCGTGCAGAGTTGAGGGGAAAAGACAAGATATAATATGTAAACAATGGACACAGAAACCCAGTTCCATTAGGTAAGCTTGTTGTGGGAAGAGAATGTGTCTATTGTATTTCTGTGCTGCACTCTCTCAAATGCTTAGTACAGTGCTCTGCACACAGTAAGCGTTCAATATATACTACTGACTGACTGACTAGGTGGGTAATATTAGGAGAATGGCCAAAAAGCAAATTACTCAAGCAGCTGCTGATGGAGAACTGAAAGGGGGCATCCCCAAGGAAGCAGCGGCAGAATAAATGATTTAAAGATGCTGTAAAATTAGCGTCCAAGCATGTGATAAAGCAGGAGGTTTCTGGGGATGCAGTGCATCTTCGAGAACAGCCTACCAGGCAGCAATCTGAAGAGGGATTCATTCATTCATTCAATCATATTTATTGAGCGATTACTGTGCGCAGAGCACTGTACTAAGCGCCTGGGAAGTACAAGTTGGCAACATACAGAGACGGTCCCTACCAAACAATGGGCTCACAGTCTAGAAAGGGGAGACAGACAACAAAACAAAACATGTGGACAGGTGTCAAGTCATCAGAGTAAACAGACTGAAAGCTAAATGCACATCGTTACCAAAATAAACACAATAGTAAATATGTACAAGTAAAATAGAGTAATAAATCTGTCCAAACATACATACAGGTGCTGTGGGGAGGAGAAGGAGGTAGGGCAGGGGGGATGGGGAGGGGGAGAGGAAAAAGGGGGCTCAGTCTGGGAAGGCCTCTTGGTGGAGGTGAGCTCTCAGTAGGGCTTTGAAGGGAGGAAGAGAGCTAGCTTGGTGTATGTGCGGAGGGAGGGCATTCCAAGCACTTAGTACAGTGCTCTGCACACAGTAAGCGCTCAATAAATATGACTGAATTAATGAATTCCAGGCCAGGGGGAGGACGTGGGCCGGGGGTCGACGGCGGGACGGGCGAGAACGAGGTACAGTGAGGAGGTTAGCGGCAGAGGAGCGGAGCTATATCTCTGGTGTATTCCTGGTATGTTTGGTGTACAAGTTGTCTTAAAATGGTCTAACCGACATTTATCCATTTTATTTCCTTGAGAAACATGTAAAATTCATTGGTTTGTAAATGGACTGCCAGCACAGGACAGAAGGGTTAGACTCCGCTAGACTGTAAGCAACCAGGTCCCCTATGCACCTACTCATTGCTCCGCACACAATAAGCCCTCATTCATTCATTCAATCATATTTATTGAGCGCTTACTGTGTGCAGAGCACTGTACTAAGCACTTGGGAAGTACAAGTCAGAAACATATAGAGACAGTCCCTACCCAACAGTGTGCTCACAGTCTAGAAGGGGGAGACAGTAAAAACCATGGATTAATTGGTTGAGTGCAGGTTGTTGAGGTGATGGAAAAGATTGAGGAAATGTATTTACACTCCCAAAGTGACTGAGAGACAGCAATAGGCTTAATCAGAATAATCTTCCTGCCAATGTATCCGAAGCTATCGTGAAATAGGCTGTCAAAACTCCTCTTTTAAGATATTTTTAGAAGAGTTTCAAAATCCTCCCTGGGCAAAGTCCTTCCTGGTGAGTGAAGTGAGTGATGAAGGGAATCTCTAGTTCTATGAGAGGATGAAAATGGAGATGAAATTAGGTCTGAATCTATAAAGTTGAAATATTGATCAAAAGAGCTTTCAGATATCTGAATCAATATGCATTAAATTTCAGATTAATCTGGTCTTATTAATTGAGCTTTTTATTTCATTTTGCTTCACAGCAGTTTCCTCTAGACTTTAACTTTCATCTGATGGAGCCTAATATCTAGAAAAGACAAAATGTGCTAATTCATCATCCATGGAAACTTATCTAAACCCATTTGCTTTTACAATATATTGGCCAGTCGAACAATGTCTCTCCACTTTTTGGATAGTCTAGATTTTGTGGAAAAAATTATATCAGCTAATACATCACCACAATGACACCACTGCCCAATTACTCCCTTAATGACTCGATCAAAAAGGGGGATAATCAGCACATTGGTTTGCCAAAAATTTTAACCTGTATTAGTAACCTTTTGAAAGATTTCATAAATTAGACTAAGTGGACAATAAAACATACTGCATGAGGCAAAAAATAGAAGTCATCAGGAGACTGCAAGAAATTGTTTTCCTTCTCAGCTGATTTCAAGGGTTGTGAATAGTTATAAAATAGTATTTAACAGACAAGGATGTGATCTAGAACCTAGAGATATTCAGGCATGACAGAAACTGGATAGTTTCTGCAGCCACTAACTATTCTTATCTTATCCCATCCTGATTACTTTATCAGGCTCCTCACTCCAGTCCATACTTCACTCTACTCCCTGGATCATTTTGCAACAAAAATGTTCAGTCCTTGTTTCCCCACTTCTCAAGAACTTGTAGTATCTCCGCAACAAACAGAAGCTGCTAATCATCAGCTTTAAGGTACTCAGTCACCTTGCCCACTCCTACTACAATCCACCCAACACTTCACTCCTCTCATGCCTCCCTACTTACTGTCTCGTCTATCTCCCCTTCTTCCTCTCACCCATGTCCTACCTCTGGCCTGGAATGTCCTCCCTCTTTATGATGGCATTTCTTAAGCGCTTACTATGTGCAAAGCACTGTTCTAAACGCTTTTAACAGCACATCCCCTCCAAGAGGCCTTCCTTGACTAAGTCCTCATTTCCTCTTCTCACACTCCCTTCCGCCTCACCCTGATTTACTCCCTCTATTCACTCCTTCCTCATCCCCACAGCACTTATGTACATTCCTGTAATTTATTTATTTACATTCATGTCTGTCTCCCCCTCTAGACTGTGAACTTGTTGTGGGCCTGGAATGTGTTTACCAACTCTGTTGTATTGTACTCTCCCAAGCACGTGGTACCAGTGCTCTGCACGCAGTAAGTGATTGATAAATACAATTGATTAATTGATTGCCAAAATGGAGCTGTACTAGCATTCAATCAATCTTAATCTGTTAAAAAGAGAAAGAAGTGGATTGTGAATCATCATTGAATATATGGGATTCAGAAGACTTGTCAGATTCTTGTTCCCAGCATGAAGCCCCCTTTGAAACTAAAAATACTCCAAATCTAGTCAGGATCTGATCAGCACTGAAGATTAATCCAGCTTCAATACTTTAGTCTGGATTCAGGTATCAGCTATTATGAACTTCCAGCATTTATGATGAAGAAAAATGCTTGTTGTTTTTATGCTCTGTTCTTTCTCCCACTAGATTGTAAGCTTCTTGAGAGCAGGGATCATGTTCTACCAATAATGTTCCATTGTATCCTCCCACCTGCTCAATATATACCAGTGATGGATTGGTCAAATCATTTCCCCTGGGTAGTTTATTTTCTCTGGTCACATGATGGATAAGAGATCGTTGTGAATGCTTAACAGTAAGCTTGCTTCTGGGATGAAAATCTCTGGGGATTTTCTGAAAACCTACAGTGAATTTTTAATCTTTCTGATTTGAAGATTATGCACTTTTATGCACACAGCTGATCTGGGGGGCAGACACAGACTTCTCAATGCAGATGTCAAAATGATCTAATAAAACTAAGTGCTGACTCAATGTGGATAACATGACACTTCTCTGCCTTAGATCAATCAATAAAATTAGTGTTACCTTTGTCACCAAATCCCGTTGGTTCTACCTTCACAACATCGCTACAATCCACTCTATCCTCCATCTGAACTGCTACTCACTGAGCCAAGCGCTTATCCTATCCTGCCTTCATCATTGCATCAACCTTCTCCCTGTCTTCTGTGTCACCGCATTCCAGTCCATACTTCACTCTACTGTCCGCTTCATTTATCTACACAAATGTTCAGCCCATATTTCTTCTTACTCCTTAAGAACCTTCCAGTGGTTACCCATCCACCTCCACATCAAACAGAAATTCCTTACCTCTGGCTTCAAAACACTCAATTACGCCTTGCCCCTTTCCTTGCCCTCTCTTATCTTACCTCGCTGATTGGTGTTTGGCATGTAGGAAGGGCTTAACAAATACCATCTTTAATTCTTTATTATTACTACATCCCAGCCAGCACACTTCACTTCTCTTAATGCCAACCTATTCGCTTTACCTCAATCTCATCTATTTCACTGCCCTTGCCCACATCCTCCCTCTGGCCTGGAACTTCCAAACTTCCACCTCCTTCATATCTGAAAGATCATCACTCCCCCATCTTCAAAGGAATTTCCCCTATGTCCTCTCCATTCTGTGTAACCCTTGCACTAGGATTTGTACCCTTTAAGCACTTGATATTCACCTTACCCTCAGCCCCACAGACCTTATGGACATAGCCATAATTTTAATGCGTATCTTCCCCTTTACTCTGTAAGCCCCTTGTGTGCAGAGAACAAATATACCTACCGACTTTATTGTATTTAACTCCTCAAAGTGCTTAGTACAATGTTCTGCACCCAGTACATACTCCGTAAGTACTCACTAGGCCACACTGGGGAAGCAATATAGCAGGGACCTGGGAATCAGAAGATCTGACTCTGACTTTGGAGAAGCAGCGTGGCTCAGTGGAAAGCGCGTGGACTTTGGAGTCAGAGGTCATGTGTTCAAATCCTGGCTCCACCAACTGTCAGCTGTGTGACTTTGGGCAAGTCACTTAATTTCTCTGTGCCTCAGTTACCTCATCTGTAAAATGGGGATTAAAACTGTGAGCCCCCCGTGGGGCAACCTGATCACCTTGTAACCTCCCTAAGTGCTTAGCACAGTGCTTTGCATATAGTAAACACTTAACAAATACCATCATTATTATTATCATTATTATTATTATTAAGCCTGACTTCTAATCCCAACTCTCTGAGTTACCTGCTGTGTAACCTTGGAGAAGTCACTTAACTTCTTGGTGCCTCATTTGGGGCAAAATGGAGATTCAACACCTGTTTTCTGTCTTTCTGAAACTGTGAGCTCTATTTGGGACCTGATTATCTTTTATCTACTCTAGCACTTAGTACAGTGTTTGGCATATATTAAGCACTAATATTTCTTTAGTGCTTACCATTTATTACAATGATATTATAATAAAAATAATGTCACTGATGTATCTTTCCAAATAATCTTCCCTGCCCACTACTTTTAGCAACTTGGGAATGCTACTTTACATGTACAGTCTCTTCCTCTTAAATTGTGAGCCACATATGGGCCAAGGATAGTGTTAAATTTGCTTATTTTGGGCCCCAATCCTTAACACAGTAACACACCATAAGTATTACTGTAGCAAGGTTTTCATAAGTTACTAGTTCATGTCTGTTTTCTTAGACAATCACCTAAACATATGACTAGAAACATTTCTTCATAATGTATTGCTGATTTTTCAGATGAAAATGTTTGATTCGGAGAAGCAACGTGGCCTTCCATCTTTATGTGGATGATTCCCCAATTTTTTATCTCTAGCACTGATCTCTCTCCTTCTCCACAGGCTCACGTTTCCTCCTGCCTTCAGAACATCTCTACTAGGATGTCCTACCAAAACATGAAACTTAACACGTCCAAAACAGAACTTATCTTCCCACCCAAATCCTGTCCTCTCTGTGACTTCCCCATCACTGGAGACAGCACCACCATTCTTCCTGTCTCACAAACCCATAACCTTAGCACTATCAGCCTCCTTTCTGATCTCCCATCCTCTTGCCTCTCCCCACTTCAGTCTATACTTCACTCTGCAGCCCATATTATCGTCGTACAGAAACGCTCTGGGAATGTCACTCCCCTCCTCAAAAATCTCCAGTGGTTTCCTATCAACCTTTGAATCAAGCAAAAACACCTCACTCTCAGCCTCAAAGCTCTCCATCACCTCACCCCCTCCTACCTCACCTCCCTTTTCTCCTTCTCCAGCCCAGCCCGCACCTCCGCTCCTCTGCCACTAACCTCCTCACTGTACCTCGTTCTCACCTGTCCTGTCATTGACCCCTGGTCCACGTCCTACTTCTGGACTGGAATACCCTCCCTCCTCACATCCGCCAAACTATCTCCCCTCTTCAAAGCCCTACTGAGAGCTCACCTCCTCCAGAAGGCCTTCCCAGACTAAGTCCCTCTTTTCCTCTGCTCCTCCTCCCCTCGCCATCACCCCTACTCCATCTGCTCTACCCCCTTCCCCAGCCCAGAGCACTTGTGTATATTTATACATATTTGTTATTCTATTTATTTTATTAATGAGGTGTATATATCTATAATTAGATAGATAGATAGATGATAGATTGATAGATAGATAGATAGATAGATAGATAGATAGATAGATAGATAGATATCTCCCCCTTCTAGACTGTGATCCCACTGTTGGGTAGGGACCGTCTCTACATGTTGCCAACTTGTACTTCCCAAGCGCTTAGTACAGTGCTCTGCACACAGTAAGTGCTCAATAAATACGATTGAATGAATGAATGAATGAATAATTCTATTTATTCTGATGCTATTGATGCCTGCCTACTTGTTTCGCTTTGTTGTCTGTCTCCCCCTTCTAGATTGAGAGTCCTCTGTTGAGTAGGGATTCTCTCTATCTGTTGCTGAATTGTACTTTCCAAGCACTTAGTACAGTGCTCTGCACACAGTAAGCGCTCAATAAATGCTACTGAATGAATGAATAAGAGCCCCTTTTCCTGATTTCAGTGGGCCATGCTGGCTTATCTATGGCAATTTGCCTCCCAGCTTTTACATTGTTTGAAAATGTGTCTTTCTTTATCCTAAAAATGGTTCCTGTATCTCATCCTTGATTTCAGTTTACCAATCTGAGCTCACGATACCACTGCTGTTGGAGTCTGCTCTCCAAATATCTAACCCAGCACAATTGTGTTGCAGCACCATAACTTCAATCTTGAGACTGATTCACACACACACACAAACACCTGCAGACTCAGAAAAAATATTCCTGCTGAAATGAGGAGCAAAAAACAAAAGAAGTTTTATTTCAGGAAACTGCTGAATAGACCCCACCATAGTAACGTGCTGTACTTGTGTTGCTTCGAAAGAAATTTCAACTTTTCTTGAAGAATTTATAGATTCAGTCTTTACTTTTTGACCAATATGAAGCTTTGGAAGCCTTTTTTTAAAAGAAAAAAAAATGATCCCTCCATAAAAAGACAGAAAGCTCTCCACTATGTAACAAAAAAAAAATCTCTGGGAACCATAGAGAAAAAAGTAATTTTATAAACCAGAAATGTTATTCATAAAACTCTTTAAAACACCTTCTAAAATCAATCATATTAATTGAGCTCTCACTGTCTGCAGAGCACTGTCCTATGCACTTCTAAAAGTACACTACAACAGAATTGGTAGACACAAACTCTACCCACAAGGAGCTTACAATCTCTAGGGGAAGACAGACATTAAAGTAGATTAGGGACAGGGAAAATACTAGGGTTTTCAGGGTCACAAAGTCAGGCCCCAGAAATCCGTGCATTAAAGAACGACATGTGTCCGCAGGTTGGAAAAATGGTTTATATGAAGCAAAGAGGGCTCTCCACCACCACTCTGCTTAAAGGCACTGATAAGTTTTCATCCCACTGTCAGGTCTTGCTTGCCTCTCCTAATTGGACTCATGCTTCAAGTTCCAGAGGCAGACAGGGCACCGGCCAAGAGGACTGTGGGCGTTTTGGACAGGCCTGGAGGTCTCTGTGATTCAGCCTTCAAAGATAGTAGTGGCATTTATTAACTGCTTACAATGTGCCAAACACTGTTCTAAGCACTGGGGTAGATACACCTAATCAGGTCAGACACAGACCCTGTTCCACATGGGTAGGTTCACAATCTAAGTAGGAGGGAGAATAGGTATTGAATCTGAACTTTACAGATGAGGCAATTGAGACACAGAGATGTTAAGTGACTTGCCCCCTGTCATACAGCAGAAAAATGGCAAAGGTGAAATTAGAACTCAGATCCTCTGACTCCTAAATCCATGCTCTTTCCACTAGGCCATGTTGCTTCTCTTATTGCTTTTCCTTGTTGACGCCAATTCCTCTCAGCCATTCTGAAACTGTGAGCTCCTTGTAGGACAGAGACTGTGTCTGCCATGATTGTCTTATTCCTACCCAAAGGCTTAGTACAGTGCTTGACATACTGTAAGTCAGTCAGTATTTTTTGAGCGTTTACTGTGTGCAGAGCCCTGTACTAAGTAAGAATTTGGGAGAGTACAATATAATTATACAGGCAGAGTGGCTCAGTGGAAAGAGCATGGGCTTTGGAGTCAGAGGTCAGGGGTCTAAATCCCGGCTCTGCCAATTGTCAGCTGTTTGGCTTTGGGCAAGTCACTTCTATGTGCCTCAGTCACCTCATCGGTAAAATAGGGATTAAGACTGTGAGCCTCCCGTGGGACAACCTGATCACCTTGTGACCTCCCCAGAGCTTAGAACAATGCTTTGCACATAGTAAGTGCTTAATAAATGCCATTATTATTATTATTATTTATTACAGGCATATCTCCTCCCCACAATAAGCTTACAATCTAAAGGGGAAGGCAGGCATTAATATGAATAAATAAAATTACAGATATTCATTCATTCAATTGTATTTATTGAGCACTTACTGTCTGCAGAGCTCTGTGCTGTGGATCTGGGAGGGGATGAATAAAAGGAGGAAGTCAGAGTGACACAGAAGGGAATGGGAGAAGAGGAAGTGAGGACTTAGGGAAGGCCTCTTGGAGGTGATGTGTCTTCAATAAGGCTTTGAAGTCGGGGAGTGTCATTGTTGGATATCACTAGGGAGGGTGTGACAGGATATGGTCAGAAAGTTGGCAGCAAGATAGATGTGATCGAGATGCAGTGGGAAGGTTAGCATTCCAGGAACGGAGTGTGCGGGCTGGGTTGTACTGGGAGAGTAGTGAGTTGGGGTAGGAGGGGGCAAGATGATTGAGTGCTTTAAAGCCGATTGTAGGGAGTTTCTGTTTGACACGGAGCTGGATGGGCAACCACTGGAGGTTCTTGAGGAGTTCAGAAATGTGAACTGAATGTAAGCACTTAACACATATTACAATGATTATTATTAGGAAACAGCAGGTCAGAGCTAGAGGTGCAGCCTGTGACTATTAGAAAACCTCTGTATACGCTCTGCAGCAGCAGGCAAACTAGGCTTTTGTCTGCTTCTTACAACATCGTGGCATTTGATACACACTGCACACCATGGAAATCTCTCTTCTTACCACAGAGGCTTTTCCAGGCATCTGGACTTCTTGATCCAGGGACAGAGTTCACCAATGGAAGTTTGAAAGGATAAAGGAATATGAGGAAGGAGAAATAGTTCTGAAAAATTGGTAATCCTGGGAGCTGATAATCCTGGGATCTGCCCATAGTAAAGTTGTCATGAAATTCTCACACACGTCCTGTAATACATATTTACATATGTAATACATATTTACATATGTAAAATGTACATATTAACTACACCTTTTTATTTACCCAGACATGGGGGGGAAATGTATTCTGTCAATCAAATGGCTATTTTTTTGCCAGAACACTACATCAGGTCCATCAGCAAACTCAATCAATAAAAACTATTTATTGAACAATTCTTTGCCCTTGTGGAAGTAGTATTTATTGAGCACCTTCTGTTCTAGATGTTTAAAGAGGCAACACTTTCCCTGCCCACATGAAACTTATGGTCTGATGGGAAAGGACTACAAAGTTAGAATATGATATTCTTTTTTTTCTTTTCTTTTTCTTTTGTATTTGTTAAGTGTTTACTATGTGCCAGACACTGCACTAAGCGCTGGGGTAGATAAAACCTAATCAAGTTGGACACAGTCCATGTCCCATATGGGGCTCACAGTCGTATTCCCCATTTTACAGAGGAGGTGACTGAGGCCCAGAGAAGTGAAGTGACTTGCTCAAGGTCACACAGCAAAGTGGCAGAGGTGGGATAAGAAACCAGGACTTCTTTTTACTTCCAAGCCTGAGCTCTTTCCACTATGCCAAGCTCTCAAGGAGCCTACGACTAAAGATTCCCACCTTAGCTGCATTTCTTATTACCATCCACTACCTTTACTCTAATCATGCATTTCAAAATGTTCAATAACTCCTTCAAACAACCAGACTGTGCCCATTGTAAATACCTAGGACAAATACTTCTTTCTTAACAATTAAAGTGCATCAGAAACATTGTTATAATATACTTTTTGCTTATACTCACTGACATTTGTATAAACAGAGAACATTTCATTTAATAATGGTGGTATTTGTTAAGCGCTTACTACGTGACAAGTACTGTTCTAAACACTAGGGTAGATACAAGGTAATCGGGTTCAAATGTGTATAGAGAGGAATCTTGAAAAGTCGTGAACTAATCAAAGTTGAATGTTGCAACCACATCCATTTAACACTTTTTATTTCTATGCATTTGTTATAGAGCAGGATCATACCTGAGATCTGGTTAAGAAGAGTGCCGTTACATTTCTATTTCTTTGAGAAAATATAACCTAAATCCACCTACCTGGTTAATATTTTAGTTTTCTACAATAGAAAAAACCTCCATGATCTCTCTCGCCCCTCTAAAATTCTCCAAATCCTGGATTTTCAGGAGTTCAGATTCAACTTATGAAAAGCCTTTAGCAGTAGAAGGGAAATCAAATTTGGAGGCTATCTTATCAATAGCACAATCACTCAACAGTCCTAAAATTACCCTCCACGGGGAGACCAGAAGGCAGTATCTGCCCAAGAGACCTGACTAATGCCAGCGGTTACAGCTGGTCAATTTTCCTTCACAGCTGGAAGAGTGGAGGAAGGAGGTCTCTTTCTCACATATAAGCAGAAAAAGAAAGAGGAGAAGGAGGAATGAGAGTCACAATTCCCAGTATTCTTGCACACCATTTTTCAAAAATCTTTCAAACATATTATGGGTATGAAGAAGAAATGCATTGTGAAGCAATAAGACTCTCAGCTGTTCTGTTGTGAGTGTATTACATATATCTGCTGTGATATCATGGTAGCCCCTCCCAAGAAGGGTCAAACCATCCTCTGGCAAATAATAGATTTATAAGAGCTTCAATTTCCAACCTAGGAAAGACCCATGATAGACCAGAAATGAAATCACTGCACACATTATCCCTGACCCTAATTACGGTGCATTTTGGGAGCTGCTATTCACTGCGTTTTCAAAAGAATCACAAAGCTCCCACAAACATGGTTTTGGCTTGCTCCCAATCAAGCATGCCTTTCTACCTAGATTAACTGCAGTGGGTTCTGAATCTGGGGTTTCTCTCCAGAATAAAATAAATTTCCAATTGCTTGTTTATTTTGAGATTTTCCCACACCCCAGCACACTCCTGGTCCTCTAACCATTAAAGAGGCCATGTTTTTTACAGGAGACGATATTGTATATGTTGTCTTCTACCACAGCGGAGTGAAATAACTGGCAACTCTATCCTTGCCTCCCTGTCTGTTTTTGGCCTCTCTGCACCACAGCTGAACAAATTGCCTCTTCCCATCACCTCTGCTCGCTCTATGCTCTCTGGTGCCAGGCTGCAGGGATAAATCCTTGCTGCTACACACTTTCAGTGTTCTTCCCACACCAGGCGGCTTGCCTCGTTGCCTCTCCCTGAAATGGCAATGACTGTCCTCCGCCATCCTCTCAAGGAAATATCATCCTGACCTGCTTTTCAGGACTTGTACATATCTATTCTATTTATTTTATTTTGTTAGTATGTTTGGTTTTGTTCTCTGTCTCCCCCTTTTAGACTGTGAGCCCACTGTTGGGTGGGGACTGTATGTATATGTTGCCAACTTGTACTTCCCAAGTGCTTAGTACAGTGCTCTGCACACAGTAAGCGCCCAATAAATACGATTGGTGATGATGATGATGACTCATTCATTCAATCATATTTATTGAGCAACTACTGTGTGCAGAGCACTGTACTAAGCGCTTGGGAAGTACAAGTTGGGATGAGAAGCAGCATGGCGTAGTGGATACAGCACAGGCCGGGGACTCAGAGTCATGAGTTCTAATCCTGCCTCTACCATTTGTCTGCTGTGTGACCCTGGGCAAGTCACTTCACTTCTCTGGGTCTCATCTGTAAAATGAGGATTGAGACTGTGAGCCCCAAGTGGGATGGAGACTGTGTCCAACGTGATTTCCTTGTACCCACCTTAGAGCTTAATACAGTGCCTGACACATAGTAAAATTGTTAAGAAATTAGTATTGTTCAACCACACCAGCAGGAAGGACAAAGGCACCTGCAGCATGAGAACTTTGCTAAACCTTGGGAGAGCTGGAGGCTGCAGGTTTGCTGTGGACTCTAAGCCATGAGCATTTAGAACACTACTTTGCACATAGTAAGCGCTTACCAAATGCCATCATTATTATTATTATGAGGAGCGTAAAATTTTGCTCCTGTAGCCACAGCAGCCTGATGACTTCTGTTTTTAATTTATACAGTTTTCCTTGTTTTTCATGTTGATTTGCTTCATCGCTCCTGATGTATCTGACTCCAGTCCCCTCTCCCCACTTATATTCATAGATTGTGAGCACCCTAAGAACAGAGTCCATGTCTAATTACCAGCTGTGAATTCTTTCCCAGTGCTTAGTACAGGGCTATGCACACCAAACTAGGCAACCTGGGAAGCAATGTAGCCTAGTAGAAAGAGCAGAGGCCTGAGATCAAAAACCTGGGTTCTAATCCTAGCACTACTACTTATGACCACTTATGGCTGCTCACTTTTCCGCATGGTCGCTACAGAGAAATAGCCTGGCTCAGTGGAAAGAGCATGGGCTTGGGAGCCAGAGGTCATGGGTTCTAATCCCGTCTCTGCCATTTGCCAGCTGTGTGACTTTGAGCAAGTCACAACTTCTCTGTGCCTCAGTTACCTCATTGATAAAATGGGGATTAAGATTGTGAGCCCCCGTTGGACAACCTGATCACCTTGTAGCCTCCCCAGCTCTTAGAACAGTGATTTGCGCTTAATAAATAGTGATAAATGAAGTAAAGTAAATAAATAGTAAGGACTTAATAAATGCCATCATCATCATTATTATTATTCTAATTAAAATGGGGATTAAGACTGTGAGCCCCACATGGGACAACCTGATCACCTTGTATCCCCACCCCCCTAGTAATTAGAACAGTGCTTCGCACATAGTAAGCGCTTAACAAATGCCATCATCATTATTATTATTATTCTAATTAAAATGGGGATTAAGACTGTGAGCTCCACATGGGACAACCTGATCACCTTGTATCCCCCCCCCCCAGTAATTAGAACAGTGCTTCACACATAGTAAGCACTTAACAAATGCCATCATTATTATTATTATTATGGGAGGGTCTGTGTTTGATGCTGCACAAGTAGTAGTAATAGTGTAGTATTTATAAAGGGCTTCCTGTGTTTTTCTATGGTATCTATTAAGCTCTTAATATGTGACAGACACCGTACTAAACACACTTGTCTGCTGTGTCACCTTGGGAAAGTCACTTCCCTTCTCTGTGCCCCAGTTACCTCATCTGTAAATTGGGGATCGAGACTGTGAGCCCCATGTAGGGACTGTGTCCAACATGATTTGCTTGTATGCACCCCAGCGCTTAGTACAGTGCCTGGCTCATAGTAAGTGCTTAACATAAACCACAATTATTATCATTATTATTATTATTGGAAGATAATCAGGTTGGACACAGCCCCAGTCCCACATGTGGCTCACAGTGCAAGTCAGAGGGAGGAGACTTCACCTTCCCCATTTCATAGATAAGGAAACTGAGGCACAGAGAAGTTAAGTGGCTTTCCCAAGGTCACACACAGCAGACAAGTAGCCAACATGGGATTAGAACTCAGGTCCTTCTGACTCCCATGCCGTGCTCTATCCACTAGACCACACTGCTTTTCTGTTTTCCTTCCCATTTACATTGTGTCCAATCTGCTTATATGCATCCAGCCCAGCACTTGGTACAGTGCTTGTCACTAGTAGGTGGTTAACAAATACCACAATTATAAGCCCAACCTTTATATTTTAACAGCATTCTTTATAAACACAGAGACGCATCATTATCGATTCGAATCATTCACAACCCTTTACCCATTACAATGAGTTTCTCTAGAGATCAAAATGAAAACATTTATGTCCTGAAGCAATTTATTTCCTTTCAATTGCAAAAATAAGCAATGAAAGTAAAAAAAAAAACCAATATAGCAAAATAGGGAATAAAATGACAAGATACAATTCTGACTTCTCAAACAACCGTTTTCTACTCTGTAAGACATTAGAAATCATTTCAGAAGGGTCCTCATGAGGAACACAATTGATTCTTTCCTGGATTCTGATTCTGAGATTCTATCATTTAATTCATGTTATTTAGCTCTTGGCACAGACCATGGGAAAATGAGAGAACAGTGCCCCTTTCTAAAAGGCATGGAGCACAATAAATATCTCAATGAAATCATCAAAATTAGTAGCAAGAAAGTAGTGTGTCTCAGTAGTCTCAGAAAAGCATACAGTAAGCATTCAATAAATACTGAGTGTTGGACTAGAGAGCAAGGATAAAGGATAAATGCAAGATTTTCCATCACTAAAAATAAGGGCTTTCAAAGCACAAAATGTCAGCCAGAAAGAAGGGTCTTTTGGTCTAGCTTTTAAGTTACTAGCTTAGACAAAGCCACGAATAAGGAAGTCATGGAAGACGAAGTTGTCTGATTCCCAAGGAAACACTTCCAACCAATAGGTTATGAACAGCGGCAACATCAGAGAATCACTCAGGAACTCCTGAATTGGATGGTAATGTTGTCAGCCACAAACACTTGCACAGTAAGAGTACAACCAAGTTTCTGAATGATTCTGGCAAAAAAACATCAGGCCCAACAATCGCTCCCAAGCTGTGTACCCAAATCACACCTTTGCTGTCTCTTTCCATTTGGGCATCTCAATCAATCACTAAAAGTGTTCAGAGCACAGTACTAAATGCTGGGGGAAGTACAATATAACCAAGTTGGTAGACATGTTCCTTGCCCACAGAAAGCTTAATGTCTCTCTCAAATCCTTTTTAAAATAGTAGCCCCTTTTCTGATTGTTCGATGTTCAATTTTCCCCTAAATTGAAATGGCCCACTTTTCTGAAACTTTAGGATGTTGTAGGGTCCTCCCTCTTGATTTGCAATGAACGTTAATCACAAAGACTTTTGGATGATGAATAGCAAAATGGTTCTCCTGCTGCGTTCACATTTGGCACCACAGCCCAACCCTAAACCAACTAAGTCAGAGCCCCAAGGTCACTCCAAAGCAAAACAACTCTACATTCAATCCACTCCCTTCTAGAAAATACAGAGACCTTTGCAATATCATTAAAATCTGCCTTACCTTCACCATCCAAACTGCTACTATGCTGACCCGACCACTTATATCACCTTGACTACTGCATCAGCCTCCTTGCTGACCTCCCTGCCTCCTTTCTCTCGCCACTCCAGTCCATATTTCACTCTGCTACTTGCATTATTTTTCTACAAAACCATTTCATCCATGATTCCCCACTCCTCAAGAACCTCCAGAGGTTCCACGCATTCACCTACACATTTAAACAGAAACTCATTACCATTGACTTTAAAGCACTCAATCACCTTGCCTTCTCATGGCTCAGTGGAAAGAGCATGGGCTTTGGAGTCAGAGATCATGGGTTCAAATCCCGGCTCTGCCACATGTCTGCTGTGTGACTTTGGGCAAGTCACTTAACTTCTCTGAGTCTCAGTTACCTCATCTATAACAGTCGTATATTACGCTCACAGTCGTAATCCCCACGTGGGACAACCTGATCACCTTGTATTCCCCCCCCCCCCAGTGCTTAGAACAGTGCTTTGCACATAGTAAGCACGTAACAAATGCCATTATTATTATTTCTTACCTCACTGATTTCCTACCACCCAGCATGCTCACTCTGCTTCTCTACTACGAACCTACTCACTGTCTAACAACTCTGTTGTACTGTGCTATCCTGAGAGCTTAGTACAGTACTCATGTACCCAATAAGTGCCCAATAAATACAACTGACATTGATTGATATTGTTCTTTCAAGGGAAACAGTGAAAAATTAAACTTCAACAAGATAAGCCTACACTATCATCACATCTTTGCAATTTATATGCAAGGATTATGTCTACCAACTGTATTACTTTAGTACAGTGATCTGCACATGACACGGGCTCATTGAATTCAAGATTGATTGACCTTATATTCAGATTCATCTAGAAACTTTACCGAAAGGAAATATTCAGTGTGTGTGTGTGACTAAAGTAGGGAGTGAGTTGATTGAGTGTTTAAATCCAGTGGTAAGGAGTTTTTGTTTGATGTGGTGGTAGATGGATAATCTTTGAAGTGTTTTTTAGTGGGGAAGCATTAACTGAACATTTTTTTAGAAACATGGCTCAGGCAGCAGAGTGAAGTAAGGCCTGGAGTGAGAAGAGACAGAAGGCAGGGAGGCCAGTGTGGAGGCTGATGCAGTACTCAAGGTGGAATATGATAAATGCTTGGATTAGCAAAGTAGCAATTTGGATGGACAGAAAAAAGGGGATTTTGGCAATGTGGTGATGGTAGAACTGATGGGATTTGGTGACAGACTGAATATGTGGGTAGAATGAGAGTGATAAATTGAGAATGATGCCAAGGTTAGAGGCTGGTGAGACAGGTAGGATAGTGATGTGGTCTACAATGATGAGGAGAACAGGGTTTGGGTGGGAAGATGAGGGGTTCAGTTTTGGACCTGTTAAGCTTGAGGCGTCAGGAAAACATCCAAGTAGAGATGTCTTGAAGGAAATGTGAGACTGCAGAGAAGGGGTGAGTTTGGGGCTGAAGAGGTAGATTTGGGAGTCATCTGCATAGATAGGGTCGATGAAGTCGTGTGAGTGAATGAGTTCTCCAAAGGAGTGGGTGTAGATGGACAATAGAAGAGGACCCAGAACTGAGTCTTGAGGGACTTGGCCAGTTAGAGATGGAAGGCAAAGGATGAGCCCCCAAAGGAGAGTGAGAAACAGCAGCCACTGCATTTCCCTAGTTGAGAAGATGTCTGAATGTTGGTTTGGCATTAACATTCTGCGAGAGAAATGTTGCAACTGTTAATTTAACATTTTCATCTAAGAATAAACATTATGATAGTTTGCTTATTGAAATTTTCAAATAAATGTATAATAGTCCTCCATATGGCTTAAAAGGTTATTTCACTTATGTTCAATGTCAGTTATATCTTCTAAGTTGAAGAAAACCAATGCAAATAAGGGGTATGAAATATGACAACTGCCTTGGTTTTCATTTCATGAGTACGTTACGTTGTTATTTCTCTAATTTGAAGAGTAAAATCTCTATATGAGCATAACCCAGTTAGTTGAGGTTTTGGGAAGCTGTGTGACCTAGAAGAGGACAAAGCTGGGAGTCAGAAGATAATAATAATAATAATAATGGTATTTGATAAGCGCTTACTATGTGCAAAGCACTGTTCCAAGCACTGGGATAGATTCAAGGTGATTAGGCTGTCCCACGTGGGGCTCACAGTCTTAATCCCCATTTTACAGGTGGGTAACTGAGGCCCAGAGAAGTTAAGTGACTTGCCCAAAGTCACACAGCTGACAAGTGGTGGAACCAGGATTAGGGCCCGTGACCTCTGACTCCCAAGCCCAGGCTCTTTCCACTGAGCCTGGCTGGGATCTAATTCTGGGTTCTAATTCAAAAATGTGCCATTTGCCGGCTTTATGAACATGGACAAGACACTTTATTCTCTGCCTCAGTTTCCTCATCTCTCAAACAGGGATAAAAAAAAAACATTCTCCCTGCCTTCTAGAATGTGAGCCTCATGTGGGACAGAAATAGTATCTGATCTGATTTGTATTTGATAACTAATAAGCATTTAGGAAATACCACAATTACCATTACATAACAGACTGACAGAAATTATTTAAAGCCAATGATTGCTACCTTGAATTTCAGGAAGACACGAGAAGCAGTCACAGCTCTCTCCAGTTATTGCTCCATTTCCCTCCTGCCATTCCTCTCCAGACTCCTTGAGTGAGTTGCCTACACCTGCTGTCTCAAATTCCTCTCCTCCAATTCTCTTCCTGACAACCTCCAGTCTGGCATCTATCCCCTTCACTCCACAGAAACCTCCCTCTCAAGGGTCACAAATGATCTCTTTCTGCCACATCCAGAGGCCTCTAATCCATTCTAATCCTTCCCGACCTCTCAACTGCCTTCCACACAATTGGCCACCCCCTTCTCCTGGAAACATTATCCAACCTTGGCTTCACCGACACTTTCCTAACCTGGTTCTCTTCCTAACTCTCTGGATGCAGGCTTCTTGCCTCCTATCCCCTAACTGTGGGTCTCCCTCAAGGTTCAGATCTTAGCCCCCTTCTATTCTCCGTTAACATCCACTCCCTTGGAAAACTCATTTGCTCCCATGGCTTCAACTACCACCTCTATGGAGATGATTCCCAAATCTACATCTCCAGTCCCGATCTCTCTCCCTCTCCTCAGTTTCACATTTTCTTCTGCTTTCAAGACATCTCTACTTGGATAGTCTGCCACCACCTCAAACTTAACTTGTCAAAAACAGAACTCCTTATCTTCCCACCCATACTTTGTCCTTCCCAGCATTGTAGACAGCACCATGATTCCTCCTGTCTCACGAGCCCTTGACCGTGGCATTATAATTGACTCCTCTCTCTTATTCAGCCCACATATTCCATCTATCACTATATCCTGTCGGTTCAACCTTCACAACACTGTGAAAATCTGCCCTTTCCTCTCTATCCAAACTGCTACCACTTTAATCCTAGTACTTAATAATAATGGCATTTATTAAGCACTTACTATGTGCAAAACATTGTTCTAAGCGCTTGGGGAGGTTACAAGGTGATCAGGTTGTCCCACGTGGGGCTCATAGTCTTAATCCCCATTTTACAGATGAGGTAACTGAGGCACAGAGAAGTTAAGTGACTTGCCCAAGGTCACAAAGCTGACAAGCAGTGGAGCTGGGATTAGAACCCATGACCTCTGACTCTAAAGCCCGGGCTCTTTCCACTGAGACACACTGCTTCTCCACGCTACCTATCCTACCATCCTATCCCACCTTAATTACTGTGTCAACCCTTCCTCATGTCGCTCCCTGATCCAGTCCACACTTCACTCTACTCTCCAGATCATTTTTCTACAAAAAACATTCAGGCCAGGTTTCCCCACTCCTCAAGAAACTCCAATGGTAGCCCATTCACCTCTGCATCAAATAGAAACTCCTTATCACTGATTTTAAATCACTCAATCACCTTGCTCCCTTCTACCTCTCCTCACTGCTCTCCTACTACAACCCAGCCCACACAATCTGCTTCTCCAATACCAAACTACTCACTGTATCCTGATCTCATTTATTTCATCACTAACCGCTCATCCGCATCCTACTTCTGTCCTGGAATGCTCTCCCTTTTCACATCCCACAGACAATTAGTTTCCCCGCCTTCAAAGCCTTATTGAAGGCAAATCTCCTCCAAGAGGCCTTCACTGACTAAGCCCTTTTTTCCATATTCCCCACTCCCTTCTGTATCTCCCTGACATCCTCCCTTTATTCATTTCCCTTCCCAACCCCACAGCACTTATGTATATATCGGTAATATATTCATTTATATCAATATCTGTCTCCCACTCTGGACTCTAAACTCTTTGTGGGCAGGGAATGTGTCTGTTACTCTCCCAAAAGCTTAGTACAGAGCTCGGCACACAGTAAGTGTTTAATAAATATGATTGATTGATTGACTGGTAGAACATGGGCTTGGAAGTCAGAAGGACCTGGGTTCTCAGCCCAGCTCTGCTGCTTGTCTGCTGTGTGACCTAGAAAAAGTCACTTAACTTCTCTGTGCTTCAGTTACCTCATCTGTAAAATACAGATTAAGCCTGTGAGCCCCATGTAGGATATGGACTGTTTCCAAACTAATTAGCTTATATCTACTCCAGAGCTTACTACAGTGGCTGGCACTTAGTAAGCACTTAAAATACTCAGTATAAAGGGTCACTTTACCACTTAAGAACATCAAAGCAAGAAAATGTCACTGAACAGATCTATCTGAACAGTTCTGTCTCTCCACAGACTTCAGTTGCAAGTTCAAAAGGTGACATCAGTTAGAATGACAGATGTTCGTACCAGAGAAATGAGGTGCATACTCTGTTTTATTGCTGGCATAATTTCTTGTAAACTATTTTATTTAACACCAAGTTTGTTTTCATTTTTAGATCTCATTATATGGTTTAAAACACAGTCGTCAGGGAGCCAAGCTAGAGTAATAGGCACTTCATCCTTTCCTAATCCTCTCAGTTATAGTACACACACTTTTTGGTGAATTTTTTGGTAATACAAAATAAATAATAATAATAATTACTATTATTATTATTATTATTATTATCATAATATTTGTAAAGCGATTACTATGTGTCAAACACTGTTCTAAGCGCTGGGGTAGGTATGAGGTAATCGGGTTGTCCAAGGTGGGGCTCAGGGTCTTAATCCCTATTTTGCAGATGAAGTGACTGAGGCAGAGAGAAGTAAGTGTCTTGCCCAAGGTCACACAGCAGACAAGTGGCGGAGCCAGGATTAGAACCCACAACCTCTGAATCCCAAGCCCATGCTCTTTCCACTAAGCTGACCAAGAAAATTTGGGAAGAACCTATGGGCCTCAAATTAAAATATTTGGAGTTACAACCAATTGTACTTGCAACTTATGTACATATCCATAATTTATTTTAAGGTCTGTCTTCCCCTCTAGGCTGTATGCTCCCTGTGGGTAGGGATAATATCTACCAATTCTGTTATATTGCACCCTCCCACGTGCTCAGTACAGTGTTCTACACACAGTATGTACTCAATAAGTATGATTGATTAATAAATAAATAAAATTCATTGAAAGATTGATTGAGGACAGGTTTTGAATCCCCATATTACATTTGGTGGAACAGACACAGAAAGGTTAAGTTACCTGCCCAAAGTCACACAGCAGACAAGTAGAATCCAGGCCTTCTGAATCCCAGGCCTGTGCTCTTTCCATTAGGCCACACCACTTCCCCGTTGCTCCTTATTCCCTACAGTATTGTTCCTCCGAGACAATTGATCTGCCTTATGACTTACAACTGGCACTTCTTTCTGCTAAATCTGGGGGAAAATGGACAGCTGGGATGGTGGGAATCTCCACCCAACATGGAGTTTCCATACTCTGGCAAAGCCTCATAGGCCCAAACCATGTTGGAAAGACTTTTGGAGGAGGCAGGCAAGAGAAAGAAAAGCAGACAACAGGGTCTCTTGGGGGACTCTTCTCCCTCTATGCATGTTTTAATATTGATTCAGGATTGGAAAAAAAAATGCAGTTCATTCCTGGTTTTCTGTGTATTTCATCTTCACATACATGGTAAGGACCAAGACAGTGCTTCCAACTACCGTATATATCCACCAGCACCCAGTACAGAATTAAATAATCAACCAATCAATAGCATTCACTAAACACTTACTACTTGCAGGGCACTCTATTGAGCATTTGGGAGAGTACAGTAGAAATGAGCATTCTGTACTTAGAGTGTTTACAATTTAGCAGGAGAGACAATTAAATGCACAACAGGTAGAAGGAAGTAATGGGGTATAAAGAAAGCTAACAGATCAATTTCATTTATCACTGTACTAAGCACTGTACTAAATGCTTGGGAGAGTAGAATGCAACAGAATGAGCAGACACGTTCCCTGCCCATAACGAACTAACGGTCTGGACGACGCACATATGCAAAGACATGTACATAACTGCTAGAGGGATTGATGAGGAAGGGATAAAGTGGCAGTTGCGTGATATAAAGTAACAAGGAGGGTTCGAGGAAGGTCTACTGAAGGATTATTTCAGAAGGGCTTTGAAGCTGGGGAAAATAGGGAGAGGGAATTTTAGGAAGAAGGGAACACATGAGCAAAAGATTGGTTTTAGGAGAGACAAGAATATGGCATAGTGAGAAAGGAATGATGCATGCAAACTGCCAAAGATGTTTAATAAAATGTTTGATGATAATGATGATAAAATACCTGTGAAATGCCTAAATGAGTTCCAGTCCTACTTGCCAGATTTTTTCATCAGTTAATATCATACCTGTCAGATGCGCTCTGATTGTACTTTACAACACATTACTTACCACACTCCCTCCCCCTTCTTCTGTTTTCTATAAAAAGTACAAGAAAACAAGTGTAGTAAAAAAAATTAACATCATGCAGAAGTGACTCCTCAGAGCAATTTTGTAATGCCGGGCTGAATGTGTAACTGGGTGTAAGAAAATTTGATTTTTCCAAACCATTTTGGACCAGTAGCTATAATCTGACTTGTACTTCACTTTCCACAATGAATCAGTTCTAAATGCAGTTTAGCCACTCATTTATCAACATTCAACTACAATGGGAACTGATAAAGGTGCAATCCTGTAACTGCAGGTGTGAAACAAAAGATCTAAGCAAACTCATCCTCCGCCCCTCACTCTGTTCATGGAAAAATGTGCCTTTGCTGTATTTTTGCATTTGTGATTTACAATGCCTGAAGCTAATTTTGTGCCTGACTCTTGTCCCACTAGCTCCCCCAAATTTCAGCTAATTGCCTTACGCTGGGCTGATCTGTCTCTTGCCACTTCTTTAATCCACCTTTTATGTGTTTTTTCTTTATCATTTATTACAGTATTCGTTAAGTGCTTAATATGTGTCAAACACTCTTCTAAACAAGTGTCAAACAAGTTAGGTTGGTTGGAGCTCACAGTTTTAAGTAAGAGGGAGAACAGATATTGAATCCCTGTTTTACGGTTGAAGAAACTGAGGCAAATGGAAGTTAAAATTTGCCAAAGATCACACAGCAGACATCTGTTAGGGCTGGAATTAGAACCCAGGTCCTCTCTCTTTCCATTAGGCCACACTAGATTGTGGGCAAGGATTGTGTCTACCAACTGATTGTATTATACTCTCCTGAATGCTTAGACCAATGTTCTGCATACAGAAGTGCTCTATAAATACTATTGATTGATTTTTGAGTGCGCAATAAATACGATTCAATGAATTGATTAATTGGTTCAATCCTCCTTTATCACAGCTCACCCTGTTGCATCCCCTTGGAAGTCCTGCCATTAACCATTCACATCACAGGCCCATCTGAAGAAGCATTGTCGAGCACTGGAGAGCTGACTTTCTACCAGGATTTCACGGCTCACGGTCCCGTTTTACCATCTGATATTGACAGATGTTCAATAAATTCCTAATTCCTAAAATAAAATTGACAGACGTTCAATACCGACTGATATTGACAGTCGAAACTCCTCAAGAAGCCTGACTACTATCAGGGCCATATGATATTCAATCGTATTTACTGAGCACTTACGGTGGGCAAAGCACTGCACTAAGCACTTGGAAGAGTACACTATAACAATAAGCAACAATAGAATAATAAATATAATAGGTTGGCCAACACAACGACTAGTTTTTCCACCTTCAATTTGGCCTGGTTCTTGGTACACTGCTATTACCAAATAGTTTCCAAAATCTCAGCTGTTTTTCTGGATTCTGTTTTCTACTTCTTCATCTGTTCATGCATGATTGGCCCCTGTAGCAGATTTAGATGTCATTTCTAAGTGCAGTTTCTCTGCTGCACATTGGTACAGCACCTCAGTCTTATCAGTATATATCACTTGGATCATTCTGAAAAATGGTTCCTAACCATCTGGTGGATATGTCCCCTCAGGTCCCTGGAGCAGATGGGATGGCTGTATGGTTTAGGGATGTAACTGCACTTCTTTCCTGAAAATGTTGATAATTCCCTTTGATACTAGGGTAATCATGCCTTGTCTCTGTAGTAATCTGAGAAAAAAAATATCCTTATTCTTGGCTCGGTAGCACTCAGGGCGCTCCATAAGGAAATTTCAAATTTATAGGTACTCATTCATCAACATTCTTGGGAGTTTTCTTGTGAAAACTCTTCTGTTTCTCATCTCTTCTGTTTTTTGGTTTCCCTCTCCCACTGTCCCGTGATTGTCTTGCATTATCTGCCCTTGCCTGTAAGTGTATGCGTGGATGGTGGGAAGGTTAGTTAATTTCTCAGATGGGTTAGTAGCCTCTTTTTTGGGTCAACACCACAATCCTAGGACTAAAACTAATTCATCCTTCTCTCCCTTGCCCTGAGAACTAAAAATGGAGACAAGCATCCACACTCTCCTTACCTCAGGGCCTGAATAACTCTCATCATTTGGTAGTGGCAGTCCCAGGGGCCCCAAGAGATTAGGAAAACCATAGGTTCCCTAGATTCTTTCATTCAGTCAGTCATTTTTATTGAGCACTTATTGTGTGCAGAGCACTGTACTAAGCGCTTGGAAAATGCAATTTGGCAACAAATAGAGACAATCCCTACCCAACTAGATCCATTCTCACCGCTTCCTTCCTCCAGAGAAATGATATAGTTTTTGGTCAAAGGAGATCCTTAACACAAAATTTCTAATAATTTCCCATTAGTGGGATAATGAGTTTCTTTGGATGTTTATAACCATGCTTCATTTTAACACTCTCTTTTCGGTGCACTTTTGTGATAGGATAGTGCTACTGAATTTTATTTCACTTTGAGATTAACTGGCAGAGTTCACTGTGGCTTAAATACTTTGTTTCCTCTCCTCCTCAAACTTTGAAATATGTTGACTGTCTTGGCATAGAGTGATTAAAGCCCATGTCAGTTTAGTTTAACAGCAGATTTATATAATACACTTTTTAATATCTAGATTGTAAGCTTCTTATGGGCAGGGAACGTGTCTGCTAATTCTGTTGCATTGTACTTTCCCAAGCACTTAGTGCAGTGCTGTGCACACACAGTAAATGTTCAATAAATGTCACTGATTGATTAATTAATATGTGAGCACCAAGTGCATTTTTGATTAAACAAACTTGAAAGCTAATGGTTTGAAAATCAAATATTTAAACGTTCAGATACAAAAAATCGAATTCAAATTATTTTTATGCATACATATTGACATTAATGTTTGATCATCGAACAATATTCTTTGTGTTTTTCATTACTGTTTCATAATTTGGGGAAGGGATCAATTTTGGGGATCTGGGAACCCGTGAATCACTTTACATGATTCCCTCCGGAGAACTATACTTTAGTAATTGTTATTTCACCCGACCCTCCATTTTCATGGAACTAATTAAGAGCATTGCCTGTGTGTTTCCACAACACATAGCATTTCTATTCATGTTTCATGTCTTATTTCTCTTCTATTTAATTCTGGCTTGTGACTTTAACTGCATCAAGATGTTTTAAGGAAAACTCCTAGTCTTTTAGGTCCTTCTATATGTTTCCCTTTTGGAAACGATATGAATTTACCTCATCTGTATAATGGGGATTAGGACTGTGAGACCCATGTGGGACAGGGACTGTGTCCAATCTCATTAGCTTGTGTTTACCCCAGCACTTAGAAAAGTGCTTGACATATATTTTCCATTCTGTGGTGTCTGTCAGCTGCTATCTAACAATGCAAATGTCTGATTCAGACTTGAAAGTAAGTACCAGCAGACTTTCACAATGTGCAGAGCAAAATCTTTCTTTGAAGATAGTCACTGAGCTGACAGCAGCCTTCTGACTAAGTCATTAAAGCTTCGGGTTATTTTTTCCTGCTCATGTTTTAAAACTGTACTTCTTCCTTTCTGATTTTTATGCATTCATATTATTTTCATTTTGTATTAATTTTAGATAAGATGTCCAACGCTTGAAATATCACATAGCAAAGGTGAATAGTTTGAGTAGCTTTGAAATGCGCTTGTATGATCTAGTAAACTAATTTTTTGAAGCAGAAGAAGTTGGTAATAGGTTTAGTGGAGGGGTAATCTGCAATTTAGAAAACTGAGGGGGCATCAAAGGCAGGCCAAATACATCTTTCAATCCAGGTCAAGAAAAATGCAGGTAATTTGAATGCGCAATAGAGAACAGGTCAGAATATTTGAGAGAGAGAGAGAGAGTGAATGAAGATAACACTCCAGGGAAGCGTTCCATGAATTTCCACTTCGAACATGATTCTCCTCTAGAATGCAGCAAGGAAGAAATGCAGTGGTAACACTAAGCAGCTCCTCATGGCTGCTGTAAAAGTACAACCTGCAAAAACCTATATAAGCATACTCCCGGCTCTGAACACCTGCAATACATAAACCACCAAGATACAACATGCAGTAATTGCTGATGAAGCCCAGGATTACATCCAATCACTGCAGGGGATTCAATTCCCTCCCTGCTACCTTTTCTCCTCACCGAACTTCTCTCATTCCCCTCCAAACTCAGGCCTGAAGCTCAGCATCTCTGGCTCAGCCAGGGTGTCTGGAGGGAGGTGACTCAGTGGGAGCTGTATAGGAGGGGGCTAGGAGTTCTAGTTAGACCTCACATCTTTTGTCTCCCTTCTGGGCTCCTGAAAAACTCATTCAGATGGCCCTTGGTCCCAACTGTCCCCGAACACAGACTGTAAGCCATCTCCATTTCATCCGAAAGCAGACAGGGTCTGTTTATTTGACTGTCTGTCTCCTCCTTTTAGAGTGCATACTCCATATAGGCAGGGAATGTGGCTACCAACCCTGTCATATTTTCCTCTCCCAAACATTTATAGAGCATGGGGAGTCAGAAGCTTATGTGTACTAGTCCCAGCTCCCCCACTTGTCTGCTGTGTAACCTTGGGCAAGTCACTGAACTTTTCTGGGCCTCAGTTACTTCATCTGTAAAATGGAGATTGAGACTCTGAGTCCCACGTGGGACAAGGGACTGTGTCCAACCCAATTTGCTTGTATCCATTTAGTACAGGGCCTGGCATTCATTCATTCATTCAAACATATTTAATTGAGTGCTTACTGTTTGCAAAGCACTGTGCTATGTTCTTGGGAGAGTACAAGATGAGTTCACCATCTAGAGACAAGTTCACAGTCATAGTAAGTGCTTACTAAATACCATTATTATTATTATTATTACTTATTATTATTATTACATATTATTATTACTTGTACAGTTCTCTGAACACAATAAGCACTCAATAAATCCCACTGATTGATTGACTGATTGTGGAGAGTTAGAAGAAACTAAATTTGGCTAAAATCTCTGTCCCTCCTACCGCACCCTCATTCTGTGGCCCTCATTCTGTGGCCCTCATTCTCAAGGCGCTGCTGAGAGCTCACCTCCTCCAGGAGGCCTTCCCAGACTGAGCCCCTTCCTTCCTCTCCCCCTCGTCCCCCTCTCCATCCCCCCATCTTACCTCCTTCCCTTCCCCACAGCACCTGTATATATGTATATATGGTTGTACATATTTATTACTCTATTTATTTATTTATTTATTTATTTCACTTGTACATTTCTATCCTATTTATTTTATTTTGTTGGTATGTTTGGTTCTGTTCTCTGTCTCCCCCTTTTAGACTGTGAGCCCATTGTTGGGTAGGGACTGTCTCTATGTGTTGCCAATTTGTACTTCCCAAGCGCTTAGTACAGTGCTCTGCACATAGTAAGCGCTCAATAAATACGATTGATTGATTTTGTGCTATTGATGCCTGTCTACTTGTTTTGGTTTGTTGTCTGTCTCCCGCTTCTACACTGTGAGCCCGTTGTTGGGTAGGGATTGTCTCTGTCTGTTCCTGAACTGTACTTTCCAAGCACTTAGTACAGTGCTCTGCACATAGTAAGTGCTCAATAAATATGATTGAATGAATGAATGCTGCTTTTTGATGATGTGATGAAACTCCTGCTCATTACTAATGGAGGAAGAGGAGAGGCTCTTATAATAGAGCATGGCTAGGAGCATTCTAATAAACTCATTATGCCACTAATGGGCAACTAGGGAAGTTTTGCCTTAGGAATCCTCTTTTACCAGAAACTTTATCATTTCTCTGGAGGAGGGAAGCAGTGAGAACAGATCTAGGGAACATGTGGTTTTCCTGGTCACTCTTTGGAGGCCCTTGGGACTGCCACCATCAAATGATGAGGGTCCATTCAGGTCCTGAGGGAAGGGGAGGGTTTCATTGTCTTGTCTCCTTTCCAAGTTCCCAGGGTAAGAGAGACCAGGGTGAATTAACTTTGTTTCTAGGATCGTGGTGTTGACTCAACCAAGGGGCTACTTACCCACCTCAGAAATTGACTAACCTTCCAATAATAATAATAACAATAATGATAATTGTGGTACTTGGTAAGCACTTATTATGTTCCAGGCCCTATATTAAATACTGGGATAGATACAAGATAATCTGGTTGGAAACAGGCCCTGTCCCATATAAGGCTCATAGTTTTAATCCCCATTTTACATGAGGAAGCTGAGGCACAGAGAAGTTAAATGACTTGCCTAAGGTCACACAACGGGCAAGAGGTGGAGCCTGGATTAGAACCCAGATCTTCTGACTCCTAGACTGTGCTCTTTCCAACAGACCATGCTGTTTCTGTACAAACACTTATAAGCAGAACTAGAAGATGCAAGAGAAAAATGGGACAGTGAGAGAGGGAAACAAGAAAACAGGAGAGATGAATAGAGGGGAGAGAGAGAGCATATTGACAGCAAGAGAAGGATGTAGAAGAGAAGAGGAATAGAGTGGGAGTCCACACATTCTGAAATCCTTCAATGGATTGTTCACCCATTCCGACAAATTCTCTAACAACTTAGTTAAATGACCAAACAGTTGTTTGGATGCCGAATCATTCAACCATTTTGATACTTCAGAAACTATTTTTTTTGTCTCCAACCAAAGTTGATAGAGCTTTCATCCTCTATATTTCCACTGTGAAGTAGCTGACAAACGTTTCATCGTATTTCCTCATTCAGTTCACCATGCAGCAGTGGCTTAGATATCTTGTTTCCAACCATTTTAAACCGTTCTTCTTGGAAATCATATCCAACAAAGTGGTGTTATTGTATGCACTGCCTTTAGGCTGCTAGACTGTGGTGGTAATTTTGCCATCATTTGATGTTAAATATAATAATAATATTAATAATAGTAAAATTTGTTAAGCACTTACTCTGTGCCAAGCAATGTACTAAGCACTGGAGTAGATGTATAATAATTAGGTCTCACATGAGGCTCACAGTTGAACCTCCATTTTTCAGATGAGGGAACTGAGAAAAACAAAAGTTAAGTGACTTCTCCAAGGTCAGACAGCAGAATTAGAACCCAGGTCCTCTTTCTCTCAAACCCGTGCTCTTTCCACTAGGCCACGGTGCTTCTGGAAGGTTTCCAGAAGTTAGTTCATAGAGACAATGAAAACAAGTAACACAATTAGACAAGGCAAATCAAACCCCATTTCAAATAAGAAAACACAGTCTTGAAAGTTTATGCCGAACTACAGTGCATAAGGCAAGTGTTGGGTTTTGTTTTTGTTTTTCCTCATAGGTAGCCACAAAATCAGATTTGGCAAAAAGAAATGAATGAAACTGCAATAATGTCAGTAGCTAAATGGGATTTTTGCTGCGGTCATCTTGATAGAAAATGTCAAAGTGAAATACTAGTGGATGGGTATGATTACAATAATTAGATAAATCCTTCTTAACCCAGTAAATAGTATTTATTCAGCACTTTTTATATGTCAAACATTGTGATAATTGATGGGATTTATAAAAGATGATATAGGATAAGAGACCTGTCCCACATAGGGGGGAAATTATTTCATCCCTATTTTACAGATAAACAAACTGAGGCATAAAAAACTAAGAGACTTGTCCAAGGACACAGGACAGGAACATTGAAGAACAGAATCAGCATCTCTATCTCCCAACTTTCAGTCCTAATCTCTTTCCAATAGACCATTCTACAGTCCCGTTAGCCTTCTGTGACACTTTTGATATTTTCAATAGTCATTTACTAGGCACCAAACTGTGGCACTACCATTATAGTTTTCCCCTCTTACCTATTTTAGTTTTCTTGACAGCGTATTTTAAGGGCAGTAAGGCAGAAAGCAGTAAAAGAAGCAATAATGAAAGGAGAGACACACAAAGTGACCCTTAATGGATTGCCAGCTCATGAAGCCAATTCACAAGCAGCAGCAAAATGAGTGCTATGCACAAAAGAAATCAATACTCATTGTAGCATCCTTCCTGCTACACTGCAATTTATCAGCTAAACAGAATGCTGTCACAACGCATAGGCCTCAGAAAACTAGCTGCTCTCAGAAGCAATATTTATATGACACTGGTTCCTATCACAACCAATTCTGATTCAAGCATAGCAGAGCTCTGTTGCCTGGTGATTTGTGAATCAGGTTGTAGGGAACATGTGTATGTGTGACTCTGATGTATGACAGAGGTACCTGAAAGGAAGGCCAGGATGCCACACGAAGCCTTTATAGTTCCCCGGAGTTGGAAAGAGGCCGGCTGCAGGTTAATTACAAAACAGTCAAAATGGATGATTTAACTGCTCCTCTTTGCCAAACGTAAGCAACTTCCAGACTTCTACTGAGATCTAATCAAGAGCGAGGAAACAGTGGCTGACTATAGTTTTGATAAATGGTCATGTAAATATGTGTGGAAATTTGTTTCAGGCAGAAGGTTTTCTATGAAGCGCTCCTTTAGAACGATAGCTGTGTGTTTTAGGTTCCTGCGTTTCCTATTTTTTCAAGGTATTTGTGTACCCACTGAGGGTAGTCATAATGTATTAAATATTATTCATGGAATGCCTGGCGTAGGCTGTGCATTGTACTTCATGGTGGGGAGATACAAATCAGAGTAGTGATATTACATATATATAATAATAATAATAATGATGGCATTTGTTAAGCACTTACTATGTGCAAAGCACTGTTCTAAGCACTGGGGGGGGGATACAAGGTGATCAGGTTGTCCCACGTGGGGCTCACAGTCTTCATCCCCATTTTACAGATGAGGTAACAGAGGTTCCAAGAAGTTAAGTGACTTACCCAAGATCACCCAGCAGACATGTGGTGGAGCCGGAATTAGAACCCATGACCTCTGACTCCCATGCTGCTTCTCTCTCTCTCTCTCTCTCTCTCTCTCTCTCTCTCTCTCTCTCTCGATAGGTAGATAGATAGATAGATATCTATATATATAGAGAGAGAGAGAGTAATGAATAATGGTGATAATAATGGTATTTGTTAATCAATCGTATTTATTGAGCGCTTACTGTATGCAGAGCACTGTACTAAGCGCTTGGGAAGTACAAGTTAGCAACATATAGAGACAGTCCTTATGTGCTAGGCACTGTACTAAGTGCTGGGGTGGGTACAAACAAATTGGGTTGGACACAGTCCCTGTCCCACGTGGAGTTCACAGGCTCAGTTCCCATTTTCCAAATGAGGTAACCAAGGCACAGAGAAGTGAAGTGACTTGCTCTAGGTCACACAGCAGACAAGTGGCAGAGACGGGATTAGAACCCATGGCCTTCTGACTCCCACGCCCATGGTCTATCCACTATGTCATGCTACTTCCCTGCCCACAAAGACTTCATTTTCTAATTGGGGAGATGAACATGAAGTGATTTCCAAATAGAGCAATCAAAGTGAGGAATTGAATGTACAAGAAGCAGTGTGGCTTAGTGGAAAGAGCCCAGGTTTTGGGAGTCAGAGGTCATGGATTCTAATCTCGGCTCCGCCACTTGTCTGCTGTGTGACCTTGGGCAAGCCACCCGACTTCTCTGTGCCTCAGTTACCTCATCTGTCATTCATTCATCCATTCATTCATTCAATCGTATTTATTGAGCACTTACTGTGTGCAGAGCACTGTACTAAGCGCTTGGGAAGTACAAGTCGGCAACATATAGAGATGGTCCCTACCCAACAACGGGCTCACAGTCTAGAAGGGGGAGACAGACAACAAAAGAAAACATGTGGACAGGTGGCAAGTCATCAGAATAAATAGAAGTAAAGCTAGATGCATATCATTAACAAAATAAATAGAATAGTAAATATGTACAAGTAAAATAAAATAAAATGTCAAATGGGGATTAAGACTGTGAGCCCCACATGGGACAACATGATTACCTTGTATCTACCCCAGTGCTTAGAAGAGTGCTTGGCACATAGTAAGTGCTTAACAAATACCATAATTATTAATTATTATTATTATTAGATGGGCTGATTTTATATTATATGTGTATATAAGAAAGAGAGAGAGATAACCCTTTCTATTTAGAGGGGTGTGTGTGTATAAACTTAAAAGTTGGGATAGGTTTAGGTAAGTACCTAAATAAGTGTTAGAGATGGGTTTATATAATTTTGGGTGTTGAAAATTAATCCAATCCCTGGAATTCTCCCAGTCTTGAATATTGCTGTATTGTACTTTCCAAGTGTTTAGTATAGTGCTCTACACACAGTAAGAGCTCATAAATATGACTGAATGAATGAATGAATGCAATTAACTGAACTTTCCATCCCTTACCTAACCGACACTTCACTAAGAGTAATAATTGAAAACCTTAATGTGCTGAGCACTGTAGAAAACACTTAGGAGTGTATAAAAAAAGCGAAAACATGGTTCTTGGCCCTCCCAAAGCTCATCACCTAATGGGAGAGATAAGTTAGCACAAATTATTTACAGATAGTGGGAGCCAGAGAAAAAACAAAGCTAGCATCTACTAACAGGTGAGCACATAAGTGCTGGTGGGGAAATATGCAGGGAATGAAAATTGATAGATGTAAGTTGTGTCGATTGATGCAGCTGGAGCAAGTCTTGAAATCAGGATATTGGGGAATTAATTCTAGCAGATGTGGCACTTCAAGAAGAAGCCCTTGGAGATGGGGAAAGTTGTGGTCTGGAGAACTTGAAAGTGGAAGAACGATATAGAAAAACAAAGGCCTCATACTATGCCACATTCCAGTTGAAAGCTTGTGAGTCAAAGGCTGCAGAGAAACCAGCATGTCACCCTGCAATCAGGAAACCAGACACTTTACTCTAGCAGAAGCTCAGTAAAGATGGTGAAATGAGGAGGCAAAGGAAATAACAGAGCCAAGAGGTGCAAACAACATATACGTCAGTACAACAAAGGCCAGTTTCTGTAGGTCTGCCCCTTGCAGCCGAGACCTTGGATAAAACATTAGCCTTTTCAATTGTACACATACGCAAACACGCACCCAAATACTACTATCCAAGGCACCTTCTTTGAGTATGAAGGAACGATAGATAGATAGATAGATAGATAGATAGATAGATAGATAGATAGATAATTTGGGCAGTACTACATAGTGCTTTACACAAGATAGTCTTATGATTTTCCATTGAGTCTTAGGCAGGAAGTTGGAGGACTTAAATACTGCCAGCTCCTCACTGAGTATTTGGAACTTGAACCATTTCCCCCTGTGTAATTCCATAGCCAAGACTGCTTATTGTCTGGCTATCAGAAATACTGGTTACTAGCATTTTGGTTTGTTATGTGCAATCTTATTAAGCTTTTCAAGGGAGCAGTGTGGCCTAGTGGAAAGACCCTGGGCCTGGGAGCCTGAGGGGCTGCGTTCTAATCCTGGCTCCACCACTTACCTGCTGTGTGAGTTTGGGCAAGTCATTTGACTTCTCTGGGTCTCAGTTCCCTCATCTGCAAAATGGGGATTTAATATCAGTACTCCCCTCCTCCGTAAGACTGTGAGCCCCATGTGGGAGCGGATCATTTTGTATAATAATAATAATAATAATAATAGTATTTGCTAAATGCGTGTTATGTGCTAGGCACTTTTCTAAGCGCTGGGGAGGATACAAACAAATCAGGGGCAACAGAGTCCCTGACCCACATTGGCCTCACAAACTCAATTCCCATTTCACAGATGAGGTAATGAGACCTGGAGAATAATAATAATAATGATGGCATTTGTTAAGAGCTTACTATGTGCCAAGCACTGTTCTAAGCACTTGAGGGGAGGATACAAGATAATCAGGTTGTCCTACATGGGGCTTACAGTTTTAATCCCCATTTTACAGATGAGGGAACTGAGGCACAGAGAAGTTAAGTGACTTGCCCAAAGTCACACAGCTGACAAGTGGCAGAGCCGGAATTATGACTCTGAAGCCCGTGCTCTTTCCACTGGGCCATGCTGCTTTTTGTATCTACTCCAGCACTTAGTACAGTGCTTGACAGTTATTCAGTCAATCATATTTACTGAGCGCTTACCGTGTGCAGAGCCCTGTACTATGTGCTGGGGAGAATACCATGTAACAATATAACAGACACATTCCCTGCCCAAAATGAGCTTACAGTCTAGAGGACTAACACATTGTAAGCACTAAACAAATATCACAATTATCATTATTATCATTATTATAACGGAAAGAGGACACAGTCTGAGACCTTTGAGGACTTCTAATATAATGGGGAGAACAGATGACATACAAATACACAAACCTCTAAGCAGACAGAAATCACAACTGTGCAAATCTGCCTATTATAATAGCAGCATTAGTAGCAGTAGCAATCCATTGGTGGTATTTATTGAGTGCTTACAGTGTGTAGAGTACTGTACTAAGTGCTGGGGACAGCACAGCATAACAGTTAGTAGACATGCTCCTTGCCCAGAAGAGCCTAGCAGAAATAGTAGTAATGGTATTAACTGGAACTTACAGAATGGGGTACACTGAACTAAGTGCTTAGGAAAGTTCAGTAGAACCAAAAGAAGGTTCTTGCCTATAAGTACCATATAATATATATATATTAATTAATTCATTCATTCAGTCATATTTATTGAGCACTTACTGTGTACAGAGCACTGTACTAAGTGCTTGGGAAGTACAAGTCGGTAACATATAGAAACGGTCCCTACCCAACAACGGGCTCACAGTCTAGAAGGGGAGACAGACAACAAAACAAAACCCATCCGTCCATCCATTCATTTATTCAATCATATTTTTTTTATAATTGCATTTATTAAGCGCTTACTATGTGCAAAGCACTATTCTAATCACTGGAAAGCACTGTTCCAAGCGCTGGGGAGGATACAAGGTGATCAGGTTATCCCACGTGGGGCTCACAATCTTAATCCCCATTTTACAGAGGAGGAAACTGAGGCACAGAGAAGTGAAGTGACTTGCCCAAAGTCACACGGCTGACAACTGGTGGAGTCGGGATTTGAACAGTTGACCTCTGACTCCCAAGCCCGGGCTCTTTCCATTGAGCCACACACTTACTGTGCGCAGGGATATACGTGTGTACATAAATCTTTGTACACAGATATGTGTGTGAGTGTCTTTGATTTTTGCAGGAAGGAAAATTTACCTGTGTATAGAGAATGGCTCTTGAGAAAGCTTCCCACCGTTTCCACGTCTACCAATAAATCAATGGCATTGATTGTCTGCTTACAGTGTGGTGATTGCAGTAAAGAGTATTCTTGAACATAATAATAATTGTGGTATTTGTTGAGCGCTATGTGCCATCTACTGTACTAAGCGCTGGGTGAGTACGAGCAAATCAGGTTGGACGCAGTCCCTGTCCCATGTAGGGCTCACAGTCTCAATCCCCACTTTCCAGATGAGGGAACTGAGGCCCAGAGAAGTGAAGTGACTTGCCCAAGGTCACACAACAGACACGTGGCCAAAGCAGCATGACTAGAACCCATGACCTTCTGACTCCAAGCCTCTTGCTCTATCCACTAGGCCATGCTGCTTCTCGAAAGTACAATATAATAGAGCTATTATTATTGTTATTTAAGTGTTTACTAAGTAAGGAGACTATTATTTAAGGAGACTATTATTTAAGTGTTGACTATGTTTAAGCACTGTTCTAGGCACTGGGATAGATACAAGATAATCAGGTTGGACCCAGCCCTTGTCCCAGAAGGGATTCACGGTCTAAGTAGGAGGGACAACAGGCAGTGAATCCCCATTTTACAGCTGAGGAAACTGAGGCACAGAGAAGGGAAGTGATTTGCCCAAGGTCACATAGCAGGGAAGCAGCAGAGCCAGGTTTAGAACCCAGGTCCTCTGATTCCCAGGCCTCTGCTCTTTCCACAGAGTCACGCTGAGTTGGTGGACTTGATGTTTCTCTTTCAACCACAGCTCCTGGCATCATTCTTGCTCTTTCCTCAATGTCCTAATCAGCTTGAAACGCCTACTTTCTAATAGTCACCTTATTGTTGATGGTTAACATTGAGTGTCGGCTGTCTTCCAACATTTTGTCTCCCTCCATCCACAGCTGAGGTGCAACTGTGAGAAGCAGCATGGCATAGCAGATTGAGCACAGGCCCAGGAGTCAGAAGGTCACGGGTTCTAATCCTGGTCCAACCGCTTGTCTGCTGTGTGACCTTAGGCAAGTCATTTCACTTCTCTGTGCCTCAATTACCTCATCTGTAAAATGGGGAATAAGACAGGGGGCCCTAAGCGGGACAGGGACTGTGTACAACCCGATTTGCTTGTATCCACCCCAGTGCTTAGTACAGTGCCTGGCACATAGGAAGCACTTAACAATACCATCATTATTATTATGATTATTATCTGTGGTTTTCTTTCACTGTGGCTTCCATCTTAGTCTCCTTACTTAAATCAATCAATCAATCAATCAATCGTATTTATTGAGCGCTTACTATGTGCAGAGCACTGTACTAAGCGCTTGGGAAGTACAAATTGGCATCACATAGAGACAGTCCCTACCCAACAGTGGGCTCACAGTCTAAAAGGGGGGAGACAGAGAACAGAACCAAACATACCAACAAAATAAAATAAGTAGGATAGAAATGTACAAGTAAAATAAATAAATAAATAAATAAATAGAGTAATAAATATGTACAACCATATATACATATATACAGGTGCTGTGGGGAAGGGAAGGAGGTAAGACGGGGGGGATGGAGAGGGGGACGAGGGGGGAGAGGAAAGAAGGGGCTCAGTCTGGGAAGGCCTCCTGGAGGAGGTGAGCTCTCAGCAGGGCCTTGAAGGGAGGAAGAGAGCTAGCTTGGCAGAGGGGCAGAGGGAGGGCATTCCAGGCCCGGGGGATGACGTGGACCGGGGGTCGATGGCGGGACAGGCGAGAGCGAGGTACAGTGAGGAGATTAGTGGTGGAGGAGCGGAGGGTGCGGGCTGGGCAGTAGAAGGAGAGAAGGGAGGTGAGGTAGGAGGGGGCGAGGTGATGGAGAGCCTTGAAGCCCAGGGTGAGGAGTTTCTGCCTGATGCGCAGATTGATCGGTAGCCATTGGAGGTTTTTGAGGAGGGGAGTAATATGTCCAGAGCGTTTCTGGACAAAGATAATCAGGGCAGCAGCATGAAGTATGGATTGAAGTGGAGAGAGACACGAGGATGGGAGATCAGAGAGAAGGCTAGTGCAGTAGTCCAGACGGGATAGGATGAGAGCTTGAATTAGCAGGGTAGCGGTTTGGATGGAGAGGAAAGGGCTTCTCCCTCTATTCTGTAAGCTTCTTGCGGGCAGGGAATGTCTCTACCAACTCTGTTGTATTGTCCCAAGGGCTTACTACAGTGCTCAGCACATGGGAATCGCACAATTCATTCATTCATTCAATCATATTTATTGAGTGCTTACTGTGTACAGAGCACTATACTAAGTGCTTGGAAATACAAGTTGGCAACATATAGAGATGGTCCCTACCCAACAATGGGCTCACAGTCTAGAATAAATATGATTGATTAATTGATTGGTTGATTTCTCCGCCTACATCTTGTAGAGCAAAGGTGTAATACGATCAATAGAACTTTTCTACTACACTGTATGTCTGGGTTTCACTGTTTCACTGACATGCAATTTAAAATTTGGTATGGAGGTGACACTGATGGAGCAGTTCTTAAAGTTGAAAGTGGCACTTGACAGAAAGAAATACAGAATAGTGCTAGGTGAATTGGAGTGAACTCCAAGGTTCAATTTGCAAAGAGTTGAGCAACAGATGAGTAAGATGAGCAGCTTGAGGGGGGAATGACACAGGCTGTCGTATTGTTTCTGGGCAAAATCTGGACCTCTTGTCAACCGTGGGAGTGGAGGGGGAGTGGGGAAGGATGAATTAAGTCTGAGTTCAAGTTACCAGGTATCTAGAAACCTGTACTACAAATCCAAAGATACGGGGAGCTAAATCGAGCTGAAACGGAGCACGCTTTATGCCTTTTCAAGCATTGGCAGCAATAGGGTCCATGCAAAGGAGATTTTCAGATAGCCAGGACAGATCCAATGCCAGGATGCTTCCATGTGCCCTGCTGCCTTTTCAGTGATTCAACTACCAAAAGCCTGAGCTCCTTACATCCATAAGGCTTTTATTTATGAGACTGGGCATAGCACAGTCAGCAGAAGAAGCAGTTGGGCCTAGTGGTTAGAACATGGGCGTTGGAGTCAAAGGACCTGGGTTCTCCTCCCTGCCCTGCCACTTGTCTGCTGAGGGATCTTGGATAAGTCACTTAGCTTCTCCGTGCTTCAGTTACCTCATCTGGAAATGGGTAAGCCCCGTGTGGGACAGAGACTGAGTCCAACCTGATTATCTTGTCTCTACCCCAGCGCTTAGTACAGTGTCAGGCACATAATAAGTGCTTAACAAATACCATTCCAAAAAAAAAAAAAAGTAGAACATGCACCAGAGTTGGCTTTCCAGTTTTGATGCTTTGCACACTCAGCTGTCCTGCATATTCAAAAACCTGCCAGGTTATTGTAACCCATTTGGCCGCCTTACCTAAACTTTCATCTTTGGATGCACCAAATCTATTCTCTCCACCTACTCTCTCTCTCTCTCTCAACTCCATTTACTCTCTCTCAAATCCACCCCCTCCCCTAAACTCTTCCTACAACCCCTGTCCCTCTGTCAATCTTACATCACCTGGTGGAAATTCAGACACAGGCCCACACCATCATCTGAAATTCATCTTCGCTTACCTAACCCTGTCCGTCCCTCTGCTCAGCAACTTTACATGTCCTCCTCCCACCAAAGGCTTGATCTACGGTCATGGTCACTGGTTATCACTGAAAGCACCTCCCTCTAGCTCATTTCAACCACAATAGGCCTGTCAATATGAACCAGTAATGTCAATGGTGGTCATAATAACTTTGGTATTTGTTAAACATTTATTACACACCAAGCTCTATACTAAGGACTGGGATAGATACAAAATAATCAGATCCCACATGGTGCATACAGACAATGTGGGCGTGAGAAGAGGCATTGAATCCCCATTTTGCAGATGAGAGAACTGAGATACAGTTAAGGGACTTACTGGAGGTCACACAGCAGGTATGTGGAGGAGCAGGATTAGAACCCAGGTCCTCTGATTCCCGGTCCCATGCTCTTTCCACTAAGCAATACAGGGGCTTTCTTTCTTTTCCTTTTCTTTCCAAAGTCCCAATACCCGGATATAAATATCTTTTATAAGAGCAAAAAAATCCTCAAGACCAATTTGCACAGTTTGGTTCAGAGGAAGATGTGACACCATTAGCTTAAAGTACAAATTGTGGAAACATTTAAACTATGTCTAATAACTTAGACTAATGCCCATGTATAGTTACCGTTATAATTCAAAGTGTGTCACGGTAATTGAACTAGAAAGTAGAAATTGCAATGACTTCAGGAACCATCATGTGACACAGTCTAGCCTGGGAAGTCCTTGTTACGAACTCTCGGTTTGCAATTCAATGTTTATAGCCAAATATATTTCAAAGGTAGATAATTTGTTCCAGCTTAGATACCCCAAGACTTTTCTGATATTGATGCAAAAAGAATCTACTATAGTCGCCTTGTTAAAGCACACTAAAATGAGGCTACTGTAAATTCAGCGTGAACGTGTCAAGTTAATTTTCCTCCCTCGCCTCTGGCTAATTAGCACAAATTAAATTTTATGCTAATCTCCCTGAGATGATGGAATGAAGTATGGAAATGTAGTATTTCTGCTGATCACAGAAAATTATACTCTCAATAGTGATGCAACATAAATACACCAAAAATGCGTTTCCCACCTTTTCTGAGAGAAATTCACCGTGGAACTAAAACTGGGACTGTGATTACAACACTTTTCAGGCTGGTTACTGAGCAAATGTTCATTTCACCATTCCACAGCTTAGTATCTCAGGAAGTGTGTTCTCCTTTTGGAATCGGTAGTTTAAAAAACACTTCTCAGGGTCACACCTGGAGAGTTTCCAGTCCTCTACCAGTCTCAACTACGGCAGGGAGAGTCAAGCAGAGGCCTACCCATTCCATTCCTAGCTTGGCCAGTGGTTAGCGAGTGGAAGACAATCTGCTACAAGTCAAAACTCACCCGTGCTGGGCAGAAGTAGCATGGAAGAGAGGCGAGGGTGGAGACTCAGGTTTACTGCACGGAAGGAAGCAATGGTAAACTGCTTCCGTATTTTTACCAAGAAAACGCTATGGATCCACTACCAGAACAATTGCAGACGGAGTTGGGGCATTCTGGGAGAGATGTGTGGCATCGTTATGGTTCAGACACAACTCGACAGCATAACAAGTTTAAAAACACCCAGCATCAGGGTACTTGTCACCACCCAGGGCCCAAATCCACTTTTTGGTTAAATAATGTAGTTTTAATAATAACAGTAATTCTACTTCTAATCCTTTCTTTTGTTCCAAAAAAACAATGTCCTCAACATGATCTTCTCCATGGAAATTGATTCCCTCCTTCCCCCACCACCCCAACAATTTTGCGCTAGCAACCTCCATCCCTGGATACTTCCTCTGCTTCTGTGCTCATTCTGCAGAGTGCTAGTAGACAAAATTAGCACCAGACAAACTTTGGCCACAACAATTCATCCTTGCTTGCTGTAACTCTGCCCTTTCTTCCATACACTCACCTAACTTCACCTCCTAAAATGACTCCCATGCCTTTCGTCACCTTCAATTATTCCAGATCTTCCACTCCATCCTGAGGCTACCAGTACGACTTCTTCCCCAATCCCTGGACCTGAAGAATTTCCAACTACAATGTTAATTCATTCATTCATTCATTCAATCATATTTATTGAGCGCTTACTGTATGCAGAGCACTGTAGTAAGTGCTTGGAAAATACAAGTTGGCAACATATAGAGATGATCCCTACCCAACAACAGGCTCACAGTCTAGAATGAAATTGAAGCCCTTGAGTTTCCCAAAATTCCCTCTCCATATCCTCATCTCTGTCTCACCCCTACACTAGGTCTCTCAGCTTTCCAATCATCTCTCTAGAAGAGATATCTCACCCACTCCTCTGTCTTCATTCCCCTTTAGCAACCTAAAACCACTTGCTTCCAGCCTTCACCCCTCCCTAATCATCCTCAATAAATCCTCTGATGGCTCCTTCCCTACTGCCATCGAAAATGCCCAACTCTCCCCCTGTAATAGAACAGCCATCTTCAAATCCCACTGTCCTCTCCCATTTCTCCCCATTTCCAAGCTGCCATTCCTGTTGAAACATCTGGAAGAAAGTGTAAACACCCACTGTCTCCACTTCATAGTAATTCATAATAACTGTGGTATTTCTTAAGCATTTACTCTGTGCAAAGGATGGTATTAAGCTTTGGGGTACATACGAGTTAAACAGATTGGACACAGTCCCTATCCCACATGGAATTTACAATCTAAGCGGAAGGGAGAACAGGTAACAAATCTCCATTTTACAAGTGAGGAATTGGAGGTACAGTAAATTAAGTGACTTGCCCATGTTCTCCCAGAAGGTAAATGGATAATAATAATAATGATGGCATTTATTAAGCGCTTACTATGTGCAAAGCACTGTTCTAAGCGCTGGGGAGGTTACAAGATGATCAGGTTGTCCCACGGGGGGCTCACAGTCTTCATCCCCATTTTACAGATGACGTAACTGAGGCCCAGAGAAGTTAAGTGACTTGCCCAAAGTCACACAGCTGACAACTGGCAGAGCCGGGGTTTGAACCCATGACCTCTGACTCCAAATCCCGGGCTCTTTCCACTGAGCTAAGCTGCTTCTCCACTTCTCCATTTCCTCCCTTCTTCACCCACCCACTACAGTCTAGATTTCTGACCCCTTCACTCACTGACACGGTGACCTCCCCCCACCACGGTCGTCACCAATGAGCTTTTACTTACTAAATCTAAGCGTATTCCCCCTATCTCACTGACCACTCTCAGTCATTTTGGCTGACTCCTCTTTCTCCTCTCATGCCTCAATCTGCATGTTCCTCAAGGCTCTGTTTTGGGTCACTTGGTTTTTACTTCATATTTTCTCCTTCAGTGATCTCACCTGCTCCCACATCTTCAGCTATCATCCGCGAAGAAATTCCAAATGTATCTTGCTGGCCTTCAACCTCTCCCCACATCTGCGATCTTGAATTTCCTCTTGCCCTGAAAACAGCTCCATACTTTGTCTACCAGCATCTAGAGTTTGACATACCGAAAACTGTAATCCTCATCTTCCCTTCCAAGCTCTCCTCCACCTAACCTTCGGGTAACAGTCGACAACGTGGGCATTATTCTTAATTATCTACTCTTTTTCGACTCCCTCATCCAGGCTATTCCTAAATCCCAATGGTTTGTCCTTCTCTGCACACAGTAAACACTCAGTAAACACAGAGAAGCAACATCGCCTAGTGCCAAGAGCCGGGACTTCTCAGGAGTCAGAAGACATGGGTTCTAATCCCAACTCTGCACTTGTCTGCTCTGTGACCTTGGTCAAATCACTTAACTTTTCTGTGCCTCAGTTACTTCATCTGGGAATAGAGATTAAGCGCTTAGTGCAGTGCTTGGTACATAGTAAGTGCTTAATATCATAATTATTATTATTGTTGCTACAGAGATAGATACGAAAGTGCTATCGGGGCTGGAGGTGGGGTGAATATGAAAGTTCTTAAGGGGGATAGAACCAAGTTCATAGGTGACTCTGAAGTTTTGTCCTGCCTCAGTGGGGCAAAGGTCTGCGATGAGGGTTGGGATTGCAGTAGTGGTGCTGGTTTGATGGTTTGGAGACAGTGACGTAGCTGGATTGTCAGTAAAAACTGGGAGTATATCAGAGCAGTCTTATCTCAGCAAGAATCGTGTGACTGCAACGCCAGTGCTGATTCAGTATGCTAGTCAGCCGAAACTGGGTGAAAATGCTGCAAATCTGCAGGGTTTTATTGGTTAACCGCCTGGCCGGGTTAAGAAGCAAGGTTCCTACATTCATAATGAATGCTTTTTCAGAACATAGGAAAACTGTATTAGCCTAAATGAATTTCCTTCTAGATAAGTCGATTATTTCTAGACCCTTTTATTGCCATGTAAAGATACTATGGATTTTCTTTCTTTATTAATACAATGGAGGTATTTATCCTCCATTAGATCTAGGACTAAAGCAATATTCTTTCCTACATAGTGAAGTGATATCTGTGAATGGGCTTGCTTACTTTTACAGTCAATCACGGACTGGTACTTATTGAATGCTTAACTGTGTGCAGAGCGCTGTAGTAAACGCGAGAGTACAATTCAATGATAAAACAGAGTGGGTAGACACATTCCCTGCCCACAACAAGTTTGCAGTCTAGAGGGGTCTTGTGTGCATGTAGTGGTGGGGGGGGTGCAAGAGGGGTAGGGGAGAAGGAGGGATGGGTGGGGAAGGGGTGACTCACTGTTACCAATCCTTAAAATTTCACACAAGATTAGCTGTTCGGAATCAACCCTCTGTCCCACTTTGGTGTTTGATCTTGGCACTTAGTACCAGGCTGAAAATTTCACATTTCTCTATTCATATAGTGCTCTCCTGGCTCTAAGAGGGTTTTTTGTTTTGTTTTGTTTTGCTATTCTTGTTTATTTATCTTAGATCCTATGAATCAGATCTCAGTCATGAGGTAGCAGTCAAGGAGGATTTGCCAGACCAAGAAAAACTCTAGTTCTGCCATCCACCTTGTGTTCCCTAATATTCCCAGAGCTCAATGCTCTATTCTATCATGCTCCATTCCGTTTGTTTTCATCCTTCACATTAATCTCCCTGTGGAAGAAGGACGTTTATTTGACAGACATTTATTTGGCAGTGCTATTTCCTTTGGTCACATTCACTGAACTCTGTCCTCATTTGTATACAAACTCCACAAAAAATGCAAGTAATTTCAACATGTGATCCAGGAAAACTTACATAGTTCAAAGGATAGATCTTACTAGAGCTCTCAGAGTTCTAGTGTACACTCACAGGTATAACTCAGAGTTATATGTGAATATTTTGATTAAACCAATTAAACCATGATTGAAAATTGTGTAAAATGAGAAAATCTGGAAAATGAGGATTGAAAGCATGAGCCCTATGTGGGACTGGGACTGTGTCTAACCTAGCTTGTATCTACCCCAACGCTTAGTATAGCGAATGACACAGAGTAAGCACTTAACAAGTACCATTTTTTATTTCTATTTTTACTGTGTACAAAGTACTGTACTAAGCACTTGGGAGAGTACAATAAAACAGAGTCAGTAGACACTTTCCTTGTCCAGAAAGAGTTTACAGTCTAGAGGGGGAGACAGATATTGACATAAATAAATCATTTATAATATATAATTTACAGGTATATACGTAATCAATCAATCCATCAGTGGTATTTATTGAGCACTAACTATGTGCAGAGCACTGTTCTAAGCACTTGGGTGAGTACAATACAGAAGATTTAACAGACATGTTCCCTTCCCATCAATTTAAGGTGGGGCTGAGGATGGTGCAATGCCAAATGAAAATTAATAATAATAATGGTATTTGTTAAGCACTCAGTATATTTCAGGTACTGTACAAAGTGTTGGGGTGGATATGAGCAAATAGGGTTGGACACAGTCCCTTTCCCACATGGGGCTCACAGTCTTAATCCCCATTTGACAGATGAGGTAACTGACAGAGAAATTAAGTGACATGACCAAGGTCACATAGAAGACAAGTGGCAAAGTTAGGATTAGAACATAGATCCTTCTGAGTTCCAAGTCTGTGCTCTAACCACTGGGTCACGCTGAGGTTATAGATCCAAGTGTCACTGAAATCAAAATGCCACTGATAAACCATATTTTAAAATTTCAATGATTAAATTTATAATCAAGAGAAAAATCTAAATTCAATTATGGTACATTCCCCCGGAAGACTGCCAGTCTTCGTGGGCAGAGATTGTGTCTGTGAACTCTATAATGTTGTATTCGCCTCAAGGAATTAGTCCAGTTCTCTTCACACAGTAAGCACTCAATAAATATCATTGATCAATTGATCGAGGTAAATACTGGAAGCCTATATAAGACAAAGGGATCAGCATTTCATGAAACGTAAGGTATACATTTCAAGAACAAAATCTTGCATTTATTTTCTGTAGCTATTTTCCCTTAGATTGCAGCATTCCACATTAATTTTATTTTCATTATTCAGCTCGCTCTTATTTGTGGGGTTTTTTTCAATTTGGTTTTGTTTCCTCATCTTTTCTTTCCCCAAACCTCACTCTACCATCCCCAAGATACTGACAATTTGATTTCCTTGCTGAACAATTTGTACCAAGGAATGCTGTCAGAGACCCCAGATTCAGATTCTAAGCTGCAAACACTTGTTTTTCTTGTCAGGGCTGAAGGAGTAGAAGCACTAGAAAGTGAAAAGCCAACAACCAGCATTTTATGAACACTACAGAGGCCTCAAGTTGCACTGCCTCAGTGCTAAATCTCAGCATTGGGAAATAAATGAGGCAGAGCAGTATGGTCTAATGGAAGGAGCATGGGCCTGGGAATTACAAAACCTAGATTTTAGTACCATCTTTGCCACTGGCTTGCTGTTTGACCTCGGGCAAGTCCCTTAAGGTTTCCGTGCCTCAGTGTCCTCATTTGTAAAATGGGGATTCTCTTTACTACTTAGACTGGAAGTCCCATTTGGGACAGGGACTCTCTTCAGTCTAACTTGTGTCTACCCCAGTGCTTAGAACAGTGCTTGACACAAAATAAGAACTTAACAAATAAAATTTTTACAAATGAAGGCGAGAAGAGAATAAGGGATTAGTGGGTAGGAGAAACAGGTGTCACATAGTTTAAAAGAGCACCAGAGTGTGACCTTGGGCAAGTCATTCTGTGACTCAATTTCTTCATCTGTACAATAGTTACAAAATATCTATTTTCCCTCCCCCTAAGACCATGTGGGATGGGGATCATGTCCACAGTGATGATCTCATATTTACCCCAGTGTTTAATATGTGCTTGATATATAATAAGCATTTTTAAAATAAAGGGAAAAGTTAGTTGGCTTGGGAGAGTATTCTTAAAAATTGAATTTGACAATTGCATGTTATGTTTTCACCATTTTAAACTTTTTAAAACATATTAATTATCAAAAAGCTCTCAAGGCATATCTCTTCCTTTTCAACTTATTCTACGAAGCCATGCTAGAGAGTGCAATGAGGAATCTGGATCCTAGCACAAGAGAATGTTTTCAATCCTTCAGGAAATTTTTCCAACTGGACAAGCCGCAGGCATCACTGAAAGGCCTACAGATGGTCATTTTGGGTGGCTGTGTATGACAATGATATCCTAGAGGAAAATGTCCAAGAAGATGTGTGAACATCAACAGAGGATTGCAAATAACTTTGCAAAGCTAACCTAACACAAGCTAACCTAACACTTGAAGAAAATCACAGGAATATACAAGCCTGAAGCTGGAGAAACACATAGCCAAAGCTTCCATCGGCAACACAGAACTGAATATTTTCCAAGGTGTACACTATGTAAGAACTTAAATGTTGTCCGACCCTTTTTATGATTGGGTCACTTCATCCAAGACTCCTCAAGTATTTCTTTATTAGATTCAGAAGCACATGCTTTGAGAGACTGATAAACCACTTGCCTCATTCAACCAGAACAGGATTAAGAACAGTAATATGAACATGGATGCTTCTAGAAAGTTTGCACTCCAGTGGAAAACAGAGGACATAGAGGTAAACTGAGATTCATTTGCTAGCTCTACAAAAGTCCTGATAATCCTACTTCAGATGGGTTTCCAAACTGAAAAACGGCCAAAGTCCAAACGTCATCGGCGTGATAAACCACCAAGAATAATAAAAAAGTACAGAGAACTTTTACGGGAGACTCAATCCATAGCTCCGGCTCATATGGCCAGCCTGAACGTTTTGCTTGGGCAAAGGTGTGTAGAGGGTTTAAAACTGAAATAACACCGAATTAGATGACACCCCTTACGTTTTTCCAATCAATCATTAAGAAGAACGAATTGAGCTCAGAACATGAAATGCTGTACTAAGTGCTTGGGAGAGTAGAGAGCTTGTTAAGCAGCACGGCCTGATGGAAAGAGCATGGGCCTGGGAATTGGGGGACTTGGGTTCTATTCCGGCTCTAACACTCTTCTTGTCTGGGAACTTGGGTAAATCACTTCACGTCTCTGTGCCTCAGTTACCTCATCTATAAAGTGGGGATTAAGTAGTGGAAGCATGATGAAGATTATCTTTCCTGTCTCACAAGCCTGTAACCTTGGCATTATCTTCGACTCATCTCTCTCACTCAATCCACAGTCCGTCACCAAATCTTGTTGGTTCAACCTTCACAACATAGCTAAAATCCACCTTTCCATCTCCATCAGTCAGTCAGTTAGTCAATCATATTTATTGAGATCTTATTGTGCTCAGAGCACCGTACTCTTGGAAGAGTATAACAAGGTAACAGACACATTCCCTGCTCACGACAAGTTCACAGTCTAGAGGAATCTCCATCCAAACTGCTACTACATTAAGCCAAGCTCTTATCCTATCCTGCCTTGATTCCTGCATCAGGTCTCCCTGTTGACCTCCCTGCCTCCCATCTCTCCCGTCTCGAGTCCATATTTCACTTTGCTGCCCAGACAATTCTTCTACAAACTGTTTAGTCCCTGTTTCCTGACTCCTCGAAAACCTGCAGTGGCTGCGCATCCACCTCCACATCAAAATAGAAAAACTTCTTACTGTTGGCTTTAAAGCACTCAATCACCTTATCTTATCTTACCTCCTACTATAACCCAGCCCCCACACGTCTCTCTTCTGATACCAACCTACTCAATATACTTCAGTCTTTTCTACCTTGCCTCCAACTTCTCGCCCCCATCTTGCCTCTGGCCTCAAATGCCCTCCCTCTTCATGTCTGACAGACGATCACTCTTCACACCTTCAAAGCATGTCTCCTCCAAGAGGACTTCCCTAAGCCTTCACTTTCTCTTTTCCCATTCCTTTCTGTGTCACCCTTGCAGTTGAATTTGCACCCTTTAATTATCCTTCCCTCAGCACTTATGAACATATCCATAATTTATTTATATTAATATCTGAATCCCCCTCTAGACTGTAAGCTCACTATGGGCAGGAAACGTGTCTACCAACTCAGTTATATTGTTCTCTCCCAAGCTCTTAGTATAATGCCCTGCACACAGAAAAGGCTCAAACAATACTATTGATTGACCAATGAAGCTCACAGAGACTGTGTCCAATCTGATTATCATGTAGACACCCCAGTGCTTGGTAGATAGTGTGCACTTAACAAATACCATCATCATTATTATTACAGTAGGCTAGTAGACATGATTTCTGCCCTCAAGGAAAACAAAAATCACTGGGAAAAAAAGACATCCCTTTTTAAATAGAGATACATCATGCTTGTCTCCTACTGCTGTCTACAAATTTTGTGATGGCACCAGGTGAGACCAGTATGACATACCTCAAGAAAGGGAAGGTTTCCTTTATTTTTTCTTTTTTTTTCCAGTGATTTTTGGTAAAGTCACACTACGGATCAAGCACTGGGGTGTATACATGATAATCAGACTGGATTCAGTCCCTTTGAGCTCTGAGTTTCATCAATAAATCAATTTTACTGAGCACTAGGATAGATATAAATTACACAATCCCTGTCCCACATACGGCTCACCATCTAAATCCCCATTTTACAGATGAGATAACTGAGGTCCAAAGAAGTTAAGCAATTTGCCCAAGGTCACACAGGCAAACAAGTGGAAGAGATGGGATTAGAACCCAGGTCCTCGGCCTCCCAGGACCATGCTCTTTCCATTAGGCTACGGTGCTCCTTTTGAGAAGTTATGAGAGGATCGTGAGGGTAAAACAGTCCCAGGTGTGGCACTCAGCACGCACCACACAACAGAGGACAATCTTTGTGTGAACACAGTGTAGTCCAGACTCTACATTCTACTTGGCCTTTCCAGCCATACTTAAACCTTAGAGCAACATCTTCCCACCAGTGACTTCCTTGTAAAACGCCAAGGATAAACAGCTAAAGTAAAAACCATTTCTCCAGACTCATTATGTGTAATCTTCGTTAAATATTTGTAATGTTCATTAAATAAAGCAAATACCATTTCTCATCGCTGTGGTGTCAGAAATTTAGCCATATTGCATGGACTCACTACCAGCCCAAATTGCGCTTAACTAGTCCAATGGAAGGTCTGAAAAATGCTGACATTTTCATAGTAGTTTAATAGATAATTCACTTTAGATGAGCTTCACTATTAGATGCTATTTCAAGAACCTGCTTAGTTAATGAAAACATTGAATTCTTATGTTAATGGGGTCACTTTTACTCTAAAATCTCTAAGGAATCCCTTTCACCAGTTTCCGACTGGGTTTGATTTGTCTTGGATTACTTTACTTGCAGATTTTGCTATAGAGCCTAAGCAGTGAGGAATGCACTTAAAATACATTTCCTACTCAATCATTTTATGGAAAGACATTTCATCTTGATAACAGCAAAAACTGCAGCCCCTTCCAAAAATTAACCAATCAACAGTATTCAATACATATTCCCACCCCTCAGGAAGATGGCAATGGTATTTACTAAACACTTTCTGAGTGGAATGTTCTGTACTAAAACATTTGGTAAAGAAGAATAAAAATATGAGACGTTCTCTACCCACAAGGAGCTTGCATTCTAAAGCGGGAGACAAGCAATTATTTACTAAGAAGGGAACACTAAGCTGAGGAGGATAATAATTACTAACAATAACAATGATAATAATAATGATTCTGAAGGTATTTATGTGCCAGGCACTGTGCTAAGCTTTAGAATTAACAAAAGATAATCAGATTGGAAACAGTCTCTGTCTAACATGGAGGTCACATTCCAAGAAATCACATTCTAGGTGAGATATCAGTTATTTCATTGGGCCTCACTGGGATTTAGGATCAATATAAAATAGTGCTTATTCAGGGTCACCTACAGAAAGGGTAATGGAATAGGGGAAAACAAAAACAAAAAGCAAGGCAACCTCTTGTCCTTATACTTAATGTTGAATGAAGCCTGGTTGTCCTTGAGTGAGAAACAGGGAAGAAGCATGGCTTAACAGAAAAAATATGGGCCTGGGTGTGAGAAGACATGGGTTCTAATCCCAGATCTGCCACATGCCTGTTGTGTGACTTTGGGAGGCCTGGGCTTCAGTTTCCTCATCTGTAAAATAGGGATTCAATACCTGTTCTCCCTCTTTCATAGACTGTGAGCCCTGTGTGAGACAGGAACTGTGCCCAACCTGATTATCTTGTATCTACCCCAGCGCTTAGTATAGTGCTTGGCACATAATAAGCACTGAACAAATGCCGTCATCATTATGGCTATCATTATTGATTTCATCCCCAGTTCTATCAATTTGAGGAAGTTTCTTAGTAGTTGGGGGACAGGGACTGTGTCCAGTCCAATTTGCTGGTATCCACCCCGGTGCTTAGTACAGTGTCTTGCAAATAGTAAGTGGTTAACCAGTACCACAATTATTATTATTATTCCCTTACCTACAGTACTGTTCAAGGATCCAGTGAGAATCCGTGTGCCCCATAACCTGGACCATGATACCACCAAATTCAGTCCAAGATGAGTGAGGTGTTGAGCTTCCCCTACCCTGAAGACTTGAAAAACTATACCAAAAGAATGCACCAATCTTAGTGATAGTAAACATGATTTTTTTCCCCACTTCAGAGGGGAAGAATGTCTGCAGTTGGCCCTGACAAGAATTATCTTATTTTCCCTCTATCCTTCCATCCTCTCCCTCACCTGAGGGGCTCTGGGGAAGAAGCAGCCCTGTCTTTAATCTAAATAATTCAGGCAGGTATGCCAGCCTTGAGACCCAAGGAGAGAAAATGATGAGCTAACAGCTACCTAGGCCTCTAATACTATTAATAATAATAATATTAGCAGTATCTGTTAAGCACTAACTATGTGCCAGGAACTTTGCTAAGCACTGAGGTGGATACAGGCTACTCAGGTTGGACAGAGTCCCTGTCCCACAAGGGGCTCACAATCTTTAATCCACATATTTTACAGATGAGGCACAGAGAACTGAAAAGACTTCTCCAAGGTCACAAAGCAGACAAGTGGAGGAGCCAGGATTAGAACCCAAGTCCTCTGACTCTCAGGGCCGTGCTGCACTAGCCTTCTGTCCTAATTCCTCATTCCACCTGCCTGTGGACTGAGGGGAAAGGAAGATAACAGCACAAAACTCCAGCACAGAAACTGAGACATGAGTTTCTGCAGAAGCAAAACAGTGCAAGAGAGATTTTAAAAAGCCCAAGTTTAATTTATGAGCCGAGAGGGTGTTACATATGTAGAATTTCTTACACCAACTAGAGGCATATTTTTGCTTTACCAGACTCATGCTCCATGTCACTGGAGCAAGTGTTTTGTGCCCAAGCCAATTTAGGGTCTATTACTGAAATCTGTGGCGATGGCAATCAAATAATCCCTTTTCATTACCACGTTCATCATCATAATATAAGCTTGTTGTGGGCCGGGAATGTGTCTCTTTATTCTTATATCATTCTCTTCCAAGTTCTTAGTACAGAGCCTTGCACACAGTAAGCACTCAATAAATATGACTGAATAATAATAATAATGGTATTTGTTATGTGCTTACTATGTGTCCAGCACTGTTCTAAGCGCTGGGGTAGATACAAGTTAATCAGGTTGTCCCACATGGGGCTCACAGTCTTCATCCCCAGTTTACAGATGATGTAACTGAGGCACAGAGAAGTTAAGAGACTTGCCCAAGGTCACACAGCAGACAAGTGACGGAGCTGGGATTAGAACTCAAGTCCTCTGACTCCCATGCCCGAGCTCTTCATTGATTGAATGAATGAGTAAATCTCCATCATCATAATTCTCTCCATCCTCACCATCATCATATCACCTGCTCATTATCATCATAATAACAGTAATTACGGCATTTGTTTAGTGCTTTCTATGTGCCGGGCACTGTACTAAGCACTGGGGTAGATACAAGCATCTCATCAACATGTCACTGAAACCACCGTCATCATCAGTATTTGATGCAAGCTTATTATGGGCAGGGAACATGTCTGTTCATTCTGCTGTATTATACTCTTATTATTATATTATTATTATAATACTTATACTTGTGCTTAGTACAGTGCACTTGATATAGTAAGTGCTCAGTAAACACCACTGATTGACTGATACTTTGATATATACCCCAGCCCCACAGTACTTAAGTAAATATTATTATTCTGTACCATCCCCTCAGGCTATAATTTCTTTTAATGTCTGTCTCCCTCTGTGGACTCCTTATGGGCAGAGGTCATGTCCACCAACTCTGTTGCACTGTACTTTGCCAAGTGTTTAGTACAGTGCTCTGCACACACTTAGCGCTCAACGAATAGCGTTGAGCAATGGACTGATTGACTGACTGACTTTTCCTAGAACTATAAGCCTGTTTCCTGAGAGAGTGCGACTTGGCTCCAATTCCACCACGTTCCCATAAGAAGCAGGATTCAGTGAATGCTGAGTAGAACATAGGACCGACAGCTTGGTAATTACGTTCTGGTATGTGTGTTTGGCTAGAGTTTTAGGGGAATACTCTGTGGCATTTGGCAAGCACTTACTAGAGGCCAAGAACCATACTGAGCATCGGGATACATTTAAGATAATCAGGTTGGACACAGTCCTTGCTTCACATGGGGATCACCATCTAAGGGAAAATGAGAACAGATATTGAATCCACATTTTATAGATGAGGAAACAGGCACATAGAAGATCAGTGACTTGTCCATGGTCACAGAGCAGGAAAGTGACAGCATGGCTTAGTGGAAAGAGCGCAGGTTTGGGAGAGGTCATGGGTTCTAATCCCGGCCCCACCACTTATCAGTTGTGTGACTTTGGGCAAGTCACTTAACTTCTCTGTGCCTCAGTTACCTCATCTGTAAAATGGAGATTTAAGACTGTGAGCTCCACGTGGGACAACCTGATTACCTTGTATCTATTCCAGCGGTTAGAACCGTGCTTGGCACATAGTAAGTGTTAAACAAATGCCATCATCGTTATTATTATTAAGTGGCAGGGCCAGGATTAGAATCCAGGTCTTCTGACTCCTGGGATCATGCTGTTTCCACTGGGCCACTTTGCTTACCTGTGAGAGAGGACATGAAAGACCACGTGAAAAGCAGGTGAAATGAGTCTCAAATAAGGGTCCCTATCTGCCCTCTGTCTTTGTCTCTCCTCAGCCTCTGGCTCAAACCAGAGGGGATTGCATCACTCAATAGGGAATAAATCAGGAGAAGGGGAAGGAAGAGTGGATTGTATATAAATGTTACAACTGGAGGAATCTGAACTACAAAGTTTTCCCAAATGCCTTTAGTGTGTCACGGGAGTTATAGATCAGCAAGCCGCCAGCCTATAGTGTATCAGAAGAGTTGCTCTGTGTTGCACCAAGTTATTTGGAAACACACACGGGCAAGACTCTCATTACTCCAAATGTGATTCAAGCTGGCTGGATGAACCAAGGTATATCAGAGAAATACATTTTACATTACAAAATACTTTAAATCCCATTTAGATGACTAGGAAGATCTCTGCCGTCGTATTTTATTACTTAATGAAACCAGAATAGTAAATCTGACGGCATGGCTGGAAAGAATTCTTAGAACACATGACACAAATATAGTACCTGGCATTGTCTATGCTTCAGACAACCTAGTCTTGCTTACTGCTGCCCCAGTGTGGCATATATTTAAAATAAAAAAAACACTTTGAATGCCAGAGAAAAAAGATATTTAATGATCCCCCCTGATATTTTCCCATAAAAGCACTGCCAAAAGAGGTAGTGATTTTTTTAATCAGTATTGTGTTATCTCCTTTTGTGAGGTTTTCCTTTCCTCTAGAAGAATTACGTAGCATGTTCCACTACTTTCAATCACCAAAATCTACCAGAGTCAAGAAAAAATATTCAAGCGTGGTATATATAAAGGGGGCCATTTCAACCCAAAGGAAATGGAGAGAATAGAAAGATGAAAAATAAGGAATGAAAGATCTTGAATATATATTATTGACATTATTAAGTATCAATTATTTTTGTCTACCTACAAATTCCCACCAGTACCCCTGCCTGGTTATGAGATGTGAGTAAGGAGCTACAATTCCTCAGTGAATTTCAGATTTGCCAGTGGTGGCCAAAGGGGTTTCAGCAGAGTGGTGATACTATAGATTGTAAGCTCCAAATGGGGCAGGAAACATGTCTACCAACTCTGTTGCTTTGTACTTTCTCCAGCATTTAGTAACTGTTCAATAAAAACCACTAATTGACTGATCATGGGATTTTCTCAGTCTTACCTGCGTTACCTGGCGTGCATGTGGTTTGGGATTTCACTCTAGTCAACATCTTGTAATAATAATAAAAATAATAATAATAATGACATTTGTTAAAGGCTTACTATGTGTGAACCACTGTTCTAAGTGCTGGGAGGGATACAAGGTGATCAGGTTGTCCCACGGGGGGCTCACTGCCTTAATCCCCATTTTACAGATGAGGGAACTGAGGCACAGAGAAGTTAAGTGACTTGCCCAAAGTCACACAGCTGACAAGTGGCAGAGTCGGGATTAGAACCCATGACCTCTGGCTCCCAAGCCCGTGTTCTTTCCACTGAGCCACGCTGCCTTTCTCCCCATAACAATTGCTAGAGTTGGCTGAACCTCAAGCTCCTGTTCATTCATTCATTCATTCAATTGTATTTATTGAGCGCTTACTGTGCGCAGAGCACTGTACTAGGCGCTTGGGAAGTGCAAGTTGGCAACATATAGAGATGGTCCCTACCCAACAGTGGGCTCACAGTCTAGTTCTGTAGACTGTCAACTCATTGAGCTAAGGATCGCATCTATCAACCCTATTGTGTTGTACTATCCCAGATGCTTAGAACAGTGCCCTGCATCACAGGGTGCTCAATAAATGCCACTGATCAATCCTACCCACCCAACAATAACGAGACAAAATGGCACTTTCTTCCAGTCCTAGAGATTTCTCCATTGGTACTATTTCTTTTCTTTCAATCATATTTATTGAGCGCTTACTGTGTGCAGAGCACTGTACTAAGTGCTTAACTACATAAGGTTAGAGCGAAGTGAGTATTTTTACAAACAATCTGTGAAGGAAATTGTGTTTCTATGTCTTCCCTACTCCCTTTGGATCATTAGTTGAAACTTTAGTTATCTGGGTTTTGCTCTGTTTTCCAGTTGACAGCATTTAAAGCTTTCCTTCTGAAAGGGGTGGGGAAGAGAGTGATGTTCGTTTTCCTCATTTAGGAGAGAGACACAGCAAAAGCTAACAATTACCCCAAATGTGTTGCTTTCACTGATTTATTCTTAGTCCAAATGTGCATTGTAAAGCTGTAGAATTATCCGGATGAAATGGGAAGCATAAACTTGGAAGTGCTTCCACTCACTGGTACATCAAGTTCTCTTTTGTGGGAGGATGAATAACACAAAAGGGAAGAGAAAAGTCTGTGCTAGTATTTGCATGAGAAATTTGAATATAATGTTGGATAAACCTACTTCAGGAAGTAAGTTGCGGTTGTATGGTAAAGGTATCCTCCGAATGGCTTTCTGTTTTGCATTGTTTTTTTCTAAGCAGAGGAGTCAGCGGATGAGGGTGCTGATTCCAGCTCTGCCACATGTCTGCTGTGTGACCTTGGGTAAGTCACGTAACTTCTCTGTGCCTCAGTTACCTCATATGTGAAATGGGGACCAGACTGTGAGCCCTATGTGACCTGACTGCCTTGTATCTACCCCAGCACTTAGAACACTGCTTGGCACATAGTAAGCACTTAAAAAATACCGCAAATATTATTATTATTACTACAAAGGCCAAAGCAAGGGGAAGCAGTGAATGCCAGGGCCTATGGAGTCAGAAATTGGTCTGACAATTTCCCAACTCGATTTTGACACAGAAGATAGCCCAGTTTACTACTCAATAGAGGCAGAATAATAACAATAACTGGAACAATAATCATATTTCATAAAATACATAATACAATTCAAATGTAAATATTTTATTATGAGTTAGTTGAAAATAGCACTACCAGAGTTAGTTGAACTTAATATCATTATTGTTATGTAATGCTATTTTCAGCTAATTCATAATAAAATATTTACATGTATTTTTTTTGACAACTACAAATTTTATTTCCTCCTTTCTCCCTCCCTCCCCAAGACGATTGCTTCTTTTCATAATTTCACATGCACTTCCAGACTTTCCCCTGAAAACCCTTAATAATACAGTGCTCTGCACACGGTAAGCGATCAATAAATATCATTGATCGACTGATCATGGAATTTTCTCAGGCAGTTAGAGCAGCTAAGATTTATGCTTTTTCGGTTTTCGCATTTGCTTGCCCAGGGATGTGACCCCCAGTTAACTCTTAACTCACCAAAGAGGAATCTAATTCGAGGAGGAACTCTAGTGGCAGATGACTGGACATCTCTAAGTGGGTGACATGACTGTGTAAAGAGTGTTGCATCCCAACAGCCTCCGGGCTATGGAGGGGCTCAATAAAGGACCCACAAACTACAAGAGAGCTATAGTGGTAGCAGCAAAAACTGCTGAAGAGAAGGAGGATAAGAAGGGTTGGGGGTCAGTGAGGATTCCACTGTTTGGACTCAGCTGAAGTTTCAGAGATCCCACTGCTACATCTACAGTGGAGGGTAGATATCTTGTGGAAGTGTCTATGGGTCTACTTTTGTGTGGGGGATGAGGATGGTGCATGGTGGTGCCTCGTTCTCTGCAGGGGCTGTCTTTGTTGTATTGTACTCTCCCAAGCACTTAGTACAGTGTTCTGCACAAAGTAAGAGCTCAATAAATATGATTGAATGAATGTGTCTGGATCTCTCTGTGCCTAAGTGCCTGAATTCATTCATTCAATCGTATTTATTGAGTGCTTACTGTGTGCAGAGCACTGTACTAAGCACTTGGAAAGTACAATTCAGCAACCAAGAGAGGCAGTGAGGGTAAGGGAGGGGTGGATGTGAATCTGTCTGGGTTTATCTCCCTCTGCCCTCACTCCCATCCTTTTTTTTTGTTTGCATATTTAATGGACTTTGTTTAGTGCTTATTATGAGCCAGGCACTGTAGATACAAGATAATCAGGTTAGACATGGTCCATGTCCCACATGGGGTTCACAGTCTTAACTCCCATTTTACAGATGAGGTAACAGAGACAGAGAAGTTAAGTGACTTGCTCAAGCAGACGAGTGGCGGAGCCGGGATTAGGACCCAAGTCCTACTGATTCCCAGGCCCATCTTCTATCCACCAGGCAGTGCTGATTCTCCCTTCTAGACCCCCCTTTTCCTCTCTACTGCCTGTATCTCTCTCATCTTTCTCTCACCATCACCCCCTTCCCACCCCATTCCCTACCCTCTTTTACTGCCACTTTCTGTCTCTCTTTCTGTTTCTTTTTTTCCTCTCTCTTGTTTCCTATTTTTCTGTATTTCCAGTCACTTAAATCCTGTCCTTGTGCTCTGGAAACACTTTCAGCCCCTTAAATCCTATCACCTCGAACAAGAATTGACTTCAGAAGAACGTGCTTAGTCTGAATGAAATGGGTAGGTCCCTAAATCTGGCCAGAAGGAATGGCTAAAAACAAAAGCTCCACATGGAAGCAGGAAGAAATAGGACAGGAATCCAGAACTCGTTCTGACTGTCGGTGCATGCTTCAGAATGGAATAAGCAGCAGAATGGACAGAACCAGGCCTGGAGTCAGAAGTACCTGGATTCCAATCCTGTCTCTGCCATTTGTCTGCTGTGTGACCTTGGGCAAATCATCTCACTTCTCTGTGCCTCAGTTTCCTCATCTGCAAAATGGGATTAGGACTGTGAGCTCCATGTGTGACAGGGACTGTATCCAACCCGATGAGCTTGTAGCTACCCCATCGCTTAGTGTAGTTCCTGGCACATAGTTGAGGACTTAATAAACACCATTATAAAATCATAAATGAGCAAATGAAATGCTAAGGTTTTCCTCTGTGCCATGGACAATATTATAAAAGGGGTGTAAGTTAAAAAGAAGCAGGAATGTCTACTAAAAAGAGCACAAGTCCAAAGGTTGGAGGTCTTAGGATCTAGACTAAGTCTTCCAGTGGTGCTCCTTAGCCTCTCCAAACCTCAGTTTCTCCTTCCATAAAATGGATATAATAGTACCTGCCTTTCTTTTCCTCACAGGGATGTAGTGAAGGAAAATATGAGGCAAGTATAATAAAAGTGTTTTTAAACATAAAAGCACTATATAAAATCCCAGGAATTATGAAGAGCACTCAGGTTCTTGATTTTGACATTCTATTATTTTTTTTTAAGGAAACAAATCTTCAGGACTTTTGGGTGCAGGGGGTGAGAGGGTGGAAAGCTATAGAGGCATTGGTTTATTCCCGAGCTCAAATGACACCAAGACATAATTTGAAAATCTATGCCCTTTCCCCATATTCCTCCACTCTCAAGCATTTACATTTGAATTTCCAAGTGTCACCCATATAATCTGGAATTGGGTGGAGATAATTGTTGAAGCTGATCAAAGAGACAACGGCCGGAGAAGTGACTAAGCTAAAAGAAGGGAGAATTAAAGTTTAACTTGTCCGTAGATTAAAATCCCCCTCCCGCACACAGCCCAAACTCCTTTTATCACATGTATCAATCAATCCATCAATCAATCAAATGTATTTATTGAGCACTTACTGCATGCAGAGTACTAAGTGCTTGGAAGAATTCAACACAACAGACACATCCCTTGCCCACAGTGAGCTCATAGTAACTATCCCAATCCAAATACAGTGACTCAAAACCCGTAAAAACTATCTTTCATAAACACTGATAAAATGACCTGGGGTTAGAGAATGTCTAATTTTAGATCTACGGACTTACAAAGTCAAATCAAATCAGTCAAATTAAATCTCATCAAATCTGCACTACTGGTTTTAGAAGTCAAAGTTCTTCACTAAGGAACTCCCACCATCAGTAGTTTCCTGTCATATCTCTGCTCACACTGTCCTCTATAAACCTGATCTACATCTTCCATACGCTCCTCTTCCCATGTCATATTCTCCTAAATAGAGAGGCTCTTCCCCCTCACAAACCTCCTCTAATCTCAATCCTGAACTAATCAATCAATGGTATTTATTGAGCACTTACACTGTGCAGAGCATTTTAAGAGAGTACGATATAGTATAGTTGGAAAAAAATGTCCCCTACCCACAGAGTTTACCATCTAAAGTCCTCTAAGACTGGGTAATTAATTATGGTTATTATTTTTGTGATAGTTAAACATTTACTATGGGCCAAGTATTGTACTAAGCGCTGAGGTAGATTACAAGATAATAAGACTGGATGCAGTCCCTATCCCACATGGGGCTCACAGATGAAGTAGGAAGGGAGAACACGGTATTTAGTCCCCATTTTACAGCTGAGGAAACTGAGGCACAGATAGCTAAATTATTTGCCCAAGCTCACACAACTGGAAAGTAGGAAAGCTGAGATTAGAACCCAGGCCCACTCTGACATCTTAAATTCATCCCGCTGATTCTAGTTACTCCAATTACTCCAGCTGACTCAATGACACCTTTTTCTCTTCCAGTTTTTGCGATTGTTCTAGGATGCTATAATTTGCACTGAATACCTTTCAAAGCTTCCGTGTTTGCTTTTATGTCTTCATCAGTAGACTTAATCGGGCCTCAAACAATCAATAACAGTTTCCAGAGTGCTTACAATGTGCAAAGTTACTGTGCTGAGAACTGAGGAAACAGATCAAGTTACTGATTAAAAGGCTACGACTCTAAAAAGGGAGCCAGTCACATGCCTAGAGAAGAATGAACTACAAGATATCAGGTTACATTTAACAAAGTAAAGTATCAGCTGTGTGACCTTAGGTGAGTCACTTGACCTCTCAGTTTCCTCATCTGTCAAAATCAGGAGAAAATACCTGTTCTCTCTCTCCCTTAGATTGTGAGTCCAATGTGGGACCGTGATGATGTCTGATCCCAAGCGCTTAGTACAGGGCTCTGCACACATTAAGCGCTCAATAAATACGATTGATTGATTGATCTGCTTATTGCAAATCTATCCCAGTGACGGACACCTAGTAAGCATTTAGTAAATACCATTATTGTGATGATTTGTTTTTCATTTCTGTTTTCCAAGTTGTGTGCTGCCACAGCTTCCAGAGAAAAGAGGACAGGGAACAGTGTGGCTCAGTGGAAAGAGCACAGGCTTTGGAGTCAGAGGTCATGGGTTCAAATCCCATCTCCGTCAGTTGTCAGCTGTGTGACTTTGGGCAAGTCACCTCACTTCTCTGGACCTCAGTTACCTCATCTGTAAAATGGGGATTAAGACTGTGAGCCCCCCATGGGACAACCTGATTACCTTGTAACCTCCCCAGCACTTAGAACAGTGCTTTGCACGTAGTAAGCACTTAAAAAACGCCATCATTAAATGATACAGTACAGGGAGCACGAGGGCCAGGCATCTAAATGCCAGTCTCTCCTCCTTGCCCCAAATCACACAAAGTTGGTTCACTTCGCCCTAACCTCATTTCTTCTTGCTGCTCTTCGTTGGCTCAGCGACAAGACCAGCAGGAACTTGAGGCACCCTGTCTTTATCCCGGTGTACTTCCAGATCCTGAGGAACTGAATGGAAGCTATGGCAGGAGACAGCAATCCCCCACCAAGTCACCACCTCTCCGTCTTCCATGGATCCCTTCTTTCCTGCCCCCAGGAAGCACAGCATCAAGGTGAGAGAGAACCCCTCCTGCACTCCAAACTATGCAAAGACCCTGGTCTGCCCCGCGGGAAGTGTCACAGATGAGGCTGAAAAAAGGGAAGAAGGAATGGGGTGAGAAAGGTCTTTTCTGCAGTGATTGGACAAAATGCCTTTTGGAGCTTTCAATTCCTGGGCTATTTCAGCAATTACTGCAAGATGTACCCACTGAACTGCAAGGCTCTTGGGGGCAGAAATCACGTCTGCTTACTCTACTCTTACTCTAGTATATCACCCAGGTGCTTAGTACAGTGTTCTACACCTTGTAACCCCTCAAAAATACTCTTGATTGATCGATTGATGATTCTCAAGATTTGATATACTGCGGTCACATGGAACCAGTGGTATGCCTGAATGACGTAAACCCAGAGAATTAAAATAATAATGGAAAAACATTTTGAATACACATACTTTTCATTATATCTCATTTAAAATTACATTGAAATAGGTCACCCCACCTAAAGTACAGTGGATTAAATTATCTTTTTGTATCTTTCTCTTGCAGTCAACAGACCATGCCTCCCCTTTAGTTTTCAAAGCTCAGTGCTTATATATAAAACAATATGATTTTCTCACTTGGCAGTTTTATAATACATGGACATTCACGCATCTAATTTTAGACATGATATTGCCCACACTGTTAGTTCAAACAAAATTGCTTTTAAATTTGGGGCCGGGGCACAGTTCATTCTGAACAAGTTGCTACCGAATAATAGATCTTTAGGAGTTATGCTTGACCTGTTATTACCCAGAAACAATTCTGTAAAGAAAAATGGCCCCTTCTGGGTGTACCCCATTATATAACTTCCAAACTTTATATGAAGGTCTCTTTTATAAGCTGTCTCTCCAGGGAGATTATAAAATTTCTGTGTAAAACTCTGCATAGAGAAGGAAAACACTAGGGCTCCTGCCTAAATTACCACCTCAGGAAAAAAAATTCGACAAACTAATTCACATCTTATCTATTCATCTTATAATTACTGCAGGTTTTAAAAGAACCACCTTCGGCAGGTGAAAATTAGCTCTTACATGAAAAATGCCCTCAGTTCCTATAGCAGATTTTATTTTTAACTTCCCAAGTCTCTGTAATTAAAACACATGAGAAGAGACAGTTGAATGACTGGAGAGTTAAAGAATTGATACCTTTTCAGAAAACCCTGAAATTGTGAAACTAATAGGGTCCCTTCATATGGAAGCTGTTAAGTTATCTCAAAAGTATTCATTGAACTCAGAGAAGACTGTGAAGTGGGTAAAAGGCAAACCTAGCTAATTTGGAAGAGAATTCATCTTTCTCTCAGAGAAATGAAAAGCCTTCAAATCACTGGGATTGTCGTATGAGTCTCAGCACGAGTGATCTTGTCTAAGGAGATTCAATCACAAAGCACTGCTGCAGTTAAGAGCTACTGCAGTGAAGAGAAGCATCATCATTATCAATGATAAAACACTTTCTGGAGAATTAATCAATCAGAAGTATTAATTGAATAGTACCCGTACTACCAGTACTGATAAAAACCGTGTCATTTTTAAAGCATTTACTATGTGCCGAGCACTGCACTCCTCAATGGGATAGGTACAAAATAATCATAATAGACCTAGTCCTAGTCCATCATGGGTGCAATGTTTAGTCCCCATTTTACAGATGAGGAAATTGAGGCACAGATAAATTAAGTGATTTTCCCAAGGTCACACAGCAGGCAAATTACAGAGAGCCTGGATTAGAACCCAAGTCTCTGGGCTTTGTCCAGAAAAAAAAAAAACAAGTAATTTTCCTAAATGCTTGGGGAAGAGGAACAGAGAAAAAAGAATAATCCACATACTCAAGGAGCTTTCAATCTAATGGGGGAGACAGACATAGAAAAATGGAGAGAAGAATAGATAAATGATTAAAAACAAAGAACATATGCAGACCCATCAATCAATGGTAGTTATTGAACACCTATTGTATGCAGAGCACTGCCCTAAGCACTTGGGAATCTATAATACAACAGGATTGGTAGACAGGTTTCCTGTCCTCAAGGATTTAGTACAGTGCTCTGCACACAGTAAGTGCTCAATAAATACGATTGAATGAATGAATGAAAGGATTTCACAGTCCAGAGCAATTCCTAGGAAGTGCTTCAGGTGGATGGAAGTGATCTTGTCATTAGGATTGAGCAATAGATTAGAATGGGAGTTAAAAGAGATTCATTCATTCAATCACATTTATTGAGCGCTTACTGTGTGCAGAGCACTGTACTAAGCACTTGGGAAGTACAAGTCGGCAGAAACTCCTTACGATTGGCTTTAAAGTACTCAATCACCTTGTCCCCTCCTACCTTACCTTGCCAGGCACTAAACTAACTAAACTAAACTAACTGCTAGGGCAGATAGAAGATAATCAGGTTGGACATAATCCATTTCCCACATAATAATAATGATGATTATTATGATGATAATAATAATAATAATAATAATAATAATAATAATAGTATTTGTTAAGTGCTTACTACATGCCAGGCACAGTATTGAGCACTGGGGTGGATACAAGCAAATTGTGTTGGACACAGTTCCTGTCCCACGTGGGGCTCACAGTCTCAATCTCCATTTTGCAGATGAGGTGACATAGAGAAGTGAAATGACTTGCCCATAGTTACACAGCAGGCAAGTTGCGGGGTCAGGATTAGAACCCATGACCTACTGACTCCCAGGCCTGTTCTGTATCCACATCTTAATCCCCATTTTGCAGTTAAAGTAACCGAGACACAGAGAAGTTAAAAATGAGTTGCTCAAGTTATTGTTTGTAAAGAGATGGGAAGTTTTGCAGGCTCTCTCTTTCCCTCCCACCCGCTAAGTGTGGGAGTTCCTCCAAGTTCAGTTCTGGATCCCCTTTTATTTTCCATCTACCCCCACTCCCTTGGACAACTCATCCGCTGCCAGGGCTTCAACTACCATCTCTATGCGGATGATTCCCAAATCCACATCCCCAGTCCTGATCTCTCCCCCTCTCTGCAGTCTCACATTCCAACCTGCCCTCAAGACATCTCTACTTGGATGTCCCATTGACACCTCATTTTTAACATGTCCAAAAGAGACTGCCTCATCTTCCCACCCAACCCCTGTCCTCTCCCTGACTTTTCCCTCACCACTGACAGTGCCACCATCCTCTCCATCTCACAGACCTTCTCACAAGTCTCGACTCACCTCATTCAATCCACATATTCAACGTAAGCAAATCCTGATGGTTCAACCTTCACAATATTGCTAAAATCTACCCTTTCCTCTCCATCCAAACTGCTACCACATTATCTGTTGCCGAATTGTACTTTCCAAATGCTTAGTACACAGTAAGTGCTGTGTACTAAGCGCTTTATTTATTTATTTATAAATAATAAATAAATAATTTATTTACTTATTGTATTCAATAAATACAATTGAATGAATTAATCCAACCACTTGTCCTATCTTGCCTTGTTTACAGTATCAGCCTCCTTGCTGACCTCCTTGCCTCTCCCACATCAATTCATAATTCACTCCTCTGCCCAGATCATTTTGCTACAAAACAAATCTGCTCATGTTTCCCCACTCTTCAAGAACCTCTAAGAGGTTACTCCACTTCTACATCAAACAGAAGCCCCTTACCATAGCCCTTAAAGCACTCAATCACCTTTCCACTCTCTTACCTTTACCTCTCTCATTTTCTATTACAGCATAGCCCACACACTTCACTACTCTAATGCCCATCTACTCATTGTACCTCATTCTCATCTACCTGAACACCCTATCTCATATCCAAAAGATGATCCCTTTCCCCACCTTAAAAACCTTATTAAAACCACAACTGAATCAACTCCAAGAGGCCTTCTCCAACGAAGTCCCCATTTCCCCTTCTCCCACTTTCTTTCTTCTGTGTCACTTTTGCGCTTGGATGTGTACTCTTCATTCACCTCAACTTCAGCCCTTCATCACTTATGCACAATTTATTCATTTACATTAATCTTTACCTCCCCCTCTAGACTGTAAGCTTTTTGTCAGGGAACGTGTCCAGCAATTCTATTATATTATACTTCCCAAGCACTTAGGACGGTGAACTGCACCCAGTAAGCATTCAATAAATATGACTGATGGATTGATTGAGGTTGACAGGGACAATTGAGGTGAGTGGAGAAACTGGGGGTCAGCGGGGTTCAGGAGGAAGTGAAAGATCCAAAAATGAAGAAAATTATATCGATCGGTCAGAAGTATCCATAGATTGAATGCCGAATGTGAAAGAAAAATTAAATTAAGAAGGTTTAGGAAGAGAAAGATGTTATTCAGTACAGTCACCTGCTTCTGGCTTTGTTTTCTAATGCAAGCAAAATCAACTCTTTTACTACCTGTTTTTCCAAATTCAAACACAAATAAATATCCATAAAATGTAGATTTCCAATGAAGACATGTCCACATACACATAATCAATGGGAATGATAAAAGGGAAGGGAGAAATAAAAGGGTGAGGAAGAAAACAGGATTTTTCTTAGAATGTGAAGCCCAACTGTGTTTTAAACATAGATGGTGCAATGAGAAACAGCATGGCTCAGTGGAAAGAGTCCGGGCTTGGAAGTCAGAGGTCATGGGTTCGAATCCTGGCTCTGCCACTTGTCAGCTGTGTGACTTTGGGCAAGTCACTTCACTTCTCTGCACCTCAGTTACCTCATCTGTAAAATGGGGATTAAGATTGTGAGCCTCACGTGGGCCAACCTGATGACCTTGTATCCCCCTCAGTGCTTAGAACATGGCTTGGCACATAGTAAGCACTTAACAAATACCATTATTATTATTGTTATTATTAATGAGCATCTCCATTCAGAAGGCAATACAATCTGTTTAATGATTTGGTATGAGGTCAGTTGAGGAGCCTCTTATTAAGTTTTCACATATCTTTTCCTATAAAAGCTAAACATTTACTCCACTTTGATAACTGAATCTAAGAAACTAAGAAACTAATTTATTGGTAGGCTCTGTGCTTTGAGTTTAGAAGTGGAATGTACCTTGGCCACAGCAACCAAACTATCTTTCACAGATTTATCACTTACCACCATTTTCCACGACACATATTATGCCTCCAGAAATTTCATACTCAGAATGTATGACATTTCTGTGCTCCAATGAAATGAGACAACTTTATTGTATCTGGATCATCTGACAAGCTTCTCATTAAAATGCCCTGCAATGTGCTATCCTATTTCTGGAAAAGGTGCATGAAGCAAACTCAGGATGATATAGCCAGAACAATCACTCCACAAAGGACTGTTTCATTTCTTTCATTAAAAAAAATGCCTCAACTGGCAATATAGAGGTAAGCATGCAATTACTATATACCACATTGCAATACTACTTGATAATAATAATAATTGTGGTATTTGTTAAGCATCTTACTATGTGTCAAGCACTGAATGAAGCATTGAGGTAGATTTAAGATGATTAGGTCCCACATGGGGCTCAGAATCTGAAGAGGTGGTAGAACGACTACTGAATTCTACTTTGCAGATGAGGGAACTGAGGCACAGAGAAGTCAAGTGACTTGCCTAAGGTCACACAGCAAACTGGCAGAGTGGAATTCAAACCCAGACCCATGCTATTACCTTTAGGCCACGCTGCTTCCACTTGCATTTGTGTGTAGATTTCAAAATTTCAGGCACAGGGGGATTCAATGGAGGTGAAACTTTTGGTGGTGGGGTTTTAGAAGGGATTTGAATATGGGAAGAGTTGCGGTCTGTTAGCTTCGGGAAAGAAATCCCAAGCCATGGAACTGGGTGAGGGAGGGAACAGAGCCAGAAGAGTCAGGAAGGAGAAAGAGACAGAAGATCAGTTCCGGGGGAATGAAGAGAGCGAGTTGGGGACTATCATCCATGGTATTTATTGAGCACTTAGTATGGTGCTCTGCATGAATAAGCACTTGAAAAGCTGCGATACAACAGAGTTGGTAGAATCGTTCCCTGCCCATGATGATCTTGAATAGTGGGTGAAGAGAGTAGGGAAGAGGAGGGAGAGGTGATGGAGAACATGGAGGCTGACTGTGAGATTTTGTTTGAGGCAGAGAGACCCAGGAAGCCGGTAAAGTGTTCACAGGGGAGGATCTGCGCAGCAGATGAGGTGAAGATTAGAGAGGGGAGAAGCTAGAGAAAGAGAGTCCAGTGAGAAGGCCAAACATTAGCCTACCTGCAATGTGACTTTCTCCTACCGTGTTCCTCAGGCATTTCTTTGACTCTCCCAACCATGAGGGACAAGAAAAATGTCCAACCTGATTGACCTGTATCTACTCCAGTGCTTAGAACAGTTTCTAGAACATAGTAAGTGCTTAAAAAATAGCGTAAAACATAAAATACAATAAAAAAAATCCTCTTACTTTCACTTTATAACTCTGCAGACCTCTTGCTTCATTCATTCATTCAATCACATTTATTGAGTGCTTACTGTGTGCAGAGCACTGTACTAAGCGCTTGGCAAGTACAAGTTGGCAACATATAGAGGTGGTCCCTAACCAACAACAGGCTCACCGTCTTGCTTCACCCCATCTCAGCAACACACCCGCATGGAAGTGCACGACAACCAAACATTTCCAGGAAATGCTCAGCCTCTGGCCCAAGTGAGTCCTCACTGCCACTAGCCAACCAAAATCTTTTGACCTATAACCTCACCCAGGCCCTTCTGCCTGAATTCTGGATGCATTTCAGCTACCCACTTTATTCCAATATGACCAGTCTCTAATAATAATAATAATAATAATAATAATAATAATAATAATAATGATGGTATTTGCTAAGCGCTTACTATGTGCCAAGCAATGTTCTAAGCACTGGGGGAGATACAAGGTAATCAGGATGTCCCACGTGGGGCTCACAGTCTTTAATCTCCATTTTACAGATGAGGTAACTGAGGCACAGAGAAGTTAAGTAACTTGCCTAAATTCACACAGCTGACAAGAGGCAGAGCCTGGATTGAAAGCCCTGACTGCTGACTCCTAAGCACGTGATCTTTCCACTAAGCCACACTGCTTCTCAACCAATCCTTCTTCCCATCTTCCCTCCAAATCAAACAAAACTCCTCAAAATTGTCTTTGAGGTTCTTCCAATCAGGCACAGATGGAACTTCATATGGTTAGTACAATGTTCTGCACACAGTAAGCACTCAATAAATACCACTGATTGGTTGAATGACTGCTCGAGTAAGCATTTATTATGGGTTCAGTGCTGAGGCAGATAAAAGGTAATCAGATTGGATAACATCTTTGGTGGCTCATGGGGCTCACACGCTAAGAGATGAGAAGAGTAAGTATCTTATTTCCATTTTGAAGATGGGGAAACTGAGGTCCAGAGAAGTTAAATGACAGGCCCAAGATCACAGCAGGGCAGTGCAAGAGCTATTCTCCTGAATTACACACCTATGCTCTCTCCTTGGCTACATTCAGTTCTTCCCACTTCCCAATCTCTGCTCAATCAACTAATCAATAGGATGGATTGAGCACGTCCTATGTGCTGAGCACTATAAAAAAGCACTTGGAAAAATACAATACAATTGAGTTTTTATGGTATTTATTAAGTGCTACTATGTGCCAGACACTGTACTAAGTGTTTGGGTAAATACAAGCTAATCATTTGGGGCACAATCCATGTCTCACATGGGGCCCAGAGTCTTAGAACAGTGCTTGGTACATAGTAAGCGCTTAGCCAATACCATCATTATTATTAATCCCCCATTTTACAGATGTGGTAACAGAAGCTCAGAGAAGTGAAGTCACTTGTCCAAGGTCACCCAGTAGACAAGTGGTGGAGGTGGGATTAGAACCCAAGTCCTTCTGACTCTTAGACCAGTGCTCTATCCACTAGGCTACTCTGCTTCTCTGAAGAGTCGGTAGACATTATCCCTGCCCAAGAGGAGCTAACAGTCTAAAGAGAGAAGCTTAGAAGGCTACAGGATCTTCTGGTCGCCTCTTAAACTCATCGTCTATCTTTACCTCGCTCTTGAATCTCCCATTTCAGACCCCTCTCCCCCACCGTTCTCCAGTCTAGAACCTTCCCCCAAAGTGTCAAAGTCCCAGCTCTCCTCATTCTCTCCTAAAACTTCCTCCTAAATTCCTGCCACTTCAACAAATATTTTTGAAATAATTCAGAACACACTGACTATCCCAACCTAACAGACGCCCTTCGGTATTTGTAGATCATTTTTTTTAAATGGTATTTTTTAAACGCTTGCTATGTGTCAGGCACGATACTAAGCGCTGGGGTGGACACAAGATAAACAGGTTGGACACAGTCCCTGTCTCACATGAGGTTCACGGTCTTAATCCTCATTTGCAGATGAGGTAACTGAAGTCGAGAGAAGTTAAGCAGTTTGCCCAAGGTCACACATTGAACAAGTGGCAGAGCATGGATTAGAACCCAGGTCCTTCTGATCCCCAGGCCCATGCTCTATCCACTAGGCCATGCTACTTCTTAATAGAGAAGCAGCATGGCTCAGTGGAAAGAGCACGGGCTTTGGAGTCAGAGGTCATGGGTTCAAATCCCAGCTCTGTCAATTGTCAGCTGTGTGACTTTGGGCAAGTCACTTCACTTCTCTGTACCTCAGTTCCCTCCTCTGTAAAATGGGGATTAAGACTGTTAGTCCCACGTGGGACAACCTGATCACCTTGTAACCTCCCCAGCGCTTAGAACAGTGCTTTGTACATAGTAAGCGCTTAATAAATGCCATCATCAATTTCATTCCTATCTTTGGCTCTTTTAAACATATCTAATAACCATTGTCATAATGGTGTTTGTTCAGGGTTTACTCTATGCCGAGCATTAAGGGTGATGCAGTATAATCCGGCGACACCCAACTGTACTGTTTGAGAATAACAATCCTAGGGGGAAGGAGAAATTTAATCCCTATTTTTACAGATGAGGAAACTGAAGCATAGAAAAAGACTTGCCTAAGGTCACACGGCAGGCAAGCAATGGATCTAGGATTAAAACCCAGTTCCTTGATTCCCATGCCCATATCCTCTTTCTCCACTAGTCCACATTGCTTCTTTTTATTTCACTTCTCTTTACATTTTCATTTGTATTTTGTTTTTTTCAATTATTTACACAGCTATTTTAGCCTGACATATTTGGGCTACTTCTAGTTATTTCCATGTACTTCCTCTTACTGCACTATTTTTGAAGAATTCTTGTCTTTACTTCTGTAAGCTCCCACTAAATTGTAAGCTTCTTGAGGGCAGAGAATGCCCATCTTTTTTCCACCAAGCTCCCCCAACCATTTAGTGCAGCACCTAACACTCAGTAGGTGGTCAATAAACTCCATTTGCTTACTGTTTACACACTCAATTCATTTAGGAAAATATTGGCATTTTAAAAAGTCGGATACTAATACATCCCTGACCTCCTGTCAGTACAGATTTTAGAAACAAAAGGTGATGACACATCTGTTCTTAGAAGAAAGTACCTCACTTTTCAAAGCCTTACTTTCCCAGCCAAAAAGCAATTATATTTAAATCTCTCACAATTCTTGGCTGAACGCAATGATAGCCGTGTCCTGTCTATGAGCCAGGTAAGTGCTAGGCAGGAGGAGAAAATAAATGACTCTATGGAGAATTGATATTGCATTTTAGCTCGTTAAAGGGCTTTACCATGGTATTAATCATCCCTCACGCTCTCAAGAGTTCCACATTTACCTGTCAATAGCCACACCAAAATGCTGTCCTAATGAGTCCCCCTGGATTCCACAAGATCAATGATGAATCTGCGGTGTTAAAAATGAAAAAAATCTCCTTGTAGGCAAGACCCAATAAAGTGCTGTTTGTAAACAGAGACAGTCGGAGGTCGGTGGCTTAAATGACTCCCTCGAGGCCACACAGAAAGTTGGTGCAGAGGTGTTTTTCGATTCTGCAACCATAAAATCATTGGCAGCGACGGACTAGAGGTAGACATGGCACTATTGCCCACTTCAGTCCTGCATGCTCTTCCTCCATCTTTCTTTAATTGTTAATTTAAAAGCCACAAGCTCCATAAGTAGCACTGCCTAGTGGAAACAGCATAATTATGAACATCTACGTAATTTACTTATTTATATTAATGTCTGTCTCCCCCTAGATGGTAAGCTCATTGTGGTCGGGGAATGTGTCTGTTTATTGTTACGCTGTACTCTTCCAAGCGCTTAGTACAGTGATCAGCAGACAGTAAGAGCTCAGTAAATATGATTGAATGAACGAATGAATGAATGCATAGGTCTGAGAACCAGAGGACCCAGGTTCTAATCCTGCCTCCACCATTTGAAGCCTGCGTGACCTTGGGTGAGTTCACTTAAGTTGCCTGGGCCTCAGTTTCCTCATCTGTAATTGGGGATCAAACATCTGCTCTCCCTCCCCTAGGCTGTGAATCCTACATGGGATAGGGATTATGTCTGACCAGATAATCTTGTTTTTACCCCAGTGAATGGAATACAATAACTGCTCAACTAATATCACTATCGTAATAATAGTAATAATAGTGCTATTCTAAGTGTGCTAAGTGCTGGGGTAGATCTAAGCTAATTAGGTTGGACACATTCCCAGATGGGGCTCACAGTCTTAATTATTCATTCAGTCTTCAGTCGTATTTATAGAGCACTTACTGCATGCAGACCACTGTACTAAGTGCTTGGAAAGTATAATACAGCAATAAAGAAAGACAATCCCTGCCCATAAAGGGCTCACAGTCTAGAGGGAGGGAGGGAGACATCAAAACAAGTTAACAGGCATCAATAGAAATAAATAAAATTATGGAAATATACATATACGCATAAGTGCTGTGGGGCCGGGGGGGAGAGCAAAGGGAGCAAGTCATGGTGACGTGATAAGGAGGGGGAGCTGAGTAAAAGCGGGGCTTAGTCTGAGAAGGCCTCTTAGAGGAGGTGTGCCTTCATTGGGGCTTTGAAGGGTGAGAAAGAGATTGTTCCCCATTTTACGATGAGATAACCTAGGCACAGAGAAGTGAAGGGACTTACCCTAAGTCACACAGCAGACACGTGTCACAGCTGAATTTAGAACCCACATCCTCTGATGCCCAGGCTCCTTCCACTAGGCCACACTGCATCATAAATAATGTCACCCTCACATATTTTAATGTTTATTAAGTGCTTACTTTGTACTGGGGTTGGGACAAAATGATCAGGCTGGAGTCATTCTAACTGCTCTTCTCTCTGGACTGCAAGATCCTCGTGGGACAATATCATCATGTATACCAACCCTATTGTATTCTATTTTCCCAAGCGCTTAGTGCAGTGCTCTGTGACACAGGAAGTGTTCAAAAAATAACACTGATTGATTCTGCAGATCAGTTGAGGAGTCGGTAACAATTGGTGGCTCCCAAAATACACCTTTTCAACAGTTGTGAGATAGATTTTGAATGTGGACCAGAGCAGTCAACTGAGCAGTAACCATGGCAGCAAAGGTATTAAAAAGTTCAATCCATCAGGCCAATGCTATTTAACTCATTGGCCACCAACTTTATCCAATCTCAGGAAAATTTAAGAAAGCGGAGGGGTGGGAATGTGGGGAATGCATTTCATTTGCTGTCACTCAAATTTGCTGTCAATCAATCAATCAGTGGTATTTAGTGAGCACTGACTGTGGGCAGAGCACTATACTCTGTATTTGGTAGACTACAAGAGACCTGGTAGACACGTGCCTACAAGGAGCTTACAGTCTAGAAGACAAACATTAATATAAATGAATAAATTAGGGATGTGTACGTAAGTGCTGTGGGTGCGATGAATTTCAAGAGCTTAAGGGGTACGGATCCAAGTGCATTTTTCCTAAATAATCCCCTTTTTCAGCCAAAGTAAGATTAATTTTTATTATGGTCTCTTGTCTGCTTAACTCTAAGCAAGGTGATTAGAGTACCTTGAAGAAAGATAATTAGCGACTTTGCTCTAGTGCTTAATGACTTCTAAATAAAATCAAGTTGACGGGTTGACAATGTTAGTGCCAAGCTACTCCTTATTCGTGAAGTGGAGCATCTGGCTTGATTTAATTGCAGAACTTCAGTAGGAAATCCTTTTTGGTGTTTGACAAACAATATTTGGTTGTTTTAGATGAAAAACTGCTGGTGCTGTCAGAGAAAATAGACTTTTCAGTTCTGGGGACGCACTCCTTTTCCCCATAGGTACACACCAAGGTGAGAGAGGGTGTGAATTACAGGAGTCTTCTCTCTGAAAAATAATGCCGATATGCACCACAACCATTTCAGGGAAGGGAACCAGGAACGCAATTGGAAATAGTGCCGAGTTGCTGAATTTCAAATGAAGAAAAACCTTGGAAACGCTTGCAGCGTTCAACTGGCTTGCAGAGGACAGAGATGTTTTCATTCATTCATTCATTCAATCGTATTTATTGAGTGCTTACTGTGTGCAGAGCACTGTATTAAGCGCTTGGGAAGTACAAGTTGGCAGCATAAAGAGACGGTCCCTACCCAACAGTGGGCTCACAGTCTAGAAAGTGGGCTCTCTCTAGGGTTGGAGGAAGAGAGCCGAGTTGGCGCCTTGTCTAAAACGATCATCATGGCAGCTAACTAAAAGCATCTGGGGGAGAGGGGGTAAGAGGCCAGGTCGTAAGATAATCATAATAATAATAATAACAATAATGGTATTTATTGAGTGCTTACCATATGCAAATCACTGTACTAAGAGCTTGGCAGAGTACAACAGTAATAATATCCACATAGATTTTCCTGGTTCCCTTCCACTGCCACTTTCTATCAACTCCACCGACCTCCTGCTCCACCCCTCCTCACCCATTCACCAACTTGGACACATTCTTGATCTCATCATCTCTAGCCACTGTGCAATCTCTATCCTCACCAACTCTGAAATCCCTCTATCTGACCAGAACCATCTCACTAGCCTCCTCTCCCACACTCCTCCTCCCGACACATCTGTCCTATTCCCCCATAGAGACCTCCAATCTTTTGACCCCATCCAATTTTCTCAAGTCATCATGCCCCATTTAGCCTCCATATCCAAAGTACCATCCCTTGATGAGATTGACGCTCTCAACACCCTCTCTACTAAACTCAACTCATTTGTTCCCCTATTCCTTCGCCAGTCTCGTACGACTAATCCACAACCCCGGATCACTTCCACAGTCTGCATCCTTCGCTCTTGTGCATGAACTGCAGAGAGCTGCTGGCAAAAATCTAGATATTGGGCCAACCTCTTCCACTTGATTCCCCATTTTGCAGCTGAGGAAACTGAGACAGGGAGAAGCTAAGTGACTTGCCCAGGGTCACACAGCAAGTTGGTGGTAGAACTGGGATTAGAACCCAGGCCCTCGGGCTCTCAAGCCCATTCTTTAGCCCAAACTGCCTTCCAAGTCACTTTCCATCATGGACAGATTTTACGGCCCTCGAAACCCTTTCCTTTAAACAATATCCAGGTTCTATAAACCTCCATGATTCAATCAGAAGAGTTTTAATTACAGGATTTGTTAACCACTTACTTTATGCTTAGAGTCAGAGGAGATACAAGATATTTAGATCAGACAGAATCCCTGTCCCACACTGGGCTCCCAGTCTAAGGAAGAGGGAGAACAGGCATGCAATCTCCATTTTACAGATTAGGAAACTGAGGCACAGAGAATAATAATAATAATGGCATTTGTTAAGTGTTTACTATGTGCAAAGCACTGTTCTAAGTGCTGGGGAGGATACAAGGTGATCAGGTTGTCCCACGTGCGGCTCACAGTCTTAATCAGTCTCACAGTCTTAGAGAAGCAGTATGGCTAGAGAAGCAGCGTGGCTCAGTGGAAAGAGCGCGAGCTTTGGAGTCAGAGGTCGTGGGTTCAAATCTCGGCTCCGCCACTTGTCAGCTGAGTGACTTTGGGCACGTCACTTAAGTTCTCTAAGCCTCAGTTCCCTCATCTGTAAAATGGGGATGAAGACTGTGAGCCCCCCATGGGACAATCTGATCACTTTGTATCCTCCCCAGCACTTAGAACAGTGCTTTGCACATAGTAAGTGCTTAACAAACACCATTATTATTATTATTATTAATCCCCATTTTACAGATGAGGTAACTGAGGCCCAGAGAAGTTAAGTGACTTGCCCAAAGTCACACAGCTGACACTGTTCTGCAGTTACACAGCAGGCAAATGGAGGAGCCAGAATTAGAACCCAGGTCTCCTGACTCAATCAATCAATCAATTAATGGTGCTTTTTGAGCACTTAATGTGTCAGAGCACTGTACTAAGTACTTGGGAGAGTTCAATGCAATAGAGGTGGTAGACATGTTCTCTGCTCACAATAAACCAACAGTCCAAGTCCTGTGATCTTTCCACTAAACCGCACAGTCACTTCCTTTTCCCCTGCCCTATTGGTCTTTGATATTATAAATATCAATACTCTGCCAGTAGTGTTCTCTGCACTCCCCAAAGAGTAACCCAGTGAAATATCCCTATACTGTCACACTTCCATAACTACGCAAAGTCAAGCGAGATTTTTGCCCTTCTCCTTTAGAAGTGATCTCCAAGCTGGTAGGGTGTCCTTCATGCACCTGAATTATGATTTGACACCCACATTGCCAGACAAACTCTCCCCTTGATATTTTTCCCCAGTTGGCTGCACGGGACACAATGTTCAGTAGACATGATAAGTCAGCCTGGCCTAGTGGAAAGCAGGCAGGCCCGGGAATCAGAGGACCTAGGTTCTAATCCCCACCTCTGCCACTTTGCTGTGTGACTTTGGGTAAGTCACATAACTTCTCTGTGCCTCAGCTACCTCAACTGTATAATGAGGATTAAGATTGTGAGCCCTTTGTGGGACAGGGATGTGTCCAACCTGATTATTTTGAATCTACCCCAGCACTTAGTACAATGCCTGAAGCTCCGTAAGCACTTAACAAATACCACTGAAAAAAAAAAGAAGTCAGAAGATCTAGCTTTTAACCACAACTCCATCAGTTGCCTGCTGTGAGACCTTGGACAAGTCACTGAACTTCACTAGACCTCAGTTTCCTCAACTCTAAAATGAGGATTAACTTCCTGCGCACTCTTCCCTTTAGACTGTGAGGCCCATCGGGGTCAAGGTCTGTGTCTAATCTGATCATCTTGAATCTAGTTCGGTGCTTACTAGAGTGTTGGGCACACAGTAAGGACTTAAAGAATACCACGATAAGTCAGAGAATCTAAAACCTCTGTAAAGCCTGCTTTACCATTTACCACAGTCTCACCAGTAAGAGGGAAAAAAATCCCGACTAGAAAGGAAAGTAAAACAATGCAAAAAAAAACTGCTTGAAATTTGAAAAGGGAGCTAAATTTAAAAACAGGATCCCATCACATTTCAGAATAAGAAACACTAATGACTTGGGTTGATTATTTCTCACCATTTTATCTGAACTAATAGTACAAAATCTCCAAAGCACACTGAGACCCAAGAAACTTTTAATGCACAGTATCATAGTTTTTATACTAACTTCTCCATAAAAGCAAAGTTCTTAATATTTAAAACTAAAGAAAAAGTGTAATTTCCCTACTCTGAACAGCTTTAACAATACAGTACATTTCACAAAATGCTTCTCTTTCAGCATCATGGCTTTAAAAATAAAGCATTGCAAATGTGGCTTTTTTGTACGTCAGCTGGGTCACATGTAGTGTAGGAAAATGTGCTCCTCCATTTCAATCTAATCTTTAGATATTTGTTAAAAAGGCTTTCCAAGCCTCTGAATAGTACTCTGTAGTTCTTAAGGAGGTTATTTTATTCACTTTTCAACATTTAAGTGCTTTATTTTAATACAATAGCTACTTCCAGCCATTCAGTTCTTCAACACATGCAGAAGTGGATTCTCAAATGGATAACTGGATCATTAGCTTCATCACTTCTGTTAAAACTGGTAGATTTGCAGGCTGAATCTTTAGTTTTTATATTTCTACAGGCTTTTTTTCTTTAATGTAACTTATTGAATGCTGTTGCTTTCTATAATAGACTTTCATGCCAAATACAAAACACAATAACATTTTCTCATATCTAAAGTACATAAATGGCACATTTAGAAATATAATCATCTGTAATATCCCCTATAAGGGAGGAGGAAATTTTCCTCACTCTCCACTTGAAGACTGAAAATTTAATGGAAGATAGACGAATTGGCTCATCCAATATTGGAAAGAGTTATCTTTCGGCTACCTCCTCGGCTCTTCTGTGTAGTGTATATGTATTCCACTGCACATTCGATTTTTTATTCTGATGCTCTATTTTTATATCTGCTTCCTCCGTTAGAATGTAACTTCTTGTGGACGGAAAATTGGTCTCATGTTTCTTCACTGTACCCAGTACTTACTACAGTGCTTTTCACCCAGTGGACTCTCAGTGAATAATATGAACACTGCCTCTACAACTATGATTTATTGGCCAATATAATTTCCCAGGCATATGATTGCAATTGAATGGATTTATGGGACCATCAGCCTTTTCCATGCTACTTTTTTTTCTCTAGTCTGCCTGTCTTCTGAAAACCAACTCCAGCTGGTAACAGAATGTGTGTCACCCTTTGAACTAAAGCTTTAGTCCAGGAAGCTGTCACATATGGGGCACTCCCAGAAAAACACTTCTTGTTATTCCAGCTTTTCAGATGTCATTTTTCTGCGGTCACTGCGTAGAAGTTTTGCTACCCACCGTTGGCATGATAATCCTCAAAGTAAAAACTGAGTGACTCAGAAGCAGAAGTGGGAACTAAGCCTCTCGAATCAATCAACAGAATTTACTGAATGCTTACTGTGTGCAGAACACTATACAAATAACTTGGGGCTCAAGTTGGATGAAGGACAGGTATTGAATCCCTTTCATATAGATGAGGAAACTGAGGCACAGAGAAGTTATGTGGCTTGCCCAAGTTCACACAGCAGACAAGTGGCAGTGCCGGCATTAGAACCCAGGTCTTCTGAATCCCAGGCCCATGCTCTTTCCAGCAGGCCTACACTGTCATCTTATTGCAAACATTCACCTTTCATCTAACATGATTCCCAACATGTACATCCCGCTCAGTGGAAAGAACACAGGGTTGGGAGTCAGAGATCATGCGTCCTAATCCTGGCTCCGCCACTTGTCAGCTGTGTGACTTTGGGCAAGTCACTTAACTTCTCTGTGCCACAGTTACCTCATCTGTAAAATGCAGATTAAGACTGTGAGCCCCATGTGGAACAATCTGATTACCTTGGATCTACCCCAGCGCTTAGAACAGTACTTGACACATAGTAAGCGCTTAACAAATACCATCGTCATCATTATTATTATTACCCCAACACTTAGAACAGTAATAATAATTTTAGTATTTGTTAAGCACTTACTATGTGCCAAGCACTGTTCTAAGCACTGGGGGAAATACAAGGTAATCAGATTGTCCCACATGGGGCTCTGTCTTAATCCCCATTTTCCAGATGAGGTAACTGAGGCACAGAGAATTTAAGTTACTCTACCAAGCTCGGCTGCGAGAGGGAGAGTCAAGCAGAGGCCTACTTGTTCCATTCCTAGATTTGCCAGTGGCTAGCGAGTGGAAGGCAACCGGCTATAAGTCAAAGCTCACCTGTGCTGGGCAGCAGTGGCGTGGGAGTCGAGGGCAGAAACTCGAGTTTACTGTGCATAAGGTGGCAATATTAAACCATTTCTGGATTTTTACCAAGAAAACTCTGTGGATCCACTACCAGATTGATTGCAGATTGAGTTGGGGCATTCTGGGAGAGATGTGTCCGTGATGTCGCTATGGGTCGGAAATGACTCGATGGCATAAGAAAAGGCAAGTCAGGCCTTCCCCGACTAAGCCCTCATTTCCTCTTCTCTTCTCCGTCTCCCTTACACTTGGATTTGCCCTCTTTAGTCACTGCTCCTTCAGCCTCACAGCTCTTCTGTACATGTCCTTAATTTATTTTTTTATATTAATGCCTGTCTCCTCATCTAGACTGTAAGCTCATTTTGGTCAGAGAACGTATCTATCAACTCTGTTATGTTGCACTCTCCTACACAGCAAAGAGTGTGTACTCTGTGTATTCTGCACACAGTAAGTGCTCGATAAATGCAATCGATGAATTGACTGATTGATTGACTGATCAAGTCGTGCTGCTACAGTAAACAGCATCCAGCCCAGGAGAGCCATCTGCCATCTGGAAGAGAGCTTCAGATAGTACAGATAAAATAATAATTCATTCAATAGTATTTACTGATCACTTACTATGTGCCGAGAACTGTACTAAGCACTTGGAAAGTACAGTTCAGCAACAAATAATGAACAAGAGATGCAAGAAACCAATTTCTCCTTTCTTTGCCCCTCAAATACTCTCTTTTGAGGCCTTGAAGATCTTAGGTGGCCAGTTAAGCAGGAGAGTTTTTGCAGGAAGCAAATTTCTCTTTTTGTCCACCCCATATATTATCTTTTCAGGCCTTGAAGGCTTTAGGTACAGAAAAGAAAGTATAATAGTAGCAATAATAATTGTAGTTAGTGAGCTCTTACTGTGCAAAATACTGTATCAATCCCCACCCCCTCTCGAACTGTCAGTAAGCACAAAGGAGCCTTTCTTTCTGAATAGGGATCTAGGTGCAAAATAGGGGAATAATATTTTCTCTTCTAGGACTGAACTAGGAAACTGAACTCTGTTTTGTGATTATGTGTAGGGACTTGGGGGGCAGGTGCCTAGTTAATAATAATAATAATAATAATAATGATAATAGTAAAGATAATGGCATTTATTAAGGGCTTACTATGTGCAAAGCACTGTTCTAAGCGCTGGGGAGGTTACAAAGTGATCAGGTTGTCCCACGGGGGGCTCACAGTCTTAATCCCCATTTTGCAGATGAGGTAACTGAGGCACAGAGAAGTTGAGTGACTTGCCCAAAGTCACACAGCTGACTAGTGGCGGAGCCTGGATTTGAACCCATGACCTCTGACTCCAAAGTGTGGCCTAGTGGAAAGAACCCAAGCCTAGAAGTCAGAGGACCTGGGTTCTAATCCTGAAACTGCCACTTGACTGCTGCGTGACATTGAGAAAGTCTCTTAACTCCTTTGTGCTTCATCTGTAAAATTGGGATTAAAAACATGAGTCCCATGTGGGAAATTGTATGTGTCTAACCTGACTAGGCTGCATCTACTGCAGTGCTTAGTACAGTCCCTGGCACATAGTAAGTGCTTAACAAATACCATAGGAAAAAAATATGTTGCTGGGATGGGCCAAAGACTTTGTTAGGATAGTGAATCTGAAACTTCCAGCCAAAGAGGGTGACAGGACACAAGTGTTTTCATTCATTCATTCAATCATATTTATTGAGCACTTACTGTGTGCAGAGCACTGTACTAAGTTCTTGGGAAGTACAAATCGGCAACATACAGAGATGGTCCCTACCCAACAACAGGGGTTTTATTTCTATAAAGAACTGCTGAAAATTCTGAATACATTAATTAAATCATATTTATTGAGCCCTTACTGAGTGCCGAGCACTGTACTAAACTCTTAGGAAGTACAAGTCAGCAACATACAGAGGTGGTCCTTACCCAACATTGGGCTCACAGTGGCAAAACATTGTGAAGAATGCCATGTTTCAACTCAGTGTTCAGAAAATTATCTGAGAGAGATGGGCTGCAACCGGGACTAAACATGAAACTTCTTTTTAATTAATCGACTGAATTTGAGTGTTTTCTGTGTGCAGAGCACTGTAGTTAGCTCTTGGGGGTGTACAATATAATAGAGTTGGTAGATACAATCCCTGCAACCAAGAAGAGAAGAAGAATGGCCAAGTGGATTGAGCCTGGGCCTGGGATTCAGAAGAGCCTGGGTTCTAATTCTGGCTTTGCCATTTGTGTGATGAGTGACCTTGGGTGAGTCACTTAACTTCTCTGGGCCTCAGTTACCTCGTCTGTTAAATGGGGGTTAAGACTGTGAACCCTATGTGGGACAAGGACTGTGTCTAACCTGATTAGATTGTATGTACCCCAGCGCTTAGTACAATAATAATAATATCGATATCTGATAAGCGCTTCTTATGTGCCAATCACAGTTCTAACCACTGGAGTATCCTTGCACCTACAAGGTAATCAGTTTGACCCATTTGGGGCTCACAGTCTTAATCGCCATTTCACCGATGAGGTAACTGAGGCACAGAGAAGTTAAGTGGCTTGCCCAAGGTCACACTGCAGAAAAGTAGAGAAACCGGGATTAGAACTCAAGTCTAATCCCAAGCCCGTGCTCTTTCCTCTAAGCCATGTTGCTTCCTGGTACATAGTAAGCACCGAACAAATACCATATGAAAGAAGGGGGTTATACAAGGGTTGGGACGGATTGCAAAGGTGAAGAAACTATTTAGTGCTCTTAGTTTGTAGCAGATTGTTTTGTTTTTTTCTGTTTACTTTTCTCATTTGCAATTTAGTTAACAATATTTTGGGGTAGCCACAGTGGTAGCTCTGTTGTGTACTACCTATTGTGCGTGGCTCCGGTAATTTATGTTTTAATGACCTCCTGCTTGCCAAATCCAACGGCTCATACTCTGTCCTAATCCTCCTCGACCTCTCAGCTGCCTTTGACACTGTGGACCACCCCCTTCTCCTCAACACGTTATCTGACCTTGGCTTCACAGACTCCGTCCTCTCCTGGTTCTCCTCTTATCTCTCCCGTCGTTCTTTCTCAGTCTCTTTTGCAGGCTCCTCCTCCCCCTCCCATCCTCTTACTGTGGGGGTTCCCCAAGGTTCAGTGCTTGGTCCCCTTCTGTTCTCAATATACACTCACTCCCTTGGTGACCTCGTTCGCTCCCACGGCTTCAACTATCATCTCTACGCTGATGACACCCAGATCTACATCTCTGCCCCTGCTCTCTCCCCCTCCCTCCAGGCTCGCATCTCCTCCTGCCTTCAGGACATCTCCATCTGGATGTCCGCCCGCCACCTAAAGCTCAACATGTCGAAGACTGAGCTCCTTGTCTTCCCTCCCAAACCTTGTCCTCTCCCTGACTTTCCCATCTCTGTTGACAGCACTACCATCCTTCCCGTCTCACAAGCCCGCAATCTTGGTGTCATCCTCGACTCCGCTCTCTCATTCACCCCTCACATCCAAGCCGTCACCAAAACCTGCCGGTCTCAGCTCCGCAACATTGCCAAGATCCGCCCTTTCCTCTCCATCCAAACCGCTACCCTGCTAATTCAAGCTCTCATCCTATCCCGTCTGGACTACTGCACTAGCCTTCTCTCTGATCTCCCATCCTCGTGTCTCTCTCCACTTCAATCCATACTTCATGCTGCTGCCCGGATTATCTTTGTCCAGAAACGCTCTGGACATATTACTCCCCTCCTCAAAAACCTCCAATGGCTACCAATCAATCTGCGCATCAAGCAGAAACTCCTCACCCTGGGCTTCAAGGCTCTCCATCACCTCGCCCCCTCCTACCTCACCTCCCTTCTCTCCTTCTACTGCCCAGCCCGCACCCTCCGCTCCTCCACCACTAATCTCCTCACTGTACCTCGCTCTCGCCTGTCCCGCCATCGACCCCTGGCCCACGTCATCCCCCGGGCCTGGAATGCCCTCCCTCTGCCCATCCGCCAAGCTAGCTCTCTTCCTCCCTTCAAGGCCCTGCTGAGAGCTCACCTCCTCCAGGAGGCCTTCCCAGACTGAGCCCCTTCTTTCCTCTCCCCCTCGTCCCCCTCTCCATCCTCCCGTCTTACCTCCTTCCCTTCCCCACAGCACCTGTATATATGTATATATGGTTGTACATATTTATTACTCTATTTATCTATTTATTTATTTATTTTACTTGTACATTTCTATCCTACTTATTTTATTTTGTTGGTATGTTTGGTTCTGTTCTCTGTCTCCCCCTTTTAGACTGTGAGCCCACTGTTGGGTAGGGACTGTCTCTATGTGATGCCAATTTGTACTTCCCAAGCGCTTAGTACAGTGCTCTGCACATAGTAAGCGCTCAATAAATACGATTGATTGATTGATTGATTTTAAAATTTTTCAAGAACCTTGTTGCCATGGTGATCAGCACACTGTAAAGTTACTGTAGAAAATATAATAAAATATGACTAAATTTTCAAAGGTCAGTGCTTAAATTGATCCTCCAAATTCACGTAGTTCCCAAGAACTAAAAAAAAAAAAAGCCTACATTTTCTTAGGCGGAAGTTCATTTGTACTTTCAAAATAGATAGAACATTGAATATTGGTTTTACATGTGAGTGAGCATTTTACACATGGAAAAAGTCAATTTCTTGGTTTTTGTGCTCATACAAATTATGCAGGTGACACTCAGCTACTCCCTTGAAATCCTTGCCCACTGGATTCAAACCAGGAGGATATACTTTTACATTGAATATTATTTCTTACTGTCTTCTGAGCTCAAAAATCTTTGAACAATTCTACTCATTTCACTGGGTGAAGTAGCTGGGTGAATATTTTTGCAGTACAATAAGATTTGACTATGATCACACTGAGGGTTCAGATCTATACAACTTTGCAAAAAGTAATCCTCCCACTTACCTGGCTTAAGCAAGAAAGCATTTATGCTCCCAAAACAATGACAAACCAACTTATTTTATTGCTTCTTGTCATCTACAACGTCCTACCTCCTACATTTTCGTATTGTGGTATTTGTAAAGTGTGTACTATATGCCAAGCACTGTGTACTAAGTGCAGGAGTAGAGATAATGAAAACAGATTGAACACAGTCCCCATCTCACGGGGGGTTCACAATCTGAGAGGGAAGGAGAAAAAGTCTCTTAATCCTAGCAGGGTGACAGGATAACAAAGTTCGGCTAATTGTACAGGTTGAAAAAGGAAGTTGTAATAGTATTTGTTGAGCACTTACAGTGTCCAGAGCACTATGCTAAGCACTAGGAATGAGTACACAGGTAGAAATTAGGCACAGACCCTGACCCTATAGAGTCTGACAATCTATGAATCTAGTTGTGAGGGTGGGGAGGAGTGGAGACAGATACAAAGGGAGCAATGAAACAATAAAACCTCAAAGCAATGCAGGAAAGAAGGACAATACATGAAATAAAAACTAAACTCATTAGGGATCTGTGACTAGGGGAGGAGAATTTAAGGCTCCTCGGGATTCAGAGTCCCCGTGCTTACCATATAGGAAGTGCTTAACAAATACCATAATTATTATTATTATTATTATATCCACATCAATGGCTACCACAGCCACTAGCTTTCCTGGAGCTGCATGACCTAGTGAAACAAGGGCAAGATGGTAGTCAGAGGTCCTGGGTTCTAATCCTGCATCTGTCACTTGCCTGCCCTGTGACCTCGGGAACGTCACTTCACTTTTCTGGGCCCCAGTTTCTTCATCTGTAAAATGGGGGAATTTGTTCTCTGTTCTCCCACCTACTTAAGTCTGTGAGTCCCATGTGCCAGACGTGGTTACCTTGTATCTACTCTAATATAGGACAGTGCTTGGCACACAGTAAGTGCTTAACAAATATCATCATTATTATTATTATTTCTTCATTCAAGCCATGGAGGAGTGAGGCCGAGAAGCCTCAGCAGTACTGAGGTGACTGACGAGATGTCCATTTATCACCCAGGACTGAAAGAGTGAGTGGTGACCATACATGGCTAAGAAAATGGTTCAGCAGTAACATAAACCAGGGATGCACTTATTCATCCTCCAACACAGAATGTGATGCAAACCTGGGACCAAAAATACCTCACTATTTAACATCGCTATACCTGATGGAGGGACTCTAGCAAATGACACATTTGCTAGATGTCCACCTTCAAGAAGTAGAGAAGTTGAAACAAGAAGCTCAAAAAGAGCTGATAGTCCGATGGAAAAACGGTCAGATGCATCTTACAGAGCCATCAAATCAAAGAGTTTGAACCAGGGCCATTGCATTTATTGTTAAACAGAGACAGTGTCTCTGGGCGAGAGCTATAATATTCTTTCTTCAAGTTTGATGACACCACAGTTGATAAAATGTGAACTGTTAAATGCATGCAAGTGTTCACACCAACACGACAGACACAGGACCCATTTGAAGAAGGTGTCTACTAATACAAATGTTCCACGTGATTCCAATGAAATTGTCGGAAGCAGCAGAGGAGAAGGGGAATTTGGGGATAATTTTAGCCATTTGGGTAAATTCATTAAGGATGACCAGAGCTCATATGAAAACAGGCTGGTGGATTGGTGCCCAGCAAACTGACTGCAGGTCATAAGTACAAAATACCAGAAGGGAGAGAAAACACTGTGGACACAGAGATGTCCGGGTGGAAAAAAAAACAAAACACTGAACTGAATCACCTAAGTCTCAAGACATGCCAAAAATGATCTCTGACACTGTCAGTCATTGGCAAGATATCATCTGCCCAGGGTTGAATTACCAATTACTTCATACTAAAATTATTGTTGACATCTCCCTTGAAAACTACATTTAAAAAAGCACAAAGTCCCTGCCAAGAGAGTCCTGCAACTAGAATGCCTTGGCAGATGAGAGATAGCAGCTGATGAGAAGAGATGTGAAATACAAGGCAGAACTGGGAATAGGCAAGGATTACGAGAGGTTTATCAACACTGTGACAGAGGCACTAGAAGTGAGCAAAGAAAGCCCCAAAGGAACAGTCATGAGTTAGTCAAGATACACTTTGATTCATAGGAAGAGCAAAATGAAGGCAGAAGGAAAATTGAGCAATGAATACAATTACTGTGGGTGAGAGAGATGGTGTGGTCTAGTGGTTAGAGCATAGGCCTGGGTGTCAGAAGGACCTGCCTTCTAATCCCGGCTCTGCCACTTGTTTGCTGTGTGACCTTGGGCAAATCACTTCACTTCCCTGGGCCTCAGTTACCTCATCTGTAAAATGGGGATTAAGACTGTGAGCCCCATGTGGGACATGGACTGTGTCCAACCTGATTAGCCTATATCTATCCCAGTGCCTAGGACAGTGTCTCGCACTTAAAAAACACTTTACAAATTCCATTAAAAAAAGGACAAGGCGCTATTTTTATGAAAAAAATATTCAATTCACATCTTCCCACTCCTCAAAAACATCCCATGGTTGCCCATCCATCTCCATGTAATCATCATAATAATAATAATAGTGGCATTTATTAAGCACTTACTATGTGCAAAGAACTGTTCCAAGCACTGGGGAGGTTACAAGATCAGGTTATCCCACGGGGGGCTTACAGTCTTAATCCCCATTTTACAGATGAGGGAACTGAGGCATAGAGAAGTGAAGTGACTTGCTCAAAGTAACACAGCTGACAATTGGCAGCGGAATTTGAACCCATGAACTCTGACTCCAAAGTCCGTTCTCTTTCCACTGAGCCATGATGATTATCTGGTATCTGCCTCAGGGTTCAACCAGCACTTGGCACATAGGAAGTGCTTAACATATGCCTCAGTTATTATTATTATTATTATTATTATTATTATTATTATTATCCTGACTAGCAGTCCACTGGACCACACTGCCTTACGGGATGTCAGTCGCCCCCTGGGTGACCACCTGGAACACTGTAAGTTCACTCCTTTATTCACTTAATAGTATTTATTGTGCACTTACTGTGTGCAGAGCACTGTACTAAGCCCTTGGGAAAGTACAATACAACCATAATTTAAGATTGGTCCAGGAGGAGGGAGGCCAGGCAAGGAAAAAGAAACTCCATCAGGCCAGAGGTTCAGTCACTATATTACATGAAAAAGAGGAAGGTGCTACAGAGAGGTCCCTACCCTAATTATTCTCATTACTCAACATGGGCCAGTCGGGGTTAGCCAGAATGATTGAGCAGGTTAATATCAGAGAAGACTTGTGGACGGTGGGCCCCTGGAGAATGCCCAGTTAGAGTTAGACAGGATGCATTTGAAGTGGCTAAAATTGGCCCAGCGCTTTGATTCCCAAGATAAAAACACAAGAGCAGAGGAAGCAGAATGTAGAGATGATCCACGGCTGGTAGTCTCCATCAATTGCCACTTGGCCTGGGTGGCTACGGAGTATGAGAATTCCTCTTTCATTCATTCATTTATTCAGTCACATTTATGGAGCGCTTACTGTGTGCAGAGCACTGTACTAAGCGCTTGGGAAGCACAAGTCGGCAACACAAAGAGACGGTCCCTACCCAACAACGGGCTCACAGTCTTTCACTCCTGGTAGCCAGGAGACCTGGGCTCTAGTCCCAGACCCATTACCTGCCTGCTGGGTGACTTTGGTTTAGTCACTTGGCTTCTTTATGTCTCAGTTTCCTCTTCTGTAACCATAGCAGTGATAACTGTGATATTGATTAAATGCTTACTATTTTCCAAATACCGTACTAAGTGCTGGAGTAGATACAAGATAATCAGGCAGGACACAGTCCCTGACCCACATGGGGCTAACAGTCTTAATCCCCATTTTACAAAGGAGGTTACTGAGGTACAGAGGAGTTGACTGTCTCACCCAAGGTCACAGAGCAGAAGTGTTAGAGCTGGGATTAGAATCCAGGTCCTCTAGCTCCCAGGCCCGTGCTCTTTCCACTAGGCCACACTATTTCTCCTTCTCCCTTAGACTGTGAACCCAGACTGGTACTTGAACTGGGTCTAATCTGACTATTCTGAATCTATTCCAGTGCTTGGCATATAGTAAACCTTTAACAAGTATCACAATTATTATGTACCTCATCATCCTGGCCAAAGGGAGCATATCATCAAAAGCACTTTTCCAACCTGGAACGCCTTAGCTGCTCCTCTTTACAAGAACACGTCCCTCCTCTCTCATATCTCTCTTCCAAATTTCCCTTCTCTCTGAACTTCTCTAGAAGAATACCTAAATCAAGCCTTTTCAGTGATTCGATTAGCGGCTCTCACTCTCAGTTACTCAGCCACTGGCTCCTCAGAAACTGTTGCATCAACTTTGTCATGAAGCAAAGCTAATATTGCATCCTCAATGTCTCCCTTTACCTCACCTCCCTGCTCCCTTTTCTCCCCCTTCCTCCTTTCCTCTGAAAAAAGAAGAAAGAAAAAAGGGAAAAAGAAAGTGTGCTGGCTGGAGACTCTAAGAACTTCCATTTGTGGGTGGAATTTCTGATAAAAGTTATCTTTTTAACAAACAACTTAGTCTCAGGCCTTAACGATGCAAAACCTCATTGAAGCTCAATATCTTTTTTTGTTCTTTTTCCTTTTTGAACATCACTTCTGTTCATATTAAATCAGTTCACAATCATACTTTCGTTTTCCACGGAAATTTTACTTTTGAAAGGACTGCCAAGGAATACAGAAGAGTGAAAGATGAAATTTGAAATCTTATCCTTTAGCCAGTCTTTCAATGGAAATATTATGAAAAGTATTAACAAGGATGTCTGTATGACTTTTATCCCTTTTTTGAAATATATTTGGGCAAGAGGATGCTAACGTCAATATAAGTAGTCACAAAAGATCAAATTAGGTTTCAAAATGAATTAAAATGAGCCTATTTCCACCTTAACAAAAGGTGAAATTAAATGCATCCATGGATTCTCTGTTTTCAAAAATCCTTCTGTACAGTCTTCTTAATGAAACCCAAGAAATAAGATTTAAAGCTTTACTTCAGTGGCTTGAATTGCATATTGAATGCATCAATTTTGATATTTTTGTTGTCTTGGAAATCTTTGTGGTGGATTATGGAGAGCAGTTTAATCAAGAGGACAAATAAAGGAATACAAATTTGAAATCTTCCTGTCCCACCATCAAGCAAAAGGCCTCCCAATTCAAAAAGAGTCAAATAGTGTCTTTCTGAATAGTGTCTTTCTGCACCTGAGACAAATTTCTTGATCTAGTCTCCCATTTTGATGAGCCTGAATAACTCTCAGACTCAACTAGCAACTACTTGTGATTTTTCTGGTCTGAGTGAATAACCTTTGGCCAGTTTGGGTATATAGAGTCTTGTTATCATTTACCTTAGGTGCTTCACCCAGTTTCTGAAAATGCTAAACATGTGATTCAAGACTAATTGCATGTGAACAATTTTACCCATTGGCCCCAAAATAATGAAATTGAAACCATTTCTGTTATTCTCTGCCTGCAAACACTAGTGTCTATGTAAACTGCAGTTAGGAATAACATTACAATTTATTTTAGCACAAACTATGTCAATATTTGAGTCTAATACCACTAATGAATGTCGCCTGTCTTTCTACTCATTCTACGGCTTTGCATTCAACCCTGCCAGCTGAATTTTCCAGCCAGCCAAGGAAAATCGGGAAGAAAAAACTACTGGCGTGTTTTAATTGCTGAACGGATATTCTTAGCTAGTGCTTGAAACTGATTTGTATCCTAATCTACAGTTTGAAAACAGAGCTCTCTTCCGTATCCTAATCTACATTTGGAAAAGCAGACCATTCTTTTGGGCAAACCAAAGTCCATTTTAGAGTAATCTTTTGTTTCTCTCTGACCTCTCCTCTCACTGAAAATGTTATCTCAAAAACTGCGACTTCAGATACAGAAATGGAAGGTTGAGGAGCTCTGATAACAAAATCAATAGATTTCTGGCTTTCAGACCTAATAATGGAAGGAAAATGGATCTAGGAGTCAGAGGACATGGGTTCCAATCTCGGCTCTGCCACTATTGCTTTGTGACCTTGGGCAAGCCATGTAACTTCTCTGTGCCTCAATTCTCCCAATCTCCCTCCTACTAAGACTCTGAGCCCCATGTGGGACCGGGACTGTGACTGAGCTAATTCATTTGTGCACAGAACAGTGTTTGACACATAGTGAGTGTTTAACAAATACCCGGCTCCAAATAGAGGTCATAACAGAACGATTCCAGGTTGTATGACTTTGGTCTTTTGGTCTTTCTTGAAATCAGGTGACATGGTAACAGGATGATATAGGGACACACAAGATGCAAGTGTCTAAAATTGCTGCCATTCTGGCCTATAAACTCCTCGTGGGCAGGGAACATGTCTACCAACTGTATTGTACTGCAAGCTGCCAAGGGATTAGCACTGTAAGCACTCAGTAAATACCACTGTACTTAATCTGCTTGGGAAGACGGAAACCAAGCCTGCAGATACAGACCGTGTCTGACAGTCTCCCCTCATCCTCCCCTTCTTCTCCACCCCTCAGTAGTACAATAGGATGAATGTTAAATTTCTGCCTCAAAATGAATGTGAAAACTGATTCGGACTAAACAATGCCTGGTCACTCTGTTTGGTTAAAATAAGGACTCTCCACAAAGCAGAAAGAAGCTGAAAGGCTAAAACAGCAGGAGAAAGGGGAAAGAAAAGATAGGAGGTAAGGACAAGTGAGGGGAAAAGAGAAATGATGACATACTAACCCAAAGAGACAGTTGAGAAGACAGCATAAGGTATATGAAAAAACAGATTAAAATTCTCCCAACCTTCTTCCCTGGACTCCCCTTCCCCAGAATCCCCACAGGAGATGGAGATTTTTCTCTTCTCCAGCAACGAACCTCTCCTCTTTAACCCCTGCCTTGTCATCTCCTCCTTCAGCTCCACTTCTTCCATGTTCTTCCACCCAGGATCCTCTAAGAATTGCACTTTGGCAATGAGTTGTTGATGCCCCCTGGCCTGTTGGTAAGAGCATAGAACTGGGAGAAGGGTACTGGGTTCTAATCCAAACCATTCCACTGATCTGCTGGATAACCTTGGATTAGTCACTCTATCCTGAAAATATAAAAATGTGAACAATTTTACCCATTGGCCCAAAAATAATGAAATTGAATAACATTACAATTTATTTTAGCACAAACTATGTCAATATTTGAGTCTAATACCACTAATGAATGTTGCCTGTCATTCTACTGATTCTACGGCTTTGCATTCAACCCTGCCAGCTGAATTTTCCAGCCAGCCAAGGAAAATAGGGAAGAAAAAACTATTGGTGTGTTTTAATTGCCTATAGTCACTATGCCTCAGTTTCATCAACTGAAAAATGGAGGTGATCACTACAACCTTTTTCTCTGAGATTCTGAGTCCATTTTGGGACAGGGACTATGTCAGATCTGATTATCTTGCATACCATTTGGTTCAGAATAATCACTTAATAAATTCTGTCATTAGTATTACGATTGATCAGTTTTATTATTGAGCCATCCCCTTCCTCAGATAAGCAGGGTTTAGAACTTGATCTCTGCCCTGATCCTTCCAAATCCGTAATAATCATCATCTTCATAATTACTGTGGAGTTTGTTAACCAATGAATTAATCATTTTTATTTAAGTTTTATGGTATTTGTTAAGCACTTACTATGAGCCGGGCATTGGGATGGATACAAACTAATCTACATATGAGGTAACTGAGACAAAGTTACTTTCCCAAGGTCAAGTGGAAAAGTGGCGGAGCTGGGATTGGAACCCAGGCTCTTCCGCTTACCAGGCCCGTGCTCTATCAACAGGCCATGGAAAGAGTACTTGAGTTCTTACTGTGTGCAGAGCACTGTACTAAGCACTTGGGAGAGTACAATATAACAAAAGTGATAGATGCATTCCCTGCCCACAGGAGCTTACAGAATTACTATGTGACAAGCACTATTCTAAGCGCTTGGGAAAGTACAGCAGAAACATGCAACACATTCCCAGCCCACAAGGAGCTTGCATTGTAATAATAATGGTGGTATATGTTAAGTGCTTACTATGTGCCAAGCACTGTTCTAAGCACTGGGGGAGATACAGGGTAATCAGTTTGTCCCACATGGGGCTCACAGTCTTCATCCTCATTTTCCAGATGAGGGAACTGAGGCACAGAGAAGTGATGTGACTTGCCCAAGGTCACACAGCAGACAAGTGGCGGAGCCAGGATTAGAACCCGTGACCTCTGACCCCCCAGCCCGGTCTCTTTCCACTGAGCCACACTGGTGTGGGTGGGTGAGACAAACAGAAAAATATTTACAGATCACTTAATGCAGTTAAATAAGTGTGCTGGCAGGGCATAAATTAATGGATACAAGATGAGAAACAAGTCCCTGTTGCAAATGGGGTTTACACACTCAGTCGGAAGGAGGCCAGGAATCAAATCTCCTCTATTCAGCTGAGGAAACTGAGGCACAAAGGTAAGTGATTAGCCTAGCATCACACAGGAGGCAAATGGTGGAGCAGGATTAGAACCCAGGTCCTCTAACTCTCAGGCCCATGCACTTTCCACTAGGTCACATTTCTTCTCCGGAATCCAAGCTGGGGATGATCTATATATTTGCCTTGCTCCTGGTCTGAATATCGCAAGACAGAAGCTCAACTTCTCAAGTTCCATTGGAATCAGGCTTTGTTGTAATTTCTAATAAACTCTGTCTCATTGTGTGCATAGTGTTAAGTGGATAATTAATAATAATAATAATGGCATTTATTAAGCACTTACTATGTGCAAAGCACTGTTCTAAGTGCTGGGGAGGTTACAAGGTGATCAGGTTGTCCCATATGGGGCTCATAGTCTTCATCCCCATTTTACAGATGAGGGAACTGGGGCACAGAGAAGTTAAGTGACTTGCCCAGAATCACACAGCTGACAATTGATAGAGCCGGGATTTGAACCCATGACCTCTGGCTCCAAAGCCATGCTCTTTCCACTGAGCCATGCTGCTTCTCTAGTTAAGCTACCAGCCATATATTACAAGCATTTCAGGACAGAATGTGATGCTTTAATTTAAAAATATGGGGCCATCTTCATAGTAGAGGAAAAGATATTTACTGAGCATCCACCATAGACTGAAAACTCCTTGAGGATAAGCGTCATTACTGCTAATACCACTGTACTCCCCAAAGAAAGTAGTGTAGTGCTCTACAAACAGTAGCTCTTTGAAACCAGGGAACCATGTCTAGGAACTATACTGAATGCTCCCAAACACTCAGTACATTGCTTTGGGCAAAGTGTTTAATAAATACCATTGTTTGATTCCTCCTTCTCTCTCTCCCCTTCCCCTATCATTCCCCTTAGCTTCTCCTCTTTTCCTCCTCTCCTTTATTCTCCCTTCTACTTAGACTGTGAGTCTCATGAGAGACAGGGACTGAGTCTTACCTGGTTATCTTGTACCTACCCCAATGCTTAGTACAGTGCTTGGCACATAGTAAGCACTTAACAAATACCACAATTATTATTAATAATAATAACAATAATGATGATGGTGATGATGATAATATTGTCATTATCATTAAGCACTTGGGAAAGTACAGCAGAAACAAGAAACCCATTCCCAGCCCACAAGGAGCTTGTATTGTAATGGGTGAGACAAACAGAAAAATATTTACCGATCACTTAATCAAGATAAATAAGCTCTTAATCAAGATATTTACCAATCACTTAATCAAGATAAATAAGCCCACAAGGAGCTTGTATTGTAATGGGTGATACAAACAGAAAAATATTTACCAATCACTTAATCAAGATAAATAATAATAAATAAATAAGCGCAGCACTTCAAAAAAAAATGGACAGTTGGAGGTAGAAAGGCAAAGAACTGCAGCGTGGCCTTAGAGGAAACATTGCTAACATCTGCCCATCCCTCTTCATCCAAACTGCTACCCCGTTAATCCAATCACTTCGCCATACTGCCTGGATCATTTTTCTACAAAAATGATCTACAAATTTCTACAAAATTCTACAGATTTCTACGAAAATGGCCACGTTTCCCCACTCTTCAAGAACCTCCAGTGGTTGTCCATCCACCTCTGCATCAGACAGAAATTCCTCATCATTGACTTTAAAGCCCTCAATCACCTTGTACCCTGCAACCTCCTGTACCTGCTGAGAAGCAGCGTGGCTCAGTGGAAAGAGCACGGGCTTTGCAGTTAGAGGTCATGGGTTCAAATCCCGACTCCCCCAACTGTCAGCTGTGTGACTTTGGGCAAGTCATCACTTTCTCTGTGCCTCAGTCTCCTATCTGTAAAATAGGAATTCAATACCTGCTCTCCATCCTACTTAGACTGTGAGCTCCATGTGGGACAGTTACTGTGTCCAACCTGATTAACTTGCATCTGCCCCAGCACTTAGTACAGTGCTTGACACATAGTAAGTGCTTAACAACTACCTGAAAATAATAATTAAATTATTAAATCAATGATTAATTAAATTAAATGACAATTAAGGATCCCCTGGGCTATAAGCTCTTTGTGGGCAGGGACTGGGTCTTCCAACTCTATTATATTGTGCTCTCCCTAGCACTTGGGACAATGCTCTGCACACAGTGACCACTAAATAAATATGACTGATTGATTAATGCCTCAAAATTGCTTTAGGAAACACAGGCTCTAATCTCTGCCTTTCCATTTTTTAACTGTGACCTTGGACTGTGAGATCACCATTCTGAATTTCAGTTCCATCCTGCATGAAGTAGGGATCACAGCAAGCTGTCTATTTGCATCACTGTATTTTCATGTCACCTCAGAATATAATTTAATAGAAAGTTCCAAGGGTAAATGAAATGATATAAGTGAAAGTTCTCTGGTCTGTTGAATGGAAGGAACCACCAAATAAATTCAAAGTTTCATTTTTGGACGAGTCCTTGGTCACCACATTTTAATAAGGACTGGGAGCAAAATTGAGGGATCATCATCATCATCATCATCAATCGTATTTATTGAGCGCTTACTGTGTGCAGAGCACTGTACTAAGCGCTTGGGAAGTACAAGTTGGCAACATATAGAGACAGTCCCTACCCAACAGTGGGCTCACAGTCTAAAAAGAGTGACAGAATAAATAACGACTTTTGGAAAAGCTCTAGAAAATATGAGGAAAAATGAAGGAAACAGACAAGGAGAAAAGGCTAAACTACCTCTTATAAATGGATAAAATGTAAATAATCCATTTGAAAGGGCCACGCAAATTGAATGTATTAAAATTATGATCAGAAACAAAGGTCCATCCATTGTTTTTTTTCAAGTCTAAAGAATTTCAAACAGGGTGAACTGATGGAACAGGAGGGGTTTCAGTTGGACATCAGGAAGAATGCCTTGAATACACAAGTGAGAGGCCCCTAGCCAATTTAGGGTTAGATACAGAGTAGAGGGATAATCATCATATCTCTTTTCAGGGCTCCATGTTCCACAGGGAGAGGTGGGAAGAATATACCTTGCTACCAGCAGGACAGGTATTTCTGCAGGGGGTTGATGGGTGAAAAGGAGGTGGGGGAGAAACTGAGGCAAGACTGAGCCAACCCGTCCCCATAACCCACGTCACATCCAGTGAGATGACTGTCAGGGGTAACCTAAGGATGAAGCAAGTGGTTATGGAACATTTGCTGTGACCTCCCCCATTTCATAAATGAGAAGCAGCGTGGCTCAGTGGAAAGAGCCTGGGCTTGGGAGCCAGAGGTCACGGGTTCTAATCCTGGCTCTGCCACTTGTCAGCTGTGTGATTTTGGACGTCACTTCACTTCTCTGCGCCTCAGTTACCTCATCTGCAAAATGGGGATGCAGACTGTGAGCCCCACGTGGGACAACCTGATCACCTTGTATCCCCCCCAGCGCTTGGAACAGTGCTTCACACATAGTAGGCGCTTAACAAATGTCATTATTATTATAAATCATCTTTGAGTGTGACACTCAGGATGGCTTGAGTAAGGGCCAGCAGGGGCTGCCTTAAAACAAAAAAATTAAAAAACCCAACTAACCAACAAAAATTAAAATGAAAGATGAAGATATGTTGCCGTCCTTTATATTTGAAGACAATGCCACCGATGTTGAAATTTACCTACTTCTTGCAGTCCCCCGATCATTTCCCTGGAATGAATATGATCTCAATCCCCATGGACCACATTACTATTATTATTACAGTACTTCTTAAGGGTTTACTATTTGTAAAGCACTAAGCGCTAAGGGAATAATAATCAGATAATCAGACTGAACACAATCCCGGAACACATGGGGTTCACAGTCTACGTAAGAGGGAGGAGGATTTAATCCCCATTTTATAGATGAGGGAATGAGGAATAGAGAAGTTAAACAACTGGTCCCAAAGTCCCCCAGCAGACAAGAGGCAGAGACAGAGTTAGAACCCAGGTCCTCGGACTCCTAGGCCTGTGCGCTTTCCGCCGAGCACACTGCCTGTCCCCCTTGTATCAAGACATTTTTCCCTATGTCCAATTAAAATCTCCCCCGTTATATCAATTTCAGCTGTTTGAATAGTAATAATAATAATAATGGCATTTATTAAGACCTTACTATGTGCAAAGTACTGTTCTAAGCACTGGGGAGGTTACAAGATGATCAGATTGTCCCATGGGGGGCTCACAGAATTAATCCCCATTTTACAGATGAGGTAACTGAGGCACAGAGAAGTTAAGTGACTTCCCCAAAGTCACACAGCTGGCAATTGGTGGGTCGGGATTTGAACCCATGACCTCTGACTCCAAAGCCCGTGCTCTTTCCACTGAGCCACGCTGCTTCTCAACCTCTTTAGACCTGAAAAGCAGTTCATAAATCCTTTCATTAGACCAAAATAATAATGCATTTAATTTGCATGAACTTTTCACAGGGATTAATGAAGCAGCATGGTCTAATAATAATAATAATGATGGTGTTCATTACCCTCTTAACTATGTGCCAGGCACTGTACTAAGCACTGGGGTTGATACCAGCAAATCGGGTTGGACATAGTCCCTGTCCCATGTGGGGCTCACAGTCTCAATCCCCATTTTACAGATGAGGTAACTGAAGCCCAGAGAAGTGAAGTGACTTGCCCAAGGTCACACAGCAGACAAGTGGCCAAGTCGGGATTAGAACCCATGACCTTCTAACTCCCAGGCCTGGGCTCTATCCACTGTGCTTCTCAGTCTGGTGGAAAGAGCACAGGTCTGGACCCAAAGGATCTGTGCTCCATTCTCGGCTCTGCCACTTACCTGCTGTGTGACCTTGGGCAAATCACTTAACTTCTCTGTGTCTCAATTCCTTCATCTGCAAAATGAGGATTCAGTGCCGGCGCTCCCTCCTACTTAAGCTGTGAGCCCCATTCCAGACCCGGTGGTTTCGTATTTTCCCCAGTCCTTAGTACACTACTTGGCACATAGTAAGTGCTTAACAAATACCAAGAAAAAATAAAAAAGATTATTTCTACTTTGTCCTCCTGTAGGAGACTGCTTAGCCTTTACTTCCACAAGACTCACTCATGTCCCAAGCTTCCCCCGTCGCCTTCCCACTTGTCTGGCAGAGATCATATCTCCCAATAATAATAGTAATAATGATGGTATTTGTTAAGAGCTTACTATGTACAAAGCACTGTTCTAAGCACTGGAGGGGGGATTCAAGGTGATCAGGTTGTCCCACATGGGGCTCACAGTCTTAATCCCCATTTTACAGATGAGGTAACTGAGGCACAGAGAAGTTAAGTGGCTTGCCCAAGGTCACACAGCTGATGAGTGGCTGAGGAAGGATTGGAACCCATGACCTCTGACTCCCAAGCCTGTGCACTTTCCAGTGAGCCACACCCAATTCGACCGTACTCTCCCAACCTGATAGTACAGTGCTCTGTCCACAGCAAGCTCTCAATAAACACAAGTGATTCACTGATTGATTGTCTGAGCCTCAGTCTGTTTGGACTGAACTTTTGATCTCACTAAATCCTTGCCCCCATGATGAGGTACGGCCATGATCTCAATTCTCCGCCGTGCCCAACTTTGGACAATTTCAGTGAGCTTTATTTATAAATAGCACCAGTGTCCTCATCTGCTTTATCCACCCCGGAGTAAAGACTGTAATATCCAAGGGACCAGCCTGTAGTTTCTTTACTGCTAATCCAGTAGCTAAGGATTCTCTACATTATGTATTCTCTTTCAGAACTGGCTTTCAAGAAACAGTCCCCTTTCCCTTGATTCTTTGATTTAAAAAAACCAAAAACTGGGACCTGGAGAACACATGATTCTTCCATATCATCTTTCAAACAAGTGTCTGTCTCTAGGCACTTTTCTGTAATATTTCAAGCTCTATCAATATCAAAGGTCTGTGATGTTTCAGAGAAAACCGTTGTTTATTTGTTTTCTGATTTTCTAAAATTCATTAGAAATATCTACTGATAAGGACAACCATTCCCCGGGTCACGAAAACCTCAGGCGGCAGGATTAGGATTAAAAGAGAAAAAGAGATTAAATGGTTTCAACTCCCAAACTTGATTGCAAAAGGTCTCAGCTTAAAACCCACAGGGCTTACAGTCATAACCAGAGATTTTCCACAAAGCTTCCCCAGATTACTGGGGCTCAATTAAGGCTTGCCACAGAGCTGACCATGTGGCTTGTTTTTTTCTGGGGCAGTCCTGGATTTCGGTAGCCTGGGAGTTTTAGGAAAAGAGCCAAATGTCCTACAGTGTCCTTATAAGTATGAAGCTTTGCTACAGAACCTAAGGACTGAACATCCAGGGCTTTCAAAAACTGCTGCAGGGTTCCCGTATAATATCAATTATTGGATTTCTTTGTAACACAATGACTTTTGTGTGTCTCATTTTCCCCAACTCTGATGAAATCCATTCAGCCCTATAACTAGGAAAGCCATCAATGTTTCCAGGGGAGAGGATATCGCAATCCACCCCACTCCACCCAACCAGGCTTGAAACAGTTTATTGCTTATAGCAATGAGGAAAAGGAGAACCGGGACACAGATGATTTTTAAAGCCAAATAGCCGATGGAGGTAAATCCACGTCCCTGACCCCCACAATAATAATCCATCAGAAGAATCAGGAGACACTGGGAATTGGAGAAACGTCTCATTTCTAAGGATCTGGAAAAAAGAGCAATAGGTAACACCCGCCCACCACTCTGGTGTGAAGAAGTAAGAGGATGTTGACAGGAGGCTGGGGAGACTTTCTGAGCTGTTCAAAGACATGGGCACCTGAGCATAAATGAGGGGAGGAGGATTCACCCCGAGGGTAAGTGGCCTAGAGGGTCAAAGTTGGCATCTGAAATCATCCGGAGTTGGGAGTGCCCTTATGAATGTGTCTGTTTGTTGTTATACTCAACTTTCTCAAATGCTTAGAACAAAGCTCTCAATAAATATGACAGACTTATGAACTGTCTTACTGAAGCAGCATGGTGTAATGGATAGAGTACAGACTTGGATGTCAGAATGTCATGCATTCTAAGCCCAGCTCTGCCACTCATCTGCTGTGTGACCTTGGGCAAGTCACTTCACATCTCCGTGCCTCAGTTACCTCAAAATGGAGACTGAGACTGTGAACCCCGTGTGGGACAGGGACTGTGTCCAACTCAATTTGCTTGTATCCACCCCAACGCTTAGTACAGTGGTTGGCACAGAGTAAGCACTGAACAAATACCACAATTATCATTATTATCACTGTCTAAGGTTCATGGTGGGCAGGAACGAGGCTGGAAGATGCCCATGTATTCAGGGTGGAGAAGCACCAGCGATCAGGGAAGCGAAGACTGATCGGGCGAGAACCCAGGGTGGGGAGGGACACAGGAGTAACAAGGTATGGATGGAATGAGATGCTGAGGAGAAGCACCATGGGCTGCAGGATGGTGGGATGCCTGGTAGAATCATGAGAAATATTATTCATAGCTCAATTAATCTGGGTGGAGTTGGCTTGGGCCTAGGTCAAAGCTGGGAGCCACACTTGGAGAAGAGGCAGTGACCACAGGGGGATTCTACAATGAGCCCACAATTGCTCCAGATGACCGTTTCTGCTCCTCCTGGCCTCCACCAGTTGAACACAGATGATAAAGATCTACACCTCCCGAAAGAAGCCTTTCCACTCTAACCACGAGCTCCCAGGCCTTGGGCCTTGATGGAAGAATATCCATTGGGAAAACTAGTGTCTTGTGTCCCAGTGTCTTGGCTAGATAAATTTAATAACCGACCATATTTTCACATAATGAGGATTTTCACCTCGGCTCTTAGGGAATCAGTAACCGTAAGCTGATTACTGGGCTGGATCAAAGAGTACAAAAAACAGGGCAGAAGGGCTAAAAAAAGCCATGTAAGTAAGAAAGGGACAGTGGGGGTGAGGATTTATAGACCAGAGTTAGTAATTTATGTTAGCTATGTTATAATAATAATGATGATGGCATTTATTAAGCACTTACTATGTGCGAAGCACTGTTCTAAGCGCTCAGGAGGTTACGTGGTGATCAGGTTGTCCCACGGGGGGGCTCACAGTTTTCATCCCCATTTTACAGATGAGAGAACTGAGGCACAGAGAAGTTAAGTACCTTGCCCAATATCACACAGCTAACAAGTGGCAGAGCCAGAATTTGAACCCATGACCTCTGACTCCAAAGCCCGGCCTCTTTCCATTGAGCCATGCTGCTTGTGTCTAGACTGTAAGCTCATTGTGGGCAGGGAATACGTCTGTTTATTGTTACAATGGCATATCGTACTCTCCCAAGAGTTTAGTACAGCGCTCTGCACACAGTGTTCAGTAAATCTGATTGAATGAATTGAATGAAAGAATGAACATCAGCAGCGTCCCTTATTATGAATGTTATTGTTATTAGAATTGTTGTCTCTGACATTTAGCAATAATGTGTCCAACACTGTACTAAGCACTGAAGAAAATAAAGGAAAATTAATTTAGACCAGTCCTTGGCCCATAAAGGGCCCCAATCCAAGAGAGGGAGAACTAAGGCAATGGACAATAAGACAGAGAATGTGTCTAATTCCATATTGTACTCTTTCAAGCATTTAGTATAGTGCTCTGCACACTTTAAGCACTCAGTAAATATGATTGAATGAATGAGCAACAATCTTCACATCAACACACTGATCTGGGTTGAATGTGATGCAATGTGGGAAGAAACAGCTTCGGTTCAGTCAAGGCTAACACCCTATCACCCAAATTTACGTGAGAGAAGAGTTCATTAAGGACATAATCCCATTTTAAGAGAACCTAGAGCTTATGCTCATAATCGTTACCTCAGGGCAGCTTTGATGAGCAGGACCTCCGATTGGAGAAAAGATGACGGTGTTAAATATAGAAGCAGTGAGGTCTCGGAAAGTGCAGTAATTCAGCCGAATATTGGGAGATACTGAGGCAGACAGGCCAGCCTTGCCCATTGCAATCCAGAAAGGAGCGTTGCTTTTCAATCGGAAACTTTGAGAGGGTAATAATAATAATAATTGTGGTATTGGTTCAACACTTACTACGTACCTAAACCCTGTTCTAAGCACTGGGGCAGATACAAAGTAATCAGGTCAGACACAGTCTCTGTCCGACATGGGGCTCACAGTCTTAATCCCCCTTTTAAAGATGAATTAACTGATGATGAGATAGAGACACAAAAACTCTAACAGTACCACGTAAGGCAAGCAGCAGACTCATTAACACATAAGGATGGTCAGGACAAACAGTCTTGCACTGTTTTTTTCAGCCACATACACACCCCTTCACTGTCAGTAGCATCCTATATACATGCATATGTACATACAAAAATAAAACATAAATGATGCAGGAATATAAACACATAAAATCAATAAACATATGGCCAGCAAAATAAACTGATCTATAAAGTTAGAGGTGTGGTAGAGGGATTAGGGAGACATGGAGTTCATTAGGGATGGTTTCTTGACAGAAGTGGGATTTGACTGAAGGAAGAAATGTATTTTTCACCAAGAAGATGAGGAAGAGGTTCCCAAGCAGGAGAAATGGCCCTGGCAGCAGTACAAAGGAGAGAGAATGAGCAGATTTACTGGGCTGGATCAAAGAGTGCAAAAAACAGGGCTGAAGTGTTAAAACAAAGGCCAGTGGGGTAAGGAAGGTAAAGTGGGGACGAGGCTTTATAGACCAGAGTTAGGAATTTATGTTTGCTGTGTTTGATCTTGTGCCAGAAGGATCCCTTATGATGAATGTTATTGTTACTAGAATTGCTGTCTCTGACATATAGCAATAATGCATCAAACACTGTACTAAGCACTGGAGTAAATAAAGGAAAATCCATTCAGACCCGATCCCTGGCCCATAAAGGGCTCCCAGGAAAAGTCTTTGGTTGTTGATGATGATGATGACGGTATTTGTTAAGCGCTTACTATGTGCCAAGCACTGTTCTCAGCTCTGAGATAGATACAAGGTTATCAGGTTGTCCCACATGGGGCTCACAGACTTAATCCCCATTTTACAGATGAGGTCACTGAGGCACAGAGAAGTGAAGTGACTTGCCCAAAGTCACACAGCTGACAAGTGGCAGAGCCGGGATTCGAACCTACGATCTCTGACTCCCAAGCCCGGGCTCTTCCCACTAAGTCATACTGCTTCCCATGCCTGTTGTTGTATTGTGCTCTCGTTTATTCATTCGATCATATTTATTAAGCACTTACTATGTGCAGAACACTGTACTACCACTAATAATAATGGTATTTGTTAAGCGCTTACTATGTGCTAAGTATGTTCTAAACTCTGGGGTAGATACAAGGTAATCAGGTTGTCCCATGTGGGCCCCACAGTCTTAATCCCCATTTTACAGATGAGGTCACTGAGGCACAGAGAAGCAAAGTGACTTGCCCAAAGTCACACAGCTGACAAGTGGCAGAGCCAGGATTTGAACCCACGATCTCTGGCTCCCAAGCCCGGGCTCTTTCCTCTAAGCCACGCTGCTTTCCAAGCCTTGGGAATGTAGAGTAAGACAATAAACAGTGACCATCCCTGCCCATGGTGAGCTCACAGTTGAGAGGGGCGGAGACAGAAATTGAGGCAAATGAACAGACATCAATACAAATAAACAAAATTACAGATATATACATAAGTGCTGTGGGGCTGGGAGGGGGGAAGAGGAAAGGGAGCTAGTCAGGGCAATGCAGAAGGGAGTGGGAGATATGGAAAAGTGGGGCTTAGTCTGGGAAGGCCTCCTGGAGGAGATGGGCCTTCAATAAGGCTTTGAAGAGGGGAAGAGTCATTGTCCGGAAGATTTGAGGAGGGAGGGCGTCCCATGCCAGAGGCAGGAAGCGGGCCAGGGGTTGGCAGCAAGACAGACGAGAGTGCTTTGCACGCAGTAAGCCGCTCAATAAATACGATTGAATGAACGGATGAAAGGACAAATTCACTGGACAACAAGGATAAATCCAAACTATAATAAAAACAAATTCGAATTTAATCATCCAAAGTATCAACAGTGAAAATGTGTCAATTAAACAATATTTACAGGGGTTTACTTGATCTGGAGGTACCTGATGGCTATTTTCATTTCAAATAAAATAGTCTCTCAAGGGAAAAGGAAATAATAATAATAATAATAATAATAATAATAATGGCATTTATTAAGCAGTTACTATGTGCAAAGCACCATTCTAAGCACTGGGAAGGTTACAAGGTGATCAGGTTGTCCCACATGGGGGGCTCACAGTCTTAATCCTCATTTTACAGATGAGGTAACTGAGGCACAGAGAAGTGAAGTGACTTGCCCAAAGTCACACAGCTGGCAATTGGCAGAGCAGGGATGGCGTGTCTCAGTGGAAAGTGCACGGGCTTGGGAGTCAGAGGACCTGGGTTCTAATCCTGCTTCGTCACCTATCTGCTGTGTGACCTTGCTCAAGCCACTTCACTTCTCTGTGCCTCAGTTACCTCATCTGTAAAATGGGGATTAAGACTGTGAGCCCCACATGGAACAACCTGATGACCCTGTTCCTAATCAAGCACTTAGAACAGGGCTTGGCGCATAGTAAGTGCTTAACAAATACCATAATAGTATTAATTATAATCACAATAATTAATAAAATCCTAAATGAGTTTGACAAAGTACCTGCCCCTCATTGCTTTAGACAAATAGTCCTGGGCGGAAAATGTCTGGAGAATAGTCCTGGGCGGAAAACTCCAGAACCTTCAGGTTTCAGGCCGCGAGATTCTCAAAGCTGGGCAGGGTAACTTGGGATAAGTCAGAGAAAAGAGTCAAAGGTCTGCAAAAAATCAGAAAATCCACAGGTGACCAGAAATCAGGCAACTGTGGGCCCTAAGATCACATGGATGGGATGCAGGACCAACGTTGCAAACGTGAGAGCAAAGACTATGGGATTTAGCAAGACACTAAAGATAATCTGGAGGATCCAAATTCTACCTTTAATGAGCAAGGACCCTTGGCTAGGAACCAATCGATGGTATTTAGTGAGGACTTACTCTGTGCAGAGTACTGCACTAGATGCTTGGGAGAGCACAAGATAATAGAGTTGGTGAGCACATGCCTTGCCCACAAAGAAAACCATTCTATTATATACATCAGAAAAGCAGCGTGGCACATCTGGAGCACCGGCTTCAGAGTCAGGAGACTTGGTTTCTTATCCCAGCTCCACCACTTGCTTGCTGTGTGACCTCGGGTAAGTCACTTAACCTCTCTGGATCTCAGTTTCGTCAGCCGTAAAATAGGGATTAAAAACCTTTTCTCTGCCTTAGTCCGTGAACCCCACAGACAAGGATTGTGTCAAATCTGATTGTTTCTACTTAGCACAGTGGGTCGTCCTTGGAGAGTTTCTATTACTCTACTAGTCTCAACTACGGGAGGGAGAGTCGAGCAGAGGCATAATCATTCCAGTCTTAGCTAGGACAGTGGCTAGAAAATGGAAGGCAATCTGCTACATGTCAAAACTCCCCTATGCTGGGCAGCAGTGACATGGGAGACTCAAGTTTACTGTGTTTAAGGAGGCAGTGGTAAACCACTTCCAGATTTTTACCAAGAAAACCCTATGGCTCCACTACCAGAACAATTGCAGATGGAGGTGGGGTGTTCTGGGAGAGATGTGTCCGTGGTGTCGCTATGGGTCGGAGATGACTCGACAGCATAAGACAACGACGGTGTTTGCTATATAGCAAACATTTAACGAATATCATCGTTATTATTATTATCAGTCTCTAGACCGTCATTACCTGCGGGAAGGGAATCTGTCCATCGACTCCATTGTATTGTACTCTCTCAACCACCTAATGCAATGCTCTGAACACAATAAGCACCCAATAAATATCACCAATTATTAAGTGGATTAGCAATGTTATGTAAGACCAGGAAGCACGAGAAACCTTAGTTTATATGAAAAAAAATGATTACCGTAAGAAAGATCTGAGTCAAATTAGTAGTATGAGGAGAGAAACTTGGGTGGGCCCTCTTTAGAGGAGAGTTCCCCTCCATAGAGAGGGAGAACTTCAGAGAGAAGCAACCAACCCCCTCATCTGAACCAGAGCTTTTAAATCCCACCCAGCCTTATGGGTGAGAAGCAGCATGGCACAGTAGGTAGAGCACTGGCCTACTATGTGACCTTGGCAAGTCAGTTCACTTCTCTGGGCCTTAGTTACCTCATCTGTAAAATGGAGATTGAGAGTGTGAGCCCCTGTAGGACAGGGACTGTGCTCAACCTGATTTGCTTGTACCTACCCAGTGCTTAGTATGGTGTCTGGCTGAGCAAATACCACAATTATTATCACTATTATTATTATTATTCTCACGTGTTCTTACTAAGTGAGATTTTTAACTTTAGAATTGAAGTGAGCTTAATGTAACACTGTGATGTCTCAAAGGAGCTAATATTATATGATAATATACTGGATTGTCGCTACCAAACAGTTCATTCTCTCACTCTGACAGTTCTAATGCCAACCCAGTCATTCATTAATTCATTCAATCGCATTTATTGAGCGCTTACTGTGTGCAGAGCACTGTACTAAGCGCTTGGGAAGTACAAGTTAGCAACATATACAGTCCTTACCCAACAAAGGGCTCACATTGCTCTTATATCGCTCATGTTTGTTCTCTTCCTCCCTCCCTCCCTGCTTCCCATCCAAAAGACCCCTCTTCTCCCCCAACTTTTTCTTTTTCTTTTTTAATGGCATTTGTTAAATGCTTACTATGTGCTAAGCACTGGGATAGATACAGGATAATCAGGTTAGACACAGTCCATGTCCCACATGGGGCTCACAGTCTTAATCCCCATTTCCAGGTGAGGTAACAGGCACAGAGAAGTTCAGTGACTAACTTAAAGAGCAAACAAGTGCTCTACTAAAATTATATCTCTACTCTCTTATCTATTCCCCACCACTCCTGCATCCACCCACAGACCTTGCAAACATATTTTTAAACTTGATTCCCTCCCTTTCCTGTAATTTGTCTTAGTGTCTGTCTCCCCCGCAAGACCACGAGCTTTTTGAGGGCAGAATCTGTCTACTAACTCTATTGTATTCTCCAAAGCACTTACTACAGTCCTCTGCATACAGTAAGAACTCAATAAACACTACTGATTTTGATTGAGACACTTTCTGTATTGTCCCATCTGTTGTATTGTACTTTCCCAAGGTCTGCACATGGTAAAAACTCAATAAATACCATTGATGGATTGATTATTGATCTTACCCATAGTTATTGAAACATATCTTTTCAGTATTTAAAGTTTCACAAACTGTGGTTACTGTCTTTAATACCTCCTGGACTGTTTGAATATCATTCTTTGATATCCATAGACACAACTACTGATGAGAAGAGGTAGAGATCAGAATGACATTTGATATTGTGCCGCTAGATAGAAAGGCTGAGAGCATGAGAAACTGAAGTCTAGGTGGCTATCAAAGAGGCTATTAGAATTAACCAGCAAGAAATGATGAGGGATTAAAATAGGCCTGTATCTGAGCAAATGGAAAGGAAGGAAAGAAGCTGAGAACGAGTCAGCAGGATATGGAAGTGAAATGAATGTGGGAGAAAGAATGGGAGGTTTCAAATATGAATAAAGAAGACTAGGGAACTGAAAAGAGGTAAGGGTTATTCATTTATTCAATAGTATTTATTGAGCCCTTACTGTGTGCAGACCACTATACTAAGTGCTTAGAAAGTACAATTCAGCAATAAAGAGAAACAATCCCTGCCCACAACTGGCTTATAGTCTAGAAGAATAATAATGATGGTATTTGTTAAGCACTTACTATGGGTCAAGCACTGTTCTAAGTGCTGGGGGAGATACAAGGTATTCAGGTTGTCCCACATGGGGCTCACAGTCTTAATCCTAACTGAGGCACAGAGAAGTTAAGTGACCCGCCCAAAGTCACACAGCTGACAAGTGGCGGAGCCGGGATTAGAACCCACGACCTCTGACTCCCAAGCCCGGGCTCTTTCCACTGAGCCACGCTGAGCCTAAATCTTGGGGACCTTTACTTTGAATGATAGGCGTATGTGCTGATGAAAATGATCAGTCAATCAATTAATGGTATAATAAATACGAATAAGAGCACTTAAAGCATGCAGAGCACTATACTAAGCGTTGGGAAAGTGCAATTCAACAGAGTCGGTAGGATCCATTCTCTGCCACAGAAGCTTCCAGTCTAGATGTTCTGAAAAAGGGAAAGAATATGAATGGAGAGAAGGTTAGGATTCAGGCCTGATGGCCTAGAACAAGGAATCATTCATATTTAGATAATAATTGAAATCACCAAAGCAGAAGAGTTCCCAAAGGAATGAGATCCTTGCAGGTACTTTTCAGACTCAGCAAGCTAAAAAAAATTGTACTTATCCTACAAAATTTCCATTAGCTAATGCTCTCCTTTCTAGCCCTCTGCATATCTTCTATAGTTCCCCATATACTTGCACCTGCTAACTGCATATGAAATAATATTTTCCCAAAGTAGTATTTGTTAAGTGCTTACTACGTACCGAGCATGAAACTAAACACCGGGATACACACGAAATAGGTACGCCAGACAAAGCCCTTTCCTTGTACCAAGGAAAAACAAATATTGAAAATACCCATTTTACAGATGAGGAAACTGAGGCACCAAGAAGTTAACTGACCTTCCCAAGATCACAAAACAGGCAAGGGATGGAGGCAGGATTGGAATCTAGGAGCTTTGACTCCAAGGCACATGCTTTTTTCAATAGGCCACACTTCCGATTTTGAGGACCACAAAAACAAAAATAGAGAGAAAGCATATATTCATTCATTCAATCATATTTGTTGAGGGCTTACTGTGTGCAGAGCACTGTACTAGGCTCTTGGAAAGTACAATTCAGCAACAGAGACAATCCCTGCCCAACAACGGGCTCACAGTCTAGAAATTCATTTTTACCTCAATGTCTGATTTATATTGGCCCGATTCAATTGCCTAAGTCCTGGGCATGTCAGCCAGTGATTGTGTGTGGATATACATATATATAAACTGCCTTATGAGAGTATGGATAAGTCTTTTAGAAAAACAAGTATTTTTAAAGAAATATTATATAGTCACTATGTCAATCAGTCAGGGGTATCATGGGATGCACAGCACTCTACTAAGCACCTGAGAGAGTACAACAGAGTTGATAGAAATGTTCCCTGCCCACAACAAGCTTACAGTTGAAATAAATAAATTACAGAGAATCACAAAAGTGCTGTGGGGCTGAGGATGGGTGAATGTCAAGTGCTTAAAGGGTACAGATGCCAGTGCATAGATGACACAGAAGGGAAAGGGAGTAGGGGAAATGAGGGCTTAGTCAGGGAAAGTCTCTTGGTGGAGATGTGACCTTAAAAAGGCTTAGGGAGAGTGGGAGGCGTGGGGGGAGGGAGTCCCAGGTCAGAGGATGGGGGGAAGTGATGGGTAGCGAGACACACGAGATGGAGACACAGTGGGCAAGCTGATACTAGAGGAGCAAAGTGTGAAAGTTGAGACATAATAGGAAATCAGTGAGGTAAGGTAGGAGGGGGCAAGCTGATGGAATGCTTTAAAGCTGATGCTAGGGAGTTTCTGTTTGATGCAGAGGTGGAAGGACAGCCTCTGGAAGGTCTTGAGGAGTGGGGAGACATGGAAGGAACCTGTTTTAGAAAAATGATCTAGGCAGCAGACTGAAGTATGGACTGGAGTGAGGAGAAATAGGAGGCATGGTATTTGAACTGGCATATCACCTTGATTACTCCCATAGTTCTTCATATCAATAGTCTTCCTTTAATCTTCACAACTTCCTGACTTACAGGGAAGAAGGAGCACAGAATGAGGAGTTAGGAGACCTGGGTTTGGATTCTGGCGCTAACCTGCCGTGCAACCCCTGGCAAGTCATTTAACCTCTCCGAGCCTCGGTTTTTACATCTGTAAAATGGCTATGTCAGTATAGGCTCTTTCCATCTCTTCCACTGTGAGACTTATATGCATCAGATAATGAATCTGACCTAATTAACTTTTATCTACCTCAACTCCAAGCGTACTACTCCAGCACAAAGAAAGCACTTAATAAATACTATTACTGAACACTGCTTTCCTTAGATCATGCATTTTTCTCTTTTAAGTATAGCACTAGTTCTTTCTTCACTCCAGTCATTTATTGATCGTTGACACTTGGCTTGGTGCCAGAAAAACAAAGGAAAAAGTCATCACACTTCTTTTTCTTCTAGTAAAGATTCCAAATTCAGAGGGAAAAATCAGGAAGAATAAGGAAACAAAATGATTAATTTTCCAAGCTTAAATTTCTACTCCTAGAAAACTGAAGTGGGCCTCCAACTGGGAAGCTGAAATGCTTTTAATTAGTAAGATGTTCCTTTCGGGAGAAGTTGGTTCATAGAATTTGCCTCATTTAAAACAGTGTAATGAAGATGGATGCTCAGACGTTCAGTTTAAATTGTCTGTGTGTGGACGTCTTACCAGGAAAAACACACACACACACACACACACACACACACACACACACACACACACACCAGTTAGGTTGAAGAGGTAACTAACTGGTGTTTTCTTTAGACTGTAAGCTTCTTGTGGGCAGGGAACATGTCTACCAGCTCTGTTATATTGTACTCTCCCAAGCACTTAGTGCAGTACTCTGTAAACAATAAGCACTCAATAAATATAATTGATTGATCAACTGCCAATCAGGCAGTTTCTTTTTGCCAATTAATTCTAGGAGGAAAACGCCCTAGAAAGCTGGTTACCAATTTCAGAACAACTATTATTTTGGTCTAAGCAATTTGTTTTGGATTGTTTGAAATAAACTCAGTACCATCAGATCTTAACTGTCTACACTAGTGGATGGAGGGATAACTTAATGGCAGGGACCATGTCTATCGCCTCTATTGAACTCTTTCAAGTGCCTAATACAGTGCCCTGAACACAGTAAACGTGCACAGTAAATAACATTAATTGACTGGAAAAAAGGAGTACTGTAGATAAGTGAAATCCACAGAGGATGCCAAAACCTCATTTAAATTCTTAATCACTTGATCGATCAATCAAACATATTTGTTGAGCACTTAAGAGTATGCAGGACACTGTACTGAGCAATACTTGGAAGAGTACAATAAAACAGAGTTGGTAGACATCCTCTCTGTCCACAAGGAGCTCACAGTCTAGAGGTGGAGAAAGACATTAAAACAAATGTTGTATATTTACTGAGGGCGGTGTGAATATCAGAGGTCATGGGTTCGAATCCCAGCTCTGCCACATGTCTGTTGTGTGATCCTGAGCAAGTCACTTAACTTCTCGGAGCTTCAGTTCCCTCATCTGTAAAATGGGGATGAAAACTGTGAGCCCCACGTGGGACAACCTGATCACCTTGTAACCTCCCCAGCACTTAGAACAGTGCTTTGCACATAGTAAGCGCTTAACAAATTCCATCATTATTATTATTATATCAAGTGCTTCACGGGAACAGATCTAAATACATTAGTGACAAAGAAGGAAGGGGGAGTAGGAGAAATGAGCGCTTAGTTGGGGAAGGCTGGAGTACAGTGAGTAGGTTGGCATTACAGGATTGACTTGAGCATGCTGGGTTTTAGTTCGATATCAGTGAGGTAAGATAGGAGGCAGGAAAGGAGACCGAATGCTTTAAAGCCAATGGTAAGGAGTTTCTGTAGAACACTGCTTGGCACATAGTGAGTGCTTAAATACTATTATTATTATTATTATTAAGTAAAGATGTATGGACAACCACTAGAAGTTTTTGAGGAGTGGGTAAACATGGAGCGAATATTTTAGAAAAATGATCTGGGCAGTGGAGCGAAGCATGCATTAGACGAGGGAGAGACAGGAGGCAGGGAGGTCAGCGAGGTGACTGATGCAGTAATCAAGGCAGGATAGGATAAATGCTTGGATCACTGCAGAAGCAGTTTGGATAAAGAGGACAGTGCAGACTTATGCGGTGTTGGGAAAGCAGAATCAAGAGGATCTGATGACAATTTGAATATGAGGGTTGAATGAGAGAGATGAGTCGAGGATAATGCCAAGGTCATGGGCCTGCGAGACAGGGAGAATGGTGTGGTCAATAGTAATAGAAAAGCTGGGGGGACAGGATTTGGGCAGGAACATGAGGAAGTCTGTTTTGGACATGTTCAGTTTGAGGTGTTGGCGGGACACCCGAATAGAGTTGTTTTGAAGGTAGGAGGAAATAGGAGACTGTAGAGAAGGAGAGAGATCAGGGCTGGAGATGTGGGTTTGCGAGTCAATCAATCAATCAATCATATTTATTGAGTACTTACTGTATGTGGAACAGCACTCCCAAGTACCTGGGAGATGACAAAACAATATACCAGATACATTTCCTGCCCACAGTGAGCTTTCAGTCTAGAATCATCTGCCTGAAGGTGGTAGTTGAAGCCATGGGAGCTAATGAGTTCCTTATTTTCAACCTCCCCCAACATCCAACTTTTACTAGAGTAATTAATGAATGACACATGCAGGGACCACTGAATTTCATTACATATCTCCTCCATTTCAGGCAACTGGAAGAAAGCCCTGGTGAGAGGTGAAATAGCGGAGATAGGGATAGAATACAGCAAATTGAAGAAAGGAGATAACCAGAGCACTGCCAGAGGTCAGTGGCTGGAAAGAGGGGAATTAATTCTATTGCATTTACCTTTGACATTCAGGATCAATCTGAACACTGCTTCTCACCTTTTCACATGTTTCTCCCTCTTCTTTTTCACTTCAGTTTTCCATTTCTTACTCTGCATTTTCTCCTCTTATGCTTTCTCCATTGTTCCACGGGTTTCCTAGTTGCCAAAATCCAGGCCTATTGATAATGTCAAATGCTAATGCAGGAACAGCGTTGTGACCGAGATGTCCATCAATTTATTCAGTTTTTTTTTGAACAACGACCTTAAGGCCTGGCTTCCTTCATTCTCCACTTTACAAAGTTGGTAACTCAGATTAACTTGTAAAGAGAGAGTGAAACCTATCTAGCTGTATACATCCAGCCAGGATTTCCTAAGCTATCGGGAAATCTTAGAGGATTGTGGTAAAGAGCTGCATATGCTCTCTTCTTAAAAGACTGTAAACCTGAGGGCCGGGAGGACATCGTTAGCCAAACCGACCACTGTATTTGCAATATTTCCTCATCTCCAGATGGGCACAAACTGAGGCAGCTGTTCCCATCAGGCTCCTACTCACCCCAAAGAGCTGCTCTGAATGCCTCGGGATGGCTCTGTTCACACATCACAAGGTGCTCTTCAGTTTCTCCCTTCTACTCCCGCAGCCCCGGCAGTAATTAGTAGGGAATAAATTTAGAAACAGCAGAAGCATACCAGACGTGATATTAAAAGAGTGCAGATCATTTTTTTTTCTGCTACCACCAAAGGCAATCACTGAGGAGAACAGAGGATATAAGCCATGAATTATGAACTACCTAGCACCTGAAGTCAAACAAGTCTAGCACCCAATTCAGAGTTTGGAAAATGAATAACTTTTCCTTTCTCAAAAAGTCCAATATTGCACACGTCTGGGAAAACCTGGCAGAGACAGCTTTGGCTTCCAAAATGAATACAGGTTTTGTTTTTTTTATTCTGAATAAAATGCACTAAGCCTTCTTCTCCCCCATGTGGATTACAGAGGGTTTAGCAAAGCTGCTTGAGTGATTTCGGATTTATTTTGCTTTTAATTTTATATATTTGGTATTCTATCTAAACATCCTTACAATGACTTCACGTACTTTTTGGAAGAGGTAGATGGGTTCATCAAAGCATCAACTTATCTTTAGGTTTGATCCATGAAAAATGCATCTCGTGTTCCTGTTCAATTGTTTCTCATTCCTGATATGTCCTTATTCTTCCCCTTGCTTTCGCTACATGCAATTTTTTTTTTTGTCAGTCAATAAGTGGGATTTATTGAGCACTTACTGTGTGCGGAGCACTGTACTAGCACTTCAGGGAGTACAATAGATCAGCTAAGGAGCTGACGATCTAGTGGACAGTCTCCCCCCCAGTCTCCCTCACCACTTAAGGTTTTTAAGGGAAGGGTCTTCCTCCTGTTGTACTCACCTAAGTGCTTAGGTCAGTGCTTAACACACAGTGGGCACTCCATAAATATAAACTGCTTGATGGATTATACAAGTTACTTCAACATGATTAATAGAGGTAGGCCAGAAGGCACACTTTTATTTTTAACTAAGTTGCCAATTGAACAATATACCCCCTTCACCTATAAAAGGTAACTCCTAATACTGAATTGCAGAATGTCCGCCTAATCAAACCACAGCATTTAATGAGTGCTGACTGCATTCAATACATTGTGCCAAAGGCTTGGGGGAGAACAACAGAATTAGTATAGATGGTTCCCTGACCTCACATAGGAGGTCTGTCTCCCCCTGCTAGACTGTGAGCCTGTTGTCGGGTAGGGACCGTCTCTATCTGTTGCCGATTTGTACTTCCCAAGTGCTTAGTACAGTGATCTACACACAGTAAGCGCTCAATAAATACGATTGAATGAATGAATGAACCACAGCATTAGTATATACGATCCCTGCCCTCCTGTAGGTTACAAATCTAGCAGAGGAGACCAACACCAAAATAAATTTCAGATAGAAGAGAGTGATAAAATATATAAAATATGTACGTGAACACCGCAGTTGGCAAACAGAATGGGAGGATAAATGAGAGTTGTTTATATATTAGAATAAAACACAAACACAGGCATCCTGTCTCAGTGAAAACAACTAAGTGGTGGTATTTAGGGTTTCTCTTACATTTCTCATTAGTGGAATGGATAAAACCAAATTTCAGAAGTGACAGTTTAACTACGGCATTAAAGCATTTAATCACAGTAGGCTAGAAGCAGCATTTGTTGAATAAGAGAAGGCGTAATTTGAGTTCTAATCTCTTCTGCTGTGAAAGGTTTAACTAATCTTTACATTCAAGAATGGGAACATTCCTATAAGGCTCTTTACCTAGTCAAGGTTCTCCTACCATATCACACATACAATACCTGACTGGGGCTGAAAGCAATAGCAATTTTCAGTAGATGGGCTCCACATTTAGTGTTTTTCTGAAGACGCACGCCTCTGTACACTCAAATGCTGTGTTTTTGCTACACTAGCTACCAAAATGCCTTAAGAAACACTTCCAGATGCCAAATTTAATCAGTACGATTGTGATTTTGGCTCTGAATCCATTAGCTTACATTTTATCAGATTTATGTGGTCTGGATTTACTTGTAGTTGTTGATTAAGGCCAGGTCTGCACCGGATCACCATTATTTCAGACAGAAATGAGACCAGGAGTAAATGCTGGTTCATTTACAGAAAACAAACCTGCCCCATGGCATTTTAGGGAAAGGCTTGCCATGTCTGCAAGGGCAAAATGTATAAGAAGATCATTTTTCCATAGAAAATTACATTTTTGGCCCAAATCTGCCTCAAATCTGTACTCCCTCCCTCTTTGACTGTTAGCCCCATGTAGAGTCAGAGTCTGGTTGTTTAATTTGTATCTACCCCAGCACTTTGTAAGAACTTAAAAAATACCACAATTATGGAAAACAGTGTTGTCTAGTGGGTAGAGCTCAGAACTGGGAGTCAGGAGTCCTGGGTTCTAGTCCTGGATCTGTCATTTAACTGTCTCTATATGTTGCCAATTTGTACTTCCCAAGCGCTTAGTACAGTGCTCTGCACATAGTAAGCGCTCAATTAATACAGTTGATGATGATGATGATGATTTAATGATGACGGCATTTGTTAAGTGCTTACCATGTGTCAGGCACTGTTCTAAGCACTGGAGTAGATTCAAGTTGTTCGGGTCAGACACAATCCCTGTCCCACATGGGACTCCTAGTCTAAGTAGGAGGAAGAACAGGTATTGAAACCCCATTTTACAGACAAGGAAACTGAGGCACAGAGCTGTTAAGTGATTTGCCCAAGGTAAGTGGTGGAGTCAGGATAAGAGCCCAGATTCTCTGACCCCTAGGCCCATGCTCTTTCCACTAGGCCAAGCTACTTCTGTCTTTTAACAATAATGTTGATCAATCAATCAATCAATTGTATTTATTGAGCACTTACTGTGTGCAGAGCACTGTACTAAGCGCTTGGGAAGTACAAGTTGGCAACATATAGAGACAGTCCCTACCCAACAGTGGGCTCACAGTTGAATGATGATGAAATGATATTTCTTCAGTGCTCACTATGTGCCAAGTACTGTACTAAGGGCTCAATCTTGATACAGCATAATCTGATTGGACACAGTTACTGTTCCATGTGCTTGTTGTGTGACCTTGGGCAAGTCATTTAACTTCCCTGGCCTTCAGTTTCCTTATCGGAAGCAGTTTTCTCATCTGAGAAGCAGCGTGGCTCAGTGGAAAAAGCACAGGCTTGGGAGTCAGAGGTCATGGGTTCTAATCCTGGCTCCTCCACATGTCTGCTGTGTGACCCTGGGCAAGTCGCTTAACTTCTCTGAGCCTCAGTTACCTCATCTGTAAAATGGGGATTAAGACTGTGAGCCCCACGTGGGACAACCTGATCACCTTGTATCCCCCCCAGCGCTTAGAACAGTGTTTTGCATGTAGTCAGCGCTTAACAAATGTCATCATTATCTGGAAAAATGGTGGATAAAATAGCTATTCTCCTTCCCCTGCAGACTGTGAAACAGGGACTGTGTCTAATCCGATTGTATTGCCCCAATTCCAATGTTTGGCACTTAAGCAGTGCTTAACGGATACCACAATTTATTATTTATTCCCTAACACCAAAAACCAATCCTATAGCTAACAGAGATGGCACCCTACAAACATGATCAATATGGTGGGAGATTTCTCAGCTGTTTCAGAGCCTGTTCTTGGAAGCCCTGAGATTGACAAGTGTCCCTGACTGACAGACTTTATTTCAGGCCTTTCCACACTTACAGTCTGGAGCCAGCCTTGTGGGGGTGGGGGGGCTCTAGGTGGCGGGGTGAAGGAGGATTACAGGACGTCTAGCACACCTCCAAGTGGTAGGTGTCACTCAGCTAGACGTCCCCACCAATAATGAGGCTGCTATCTTCCAGCCAACATACCCTATCTGCACAGTGCCAACAGAGCAATCTTTAGCACTGCCAACCTGAATTACAACCAAACACTTTACTCCAAAGTCCCTCTATTGTTCAGTATTGCCAGACCCTATCTGTGCAGGAGAAGACACACGCTGACTCCATAATATTTGTTTTGCAGACTCCCAGGTTTCCCGCATTGTAATCAACCGAGCCTTGTTACCTTACACTCAGGCCTATTCGGGGGAAGCAGCCTGGCCTAATGGCAAGAACGCAGGACTGGAAATCAGGAGTTCTCATCCTGGCTCTGTCATTTGCCAACCTTCTCTGGGCCTGTTTCCGCATCTGTAAAATGGGAATTCAATAGCCTTTGGCCCACTCCATTAGGCCGGGAACCTCATCTGGTCTGAACTGATTGCACTGCATCTATCCCTATGCTTGGCGTATAGTAAGTGCTTAACAAATACCACAATTATTTTTAGGTATTATCTTCAGTCAATCCATGTGATCGTCTCACATGCCTCAGCCTGGGGCAGGGCATCACCACAGGTTGTCCCTCGGGCCCTGAGGTTTCTCCAGGCCTCTGAATGTGTACCCCTCTGTCACACAGTGCTTTGCACATAGTAAGAGCTTAACAAATGCCATCATTATTATCCTTCCTGTGGGGCCGAGACACTGGCTGAGAGGGAGATCTTGATACAGGAAATGAAATTTAAGAAATATAACGGAAAAAAAGACAGAACAGTCACCCCTCCTCAGAAAGTAGTAGCGGAAAGTCCTACTATTCGCAGGGCCGAGTTGTAGATCCTCTGATTTTGTACTTCTAACCTCCCAGGCATTCCCAAATCAAACTATTTTTTTAAGTGCTATTGGCAAAGTGCTTACTATGTGCCAGGCATGGTACTAAACGCTGGGTTAGGTACAACCAAATCAGGTTGGACACAGCCCCTGTCGGACAAGGGGCTCACAGTCTGAATCCCTAGAAGCAGCATGGTGTAGTGGATAGACCACAGGTCTGGGAATCAGAAGGTCATGGGTTCTAATCCCGCCTCTGACAATTGTTTTCCGTGTGACCTTGGGCAAGTCACTTCATTTCTCTGTGCCTCAGTTACCTCATCTGCAAAATGGGGACTAAAACTGTGAACCCCACGTGGGACAGGCACTGGGTCCAACTTGATTATCTTGTAACTACCCAGAGCTTAGAACAGTGCTTGGCACATAGTAAGCACTTAACGAATACCATTATTATTATCGTTATTGTTATTATAGATGAAGTAACTGAGGCACAGAGAAGAACAGTAACTTGCCCAAGGTCACACAACAGATGAGTGGAAGAGCAGGATTAGAACCCAGATCCTTTTGACTCCCAGGCTGGTGCTGTATCCACTAGGCCAAGCTGTTTCTACCTATTCGACTACTCTAACTCTTCAATCTATTTGGATGGTGAACCAGAGGGATTCTCTCTTTTCTGATCGCTCCCTTCCCCCAGCCAGTTCCTGTATATATGTATATATGTTTGTACATATTTATTACTCTATTTATTTATTTATTTTACTTGTACATATCTATTCTCTATTTTATTTTGTTAGTATGTTTGGCTTTGTTCTCTGTCTCCCCCTTTTAGACTGTGAGCCCACTGTTGGGTAGGGACTGTCTCTATATGTTGTCAATTTGTACTTCCCAAGTGCTTAGTACAGTGCTCTGCACGCAGTAAGCGCTCAATAAATACGATTGATGATAAGCACAGGAAATGACTCACCGATTTTTAGCTATAGGCCAGCCAGTGTCAGCCTCATGCCTAAGAGGAAGGGTGGACAGTGGTTTGGAGACTCAACTGATTTGTTGCAGATTCAGAGAGAAGTGAGGAAGAAGTCACGGCAGGGTCAGGAGCGAAGAGAACATTCAGGGGGAAAGAAAAAAAAGGAGTGTTCTTTGATATCCTATATGTGATCCAACTGGCAGCATTTCCATTCCAGAGTTTTTGAGGAACTGTTTTTGAGTGCCAATGAACTCCTAGGTTTCCTGTTAGGGCTGGAAACCCTGCGATAGTCAGTAATGAAGTGTTACCTCCACCAAGAGCAATTACACCCTAACCAGTCTAATCACACCATCTTTGTTTTCTAACATCGGGATAATTTTGGAAAGAAGGAACCTTTAAAATTGATTGTTTTGAAACAGTTGTGAATCGTCGGTAATGATATTCTGATTCGTAACACCATTAGGCAGAGCTCTATTTCTCATATTTGAGCTCCTCCATTATATAGCTTAATTTGATTGACATTTGAAAGATGGCATTAGGCTGTGTCTAAATGATGAAAATGCTTGCATTTTAAAAGATCAGCTGTTTCAGTTCTATAGTTATTCCACTGATAGTTTGTGGGAAAATGTTCACTTTATACTCAGCCTACAATTGCAAACATATGTAAGTTAAAATACCTGAAAGATAAAAGTTGAACATGCACACAATATTTGTGGTTTGGTAGCAGAAACTCAGAAGCAGTGCTAGCACTCCAAGATGGTCAGGGATGGAAACAAGGATTCAAACAGTGCTCATGATTAAATAAACACAAAATGAAATGCCGTTTTAAATTCCCGTCTCACGTCTCAGGTGGTAAGTGACCCTTTCAGCTTACTATGCATCTCTTTTGAATGAGTGCTATCTAGAAGATAAAAACACATTTTGAAAGACCTCTTCTTTCTTATTTCAAAGGTTTAAGGACAGTATCAAAATACATGACAGACATCTTCAGTCTCATCAAACCAAAGTAGCACTACAAAATTCGACTACCAGAACAGATTTTTAAGACTATGACTTTCATTTGTTTTTAAGCGCTCTCTTTTAAAACTTGACGGATGTTTGTGACCAGCTCTTAGAGCTGAAAGGAGAATGTTAAATTACATTCTGCAATTTTAATAGTGTATCAAGTTATCACCACCACATGGACTGTCACTTAGAATGGGCTTGAAAGTTTCTCATTTCAAATACAAATCACACAGAAAGTAAAATTAGCTAAAAAGTCTCAGATTGTTTTGAGCTAAAAAAAATGGCAATATGGCTCTTTGCAATTAAAAAAAACAGATTTTTCCACAAATCCTTGTGTCAATATGCTTCAACCTATTGTACAATACATATTGTGTTACAGTCATCTGCTGGGTTATCTTAGTTCACTGAAAATACTGGAATTAAGTATCTGTCTACAATTTTGAAGCTAAAGAAATTGCAGATTTTACTTTATTATTTGAAGAAGTCACCCCAGAAAATTTCATAATGGCTGAAAGACCCATTTAAAAACAGAACCAGAAGTTCCAGGTGTATACATTTATTTTTGACAACTGGGGCTTTATTTATGACCCTATATAGTATAGTGCATTAGGAGCTTTTTAATTAATGAAGTCTTGGTAGTTGAAGAGGTTTAATTACAACAGAGAAAAGAGAAAGGGAAAGGAAGCCAGAAGAAGGGGGTGGGAGGGAGGAGATGAGTGGGGGAGACTCGGATGAGTGGCGTACTAAAGAATGGAAGCATGAAGAAATGATCTGAAACCAGGTTAAAGGAGAAAATTGTAAAATTAGTATGGTTTTTCTTGCTCACTTTCAATTTAGTACCCTCTGATGGAAATACAATTTGTTCAAGCAATACTCCCCTTAATTCAAACACATATTCAACCTTTGCTTAATTCTTGAGAAAGGTCATTTCAGACCACTCTAAGGTTTGACACATTTGATGTTCTTGAAGTTTTGGTTTTGGAAACAAGATGGCTATATTCTAGGTCTAACAGTTGGCTAGCCATTAAATCAATTCAATTCAATTGTATTTATTGAGCGCTTACTGTGTGCAGAACACTGTACTAAGTGCTTGGGAAGTACAAGTTGACAACATATAGAGATGGTCCCTACCCAACAATGGGCTCACAGTCTAGAAGGGGAAGACAGACAACAAAACAAAACGTGGTCAGGTGTCAAGTCATCAGAATACATAGAAGTAAAGCTGGATGCACATCATTGACAAAATAAATAGAATAGTAAATATGTACAAGTAAAATAAATACAGTAATAAATCTGTACAAAAATCAGAAAATCTTTACAAAATCAGAATGCTTGTATTCAACAATTTGAATTTTTATAGCTACTGTGGAAAATTAGAATTTTTCTAGAGATGGGATTTCTAAGAAAAACTCTGTTTTTCCAAAATGTGCTTTCTTGTATTCTCTATGATAGTTACTTTTATCTTGAATAAAATTTTCTGAAAATGAGAAAAAAAATAAGACCAAATACTCCATCATTAAATGCCTGGGTGATCGAAGGTACATCATTTTCAATTCCACAGCATTTTCTATTCAAGAGAACATAATAACAATAATAATTAATAATAATAATAATAATAATAAAACAACAACAATAATAATAATAATAATAATATTCGTTAAGCACTTACTATGTGCAAAACACTGTTCTAAGCACTGGGGAGGATACAAGGTGATCAGGTTGTACCATGTGGGGCTTACAGTCTTAATCCCCGTTTTACAGATGAGGGAACTGAGGCCCAGAGAAGTTAAGTGACTTGCCCAAAGTCACACAGCTGACAATTGGCAGAGCTGGGATTTGAACCCATGACCTCTGACTCCCAAGCCTGTACTCTTCCCACTGAGCCACGCTGCTTCTCTACCATCACTGACTAATGTGATAATGCAACTAAAAGTTATTTCAAAAGAGTTCAACAGTACAGTAAACATACATGGTACAAGTGTATGATACTCAACTTGGAAAAACAAGCAGAGATATAAATTAGTCTGTGAGACAGCACTCTGAGGATCCAGACAGGTAAAAATCACATCTAGAAGATCACTGCTACCATTGTATGCCAAAAGTCGCAAGATTTCAAGAGACCATGGTGTGCTAATGTTTCAAAAAATGCAGAGAGCAATTTGAAAGAAGGTAGTCTGTTACTCCTGCAGATCAATCAAAGAGACACCACTGCCAGTTGTACTGGAGAACAGCAGATATAGCTAGATGAAGGCAAATCTTTGAAGTTCGTAGCTTTGTGGGCTCAAAAGATCACTTTTTGAATTCTCCAAGTGGATTAATCTTCTCTGGCGTCAATCCCGCCAAAGATTAAACACTTAAAGAAAATAAGGCACCAAGTTTGGTGTCTTGAATTATGTAAAGACCTACATTCAAGAGGCATTAAGCTCTTACTACAGTGCTTTGCACACAGTAAGTGCTCAATAAATAAGATTGAATGAATTAAGCACATCTTATAGAAGCATCCTCTAGACTGTGAGCCCATTGTGGGCTGCGATTGTCACTCTTTACTGCTGTATTGTACTTTCCCAAGCACTTAGTAGAGTGCTCTGCACACAGTAACGATTGAATAAATAGGATTGAATGAATAAATGAATCTGCATAGAGTAGCTGTGGGTGGGTTTAACTCAACCAATTGGTTCTCCCATTGCTGCCGAGGTTTTTTGGTTTCCCACCCACCCCCCAGCTCCAAGAGTGACTGTCTCCTGAAGCGTTTCCTACCAGCCAACAGCTCCTCTTCCACTTTCAATCCTCAGCAATTTACCAACTTTTTCTACTTTGGGTCATTTACGATAAAAACCTGAAATGCTTTGTCTAAATGGATTGTTATTGAATGTAAACCTCTACTAGCTGCATTTACCTCTATACTGCTCGTTGTGGGCATGGAATGGGTCTCTTTACTGTTGTACTCTCCCAAGCGCTTAGTACAGTGTTCTGCAGACAGTAAGCACCCAATAATAATAATGATGGCATTTGTTAAGCCCTTACTATGTGGAAAACACTGTTTTAAGCGCTGAGCACTGCCCAATAAACAAGATTGAATGAATGCACTTGAAGATGATGAAGAGGACAGGTGTCATGTCCAAGTGACTTTTGTGGTGGGAAATTCTACTCTAGGTTCAAGCCATTGAGGGGCAAAATCCCGGCAGATCTACCGCCACAGGGGATACGGGCAATGGCATGGATTGATAGGCACCCCTGATGCACAGCCCTTGTCCCCATATCAGCTAAGATCTCTAGCTCACTGGGGACTCAGAAAAATACCCAAAGTCCAAGCACGCTAGTGACAAGGTGATGGGCAGCAAGCTCTTCCATCCGTCAACCAAGCATTTGGGAGAATCAAAATAAAGTTGACCGGATCCCTGCCCTCGAGGACTTTATATTCTAGCGTTAATTTGGCCAGCAGGATCTGGAAGAATCAGGAGGCATGCAATTTAGTCTTAACCCCTTCAGGTTTTGGAAGAGGAATGGTAGCCAAAGACCCTCAATTCAACCCCTGAACGAAAGGAGGGTACTACTACTAATAATAATAATGATGGCATTTATTAAGCGCTTACTATGTGCAAAGCACTGTTCTAAGTGCAAGGGAGGATACAAGATGATCAGGTTGTCCCACATGGGGCTCACAGACTTAACCCCCATTTTACAGATGAGGGAACTGAGGCACGGAGACGTTAAGTGACTTGCCCAAAGTCACACAGCTGACAATTGGCAGGGCTGGGATTTGAACCCGTGACCTCTGACTCCAAAGCCCGTGCTCTTTCCACTGAGCCACGCTGCTTCTCTAATGAGTGGGCTATCTCTCATCATTGTCATTTGACTTGGTGAGAACCCTGAATTTTTTTTCAACCTCTCATTAAGTTTTCTCCACTGTTCATTAGGATTTTTTTTTCCTACAGGAAGAAGAGAATACAGCAAAGATCCACAAGGGGGAAAAACAAAATCAGTGGAAAAAGAGTGCTGGGGGATGTGAAGAGGGTACAGAAAAACACTTCTGTCCTCACTGGTGTTCAGTCATTTAGCAGGGATTTGCAAAGCAACGGCTTTCCATAAATAGCACCTCTAAAATCGTGCAGATGCCTTTAGAATAGGCGTCATCTATCACCTGACAAATGAAAGAGGTGCCAGCAGGTAGAAATTGGGGGCGGCAGGTTTTGGAGGGTCAGCCCTGTGGCCTAGTGAAAGAGGTATGGGATTTGGAGCTCAGGAGACCTTGCCTGCTGTGTGACCTTGGGCAAGTCACTGAACTTCTCTGTGTATTACATACAATGGAAATAAAAACCCCGCTACTCCTCGCTTGGAACAGAAGATGGAAATATGGGAAGTGTGGGGAAACCAGAGTCAGACGCCATTAATACAATCCAAGCAATTGCCTTAACCATTGTTTTGCTGGAGACCCATTACCTTTCCAGATCAGAAAAACCTAATTAGTCACAACAGCCGGGGCCATGCAGATGAAGGATGAATGCTTTCTCACAAGCAGAATGGGTGAGGGGGGCTTGGAACAGAAGACGTCTCATAGGATTCTTTCTACTCCAGTCCTTGTCACCAAGTAAGCACTCAATAAATACCGTCATTATTCCTCTCTAGCCTGTAATGCTTGTTGTGGGCAGGAAACGTGTCTCTCTACTCCCCTGAGCACTTAGTACAGGGCTCAATAAATACCATTCATTCATTCAATCGTATTTATTGTTTGCTGTGTGCAGAGCACTGTACTAAGCGCTTGGGAAAGTACGATACAGCAATAAAGAGAGACAATCCCTGTCCACAACGGGCTCACAGGCATTGATGGTGATGATCATTACTATAGAGGGAGCAAAAGACAGTAGTGTGAAGAGCAGTTGCTTCATTACTCAGAGATCAAAGGCTGATGGAAACGCCCCCCACCCATTCTGCTTGTGAGAAAGCATCCATCCTTCATCTGCATGGCCCCGGGTGTTGCGACTAAGTAGGTTTTTCTGAACTGGAAAGGTAATGGGTCTCCAGCAAAACAATGGATAAGGCAATTGCTTCGATTGTAGTAATGGCATCTGACTCTGATTTCCCCACACTTCTTATATTTCCCCAAACGGCCTGCACACATTGTTTCCTCCATAAGATTTCAACATATTGCCTATTAGTGTCTAGAGCACTGGATATGAGATTTGTTTTTACCATCATGAGCAGTCATTACAGTTTTTCAGGGTTTCAAGTGCACCATTAGCTGACCTCTCCCTATTTTCCAAAACAAAATATTTTCCATGGAGTATAAGGAAACAAGGAATTTTCCATGGAATATCCATGGAATATGATTTCCATGGAATATAATTTCAGAGCTTTTCAAAGTACAGAATGTGGAAGAAAGCTAACTTTGGGAGAACGAAGTGGAAGTAAAGGCACTTCACCACAACCATGAACTGAAATTCTGAAAGATTTGTTTTCATGGACTCACCAAAATCAGGAATCTTGTCATGATGATGACGATGATAGCATCTGTTAAGTGCCTACTAGGTGCCAAGTACTGTACTTAGCACTGCAGTAGACACAAAATAATCAGGTCAGACACAGTCCCTGTCCCACCTGGGGCTCACAGTCATAGTCATTACAGCACATCATAGGAAAAAGAGAGAGAGAGAGAGAGATACCATCATCATCCTATCATCAGTTTGGGGAATGAATCCCTATTTTGGTTTTCCCATGGAGGTTTAAAAGGCTCCAAGAAAAGGAGTATTTTTAGTAGCTTGGAACTGTGTATTCATTCTGACAGGAATCTACGTAAATCAACAGTTTGATGCCCAGTGCCAGCTGTTGCCCAAAAAACACATTAATTGCCCTAATTTAATTTGTGTTCAGAGCTGGAGGAGTGAAAGTGGTGCTTTCCAGGCTTGCAACTGAAGTGGGTGCTTATAAACCTCAGCCACAGATTCATTCTATTCGGTTTTCTTAGCTTTAAAAATCTATTATTCATTTTTCCTACTTTGAGAAAAGGTGGTGCTGAAAATTTGTTTTCATTCAAGTCTTCTTCTGTGCTCTGTAATTTAGTTCAAATGCAAGTACATTTTAAAAATGAGTCCACTGATTACCAAGAATTGCAGAAATAGGTTAGATTTTTAAAGAATCATATGAATCAAGGTGTGTTGCACTTAGAAAATCTTTCTTCAGATGTCATCATCTAATGAATACTGAAACTCTAAACACACCATCACTTCATGGAAAAAAAATACCTAGGAAGGAAAAATATCTGTCGGCTCAGAAATCCACACTATTGGAGAAGAAATCTATATGTAATTTGAAGTTCAAGTTTATGTATTTCAATTGAGTTTTTTCCCCCCACTTGAAGGGGGCCCATTACAAAGACAAAAAGAGCCAACTATTTGAAGTTTAAAATGTAAGTCTCTGTTGATACCATTAACATTAAGTGCTTTCTGACTTCTTGGGACCATTCTGATTTTTTTTTCTAAAGTTATACACATAAAGCTTTAAAAAAAATTCAATGGGTTTAATTCACTTGATCAGTACTGAATCTGTGATGTGAGGAAAAAAACAACCCACTTCTACCATAATTATTATTATTATCAAGATTGTCGTCTTCTTCACCTGAGAAGCCCCTTCCTAATCGTTCTTAGATTAAATCTCAAGGTTTAAAAGAAAAGACTGTTTACAAATAGCCCCTTAGAAAGCAATCCATCCCTTTTCAGAACTTCTCGACACCTGAAGCGAACATCTGCTTTAATGTGTGAGCCTTGTCCATGGCAGGTTTATAGTTTCTAAGCATTCTATTTCATTACAAATCAAGGAAGCTCGAAAGTTTACAAAGACACAACGCTCCAAAACCCTCATTGTACTTTGGTGTATTTTCCCCAAAGTATTCATTCACTCTTGGTTCCACTTTTTTGCCCCCGGGGTTGCTGCGATCGAGCAGTTAGTTCATTCCCAGAGCAGAATAATATTTCATTTTAGGGAAAGCCTCCTGTCTCCCCAGGTGGCACATAGTGTCCAAACTCCTTCTCCCCCGGAGGACCCACTTGACACCCTGAAAACACAGCCAGGCCCCCCTGAACCTGGTGTGGAATTCCAGCGGAATTCCAGCTGATTTCGGATGGTTAGGGAAGGGAAGGGGAGGGAAGGGAAAGGGAGGGGAAGGGAAGAGAAGAGAAGGGGGAGGGAAGGGAAAAAGAGGGGAAAGGAAGAGAAGAGAAGGGGAAGAGAAGGGGAAGAGAAGGGAAGGGAAGAGAAGAGAAGGGGAAGGGAAGAGAAGGGAAGGAAAGAAAATAGAAGGGAAGGAAAGGAAAGGAAAGAGAAGGGAAGGAAAGGAAGGAGAAGGGAAAGAAAGAGAAGGGGAGGAAAGGAAAGAGAAGGGAAAGAAAGGAAAGAGAAGGGAAGGAAAAAGGGAAGGGAAGGGAAGGGAAGGGGAGGGGAGGGGGAGGGGAGGGAAGGGAAGGGGAAGGGGAGGCGGAGGGAAGGGAAGGGAAAGGGAAGGGGAGGGGGAGGGAAGGGAAGGAAAGGGGAGGGGAAGGGAAGGGAAGGGAAAGAGAAGGGGAACGGAAGGGAAAGAGAGGGGAAGGGAAGAGAAGAGAAGGGAAGAGAAGGGGAAGGGAAGAGAAAGGAAGAAAAGAGAAAGGAAGAAAAGAGAAGGGAAGAGAAGGGAAGGGAAGAGAAGGAAAGGAAAGAAAAGAGAAGGGAAGGAAAGGAAAGAAAAGAGAAGGGAAGGAAAGGAAAGAGAAGGGAAGGGAAGGGAAGGGAAGGGAAGGGAAGGGAAGGGAAGGGAAGGGAAGGGAAGGGAAGGGAAGGGAAGAGATGGGATGGGAAGGGAAGGGAAGAAAAGAGAAGGGAAGGGAAGGAAAGGGAAGGGAAGGAAAGAGAAGGGAAGGAAAGGAAAGGAAAGAGATGGGATGGGAAGGGAAGGGAAGGAAAGAGAAGGGAAGGAAAGGAAAGGAAAGAGATGGGATGGGAAGGGAAGGAAAGGGAAGGGAAGGGAGGGGAAGGGAAGGGAAGGGGACATTCTGTGCGGGTAGATTGATGCTCAGACCTTAGATTTAATGGGGTCCCACCTTCGGGATGTTCGCTGAAGTCAGCACGGGCTACTCGCCCAGGCTCGGCACTCGCCACGGGCCGGTCCTTCTCCGGACGGTCCCCGGGCGAGGGGGCAAGTCTCCCGGGATCTGGGATCTGGAGCCCCACCGCAGTCCTTTCCTCCTGCCCCCGCCCCCTCCATCCTGAGCAGAGCCCAAGATCGACCAAGCCCGGGGCCACCTTGGGATGGGGCGGGGAAGGAAAGGGGTCCGGGGGGACGAGGAGGAAGAGGAGGAGCTGGAGCTGGAGCTGGGGGTTGGGTGGGTCAGCCCCTCCAGGCCCCGAGGGCGGTTGGCAGGGCGGGCCTGCCGCAGGGGACCAGCACGCCCGCACCATCCACTTGCCGCTCGCTCTCTGGGGCCCGGCCTTGGCTGGCTCTTCGCCCGTGTCAATCCCCCGTGCCAACCCCGGGGGCCGCGGGTCGGAGACCCTCCCCACCTCCTAAACACACACACACACACACACACACACACACACACACACACACACACTGCAGCCGCCGCCCCAGGAGTTGTGGGTTCGCAACCCTCCGCCCCTGAAACCTGGGCGACCCCCGACATCCCCAAGACCCCCGGCCACCCTCTCCCTTATGCTACCGGCCCCGGGGCACCCTCTCCCCCATGCCACCGGCCCCTGGGCACCCTCTTCCCCGTGCCACCGGCCCTTGCTACCTGCCTCTGGGCATCCTCTCCCCTGGACCATAGTCACCCTCTCCTCCGTGCCACTGGCATCTGGGCACCCTCTCCCCCATGCCACCGGCCCCTGGACGCCCTCTGCCCCATGCCACCGGCCCCTGGGAGCCCTCTGCCCCATGCCACCGGCCCTTGGGCATCCTCTCCCCCATGCCACCGGCCTCTGGGCACCCTCTTCCCCATTACACCGTCCCCCGGGCACCCTCTCCCCCACGGCCCCGGCCCCCGGGCACCCTCTCCCCCATGCCACCGGCCCTTGGGCACCCTCTTCCCCATGCCGCCGGCCCCCGGGCACCCTCTCCCCCATGCCACCGGCCCTTGGGCACCCTCTTCCCCATGCCACCGACCCCGGACACCCTCTTCCTCGTGCCACCGGCCTCTGGGCATCGTCTCTCCCATGCCCCCGGCCCCCGGACACCCTCTCCCCCACGGCCCCGGCCCCCGGGTACCCTTTCCCCCATGCCACCGGCCCCCGGGCACCCTCTTCCCTATTACACCGGCCTTCGGGCATCCTCTCCCCCATGCCAACGGTCCCCGGGCACCCTCTCCCCCCTGCCACCGGCCTCTGAGCATCCTCTCCCCCCCCGGCCCCGGCCCCCGGGCA